>NC_090322.1:57554274-58842331 GCF_040869045.1 Eurosta solidaginis | reverse complement strand
AATACAATCCAAAAGTAAATTTGAAGTTTGGAAAACTATAATTTAAAATAGATGTGAAATAAGAAAATCTAATTAAATCCTAACAAAAGGAACATTCTAAGTTAGCAATAAGAAAATGTAAATGTTAAGGAGTCTGCAAACTCTGTAAGGCGGTCTACGATTTACTATAGGAATTTTGAGCCAAATAACTACATTTTTTTAAGGTATTTTTTTTTACTCCAGTGTGCTTCGCTTGGTTTCCACGTTATTTGCTATGTACAAGCATACCTATGAAATTAAAATCTATTCAGCAGTATGGAAATAGATTCGAAAGAGCATTTAGATGAATTCCACATTATTTTCAGCAAATGACCTGTAAACCAGAGCAACAACCGCAACAATGTTATCAAACTTAGTTATAATAAGAAGGAATACAACTTCCTGTATAATTTTTTTTTACAACAAAAAAAATGTTATATGTACATACAGCTGCGAACAAAAGAATAGCAGTCGAAGATATTAAACACCTTTTATTAGTAAAAGAAGGATCATTTATTTGATAAGCTGCAATAAACTTGCAACCAAACTTATTTTAGAACCATCTAAAAACGTTTAAAGCCCCTAAAAGGAATTATTGCTTTGGCTTTACAAAGTAATATTTACTATTCATGTTTCTTAATACCGGGATCGTAATGAATTATGTCAATTAGATACTTATGTACAATTTCTTTGTTCGAAATTATTTCTTTTACTTCTTAAACAAGCATTTTATTCACCGTTTCCTCTGTAACTTAATGCGTACAACTTATTTTGAAGAAAGCAAATTTAGATAAAACTCAGGATTGATTAGTATATACATCTACATATTAATTTTTTTTAAATGATGGATTATAAATAAAAATTGTAATTAAAAATGGGAATGTTGGCATCTTCATTCTTTTAGAAGGCACGTAGGGTATACAGGTAAGGGGCCACCGAAATTTAGGTGCGTCGGTGGCCATGGTTATTTGAGGGTGGGACTAAGCACCGGGCGTCGCAACAACACCCGCGGCGCCCCTCTGTGTATTCGGCCTTTTATTTTCCTTTCAGTTTTGTTATTTTACTTTTCAGCTTTATTGATACTTGATTTCAGAGTACTAACCGGTCATGTCCGGTTCGGTAATTTTTTTCTTGCGTCAGTTTTTTTTTATTTTTTTTGAATTTGAATTTAAATTTTGGAATGTTAACGGTCTGTCCGTGACATCCGGTTCAGCCGGATGTTGTTTTATTTTGTATTGATAAGCGTTTTGAGTCGGTCTCTGCGCTTCTGCCAAGTTTTTTGAATTTGACAGCTGCTCGTTTTGATAGGCATGATAGGAACATTTTTCTGCTTATGGCGCAGGAACAGTAAGGTTGGCAAGGACCCGCCCCAGCCGACAATGACTAGCCACTGTGCACCACTACATCATGCCGACCGCCTTCCTTACTGCTCCGTTGTAGATGCGTAACCATAACAACAATTGAAATGAAACAGTTCGTATAATGGCTAGCGCCACATTAACGCAACTTCAAAAATGTTAAAGTAAATGCTGATTAAATTTATTTATACAATGTTATTGAAAAAGCTATATTTTTTTTGCATTGCATTGCACTATGCAAATATTAGTTATATGATATAATAATTGTATATACAGATTATGTATAAAATTTTGATACAAAATTCAGTTCATTTTTGTACTATTAGTTAAACTATAGTTAAAGTTTTGGAAAGTTTTAAATATTATAAAGTACAATATATTCTTCTTTTTGTTTTTGTTTTGTTTTTATATAATTTTACATTACATAAGGAAATTGTTGCTTTTAATTCATAATTATTTTGTATGTTGTATATATATATACCTATAATAATAATTAAGTGAAAAACTTATAATTATATAATTTGGATTTATTTTTTTTTTTTTTTGAAGGTTAATAAAATAGAAAATTTTTTGTGTTCCGTTTAGCGTACGGATGAAAATGGTCTATGTTACTTTTTGTACACGGTTTTTATGCATTGTTTTTAATTTTTTAGTTTTTATGTCATAAATTGTTACATTTACGCCATCCATTTGCTTAACTACGTATGGACCCTCGTAAATGCTTGCGTGTTTATCACTCGGTTCTTTTTCTACTAGAACCGTATCGTTTAATGCAATGTCTGAAGGACGTATATTTCTATCGTAATAAAATTTATTACGTACCTTGTGTTTATTTATGAGCTCTTTTGCAAATGCATGGAATTTTTGAATACGGTACTTCACTTCCTTTGCGTAATTCTCTACATTATATATTGGATCAATGGTTTCTTTCTTTAGTTCATTTGGTAACACTGGCTTCCTACCAAATGTTAGTTCAAATGGAGTGAATTTGTTGTCGAAAACAGTATTGGATGTTGTATTGTGTAAGAAAGTAAAGTACTTTAAATATGTATCCCAATCAGAGAAGCTTTAAGATATGCCCGTAGGTATTCGTTAAATACTCTATGGTTACGTTCTATCGAGCCAACTGTTTGGTGATGATACGCTGTTGAAAAGTCATGTTTGATATTCAAAAGTTTCATAAGTTCTGCAAGAATTTCATTCTTATATTCGGTACCTAAATCTGACCTGATAAATTTCATAGGACCATATATCAAAATAAAACTCTGGAAAATTGCTGAAGCTATTGTTTTTGCGCTTTTATCTGGCACAGCTATTGTTACCAGGTATTTTGTTAAATCGCATATGATGGTAACTGCGAACTTGTTACCGTACCTCGATTGTAGTAAAAGTCCGATTGTATCAATAATAACTATTAAAGTGCTGCACAAGCTGATTCACTTCGCTATGCACACACTGTGATTCGGTGTTATAGCTGATGTTTGTTTTGATTCGGTTTGGCAAACGATCAAAACCATAGTGTACCTATACAAGTGTGTCAACTAAGCGATAAACGTCAAAACTACAAACAGCCTCGCTCACCTGATGCAAATCTCAGGTCTAGAGTTGCATTTTTGGTACGTAAGAGTACTTCAAGCTGAGTTGCATTTGATAGTTTAATAAAACTTTGTAGTATTTACAGATGAAATAGTTCCATATATTTCCGCGGAAATAAGAATACTAGATTTGTAGCCTGCAACAATGCGGAAACATACGGAAAGCAAAATTTATTTAAATTAGAGTCAAAATATAAAGCCCTACACGTGTAACATGGAATAATTTCACTTCTAAGGCTGTTTACACAAATGTATAAAGGCAAAATTATATAAACGCTTTGTTCGCTTCAAAGCAAAAATAACAAACGGCGTTTCATTGTTTTTGTATGGCCTTGTCAACGCATAGGCACGAAACCAAAGCATTTATGTAAATTTTTCGATACTTCGAACGACAGATGAATTAATGAATGCAACACAACCACAGCGTCTGTGTAAATCCGCCTTAATTTGTGTAGCTGTGAAAGCCTCCTGCAAATAAAATGGTGCTGTAAGTGCAAACAAATCAAACTCCTATATGACACTACTTTATTTTCTATGAATTTTTCTTGTATTTTCTCTTATATTTTTTGTCGAGGGAGCCAATAAGGTTTCAGTACTGGTGTAAGTGTGTGAACTATATTTAAAAAAAACTAACGAAATACAAGAAAAAGACAACGTAGTTCATCAAAAACAAACAAGCCAGTTTGTATTTCGATAGGGTTTTTTGACATTAGGCCGTTTTTCCTTTATTTTTTCTGACAAATGAAAATTTTGTTAGTTTCTAAATTTTGTGCCTAAAAACACAACTAAATTCAAAGTGTAAATTGTGTCTGCAAATGAGTTTTCAATAAGTGTACATTTTAAGGTTTTTCATAGTTAAGGAATTGACCTTAACTTGTGATTCTTGTGTTACACAAATATAGTGAACTTGGGTACAGAAATTCAAATTAAAAAGTTTTTCACAATAATTTGAAAAACTCTACGTTTTCTCTGCTTTTTACACCTTAAGGATTAACCCTACGTAATAAATTAAACTATTAATGAAAATCAATAACTTTGAACTGAACGCTTTTCGCCATGATATAAAATTAAAATGCTGTGGAACAGGAGCAACACTTTTGTGACTACATAAACCCTTTTTCAATCTTTTTCGTCTCTGCGCAGAACCCTAATTGACCGTTTTCAACAGAAACAACAATGAATAAAAAAATGTAAGGCGCGATAACCTCCGAAGAGATCTAAGGCCGAGCTTCTCTTCCAATTTGCGTCGTGCTCCTCTTGATTTTCCCTACAAATTGGCCGGACGGGACCTACATGTTTTATGCCGACTCCGAACGGCATCTGCAAAGCAGATGAGTTTTCACTGAGAGCTTTTCATGGCAGAAATACACCCGGAGTGCTTGCCAAACACTGCCGAGGGGCGACCCCGCTTAGAAAAATTTTCTTCTAATTGAAAAATCTTATTTCTAAAATTTTGATGTTGCTTTGCCCGGGAGTTGAACCCAGGGCATACGGTGTGATAGGCGGAGCACGCTACCCATCACACCACGGTGGCCGCCAGAAACAACAATGGCAACCCAAATTTTCCCGTTATGCTCACTTAAGCGAGTGCCTGTCAGAAAGAAGTCAACACACTTGTACTTGTACACTATGATCAACACTCACTCAACAGCAATCGTCAACCATTGTGAATGATGACTAAGTGTGTTATCTTATCTGTCAACTGCCTGACAGGATGTTCAATATGGCTACTTTTTAGCGTTTTGACAGGCTGTTCAATATGGCGGCGCTTATCTTCAGCGGGTGATAGAAAGAGATACAGAATGAGACAGCGATAGTCAATTATAAATCAGGTGATCCAATCACTTTGGAATTTTGACGTTTATGCAGAAGATATCACACTTTGTCATCATTCACAATGTCGTCAACAAGCAATGAGCGACAATGCAGCAGCTCTTCTCATGAACAGTTTGCACTGTTCCAATTTGTATTGCCTTTCGACTCACGAGCTAGTTAACAGTTACAACACCATTAAATGCTGTAAATAACTCTATTCATTCGAGAATTGCTACTGAGTCGTTGCTTGCTTGCGTTCTGCATATTCAAAGCATATACAATTATAAAAGAAAAGGACGCTAAAATGGAAGGAGGTGTAAGTATATTTTATTGATGCGTATTTTTTTTTTTTTTTTGCTTAGCGTTATTTAGTGGATATTATGTAAACGAAATTATATTTAAAAAAAAAAATAAATGTAAGGCGCGATAACCTCCGAAGAGATCTAAGGCCGAGCTTCTCTTCCAATTTGCGTCGTGCTCCTCTTGATTTTCCCTACAAATCGGCCGGACGGGACCTACATGTTTTATGCCGACTCCGAACGGCATCTGCAAGGCAGACGAGTTTTCACTGAGAGCTTTTCATGGCAGAAATAAACCCGGAGCGCTTGCCAAGCACTGCCGAGGGGCGACCCCGCTTAGAAAAATTTTCTTCTAATTGAAAAACCTTATTTCTAAAATTTTGATGTTGCTTTGCCCGGGGCGTGAACCCAGGGCATACGGTGTGGTAGGCGGAGCACGCTACCATCACACCACGGTGGCCGCCAATTTATATTATATTATACTTTATTATATTTACGTTATAGTTAAATTCGAGGAGCTCAGTACCACAAATTGATGATGCCAGTAGTGGGGATGAGAATTTTCGCGAAATAAAAAGCAAAATCCTTAGTAAGGAGTACCAAATTTGTAGCAAAAAATGGCGTTTGGAATATTTTTGGAAAAATTAAAACTAACGCGGGCATCGAATTGGAAAATATAGTTGCTTGCAGAACTTGTTGGAATGTGTACAAGTTTAATAAAAATAGCACTTCTAATTTAGTGAGGCATAAGTGCTATAAAACCATGAAGGATAATGTTTCTACTTCAAAACAGGAAGTTAGTGCTGACTTGAAACACACAGGAATTAATATTTTATCGGGATGGGTGATTGTTAATTGCCGACCATTTCAAATAGTACAAGACAGTGGTCTTCTGAAATTTTCTGAGTTCCTTGTATCAATTGGCGCGAAATATGGGCCACATGTAAATGTTGAAGCATTGCTACCACATCCATCAACAATATCCAGAAATATAAGTAGTTTATATGACAAAACGGTAGCAATAGTAAAAAATGAGTTGCAGTTTATGATAAGAAATGGAAGTAAGATAGGTTACGGCTTAACCTCTGATATATGGACCGATAACTTTATAAGAACTTCATATATGTCCCTGACAATTCATTACATAAAGGATGGCGAACTTATCAATCGGCTATTAGGTTTATCAGCGTTTAAAGGGGAAATATGTACAGGTAAAAGGCATTAAATTCAAAATTATGTAATAGTTCCTATTAAATTGTTAATTCTAAGTCCGATGTGAATAATTTATGTATCAAATTTTAACTAATATGTTTGACTTTTATAATTAAAGTAAAACTCTCACGTTTTATTGTAAGCAGATGTAACTTAAAATTTAAGTTTTTTGAATTTAATTTTTGTAAAGGAATTGTATATAAAAAAATACTTTATTTGCTTCTGGCGAAAAAATGGCATTCTGAATTACTTCTGTTTGCAATAAAACGTGTAATATAATAATACTAACTAGTATCGCCTGTGGTCGAAATTCGACCAACGTGTATTTTTTTCAACTCAGTCTATGCATCAAGTGTTGGAAATATAGCAAACTGGTCTAACTTACTTAACTTTTTCTTTAAAATTTTGAATTTGATCTAAGACTTTGTACTTTTTGATTGTATTTTCTTAAATTTTCTACAAACTTTTCACGTGTAATTATACCGTTTTGATATGGAGCTCCTTAAACAAAAATATAAAAATTATGTAAAATCATATGAAATTGCCATAGAATTATGGTGAAATTTCTTGAAATTGAATTGAAAAATAGGTTTTTCCACACCACCCGGAAGGTCCCCGTTGGCGCGCTACCGAAGTTAGTTTTGGGAGCTCGGTTCCCCAGTCGGCCTATATCACCCATATACACATATCGCCAATTTACGTCAATAGTGTCATAATTCAAAAAACACGAACTTTTAGTTAAAAATTAAGAAATTTGCTAAATGAATTTAGCCTTTCTCACGCCACCCGTTTAAGTTGGTATAAATACATATCTAATATATAAGTGTGACACAAAACAAAAATATCGAGTAAAATAGAGGATACCTTCATAAAAAATAAAATAAAAATATAAAAAAACAAGTAAGGAAGACTAAGTTCGGGTGTAATCGAACATTACATACTCAGTTGAGAGCTATGGATACAAAATAAGGGAAAATCACCATGTAGGAAAATGAACCTCGGGTAACCCTGGAATGTGTTTGTATGACATGCGTATCAAATGGCAGGTATTAAAGAGTATTTTAAGAGAGAGTGGGCCATAGTTCTATAGGTGGACACCTTTTCGAGATATCGCCATAAAGGTGGACCAGGGCTGACTCTAGAATTTGTTTGTACGATATGGGTATCAAATGAAAGGTGTTAATGAGTATTTTAAAACGGAGTGGGCCTTATTTCTATAGGTGGACGCCTTTTCGGTATATCGTTATAAAGGTGGACCAGGGGTGACTCTAGAATGCGTTTGTAGAATAAGGGTATCAAGCGAAAGGTGTTAATGAGTGTTTTAAAATGTAGTGGGCCTTAGTTCTATGGGTTGACGCCTTTTCGAGATATTGCCATAAAGGTGGACCAGGGGTGACTCTAGAATTTGTTTGTACGATATGGGTATCAAATGAAAGGTGTTAATGAGTATTTTAAAAGGGAGTAGGCCTTAGTTCTATAGGTGGACCCCTTTTCGGGATATCGTTATAAAGGTGGACCAGGGGTAACTCTAGAATTAATTTGTACGATATGGGTATCAAATGAAAGGTGTTAATGAGTATTTTAAAAGTGGGTGGGCCTTAGTTCTATGGGGGGACGTCTTTTCGAGATATCGCCATAAAGGTGGACCAGGGATGACTCTAGAATGCGTTTGTACAATATGGGTATCAAACGAAAGGTGTTAATGAGTATTTTAAAAGGGAGTGGGCCTTAGTTCTATAGGTGGACGCCTTTTCAAGATATCGCCATAAAGGTGGACCAGGGGTGACTTTAGAATTAATTTGTACGATATGGTTATCAAATGAAAGGTATTAATGAGTATTTTAAAACTGGGTGGGCCTTAGTTCTATGGGTGGACGCCTTTTCGAGATATCGCCATAAAGGTGGACCAGGGATGACTCTAGAATTTGTTTGTACGATATGAGTATCAAATGAAAGGTGTTAATGAGTATTTTAAAAGGGAGTGGGCCTTAGTTCTATAGGTGGACGCCTTTTCGAGATATCGCCATAAAGCTGGACCAGGGGTGACTTTAGAATTTTTTTACGATATGGGTATCAAATGAAAGGTGTTAACGAGTATTTTAAAAGGGAGTGGGCCTTAATTCTATAGGTGGACGCCTTTTCGGGATGTCGTTATAAAGGTGGACCTGGGTTGACTCTAGAATGCGTTTATACATTATGAGTATCAAACGAAAGGTGATAATGAGTATTTTAAAAGGGAGTGGGCCTTAGTTCTATAGGTGGACGCTTTTTCGATATATCGCCATAAAGGTGGACCAGGGGTGACTCTATAATGTGTTTGTACAATATGGGTGTCAAATTAAAGGTATTAATAAGAATTTTAAAAGGGAGTGGTGGTAGTTGTATATGTGAAGGCGTTTTCGAGATATCGACCAAAATGTGGACCAGGGTGACCCAGAACATCATCTGTCGGGTACCGCTAATTTATTTATATATGTAATACCACAAACAGCCATGATTCCAAGGGCTTTTGATTTCGCCCTGCAGAACTTTTTCATTTTCTTTTACTTAATATGGTAGGTGTCACACCTATTTTACAAAGTTTTTTTCTAAAGTTATATTTTGCGTCAATAAACCAATCCAATTACCATGTTTCAACCCTTTTTTCGTATTTGGTATAGAATTATGGCACTTTTTTCATTTTTCGTAATTTTCGATATCGAAAAAGTGAGCGTGGTCATAGTCAGATTTCGGCCATTTTTTATACCAATAGAAAGTGAGTTCAGTTAATTATGTGAACTGAGTTTAGTAAAGATATATCGATTTTTGCTCAAGTTATCGTGTTAATGGCCGAGCGGAAGGACAGACGGTCGACTGTGTATAAAAACTGGGCGTGGCTTCAACCCATTTCGCCCTTTTTCACAGAAAACAGTTATCGTCCTAGAATCTAAGCCGCTACCAAATTTCACAAGGATTGGTAAATGTTTGTTCGACTTATGGCATTAAATTTATCCTAGACAAATCAAATGAAAAAGGGCGGAGCCACGCCCATTTTGAAATTTTCTTTTATTTTTGTATTTTGTTGCACCATTACTGGAGTTGAATGTTGACATAATTTACTTATATACTGTAAAGGTATTACAGTTTTTGTAAAAATTTCACTTTAAAAAAAAATTTTTTTTAAAACTGGGCGTGGTCGTTCTCCGATTTTGCTAATTTTTTTTAAGCATACATATAGTAATAGGAGTAACGTTCCTGCCAAATTTCATCATGATATCTTCAACGACTGCCAAATTACAGCTTGCAAAACTTCTAAATTACCTTCTTTTAAAAGTGGGCGGTGCCACGCCCATTGTCCAAAATTTTACTTATTTTCTATTCTACGTCATAAGTTCAACGCACCTACCAAGTTTCATCGCTCTATCCCTCTTTGGTAATGAATTATCGCAATTTTTCGATTTTTCGAAATTTTCGATATCGAAAAAGTGGGCGTGGTTATAGTCCGATATCGTTCATTTTAAATAGCGATCTGAGATGAGCGCCCAGGAATCTAGTTCGTCAAGATTTCTCAAAATTTACTCAAGTTATCGTGTTAACGGACAGACGGACGGACCTAAAATCAAAAAAGTTTTTGGGACGTCTTTTTGTTTCGTAATTAGCATAAAAGGCAATATAAAAAATGTAATGTTATATTTTTGTAACTTTTTCTTTTTTGTTCAGTATAAGACGTACTTTATCTAAAATGAGGATTAAATCTGCAAATGCAACAACATTTTCGAGCAAATTTGCCATTAATTGTTATAAATAAATTAGTTAGGTTCAACAAAAGTTAACTCATTATTTGTGATTTCATGTTTTTTTGAAAACAACTAAAATAAAAAACAAAGAATCTGTTAAATAAAGGCTTATGTATTTATGTACGTGTAGGTAAAATTTGCCACAAAAAATGGGCCGGTCAAAAATTAATTCTATTTAAGATTTTTGGTACGCTATAAATTATTTTGGAACAATTTTTTAGGAGTTTGGTATAGGCTATTATAGGTAAGCGGCAACAATGGGAAACCATATTTGTATGCAGGTGAAACATTTGTGCCTTCGAATTTAGCGGGGATACATAAAATTTGAAATTTACATTAAACACTTAGATAAATGTTCCCAAAGACGGCGCGCTTGTGCATAAAGGTTTAGGTCTTTGAAATTCGCATTAACAAACTTAGATAATTGTTCCCAAAGATGACGCGCTTATGCACGATAATGAATTACGATATTTGTATGAATTGTTCGAATTTACAAAAAACTTTTTCTATTAATTATAAACAAATAGAGTAATATTTGTTAACAAAAAAAAAGCCTATGCACTGCGGCTGATCAATACGAATCGATTCGTATAACTTTTATATGATTTTACGTATGCTAAGAATGCGAAACAGCCTGTCAATTGATTGTATGGAAATTTTGTTAGCGTATTAATATATAGATAGTGGGTAATATACTGCCTATGCAAGACGGCCGCTATGATGCCGGTTGCCGCTCTGACCTAAAATCAAAA
Organism: Eurosta solidaginis; assembly: GCF_040869045.1. Classification (NCBI taxonomy): domain Eukaryota; kingdom Metazoa; phylum Arthropoda; class Insecta; order Diptera; family Tephritidae; genus Eurosta; species Eurosta solidaginis. The sequence continues at coordinate 58,831,506 of NC_090322.1, read as the reverse complement.
AAGTTTTTGGGACGTTTTTTTGTTTCGTAATTAGCATAAAATGCAATATGAAAAATGTAATGTTATATTTTTGTAACTTTTTTTTTTTTGTTCAGAATAAGACGTTCTTTATCTAAAATGAGGATTAAATCTGCAAATGCAACAACATTTTCGAGCAAATTTGCCATTAATTGTTATAAATAAATTAGTTAGTTTAAACAAAAGTTAACTCATTATTTATGATTTCATGTTTTTTTGAAAACAACTAAAATAAAAAACAAAGAATCTGTTAAATAAAGACTTATGTGTTTACGTGTAAGTAAAATTTGCCACAAAAAATGGGCCGGTCAAAAATTAATTCTTTTTAAGATTTTTGTATGCAGGTGAAACATTTGTGCCTTCGAATTTAGCGGGGATATATAAAATTTTAAATTCACATTAAACACTTGTTTATTAATTATAAACAAATAGAGTAATATTTGTTAACAAAAATAGGCCTATGCACTGCGGCTGATCAATACGAATCGATTCATATAACTTTCATATGATTTTAAGTACGCGAAACAGCCTGTCAATTGATTGTATGGAAATTTTGTTAGCGTATTAATATATAGATAATAATAGGCTAACACTCTCCCCATGCAAATATATGTGAGCTCCTCCAAGGTATTTCCATAAAAAATCGGACTTTTTTTTAGATATTGCGCTAACTTTACCATGTTTTAGATATACTCCTAATATATTACCATACATAAGGAATTGCGAAACTTTATTTTTTTAGAAGTTTTGTAATAACCAATCATATTATAACTCGATAAATATCGGTTACATCAAAAAAATCATAAAGTACTTTTTTATAGAAAAAGATCCAATGTAATAAATCATTTGATCTTTTTCGATAAAAAAGAATTTTATGATTTTTATGTTTTTTGCGAAAAAGTTATATTTAGGAAAAATTGGCAAAAAATTCGTAGTTACATATAAATAAAAAAAATACGTATATTTAAAAAAATTCATGTTATGGGACCAATATTAAAGATGCTCATAGGTCCCGAGATAAACATTTTTTTGTATGAGAGGATGTGATAAATCTGAAAATAGATATTTCGCAAATTTTTTAAAAAAGTGCATTATTGAATTTCACTGTTTAAAAGTTTAAAATGAAAGTTAAATATTTAAATTTTGACTAGACTTTGGCGGAACATTAATCTTTGGCTAGGCACTTCAGAAAAACATTAGTAACAGTCAATTCTTTCTTTAGGGGAAAACATTCCACATAAGATGCTGAAAATATTAAAATTCCATGACTTACTTGTTGAAAATGCCACATTTGTAACTGATAGGGGAACAAACATGAAGAAGGCTTTTAAGTCTTATGCAAATATTTCATGCATTAACCATTTGCTAAATAATGTGTTGGAAGATTCTGTTGAAGCTGTACCTGAGTTGGATAACATATGTGATAAAGCTACTAAACTCGTAAAATATTTTAAAAAATCTGGTGAAAATTCAAACTTACAATCAACCCTTAAAAGCTGTTCACCAACAAGATGTAACACTGTATTTTATATGCTTAGCTCAATCAAAGAGCAAAGAAAACGTGAATTCTCCAAACTCAATGGTATTAACATAAACTACGTGGAGGAAATTTTGAAGGTATTAGAGGTTTTCGAAGAATCATCAAAGGTATTAACATAAACTACGTGGAGGAAATTTTGAAGGTATTAGAGGTTTTCGAAGAATCATCAAAGGAGCTAGAAGGTGAAAACTATCCAACCCTGCATTTGGTTCTTCCTCATGTTTACAGACTGAAAGGTATTTGCGCAATAAATGAAACTGACATATCCTTCATGAAACAATTTAAGGGCAAGCTGAGTGATATGTTGGACACCACTGTTTTGCAAAATCTTACCATATATCATAAAGTAGCGGTATTCTTGTTCCCCCCAACTAGCAAGTTAATATTTTTTAATGAAAATGATAAGTTTCTTATAAGAACTGAATGCAGAACGCAAATGTCAAACTACGTCAATGAAACTGCCAACCAGGACGAACAAAGTACATCAGCGAATCCTCCTACTCGCAAATACCAGCTTTTTAACGTATTTTTACAGACAACTCAACTTTCGAATGGGGACGATATTGTATTTAATGAGCTAGTTAAATACAAGTCCACTAGTGTCACGTATTATGACGACTTCAACGCGATTCAGTGGTGGCACCTTCATCGATTAGAATTTCCTTTACTTTATAAAGTAGCCAATAGTTTATTAGCGACTCCAGCCAGCAGTGCTGCTTCGGAAAGAGTTTTTTTCCAAAGCTAGGCACTTAATATCAGAAAAGCGGAGTGCGATCGGTTGCAGCTCGTTTTCGGTACATCAGATAATGTTTTTGCATAATAATATGGACATTAAATTATTGAATTAGTACATTTAGTAGTATTGGTATTTAATGCCATATTACTATATATTTATGAAATTCCTTTCTATTTTGTTTTGTTTAATACCGAAAAAATCTAATTTTTCATTTATAAAGCAAATATTCCTTTTTAATTTTGTTCTTTTTTTGTATGAGGAATCAGGAAGTGTCCTAATGCTCAATTACTTGTAAACATAAATGTACCTACTTACATTATACGAAATAAAAATAAGTACAAATGTACCTGAGTTGAGAAAACTCTTCTGTTTTTAACTACACATAATTTTTTTAAAAAGTGTTAAATTTACGAAACGAAGTTCGAATTATCCAAAAATTATGTCTCTTTAGAAATAGCCAGTTTGTTTATTGTTGTTGTAAAATCATCTAAAACTCGATTTATTTATAACCGCATTTTGCGCTTTGTCGAAATTGAGTCATACATTTAACACTTTGTAAAAAATTAGGAAATACACGCACATATGTACATATATGTTTGTAGTTGAATATTCAGCCCTATTCTGCATTTCGACTTGGATTGGAATTTTTTCGATTTGGCAATTTTGGTATTCTGTGTTCCAATCTCTTTCGATCCAACTTCGAATCGTTCGATTTTTTGTATTCTGCATTTCGATCGTAGTTCCGTTTTTCTAAGTTGCAAAGTAGTTGGCGGAAAAATATTTTCTTTTTATTTTTTTATTAATTTATAACAGAATTTTAACAAAAATGTAAGTAAAACTTGTTAAGAAACGTGTAAGGCTTGATGATGATTGTTTTTTATATGTTTCCAGGTCAAAAACAACATGTCGATGTCGAAGTCCTTGGACGTATTTGCCCCGCAAAAGTATCTAACACATACTTAAAAGCATCCTTATTAAGTCGAAAGTTTTTTTTGAACCTAAATAAGAAAATAAGTCATTAAACTTTACCACTTTTAAGTTCAATTTCTTACAATTCGTCACTCATCTCAAATGGATTACACAAATCTCGCTATATTTGCCTTTCCATTCTCGCCTGGCAATTTTCGTATGCGTTGCTTTCCAACTCCAGAAATAATGCCGCGCCTATTGATTCCATTGTAATAGACAGCTATAATTTGTGTCTGTTCGTTGGTTCCAGTTATATGCCAAAGCAAGCTGCCGGCGTAGAGGAAGGTGAAGCGAAAACGTAAACAATCCTTGCGGAAAGAATAAATAAACCTTTATAAACTACTTTAGGCCAGTGCAATGAAATCAGCATCCTTAAAATTCAACTATATTCGTGCAGGAATCCTTTTTAACAAAACTCGGTGGCCACGGCAGGGAATTGGTCAAAAGAACGATAAAAACACACTTACAATTATGAAAGCAGTTCACTCAAAAAAAAAAAAAAAAACACTGCGGCAATATATTCTATTGCTTTTTTTTTATACAAAATGGCATGGATAATAAAATATAAACGTTTTTGAGTGTTTTTTACAAATTTTCTTTAATTTATTTTGTTCCAATGTTCACACATTCCGTACAAACAGCTGATTTCGAAAAATCATTTGCTCTTCCTCTTCTCTTTACGATTCCGTCGTAATGCAAAATACCAAACTTCGATTAAAGCGGAGCGTAGAACGGGAACGTAATCGATATGCAGAATAGGGGTGATTATACTATTGCCTTTCGAATCAATTGTCAATCGACTCAATTGTCAATCGACTCATTTGCCTTTCGAGTTAAATGCATAATGTGCCACAAAAACAAACGCGCATTTCTCATCGCTGCAGTGCAGTGAGATTCGCTTCGGTCGTTGCTTACAAGCTGTTCGGCTCATATGGCAAGTTAATGTTGTGTAGACTAATAAGCAACGATTTTTGCGAGTGGCTTAAAACGCCGAATGGATGATTCGTTGCAGTTATTTAATAAATATATCAAATGGTTTAAGCTGGAGACATTGGTGCTTTATCGGTAACCGTATCGGTAACATTTTAACAGCTGATTCGACCAACTTTATGAGAATCAATTCAATCGATTATTGGTGCCGCTAAGGTCGTAGCCGTATCGTAGCCAACCAATTGGTTTTTGGTTTACCGTCGTAACGATAAACAGCTGATGTTAGGGATACGACTACAGCGATACAACATACGGCACCAATGACTCCCGCTTTAAAGGCGGATTAATGGTGACTTATAACCATAAAGCCATAACCAGATAAAACAGTTGATCACACCTCCCTTATGGATATCAATGTAATCGAGTTAGCGTTATGGTATGGCACCATTAATCGATTACATTGAATTCAATAAGGCAGGTTCGATCAGCTGTTTTATCTGATTATGACTTTATGGCTATAAGTCATCATTAATTCGCCCATTACTCGCCGTTGGAGTCAGTACTAAATTTTCTTTGATTTTTGGTTTGGCTTTGTTTACTAAACATTATTCTGCTAATTCTAGCCTAATTCTCGAAAGTTTTGAAGATGGGTCTTTCATATTGAATAGGTATACTAGAGGTCTGTGATCTGACTTTACAATAAAATGTGTGCCATAAACGTATGGTCTAAATTGCTTGATTGCAAAGTAAATAGCTAAAGTTCCAATTCTATTATTGGTTTTTTCTGTTCGGCTTTATTAAATGCTTTAGAAACGTAACAAATTGGTAAGTCACTACCTTGTTGTTCATGACTCAAGATAGCGCCACATCCAGTTGTTGAAGTATCAACGGTAATAATGAATTGTTTTGTAAAATCTGGATATTGAAGTAATTTTGGTGAAAGTAATGCTGCTTTCAAAGATAAAAATGCTCTTTCGCACTCAACATCCCATACAAATTCAACTCTTTTTCTACTTAATCGGTTTAGAGGCGCTGCCAGAGACGCAGAATTTGGTATAAACCGTCGGTAATAGTTTGCAAACGCGACAAATCGTCGTATCGCGTCTCTGTCAGTCGGTGTTGTATACTTTTTAATTGCGTTTATTTTAGAGTCGTCTGACAACAAACCTTTGGCTGAACATTTGTGACCTAAAAATGTTACTTCTGATCGTAAAAAGTTGCATTTATTTGGGTTAAGTTTGAGATTGAAAGACCTACAAGTATCAAAAACTTTTGAAAGATTTTTAATGTGGTGTGCTTCACTGCAACCTATGACGATAATATCGTGGACGTATAAAAATGCGACGTTGGGTGGTATACCCGAAAAAGCTATTGTCATCATTCGTGAGAATGAATTTGGTGCTATGTTTAAACCGAATGGCACTTTTCATTTAAATGCGCCGACCGATTTGCTGAAAGAAGTAATGTCACGTAAGTCAGGATGTAAGGGGATTTGATGAAATCCTGAAAAAAGATCTAATGTGGAAAAATGCTTTGTTCTACCGAGATTGTCTAAAATATCGTTAACTCTAGCTAGTGGGAATTTATCAGCAATGAGTTTTTTGTTTACTGCGCGAAAATCTACGCACATACGATAAGCTTTTTTACCCTTAGTATCTTTCTTTGGGACTACAATCAAAGGAATATGCGTTTCTACCTCTACCATTGGCTGATCTCGCATTGTTACTTCTATTGTTGCTATTGCTTGAATTAGGATTTGTATTTGAACGCATATTATTATTGTTATTATTTTGGTATCTATTTCCGTTATAATTCCTATATCTTTGATTATTGTTGCCGTTATAGTTACTATTGTATGAAAATGAACCATTATTATTTCTATAACCAGTATAGCCGCGGTTTGGGTAAAAACCTCGATAACTACCACGTGAATGTGTTGTTACCACGTGATCGAAAAGCTAAAACCTGACGCTCTGTTACTTCGTTGTTTTGTTCTACAATTAATTTCGCTACTATGTCTTTCGGATCAGTAAATGCCGTTGAGGCTAAAATAGTTTTGACTAAATTGGATTTTGCATTGAAACGACACACGTTAACAGTTTTTTTTGACTGCCATTTCATGAGCTTTCGCTTGAATAATCCCTTCAATAATAAGAGACCGCTCAAGTGAGTCAGCTAAATCTTCAACTTTTTTGGCAAAATCTGTATAATTGTTACCGTTAACGTGCAACGCTGCAATTCTCCCTGCTATAACTTTCGAGTTGTCTGGTTTGATCCTATTATGTAGAGCTGTTTTAATTTCATTGACTGAAGTTACTTGTGTTGGTATTGCTTCACGGGCATTACCCTCTAATTTTGATTTTAAGAACGCTATAAAAGTATCAGTTAAATCTGCAGTAGCGAATTGTTCAAGTAATGCAATTTTGTCTATAAAAGAATCAAGTGCTAGAGGATCACCACTGTAGTTTTCTCTAATAGAATTAGCACATGTGTTAATAAAAATTCTCTTTTCCTCAGGTATTGCCATGATTTGATCGTTAAGGTCTGGAACTGAATTAGCAGAAGGTGAGGCCACGTTTGTACTATTTGGATCGTTAAGATCTGATTTTAAAGTAAAAGAAGTTGAAGTTAGTTTTGCACTATTTGAATCGTTAAGATTTGAATCTAAATTAGAAGTTCAATTTTTAATGGAAAAATTTTCGAAGCCTAGAAAATCTGTTAACAAAGAAAATCTATTTTCCTGGTTTGTGACTTCTTCGGCCGAGGATGAAGCTAATCTTTCGTAGCTTGAGGCTGAATTATCGGAATCGGATTCTGAGTTTGAATTTTTTTGCACTTGCTTACCACTTCTAAGGTACATATGTAGTTATCAGAATAGCACGAATCGTTTAGTTTAAACTATGAAATTAATGAAGTACTTATTTGAATGTCTGAATTTTTTGAAGCTGAAATGTTGAGGAAAAGGGAACTGATTTACAGTGAATTGTCGCTAACGAAATATTTAGAAATTTACTGGAAGATTTAATTGAACTGAAAGATAGATATGGAAAAAAATCTGTAAGAAGTAATTGAATTTAAAATTGGTTCAAAAGTGTATAAGTATGTGGTACCCACGGACGCACCGCTTTATTCGAAAAAATCTCAAATGGTTTTTCACGGAACCACCGTTTTATCAAACAAATCTCATATTGTATTGATTTATTAAGTATGGGTTAATAAGACTATCGCCGTTTGGTATCCGCGGATTGGAAATTATGTCTACTTGGATGATATAATAAAATACAGTTTTGGACTTAAACTCGAAAAAATGCATTTAAAATGAAAATGATTATTTACCGATAATATGAAGGCAAAATGTTCAAATTTGATTGATTTATGGTCTAATGAATTCCAGGGCGGACACCGGTTGCAAAAAAATCTTACAAATTCTGAATATTCAAAGATTATTTTATTGACATACCCACGTAAAATAAGTGAAAGGCATTATGAGGAACACGTGGTCGAAAAGAAAAATCTCAAAGGGATAAGAAAATTTGAACGAGAATTATATAATATAAGTTAAAACGCACTAAATTGAAAAGGTGTCCCGAGTTGGCAATTATAGTTATATGCAAAACCACAATAATATTTAGGACATTTTATATGTTGGAATTACCAAATTCCGCAAAGTGCCGTTTGCACAATCACCTGTAAAAATTTATGCATTTTTTCTTGCCAAAGAGGCTAACATGTAATAGGATGTCCACGTGACATATGCAATTTGAAACACATGAATGCGTTGTATGTAAAAAAATATTACTGTACATAACTTTATAGAAATGTATGAATATGCGATTTAGGAATATAGTATGTATATATATTTAGAGTATGTAAAACATGTACGTAAAATGTGTACGTAAAGAGATACGTCGGTGCAGCAGCGTCGCAAGTGAAGATTGAGTATTGGAATACCGAAATGTAAGCAATATAAAATATGCGTGGTTGCTACTGGACGCTAGTACTAAGTACAACATTAATGAATGATGATGTTGAAATTTCATTTAATGATGGGTGCGATGCAGCGAGATAGATAAAATTGATATTTTTCCATATATTTATTTTGAATATATGTCTTATCGGTGGCAGGGTTTAAAAAAATTGAGAAATGGTGGCGTACGGCGCCATTTTGTATCTACGAGGCATACCTCGCTGTCGTTTTTCTGCGCCAACGCCCACGTGTATGGATGCCCCTTTTTAGGTGCTCCGAATTAAATTTCACTAGCGGCTGGCCCGCGCCGCACGGTCGCCATGTAAACCCTCTGAAGGCAACTCCCTTAGGTTGATAATCTTGGATTGTAAAAAACCACTCCCTTACGTTCATCAGCTTACCCGCAGTCCTTTGCTTGTCAGCAATTATCCATACAATTGAAATGAAACAGTTTGTATAATGGTTAGCGCCACTTTAACGCGACTTCAAAAATGTTAAGGTTTATTAACTTTTAATTGTCTTAATTTTATGACTGCACGAGTTAAAAGCTGATTATATAATGGCTGAGCCACTCACGCACTGGGTTGCATTTTGCACGTGCTCGCGACATCAGCTGATGCATGCTTGATCTGTTGAGTTTGAGAAGGGTGCCATTACAATGGCTTGGTTTCCTCGAAAGCGGTGCCACTATATAACGGCCGTTCCATAGCGATAGGGTACGCTTATACAGCCACCGATAATCTGAAAAATTGCAATCGGCCGGGCTGGTGCTAAAATTGCAACCGATTATCGGCCGGCAGCGTTTTTTCTTACTTTTTACCTTTTCGCAAAAATACGCTTGCGTTTATTCTTTTATGGACTTATCCCGTAAAGGGCGCCTGTTTTGCACACAATTAATTAATTTTTCAGTCCATCGCACAAATAATTAATTTTTTGCAGTACATGCACGCAATTTACCAAACAGAATCGGCCGATAAAATAGATCACGCTCGAATTTATCGACAGTGAAAAACAACAATGGCAGATACAATCGGTGGTTGTGTAAGTGTATCCATAGAGAACGTTGTCAAAAATGTTACAATGTAAAAGTAATTAGGGGGACTCATGAAAGCATATAAACTTATAAGGTGTAAAATTATATCCATTTACACACGCTGTTATATGAACGCACCTAGTAATACTCTTGATAAATTTGATTGTTAATCGGCTGTATTATTGCCGAACAACATTTTTTTGATTGTTATACAAATTAAAAAATGCCACGATTAAGTGAAAAATCAAAACTAAAACATCTTTACTAAGATATACTTGTAAATGACTTGCTAATGGTGGAGATTTCTGATGAAAATGCCTGCTGTAATGTCTGCAAGGTTGCATTCCTTTGAGTTTACCGCGTTTACACAATGAAATGTGCGCGTAAATTTATACAAATTGTGTAAATGATTTTTCATACAAAATTTGACAGTTCGTACGTTTACACACTTTATAAGGCATTTATGCGGTTACATGAGTCCCCCTATTATGTGGAAACTAAGAAGACGGTGAAGTTCAGCGTAACGTAATATAGCGGCAGGGCAAGAAATATAACGGCCGTCATGATGGTATAAACTCGCTCATCAACGTTTTTTATCAATACTCAAAGTGGTAAACAATTTAGTTATTTGAACAAATTCATAAAAACAAAAAAATTTATTTTTATTTGTATGAGAAAGTTTATACAAATAAAAAGAGAGCGAAAAAACCCAAAACAACGAGAAAAATGTTGATATCAGGTTAGTATGAATTGGCCAAACCTTTATAATGTTTAACGCTAACGGATTTAAGAGAATATTTGTTCATAACAGCAAAGTAAGTTGACATCTACGAATTTGTAGTAAATAAATGCTGCTAATAGCATAGACGACATTACACACAGCAACGAAGAGAGCAGTGAATATGAGATGCAGAGATATGAGAAAAGTTATTGAGCAACTATTCGAGAAGACTGTTCGCGAAAAGTCTAGACCATGGGAGAAATAGACGTACGGAGCAATTGGGAGTATATAAGCAGCGTAGTCTGGTAAAGAATCAATAAATTTGATTTTAACATGTTTTAAGTGGAGTACACGAATAATTTGAAACATGAAGTTCTACTACCATTAGTAGTGCTGTGAATAAAGAATATTCTGATATACAGTAGATTTCAGTTTATTTATTCGACAGTTCAGTGATTCGGACGGAAGGAAAGTTTTATGGAGAAGTCTTGAAATTCGCTAAAATATACTCTTAAGGTACGGGCACATTACGCTGCGCGACATGTAGCGGCAGCGGCGCTTCACAGTACTACATATTTTGGTAAAGCACACTAAGCGGCAATCGAGCTTCACACTCCGGCAAAAGTTTGTGTTTATTTTTGTTTACAAAAGGAACGACATAGAGTGTGAAGCTGTAATAGTTTCATTTTTATGCGAAGAAGTGAAAGGAGAAGAAAAGGGTGGCGGCTATGACTCGATTTAATGGTAATAGATGATGACATTCCGCCCCGTAATAATCCCTATCGACAGCCACATTTAGCAGCAGGGAAGTAAAGGGACCCACACTGAAATGAAAGAAAAAAGTGAGGGAAGATTGATGTCCCTTGGTTCTCTCTATTGGCGCCAGAAAACTCAACCCAAATTAATTTACTACATTTGTATGTATGTAGCTAGTAAATAGGATATTATAAATTTGTTTGTATTTATTTGTGTATATCCTTTGTACATTGTTTCACTTTAATATATTTACATCTTATATATATCGCTGAAACTAGAAGTCTTTCAATAACAAGTTAAATGGATTGAATTAGCGATTTTAAATGTGATTTTCGCACAAAAGTGGCGATTGTACTAAAATCGATGGGTTATGTGTCAGCAGTCATAGCAATAATATCGAAAAGACCACAATTGATCCTTTTGTGCCTTCATTAGCTCCTTGCGCCATTGATTATAATTTAATAACTGTTGTAACAAATTCTCCAATTGCCTCAGATATTTCGGCCGAAATATTTTTTCTCGTACTATTCATGTAATGCTCATTTTTCAAATCATATAGCTCGGGATAATTACTTATTAGAATAATTAGCTCTTCCCCGTTTATCTGCATTTTGGAAGATAGTCGCTCAAATATATTTTGCCGCGCGGGGTAATGCAGTCAAGTAGTTCACCCATAGCGACAGCAGCACTACGCGACACTTACGTATGCGGCCTTTTTGCCTAGTTGCCCTTCAAAAAACGCGAGTACTCTATAAATAATGTAAGGAATACTCCTTTGGGAGTATAGGGCTGCTCCAAATCTAATCTGTATTCATACAAAAAATGTGCTCCAATTAACATTGCGATGTCCTAGGAGAGGAGTAGGTGATCCCACTCTCGCTTTGTTTGTGAGTATTCCATAGAGTACATACGTGAGAGTACTTTCCAAAGTACTTTCACTGTAGTACTCCATGGAGCACCCACAGAGGATCATATGCCAAGGTACTAAAGAGGAATTGTGTCGGAAAGAATTATCGAAGTGAATTTAATTTAAAATGAAAGTAAATGAAGAGGGGCAATACAACTTTTATATTTTATACTACGAATATTCTTATGTTATTTAGCATTTGCGTGAATAAAGAAACTAATATTTCTCTATACATACTTTAGTATGTATACATAAAACCAGTGCGCTATTTTATCAGAGTTGCCAAAGTAAAATTTTATTATTAGCTATTTGCATGCAATATTTTACTTTTGGCAACTCTGTTCGATCGTCATCGTGTCGTGATCACTGTCGTTAAAAACGAGCAATGATCGGCTGATGGTGGTCCGCAAACGCATTGCAAAGGAGTATTGTTAGAGTACTCCAACATGAAGAAAATGGAACACGTAATCCAACAATTTTTGCAGGGTGATCAAATTTTACGAGCTCTGCCGCTAAATATGAATTGCCCCATAAGCATACATGCAACAACATACATACAAGCTTCAGTATGAAATTCTCACGAAAATAACGTAGAATAATGTATTCAACTTAAAACACAATTAAATATATAGCCCTTCTTTGAAAAACGTATTAAATAAATCGGAATAAAATGTATTTTTAGAATGTCTTAAGCATGATCTGTATGGTGTCCAAATTGCTATGCTCTTTCCAGATTCCTAGTGGTCTATTTCTTAGTCAAATAAGTACTTATTTAAGTACATATGTACTCATGCTTGCATGCATGAATGCATTGAGTGATACATTGGGATCAGTACAACAAAAAAAAATATATGCAGTTTTTATTGTATTCATAATCTTTTCAGTTACATTAGTGGCTGCGGCTGAGAAAGTAGTTGGCATACGTTAACAATTCTCGCGCAACTAATAATTTAAATTTTTTTTTTTGATAACAACACACATTTATTATGTAAATAAACTAAGAAACAAAGCATTCCTTAGTGTTTTGAAAATGGTTCGCTATCAGCTGGATGAAAAATTAAAAGAACTGGAGCAATGGTTCAAGGAAAATCCTAAATTACCTCAAGAAATCGGTATGTAATTTATTTAATAATTTGGGAAAAATTTAAATAACGTGATATCAGGACGGACAAGGCGACAGCTGTTTCGACTATACCCTGTAAATCTCTTCAAAGCCTTTTCTCACGGGAGTGGGATTTGAACCCGCACTCCTGCGATGGTTGAAGTATGTACTACAAAGGCATTCAGCCACGTCATGCCTTAGTTGTTGTAAACTTTATCCCAATTGCCTTCCTTGCATATTTTATTCTTTTGTACAGTATCTACATACTTTGTATGTAATCATATGTTAAAGTTATGCTTGTTGTTGGCGGTTTCATAGAAACTGGTATTTTTGTTTTTGTTCTATTTATAGAACTACAAAGAATTAACCAATGTTGTCTATTTGTATGAATTAAGCTGGGATTGCCCTCTTTGCTTTTAAATTTATGAAAAAATTTATTGGAAGCAATTTTGTATGTGTTAAAAAAAATCAAATAAAATTTAATGAAAAAAATGTTGAAAAATCTAATCAAGCGATGAAAAATGCATTGCTTATGAGCGCTAAATTAGCATGATAATATCCTCATTATGGTGTTTCTTTTTTAACTAATAATTTTCATGCTTTGACCCGCCCGGCAATAAGATAAATATTTATGGACGTTTTAAGTAAATCACCTTCTTAATAATAATAACAATATTTTGGAGCATGGTTTAATTATTAAAGGTTACCCATTAGCGTGGGTAGCGATTTATTAACCGATATCGCGCCATCGATTTTCCAATAGGATTTGGGCTCAGGGAAAAAAAGTTCCACTACGCATACCCAAAAAAATAATTTTCGAGCTTGCGAAATTTCATTTTTTTTTGTACTTTTTCTCGACTTTGATTCTTAAGGTTTTTTTCATGACCTACTAAAAAATTTTCATTTGATTGTAAAATTTTCATGTATACCCTGTCACCCAAAAATGTCCCCTAAAAACGTTGGCCGATAACAGGCCTGCCTGTTGTTCGTTGTTTACACACAAATATTTTTGTTGCTGAAGAAGAGGGGTGATGAGGACAGCGAAAGGGCGACTTTCTTTATGCTGTATTTCTTCAGCTGTGAAATTTTGGTACTGTAAATTTTTTTTTATTGAAAAAATTTTAGTTGATTTCGAACACAAATTTGTATAGTTTTCATAATGCAATGACTATTCAGGTGTTCTCATCCTGGTCACGTTTTCCCCCATTCTGACCAGTTCGGCATGCATATTTTAGAGGGTTGTTTATCATACATAACTACCTTTGAATTCTATTACGATCGGAGTAGATTTTCCTATGCGTTTAGAAATAGATCAATTATATAAGGTGCTAATAGCATTTTTAGACAGAAATATTGACATAGTTTTGTATTCTCCAAAATAATTTAAAAACAATTTTGCAGAAAACTAATTTTTTGAAATTCGTACGAAAAATGAAGCAATCAAGATTGAATACTTTTGTGATACAAGTAAATACTAGCAATAGAGCTGTCGAAAAAGTGAGGTTATGTTGTTGACATCACCCATATTACTGCAATATGATAATTTTATTTGATTCTTCTAATATTTCATAATATTATTATATTTTCAATAAATAAAGGAAATTTTTAGATATGATTTAAATAAAATGTCAAATAGTTGCCGTGTGCAAATTTTATAAGCAACTCCAAAAGAGAAGTTGCCGATAATCAGCAACAATACTTTAAGCTGGAGACATTGGTGCTTTATCGGTAACCGTATCGCTAACCTTTTAACAGCTGATTCGACCAACCTTATGAGAATCAATGCAATCCATTATTGGTGCCGGTAAGGTCGTAACCGAATCGTAGCCAACCAATTGGGTTTTGGTTTACCGTCGTAACGATAAACAGCTGATAACGTTAGGGATACGGATACAGCGATACGACATACGGCACCAATGACTCCGGCTTTATATGTGTAAACGGCGACTTGCTGATGATAACGGTAGTCTCTTTTGAATATTTACGCTGCTGACTACTTATGGCGAATACCTCCGCCTGTAAGATGTTCGCAAGTGGCCAAATAGTGTCTCAAAATGCAGACGCATGCCAAGCGTAGAAGTTTAGCGAGAGAATACATTGCTTTAGTCATACATACTTGGGATGCGCAAAGAACCGTACCTTATCATATGGTTGGCCTGATATCCATTCATGCATCATAGCGTGTACCCTTCCTCGTATATCGAAGCTCCATCTATAGAATATTCCTACGATGCGTTATGCATATCTGCATGTTGCCTCCAAAGTAGCTTATGGTGTTTTCTTTTCTACACGAAAATGTCGCCTTCACGCCAACCCTTCAAAAAGTTGTGTTCTGTTGTAAAATCAGCTTAGCCTCAATAGAGGGCATTATTATCTTTTCTCAACAACCTACCCCTAAAAATGGCCAAAAATGCAACATTACTTACCCATTGACGGTGCAGAAAACAGCCCTGACAATTAGCTGATGAATCACACGAAGCTGAAGCGAATGCTCTATATGTACGTATGTGTCACATCATGCCTCACTCAAAAGCAATTTGCGATAACAGTTGACAGCGAACAACCACACGAACTGCATTTTTATACCTTTCATGAAAATGAAATGGTATATTAATTTCGTCACGAAACCCAAAATTCTAAGTACTTAAAGGAAAATAGATAGACCCACCATTAAGTATACCGAAATAATCAGGATGAAGAGCTTGAGATATCTTGATAAAATTTGATGAGCGGGTGTATTTGGGTGTCCGATTAGACATTTGTCGGAACCGGCCGGATCGGACCACTATAGCATATATCCTCCATACAACCGATTTTTCAGAAAAAGAGGGTTTTTTGTCATATCTTACTCAATTTAACAGATTGAAGCTTCCAACTTCACCATATAATTTCGTATATTGCACATATTGTTGCCTGAAAAAATTGATGAGATCGGTCGTATATATAATGTATATCCCCCACAACCGATTGTTCAGATAAGAAACTTTTCGTAATTACTGCCCTATATTAAGAGCTAGAGGCTTCAAATTTCAACGAATGCTTACGCATACAGCATATATTGTTGTCTGAAAAAATCATAAAGATCGGTGGTATATATAGTATATATGTGGTAGTATATATAGTATATATATATATTTTCGCAATTTTAGCCCCATTTCAACAGCTAGAAGCTTCAAATTTCACCGAATCCTTACGTATATAGCATATATTGTTGTCTGAAAAAATCATAGTGATCGGTTGTATATATAGTATATATCTCATACAACCGATTGTTCAGATAAGAAACTTTTCGCAATTTCTACCCCATTCTAACAGCTATAAGCTTTAAATTTCACCGATTGCTTACGTACATAGTATATATTGTTGTGTCAAAAAATCATAGAGATTGGTGATATATATAATATATATATGATGGTATATATAGTATATATATATATTTTTTAGCGATTTCGGCCCCATTTCAACAGCTAGAAGCTTCAAATCTCACCAAATGCTTACGTTTATAGCATATATTGATGTCTGAAAAAATCATTGAGATCGGTGGTATACATAGTATATATCTCATGCAACCGATTGTTCAGATAAGAAACTTTGCGCAATTTCTGCCCCGTTTTAACAGCTAGAAGCTTCAAATTTCACCAAATGCTTACGTATATAGCATATATTGTTGTCTGAAGAAATCATAGAGATCGGTCGTATATATATTATATACTTCATATAAACTGTAATTTTTGCCCCTTTTTTACGGCTAGAAGCTTCAAAATTCATCAAATTTCATCAAATAGTTACGTTTACTTCATATATTTTTGAAATACGTGATTCGTAGTCATAGATTTTACATGCAGACCACAAAAAACGTGAAGCTTTGCATCCTCACACAAAGTACCTACATGTTTTTTATTTTATATTTATCTTAAAAATCGTTTAGGTATGTAGATCTGTTCACTATATATTTCTTATCTTATACATCCGATTATTTGGAGATTACGAACGGGATAAGATTATTGTTCAGCCCCATTCATGAAAGGTATGAAGTCTTCGGCACAGCCGAAGACAGTCCCGTTCTTACTTGTTTTTGTAAAAATGGTTACAATTTTTGTTCTTTTCAAGTCATGCAGGGTGGCACTGAACATTTTAAGTGGCTATAATTTCACAAGGCGAAGTGAGAATCTTAAAAATGTTTGCGGCTGAAAGTGGCGACATTTTCGTGTAGAAAAGAAATCACCATTAGTGTAGAATATGACTCATAAATACTTAATTTCGGCCACATTCTTAAACAATACCGAATGCAAGGGGTTTTTCTCACATCTCTGAGGGATCTTCACCTTCGACAAGCATGATGCCTTTGGATTGTATCACACAGTGTGTCCTCATACTTTCCTCTTGCAATGTCTGCCTACCTCTTATAAGGGAATCGGTTCTCTGAAAACGGTTGCAAGAGCTCGGTCACCACTGTGCTCTCCAGAAGGTTTAATTAGGCCCTTCCTGAAATACCATTTTGTAGAATTTCTATCTAAATACTGATTAGCTGTTGATCTTATGTACGGCTCTACCACCCCTTTTACGGTCTCTGTTTTTGAAAAGTTCCTATATTTCTAGTAAGTCAAACTCCAACACCTTCACATTCCAAGGCATTATTGATTTCGGTTGATCCGTGAGAATCTCATATAGACTGACCCGAGTTCATAGAGCTACCAGAAGTTTGCTCAACGACCAAACTATAGAACCCTATCAGAAGCCAGGATCTGTGTTTTAAATAAATCCGTCCTTGACAAATAGAAGCTTTCTATGACCTATGCTACTTACTGGTTCTAAATCTGATAGCTATGCCACTCTTTATAGCTAGAGTCTTAGCCTTGCCAGCGCAGGGTACGAGCACAAAACGTGCTCGATAGTTTCCTCTTCCAAGCCGCACATCTTCCATCTGCTATCACTGACAAGGCCTATGTTAAAAAAATGTGACGCCAGTAAACTGTCTCCAGTCAGAATACCGACCATGAGCCTACAGCCCCTTCTTTTCAATTATAAGAGAAACTCTATTAGTACAAGGTTGTAAGACCTCGTCATGATTTACGAAACTGTGCAGCCTCCTGCTTGGTGGATCATGCGCAGCTCTCGCCGTCCTTTGATCTCGCTTTATCTGGCTGGAACGTCTAGGGTACATGATTGGGGTCATGCTCCCTGCTTAGCCAGCTCATCCCCTTTTTCATTTCCATATATTTCCTTATGACCAGAGCTCCAATATAGATATATATTTCTCCCTATACCGATTCTATCAGAGATGGAAAAATTGACGCGTTGCTATTTTCTCTCCAGTGTTTCTGCTGCAAAAATTATCGCTATATTTATAAAATTTATCTAAATTTAAATGTGTTATGTATATATATTTTCCATTTTCAGATCGCATTCTCTTGCGTCGTTTTTAAAATCTATGTACTATGATGTAGAGCAAACCAAAAGAGTTATAGAACTAAATTTTTCAATGCGAAACAGTTATCCACATATATTTATCGATAGAGATCCCGAAGCTGATGACATTAAGGAAATACGGAAGACAGCGTAAGTAAATGAATTTAGACCAAGAGTTTCCCTTACCTACGCTCTCTCGACATCGGATTTCTATACTTTAACGCCCAAAGGCTAACACCTCCAAGACTTAAAAACAGGAACAATGCTATGGCTTAAGTTTAACCAAAAAGTCAGCCGCTGATGGCTTCGGTATTTCAGGTGTCTAATAGAGTGTGCACAGGATGAGTCAAACTTATGGTGTGAAGAGGCTAATCGAATTTCACAAAGTTTGCAAATGCAAAACTAAGAAAAAGACTTTAATGACTTAAGACTGTGTACCAAATAGTAGAACAAAAATAAATTTCGAGATGGTAAAACAACTAACTACTAATCTAAGTCAATGACAGCAGAAGCTTTAATTTTTTGTTTTGGATAGCACTGTAGAGACACCGCATATGTTCCAACATCAAGCTCCCTTAGACTGATGGCGGCGCTAGTTATCGGTTAAATTGAGTCTGTGCATGACCACAGTGTTCATGTTAAACTAGCGCAGGCTTCCTGCTGCTTGTCAAGAGTTGGTTACTATAGTATCGATCCGTACGCTTGTTAGGTTCTAAAGGCTCAACTAAGAATTTTCACTAGCTAAGCCGTACAGTGCACACTTGGGTATTTTCTTAGACAAAATTTTTCCAGTAAAAGGGTAATGTTTTGCTTTTCCTATTATGAAAGTGATAGTTTTAGTATATATACTTAGATTAATTAATAAAATGGTGGAAAAATTTCCCAAAGTGAACTCGTGATAATCGATGTGTGCACTGAAGGGCGCGATTGTCGTTTTTGGTTGTTTCATAAAGAAGTATGCACATGCTTTCTTTGCGATAACTCATTGCAATTGTGAGATCGTGTCTTCATCCGTCTGCTTTTTCCAATTCAGTAAATGTCACCCTCTGAATTCGGTGGTCGATTCGCTATCCATCGAAGCCTCCGTGTTGTTGTTGTAGCAGTGTACACTGAAATGACAGCCCTTCGTCGGGCAAAATCTGGAGTCGCTCCGGTACATAGAACCGGTTGCCTTGGGAAGCGTCGAAGCCCCTGTCACGAGCTGGTGCTACAAAGCTAACAGCAGGGAAGTGCTTAAGATTTGAGACTTGTTGCAAGTTCCACTTATAAATTATTCCCTAACAAAATATAAATTAAAGTATTTTACCTAATTAAAACTTTTTTTAAATTTGGAATTCTCTTCTAGTGAGCTTATACCGCTGCCAGGCATCACACCGGAAGGTTATAAATTGCTATTTTTCCGCCTTGCCGATCCAGACCCCAAAAAGGTAATTATAATTTTGATAAGACCGATATCCGATTACACTCAATCGTAGCCATTTCTATAAATTTTTACTTCAAACACAGTTGAATACTGTCATAGAATGCAAAACATATTTTATGCTTGCCGATTGTCGCTTTTCTGATATCGATCGGGAAAAGCCGCCGCAAAAGACAAAATCTAAAAACGACAATACGAAATCAGAAAGTGAAATCGAAATAGAGCTTGAAAATAAAGACAAAGTTGAATCGCTAGAAGATGATCTTATAGCGGATGGTGAAGTTCAGGTTTGTGATATAAGCGGTTTTACGCTTTCGCACATGGCACACATGTCCCTAACAATATTGAGAATGCATATGAAGTTCCTACAAGAAGCTTACCCGGTACGTTTGCGCGCTATGCACCATTGTAAAATTTACCAAGTAGCGCAACTAACAGCTGATCGGTGAAAATTCGCACATTCACACGCACAGTTCTCGACTCAGTTTCAAAAAAACTTTAGATTTTTTAACTCAAATTTTAAAGTGAGATAATCCTTACGAATTTTTGTCTATAGAATATATAAGGCGTTTTTGTTGTTTTTATAACAATAGTTTTATTTATATTAAAGCTTTTATCATATTTTTTTTAAACTTTGAAAAAACTCCGAACACCATTCCTTCATTATATGACATTCGACTCCCTAGTCCACTGCCTTCCACCCTATTCGCAACATAACCTCTATTTAAGCTGCCAAACTATATAGTAAACAATGCTATGCACATTATCAATTGCCCGTCTTATATCAACAAAATGATCGCTGTTGTAAGGCCATTTATAAACAAGAATGTTTATCAGATGGTCACGCTAAATCTATCCCCCCTATTGCGAGTGTCGATCACAGTCGACAGTCGACAGTCGATCGTTGAGCGTTAACCGATTATCTTTATAATGGATAAAAAGTATCTTGTATGAATTGAAATATTAAAAAAATATGAAAATCTGTTTCGTACAAGATAACTGTTTTAATAGTTCAAAGATTTGGCGATTAACTTGCATAATAACAAAATTAAATGAAAACAAATAAGAACGGGACTGTCTTCGGCTGTGCCCAAGACTTCATACCTTTCATGAATGGGGCTGAACAATAATCTTATCCCGTACGTAATCTCCGAATAATCGGATGTATAATATAAGAAATATATAGTGAACAGATCTACATACCTTAACGATTTTTAAGATAAATATAAAATAAAAAATAGGTAGGTAATCTGTGTGAGGATGCAAAGCTTCACGTTTTTTGTGGTCTGCATGCAAAAACTATGACTACGAATCACGTATTTCAACAATATATGACGTAAACGTAACTATTTGATGAAATTTGATGAATTTTGAAGCTTCTAGCCGTAAAAAGGGGGCAAAGGTTAGAGTTTATATGGGGTATATAATATATATACGACCGATCTCTATGATTTTTTCAGACAACAATATATGCTATATACGTAAGCATATGGTGAAATTTGAAGCTTCTAGCTGTTAAAATAGGGAAGAAATTGTGCAAAGTTTCTTATCTGAACAATCGGTTGTATGAGATATATACTATATATACCACCGGTATCTATGATTTTCTCAGACAACAATATATGCTATACACGTAAGCATTTGGTGAAATTTGAACATATCTAAACGATTTTTAAGATAAATATAAAATAAAAAATAGGTAGGTAATCTGTGTGAGGATGCAAAGCTTCACGTGTTTTGTGGTCTGCATGCAAAAACTATGACTACGAATCACGTCTTTCAAAAATATATGACGTAAACGTAACTATTTGATGAAATTTGATGAATTTTGAAGCTTCTAGCCGTAAAAAAGGGGCAAAAATGACAGTTTATATGAAGTATATAATATATATACCACCGATCTCTACGATTTTTTGACACAACAATACATACTATATACGTAAGCAATCGGTGAAATTTGAAGCTTATAGCTGTTAAAATGGGGTAGAAATTGCGAAAAGTTTCTTATCTGAACAATCGGTTGTATGCGATATATACTATATATACAACCGATCTCTATGATTTTTTCAGACAACAATATATGGTATATACGTAAGCAACCGGTGAAATTTGAAGCTTATAGCTGTTAAAATGGGGTAGAAATTGCGAAAAGTTTCTTATCTGAACAATCGGTTGTATGAGATATAGACTATATATACAACCGATCTCTATGATTTTTTCAGACAACAATATATGCTAGAAATTGCGAAAAGTTTCTTATATGAACAATCGGTTGTATGAGATATATACTATATATACAACCGATCTCTATGATTTTTTCAGACAACAATATATGCTATATACGTAAGTATTCTGTGAAATTTGAAGCTTCTAGCTGTTAAAATGGGGCTAAAATTTGCGAAAATATATATATATATATATACTATATATATACTATATATACCACCATATATATACTATATATACCACCGATCTTTATGATTTTTTCAGACAACAATATATGCTATATACGTAAGCATTTGAAGCCTCTAGCTCTTAAAATAGGGCAGTAATTACGAAAAGTTCCTTATCTGAACAATCGGTTGTGGGGGATATATACTATATATAAGACCGATCTCATCAATTTTTTCAGGCAACAATACGTGCAATATACGAAAGTATATGGTGAAGTTTGAAGCTTAAATTGGGTAAGATATTACAAAAATCCTCTTTTTCTGAAAAATTGGTTGTATGGAGGATATATGCTATAGTGGTCCGATCCGGTCGGTTCCGACAAATGTCTAATCGGACACCCAAATACACCCGCTCACTAAATTTTATCAAGATATCTCAAAAATTGAGGGACTTGTTTGCATACAAACAGACAGACGGACAGACGGACAGACGGACATGGCTAAATCAACTCAGCTCTTCAACCTGATTATTTCGGTATACTTAATGGTGGGTCTATCTATTTTCCTTTAAGGACTTACAATTTTCGGTTTCGTGACGAAATTAATATACCTTTTCATTTCCATGAAAGGTATAAAAATAGGTAGGTAATCTGTGTGAGGATGCAAAGCTTCACGTTTTTTGTGGTCTGCATGTAAAAACTATGAGTACGAATCACGTCTTTCAAAAATTTATGACGTAAACGTAACTATTTGATGAAATTTGATGAATTTTGAAGCTTCTAGCCGTAAAAAAGGGGCAAAAATGACAGTTTATATGAAGTATATAATATATATACCACCGATCTCTATGATTTTTTCAGACAACAATATATGCTATATACGTAAGCATTTTGTGAAATTTGAAGCTTCTAGCTGTTAAAACGGGGCAGAAATTGCGCAAAGTTTCTTATCTGAACAATCGGTTGTATGAGATATATACTATGTATACCACCGATCTCAATGATTTTTTCAGACATCAATATATGCTATACACGTAAGCGTTTGGTGAAATTTGAAGCTTATAGCTGTTAAATTGAGGCCGAAATCGCAAAAAAAATATATATATACTATATATATATACTATATATACCATCATATATATATTATATATATCACCGATCTCTATGATTTTTTGACACAACAATACATACTATATACGTAAGCAATCGGTGAAATTTGAAGCTTATAGCTGTTAAAATGGGGTAGAAATTGCGAAAAGTTTCTTATCTGAACAACCGGTTGTATGAGATATATACTATATATACAAACCGATCTCTATGATTTTTTCAGACAACAATATATGCTATATACGTAAGCATTTTGTGAAATTTGAAGCTTGCAGCTGTTAAAACGGGGCAGAAATTGCGCAAAGTTTCTTATCTGAACAATCGGTTGTATGAGATATATACTATATATACAACCGATCTCTATGATTTTTTCAGACAACAATATATGCTATATACGTAAGAAATCGGTGAAATTTGAAGCTTATAGCTGTTAAAATGGGGTAGAAATTGCGTAAAGTTTCTTATCTGAACAATCGGTTGTATGAGATATATACTATATATACAACCGATCTCTATGATTTTTTCAGACAACAATATATGCTATATACGTAAGCAATCGGTAAAATTTGAAGCTTATAGCTGTTAAAATGGGGTAGAAATTGCGAAAAGTTTCTTATCTGAACAATCGGTTGTATGAGATATATACTCTATATACAACCGATCTCTATGATTTTTGCAGACAACAATATATGCTATATACGTAAGCAATCGGTGAAATTTGAAGCTTATAGCTGTTGAAATGGGGTAGAAATTGCGAAAAGTTTCTTATCTGAACAATCGGTTGTATGAGATATATACTATATATACAACCGATCTTTATGATTTTTTCAGACAACAATATATGCTATATACGAAAGTATTCGGTGAAATTTGAAGCTTCTAGCTTTTAAAATGGGGCTAAAATTTGCGAAAATATATATATATATACTATATATACCACCATATATATACTATATATACCACCGATCTTTATGATTTTTTCAGACAACAATATATGCTATATACGTAAGCATTCGTTGAAATTTGAAGCCTCTAGCTCTTAAAATAGGGCAGTAATTACGAAAAGTTCCTTATCTGAACAATCGGTTGTGGGGGATATATACTATATATTCGACCGATCTCATCAATTTTTTCAGGCAACAATACGTGCAATATGCGAAAGTATATGGTGAAGTTTGAAGCTTCAATCTGTTAAATTGGGTAAAATATTACAAAAATACTCTTTTTCTGAAAAATCGGTTGTATGGAGGATATATGCTATAGTGGTCCGATCCGGTCGGTTCCGACAAATGTCTAATCGGACACCCAAATACACCTGCTCACCAAATTTTATCAAGATATCTCAAAAATTGAGGGACTAGTTTGCATACAAACAGACAGACGGACAGACGGACAGACGGACATGGCTAAATCAACTCAGCTCTTCAACCTGATTATTTCGGTATACTTAATGGTGGGTCTATCTATTTTCCTTTAAGGACGTACAATTTTCGGTTTCGTGACGAAATTAATATACCATTTCATTTTCATGAAAGGTATAAAAACAGGTAGGTACTTTGTGTGAGGATGCAAAATTTCAGTTTTTTTGTGGTCTGCGTGTAAAAACTATGACTACGAATCACGTATTTCAACAATATATGACGTAAACGTAACTATTTGATGAAATTTGATGAATTTTTAAGCTTCTAGCCGTAAAAAGGGGGCAAAAATTAGAGTTTATATGGGGTATATAATATATATACTACCGATCTCTATGATTTTTTCAGACAACAATATATGCTATATACGTAAGCATATGGTGAAATTTGAAGCGTCTAGCTGTTAAAAAGGGGCAGAAATTGCGCAAAGTTTCTTCACTGAACAATCGGTTGTATGAGATATATACTATATATACCACCGATCTCAATGATTTTTTCAGACAACAATATATGCTATATACGTAAGCATTTCGATAAATTTGAAGCTTCTAGCTGTTAAAAAGGGGCAGAAATTGCGCAAAGTTTCTTCACTGAACAATCGGTTGTATGAGATATATACTATATATACCACCGATCTCAATGATTTTTTCAGACAACAATATATGCTATATACGTAAGCATATGGTGAAATTTGAAGCGTCTAGCTGTTAAAAATGGGCAGAAATTGCGCAAAGTTTCTTCACTGAACAATCGGTTGTATGAGATATATACTATATATACCACCGATCTCAATGATTTTTTCAGACAACAATATATGCTATATACGTAAGCATTTCGAGAAATTTGAAGCTTCTAGCTGTTAAAACGGGGAAGAAATTGCGCAAAGTTTCTTCACTGAACAATCGGTTGTATGAGATATATACTATATATACCACCGATCTCAATGATTTTTTCAGACAACAATATATGCTATATACGTAAGCATTTCGAGAAATTTGAAGCGTCTAGCTGTTAAAAAGGGGCAGAAATTGCGCAAAGTTGCTTCACTGAACAATCGGTTGTATGAGATATATACTATATATACCACCGGTATCTATGATTTTCTCAGACAACAATATATGCTATACACGTAAGCATTTGGTGAAATTTGAACATATCTAAACGATTTTTAAGATAAATATAAAATAAAAAATAGGTAGGTAATCTGTGTGAGGATGCAAAGCTTCACGTTTTTTGTGGTCTGCATGTAAAAACTATGACCACGAATCACGTAATTCAAAAATATATGACGTAAACGTAACTATTTGATGAAATTTGATGAATTTTGAAGCTTCTAGCCGTAAAAAAGGGGTCAAAATGACAGTTTATATGAAGTATATAATATATATACCACCGATCTCTATGATTTTTTCAGACAACAATATATGCTATATACGTAAGCATTTTGAGAAATTTGAAGCTTCTAGCTGTTAAAACGGGGCAGAAATTGCGCAAAGTTTCTTATCTGAACAATCGGTTGTATGAGATATATACTATGTATACCACCGATCTCAATGATGTTTTAAGACATCAATATATGCTATACACGTAAGCATTTGGTGAAATTTGAAGCTTCTAGCTGTTAAAATGAGGCCGAAATCGTAAAAAAAATATATATATACTATATATACCATCATATATCAAATATAAAATAAAAAATAGGTAGGTAATCTGTGTGAGGATACAAAGATTCATGTTTTTTGTGGTCTGCATGTTAAAACTATGACTACGAATCACGTATTTCAAAAATATATGACGCAAACGTAACTATTTGATGAAATTTGATGAATTTTGAAGCTTCTAGCCGTAAAAAAGGGGTCAAAATGACAGTTTATATGAAGTATATAATATATATACCACCGATCTCTATGATTTTTTCAGACAATAAAATATATATATATATACTATATATACCACCATATATATACTATATATACCACCGATCTTTATGATTTTTTCAGACAACAATATATGCTATATACGTAAGCATTCGTTGAAATTTGAAGCCTCTAGCTCTTAAAATAGGGCAGTAATTACGAAAAGTTCCTTATCTGAACAATCGGTTGTGGGGGATATATACTATATATTCGACCGATCTCATCAATTTTTTCAGGCAACAATACGTGCAATATGCGAAAGTATATGGTGAAGTTTGAAGCTTCAATCTGTTAAATTGGGTAAAATATTACAAAAATACTCTTTTTCTGAAAAATCGGTTGTATGGAGGATATATGCTATAGTGGTCCGATCCGGTCGGTTCCGACAAATGTCTAATCGGACACCCAAATACACCTGCTCACCAAATTTTATCAAGATATCTCAAAAATTGAGGGACTAGTTTGCATACAAACAGACAGACGGACAGACGGACAGACGGACATGGCTAAATCAACTCAGCTCTTCAACCTGATTATTTCGGTATACTTAATGGTGGGTCTATCTACTTTCCTTAAAGGACGTACAATTTTCGGTTTCGTGACGAAATTAATATACCATTTCATTTTCATGAAAGGTATAAAAACAGGTAGGTACTTTGTGTGAGGATGCAAAATTTCAGGTTTTTTGTGGTCTGCGTGTAAAAACTATGACTACGAATCACGTATTTCAACAATATATGACGTAAACGTAACTATTTGATGAAATTTGATGAATTTTTAAGCTTCTAGCCGTAAAAAGGGGGCAAAAATTAGAGTTTATATGGGGTATATAATATATATACCACCGATCTCTATGATTTTTTCAGACAACAATATATGCTATATACGTAAGCATATGGTGAAATTTGAAGCGTCTAGCTGTTAAAAAGGGGCAGAAATTGCGCAAAGTTTCTTCACTGAACAATCGGTTGTATGAGATATATACTATATATACCACCGATCTCAATGATTTTTTCAGACAACAATATATGCTATATACGTAAGCATTTCGAGAAATTTGAAGCTTCTAGCTGTTAAAAAGGGGCAGAAATTGCGCAAAGTTTCTTCACTGAACAATCGGTTGTATGAGATATATACTATATATACCACCGATCTCAATGATTTTTTCAGACAACAATATATGCTATATACGTAAGCATATGGTGAAATTTGAAGCGTTAGCTGTTAAAAAGGGGCAGAAATTGCGCAAAGTTTCTTCACTGAACAATCGGTTGTATGAGATATATACTATATATACCACCGATCTCAATGCTTTTTTCAGACAACAATATATGCTATATACGTAAGCATTTCGAGAAATTTGAAGCTTCTAGCTGTTAAAACGGGGAAGAAATTGCGCAAAGTTTCTTCACTGAACAATCGGTTGTATGAGATATATACTATATATACCACCGATCTCAATGATTTTTTCAGACAACAATATATGCTATATACGTAAGCATTTCGAGAAATTTGAAGCGTCTAGCTGTTAAAAAGGGGCAGAAATTGCGCAAAGTTGCTTCACTGAACAATCGGTTGTATGAGATATATACTATATATACCACCGGTATCTATGATTTTCTCAGACAACAATATATGCTATACACGTAAGCATTTGGTGAAATTTGAAGCTTCTAGCTGTTAAAATGAGGCCGAAATCGTAAAAAAAATATATATATACTATATATACCATCATATATCAAATATAAAATAAAAAATAGGTAGGTAATCTGTGTGAGGATGCAAAGCTTCACGTTTTTTGTGGTCTGCATGTTAAAACTATGACAACGAATCACGTATTTCAAAAATATATGACGTAAACGTAACTATTTGATGAAATTTGATGAATTTTGAAGCTTCTAGCCGTAAAAAAGGGGTCAAAATGACAGTTTATATGAAGTATATAATATATATACCACCGATCTCTATGATTTTTTCAGACAACAATATATGCTATATACGTAAGCATTTTGAGAAATTTGAAGCTTCTAGCTGTTAAAACGGGGCAGAAATTGCGCAAAGTTTCTTATCTGAACAATCGGTTGTATGAGATATATACTATGTATACCACCGATCTCAATGATGTTTTAAGACATAAATATATGCTATACACGTAAGCATTTGGTGAAATTTGAAGCTTCTAGCTGTTAAAATGAGGCGGAAATCGTAAAAAAAATATATATATACTATATATACCATCATATATCAAATATAAAATAAAAAATAGGTAGGTAATCTGTGTGAGGATACAGAGATTCACGTTTTTTGTGGTCTGCATGTTAAAACTATGACTACGAATCACGTATTTCAAAAATATATGACGCAAACGTAACTATTTGATGAAATTTGATGAATTTTGAAGCTTCTAGCCGTAAAAAAGGGGTCAAAATTACAGTTTATATGAAGTATATAATATATATACCACCGATCTCTATGATTTTTTCAGACAACAATATATGCTATATACGTAAGCATTTTGTGAAATTTGAAGCTTCTAGCTGTTAAAACGGGGCAGAAATTGCGCAAAGTTTCTTATCTGAACAATCGGTTGATGTTTTCAGACATCAATATATGCTATACACGTAAGCATTTGGTGAAATTTGAAGCTTCTAGCTGTTAAAATGGGGCCGAAATCGTAAAAAAAATATATATATACTATATATATGTGGGATTGCATGCCTTAACGTGATATCCCTAAATGTGCCATAAGGTACGATCCTGCAAATACACTAATATGCAACCTTGCACAACAACCCTTTCTTGACGAACGACAACAAAACGAGGACAGCATAAAACGACATTGACGATCGAATGGACAGTTGCAATTTGAATTGGAGACGACACGGACCGCCTAAATATAAGCCAATCTAATTAGTTCGACTATAAGTTTTTTCATAGTTATTCTACACTTCAACAGTTTAAATATTGAATAAAATAATAAATCCACTAAATTTTAAACGGTCGTGTGTTTAATTTAACTGTTACTCTACAAGTGGTGTCAGGCGTGGATCGCAATCCTGCCAAGTGAACGTGATCAAAATCACACAATTTTATTTAGCATTGTTTGCTGTATATACACATATACTAAAATCTGTTGATTATAATCATAAAACCGTGGCGCTAAGTAACAATTATAATCAATTCAAATCGAAAAACTAAACAAAAAATGTGTTAAAAATCAGTTTCTGAAAAGCATGAAAACATACATACGTGCGTACGAATATATACCAATTTCATTTGTTTAAATATTTTACAAGTGGCGTCCAGAAGGCTCTAGAACTTTTGAAATTTTTGGGTGCTGTACACATAAATGAGCGTGTCGAAATAGGCGTCAGTAGAGCTCCGTTAACCGAAGCTATCCCAACGCCAAGTAGACAAGCGCAGTCGACAGAAGCAGCGAAGGCATTGCGTCGTCATAAGTACTTCTGTTTGAGCAGAGTGAGCAAATATAGGCGAGTTTGAGCAAAATACACGACAGTCCGAAGTCGTTGTTGCAGTGAAGAAACGTGTCGTTGCTGGACAGCAAGGCATAGGCGAAAAGGTAATATTGCGTTAGTGGTTGTGAGCATTTGGCGAAGGCGTCGAAATAAATGCAAAGTCAACGAGAAAAAACAAATTCATGCCAAAGGGAGTGCAATGCTGGACAGATGCGTTGCTGGCTAATTGAAGTGTAAGAGCGAGTACGACGGAGTGTTACATACAAAGAAGGCAGTGGCCGACGAAGTCGAGAATACAAAAGAAGAGAGGGAGTACGAGTGTAAGACGAAAACGAAAGTTGACGAAAGGGCAAACGCGACGTAGTTGTGTGTTCATTGCAAATTGGTATAGGCTAAGTATAAGTAAAGTAAAAGGAATGTGTTTGTAATGCAAATGAAAAAGAAACAACAACAAAAATAATAATAAAAAATTTGAAAGAGAAGATTGTTCAGAAAAATTAAATGGTAATGTAAAGTGTTAATACGAATTGGAAACGAGTATGTAAAGTAGAAAAAAAAGTGTTGTAATCAAAACAAAAAGCCAATACAAGAAATAATTTAAGCAGTGGTAAGAATAGTAAATAAGTGAAAGAAAGTCAAAAGAAGAAGAGGTAAATTGAATGTATTAATCAAAACAAAAGAAAAGTAGAGAATAGTGTTTTACTAAAATTGGTAGAATATCTGAAGAAAAGCTAGTAAGTAAGAAGAAGAAAACGAATGTGTTAATCAAAACAAAAGAGATGGAAAAGAATACACACATATTGAAATGAGTTATTGAATGTGAAAATCAAAATATTAAAGAAAACATAATAATAAACTGTGAAATCAAAAACGACTAACTGTAATAAAATATTGTTTGTTATTGTTTAAAAGAAAGCTAAAACTAATTCAATAAATAACACATGTGAGTACAGGAAAAATCATTTAGCAATTTTACTCCTAATAAATATTATTTTAAATTCATATTTCTGAAAATATTTTACATTTAGATTCGGTTATAATAAATTAGTATATAATAAGCTCGACATGGACAGGGAACAAATTTTCACATTAACAGTAAATGAGTTGAAAGAGAAATTGGTAGCTGTCGGACTTCCAACGACTGGACGCAAAGCTACCTTGCAGGATCGTCTTTGTGAGCACTTTGGCCTGACCATCGGTGACGACGATGGGTCTGACAACAGTAATGATTCGTTTCAGAGCAACGTAATGCAAGAAGGGGTGGGTAGTCGTCCGGCCTTCACATTGCGTGATATAGAAAGTTCCCTGACATCGTTTAGTGGTATCGGACATCCCTCGGTTGAGGAATGGCTTGACGATTTTGAGAATAATGCCACGGCTGTGTAGTGGGGTGATTTGCAAAAATTTATATATGGCAAGCAGCTGTTAAAGGGTGCCGCTAAAATTTTCGTGCGCAGCCAACGCGGAATAAAAAGTTGGTGTTTGCTGAAGGAAGCACTAAAGAGTGAATTTGGAGTTATAGCTTCTTCTATTGAGGTGCACGGTGAGCTTAGGAATCGTAGGAAACGTCCAAACGAGGACTATCGGGAGTATCTATATAGCCTTATGGAGATAGGCAGGCCCGTAAATTTAGACGACAAAAGCCTCATAGAGTATTTTGTAGAAGGTATTCCTGACTCCAGGGCAGGAAAAGCAAATTTGTATCAAGCTAGGTCAGTTGCCGAGTTGAAAGCACAGATTATAATATATGAAAAGATACGATCAAGTCGTCAGGTTAGTTCAGGTGTGTCGCAGGGAAAACGTGAGGATTCCAACAAAAATACAGGCAAGTCGCAAGTAACTGATACCAAGCGATGTTATCGATGTGGTGAAGTAGGTCATTTAGCTAATGGCTGCCAACGCGAACGCAAGTCGACATGTTTTGGCTGCAACCAAACTGGGCATCGCATTGCTGAGTGTCCGAAAAAAGAAGCTAAAGTCAAGCAAGAGACGCCTCGCGTCAACACTTTAGAATCGGCGCGTGCTTCATCCTCTATAGGATGTGTTATTTTTAAAGATCTGACAATAAATAATTTCACATTTTCGGCGTTGCTGGATACAGGGTGCGACCTGTGTCTCTTGAGATACGACGTTCTCTTGATGCTAGGAGATATTGACTTATCTAGGGAAAGACACCAGTTAAGAGGCATAGGCAATAGTGTTCTTCATACAGTTGGCGGATTCAATATCAAATTAAAAGCAGATGACGTCGAACTAGATGTAACATTTCACGTCGTCCGTGAGCGAGACCTTGTGTATCAGGCAATCATTGGCAACAACGTTTTGAAACAGGTTGACTTGATTGTTTCGGAAGACAAAGTCGAGTTTAAGGCGAAAGGTAAGTTGAAACCAACTGAGTCTCCTGGGTTGAGGGAGCCAGAGTTAGAGATGTGCGTATTGCAGGAGTTTAAAGACTTGTCGTTATCAATCGATATAAAACCTAAAAACGAAGTAAATATTAACCTATCCCACCTAAACAGCGCGCAAGCTAAAGAAATTGAAACTGCTGTGAAAGGTTATTCGCCGATGAAGCATCAGGAATCCCCAGTTGTGATGAAAATTTGTTTAACTGATGATAGTCCTGTTTTTCAAGGACCACGTCGAATGTCATACTCTGACAGGTGCATCGTTGACAATCAAGTTGCGGAGTGGCTAAGGGAAGGCATTATCCAACCCAGTACCTCAGAGTATGCATCGCCAATTGTCCTTGTACCGAAAAAGGACGGTAGTAAGAGATTGTGCTGCGATTATCGTCGTCTTAATGAGAAGATAATCAAAGACAATTTTCCCATGCCGCTCATGGATGATGTGATTGAGAGGCTGCAAAGTACACGCGTATTCACAACCTTAGATTTGAGAAATGGTTTCTTCCACGTCCCAATCGAACCAGCATCCAGGAAATACACTTCGTTTGTTACCCACCAAGGACAATTCGAATTTTTGTATGTTCCCTTTGGAATTTCGAATTCTCCTGCTGTATTTACCAGATACATTCACGCCGTGTTTAGGGATCTTGTTGGGAATAACACTGTAGTAACATACATGGATGATCTTATCATTCCCTCTAAGGATGTGGATCAGGGGATAATAAAGCTGAAGGCAGTTTTAGAACGGGCAGCACAGTTTAATTTGCACATTAAGTGGGAAAAATGTCAATTTCTCAAAACAAAAGTAGACTTCTTAGGGTATATAGTGGAGGGAGGTACGATAAGACCATCAGAAGGTAAAACCGAAGCAGTAAAGACTTTTCCGATCCCAAATGAGAAAAAAGCATTGCAAAGGTTTCTCGGTTTAACGTCTTATTTCCGCCGATTTATTGAAGGGTATGCAATGATCGCCAAACCATTGTCTGACCTTTTGCGTAAAGACGCCAAATTTGTTTTTGGGGAATGTCAACAGGCCGCGTTTCAGCAGCTGAAGGTAGCATTGATCAGTGCACCGGTTTTGAAACTTTATAACGC
This sequence comes from Eurosta solidaginis, assembly GCF_040869045.1. NCBI lineage: Eukaryota > Metazoa > Arthropoda > Insecta > Diptera > Tephritidae > Eurosta > Eurosta solidaginis. The sequence continues at coordinate 58,798,189 of NC_090322.1, read as the reverse complement.
AAAAGCCTTTACTGAGGTTCATACTGACGCGTCTATGTATGGGTACGGAGGAGTACTCCTACAGAGAGACAGTGAAGACCAGCTATTCCATCCGGTCCAGTATATGAGCCGAAAGACAAAACCGGTTGAGGAGAAGTACCACTCATATGAGCTGGAAGTGCTAGCTATAGTGGAAGCTCTCAAGAAATGGCGGGTATATTTGATGGGAATTCACTTCAAGATTGTCACGGATTGCAACGCGTTCACCATGGCAATGAAGAAAAAGGACGTCCCTCTAAGGGTAACTCGTTGGGCAATGATGTTACAGGACTACGATTACGAGATCGAGCATCGTAGTGGCACCAAAATGCGTCACGTTGACGCGTTAAGTAGGGTAGCCTGTTTGATGCTAGAGGATTCATTAATCCATAGACTCAAACAAGCTCAGCAGCAGGATGAATGGATTCGAGCGATTTGTAAGGTCTTGGAGAGAGAGACGTACGAAGATTTCTTTATGAAGCACAACCTCTTGTATAAGGATCTTGTAAAGGAACTTATAGTAGTACCCTCGGTTATGGAAGACGAGATAATAAGAACAGCACACAAGCAGGGGCATTTCTCAATAAAGAAAACCCAAGACGCTGTTGAGAAAAACTTTTTCATACCACAGCTTAACTCAAAAATATGCAAAATCGTAAGGAGTTGTGTAGAATGCATTGTTACTGACGCGAAGGCTGGGAGGAAAGAAGGTCTGCTGAATCCCATAGATAAAGAGACCCGTCCTTTAAGCACTTACCATATCGACCATGTAGGGCCCATGGAGCCAACAAAGAAGGCCTACAATTATATTTTGGTTGTGGTGGATGCCTTTTCCAAATTTGTGTGGTTGTACCCAACCAAAAATACTGGCGCTGAAGCTGTCGTTGACCGTCTTTCCAAACAGGCAGCGAATTTCGGGAATCCTAGGCGTATAATAACAGACCATGGAGCCGCTTTCACAGGTAACCTCTTTAAAGGATACTGCGAAAAAGAAGGTATTGAGCATTTATTAATAGCAACGGGAGTTCCGAGGGGAAATGGCCAAGTCGAGCGGATGCACCAAATAGTTGTGCCAATGTTGTTAAAGTTGTGCGCGGAGGAGCCAAAATGCTGGTATAAGCACATAGAAAGAGTTCAGCAGGCCATTAATAACACTCCAACGCGTAGTACAAAGTTTTCACCTTTTAAAATATTGACGGGGTGTGATATGAGGGTAACCGGGTTGTCGGAATTAAATGAGTTTTTACAGAATGCAGCTTTCGATGAGCTAAATTTAGAACGTGAAACTATACGGGAACAGGCCAAAGAAAATATTGCGTTGATGCAGAAAGAAAATAAACGTAGCTACGATACTAAAAGAAAAGAAGCAGTGAGGTACAAACAAAACGAGTTAGTTGCCATCAAGCGCACTCAATTTGGGAGTTGCCTTCGGTTAAGGCCGAAGTACCTTGGCCCTTACAAGATTGTGAAAGTTCTGGCTCATGATCGCTACGAGGTAGAAAAGGTTGGTGAAGGTGAAGGTCCGGGATGAACGACCACAGTCGCCGAGTATATGAAAAAGTGGGACCCATCGTTCGAGCCGAACGATTAGTCAGGATGGCCGAATGTGGGATTGCATGCCTTAACGTGATATCCCTAAACGTGCCATAAGGTACGATCCTGCAAATACACTAATATGCAACCTTGCACAACAACCCTTTCTTGACGAACGACAACAAAACGAGGACAGCATAAAACAACATTGACGAACGAATGGACAGTTGCAATTTGAATTGGAGACGACACGGACCGCCTAAATCTAAGCCAATCTAATTAGTTCGACTATAAGTTTTTTCATAGTTATTTTACACTTCAACAGTTTAAATATTGAATAAAATAATAAATCCACTAAATTTTAAACGGTCGTGTGTTTAGTTTAACTGTTACTCTACATATATATACTATATATACCATCATATATATATTATATATATCACCGTTCTCTATGATTTTTTGACACAACAATACATACTATATACGTAAGCAATCGGTGAAATTTGAAGCTTATAGCTGTTAAAATGGGGTAGAAATTGCGAAAAGTTTCTTATCTGAACAATCGGTTGTATGAGATATATACTATATTTACAACCGATCTCTATGATTTTTTCAGACAACAATATATCCTATATGCGTAAGCAATCAGTGATATTTGAAGCTTATAGCTGTTAAAATGGGGTAGAAATTGCGAAAATATATATATATACTATATATATTGTAACGAATTTTCTGCAAATCCTCTTATTTGCAATCCTCTGCTAAGTTCGAATCACTAAACTGTTGAATAAATAACTCCAATTTGTAATAATGCAAAATGGCCTTTATTAAAGTACTTCACAATAACACTCAAACTGCGCAAAGAATAGCTTGCTTAATAACCACACTGATTGATAGCTCAATGAAACTTTACTATTCAAAATAATTCTGCTATAGCTCGCTAGATAGCGCTTAATCGAAATCTCAAATCAAACTGAATTACTTCTTACTCGCCTGCCCCGCTTTTATAGTTTACGCTGCATACTTCTAGGCTCTTCGATTTCCAGAACTTACTAGTTATTTCGAGTGTTTATAGTTCTCATATAGTTTCTACTTGTTTACAGTTTTCTACTTTTCAGCGTCTCTCAGATGTATGTGAGTTTGTAGTTTACAGTCTATCGCACACACATAGGCGTATAAGTAAATGCATCTGTGTGTGACCATCTCTCTGGGCTGCCTTATATATGTGTATACTTGATTTGATTATTGACGTAAATACTGCTTAGCATGGCCTTAGTGATGGTATAGCTTAGTGATGGTAATATCCGTGACACTGCCCTCCACCTAAGTCTGATCGTCCCGATCAGACAAATCTCCCGGTCTAACTGCCGCTAGCATCTCCAAATGTACCACTCTTCTAACCCGTGGTTTCCCAGTGGTTTGTATGCGGTAGATGGTATCACTGATCTTCTTCACAACTTTGTACGGGCCTTCCCAACTGCACAGAAATTTAGCTGGAACACCTTTCCGCCGGTGAGGGTTGTTTAACAGTACCAAATCTCCCGCCAAGAAACCTTCCGAATTAAAGTTCTTGTCATGCCAGTGTTTCATCTTACTACTCATTACCCTGGGCCGTTCCTTCACACTCTGTTGTTTGGTCAATGAACCACTTCGTAGAGCTTGCGCTGGACGAATTTTCTTTGCATAATCGGTATCGTTCCCACATTTTACAACAGTAGTGCGCTCCGGCTTGAAACTACCCTCGCATTCTTTCTCGGAAATTTGTTGCTTCGTTTTCCTGCGTCTTTTAGGTTTTGTCAATGCCAGTGTTTCTCTCGCAGGTACTTTTGATTTTGATTTATTTGGCCCATTCGATCTATCAACCTTTGCCTTTGACTTTCGTGGTCTTTGTCGAGTCTTTTCCACCAGTACCCGATTACTGCTGAACCCTTTTTCCAAACTAAAGTTAAGTGGTATGTCCTGGTTCTTATAGCGCATAATTTTTCTCCGCATATCGATCCTGACGTCATGGTCAACCAAGAAGTCCACTCCCAATATGACTTCATCAACGATCTCCGCCACAACGAATTTGTGTAGAACCATGACTTTTCCAATTAATACCTCACATACCACTTCGCCTTGGACTTAATTATATTCGCCTGTGACCGTACGCAACCTTGCTCCAGGTAATGACTTTACTCTCCTGTAGACCAAATCAGATCGGATCAAGGAATGAGATGCCCCCGTATTTACAGTCAGTACACGCTCTTTACCATCCACATTCCCTCTGATGGTAAGACTGCGTGATTTCCTTCCAATCTGCGACACAGATATCACAGGACATTCAATAGCCGGGGCAAGTTTTCGTTCTTTACATCCGACACGCTCTTGCTCATTTCCGCCAGCTTTGCGTTTACGGCCACCCACATTGTTGGAACTATTAGGACCAAGATCGCAATGACGTGCAATGTGACATGGGTTGCCGCACTTGAAACATTTAATAACTCCAGCATTCTTCCGTTGAGATTCTTTCAGAGCTTCCAAAATTGTATCTACCCACTCCGGCTTTTCTACTTCCACACGATGAGCTTTGTATGCTGGTTTACTCAATAATGACGCCGTTTCCTGAGTCAATGCATGGGATACCGTTTCAGAAAATGTTTGCTTTGGGTTCGCGTATGTGGCTCGCTTCGTTTCCACGTCCCGTATGCCATTTATGAAGCTCTGAATCTTCACTCTTTCCGTGTATTCCACGGGTGCATCCCCATTTGCAAGATGAGCCAATCTTTCAATGTCCGAAGCAAACTCCTGCAAAGTCTCGTTAGCTTTTTGGTAGCGGTTTTGCAATTCTATTTGAAATATCTGTTTCCTATGCTCGCTTCCATAACGTCGTTCTACAGCAGCCATCAATGTTTCATAACTGTTCCGTTCGTACTCTGGAATCGTCTGTAAGATTTCCGCTGCAGGCCCTTTCAATGCCACGAACAGTGCAGCAACTTTATCTTCCGCATTCCATTTGTTCACTGCTGCGGTCTTCTCAAACTGTAGCTTAAAGACCTGGAAAGGAACAGAACCGTCAAAGGATGGTGTTTTTACCTTTGGATTACTCGCTGAAACTGCTGGACGATTTAATTGTAACTGGTCCATACGACCCTTCAAATCATCGACTTCTGCCTGAAATTGAGCGATTTTTGCATCCTGCGCTTCCAGCTTTGATGTTACCCTTGCTTCCTGTGCTTCTAACTGTGAAGACATTTGTGCCACCTGCAATGATAAGCGCTCCTCTTGTTCTTCCATCTTTGATGTTATACGGGTTTCCTGCGATTCCAGTTGTGAAGAATTTGTGTCGACATTTCTGAAATACGTGTTTCTTGTGCTTCAATCTTCGATGTCATTCGTGTCTCTTGGGATTCCATCTGTGATGACATATAAGTTTTCTGTTCTTCTAGTTGAGATGCCAGTTGAGATGTTATATCTGTCTTTTGCGATTCCAGTTGAGAAGCCACTGTCGATGTTTGAGCAGATATTGCAGCCAAAATCATGTTCAAGTCTGTGCTGGTAACCGTCTGCGATGTTTCGTTTTTCTCTTCAATTTTTGTTGTCTCCTCGCCATCAAGGTGAAAGACATACTCTTCCACATCAATTCCTTCTGCTTCCATTGTCTCTCGTAGCCGTGCCTGAAGTTCGAGTTTAACGCCGCTTGTATTCAATCCACGGCTCTCCAACTCCTTCTTCAGTTGCTGGATCTTTAATTCACTGAACTTTGCCATATCCTTGTTGTCTTCTGGAATTTATTCAACAATTCCTCTTCTGACACCAATTGTAACGATTTTTCTGCAAATCCTCTTATTTGCAATCCTCTGCTAAGTTCGAATCACTAAACTGTTGAATAAATAACTCCAATTTGTAATAATGCAAAATGGCTTTTATTCAAGTACTTCACAATAACACTCAAACTGTGCAACGAATAGCTTGCTTAATAACCACACTGATTGATAGCTCAATGAAACTTTACTATTCAAAATAATTCTGCTATAGCTCGCTAGATAGCGCTTAATCGAAATCTCAAATCAAACTGAATTACTTCTTACTCGCCTGCCCCGCTTTTATAGTTTACGCTGCATACTTCTAGGCTCTTCGATTTCCAGAACTTACTAGTTATTTCGAGTGTTTATAGTTCTCATATAGTTTCTACTTGTTTACAATTTTCTACTTTTCAGCGTCTCTCAGATGTATGTGAGTTTGTAGTTTACAGTCTCTCGCACACACATAGGCGTATAAGTAAATGCATCTGTGTGTGACCATCTCTCTGGGCTGCCTTATATATGTGTATACTTGATTTGATTATTGACGTAAATACTGCTTAGCATGGCCTTAGTGATGGTATAGCTTAGTGATGGTAATATCCGTGACAATATATACTATATATACCACCATATATATACTATATATACCACCGATCTTTATGATTTTTTTAGACAACAATATATGCTATATACGTAAGCATTCGTTGAAATTTGAAGCCTCTAGCTCTTAAAATAGGGCAGTAATTACGAAAAGTTCCTTATCTGAACAATCGGTTGTAGGGGATATATACTATATATACGACCGATCTCATAAATTTTTTCAGGCAACAATATGTTCAATATACGAAAGTATATGGTGAAGTTTGAAGTTTCAATCTATTAAATTGGGTAAGATATTACAAAAATCCTCTTTTTCTGAAAAATCGGTTGTATGGAGGATATATGCTATAGTGGTCCGATCCGGTCGGTTCCGACAAATGTCTAATCGGACACCCAAATACACCCGCTCACCAAATTTTATCAAGATATCTCAAAAATTGAGGGACTAGTTTGCATACAAACATACAGACGGACAGACGGACATGGCTAAATCAACTCAGCTCTTCAACCTGATTATTTCGGTATACTTAATGGTGGGTCTATCTATTTTCCTTTAAGGACTTACAATTTTCGGTTTCGTGACGAAATTAATATACCATTTCATTTTTTTTTTTTTTTTTTTTTTTTTTTTTATAAAAAGATGGAATCGACAAATAGTCGATTCTACTCCAATCGACACTCGCGATAAGGGGGTATATCATTTTTGTTGTTTACTGAGTGGGCTATATTTTCTTCATTCTTCTAACAGATGCATTTCCATAGCGGGGGATTGGAGACTTTATATGAAAAAGTTCCGCGTGATATGTTGCCCAACGAATATGGTGGCAAAGCCGGTACGGTAGCGGAACTGAAAGACATGTGGACCGAAGAACTGCGCATCAAAAGGTAAAAATATGTAGCCAGCAATACAAAATATTCATAGCCATTTATGTCTTATAGAGCATATCTTATGGACCCGAAACAATGGAAGGTGGATCCAGTTCAAAGCTCAAAACGCTGGTATTTCTTTTGAAACTTCCTGCTCAAATTAGATCATTCTACAAAACCTTTTTTATGTATTCGAAGATGCATACATTTTATATCGTCGCTAGTAACTAGCACGTTCGAATTTCCCATAGAAGACTTACACATTTCGTTCGCATGCATGTTTTAATCGTTCAAGTCTTCGACACGAATAATGAAACATTTTACTCCTCCATGAGACCTACAATATTTAGTTAGATTTATAAATTTTTGTGTGTTAATGTTTGTCTATATTAAAATGTATGAGGTTTTATATTAAATATTTTCAATAATTCAAATGTGATGGGCAAAAAATCGATGGCATAGGAAGTTGCAGGCAAAAAATAGTTATTGCGCGATTTGTTCAAGTTGGTGCTGGAGATGATAATTAAACAAGCAGCACCGAAACCAGTGTTTTGGAGCCAGATCTAGCCCTTTTTTTGCGTTTAACTCCAAAAATTCCGGTTTAGCCCCTAGCTTTTTTTTGGCCCTCTTTAAAATGTTGAAGTTTTATTTTGTTTCGTTATGTATGATGTGGCAACTCGGTACTCAACTGATAAGAAGTGAGGAAGGCTAAGTTCGGGTGTAACCGAACATTACATACTCAGCTTGAGAGCTTTGGAGACAAAATAAGGGAAAATCACCATGTAGGAAAATGAACCTAGGGTAACCATGGAATGTGTTTGTATGACATGGGTATCAAATGGAAGGTATTAAAGAATATTTTTGAAGGGAGTGGGACATAGTTCTATGGGTAGACGCCTTTTCGAGATATCGCCATAACGGTGGACCAGGGGTAACTCTATAATGTGTTTGTACGAAATGGGTATCAAATTAAAGGTATTAATGAGGGTTTTAAAAGGGAGTGGCCCTTAGTTGTATATGTGAAGGCGTTTTCGAGATATCGACCAAAATGTGGACCAGGGTTACCCAGAACATCATATGTAGGGTACCACTAATAATATTTATATATGTAATACCACGAACAGTATTCCTGCCATGATTCCAAGGGCTTTTTATTTCGCCCTGGAGAAGTTTTTCATTTTCTTCTACATAATATGGAAGGTGTCACACCCATTTTACAAAGTTTTTTCCAAGGTTATATTTTTCGTCAAAAAACCAATCCAATCGCCATGTTTCATCCTTTTTTCGTATTTGGTATAGAATTATGGCATTTTTTAATTTTTCGAAATTTTCGATATCGAAAAATGGGCGTGGTCAAAGTACGATTTCGCCCATATTTAATACCAAGATAAAGTGAGTTCAGATATGTACGTGAACTAACTTTAGTAGAGATACATATATCAATTTTTGCTCAAGTTAGCGTGTTAACGGCCAAGGGGCCACTGGGCGTGGCTTCAACCGATTTCGCCCATTTTCACAGAAAGCAGTTACCGGGATAGGAGCTATGCTGTTACCAAATTTACAAGGATTGGTAAATTTTTGTTCGACTTATGGCATTAAAATATTCTAGACAAATTAAAGGGCGGAGCCACGCCCATTTTGAAATTTTCTCTTGTTTTTGCATTTTGTTGCACCATATAATTACTGGAGTTGAATGTTGACATAATTTACTTATATACTGTAAAGATATTCAATTTATTGTTAAAATTTGACTTTTAAATTTTAAGCTACTGCATAGATTTTATCGCGGGCTTGGCGACTAAATCAATAAAAACCGCAACGGATATTTGTCAAAAAAGGCTCGCAAAGGTTCGAAAAGGTTCGTAAAAGTTTCGGTGTTAGCAATAGGCTGATTACATAAAATTGGATCTATTTATGCAAATATTGGTTGTTGTCTTTGGTTTATCTTCACTACTGCGCTGTAGATGGCACCCATTGAATTACGAACAGCAAATATTTCATTAACATCGGATAGAAAATGTATAGCCAAACGCAAACATTTTCCATTAGCTTCAGCTCTTGCTCTAACTATACATAAGTCGCAAGGTGGAACTTTTGGCGAAATAGTATATGAGTATAGTAAAGCACATTCTCAGGATGGCAAATATTGAAAAATTGTATATCACGACAAAAAACGATAATGCCGCATTTAAGTTTTATCATAATCGAAAGCAAGCTGCATCGACTGCATCTTTGTTGCAAGAATTCAAAAGACTGTCTTTAAATAGTGTTCAGGCGATAGCTCAAAGTGTCTTAGATTTCATTAGTAATAGAAATGGCATTTCAATAATTACTTTCAATTGCCAATGTCTAAATAGTCACAAATACGATTTACAAGATTCAGTTACGAGACAAATAAATGTCTTACTTCTTACCGAAACTTGCATGACGCGTGCTAATCCGATTGAAATACCTAATTTCAAATGTATTGTTCAATTCAAACGAGATACTGCTCCAAAGGGTGGTGTAGCTATTTACCAAAATAACAATAACTTTACTAATATTGAAATAAATATTGCACACGTTAGCGATGTTAATTTTAGGTGCTCATTTGTTGGATATATTTGTGCATGCTTATGCAAACTTAGAAATGGTCTACACATTGTCATGGTAGCAATTAACATTTCTCCGAATCCAAAATTGGACGAGGTAGAGCATTTTATTCATCGCACTTTACTGGAGTACTCTGAAGAAGGGGCAAAAATAATTGGTACATATGCTAATAAATTTCCACTTATCTTGGCCGGCGAATTCAACATCAATTTCGCTGATAAAAAATTAGAGCGGTTGACAAGTTTTCTTTTTGAAAAATTCAATTCGAAAATAAATAATGATCCAAACGGATCCACAAGAAATTATGGGACCACCATTGACGCGGTATTTTCAAGATATTTAGAGGATATCAAGTCTCAAACGTATGTTTCCTATTTCAGTTACCATAAACCTGTAATTTCCATTATAAATATTACTGAATAACCTATGTATGTACATATCTTGTAAGATAATAATAAAAATTTGTTAACCAATATTAACTTCTCATTTATTCAATAAAAGTAAAAAATTTGTTTTCTTATCGGTCACCACGCTTAAAAATTTTGACTTGAATTAATATCAAAGACAAAACTTGAATTAATATCAAAGAAAACAAAATTTTGCATAAATATTATAATTGCATAAGTTGATAATATGCAATAGCTTTACCGTGGCAGTCCCCGAGTGCCACACGTCCTTTTTTTTTTTAAAAAAGTGGGTGTGTTGTCCGATTTTGCTAATTTTTATTCGTATAGTAATAGGAGTAACGTTCCTACCAAATTTGGTCGTGATATCTTCAACGACTGCCAAATTACAGCTTGCAAAACGTTTAAATTACCCTCTTTTAAAAGTGGGCGGTTCCACGCCCATTGCCCAAATTTTACTAATTTTCTATTTTGCGTCATAAGGACCACCCACATACCAAGTTGCATAGCTTTATCTGTCTTTGGTAATGAATTATCGCACTTTTTCTGTTTTTCGATATCGAAAAAGTGGGCGTGGTTACAGTCCGATTTCGTTCATTTTAAATAGCGATCTGAGATGATTGCCCAGGAACTTACATACCAAATTTCATTAAGATACCTCAAAACTTACTTAAGTTATCGTGTTTACGGACGGATGGACCGACATGGCTACATGAATTTTTTTTCGCCCAGATCATGTTGATATACAGAAGTCTATATCTATCTCGATTAGTTTATGCCGTTACGGATTACCGTTATGCGAACAAAATTAATATACTCTGTGAGTCCTGCTCAGCTGAGTATAATAAAAACTTGAATCGATAAACTGTGTCATGTGGTTGTACATTTGCTTTCCAGCTTGTTGTTGTTGTTGCATTAACGATAAAGGCACTCCCCGAAGGCTTTGAGGAGTGTTATCGATGTTGATGGTCCTTTGCCGGATATAGATCTGGTACGTTGCGGTAACAAAGCACTATTAAGATACTAGCCCGACCATCTCGGGAATAATTAATATGACCACATTAAACCTTCTAGCCCATCCCGCCCTCCCCACCCTCTAGTTCCATGAGGAACATGGAGCCTCGGCTGTCAATGAAACAGGATTTGCATCGAATTTTTTGTATCGAATTTTCTTCTATATAAGGTGATATGGCTACAATAGAAGAATTATTGTAGGCTTTACATTAAATACCTACATACTTTTCGCATAAACCATAGCGGGATAATCAGGCGATTTTTGGAGAACAATGAAAAAAAAAATGTTCTTAAAGTACTTGTGGCGCTACATTTTGCAGTCGGTCACTTTAGTTCGGCTTAAAATACTATGGTTTTTTTTTTCGTCGGGATTTGATTGAAGGCATTTAATTCTAAATTACATAATTCAAGTTTACTTAATTCGTCAATAGGTAAGTCATCAGAAGTTAGTTCACAAACCGTAATTTGTTAATAGTTATTGGATACCTACTTAATTCGTGAATATTTAATACGAAAAGACAACAGTCATACATACCTAGTTCACCACTGACTTAATTCGTTAAAACCCAATTGGCGCATACTTAACTTGTAATCACCAAATTCATATTTATTCCGTATATATACCGAAATAGCTCATTCCTATTGTGGAAATGCTTAATTCATTAATTCGCAATCTATTTAACTATGGCTAATTCGCGCGTACCTAATTCGCAATACCAAATTCACCCATTCGTAATTAAATTTCCTATAGTTAATTCGCTCACCCCTAATTGGAAAAAACCAGGGTTATTTATTAATTCTTTATCATTATACCTGATATATCTTTACTTAGTTCAATAATACCTAATACATATGTACTTAATTCATGAATACCGACTTTATACTTAATGAATAAATATCTAATTCATGTTTACCTAATTCGGGAATACTTAATTAACCTTACGGAATTCATCTAAACCTTAGTCATTCTCACGTAATTCGAGAATAATTAATTCATATTTAATTAGTTCGTGAATGTCTAATTAATGTTTGCGTTTTTTTTTTTACATATAAGTAGTTATTTATTAGTAATTAGAGCACAGAAAGCATATTTAAGTAGCGTGATCGTGAAGTCACCTATGCCGACTATTATTTCAAATTCTTCTATGCCTACTAATTGTTTATGGATTAACATTGCACTAAGCTGGAACAATAGCAGTAAATACCGCTAGTCCTAGTTCAACATTAGTTCAAGGTTAGCAAGATTTTTTGGAGCTGAGCTTGATGCTGACTTGAGGAGGAAAAGTCAGTCTTTTGCCGGCACTTGAAATGAAAACGTCTTTGATATCTTGGCGAGAAAATATTTAAAAACGATTTATTAAAGAATAAAAGTTAAAATGTGAAGTACGATTTTACGTTGCACTAAAATAAAATAATAAGTGCATCAGTTAAAACCATAAATGTGCAAAATGAAGGTGAAGTGACTTAGAGTGCCAACCTAGGCGAATTTTCTTAAAGGCGTAGACAACTGTAGGGATCCGCGCTTGACGTCGTATTCTAAACCATGTTCCTGAGGCCTACCGTGAAGATCCCGAAATCCATAGTGCCAGTGTTGCTGTTGGTGAAACACTTATTTTTATTTCTTTTGTTATAAATCAAAAATCTTTGTTTAAATTTAAATTTTGCAAAATGTTGCTAAGTGCAATTTTCTGAAGTCTTGCAATCGGTCAATGTATTCAGAAAAATAAGCAGTACGAAAGACATGAATCTATTTGGATAATCGGAATATAAATTTCTTCTGAATTGTTAATACAAAGTTAGAAAGTATAAATTATTTCTCAAGAAAAAAAAAAAAACAATATAAAAAAGTATAAAGCAATCTTAAGTAGCCCTTTATTCTATTATGTTTTATTGAGTTCTAAGTGTAATCATGAAGGAAAGAAGGCACAGGGCAAGCATAAATGTTAGCGAAAGAAAAATAAATAAGTAAAAATAAAAAAAATAAAAATAGAAATGTAGAGACGACAAAAAAACTATATATAAAATAATATTCAAAAAAAAAAACAAAGAGAGAAGAATTGTATTAAAGTTTCAAAATGTTTAAGTGTTAGAAGTCAGAAGGAAAAAACAAAGATCAATGTAAAATATTCGCAATATTTCATTGCATAGTGTTCGAGGCGTATTGCCTTGTGTGCTTTTGGGCATGCCTATGAGTGTGTGTGTTTGAAAAAGGTAACTTGTTTGCCGACGTAATTATGAAAAGAAATCACCTATAAGTTGTTCCCATAGTACTAGTCGAACCTGCTCGACCCTGATTACCTTTTTAATGATTCCGAACTAGTTGTTCTTGTGCAACCTAGTTCACTTGTTATTTCTTTGAAGCCATCATCTACAACGTCGTCGTCGCTGGGCCCACCGTCGCATCGATGGAATAGCTGAATGCAAGTAAGTAATCTGTCCTAATCTTGCAACTAAGAAAAATTGCCAAAATATTGTAACGAATTTGCTTGCAAATCCTCTTATTTGCAATCCTCTGCTAAGCTCGAATCACTAAACTGTTGAATAAATAACTCCAATTTGTAATAATGCAAAATGGCCTTTATTAAAGTACTTCACAATACACTCAAACTGTGCAACGAATAGCTTGCTTAATAACCACACTGATTGATAGCTCAATGAAACTCTACTTTTCAAAATAATACTGCTATTGCTCGCTAGATATCGTCTTAATCGCAACTGCTTGACAACTCAAATCAAACTGAATTCCTCCTTACTCGCCTGCACCGCTTTTATAGTTTACGCTGCATACTTCTAGGCTCTTCGATTTCCAGAAGTTACTAGTTGTTTCGGCTACAAAATCGCCAGCCACAACTACGTGCACAAATTATTGCCCTCTCTTGTGACCACTCAGATAAGATATATGCATGTGTTTGTAGTTTACAGTCTCCCGCACACACATAAGCGTATAAGTAAATTCATCGGTGTGTGATATCTCATCTCTCGCTGCCTTGTATGTAAATGTTGCTCGTCGGAATGTGTACATATGTGTAGACGCAATTATTGATTCGTTTATGTAGATACATAATGATTGAATTATTGATGTGAATTCACGTCACTGCTTAGCATCGGCCTGGAGATGGCAGCACTCCTCAGTTTTGCTAATATTCGTAACACTGCCCTCCACCTAAGTCTGATCGTCCCGATCAGACAAATCTCCCAATCTAAACGCCGCTAGCATCTCCAAATGTACCACTCTTCTAATCCGTGGTTTCCCAGTGGTTTGTATGCGGTAGATGGTATCACTGATCTTCTTCACAACTTTGTACGGGCCTTCCCAACTGCACCGAAATTTGGCTGGAACACCTTTCCGCCGGTGAGGGTTGTTTAACAGTACCAAATCTCCCGCCAAGAAACCTTCCGAATTAGAGTTCTTGTCATGCCAGTGTTTCATCTTACTACTCATTACCCTGGGCCGATCCTTCACACTCTGTTGTTTGGTCAATGAACCACTTCGTAGAGCTTGCGCTGGACGGATTTGCTTTGCATAATCGGTATCGTTCCCACATTTCACAAGAGTAGTGCGCTCCGGCTTGAAACTACCCTCGCATTCTTTCTCGGAAATTCGTTGCTTCGTTTTCTTGCGTCTTTTAGGTTTTGTCAATGCCAGTGTTTCTCTCGCAGGTACTTTTGATTTTGATTTATTTGGCCCATTCGATCTATCAACCTTTGCCTTTGACTTTCGTGGTCTTTGTCGAGTACCCGATTACTGCTGAACCCTTTTCCCAAACTAAAGTTAAGTGGTATGTCCTGGTTCTTATAGCGCATAATTTTCCTCCGCATATCGATCCTGACGTCATGGTCAACCAAGAAGTCCACTCCCAATATGACTTCATCAACGATCTCCGCCACAACGAATTTGTGTAGAACCATGACTTTTCCAATTAATACCTCACATACCACTTCGCCTTGGACTTGATTATATTCGCCTGTTACCGTACGCAACCTTGCTCCAGGTAATGACTTTACTCTTCTGTAGACCAAATCAGATCGAATCAAGGAATGAGATGCCCCCGTATCTACAGTCAGTACACGCTCTTTACCATCCACATTCCCTCTGACGGTAAGACTGCTTGATTTCCTTCCGATTTGCGACACAGATATCACAGGACATTCAACAGCTGGATCTAGCTCTCTACCTCTTACTCGCTCTTGCTCATCTCCTCCAGCTTTGCGTTTATGGCCACCCACATTGTTGGAACTATTAGGACCAAGATCGCAATGACGTGCTATGTGACCGGACTTCCCGCATTTGAAGCATTTGATAACTTTTTCACTTCGCTTTTGCGATCCTTTCAGTGCCTCCAATATTGCGTCTACCCACTCCGGCCTTTCTACTTCTTCCACACGATGAGCTTTGTATGCTGGTTTACTCAATAATGACGCCGTTTCCTGAGTCAATGCATGGGATACCGTTTCAGAAAATGTTTGCTTTGGGTTCGCGTATGTGGCTCGCTTCGTTTCGACGTCCCTTATGCCATTTATAAAGCTCTGAATCTTCACTCTTTCCGTGTATTCCACGGGTGCATCCGCATTTGCAAGATGAGCCAATCTTTCAATGTCCGAAGCAAACTCCTGCAAAGTCTCATTAGCTTTTTGGTAGCGGTTTTGCAATTCTATTTGAAATATCTGTTTCCTGTGTTCGCTTCCGTATCGCCGTTCTACAGCAGCCATCAATGCGTCATAACTGTTCCGTTCGTACTCTGGAATAGTCTGTAAGATTTCGGCAGCTGGTCCTTTCAATGCTACGAAGAGTGCGGCAACTTTATCTTCCACATTCCAGTTGTTCACTGCTGCGGTCTTCTCAATCTGTAGCTTAAAGACCTGGAAAGGAACAGAACCGTCAAAGGATGGTGTTTTTACCTTTGAATTACTAGTTGAGACTGCTGGGCGATTCAGTTGCAACTGCTCGATACGTCCTCTCAAAGCATCCACCTCGGCCTCGATTTTTTCTTCAAACTGTAAAATTTTTGTATCTTGCGCCTCCAACTTCGAGGAAATACGTCCTTCTTGCTCTTCCAGTTGAGCAGAGATCTGCGATGATATCTGTGCTGAAATTTGAGCCGACATTTCGGATATCCGTGCCTCTTGTGCTTCAATCTTCGCTGTTATACGGTTCTCCTGCGATTCCAGCCGAGATGACATTTGCGACGACATTTTGGATATATGCGTTTCTTGTGATTCCATCTGGGATACCATATATGTACGTCTTCTGTTCTTCTAGTTGAGATGACATATACGTTTTCTGTTCTTCTAGTTGTGATGACATATTTGTGGATATTTGTGATGACATTTCTGTTATACGTGCCTCTTGCGCTTCCAGTTGGGATGCCAATTGCGACGACATTGATGCTACTGTCGATGTTTGTGCAGATATTGCAGCCAATATCATGTTCAAGTCTGTGCTCGTAACTGTCTGCGATGTTTCGTTTTTCTCTTCAATTTTTGTTGTTGTTTCGTCCCCATCAGGATAAAAGACAAACTCGTCCACATCAATTCCTTGCGACTACATTACCTCTCGTAGCCGTGCTTGAAGTTCGATCTTATTGCCGGTTGTATTTAATCCACGGTTCTCCAACTCCTTTTTCAGTTGCTGGATCTTCAATTCACCGAACTTTGCCATGTCCTTGTTGTCCTCTGGAATTTATTCAACAATCCCACTTCTGACACCAATTGTAACCAATTTGCTTGCAAATCCTCTTATTTGCAATCCTCTGCTAAGTTCGAATCACTAAACTGTTGAATAAATAACTCCAATTTGTAATAATGCAAAATGGCCTTTATTAAAGTACTTCACAATACACTCAAACTGTGCAACGAATAGCTTGCTTAATAACCACACTGATTGATAGCTCAATGAAACTCTACTATTCAAAATAATACTGCTATTGCTCGCTAGATATCGTCTTAATCGCAACTGCTTGACAACTCAAATCAAACTGAATTCCTTCTTACTCGCCTGCACCGCTTTTATAGTTTACGCTGCATTATTCTAGGCTCTTCGATTTCCAGAAGTTACTAGTTGTTTCGGCTACAAAATCGCCAGCCACAACTACGTGCACAAATTATTGCCCTCTCTTGTGACCACTCAGATAAGATATATGCATGTGTTTGTAGTTTACAGTCTCCCGCACACACATAAGCGTATAAGTAAATTCATCGGTGTGTGATATCTCATCTCTCGCTGCCTTGTATGTAAATGTTGCTCGTCAGAATGTGTACATATGTGTAGACGCAATTATTGATTCGTTTATGTAGATACATAATGATTGAATTATTGATGTGAATTCACGTCACTGCTTAGCATCGGCCTGGAGATGGCAGCACTCCTCAGTTTTGCTAATATTCGTAACAATATGTATTCGGATCGAACATACTGATGTTATGTAGACGTAGTAAGGTTTATGACTTACATACCGAGATAAAATGTTCGATCGACATACATACATACAGGCTTTCGAACATAATGTTGCTTGATTCTTTTTAAATTTTGATTTTGATGTAGTTTTTTTTTTGCACAATTAACTAAAATTACTTAGACCTATATTTCCATTTAAAGGAGACATTTTGGTTTACTATCGTTTTTTTTTATAGCGTTGAATTCGGAAAAGAAAAATTGCGAATATTAAATATTAGGCTAATAGTGGTTTTTTTTTTTTGATACTTGCGAATTGCGGAAATTAAATTCCTAAACATTCACAAAGCGGATGCTAATTTCCTAAGTATTCTGATGTAGGCGTAGGACTTAAACTTTAGTTTAGATTTGGATTGAATAAAATGTAAAAACTTGAATATTGAAATGAACGACTAATCTTTTCTTGGTCGATGACGAAATGTAGGTATATTATAAGCTGAAATTACGTAAGTATAAACAGGGTTAACCTAAACGAATATCTCTCCCAGGTTAACAGGTTGGGTGGGTATAGACACCCCCTCGGCATTTGCTTTCGCAAACTACTCCATGTACCCGGATTTTCAAGACAGTTAATCGCAGGCTGTTTTTGTTATAGATTTTTTTTTGTTTGTTTGGCTGCAGTTTGAATTTCGCTGGTTTCGTTTTGGTTTTGAATTTTTTTGGTTTTCGGCATACAATTTAAATCGTGTTGTACAACTTCGCTGCGCAAGGATGAAGCAAACCCACTCCCATTTTCCCTGAGCTAAGCTGAAGCAGAGCTAGGTGTGTCACCCCGCTTCGATCCGAACGCACCTTCGTAGGTTTCCCTAGTTTAAGCTGCAGTGTGAGGAGAAGTTCGTTACACCATCACTATTTTTAAATCAACAACTGTCTAAATAGAAACTGTCCAAACATTAAAAGAGAATACTGATGGATACATTGGAACTAAGGAACGAACACACAATAACAAACACGACAGAACTAAGTGAAAAACTCGGTACTGTTAAGCTGGCAGAGGAGAGCAAACTAGTATCTTTTGACATAAACGATTTATACCCATCAATTTCAATATCAGATATATTGCAGATAAATATGTACATACGGGAATTTAAAGCCAAATTAGGACTTTCATTTTACGCTAGCTAATTCCCAGCCAATCTCAAAATGAATTACATCCAAGCTCAGAGAGAGCGCTTTTGAAACAAGCTTTTAAATGGGGCATTCTTCAACCACATTCTGAAATAGGGCGCTAATCAAACGTTTTCCTGAGAAACCGCAGCCCAGATAGGTAATAAATCACTAAGTAGTTGATATGACATTGCTGAAAACGATTAGTATAAAAAAGTACTGGTAGATAAGCTCAAAAGGAATCATAGAGAACAAAAAAAAATAATGAAGAGGGAAGATCAATTACTTGGGCGGCAATGTAATATACTGGAAAAGTCACATACATGGCTCATTTCACTGCTTTAGGGATTGTCAAAGGGAGATGGGAAACAAAAAATGTAACCAACACAATTATTTACTGCCGTGGTGGTCAATTTATTATAAAACAAGTATGGAAGGCTAAGTTCGGGTGTAATCGAACATTACATACTCAGTTGAGAGCTATGGATACAAAATAAGGGAAAATCACCATGTAGGAAAAT
Organism: Eurosta solidaginis; assembly: GCF_040869045.1. NCBI lineage: Eukaryota > Metazoa > Arthropoda > Insecta > Diptera > Tephritidae > Eurosta > Eurosta solidaginis. The sequence continues at coordinate 58,779,297 of NC_090322.1, read as the reverse complement.
GAACCTCGGGTAACCCTGGAATGTGTTTGTATGACATGCGTATCAAATAGCAGGTATTAAAGAGTATTTTAAGAGAGAGTGGGCCATAGTTCTATAGGTGGACACCTTTTCGAGATATCGCCATAAAGGTGGACCAGGGCTGACTCTAGAATTTGTTTGTACGATATGGGTATCAAATGAAAGGTGTTAATGAGTATTTTAAAACGGAGTGGGCCTTAGATCTATAGGTGGACGCCTTTTCGGGATATCGTTATAAAGGTGGACCAGGGGTGACTCTAGAATTAATTTGTACGATATGGTTATCAAATGAAAGGTATTAATGAGTATTTTAAAAGTGGGTGGGCCTTAGTTCTATGGGTGGACGCCTTTTCGAGATATCGCCATAAAGGTGGACCAGGGATGACTCTAGAATGCGTTTGTACAATATGGGTATCAAACGAAAGGTGTTAATGAGTATTTTAAAAGGGAGTGGGCCTTAGTTCTATAGGTGGACGCCTTTTCGAGATATCGCCATAAAGGTGGACCAGGGGTGACTTTAGAATTAATTTGTACGATATGGTTATCAAATGAAAGGTATTAATGAGTATTTTAAAACTGGGTGGCCCTTAGTTCTATGGGTGGACGCCTTTTCGAGATATCGCCATAAAGGTGGACCAGGGATGACTCTAGAATTTGTTTGTACGATATGGGTATCAAATGAAAGGTGTTAATGAGTATTTTAAAAGGGAGTGGGCCTTAGTTCTATAGGTGGACGCCTTTTCGAGATATCGCCATAAAGCTGGACCAGGGGTGACTTTAGAATTTTTTTACGATATGGGTATCAAATGAAAGGTGTTAACGAGTATTTTAAAAGGGAGTGGGCCTTAGTTCTATAGGTGGACGCCTTTTCGAGATATCGCCATAAAGCTGGACCAGGGGTGACTTTAGAATTTTTTTACGATATGGGTATCAAATGAAAGGTGTTAACGAGTATTTTAAAAGGGAGTGAGCCTTAGTTCTATAGGTGGACGCTTTTTCGATATATCGCCATAAAAGTGGACCAGGGGTGACTCTATAATGTGTTTGTACAATATGGGTGTCAAATTAAAGGCATTAATAAGAATTTTAAAAGGGAGTGGTGGTAGTTGTATATGTGAAGGCGTTTTCGAGATATCGACCAAAATGTGGACCAGGGTGACCCAGAACATCATCTGTTTGGTACCGCTAATTTATTTATATATGTAATACCACGAACAGCCATGATTCCAAGGGCTTTTGATTTCGCCCTGCAGAACTTTTTCATTTTCTTTTACTTAATATGGTAGGTGTCACACCTATTTTACAAAGTTTTTTTCTAAAGTTATATTTTGCGTCAATAAACCAATCCAATTACCATGTTTCAACCCTTTTTTCGTATTTGGTATAGAATTATGGCACTTTTTTCATTTTTCGTAATTTTCGATATCGAAAAAGTGGGCGCGGTTATAGTCAGATTTCGGCCATTTTTTATACCAATAGAAAGTGAGTTCAGTTAATTATGTGAACTGAGTTTAGTAAAGATATATCGATTTTTGCTCAAGTTATCGTGTTAATGGCCGAGCGGAAGGACGGTCGACTGTGTATAAAAACTGGGCGTGGCTTCAACCGATTTCGCCCTTTTTCACAGAAAACAGTTATCGTCCTAGAATCTAAGCCGCTACCAAATTTCACAAGGATTGGTAAATGTTTGTTCGACTTATGGCATTAAATGTATCCTAGACAAATCAAATGAAAAATGGCGGAGCCACGCCCATTTTGAAATTTTCTTTTATTTTTGTATTTTGTTGCACCATATCATTACTGGAGTTGAATTTTGACATAATTTACTTATATACTGTAAAGATATTACATTTTTTGTAAAAATTTCACTTTAAAAAAAAATTTTTTTTTAAAGTGGACGTGGTCGTTCTCCGATTTTGCTAATTTTTTTAAGCAAACATATAGTAATAGGAGTAACGTTCCTGCCAAATTTCATCATGATATCTTCAACGACTGCCAAATTACAGCTTGCAAAACTTCTAAATTACCTTCTTTTAAAAGTGGGCGGTGCCACGCCCATTGTCCAAAATTTTACTTATTTTCTATTCTGCGTCATAAGTTCAACGCACCTACCAAGTTTCATCGCTCTATCCCTCTTTGGTAATGAATTATCGCAATTTTTCGATTTTTCGAAATTTTCGATATCGAAACAGAGGGCGTGGTTATAGTCCGATATCGTTCATTTTAAATAGCGATCTGAGATGAGCGCCCAGGAATCTACATACCAAGTTTCGTCAAGATATCTCAAAATTTACTCAAGTTATCGTGTTAACGGGCAGACGGACGGACGGACGGACGGACGGACATGGCTTAATCAAATTTTTTTTCGATACTGATGATTTTGATATATGGAAGTCTATATCTATCTCGATTCCTTTATACCTGTACAACCAACCGTTATCCAATCAAAGTTAATATACTCTGTGAGCTCTTCTCAACTGAGTATAAAAATAGTTTCACATCACTTTAAGTTGTTTTTCGAGTAAATGCATTTAATTTAGCGCATTATTTTCACACAACACACAAGAATTGCAAAGTTTATGTTTTCTCTCCATAGTTGAATCATGGTTACATATAAGTTGGCAAATTTTTTTGGAAAGTACAATATCATCACAGCGCTTAAAACTTCAAACATCTGAATGCGAGAACTACCTCAAAGAATCCGTTTAGCAGCCACGACGTAAACAAGCTTGCCTGCCAATGCCAACGCAGTTACATAGGACAAGTAAGAGTGAGGCCCAGAGAACACATTAGAGATTACAACAAAAAGACGCAGAGTTCAAATCACATGTTTGAAAAGAAATGTTCCCAGCAAACATTAATAATACAGTCAAGGCCTTTCAGGTACAAGTAAAGGGAGAAGTCTAAACGTACTCGACAACTTCAAAACTTACAGACATAAAACTGTCGCCGTTAGAATATTTAACAAACAATCACTATTTCTGACAAACTATTCGAACGTTTAAAACTGGTTTACAAAAAAAAAAAAACGAAGCAATTACGGAAATACAGCAGACCAACACGCATCGACATGACGAAATAGTTAAAATAAATGTAAGGCGCGATAACCTCCGAAGAGATCTAAGGCCGAGCTTCTCTTCCAATTTGCGTCGTGCTCCTCTGGATTTTCCCTACAAATTGGCCGGACGGGACCTACATGTTTTATGCCGACTCCGAACGGCATCTGCAAGGCAGATGAGTTTTCACTGAGAGCTTTTCATGGCAGAAATACACCCGGAGCGGTTGCCCAACACTGCCGCTTAGAAAAATTTTCTTCTAATTTAAAAACCTTATTTCTAAAATTTTGATGTTGCTTTGCCCAGGGTGCGAACCCAGGGCATACGGTGTGGTAGGCGGAGCACGCTACCATCACACCACGGTGGCCGCCGACGAAATAGTTTGAATGACTAAAATTACTGACTTCTATGTTAGAAGCTCTATCTGCTTCAACTAAGCGCACAAAGTGATCGATGAAAACCACCCGCCTTCCCCTCGCAAAGGGAACCTAAATCGTTTCCACCTTCCCTCCACCTTCCTATGCTTTTATTGGGGGTTCCGATAAGTATACTTTTTTGGCCGGAGTATCATCTTTCATTCTCATAACAAGGCCTAGCCAGTGTAGCGGCTGTGTTTTAGTTCACTGGACTATGTTGGTGTCTGCATAAAGCTCATCCCTTAATCTTCTCGGTACTCGCCGTCCAAGACGCGTAAAGGCCCATAAATCAACAAACCAAATTTGACAAGGAATGCCGAAAATAGCTCCTATCAGGTACTAGTAATACCGGCGCAGATTCTTGCAGGCATGATTTTGTCCACCTGGTAATCGACATACAGTGTGTGCTTTAGTTGTTGGAGGGATCTCTTATATTTATTACTAGATAGCGCGGGAAACTGTTTTGAAGAGAGAATGGCAATACCTCGTGTAAAAACAAGGCGCCTATTTGTGACAGACTATCGGCTTACTTTTAAAACATCGTTGCGAAGAGTTGGTATTCAAGCGTGCCCAATAAATAAGAAACTCGATCACGCAACCACGCTAATTGCCACATATAAGGTTCTATTTAAAGTATTGTATGAAATCCTGAAACCCAAACTCGACAAACTTATTGCGCCAGCGCACAAAAAAAAATTAGGGTGACATCCGATAGTAGTCTTACCTTCCATGCACATACAACCTCACACAACATAGTCGCTACAAGGTCCACAAGTCGTTGTGGGCAGCACCAACGAAAATGACAAAGAAAACCTTCTGGCGGCTTTTAAAATTTTGTACTAAGCGTCGGCAATATGGTCTCTTAGATCTACACAACACCCACTGCAGAAAGTTGCAGTCCTGCCAAAACTCTGCACTCAAAAGTGTCAGTAGGCACTCCTCATGACGTCTCAACACCAGCTACATAGCGAGACGAAAGTACTCTCGGTTAAGCAGCACAACTAGATACTAAACAAGTAGTTCCTGCATGCAGCTTGGCAACAACTGTCATTTTACAATCGTATCACATATCGTCTGCGATCTGCAGCATAGCAGGGCATACTCCAACTGGACACAGCAATTTAAATTTGCTAAAAATTTGTTATAGCCCATTAAGTTTCGGTATTTGTCACCAACCCTGAAACTGTCAGCTCCAAATTTTAGCGCCGATGTTGTTTTCCAGAACTATTTATTACTGAAGTAAAGGCGTGGGACCAAGCACGGGGCTGCAAAGTGTCGACTATCATGTACAGGTCTTACGATCTTAGACTAACAAAGTTACTCATAACACTAAAAGGATAGGGCTGTAAGCTCATTATGGGCATTTCAACTGAGCACTGACTTCTGACGTCACATGCCTTTAAACTAAGCACTTTTCAGTGGCATCAGATATAGGAAGTGCGGGTTGCAGTAGGAAATGATCGAGCAAGTACTGTGCTCGTGTGCAGCTCTCGCCAGGCTAAAAGCCCTGGCCAAGTTAACGTATCCATATCCATATAAAACAGCTGATCCGACCAACGTTATGAAATCAATGTACTTGGTCAATGGTGCCATACCATAACGCCCTAGCCATAACCATGCCATAGCCAACCAATTAGTTTTTGGGTTTTCGCCATATCCATAACCTAAAAATATTTGAGTTGGTGAATTTGTTAACTTTTTGTATATTTTATTTATTGTTTTGGATAAGTTTTGTCTAAGAGGCTTATTGTTTGTGGAATATGTTTGTAATTTTTTGCGTTTTCTTAATTTTTATGAAAATTTTACGATTTTTAAGTTAAGGCACCCATAACTGATGCCAATTGCTATGGATAAGTAAGAATGTGGTTATGACTATGGCGTTATGACTATGTCAACTTTGCCAGACCCTTAAGGCTGCCGATAGAGTGGAAACGAAAAGCATTACTTTAATATAAGGATAAAAAGCGATGAATAGTACTTCTTGTGGAAAATTGTTAAAGTTTCAAGCTTGAAAAAATTATGAAAGCAAAGCATTGTCAACCTAAGACTCCAGCTATTAGGAGTGGCACAGCTGTTAGATCTAGAAGCAGCAAGGAGCATAAGTACCAAATCGCTTCTAGTATTTGCCAAGAGGAGAAAATTATTTTATAACATATGTAGGTCTTGGTTTTTGATAAGATTTTTCAGTTTGGTTGTTGAGCAAACTTTTGGTAACACTTAGAACTCACTCAATCTATGTGCGGCCAGTTAAACTAAACCTAACCAAAGCCAAGATAAAAGAGGCTCTAAAGTAAATGCCATCTTAGTCCATGCTTAAGAGAAGGATAACCTGTCTTGAATGAATTGGGGTCCTAACTGATCTGGGAGCCAAAAACAAGGTTTTCTTAGGATGGGTTTCCGTACATCAGGGCCATGAAAGTTATGAACAGGCAGACTACCTGTTCAAGCAGGATGCTTTAGCAGCATTCTGTGGTCTAGAGGCCTTCTGTGGACTCACAAGGGCACACACTAGGGAAACCTGGGACCAATTTTAATAGTTTTTATTAGTGATTTTGGGCCAGAGTATAGTTTTTATTAATTTTTCCAAAAGGAGCTTTTCGAGGTGCTGCCGATGCTAAACAGTGATATCATGCACATCCATATATCAATCATTATGTATCTACATAAACGAAACAATAACTGCGTCTACACATATGTACCATGTACGTATACGAGCAGCAGAGAATCAATGCACAAACACCTGCATATATCTGAGATACTCCTGAAAGTATGCAGTGAGGGAATCTATAAAATCGTGCAACTGTAGTTACAGCTGAGAAGTTTGAGAGCTGATGGCAACTAGTAGATTCTGGAAGCGCCTAGAAAATGCGAACGTTGAAATCAGAGAGTATAAAAGGCAGCAAATGTAGAGGCGCTGGAATTCAGTTTGATTTGAGCTATCAAGCAGTTTCGATTAAGACGCTATCTAGCGAGCCATAGCAGTATTATTTTGAAAGTCAGTTTCATTTAAGCTATCAGTTTGATTATTAAGCCAGCTAGTTGCAAAGTATAAGTGTTATTGTGAAGTACTTTAATAAAGGCCATTTTTTCATTATTCAATATTGTAGTTATTTATTTAACAGTTTAGTGATTCGAACTTAGCAGAAGGGCAAATAAGAGGATTTGCAAGTAAATTCGTTACAATATCACACAATGCTCTCAATTGTCGGAATCATGGTGGAGCGATACAAGGTGGCAGCATGGTGACATACCTACAAACATAAATAAAAATTCCATGTACTTTGTTTTCGTAAATTCGATGGAAAAATGTCAAAATCGTACTGCGCCGGAAGTTGATGTATCAAATCAAATAAAAAAAAGTTTATAATCAGCTGTCCCATGCTGCCGCTTTGTATCGTTCCGCCATGGTCGGAATTAAGGACCAATTAATGGTGACTAATAACCATAAAACCATAACCAGATAAAACAGCTGATCGAACCTACTTTATGGAAATCAATGTAATCGATTAATGGTGACATACCATAACGCTCACGCCAGAACCATAACATACCTATCCATTTGATTTTTGGTTTCTCGCCATATCCATAACCTAAAAATATCTGAGTTGGTGAATTTAATAACTTTTTGTAGATTTTATTCATCGTTTTGGATACGTTATGACTAAGAAACTTATTTTTTGTGGAATATATTTTTAATTTTTTGCGTTTTCTTCATTTTTATGATATTTTCACGATTTTTAGGTTAACGCTAGCTAGCAATGCGGAGAAGTATTCCCTCCACAACTTGAGCACACTCTATATGTCAGTTAACAGTCTGCAATTATCGTTCCTGCAGGAATCTGCCCGGTCTTAAAACCTGCCGTTATCCGCCATATTTTTTGGTAGAATTTTCGGAAATTATTCGATACGAAAGTATCAGCCAAACTCGAGGTGGACGGTTGGCGCAAGGGTGCTCAAATGGTCGTAACCAAAGCAGTAGAAACCCTGGAAGAAAATAGCCCAAGCTGCAATCGTGATAACTTTTATATTGACAATCAAGCAGCAATTAAGGCAATAATCTCGCATACCACAGCATCTAAATGCGTGTTAGAGTGTAAACAGTCCCTGGAGAGAATCGGGACAGGGAGAAGCATACATCTATATTGGATCCCAGGGCATATGGGAATAGATGGGAATGAAAAAGGGGATGAATTAGCTAAAAAGGGCGCATCCCTTGAAGCTTGCTCCGTAGACGTCCCAATTAGACTGGGCCAAATTAAGCGAAGACGAGAGGTGCACATGATCGACCAAGCAGGAATGGCGTGGGTTCAAGTGTGGGGCTGTAAAGTGTCGAACCTTAGACTAAATAAGTTGCTTATATCATTAAAAAGAGAGCACTGTAGACTCATGACGGGTATTGTGACTGGACACTGCCTTCTGGCGTCACATGCCTTTAAATCATGCTTGGTCAGTGATAGCAGATGTAGGAAGTGCGGGCTCGAGGAGGAAACGATCGAGCACGTTCTGCGCTCTTGCCCTGCGCTTGCCAGGCTAAGACTACAGCTATTAGGAGTGATACAGCTGTCAGATCTAGAAGCAGCAAGTGGCTTAAATCCTAGGAAGCTTCTAATATCTGCCAAAGAGGACGGAGTTATTTTATAACATAGGTCCTGGTTTTTGATTGGGTTTTTCAGTTTGGTCGTTAAAACAAACTTCTGGTAACACTACGGACTTATTCAGTCTATGTGAGGTCCTCATGGACCGGCCAGTTCAACCTAACCTAACCTATCAGCCAAACTCATTAATCTAAACAGAGAGGATATACGAACTATCACGGGACACTGTAGTCTACGTTGCACCTAAGTAAGTTAAATCTATCCGATATACAAATATCACTTTTGTGAGTTGGAGGATTAAACGCCGGTTCACATTCTCTGCGAAGGCTTCGCTTTGGCAAGTTAGATACTCTTGCATCTCGATGGCGTGACTCTTAATTCCTTCGTGATGATGGAGTAAAAAACGTGACGAGGTATCTAAATACATGAAGAGTCTCCACATACAGTAATAGGCCGAAAGGTCAAGCACAATAGATCTAAATAAAGGTCACAGAGCATCGAGGCCTAATAATCATAAAAACAATTACATTCCTGTCCATAACTACTAACACGATCGTTCGAGAGGCACTGTAGCCATATAACGGCCGTTGCTCCGAATTTGGCGGGCACAACAAAGCAAGCTGAACAGCTCAACCGCTTTGTTTAGTGAAGCGCCATGCCAAGTTTTATTTTTAACAGTTGTGCAACTGAACGCATAGAGTAAGCACGAAAGGAAAAGGCGGAGTACATACTACAAACAAAGGCAAGGTATTATTATTATATTTTACCACGTATAAAACGAAAGCAAATAGCAAAAAAAATATCTTGAAACTAATAATTTGAAGTTGGCGCAATTCAGCTCACTGCGAAATTGTTTTCCACAAGATGCAACACTGCGCGGAAAGTGAAAGCTAAAACACAAAATAAAGGAATCTTAAAGAACAAGCATTTGGCAGTTAACAAAGAAACTCAAGTACCTACATACCTGTTTAAAGAAATAAAAATTAATAAGCTTTATAAAGAAACTTAAATTTTTAAATAAAATGAAATTCGACGCGGAAGCGGAAGCACACATTAATGAACTTTACGAATGGTTTAAAGAAAATCCAAAATTACCTAAGGAAATAGGTTAGTATTTTCGCTGTAGTAGCGTGCATGTTAACTTATAATAAAGGAATACAGACATATGGACATGTATGTATGTACATAAGTGATGTAAGTGTAAGAACATATATTGTATATGTATACGTTCAATGTTAAAGCGGAACTCACTATTTTCAAGTTATTAAAATTCTTAAGCATTTTTTTATTATAAAAAGTAAAAGTGTTGTTGCTAATATTTTTCGTATTACGCGCTTCGTCTTTCGCGTTTCATTTATATTGATTTTTACATAATTTTTTGACAATAATAACAACTGTTCGCACATCAAATTTTTGGCACGTGCATTTTTTATAACGCGTCCATATTTGAAATGAAGTGTTAATAACCGTTACGTGCGCTGACAAAGTAATTACTCAATTAATTCAAATATAACAAATGCCAATTCCTAAAGCCAATTATTCTGACTTATTAACACCATTCGATTTAAAAAGTATAAATGTTTAATTGCGTTATGACAAATAAATAAAAATGCAACAGCAAAAGCAAGGAATAAAAGAAAATTTTTTAAGATCGCGGGTTCGAAACGAGCTGATATATTTTTTCTTAAATGAAATTAAATTAGAATAGAAGAAAGAAAAATTTAGAGAACTGTCAGAGCTCGTTGTATATATCCAGGGTTTGAAAATGCTGAAATAATTTTCAGTATTACAAAATTGCTTGAATTTAAATTTGAAAAATATTTCAGCAACAGAAAAAAGCAAAGCAAACAAATTAATTTTTTTCATTTTACTTCAGATATTACTTGAATGGAAGCAAGCTGTCGCCGTCAGCAGAAAAAAAACCTGAATATTGTACTGTGCTTGGAAGCTATAAGTATTTCATGATCAATTATTTTTAAGTAAACATATATTGCTAATAGAAAATGCTCGCAATATGTTTTGAATTCGAAATCAAACCAAGACAGCCTATAAAATTTTTGTGATTGTTGCAGCATATGTGTGACAAGAAAAAATTTAAATTTAGGTACATTCGGTTATTGAACACAAAAACAAAAACGTTTAAACAGCAATATATCGGCACTCTGATATTTGGGAATGTACCTAGCCTTTTGTAGCAATATAGGTGTATTACATATATGAGTAAACATTTTCCAGTTTTTTAACAGCCGAAATTCTGGTTTCGAACTACTTGCTGAAAATAAGTAAAAGTAAATTTTTTTACTATTTCAGCAGAAATATTTGATTTTCAAAGGGACATACAAACAATTGTACGATGTATTGATCATAATAGCCTTCATCTACGAGTAGGTATTTCTTGTTTTTATGCTATTTAAACTCCCAAGACATATATATACGCATGCTTCTACTGAAAAAAAAGACAAATACGTACGTACAAAGTCTGCACCTCCACCGGTAGCTTGGTATATGTACTGGAGTCATTCGGGGTTTTTTTCCGGGACCAAAGCATGGCGGCCACGGTGGTGTGATGGTAGCGTGCTCCGCCTACCACACCGTATGCCCTGGGTTCAAACCCCGGGCAAAGCAACATCAAAATTTTAGAAATAAGGTTTTTTCAATTAGAAGAAAATTTTTGTAAGCGGGGTCGCCCCTCGGCAGTGTATGGCAAGCGCTCCGGGTGTATTTCTGCCATGAAAAGCTCTCAGTGAAAACTCATCTGCCTTGCAGATGCCGTTCGGAGTCGGCATAAAACATGTAGGTCCCGTCCGGCCAATTTGTAGTGAAAATCAAGAGGAGCACGACGCAAATTGGAAGAGGAGCTCGGCCTTAGATCTCTTCGGAAGTTATCGCGCCTTACATTTATTTATTTTTTTAAAGCATGGCATTTCAATGTAGTTAAAATTTGTAATATAATGAGTAGCTCCTTGTGGAGAGACTGTCCTTCATTCGGTCCTAGAGACTAGTACTGCCGCATCTACCGAAGAAATACATATTTATAAAACGGGCACATATATGTCACATGCAAAACGCGATGTTTTATGCTAACCCCTAACACTTGTTGTTGACTCGATTCCTTTAAAACATGTATGGCCCCTTTCTGTTCACAACCAAGAGCGATTCACGCCGCCTTTAAGTGCACCTCCGTTGCTTCCTCATCTATTAGCACCAAGGCTGGTCTGATAGCCAGACAAAATTCTCGTTTGTTGCTAGCGCTAAAAGGCGCCTGAAGTTAAGAGATACAATCTCACAAGCTCGAAATGCCCGACCACCAACATTTCCGGCACAAATATTCATGTGAGATAAGATCATAAGATGACTCACACCGTGTGCACCGTATGTCAACGATAACGACACTCCCCGAAGGCTTTGGGGAGTGCTATCGATGTTGATGGTCCTTTGCCGGATATAGATCCGGTACGTTCCGGTAACAAAGCACCATTAAGGTACTAGCCCGACCACCTGGGGAACGAAATTGTAAAATATGTAATTCAAGTCATCATTACGAGGATATATCAATTAATCTTTAAGATTGCAGCTCTTCGTAAGTTACAGAGATATCTTATATGTATATGTTTGCATTTTTATACTCAGCGTGCTTTGCACACAGAGTATATTAACTTTGATTGGATAACGGTTGGTTGTACAGGTATAAAGGAATCGAGATAGATATAGACTTCCATATATCAAAATCATCAGTATCGAAAAAAAATTTTGATTGAGCCATGTCCGTCCGTCCGTCTGTACGTTAGCACGATAACTTGAGTAAATTTTGAGGTATCTTGATGAAATTTGGTATGTCGGTTCCTGGGCACTCATCTCAGATCGCTATTTAAAATGAACGATATCGGACTATAACCACACCCACTTTTCGAAATCGAAAAACGGAAAAAGTGGGATAATTCATTACCAAAGACGGATAAAGCGATGAAACTTGGTAGGTGGGTTAACCTTATGACGCAGAAGAGAAAACTTATAAAATTTTGGACAATGGGCGTGGCACCGCCCACTTTTAAAAGAAGGTAATTTAAAAGTTTTGCAAGCTGTAATTTGGCATTCGTTGAAGATATCATGATGAAATTTGGCACGAACGTACATAACTATATGTGTGCTAAATAAAAATTAGCAACATCGGATGACGAACACGCCCACTTTAAAAAAAGAAATTTTTTTAAAGTCAAATTTTTACAAAAAATTTAATATCTTTACAGTATATATGTAAATTATGTCAACATTCAACTCCAGTAATTATATGGTGCAACAAAATACAATAATAAAATAAAATTTCAAAATGGGCGTGGCTCCGCCTTTTTCATTTAATTTGTCTAGTCGAACAAAAATGTACCAATCCTTGTGAAATTTGGTAAGGGCATAGCTTCTATGACGGTATCTGTTTTCTGTGAAAATGTGCGAAATCGGTTGAAGCCACGCCCAGTTTTTATACACAGTCGACCGTCTGGCCTTCCGCTGGGCCGTTAACTCGATAACTTGAGCAAAAATCGATATATCTTTACTAAACTTAGTTCACGTACTTACCTGAACTCACCTTATCTTCGTATAATAATGGCCGAAATCTTCGATATCGAAAATTACGAAAAACAAAAAAAAACGCCATAATTCTATATCAAATATGAAAACAGGGATGAAACATGGTAATTGGATTGGTTTATTGACTCAAAATATAACTTTAGAAAAAACTTTGTAAAATAGGTGTGACACCTACCATATTAAGAAGAAGAAAATGAAAAAGTTCTGCAGGGCGAAATCAAAAGCCCTTGGAATCTTGGCAGGAATACTGTTCGCGGTATTACATATAAAAATAAACTAGCGGTACCCGACAGATGATGTTCTGGGTCACCCTGATCCACATTTTGGTCGATATCTCGAAAACGCCTTCACATATACAACTAAGGGCCCCTCCGTTTTAAAAACCTCATTAATACCTTTAATTTGATACCCATATCGTACAAACACATTCTAGAGTCACCCTGGTCCACCTTTATGGCGATATCCCGAAATGGCGTACACCTATAGAACTATGGCCCACTCCCTTTTAAAGTACTCTTTAATACCTTCCATTTGATACCCATGTCATACAAACACATTCCAGGGCTACCCTAGGTTCATTTTCCTACATGGCGATTTTTCCTTATTTTGTCTCCAAAGCTCTCACTTGAGTATGTAATGTTCGGTTACACCCGAACTTACTTGCTTACTTCTTATAGAGAAATTGGACGTAGTTGTCTGCCGATTGTATGTTTTTTTTTTTTTTTTGAGCACTTCCTCCTTGAATAGGAATATCTGAAGATATTGCTCCCGACTTGAAGGCAATAGCTCAATTAGGTATTTAAATATCGAAAAGTCAATTTACAGGATATATTTTACCGTGTGTGATGGTAGCGTGCCCCGCCTACCACACAGTATGCCCCAGGTTCACACCCCGGGCAAAGCAACATCAAAATTTTAGAAATAAGGTTTTTCAATTAAAAGAAATTTTGTCTAAGCGGTGTCGCCCCTCGGCAGTGTTTGGCAAGCGCTCCGGGTGTATTTCTGACATGAAAAGCTCTCAGTGAAAACTCATCTGCCTTGCAGATGCCGTTCGGAGTCGGCATAAAACATGTAGGTCCCGTCCGACCAATTTGTAGGGGAAATAAAGAGGAGCACGATGCAAATTGGAAGAGATCTCTTCGGAGGTTATCGCGCCTTACATTTATTTTTTTATTTTATTTTATATACATATAAAAACTCTGCGTGGCTATATACCGATTACGGCCACTTCTTGTAGGAACCTTAGTCGTATTCGAAAGTAGCGGCATGACAAATTTCATTACAACAATTAGCAACAAACGAGAATTTTGTCTGGCTATCAGACCAGCTTTGGTGCTAATAGATGCTGAAGGAACTGAGGTGCGCTTAAACGCGGCGTGAATCGCTCTTGGTTGTGCACAGAAAGGAGCCATACATGTTTTAAAGAAATCGCGTCGACAACAAGTATTAGGAGTTAGCCTAAAACATCGCGGATTGCATGTGACATATATGTGCCCGTTTTATAAATATGTATTTCTTCTGTAGACGCGGCAGTGCTAGTCTCTAGGACCAAATGGAGCTACCACAAGGAGAGACCACAAGGAGCTACTCATTGGATTACAAATTTTGAACGATCCGCGAGAAATTCAGTCATGCTACATTAAAATGCCATGCTTTGGTCCCGGAAAAAACCCCGACTGACTCCAGTACATATACCAAGCTACCAGTGGAGGTGAAGATTTTGTACGTACGTGTTTGTCTTTTTTTCAGTAGAAGCATGCGTACATACATATATGTTTCGGGGGTTAAAACAACATAAAAACAAGAAATACCTACTCGTAGATGAAGGCTATTACGATCAATACATCGTAAAATTGCTTGTATGTCCCTTTGAAAATCAAATATTTCTGCTGAAATAGTAAAACAAAATTTACTTTTACTTATTTTCAGCAAGTAGTTCGAAACCAGAATTTTGGCTGTTAAAAAACTGAAAAATGTTTACTTAAAAATAATTGATCACGAAATACTTATCACGGTGGGTTTTAAAAAATTTAAATTTTTCTGCCGACCAGCCGGGAAATTTTTCTGTGGGCTTATTCTAAGAGGTGCCTAGTGTCAAAAAAAGCCAACCGCGAAATCGCATATTCGGCGCTTTTTTTTGAAGTTTTTAATTTTTAAAATTTTGCAATTAAAGTTTTCATACGCGTTATTGATAGGCAAATCTATTTCAAAGCAATAATAATCATGTTTCTTTGCAAACAAATAATGTAAACAATTATTTTATGTAACGTTACATACAATGCAAACACTCATTTTAAACAAAATTTACAAAATAATGCATATTTTTGTTTGAAACCACAAAAGTTCGTTAATTAGCTTCTCCAGTTTATTTGAATCACAAATGGCAACTATTGTATTCGCAAACTGCTCTCAATAAACGACTAGATTATTCTGGATGAGATATTTTAACACTGTACTTAACCCATGTCTTTTTAAAATCTGCATTGCTCGCTCCAAAAAGCGAGTCCTTTTCCATGGTTTGAACAAAAGTAAAGCACGTGTTCAATTACAGCATGAACTTTAGGTGTACTACTAATTTTCATGTCCTCATAACTTGATTTAAATTTATTAATATTGTAACGAATTTGCTTGCAAATCTTCTTATTTGCAATCCTCTGCTAAGTTCGAATCACTAAACTGTTGAATAAATAACTCTAATATTGAAAATGGAAAAATGGCCTTTATTAAAATACTTCACAATAACACTCAAACTGTGCAACGAATAGCTTAATAACCAAACTGATAGCTTAAAGGAAACTGACTTTCAAAATAATAGTGCTATTGCTCGCTAGATATCGTCTTACTCGTAACTGCTTGACAATTCAAATCAAACTGAATTACTTCTTACTCGCCTGCACTGCTTTTATAGTTTACGCTGCATACTTCTAGGCTCTTCGATTTCCAGAAGTTACTAGTTGTTTCGGCTACAAAATCGCCAGCCACAACTACGTGCACAAATTATTGCCCTCTCTTGTGACCACTGAGATAAGATATATGCATGTATTTGTGCATTGCCGCTCAGATGTTCGTATACGTACATATGTGTAGACGCAATTATTTATTCGTTTATGTAGATACATAATGATTGAATTATTGATGTGCATTCACGTCACTGGTTAGCATCGGCTTAGAGACGATAGCATCGCTCAGTGCTGCTAACATTCGTTACACTGCCCTCCACCTAAGTCTGATCGTCCCGATCAGACAAATCTCTCGATCTAAACGCCGCTAGCATCTCCAAATGAACCACCTTTCTATTTCGTGGTTTCCCAATGGTTTGTATGCGGTAGATGGAATTACTGATCTTCTTCACAACCTTGTACGGGCCTTCCCAAATGCACCGAATTTTGGCTGGAACACCTTTCCGCCGGAGAGGGTTGTTTAACAGTACCAAATCTCCCTCCAAGAACCCTTCCGAATTATTGTTCTCATTGTACCTGCGTTTGATCTTACTACTCATTATCCTTAGTCGTTTCCTCACACTCTGTTGTTTGACCAATGAACTACTTCGCAGAGCTTGCGCTTGACGGATTGGCTTGACAGTATCGTTCCGTCGTTTCCCAACAGAAGTGCGCGATGGCTTGAAACCACCCTTGCATGCTTCCTGCAAAATTCTTGCAGTCGTTTTAGTGCGTCCATTAGGGTTTGTCAATGCCGGTGTTTTTGTCGCAGGTACTTTTTTTCGCTTTGTTTGGCCCATTCGTTTCATCAACCTTTACCTTTGACTTTCGTGGCCTTTGTTGACTTTTCTCCACCAGTACTCGATTACTGCTGAAACCTTTTTCCAAACTGAAGTTAATTGGCACATCCTGGTTCTTATAAAGCATCACCCTTTTCTGCATATCGATCTTGATGTCATGGTCAACCAAGAAGTCCACTCCCAATATGACTTCATCAACGATCTCCGCCACAACGAATTTGTGTAAAACCATGACCTTCCCAATCAGTACTTCACATATCACTTCTCCCTGGACTTGGTTATACTCGCCTGTGACCGTACGCAACCTTGCTCCAGGTAACGGTTTAACTCTCCTGTTGACTAATTCAGATCGAATCAAGGAATGAGATGCGCCCGTATCTACAGTCAGTACACGCTCCTCGCCATCGACATTGCCTCTGACGGTAAGACTGCTCGATTTTCTACCAATTTGCAACACAGATATCATAGGACATTCAATAGCCGGGGCAAGTTTTCGTTCTTTACATTCGACACGCTCTTGCTCATCTCCTCCAGCTTTGCGATTACGCCCACCCACATTGTTGGAATATTAAGGCCAAGATCGCAATGACGTGCAATGTGACCGGACTTCCCGCATTTGAAGCATTTGATAACTTTTTCACTCCGCTTTTGCGATCCTTTCAGCGCCTCCAATATTGCGTCTACCCACTCTGGCCTTTCTACTTCCACACAGCGTGCTTTGAAAACTGGCTTACACAGAAGCGACGCTGTTTCCTGAATCAGGGCTTGTGACTCCGTTTCTGCGAATGTTGGCTTTGGGTTTGCGTATGTAGCCCGCTTCGTTTCCACATCCCTTATGCCATTTATAAAGCTCTGAATCTTCACTCTTTCCGTGTATTCCACAGGTGCATCCGCATTTGAAAGATGAGCCAATCTTTCAATGTCCGAAGCAAACTCCTGCAAAGTCTCGTTAGCTTTTTGGTAGCGGTTTTGCAATTCTATTTGAAATATCTGTTTCCTGTGTTCGCTTCCGTATCGCCGTTCCATAGCAGCCATCAATGCGTCATAGTTGTTCCGCTCTCCTTCGGGAATCGTCTGTAGGATTTCGGCTGCTGGCCCTTTCAATGCCACGAACAGAGCTGCAACTTTATCTTCAGCATTCCAGTTGTTAGCTGCCGACGTCTTCTCAAATTGTAGCTTAAAGACCTGGAAAGGAACAGAACCGTCAAAGGATGGTGTTTTTACCTTTGGATTGCTTGCTGAAACAGCTGGGCGGTTTAATTGCAACTCTTGTATACGACCTCTCAAAGCATCCACCTCGGCTTCGATTTTTTCCTCAAACTGCGTTATTTTCTCGTCCATACGTGCTTCGAGTTTTGATGATATACGCGCCTCTTGCGCTTCGAGTTGTACTGTTATGCGTGCCTCTTGTTCTTTCAGTTGTGTCTCCATCTTTGATGTAATCTGTGTCGACATTTCTACCATACGCGTTTCTTGTGCTTCAATCTTCGATGTAATCTGTGTCGACATTTCTGACATACGTGTTTCTTGTGCTTCTAGTTGGGATGATATATGTGACGACATCGATGATACTGTCGATGTTTGAGCAGCTATTGCAGCCAATATCATGTTCAAGTCTGTGCTAGTAACTGTCTGCGATGTTTCATTTTTCTCTTCAAGTTTTGTTGTTGTCTCGTCCCCATCAGGATAAAAGGCATACTCGTCCACATCAATTCCTTGCGACTCCATTACCTCTCGTAGCCGTGCTTGAAGTTCGATCTTATTGCCGGTTGTATTTAATCCACGGTTCTCCAACTCCTTTTTCAGTTGCTGGATCTTCAATTCACTGAACTTTGCCATGTCCAAGTTGTATTCCCAATCTTCGGAATTTATTCAACAATTCCTCTTCTGACACCAATTGTAACGAATTTGCTTGCAAATCTTCTTATTTGCAATATTCTGCTAAGTTCGAATCACTAAACTGTTGAATAAATAACTCTAATATTGAAAATGGAAAAATGGCCTTTATTAAAATACTTCACAATAACACTCAAACTGTGCAACGAATAGCTTAATAACCAAACTGATAGCTTAAAGGAAACTGACTTTCAAAATAATAGTGCTATTGCTCGCTAGATATCGTCTTACTCGTAACTGCTTGACAATTCAAATCAAACTGAATTACTTCTTACTCGCCTGCAGTGCTTTTATAGTTTACGCTGCATACTTCTAGGCTCTTTGATTTCCAGAAGTTACTAGTTGTTTCGGCTACAAAATCGCCAGCCACAACTACGTGCACAAATTATTGCCCTCTCTTGTGACCACTGAGATAAGATATATGCATGTATTTGTGCATTGCCGCTCAGATGTTCGTATACGTACATATGTGTAGACGCAATGATTGAATTATTGATGTGCATTCACGTCACTGGTTAGCATCGGCTTAGAGACGATAGCATCGCTCAGTGCTGCTAACATTCGTTACAATATGCACTTTCAATTGCGGGTCTGGATTATACGAAAAGCAAGAGTTAACTACCAGACCAAAATCTTGAAAACACTGAACATTTTTCATACATTTACCGCCATGTTTTTCTGAAATTCTTCTCAAAATATCTACATTTTTAAGCAATTTTTTGCAGGAATTGCCGTTAAAAGAAGACTGTTCGAAGTAAACTTTACGATGTACATGGCATTCTTTTAACCCATACATTACTTTCTATTTCAAATTCTTTTAACATGATTTCATAAAATTTATTTATAACACCAAGTAAGAGATGAAAGTTCAGGAGATGGAATCAACCACTATATTATTTCAATGTCTTCATCAAAATCAAAGAGTGGTTTGTTAACACAATTTTTAAAAAGTGAGCGTGTTCTTTTTTACCTCCATTTTCTTCCCAAGTTTTAATATTTTTATCATTGGTATAGTTGAATCAACTCGAGAAAATTATGAAAATGTTGTGTAAACAAACCACTCTTTGCTTTTGATGAAAACATTGAAATAATAGAGTTGATTCCACCTCCGGAACTTCATCTCTTATTTGGCGTTATAAATAAACTTTATGAAAGCATGTTAAAAGAATTTGAAATAGAAAGTAATGAATGGGTTAAGGAATGTCATGTACATCGTGAAGTTTACTTCGAACAGTCTTCTTTTAACGGCAATTCCTGCAACAAATTGTTTAAAAATGTAGATATTGTCACGGATATTAGCATCACTAAATTATCCCATCACTAAGGCGATGCTAAGGCCATGCCAAGCAGTATTTACGTTAATAATCAAATCAAGTATACACATATATAAGGCAGCCCAGAGAGATGTCACACACAGATGCATTTACTTATATGCCTATGTGCGCGCGAGAGACTGTAAACTACAAACATT
The DNA here is from genome assembly GCF_040869045.1 of Eurosta solidaginis. Lineage (NCBI taxonomy): Eukaryota > Metazoa > Arthropoda > Insecta > Diptera > Tephritidae > Eurosta > Eurosta solidaginis. The sequence goes on along the minus strand of NC_090322.1, from coordinate 58,759,522 downwards.
CACATCAATAATTCAATCTTTATGTATCTACATAAACGAATAAATAATTGCGTCTACACATACATATGTACGTATACGAGCAGCGGAGCGGCAATGCACAAACACATGCATATATCTTATCTGAGTTGTCACAAGAGAGAGCAATAATTTGTGCACGTAGTTGTGGCTGGCGATTTTGTAGCCGAAACAACTAGTAAGTTCTGGAAATCGAAGAGCCTAGAAGTATGCAGCGTAAACTATAAAAGCGGGGCAAGCGAGTAAGGAGGAATTCAATTTTGAGTTGAGCTATAAATCAGTTTGATTAAGCACGCGATCTGGCGGCCAATAGTAGAGTTTCATTTGAGTTATCAATCAGTTTGGCTATTAAGCCAGCGAGTAGCAAAGTATAAGTGTTATTGTGAAGTACTTTAATAAAGGCCATTTTTCCATTATTCAATATTGGAGTTATTTATTCAACAGTTTAGTGATTCGAACTTAGCAGAGGATTGCAAATAAGAGGATTTGCAAGTAAATTCGTTACAATTGGTGTCAGAAGAGGAATTGTTGAATAAATTCCAGAGGACAACAAGGACATGGCAAAGTTCAGTGAATTGAAGATCCAGCAACTAAAGAAGGAGTTGGAGAGCCGTGGATTGAATACAAGCGGCGTTAAACTTGAACTTCAGGCACGGCTACGAGAGGCAATGGAAGCAGAAGGAATTGATGTGGAAGAGTATGACTTTCATCTTGATGGCGAGGAAATAACAAAAATGGAAGAAACACCGCAGACAATGGCGAACACAGACCTGAACATGATATTGGCTGCAATATCGGCACAAATGTCCGAAATGTCATCACAAATATCTACCAACATGTCATCACAATTGGAATCACAGGAGGCACGCATTTCAGAAATGTCGACACAGATAACATCCAAGATGGAAACTCAACTGGAAGAACAGAGGACATATATGGCATCACAATTGGGAGAACAGAAAACACACATGGCGTCACAAATTGCAGAACAATTAAAAGAACAAGAGGCACGCATAACATTACAGCTCGAAGCACAAGAAGAACGTATCTCAACAAAGCTGGAGGCACAGGAAACAAAATTCTCATCGCGTCCAAAAATATCGTGAGTGGTGTCAAACGAAAATAAAAATATTGTCACGGATATTAGCATCACTAAGCTATACTATCACTAAAGCCATGCTAAGCGATAATTACGTCAATAATCAAATCATGTATACACATATATAAGGCAGCCGAGAGATGTCACACACAGATGCATTTACTTACACGCCTATGTATGCGCGAGAGACTGTAAACTACAAACATTCACATCAATAATTCAATCTTTATGTATCTACATAAACGAATAAATAATTGCGTCTACACATATGTACGTATACGAGCAGCGAAGCGGCAATGCACAAACACATGCATATATCTTATCTGAGTTGTCACAAGAGAGAGCAATAATTTGTGCACGTAGTTGTGGCTGGCGATTTTGTAGCCGAAACAACTAGTAAGTTCTGGAAATCGAAGAGCCTAGAAGTATGCAGCGTAAACTATAAAAGCGGGGCAAGCGAGTAAGGAGTAATTCAGTTTTGAGTTGAGCTATCAATCAGTTTGATTAAGCACGCGATCTGGCGGCCAATAGTAGAGTTTCATTTGAGTTATCAATCAGTTTGGTTATTAAGCCAGCGAGTAGCAAGGTATAAGTGTTATTGTGAAGTACTTTAATAAAGGCCATTTTTCCATTATTCAATATTGGAGCTATTTATTCAAGAGTTTAGTGATTCGAACTTAGCAGAGGATTGCAAATAAGAGGATTTGCAAGTAAATTTGTGAAGAATTTCAGAAAAACATGGCCGTAAATGTATGAAATATGTTCAGTGTTTTCAAGATTTTGGTCTGGTAGTTAACTCTTGCTTTTGGCATAATCTAGACCCGCAATTCAAAGTGCATATTAATAAATTTAAATCAAGTTATGAGGACATGAAAATTAGTATTACACCTAAAGTTCATGCTGTAATTGAACACGTGCTTTACTTTTGTTCAAACCATGGAAAAGGACTCGCTTTTTGGAGCGAGCAATGCAGATTTTAAAAAGACATGGGTTAAGTACAGTGTTAAAATATCTCATCCAGAATACTCTAGTCGTTTATTGAGAGCAGTTTGCGAATACAATAGTTGCCATTTGTGATTCAAATAAATTGGAGAAGCTGATTAACGAACTTTTGTGGTTTCAAACACAAATATGCATTATTTTGTAAATTTTGTTTAAAATAACTGTTTGCATTGTATGTAACGTTACATAGAATAAATGTTTACATTATTTTTTTGCAAAGAAACATGATTATTATTGCTTTCAAATAGATTTGCCAATCAATAACGCGTATGAAAGCTTTAATTGCAAAATTTAAAAAATTAAAAACTTCAAATGACTCTAAAAAAAGCGCCGAATATGCGATTTCGCGGTTGGCTTTTTTTGACACTAGGCACCTCTTACAATAAGCCCACAGAAAAATTTCCCGGGCGGTCGGCAGAAAAATTATAATTTTTTAAAACCCACCGTGAGCTTCAAAGCACAGTAAAATATTCAAGTTTTTTTTCTGCTGACGACGACAGCTCGCATCAATTCAAGTAATATCTAAAGTAAAATGAAAAAAATTAATAAATTTGTTTACTTTGCTTTTTTCTGTCGCTGAAATATTTTTCAAATACAAATGTAAGCTGTATACAAAAATTCCAAACCGACAAAAAACTCATTGCTGGTAAATCCAAAAATTTGTAAATTTTACTATTTTTCAGTAAGCAATTCAAACCCTGTATATATCCATTTCGGACACTGCTAAACTGCTTCATCGGCAACGTTTAGGCGCCGCTGCTATAACGATTCAGCTATCACAGCGGTTGTTTGTTTGTCTTCATTATTTCTACTTCTTTCTTACTTGTTTCTTGCCAATTGATTTACACAGCGCTGTTACATCTGTTGCAGAAACAATGTGAAAATTGGACTTGTTTCATTGCAAATGATGCCATAGTGTCATATTTATTAACACTTTTTCCCCATGCTCAGGGATGTATTAACAATTTTTGTGGTTATATCGGCCTACTGATTTGTAAGATCGGGAATTCGAACCGAGCCTAAACGTTGCCGATGAAGGAATTTAGCAGTTCCCGAAATGGATCTATACAACGAGCTTTGGCAGTTGTCTAAATTTTTCTTTCTTACAAATCAGTAGGACGATATATCAGCAAAAAAAGAAAATTTTTTATTTAAATATAATCAAGTTAAATTAAGCAGTTAGGCCACTTTCACGACCACAAATCAATGCATATATTGCGAATTTTTTTTAAATAAAAATCGGAGAAGATTGAGCAAACTAATAACAATAGTTTCAATAAAGCTGCAGACATTGGTGCCTATCGGTAATCGTATCGGTAACCTTATAACAGCTGATTCGACCAACATTATGGGAATCAATGTAATCGATTATTGGTGCCATATCGTAACGCTAAGGTCGTAACCATTGCGAATCAAACTAAGTGTGATATCTTCTGCATAGACGTCAAAATTCCAAAGTGATTGGATCACCTGATTTGTAATTGACTATCGCTGTCTCATTCTGTATCTCTTTCTATCACCCGCTTCTATCTTTCTATGCGCTGCCATTTTGAACACCCTGCCAAAATGCTAAAAAGTAGCCATATTGAATATCCTGTCAGGCAGTTGACAGATAAGATATCACACTTAGTTTGATTCACAATGGTCGTAGCCGTATCGTAGCCAACCAATTTTGGTTTTTCGCCATATCCATAACCTAAAAATATTTGAGTTGGTGAATTTAATAACTTTTTGTAGATTTTATTCATTGTTTTGGATACGTTATGACTAGGAGACTTATTTTTTGTGGAATACGTTTGTAATTTTTTGCGTTTTCTTCATTTATATGAAATTTTCACGATTTTTAGGTTAAGGCACCATTAATCGATAACAATGTATCATATAGGGTTACGTTAGGGATACGACTACAGCGATACGACAAACGGCACCAATGAATCCGCTTTAAGTAAGCATTAGTGTGTTTAATCAAGATTTATCGGATTTTTTAATGAAAAAAAACGTCAGTAAATTCATTTGAACGAAGCTTCTCCAACAGTTTAATTACAACTGGTAGGTACGTAGTGTAGTGGACAAAATTCTCACCTGACTGTAGTGAACAACATATAGCGGGCCATTTTTTTTTAAATATATATAATAATAACGCAAAAAAGGAAGAAAAATTAAAAATTAGTAAAAATCCGTTGTGTGATAAGAAACTACTATGTAGATTAGTATTATATACTTCAGTCAATACAAAAAAAAGTTCCTCCCCCCCTGGAACCGCGCATGATATCTTGATAAAATTTGGTGAGCAGGTATATTTAGGTGTCCGATAAAACATTTGTTGGAACCGGCCGAATCCGACCACTATAGCATATATCCCCCATACAACCGATTTTTCAGAAAAGACGATTTTTCATATTATCATATCTTCCTCAATTTATCAGATTGAAGCTTCAAACTTCACCTTGCTTATATTGCACATATTGTTGTCAGAAAAAATTAATGAGATCGGTCATATATATAGCATATAGCATAACCGATTGTTCAGATAAGAAGCTTTTCGTAATTACTGCCCCATTTTAACAGCTAGAGGCTTTAAATTTCACCGAATGCGTACGTATATAACACATATTGTTGTCTGAAAATTTCGAAGAGATCGATCGTATATATAGCATACGTCCCTTCATCAGTTTATCTTGCTAAAATGCAATAGAATATTTCACAATAATATAACCTTGGGCTCATTTGCGACTTAACATTTTTTCTCATTTTTTTTTTCTAGCACAACTTTGATCTGGATATTGTAATAGGTTAAACTCTTAATTATCCAGAATCAAACCCGACATCCACAATGTATATCTTGTTATGGGACGCCATCTGTTACGATTGTCCAGTTCTATAGTGTAGAAAAAAGAAACGAAATGTCCTGAAATGGTCTCGGAATAACCCCGAATAAAGTCCTGGAATGATCCGAGGATATTTCCGAAATGATCGGAAAACATACCCGAAGTTATTCCCAAGCTGTGCCGTAGGGATCCCGAAACAATCCCTGTTTACCCCCAAAAAATACTTGAAATGTAACTGATCCCAGGTCGTAAGACACCCCTTCTCCCACCTCCACCCCTTTTCAAGAAAAATAAAAGCTACTGATCCTTTCAGACCATTGACTATATGCTCGCGGATTTTCGTCTAAACCCATGCAACGTGTGGGCATGCTGACATCTTAACAACAAATTTCACAGTTTTAATACTTATTATTATGATGAACAAAAATGACGGTGCAGTGCAATAACGCCCAGTGAAATAAGGCCCGTGGGCGTTATTTGCTTTTCTTGACGGACGTTATTATCTTTAAAAAAAAGAAATACAGCCAGAGGGCGTTAAATTCCTGCAAAATAACTAAAGTTATAAAAAAAAGCGCCGTAGGCCAAATTTTTCTGTTATATTTTGTGAAATAAATACAGGTCCGTTTTCCATTTTCCTTCGTTAGTACCATTGTGAATTCATACAAGTGAAAAATCTTTCTATTCCTGCATTGCCATTCCTACCTGTCAAATAACTGGTGACAGGGAGAACGGCCAGAGAATGGAAGGTAGGTTTGTTTTTTGCCCGCGCTTAATAAATTGAAGTGCCGTGAAGTGCCCATTCGTGTTTCAAACCAACTTTTCTTTTAGATGTGTCTACAGAAAATGAGACTAAAATATTAAAATTGACTTTTAAAATCTAGTTAATAGAGAAAATATAAGCATCCAGTTTAGCAATCATTTTAAAATATGTATGTAAGTAATGCAATGTACCAGTCGTCTCAGGCCCGTAGCTACGCACGGGCGTGGACGGGCCTTGCCCGTACAAGTAAATTCTTTGCCCGTACAGAGAGTAAGTACAAGAAAAAACCGATGTTTGAAAAAATTTTGGCATAAAAATCACTCAAAATTTTGCATATTAAATGGTTAAAGTTTTCAGTGCTAGTGATGTGATTGGATAGCATTGGAGAATCGGCACACCTGTGTTTGTTGATACTACTTTGAGTTCGAGTTATTTCTATCGATGTGGAAATTTGGTATTACCATTTTGACAAATGTTCCCAAACTGCACAAGCATGCACCAAACATTCATCGAATTCTTCGGATAATGGGAATTCGGCCTGCCCACCAATGAACGCGCCTTCTCAACGTTACGGATGATCAGCCATGACTGTAAATAGACTATATCCTGTGTCTTGTTTTCGTCAATTAAATCACCCGAGAACAGTTTTCCAAAATTTTTATTTCAAATCAATATATAAAAAAATAGTTTAATTAAGTAATCACTTTGATAATCAAATTTCTAATACAAGAAAAATAGAATAATTGAATTATTAGTGTGCTTATAAGTGACAATAACCCGGTGAAAGATCGGAACTGAGTTTTGGCTGGGTACCAGCTGGATTTTCCATTTCTTCACCCAATTCTAGAATAGACACCGGCCAGTCCCTAGTTCTACGATTAATGCCTACTTTAGAGAGGTATTGTTAGGGAATTCCAATCAGGCACTGACTAGGAAAACCCAGTACAAAAAAGTGACAAAAATGTATTACGCATCTTGACAATATATGCAATAGCCTATTTATTTACCTTCTCTGCAATGAGCATTTCTGTAATTTCTGTGCATTTCATTATAAATATCGATTAAGGTCCTAATCATAATTTCTACTTTGTTCTCAGCCAGTTATTACAGACAAAATCCAGTCTAGTGTTTTTCTTGATCTTGATGTTTGAGTAAACAGTTGCTATATATTCTAAACCGTTTCTGAAATTGCATATGCAAATTGCGAGAAAATTAAATAGATAATAAATCATACTAGGCCACAGCTAGGCAATTCAACTCAGGAAATTTCTATCCAGTGCCAGTAACATTCAATCGCATTGGGGTTTGACTTACATGGAACTGTTATCCACCCATTAGGATGTGCGTCAAGTTAGCAGTACCACTTTTAAAAATCAAAATCAAATATAGCTAAATTTTGTCTAAATTCACACCATGCAAAAACCTGCCTGGTATTTACGAAGAACATCCTCTTTTGGTAAAATATTTCAAGACCCTATTTAGGAAATTCAACAGGAAGTATCTATCTAGTGCCAGTGAAACTCAATGGAGATAAAGTTTGCCTGACTTGGAACTGGCTGTTGATTGGATTAGCACAAAAAAATATCCAGCTTTTGGTAAGTGAGTAAAAAATATCAGGTAAAGTTCATATTTTATTTTATCTTTTTTATTTCAACATAACACAGTACATCGTGCAAACCTCGTCGCTACTATTTAAAAAAATGCAAAACTCTTAATGTTAACTTTTGTGAAAAATGTAACACTTGTTTGTTTTGGTCCAACTTGAGTTCTATTGAATTTGGAATTTCTCCAAAACAAGTGTGTGAAATATCTTGAAACTCACTATTGAAAAACTGTTTCTATGTTAAATTTTGGTGGCATTACACGTCTCCAGAAATACAAAATGAAGTAATTGAAATCAAGGCTAAATCAATTAGAGAACCAGTAGTTTCTGATGTGAAAAATGCTGATGGTCCATGGTTTACGCTAATGATAGACGGAACCAAAGACAAAAACAACCGAGAGAATATAGCTATCGCTCTCGATATTATTACAACTAAGGGATTGGACGCTAAAATATTCACCGAAAAAACAATTGAAACCTGCGTGAGAATAGTATCGATTTGTCGTGTCTTTTGAGCCAATGCTATGATGGAGCTAATGTGATGAGTGGTAAAAGAGGAGGTGTTTCTGGTCTCCTGGAACAACACCTAAATCGTAAATTTCTTACATACACTGCTTCAACCATCATCTCCATCTCGTTGTTGTAAAACCGGTGTCTGACAATGATTTGCTGAGGAACTTTTTCGATATGTGTGTGATGTTACATGAATTTTTTCACCATCCCAAAATTTCTTCTTTATATGAAGGAAAAACCATAGTACGATTGCTACCGCAACGATGGTCCGGTCACTTTGCAATTACACAGGTTGTGTCATCTAACTACCCTGAAGTAAATCGAGTGCTTGATGAAGTAGTTACCCAGTCTAAATTGTTCAATAGAGAAAAAAGAGCAAAAAGTATTGGAATCAAAACAGTCATAAAAACGGAAGAATTTCGATTTTGTTTATTTTTTCTTAAAAATTTTTTGGGGATTTCACATCCAGCGGACGCTGCAATGCAGTCACGAACAGCGAGCTTGAAAACGGGACTAGACGTCACAGTCAGTTCTTCAACAACTTCAAGTTATGAGATCAACCGGAAGGAATTTGAATTAATTTTGGAAGATGCGTATGAGGTCATACCCATGACTGGAGCCATGAACGCAACAATGTCCAAACGAAAAATTAAAACAACTGAGCATCCAAGCTATGTACATAACTGAGACCAGATTACCTTCATACTCTGCGAATCGCGCCACTGATGGGAACCTACAAGAGTGAAATAAGAAGCTGAAAGGAATTTACAATGAATGCCTTGATCTTATAATAAACGAAATCAAGCGACGCTTCTCAGAGCGTCAAGAGCTAGTTACTGCGATTTCCAACATTAGCGAATTCAAATCGGATGATTTGAATAGCTTTATAGAACTAGGTAATTTGAAGCATTTACCATCAACACAAAATTTGCCCCTTCCATTTTACTAACACTTATAAATTTACATGTTTACAGGTTTGAAAGTTCCCAGCGAAGAAGAATTGACAGTCGTGAAAAACTTTTTCAAGAATCGAAAGGAACAGGCTGAAGATGGAACAAAGTTGGAGGTACTTTTCAGATTTCGTGAAGCTCTCAGTGATACGTTCGAGCTGATGGCAGCTGTTGAGACATTTGGGTGCAGGACAGCAACTTGCGAATCAACGTGTTCGGGATTGACCGCAAGTAATAGGCCGCAACGCCTGTCCATGACCCATGCCCGCATGGCTGATCTCGTCTATTTAGCTTTTGAAAGACATCGCACACGTGCAATTAATATCGATATGATTCTCCGAAAATTAAATAATAACAAAAATCGTAAACTGCCATTGTACCTATTCTTAACAATATTTTTTGTATGTTTCTTTTAAGCATTAATTGAAAATTGAATTTTCTTAATTATTTTATTTATAACTATTATTACACAAATAATTTTAACCATTTAATTATTTGTTTTTGCAAACTTTTAATCCTGCCCGTCCTTCGATAGTGTCTGCCCGTACAGTTGGTTAGGTCTGGCTACGGGCCTGAGTCGTCTACAAAATTGTTTGAAAAACACTATTGAGCAAATGATTTAAGTAATCGAATAGGGATTCAACAGGTGATCCAGGCTGTTTACTATTGTGAAGGTTTTTTTTTTTTTTTCAAATATTCGCCACTTGTATGAATTCACAATGGTTAGTACTATTAACATCATCTGGGTTCGCGGAAAATAAACAAATAAATTATTAAATTATACACAAATACCTAAATTTAAACAAATTAAAATAGTGGTTATTTCCTTTTCTCGACTGGCGAAAATTAAAAAAAATCTGCAATAAAAAAGGGTCAAAGAAAAATGTGTACGAGGATGCTATCTATATTTTGAGCTTTGGCAACACTAATTGTTTGCCGGCGCCATTTGACGTTTTCAATTGAAAGTTTGATGTTTTTAAGCATAACCTTCTTCAGAAAATTTTTACATTTGGGCACAACTTGTGTTGTTTACAGTACGTAAAATGTGATGTTACTACCGTAGTAACTTTAACCACGAATTGTGTATAACAATTGAACTGATTAATACTCGTTGGGAGACCCTCAGATAACATTTATACAAAATTTCAAGATCAGATCTCAGATCAAACCTCTTTAGTTTCAGAATAAAATGAAATGTTCCCTCAATATAAAGCCAACCTTCTATTTCACTTTATTTTGTTTTTATTTATTTTATTTTAAATTTATTTGTTTGATATTGTTTTACTTCATTTTATTTTTTATTTTTTTATTTATTTTTATTTTTTTATTCTGCTTGTGTTATATTTTAATATTTTTTATTTTGTATTATTTTAATTTATTTATTGTTTCCATTTTATTCCAATGAGCATTGAAATTGTTATAGTAAGTTACAAATGGTAATAGAGAGGTAGGCGTTACTTCTTTTAAAAAGGTAAAAACGCACGCGAGCTTTATCTCTCTTTAGAAAAAAATTAAGCCCGCTGGCGTTATTTCCTTTTGTAGGCGGGTGTTATTTCCCTTTTGAAAAAGAAATAGCACCCGTGGGCATTATTACCAACTTTAAGGAAATAACGCCCGCGGATGTTATTTCCTTTTACAAAGAGAAATAACGCCCGCAGACGTTATTGCCTTTTTCAGATGGGCGTTATTTCCTTTTTGAAACAGAAATATGGCCCGCGGGCGTTAGTTCCCAAAAAAAAAAGAAATAACGCCCAAGGGCATTCTTGCACTGCACCAAAAAATACCAACATTAAAAATAAACAAGTAAAGAAGGCGAAGTTCGGGTGTAACCGAACATTACATACTCAGTTGAGAGCTATGGTGACAACATAAGGGAAAATAACCATGTAGGAAAATGAACCGAGGGAAACCCTGGAGTTTGTATGACATGTGTATCAAATGGAAGGTATTAAAGAGTATTTTAAGAGGAAGTGGGCCATAGTTCTATAGATGGACGCTATTTAGGGATATCGCCATAAAGGTGGACCAGGCCTGACTCTAGAATTTGTTTGTACGTTATGGATATCAAATGAAATGTGTTAATGATAATTTTAAAAGGGAGTGGGCCTAAGTTCTATACGTGGACGCCTTTTCGAGATATCGCCATAAAGGTGGACCAGGGGTGACTCTAGAATTTATTTTGTACGATATGGGTATCAAATGAAAGGTGTTAATGAGTATTTTAAGAGGGCGTGGGCCTTAGTTCTATGGGTGGACGCCTTTTATCGTTATAAAAGTGGACCAGGGTTGACTCTAGAATGCGTTTGTACAATATGGGTATCAAACGAAAGGTGTTAATAAGTGCTTTAAAAGGGAGTGGGCCTTAGTTCTATGGGTGGACGCCCTTTCGGGATATCGCCATAAACGTGGACCAGGGGGGACTCTAGAATGCGTTTGTACAATATGGGTATCAAATGAAAGGTGTTAATGAGTATTTTAAAAGGGCGTGGGCCTTAGTTCTATAGGTGGACGCCTTTTCAAGATATTGCCATAAAGGTGGACCAGGGGTGACTCTAGAATTTGTTTGTACGATATGGGTATCAAATGAAAGGTGTTAATGAGGGTTTTAAAAGGGAGTGGCCCTTAGTTGTATATGTGAAGGCGTTTTCGAGATATCGGCCAAAATGTGGACCAGGGTGATCCAGAACATCATCTTTCGGGTACCGCTAATTTATCTATATATGTAATACCACGAACAGTATTCCTTCCAAGATTCCAAGGGCTTTTGATTTCGCCCTGCCAAACTTTTTTATTTTCTTCTACTTAATATGTTAGGTGTCACACCCATTTTACAAAGTTTTTTTCTAAAGTTATATTTTGCGTCAATAGACCAATACAATGACCATGTTTCATCCCTTTTTTCGTATTTGGTATATAATTATGGTATTTTTTCATATTTCGTAATTTTCGATATCGAAAAAGTGGGCGTGGTCATAGTCGGATTTCGGCCATTTTTTACACCAATACAAAGTGAGTTCAGATAAATACGTGAACTGAGTTTAGTAAAGATATATCGATTTTTGCTCAAGTTATCGTGTTAACGGCCGAGCGGAAGGACAGACGGTCGACTGTGTATAAAAACTGGGCGTGGCTTCAACCGATTTCGCCCTTTTTCACAGAAAACAGTTATCGTCCTAGAATCTAAGCCTCTACCAAATTTCACAAGGATTGGTAAATTTTTGTTCGACTTATGGCATTAAAAGTATCCTAGACAAATTAAATGAAAAAGGGCGGAACCACTTCGATTTTGCTAATTTTTATTAAGCAGACATATTGTAATAAGAGTAACGTTCCTGCCAAATTTCATCATGATATCTTCAACGACTGCCAAATTACAGCTTGCAAAACTTCTAAATTACCTTCTTTTAAAAGTGGGCGGTGCCACGCCCATTGTCAAAAATTTTAATAGTTTTCTATTCTGCGTCATAGTTTCAACTCACCTACCAAGTTTCGTCGCTTAATCCGTATTTGGTAATGAATTATCGCACTTTTTCGATTTTTCGAAATTTTCGATATCGAAAAAGTGGGCGTGGTTATTGTCCGATATCGTTCATTTTAAATAGCGATCTGAGATGAGTGCACAGGAACCTACATACCAAATTTCATCAAGATACCTCAATATTTACTCAAGTTATCGTGTTAACGGACAGACGGACGGACGGACATGGCTCAATCGAATTTTTTTTCGATACTGATGATTTTGATATATGGAAGTCTATATCTATCTCGATTCCTTTATACCTGTACAACCAACCGTTATCCAATCAAAGTTAATATACTCTGTGAGCTCTGCTCAACTGAGTATAAAAAAATAAAAATGTGTTACAAACAAAATTCAAACATTGTATTTCCAGATCGAATTCTATTGAAGCGTTTTTATAAATGTATGGACGGTAGTATAGAAGATACGAAAAAGCTTATAAAAACCAACTACAGTATGCGAAACAAACATGCGCACATTTTCCTCGATCGTGATCCAGCTGATGCGGATAGTAAACAAACGTTCGATTATGCGTAAGTACATACCGATGGCGGCGTAGAAGTTCACTGCATCTCTGCTACCGGTTGGCTAACAACCTATCTCAACATTTATTGAAAAGCCAAAGATTTTATTTTAAAAATGTCCTAGTTCACTTCAAAATGTATTCAAAAAATGAAACAAATTCAAAGATAGAGACTATTCAACCTTACAGCCGATATAAGGAGTTCCTCTACTCAGCCATTACATACATAAATAGATTAAACGTCTCAGGGCTGGTTTCTCATTGGCCGAGTTAACTCTTAACCGGAACATGTTTGGAAGACGATCGAATTATTTCTTTCATTTGAGTTCCGGTTGAGTTTTAGTTGCATATTGTGAATCCAGCTCTTAATTTCATGTGCTATTTTCGAAACTTCACAGAGATTTGGTACCGCTACCCGGCCTTACTGAGGAGGGCTACAAAGTGAGCTGTTACCGTTTGCGTGACTTTGATCCATCCAAAGTTAGTTATTTTTATTATTTTACCTTCGCTATTATATACTAATTTCTTTTTATATAATAAGGTCAATCATACAGCTGATACAAAAGCTTTTTTCATGGTTAGTGATTGTCGCTTTAGTATGTGCGATGGAGATGATGGCAGTGATGAAGACTCGGATATGTTTGCTAACGGTGAGGTGCAAATATTTGATATGAATGGCTACACATTGAAACATTTAAGCAAAATGACCTTCAGTACATTGCGAATATATATGGCGTTCCTACAAGAGGCGTTGCCGGTACATTTAAAGGCCATCCATATCATAAATTGTCCACCATATTTAGATAAAATAGTGACAGTTTTGAAACCGTTTATAAGCAGAGAAGTCTTTAAATTAGTAGGATACAAAAAATCGTGTGAAAGAATTGGAAATAATACGTGTATTCTCTTTATGACAGATTCACTTCCATACCGCCGGTTTGGACAGCCTTTATAAGTATGTATCTCGTAGCATATTGCCGGAAGAATATGGAGGCACTGGTGGAACTCTGGATAAGTTAAGAGCGCAATTGTTAGCTAATTTAAGCTGCAAACGGTGGGTATTTAAATTTAAGAATTATTCACTAAACTATCACAAATTCATAAGTGCTCATATAGAGCTAAATGAGGGACCAACAATATGCTCACATCAGCTAAAGCAGTTACTGAAGACTATTGAGCTTAAGTGGCGTAAATTGAACTCAATAGTCGTCAATCATCAGTCGAATTTCGAAATCAGTACCAAAACGCAAGTTAAATCATCAAATCCTTGTCTAACCCCACAAAATACAATGATAAAGTATCTATCGCCCTTGGCTATAATACTCGGTCAGACTTGAAGAAATGTGGGAGCGTTTTCTAACGACGATTTGTAATGCATCCTTCAGTAGACAACGCTAGCCGTCGAACAAACAGACGGGCACATAAACACAAAGACGACGCACAGTGGCGCCTTTTGAGTTTTTTCTTTGCAAAAATCATAACTTTTGAACCAATGAAGATATTTTAAAAATTTAAAATGCAAATGAAAGCTAATTATTTGAAGTTTTATCGTGTAAAAGTTCAAAAATCGCGCATTCAATCGACTGTGAGTGAGTACCCAGGTGAAAGCTTGTGTGTGACTACACACTGTGCCGCTTGGGATCAGTGTTTGACTACTTGCTCAGATTTAAAAAAAAAATGCAAAAACAAAATGTTTTTAGTAAAAAATAAAAAAAATAAAATGAGATTTGTCTTATAATGACGTATTTAAGCATTAAATAAGATAAACTAATGATTTTGATAAGATAGCGTGGCGCTGCCCACTTATGATAAAAAGTTGTATCTAAGTAGTCACGTAATCAATAACTAACAAAATCGATAGACATATTGTTTCTTTTAAATGGCAATACTCTTATAAAACTCAAATGTCCGTTTTTGGTGCCACAATAACAAGGTGCTTCAAAATTCATCGTAAAATTTTACGTTTTTTTTTTTTAATTTACAAGCCAAATATGTATTTTATTAATAACTAAAAGTTATTGAAAGTGGTTCAATGAAATTTTATTTGAGCTAAAGATTAAACAGCCAACGAATTTTGGAAAAAGTTTGATCTTAGTAACCGCTTTACCAATTTGTACCAAACTCGATAGACGTATTGATTTCTATAAAAACTTAATACTCGTTTGAAAGCGAAATGCCTAAGCTTTAAAATAAATTTGATAAACTTTAGAGAAATGCAATAGCGAAAAGTATATATTTATAAATTACTAAATTAATTCGTTTTTTTGAAATAAAAATTAACTTGTACATAGATATCTTATTTTTCAGTAAAGTAACAAAATTGATTAGTAAATATCTTTTTCATTGTTGTGATAAGAAGTGAGAAACTTATTTTATCTTAACATAGTCATCGTCACTGGAACATATATCTAACAAAGCAACCATTTCTGAGCTATACGCATCTGTAAGATCTTTTTGTGTTCTTACATACCTCATAGATGATATGACTGGATCAGAAGAGATAGCTAACATGTTGAAAAGGTCTTCGTTTTGTCTAACTCGTGATACTTTGCAGGTGTTCATACATCTATATCTTTTGTAGTCCTTGTTCTTAGATTCTTGAGCTTCTTCAGACAATTCTCCTAATGGTAAGCACTGGTACTCTATTAATTCTTTTCCATGTGCTAAAATTTTATGTACCGTTGGTGTAAGTTTCTTCTCAGGTTACTTTTGATGCAGCAACTCTGTAGCTTTTGATGCATATTCTCCAAATTTGGGTCTATTAACTGGTTCATGGCAGTTTAAAATATTTAAAATTACTCCCAATCTTTTCACAATATCTCTATCAACTCCTGTTATGCGAGCAGTCACTTCATCGTTTTCAAAAAATCTTCTTGAGGAGTTACCATCATTTGTATTTGCGCATCCATACTTTGGACAGTCAACTCTAAGTCCAATCTCTTTATAGAATGCATCCTGAATTATTTTTTTTCTCCTGTTTTGTTTCTCCTTACATGTTGTATTGTCGTCGAAAACTTCTCCTTGTTGTGGTAGTGTATAAGCCAGCTTCAAAACAAATTCCATACATCTTATCCTAGCATGCAAAGGAGATATTCCATACTCATTATTTAGTTCGTCAGTTATTGAATCATCAAGATTTTCAAGACTCCTTCTCGTATTTAAATAATATCGCTCGCACAATATAGTTGATGACGGACGTGGATTTTTCCAATATTCTGAAGCTTCATCTTTTAGTCTTAATGGAATAATAGAAGCCATAAACATATTACTATCTGTAATTGTTTCATCGTCTACATTTATTCTTTGTTTATATGCGCTTTGTCCTGATGATCCATTACAGCCCCACTTAGTTATCAATGCTAGCTCCTTTGGCAGTGATTTCAACTTTTCTTCAGTAAAACTTTGAAGGAGTCGTGTAGACGTATGATCCATTAGGTTTTGTAGCTCAATTTCAGCTGATAATTCGGTAATTTTGGGACTTAGAGGAACTGCTTCTTTCTTGGCTTGAGTAATTTTTTTGTATCCAATTAAAATATCGGCATTACGTTGCAATAATGACTTACGCAATATAATATATTTTTTCTTCGTTAAACCGATATCTATAAACAGCGCCAAAGCTTCTTCGGGAGTTTATTTCCTTGGTAGCGCATTTGGTGGTGTGGTAAAGCTGTTTTTGATCCTCGTCAGTCGCACTGGACTTGCTACCGCAACTGCTTCTGTTATATGAGACTTCACGTTTTCTTCTTCTTTTTTATATTTAATAGCCAGTGCTTCTGGAAGATGAGTCGTGGCCATAGCTTTTGTGGTATCAGACAGCTTCCTTTTCCTTGTGTAGGTAGAACACTCTTCTATGGGTTTTGTTGGTCTCCCTCTAGTTGGATTGGTTGACGTGCTAGGCGTTTCTTCGTCCAAAAAAGTTTTGTCAGCTAGCCACTTTTCATGCTTACTTAGAAATTTTGAGTTGTTACGATAGACGTCCTTCCATTTTCTTTCTATCATAATGTATTGTAAACCAATTTTTTCTTCCAGGCCTTCCTTTTCTTTAATGCTTGTTTCACTCGCTAATTCTCTCATAATAGCCTCATCGAAGTCCCGTCTTGACTTTGTAGATTTAAACACCGCAAATAGTTTCGAGTTTTCTAGATACATATTAGAATTGGCTTCGAGTGGATCTGACCAAATATTAATCTGTGAACTATATTTAAAAATACTATTCACTTGATTTAAGTAAACAGAATACTTAGTTCCTTAATCTCCAAAAGGTGAATGATAATGTGCATTGTATGATGGATAGCTTTATATACCTACTCAAATTATTAAAATGAATTTCAGGTATACAATTCGTAACTAAAAAAATTTATGTTGTTAACAAGTTCCAATAACAAAAACGACCTTACGGCCGTACTGAATTATATATACCTGCTCAGGCGCGTATTTATGCCCAAGGTTGTTTAACTTTATTTGATGTGGACGCAGGTAGACTTTATGAATTTAGGTAACTGAATATTTCACAAATAATTACTGTTAATTTGACGGAGCACATATTTTAACACTTTTTTTTCCATCAAAGTTTTAAAAAGGGCCTAAAAATAGGCATTTCGAAAAACAGGTATATCCGCCAACTTTTAACAAAAAAAACAATTTTTTTTTGTTTCGATCCTAAATTAAATTATCTTTAATTGCTATACAAGAAAACGACAACCGGCTGCCTTATTTACTCACAAACCGATTTTACAACGAAAAAGAAGAAAATTTTCAAATTTTTCCCAATGTTGAAAATTGGTCAACTTTGAGCGGCTCTACCTGGTAAACTATAATTTTTTGTGAAAAAACAGTTGTATATTCTTGATTCCTGGAAAATTCTCTTTTAGAAATTGATTTTGCCATGCTTTAACGGCAGAGGCGCCACTGTGCGACGTACTGCCCATTATCATCACTCCCACAGCGATTAAAGTAGCTATAAAAAATACCAAGTCTTTCAAATCAATTAGCCCTGACGGTATAGCCATGCCAATGTTGAAACATCTTGGTGACGAACGTTTTCAACCTTTCGTTGAAGTCCTTTTTCTTTCCTGAACAATGATAAATGGCAAGGATAGTTCCACTAACCACCTAACGAAGGTGAGTCATATCGACCGATATCACCCCTTTCGCCAAAAGCGAAGACGTTAGAAACCATCCTACATAGCATTACCACCGCGCTAAACGCCATAACCACACAGATAAATTACGGACTAAACCAGCTAAAACCTTGGTCATCACAAGGGGCTATTTATAATTCCCTTTTTCGACGACTGCACGATGACGGCAACAGAATTGGCCCTTCAATAGACGAATTAGTTTCTTAATTAAATAGCTCTCTCCGCAGTATTTCTGGTTTCTTCATCTCGCAGGGCCTGATACTATCACCGACCAAGTACACGACTACTTTGTTTACGACGTGGAAGGAACTTACTTACTTACTTAATTGGCGCTAAATCGTGCTTGATCTAGCCCAGCCCGTAAGAGGGATAATGAAGCACCTCTGTAAATAGTTCCGGCATTTTTTGAATAGGGTGGTCATGAATAAAGGGAAAGTCCTGGAACACCAAAAATATGCCCTAGGTGTTTTTTTGAACTTTGCGGGGGCTTTCAACAAGGTCTCGAAACGAGCAATCATCGGCAGTCTCAACTCGATTGAAGCACATCCGGATTGACAAAACGGATTGGCTCCCTGTTAAACTGCAGAATAATCATGTGGCAATGGGGTATATGCGAAGCCACAAAAACTGTAAACAGAGGTACGCCGCAGGGTGAGGTATTATCACTAAATTTTATGGACGCTGGTCATCAACCAATTGCTTAGGTGGTTCGACAGTGAGCTAGGCAAACTGACGGCGTATGTAGATGACGTTTCAATCATCATAAGCGGCAGATGTCTACCAACAATCTGATGGATCAAGCACTTCGGTATGTACATGCCTGGGCACCTGGAATCGTGTTAACCACCAACGCGGAAAAAATCGATGTCGTGTTGTTACTAGGAAATAAAAGGGTCCTAATTGGACTAAGCCTACGCTTGGAGGGGTAGCCCTACAAGAAAAGTACAGCATAAAATATCTAGGAATTATACTAGATACTATGTTTTCGTGGAAACTCCATGTGGAAAAGAGAGCCAAGAAAGCATTCGTGGCATTTTATGCATGCAAGAGGATGCTGGAATGCACATGAGGCGTATCGCCCAAACTCTCTTATTGGGTATTTACGGCAATTGTCACGCCCATAATTTACTATGGGGTCCTAGCTTGGTGGACAGTCTCACAATAAAGGAACGTATGCCATACAATTTGAGGGAGTACTTATGCAGATTATCAATAATTAGCATAACGGGAGCCCTGAAAATTACCTCACAACAGCATTGCATGCTATTCTGCACAACCCACCTGCAGATCTAATGGCGAAAAATATAGCCCCCGCAACTGCAACAAGGCTTAATGTCTCGGCCAGCTAGAGTGCAGATACATGGCCCCGTGCATGCCAGCATATTATACATGTGTGTACCAATGGTTTCAAATTAGCGGAAAAGGTCGGATCTGCTGTTTACTGTGTCAATCCGCAAATAATTAGAACCTATCACTGCAGCGGCTTTAAGGCGGAAATTGTAGCCGTGAATGTTCAATAGAATTCAAAAGGAGACAGGAGTTGCGTATAATCCATCAACCAGAAAAGACGTGGACAGAAGCGTTGGGCTGCAAAATTTCTAAGATAATATGCAAATCTTACAACGTTATACTCACAAAGTTGCTGATACATATCTTTAAAGAGAGAAGACTTAAGGCTCTCGTCAGCATAATAGCTAGACACTGCCTTCTCGTTGAGAGCCTCAGATACTAGGGACAGCAGATCTGCCATTTGTGGAGGCAGCATTTAAGCTAATATCAGGTAAACTTGGAGTATTTTCCAAGAGATCGGAGTTATGCTATTTCATAAGTTTTGGTTCCTATATATGTGGGAATCGATAACCGCACAATCCGTAGTGGACAGGCGTACTATTACAGGATCGCACGTAACATACTTGCCAATACAACCCTGACCAATGACAACTAAAAAGACTAAGTGGAACGGATGAGATGATAATTCAGCCACTAAGCTAAGAATCGGACGCTTGACCAATTTGACCGCGACTAAATAATTTATTGTCAATTAAAACTATTATATTACATGTTAACCATTGTTGTTTTATTTACCAAACGGAGTAGAAACCACATATATTTGGGGGTTTTCCGTTTGGTCGTCGAACAAGGACCACCCAGTTTAACCTAACATACCCCCTTATACACACAAAATAAAATATCCCTCTTATTCATAAAATTAAAATAGGTTTATAAATTTCAATATCAATTTTAAAAAACTTTATAAGCCGTAGTAAAAAAAATTGCAAGGTGGAACCGTTTCAAATATTTTTGAAGTTT
Organism: Eurosta solidaginis; assembly: GCF_040869045.1. Lineage (NCBI taxonomy): Eukaryota > Metazoa > Arthropoda > Insecta > Diptera > Tephritidae > Eurosta > Eurosta solidaginis. The sequence goes on along the minus strand of NC_090322.1, from coordinate 58,739,258 downwards.
TTGTTTAATTTAATATTTTAAAGGAAATATAAAAAAAATATATGTATAAAAATTCTACCCTTTTCTAACGATAAAACTCCATTGCAAAAAGTTCTCAAACAGTATTGTAACGACTTTTGGGAAATCCTTGTTAGTATACGCATTTTGCAAACATTCGAATCGCTAAACTGTTGAATATATAATTCCAATATTCAGTAATGTAAAATGGTTTTTATTAGACTACTTTGAGCTATTTCGCAATAAATAAATAATATATAAATAAATAAATATATAAACACTTATACTTCACAACTAAATGCGTGTTTAAATCAAACTGATTAGTTATTACTCAGCGGGCGCTGCTTTTATACTCTCGGTTTCCTCGTTCACCCATTTCTCCTAAGGTCTAGTAATTTCGCGAACTTCATGCTTGGTCACCAGCTATATAAATGTATATTTGTAGTTTGTAGTCATATGCGGGATTATGCGTGAGTACTACTTCGGCTGATGTGTTTGTGAGTATCTCTTCGTCGCCTTGTATGTATGTGTGTAAATTATAATTGATTTGTTTACGTACATACTAGTGGCTGCTTAGTGATGCTAATATTCGTCACAGTATCAAGTGCGCAGAAAAGTTAAGTTAATAAGTACTCCTTATGACCATGTAGTAATAAATTTTGCACACTTTTTCGCGCTCTTGATACTGTTTTGGATGTTTTTGGGGATGGAGTTTTATCGTTAGAGAAGGGTGGAATTTAGGGGCTGGTCTATTTACCCCCATATATTTTTGTACGTATTCGATTGAGAAATTTGAAATTTTATTCTAACCGGAAAAACTTCAAACAAGCCATATACGGTTCTACCTTGATACTTACTTCAGGTACGAAATCCAGTATTTTCTCATATATTTAACAACTCTTTTTAATATATTTCAGCGAATATTTGATGGATCCAAATTATTGGAAAGTTGACGATAGCAAAAGGAACACAGAGCGTCGGCGATGGCCATTTATGTCCTGAAACCTTATACTCATATTTTACTATGAAATTTGAATTGTAATTTTTTATATATGTATAGTATTTTTAGCTTCGTACTTAATCTTTTTTGATATGTATCGATATATATGTAACCAAAAACTTTGTTAAATAAATCTCTTCGCCTTCCAATCAAATTACCACAGGTGCGTCGAAAGTTCTTCTCGGAAATCCATACGCAGCTCAACTGCACGGTATGAATTTAAAACCGCAAAGTTGTCTGTTTTTGAAAAATTACATAAAAGAAACCATTTTTTTATTTGAATTCCTTAATTATTTTACTGCTTGTATTTGTTAGGTAAAATTAAATTTATACTTAAATAAGTAAATACCTAAAAGCTTTTAAACAGGGACGAATGGCCTTGAAGGTTCAATGTGGTCATATTAAATCGTTCCCGATATAGTCGGGCTTGTATCTTAATGGAGCTTGTTTCCGGAACGTACCGGATGTATATCCGGCAAAGGATCATCAACATCGATAACAGTCCCCAAAACCTTGGGGCCGTGTTTTTATCGCTACAACTTGGTGTTTTTATAAGTTGCTGTTTTGCTTTACGTTCCGTACTACTGCGATCGGACGTACGATGTGGGCCAGCTGCTATTACTGGGACAGGGAACGAGGAGATTTCATATGGCCAGGAGTAAGATGTACAGATTGCGAAGTAACTTGTCACTTGCACTGAGTTTATATTTATACATACTGTAACCAATTTACTGCAAATCCTCTTATTTTCAACGTTCTGCTAAGTTCGAAACACTAAACTGTTGAATAAATAACTCCACTCTTCAATAATACAAAATGGCCTTTATTAAAGTACTGCACAATAACACTTATATTTCGCTTACTGATAACTTGCTTAACTCAAACTGATTGATAGCTTAAACGAGACTGATTCTCGCCTCAACTGTTGTCGCCTTTTTATACTGTCTGATTTCCTTGTTGCATATTTCTAGGGTTCTCTAATTCCAGAACTTCTAGTTAGTTATAAATTTCAAAGCTACAACTACAGATGTATAATTTTGTTAGCTTCTCTCATACCCCATGCGCTTGTATGTGTGAGCGATACTTCCACAATTATAATTGCATACCTTTAGGAGCATCTCAGATAAGATATCTGCATGTGTTTGTGCATCTCTTCTCCGCTGCGTGTACGTACATAGGTGTAGACAAAATGAATAAATTATTGATGTGCATTCACGTCACTGCTTAGCATCGGCATAGAGATGGCAGTACCCCTTAGTGTTGCTAACATTCGTAATACTGCCCTCCACCTAAGTCTGATCGTCCCGATCAGACAAATCTCTCGATCTAAACGCTGCCAGCCTTTCCAAATGGGCCACTTTCGTTTTGGTTCGTGGTTTACCGATGATTTGTATGCGGTACACTACATCGTTGATCCGTTTTACGACTTTGTATGGGCCTTCCCAATTACACTGCAATTTCGGGCACAAACCTTTTTCCGTTGTGGGTTGTATAACAGCACCAAATCTCCTTCCTGAAAACCTTCCGAATTAATTGCTTTATCGTATCTGGCTTTCATCTTGTCACTCATTATCTTTGTTCGTTGCCTTATCAGATTGTGTATTTCTCTCAGCTCTTCTTCCAAATCACCAGTGGATTTCTTGACATTTCTCTCCGCATCGGCATCTATCCCAAACTTCAAATCAGCTGGCAATCTAAGGTCATTGGCAAAAATTACTTTTGAAGGGGTTTGGCCCGTTGTCTCATGCACTGCTGATCTGTAAGCCATCAAGAATAATGGTACGCGGGTATCCCACTCTTTATGGAACTTGTCCACTACTTTCCTTAAGTGCTCCTCCAATGTTCTATTGAATCGTTCCACCATACCATCGGACTGAGGATGCAATGCAGTTGTCCGTGTTTTTCGAATACCCAATGATTTACACATTTCCTGGAACACAGCTGATTCGAAATTCCTGCCTTGGTTAGAATGTAGCTCCATTGGTACACCATACCTTACAACCCAATTGTTTATAAACACTTCTGCTACTGTTTCCGCTTCTTGATTTGGGATTGGGTATACCTCTGGCCATTTGCTCAAATAATCTATAACTACCAGTACTTATTTGTTTCCGCCGTTGCTAGTAGGAAATGGACCGGCGACATCCATAGCGATCCTTTCAAATGGCGCACCTGAGTTATATTGCTGCATCTGGCCATGACTTCGGGTTTTGGACCCTTTCGCTCTGCTGCAAACCGCGCAGTTCGCAATCCACTCAGTGACCGACTGACGGCCACCAACCCAATATAATCTCTGTTTAATCTTCTCGAGCGTTTTCGTGATTCCAAGATGACCTCCGCTTGGACCATTATGCAGCTCGCTGAGCACGTCAGGAATCCTCTTTCTGGGAACAACTATCAGTTTCTATTTCCTTTGACCATCCTCACTCTCCCATACTCGATGAAAGCAACCGGGTATCAATTCTAAACTGTTCCACTGTGCCCAGTATGACTTCGCAATGAGACTCTCTGCTGACATCTCCTCTCTGCTTTGTCTTTCGTTTCGTTCGAGCCCTTGCATAACATGTGACAGATCTGTATCTTCTAGCTGACACTTTCTTAGTTGTTCCTTGTCCCATTCATCCGTACACGTTATAGTCATTAGCCGGACATCTATAATGTCTTCTTTAGCCTCGGCCTTTGAACAGTGCTTGCATTCCAAACTACATGGTCTTCGTGACATTGCATCGGCATTCCCATGGATACTACCTTTCCGATGCTCAATTGAAAAGTCAAAGCTTTGTAGTCGCTCGATCCACCGTGTCAATTGTCCTTCCGGATTACGGAACTGTAGAAGCCATTCTAACGCTGCGTGATCTGTCCTGACACGGAATCGCTGGCGTAGAGGTATTTGTGAAAATGTTGCATGCACTCTACCAATGCCAACAGCTTTCTCCGCGTAACGCCGTAGTTCCTCTCTGGTTTTCCAATCGAACGGCTGTAATATGCAAATACCTTCTCCTGTCCATCGACCGGTTGTGACAAAACGCCTCCTATAGCATATCCACTCGCATCTGTATCTAGAATAAATGTTGCTCCTGGAATCGGATATTTTTTTTGTACGTATTCGATTGAGAAATTTGAAATTTTATTCTAACCGGAAAAACTTCAAACAAGTCATATACGGTTCTACCTTGATACTTACTTCAGGTACGAAATCCAGTATTTTCTCATATATTTAACAACTCTTTTTAATATATTTCAGCGAATATTTGATGGATCCAAATTATTGGAAAGTTGACGATAGCAAAAGGAACACAGAGCGTCGGCGATGGCCATTTATGTCCTGAAATCTTATACTCATATTTTACTATGAAATTTGAATTATAATTTTTTATATATGTATAGTATTTTTAGCCTTGTACTTAATCTTTTTTGATATGTATAGATATATATGTAACCAAAAACTTTGTTAAATAAATCTTTTCGTCTTCCAATCAAATTACCACAGGTGCGTCGAAAGTTCTTCTCGGAAATCCATACGCAGCTCAACTGCACGGTTAAAAGTTTGAACATAGTGTTGATTTGGTAGTGTTGATTTGTTTGCTGCTTCGACAACCCACAATTTTTTTGTCCCACAATCTCCATCAACCTTTGCCCAGATGACTGCTTCGGATTTTGGTGGTATTTGCTGACTCTCTTCCACCAGCACTCGTTTACTGTTATAGCCTCTCTCGTAGCCGAAATTAGGTGGCACATCCATGTTCTTATATCGCATCGTCTTGCTTTGCATATCGATCTTGATACCTTGGTCGATTAAGAAGTCCACTCCAATTATGATTTCATCAACAGTCTCTGCCATTATAAAATTGTGTAGTACCGTGACGTTCCCAATTGCTACTTCACATGCTACTTCTCCAATTACCTGGGTGTCTGCTCCCGTGGCTGTACGTAATCTTGCTCCAAACAATGGTCTTATCTTCTTGTTGACTAAATCTGATCGAATGATGGAGTGGGATGCACCCGTATCTACAGTCAGTAAACGTTCCTTTCCATCCACATGTCCTCCGACAGTAAGATTGTTTGACCTTCTTCCAACTTGTGAGATAGAGATTATGGGGCATTCAATTGAGGGAGCCAGCTGTCGCCCCTTACTGCTGACTCGCTTAAGTTTAACGATTGATTGGTCTTGGAGATCTGATCATCTTCTTCAGCTCTGCGTTTACGGCCACCCACATTGTTGGAGCTGTTAGGGTTGGTGTTGCAATAACGCGCAATGTGCCCTGGCTTTCCACACTTAAATCATTTGACTGCATCATTATTCTTCTGCTGCGTACCCTTCAATGCTTCCAAAATTGTGTCTAACCACTCTGGTCTTTCTACTTCCACACGATGAGCCTTATATGCTGGTTTACTCAATAGAGAGGCAGTTTCCTGAGTCAATGCATGTGATACCGTTTCAGCAAATGTCAGCTTTGGGTTTGCGTATGTAGCTCGCTTCGTTTCCACGTCCCGTATGCCATTTATAAAACTCTGGATTTTTACCCTCTCGGTGTATTCCACGGGTGCGTCCGTATTTGCGAGATGAGCCAATCTTTCAACATCCGAGGCAAACTCCTGCAAAGTCTCATTCGCTCTTTGGCGACGGTTTTGCAACTCAATTTTTAATATCTGTTTTCTATGGTCGCTTCCATAACGTCTGTCGACAGCGGCCATCAATGCTTCATAGTTGTTCCGCTCTCCTTCGGGAATCGTCTGTAGGATTTCGGCTGCTGGCCCCTTCAATGCTACGAATAGAGCTGCAACTTTATCTTCAGCATTCCAGTTGTTCACTGCTGCGGTCTTCTCAAATTGGAACAGAACCGTCAAAGGATGGTTTTTTTACCTTTGGATTACTCGCTGAAACTGCTAGGCGATTTAGTTGCAACTCCTGTATACGATCTTTCAAGGCATCCACCTCGGCCTCCATTTTATCTTGTCTTTCACTAAAAGCCTCCAGCTGCGATGAGACTTTTGTTTCCTGCGCCTCCAGCTTCGTTGCGATACGCTCTTCCTGTGCTTCGAGTTGTAATGTTATGCGTGCCTCTTGCTCTTTTAACTGTTCTGCAATTGTGACGCCATGTGTGTTTTCTGTTCATCCAATTGTGCTTCAATCTTCGATGTGATGCGTGCTTCCTGCGATTCCAGTTGGGATGACATTTGTGACGACATTTATGAAATGCGTGTCCCATGTCTGTCCTGATGCCATATATGTCTTCGTTCTGCCAGTTGAGATGTTATGTCTGTCTTTTGCGATACCAGTTGGGATGACACTGTCGATGTTTGAGCAGACATTGCAGCCAAAATCGTGTTCAAGTCTGTGCTGGTAACTGTCTGTGATGTTTCGTTTTTCTCTTCAATTTTTGTTATTGTCTAATCGACATCGAGATGAAAGACATACTCTTCCACGTTAATTCCTTTTGCTTCCATTGCCTCTCGTAGCCTTGCCTGAAGTTCGAGTTTAACGCCGCTTGTATTCACTCCACGACTCTCCAACTCCTTCTTCAGTTGCTACATCTTCAATTAACTTAACTTTGCCATGTCCTTGTTGTATTCGAAATCTTCGGAATTTATTCAACAATTCCTCTTCTGACACCAATTGTATCGAATTTACTGCAAATCCTCTTATTTGCAACCTTCTGCTAAGTTCGAATCACTAAACTGTTGAATAAATAACTCCACTCTTCAATAATGCAAAATGGCCTTTATTAAAGTACTTCACAATAACACTTATATTTCGCTTACTGATAACTTGCTTAACTCAAACTGATTGATAGCTTAAACGAAACTGATTCTCGCCTCAACTGTTGTCGCCTTTTTATACTTTCTGATTTCCTTGTTGGATATTTCTAGGTTTCTAGGCTTTTCTAATTCCAGAACTTACTAGTTGGTTATAAATTTTTCAGCTACAACCAAAGAGGATAAATATAATAAGAGCCGTCACTCGTAATTTTTTAGGCATTTACTCGATGTAAACTGTGAGGTAGTCGCTACTTTTGTTTTATGAGGAACATTTTTGAATTGCCGCCCATTTATCCATGCAGTGTTGTCACGTTATGCAAACGTGTTTTTTGGAAAGAGAATTAAATAACTAATTAAATACATTCGGAAAAATAAACACAAATGCCCCATGAAAATGTATAGAAGACATTTATAAACATCTCGCCCAAAAAAAAAGTAGCGACTACCTCACAGTTTACATCGAGTAAATGCCTAAAAAATAACGAGTGACGGTTCTTATTATATTTATCCTCTTTGCTACAACTACAGATGTATAATTTGTATAGCTTCTCTCATACCCCATGCGCTTGTATGTGTGAGCGACACTTCCACAATTATAATTGCATACCTTTAGGAGCAGGTCAGATAACATATCTGCATGTGTTTGTGCATCTCTCTCCGCTGCGTGTACGTACATAGGTGTAGACAAAATGATTAAATTATTGATGTGCATTCACGTCACTGCTTAGCATCGGCATAGAGATGACAGTACCCCTTAGTGTTGCTAACATTCGTAACAATACATTCACTTTGGTTATCATGTATATACTTAAATGGGGCAACTAGCCGTATGTTCCGCGAAAGCAGTCTCCGCATGGGAAAATTCAGTATCCGTAGTAAAATATTGAGTCACAGTACTTGATATTGACTTCTGAAACGAAATAAGCAAGAAAACAAATACCAGCAGGATAGCCTTGTGGTTAGGGCAACTGCAGTTTCACCGTGTGATTCGCGGTTCAAATCTCGGTGAAATCTTTGATAACATTACGAAATTGCCTGATGATAATTAAGTGGCGGTTTCCTAAATGGTACCATCGCAATATGCTAATAAATGTTTCTTTCTTTTCAGTGTCTCTTAAACAAACATAACAATTGAATATTGAATTAGTATAAGCCGGTGTTAAGCTCATGAATTCTTAGGTTAGGTTAGGTTAAGAGGGCGTGCGTGAGTGTTACCCACACTTACACTCGGAGACATTTTTGTCCATTGTGAGTGCCTTCAGTAATTACAGGGTGGCGGCAAATTCGTTTAGCCCCATTACCTCCTAGAGGTCCTCAACGAACCACTTGCTTTCCCTGATGAACCCAAGAAGAAGCGAGACGTCCACCTTCCCAACCTCTGCCAGGCTGTGGAAGAAGCGTGAGCCCAGAAATTCGAGCCTTCTTCTTTGAAGCGCTTGATATCGGCAGAGAAAGTGGTAGATCGACTCCTCTTCCTCCTCATCCGGACAGCTTCTGCAGAGGGAGCTTGTTGGTATTCGCCACCGTCGCACAGTGTTTCGTGTAGAACAAGCTAGCTGGACAAAAACAAAGTTCTTATTCCAAGAAAAGTGTAATGAAAATGAAAGAAAACAAACAAAATAACGGGATTTTTGCTTTTTTTGATATTTTTGCTCATATATATTGAGTAATTGAAGTAAGAAGGCAGGAGTGGCCGTAAAATGCATTGATTAATTTGCAAAATTCTTGCTGAATATTAAGCTTCATATTTCTTTTAAGTGAACACTTTTATAAAATTTTTTTGATGGATTCTAAGCTCTAAGGTAAGTAAATTTTTCTAATAGTAATTATTTCGCAATTAGAGTATTTTAAATGTATTTAACATTCCGTTATTAAGAAGAAAAGGTATTTTTTCTCTATATTTTTAACTTTAGGGACAAAAAAGTTACATACATCCGCGGACATCCGGGCTAAATTTTACATATGTTATAGCCGCAAGTATTCTCTAATAGTCGAAAGAAAAAACCATCGCGAATTCTTTGCACATCTATTTTTAATTTTTTTTTTTGTAGATTTAGTTATCTCTACATATAAAATAGGATGTATGTACGTACCAGCTCCGACGAGATATTTGAACCTTTAAAGCTGATCTACAAACGGCAAAACCAATTCCCAGGTACAGGGAACAAACACGTAGCCATAAAACACACAATAATAAACGCGCAAGGTCAACAAGGGCACACCAAAAGCAAAAAGGCGAAGATCACTGACTGACCAACCTGCCACAACCTACCGCACCAGTCACCAAGGCATAAAAACAGGTACATACAAAGCAATCCTAATGCAGGTATAACCACACAGGAACGCTACACAAAACAACCCCATTTGGTAGCATCTACGACAATACCTGAATGTAATATAAATACTGAAAAACTTGGATTGATAGTAGATAAACCAAAACCAGGTTTCGGCAATACTAATGACGGCAACACTGCTCGTAGGTTTTTAGAAAATTCTGAGACTGGTGCTGAGATTACGGGACTTGATGTTACGCTCATCAAAAGATTCGACACGCTCCTTCGCGCAGTAGCATCTGAGTACAATATAAATATCCAAAGATTTGAAAAATTTGCGGTCGAGACTAAAAAACTATACATAGATCTCTATCCATGGTTTAATATACCTGTTACAGTTCATAAAATCTTAGTGCATAGTACTGATATTATAAAATCAGCAATTTTACCTATTGGTCAACTTTCTGAGAAAGCACAGGAAGCCCGTAACAAAGATTTGAGACGATTCAGGGATGATAACATACAAAAGCAGTTGCGTGAAGCCACGAATAGAGATCTTATGAATATGTTGCTTATAACATCGGATCCTTTAGTTAACAGTTTGAGGGAGATACCTAAGAAAAAATTTAAAAGTCTGACTTCAGAAGTCCTAAACTTACTGTCCTCCGATAATGTTGAGGAGTCAATAAATACCCCAGTTGTTTCAAGCTTTCACAGTAGTGTTGCTGATGCTCATGACTATCCCACAAGTGACTCATCGAATGAAAGTGATGATAGCGAATAATAACATAATTATAAAAAATAACCTACTCTATAACTTTTTGTTGGATCAGGCTTTATTTAATTTAAATCTATTGTTTTTGTACTTTGTATGATACTTTACTTTCAAGTTTTTGTAATAAGTAATTTTCACATAATTAATTTAATTATTTACATTGTTATTATTATTATTGTAATTCACTTTTACATTCCTGACTGGTACTATAAAATAATTTTATAAAAATTGTAGTGCCAGGATAAATACTCAAATAAATACAAAATATGTATGTACATATGTACAGTCACTCACATAAATAAGTAGACACCCTTTTTGCACAATTCTTACAATTTTCGCTTTCGCAAATTTATTTTAACTAATTCCCATAAGAAAATTTGTCACGATCTATAACAAAAACTAAATTATATTTAAAAAATTCGACGAATTTTCATAAAAAGTTTTAATTTTTTCCGAATTTTTAGAATTTTTTATAGTATTGAGATTTGTAGTCCATTCAATTTAAGTACAATAAAGTAATATTCTTAAGTCCTTTAAATTTTTTTGGATCTATGTCACTTATTCACATGAGTTACCGTATATGAAATAAGCAAATCTATGCATATGAAGTAAAATTTTGGAAAAAAATAAAAAAAAGAACATATGGCTGAAAAAAATGACGTAGTTGTAATAAATGACTTCATATGAAACGGAAAATCTCATAAAATAATTTTGTCCAGCTAGCTTGTTCTACACGAAACACTGTGCGTCGGAGCATTGGTGCGATAGCACAATGACCTGTGATGACACCCGTAATTACGCTCACCGCAGATTTGTTGAGTTTGAGAAGGAAGCTGGTGCCTTTCCTATCCAAGCATGGCCATAAGGACCTTGAGACTTCGCAGTCAACCCTATTGGTCCATAGCAAGTCTGTTGCCCTGTTCTCATATTCGTCGATTCTTCCTAGGAGATAACTCAGCGGCGGTCGGACGGAGCTGTCCACCCCACTTATGTCTAAGTCGTAACCTTTCCTAGCCATCTCATCCGCGAGTTCATTCCCTTCAATGCCGCTGTGCCCAGGGACCCAGCAAAGGGAGAGATTGAGATGACTTATGGAAGGCACAGAGGCTCTACACCTCCGCACGATGTCCGACTTTATTAATTCTTAAATATTAAGTGTAAATTGAAGACACCATTAAACAAACAAACAGAAATATTTTCAAATTTGAAAGAATGTGCAATTTAATAAGGTTAGTTGAGGAGTCCCGTGCAAAAAGGGATCAAGCGTCCAAAGTCCAGCTTTATGCCCACACCAAATATTTTTTTTTATATCTCTGAAAAGTGATTTCGTGACAACGCAAAATTTAAATATCTATGCCGGTTTTTTGTTTTGTTCTTAAACAAATTAAAATTAACCAACACTTCCATATAGTGTGCCTCCCCATATAAGCTACATATGTATATTAATTCCTCCCGATTACGCTGAGATTTTATATTTGCCCTTTTTAACATGAGAAGTAGAACATACATAAATTTCATTAACATACCATGGTTGCTTCTTTGTTATATGCAAAAAGGTAACATCTATCCCCAAGTTATTTCACCATTTTTGTCGAAAATTGTGAAAAATGGATTTTGTCAACATATACTTATGTATGTACGTACATTGGAAAGATTATATATGTAATATATTATATATTAGGAAAATGTTTCAAATGCTACAACAAAAATGATTTTACATCAAATGTTCGAAAAACGAAAATCCCAAAACGTTATTTTCAAAGAAGATCGCTTTTTGGATGCAACTCCGCAATTTAAAAACGCGCATAAACTTTCCAATTTTTTTGTGATATTTTTCTATTCCTTAACAAATTGATTAACAAAGCTCAGCTCACTCAGATGTTACGTTACGATATGTTTTACGTGAATATCTGCATATGGGACCCCACGGTATCAAACACAGATCTAATTGCATGATCTCTGGCCCAGCTATTGGCTCTATGCTGCCTACCTCAACACTTCATTGCCGAATCATTGATACTAAATTAGCTTGTAATCGGATGTTTAAATCACAAGTTCTTAGCTTGGTCTGATATGGAGTCCATCTAAGCTCCAACCATTTTAAGGATAATGGCATCCGGTTGTAAGGCAACTCCACCTTGAATTCCACTACTGTCCTATACAAAGCACAAATATTTCGCTGTAACATGTTCTGGGGGTCAATTCACTAACTGTGAAAAACTGAAAAATTTACACTTACTGAAAACTCATTTGCACTGCCAGTTTTCACTGTAAATTATCATGCGATTCTGTAGGGCGAAGTGAACACTGTTTTGCTGAATGAGTGCTGAATGCGAGTTGACAGATGGAATGCAAAATAAACGTAAACATTGAAAACGAAAAATATTGTAGAAAAGTATAATATTTTAGATAAATATTGAAAAAATGCATAATTCATTTGTGGAAACAAATATAGCACTGTGGCGACGATTGCAGAGAAGAAGAAGGTAATAAAGAGAAGGAAATGCAATAGTGCATGCGGTTTTTGTTTTAATTTCTTTGGTGGTTTCAACAAAGAATATATTTGCGTTAAAATATGTTTATTTATAATAATAAATGTGCTGTGCTGTGGTTTACTACGTCTGGCGCAGCCGAAAGTATTTGAAGGAAACAATGCTAACCGATCCGAATACGTTTGCGCAATCCACGGCAAGTCCGAAAAAACTTTTGGTAGTAGTGCAGTTTGCGGTACCCACCCTAAAGTTGGGCCAAGATTTTCGAGTGAGGTATCAAAAGACGTGTCTTAATCTCGAGAACAATAATCCGAAGGCGGAAAAGAAAAATTTTATCTCTGTCCGGAGATATTTGCAGTTGAAGTTGGCGATTTTAATGTGGTTGTTGTTGTGTTTGTACCCACAAAAAAAATTGTGCATCACCGTGGCGGTAGCCCCGGTTATACCACACACCCGGACTTGGCATGGCGTAGCCCAGGGTTATTTTTTATAAGCGCGGCCGAAGGCCGCCAACGCAGAAAGGTGTTCTGCGCAAAAATACTATGGATCCCACCCCCGATTTCGGAGGGACCCGCGGGTCTTTTTTCGGTTTTTCGTTAATATCTTTTGAACAGGTAAAAAAGTTAACTTCCGCTTTCGGATTCTTGATCTAGACGTGAATGGGCGTCTTTTGATACTTCACTCGAAAATTTTGGCCCAAATTTCGGTGGGTACCGTAAACTGCACTATTACCAAACTTTTGTAGTCGCTTGCTGTTTGTGTCCAAGGAGATCCGCTGGCGCTCGCACCAAACTAAACTGAACCTCCAGCGCAACCGCCGCTTACCACTACTACAACTTCCGTTGCATTTGATAGAACAATGCTACAACAACAAAAAAGCGCACGCAATGTGCAAGCCAAAATAGCGAATGCGTTTATTAGACATTAAAAGGGGTTTTGTGTAACATGTTTGCGGGCGCACTTCCGAATTTGGCAAAGCTTTACACATTTGAGTAATTTATGTTCCTAGCATTCCAACTGAAGTTCTTTATTTCTCTTTACACAGGAATGCAATGATGGTTAATCGGAGAATGTTACGCGATACTCAAGATCCTTTCGAAGTGAGTGACCGGCAGTTTCAGGATCTTTATCGATTTCCAAAGACAGTTTTCACAGATTTGTTTGATAAACTGAAGCCTCATTTTGGACAATCACAACGAAACACAGCGATTCCGTCGCAATTAAAACTACTTGCAGCTTTACGGTTCTTCGCATCAGGAAGTTATCAAAGATGTATTGGGCAAGATTTCCTCGCATGTTCTTCTCAAAGTTCTGTAAGTCGCTGTGTAGATGAGGTAACGAAAATTTTGAATCATCTCCAAAAAGATTATGTGAACTTCCCTACTGGCTCTGAAGAAAGCGTAGTTAAGAGTCAGTTCTACGAAATCTGTGGTTTCCCCGGAATTTTGGGACTGATGGATGGTACTCATATCAAGATTGTTGCTCCAGAAGCCGCCATCGAAAGTGCTTATTATTGTCGCAAAGGTATTTTGTATCATGTATAATGGTCAATATTTAAAATTCCAACATTTTTAGGCGGACACTCTATAAACTTGTTATTAATCTGTGACGCAAAGTACATAATAAGATACGCGAATGCCAAGTTTCCGGGGACGTCTCATGATTCTTACGTATGGCGCTGTTCTCAAATGCAAAGCTACTTGAAAGAAAAGTATTTAAGGGGAGAGGGGAATTTTTGGCTATTGGGCGACAGCGGGTACCCTCTGCAGCCTTGGTTAATGACACCCTTCTCTGAGACCTCGAATGAGGCAGAAGAGCATTATAACATAGCACATAAAAAAACCCGATGTCTCATTGAACGTTGTATAGGAGTGTTTAAAGCGCATTTTCGTTGCCTCTCCTACCAAAGGTGCTTATACTATACGCCAGAAAAGGCTGGGAAAATAATTAACGCTTGTATTGTTTTGCATAATATTTTAATGACAGCGAATGAATACATATTTTAGGCGTTGATATAATTGAAATCTGTCAGTGGATCTTGTTTTTATCACTTCTAATTACCCTGTACAAGTATTTTAGAGTATTTGTCTGCGGTTTTTTTTCTGGATGAGAGACCTAGACTCATACAGGTAACATCAAAATTATCATGCATTCTATGGTCGTTTTAAATTTGGAACAATTTGCCTATTTTGCTAAAGACTGCCTTTTGAACAGCACGAATAAAATAAATGATATTTTAGAGATCGGCAAAAGTTTACAATGTTAATGAAATTTTTTTGAGGACAATTTCCATAAGATTGCTCAAATAATCTTCTAAAACATCTTAACATAGTATCCACCTCTTAAATGGCTATTCTAAAAAAAACTCAACAAAATAAGGCAAATTGAAAATGACCACACCAAATTTGGCCAAAGAATACAAAACGATTTTAGTAAACAGTAACAAATACAAAAATAACAGTGGGCCTATTTAATCAGATTTCGTTAGTTAAAAAATCTTTTTATTTGTTTTCGATAATTTATGACAAAGCTATGAATTTTGAAATTTAAACCATGCAAACCAATCTCAAACACGCTCTCGAAAACTCAAACGATAATTTCGAACTTTTATTAAAATTTTTCTGAATTTGTTTGAGTATGTGTGTTTGTAACCCAAGCAATCCTAGGCTAATTCGGAAAAATCTCAATAAAACTTCGAAATTGACGTAAAATTTTCTGGAAATTTCGAATTTTCTCGTAAAAGTTTTGACAAAAATTATCGAAAATAAAATAGGTAGTTTAATTGAAGACATTTTATAACAAATTTCGACTGCTATTTTCGTGTTGACTGCTGTAAGTGTTTGAGTCTTTCACGCTGAAGTTGAATTATCGAACCATATATGGATATATACACATATATATATTTATATCTTTAATACAACCCTACCTTAATACGTTATTTTATGTGTATACAAAGATATTGTAGAAAGTTCATATCTTATCAGTTTTCTTAAGCAGAGAATATTTCAGAAACTCTAGCCGTGTTTTTTAACACGCGTATATCCGTTTACGCTTAAACTGTCCTACTAAATTTCAATACGCATTATACTCAGATGTAACTGAAATATGTGTCTTTGTTTCACCCTGTACACTAATTCTATGTATTATATGTGTGTCCACAATTCATCGCAACTTATTCAGCTATATGTTATACCCTATGGCCATCAGAGCGTTGCGTCTCCGCTTTTCGGTACACCCTGTTGCTGTAGCTAGTTGTTTTACCACAGCCGCTAGATTGGTCTCCTAAGCATTATCTAAGCGAAGATAGGCGTTTTTTAACACGCGCAAACGAAACGTATACGCGCGTGTTAAAAAACACGGCTTCTATTAAAAAGGTCGTATCTGAGCGAAATAGTCAATAAAATACTGTTAAAGGCTGTAACTGAACAAACATTTTTTACAGACACGATTTGAAATTAATTTATTTTCTTTTATACTGTAAGAGAGAGAGAGAGAGAGAGATTTGACTTTTTTAACGAGTTTGTTGAGATACGACCTTTTTAACAGAATGCCTGAGATGCGCCCTTCACAGTGCTCAAATAGGCAAAATGCTTGTTCAGAGTTCATAAATTTATTACTATTATTAAATTATATTGAATAGTAATTATTACCTTTTTAAATCTTTATGAATTCATGGGGAAATAAGTATGTACTTGTATCTTTTTGTCGCTTTAAATAATAAGAATTTGTTTATTTTTGTAGAACGATATAATACTGGATTATTTATTTATTCATATGTAACAACGTTAGTATTTAATGCAAACAAATTATTTTCGAGACCAAAGCTGTAAACAATAAGTTGTTGAAAGACTGAATTAAACAATTACAGTAATATTTGAATAATACCGTCACACAAAAAAGAAGTGGTCCGTTCATCGAACTAGAAAAATTTTTGAATTATTATTTGTTTAAATACCTTTTTATCGCAAAGTGCACGAAACTCGCGAGTTTTGAAGGTAATTCATTCTCCGGCTTACTTCACAATTATTTTAAGCAAGCTTTTGTCTACTTTTGGATTCTTGATTCGAATTCGTGCTCAATTTATAATAATAAGCAGAAGAATCATCTTCAAAATTTGCAAGTTTCATCCACTTGGCGATAAAAAGGTATGTAAACAAACAATAATTCAAAAATTTTTCTAGTTCGATGAACATACCACTTCTTTTTTGTGTGCCAGTGTTATTAAACTATAACAAAAATAAATATATGACTTACTCATTTGGCTGTGGCTGAGAAGCCCTTAACATTAAAAATATCTAAAAGTCTAACTACCTAATTAATATTTAAGAATCTAAAGGTACGTCCACAATTAAATGCCAAACTTTTCAAACTGCTCACTGCACAGGCAGCATTGTAAACTTTACCAAGTAGCGCAACTAACAGCTGATCGCTCAAAATTTGCACACACACACAAACATCACTAATGGCCATATTACGGAAATCTTAGGGAAATTGAAGTTAAATTTTTAAACAGACATAAAATGTTATAATTTTGGATTATATAGCATCTAGGACACCTTAATTGCAGTAATTGAAAGAAAATGTTTGCTTATACTCAAGTATTTAATTATTTTTTCTAAATTTATCTTTAATATTGATGCAATGATTGATCCAATGCAACACTAGTCTTCCTACTGTTCTTCATTCCACTCCATTCGAGTGCCTATTTTCACGGCCTGCGAGTGCCTTCCACTCTATTCGCAACATAACCTCGAATTAAGCTGCCAAACTATATAGTAAAAAATGACACTCTTACAATTATCAACTGCAATCAACAAAAGATAGGCATCTGCTTATACTTCTTTATAGGACCCTGTTTTTATTCACCATATTTTAACTCCATTCACAATTTTGGGATTTGATCAACCTTTTCTTTGACTTTCCGCAGAAGAGTCTTTGAAATATTTATGCTTAGGTTAGAATAAGTATTGAGGCAGTTTACCCTTGTGGGCTGACCAAGAGTAAACTATATGATAACTTCCCATCGAAAAATACCGTATTACACCGAAGAGAATGCTTTATTATTTGATTCGAAGGCTGAAGCGACCGCATTACTCCGAAGAGAATACTTTATTGCCAGCTCTAGCGAAGAAGCGACTGCATAGCTTCGTTAAGTATGCTTTATTGTCAACTTCCCCAAAAGTAAATTCAGCACATTAAGGAAAAACCAAAGGAATCCCAAATGCGATATGAAACAAAAGCCTGCCCCGCGATTCATCCGAATCCTCAAGGCACGAGTCAAAACCTGAATACAAGCATCATGCGAAACATTTTATCAGGTCAAAACTGGGCTGTCTTGCTCCCAGCGATACAGTTTTTATAACGACAGTGATAGGGTCGCACAGGCGGTGCACGTTTCGAATAAACATCAATCATGGATTGGTTTAGTATGATCGGTATACCTACCGGGGGTAAATCCTGGGCCCCTACATCCTAGGGGGAGGTTAGACAGGTTGAAGAAATTTACTTTTAACTTGATTGCTTCTGTGCAGCTAGTGCATGGAAAATTTGTCGGCGAAAAACTGCTCACGAAACAGACAGCTGATTTACTCCTAAGGTTTTTAGCGAGCTCACAAAAGCAACTGTTACGGTGAGGAATGTCTCGCCGCTTTTCGGTAAAAGGTCAATGCCTACAGGGATAACCTGCGTACGGGCGTGGCAACGCGCGGTGTATTGGAGCGTTATCGTGATGAGGAGGAGAAAGAGAGGCGCCCATTCAGACGGAAAAAACGTTTTAAAACATGGGACTCTAAGATCATAAATGCAACCATATCAACTAATGTAATAGAATAAGCAAAAAATACAACCATGGGAACTAATTAACAAAATAAACAAAAATACATAATTACAAAGGAAACAAATGGAAGAAAAAGGAGATGGTGAACTTCCGGTTCAGCATTCAATATTGTGCACTGAAAAATAAAGTACTGAAATAATTAGCCCGAACATTTCTCGTATTTTAATAACCATCCAAGATATAAGTTACATCTCAGGTGTGTTAACGAACCTCGCGCACTATTATAAACAACTATTTTGTAAAATGGATGCTCGAGAAAACATTCACCCTTATCGCGAAGTTCACGCGGAAAAGTGTTCGCCTTCACTTCTTTTGTTCGGGTGAACTCTTTCCGCCTATCGGCAATTTCGGGCGAACAACAGTTCACTTCGAAACAGCTGATGCTCTATTGTGAATTGGCAGTGAAAAAATAATTTACTTACAATTGTGTAAATTTTGTAACCAAGCATATATTTCCTTAAAATACAACAAAAATAGAAATAAAAAATTTATAAAGGAATGTTTAGTATTGAAATTAGGTTGGTATTGATTGAGCGTTGGGAGAATATAAATGTGAAACCGTATTCGGAGGCAATTAAGGGGCAGTTCTAACCCTTTGGAGCTGAATGATTCACTGTAAGCTAAAAATTACTTTTTTCAGCACTTTTGGATAACAAGTTAATTTTTTTCAATTAGCTTTCTCAAATATTACAGCCTAAACAAGCCGGCATTTTAATATTTGCTAGATATTCTTACCAACTCCTTTCCACCATTGAAAAAAAAAATTTGGAGTTCCACCAATTCTAAAGTTGAGTACATGTCTTCGTTTTTTCGAATAAGGAAAATGCATTGGAAAGGACTATGAAGTGAGTCTTAGCCAATCTTGTTTCAGTGAGGTGCTCAATATTTTGGAACCGTTGCTTTGTCCACTATGGATAACTTGGCCGACTGATACCTTGTCATAAAAAAATAGAATTTACATACTTAGCAATACAGGAATTTCACTTTTTTCCACTCAGCTTCCGATTGTGCATTATTTATTGATTTATTTCCAATAATAAAAGTACATATAATTATAAGAGTATCAAATTTCAAAACAAAAACTTATTTACATTTTGTTTTCCTCTCGTTAACCTGTAAAATATAAGTGAACAAATTTGGGTTTCCCCGCTGTTCATTTCGCCCGACCAAAGAGTTGCCGATAAGGCGAAATCTTTTTCGAACACGAAAAATTGTTTCGCCACCCTCTGCGACAGGGTGAACGAAAACTGTGAATATTTTCGGGTGAAAATAAAGCTCGCGATAAGGGTGATTATCAAAGTCTTAACTGAAAATAAGGTGGATTTCCCTCCTACTGCCAGCATTATACAATTACGCAGATTACTGCAAAATATAGTCAGCGTGGGAGATAATAGCTCCGCAAATACTATAAATACCACTCCCATAGTGTACCTATACAAAGTGTGTCAACTAAGCGATAAACGTCAAAACTACAAACAGCCTCGCTCACCTGATGCAAATCTCAGGTCTAGAGTTGCATTTTTGGTACGTAAGAGTACTTCAAGCTGCGTTGCATTTGATAGTTTAATAAAACCTAGTAGTATTTACAGATGAAATAGTTGCATATATTTCCGCGGAAATAAGAATACTAGAAGATTTGTAGCCTGCAACAATGCGGAAACATATGGAAAGCAAAATTTATTTAAATTGGAGTTAAAATATAAAGCGCCACACGTGTAACATGGAAAAATTTCACTTTTGAGGATGTTTACACAAATGCATAAGGGCAAAATTATATAAACGCTTTGGTCGCTTCAAAGCAAAGATAACGTACGGCGTTTCATTGTTTTTCGTATGGCGTTGTCAAAGCGTAGGCACGCAACCAAAGCATTTATGTAAATTTTTCGATATTTCGCCCGTCTGTGTAAATCCGCCTTAATTTGTGTAGCTGTGAAAGCCTCCTGCAAATAAAATGGTGCTGTAAGTGCAAACAAATCAAACTCCTATATGACACTACTTTATTTTCTATGTATTTCTCTTGTATTTTCTCTTATATTTTTTGTCGACGGAGCCAACAAGGTTTCAGTACTGGTGTAAGTGTGTGAACTATATTTAAAAAAACTAACGAAATTCAAGAAAAATACAACGTAGTTCATTAAAAACAAACAAGCCAGTTTGTATTTCGTTAGGGTTTTTGACATTAGGCCGTTTTTTCTTTCACCCCTATTGTGCATTTCGATTACGCTCCGCTTTAATCGAAGTTGGGTATTCTGCATTACGACGGACCCTGCAAAAATTGTTGGATTACGTGTTCCATTTTCTTCATGTTGGAGTACTCTAACAATACTCCTTTGCTATGCGTTTGCGGACCACCATCAGCCGATCATTGCTCGTTTTTTAACGACCGTGATCACGACACGATGACGATCGAACAGAGTTGCCAAAAGTAAAATATTGCATACAAATTACTGATAATAATAATTTACTATGACAACTCTGATAAAATGCAACCGCGCACTGGTTTTATATATACATACTATAGTATAGAGAAATATTAGTTTCTTTATTCACGCAAATGCTAAATAACATAAGAATATTCGTAGTAAAAAATATGAAAGTTGTATTGCCCCTCTTCATTTACTTTCATTTTAAATTAAATTCACTCCGATAATTCTTTGCGACACAATTCCTCTTTAGTACTTTGGCATATGATCCTCTGTGGGTGCTCCATGGAGTACTACAGTGAAAGTACTTTGGAAAGTACTCTCACGTATGTACTCTATGGAATACTCACAAACAAAGCGAGAGTGGGATCACCTACTCCTCTCCTAGGATATCGCAATGTTAATTGGAGCACATTTTTTGTATGAATACAGATTAGTTTTGGAACACTCTTATACTCCCAAAGGAGTATTCCCTACATTATTTATGGAGTACTCGCGTTTTTTGAAGGGGAATCGTAACGAGAAGGGGAAGAGCAAATTATTTTTCGAAATCAACTGTTTGTACGGAATGTGTGAACATTGGAACAAAATAAATTAAAGAAAATTTGTAAAAAAACACTGAAAAACGTTTATATTTTATTATCCACGCTATTTTGTACAAAAATAAAACAATAGAATATATTGCCGCCGTGTTATATTTTTTTGAGTGAAGTACTTTCATAATTGTAAGTGTGTGTTTTGTCGTTGTTATGGCCAATTCCCTGCCGTGGCCACCAAGTTTTGTTAAAACGGATTCCTGCACGAATATAGTTGACATTTTCTGAATTTTATAGATGCTAATTTCATTGCACTGGCCTAAAATACTTTATGAAGATTTATTTATGCTTTCCGCAAGGATTGTTTACGTTTTCGCTTCATCTTCCTCTACTCCGGCAGCTTACTTTGGCATATAACTGGACCCAACGAACAGACATAAATTATAGCTGTCTATTATAATGGAATCAATAGCCGCGGCATTATTTGTGGAGTTGGAAAGCAACGCATACGAAAATGGCCAGGCGAGAATGTAAAGGCAAATATTACAAGATTTGTGTAATCCATTTGAGATGAGTGATGAATTGTAAGAAATTGAACTTAAAAGTGGTAAAGTTTAATGACTTATTTTCTTATTTAGGTTCAAAAAAACTTTCGACTTAATAAGAATGCCTTCAAGTATGTGTTAGATACTTTTGCGGGGAAAATTCGTCCAAGGACGTCGGCATCGACATCTGCCCTTAATATTGTAGTAGCTGCTTTTAGATTTTTTGCAGAAGGCAGTTACCAGCATTGAATAGGGGCGGATTATAATGTAGGAATGGGAGAGTCAACAGTGTAAAAGTCACTGTCTACGTTTCTGGATGTAATGCAACCAAAATTATGCCCTCAGTGGATAACATTTGAATAAAGTTATGAGGAGAAAATACAAGCGAAGCAAGAATTTTATGCGAAGGCTGACTTCCCCGGAGTCATCATATCCCGCTTTGTTGCCATTAAATTAGCCAATGTCTCATACTGCACTTGTGTTGGAAACATATAAAAAACAATCACCATCAAGCCTTTTACGTTTCTCAACAAGTCTTACTTACATTTTTGTTAAAATTCTGTTAAAAATTAATAAAAAATAAAAAGAAAATATTTTTCCGCCAACAAATTTGCAACTTAGAAAAACGGAACTACGATCGAAATGCAGAATATACAAAATCGAACGATTCGAAGTTGGATCGAAAGAGATTGGAATTCCAATCCAAGTCGAAATGCAGAATAGGGGTGTTTATTTTTTCTGACAACTGAAAATTTTGTTTTTAGTTTCAAAATTTTGTGCATAAAAACACAACTAAATTCAACGTGTAAATTGTGTGTGCCAATGAGTTTTTAAAATAAGTGTACCTTTTTTCAGTTTTTCATAGTTAAGGAATTGACCTCCAGATTATTGTGTTACACAAATATAGTGAACTTGGGTACAGAAATTCAAATTAAAAAGTTTTTTGTTTTTTATTATTATTATATTAAGGGAGTAAACCTCCGTAATAAATTAAACTTTTAATGAAAATCAATAACTCTGAACTGCACACTTTCCGCCATGATATAAAATTAAAATGCTGTGAAACAGGAGCAACACTTTTGTGACTACATAAACCCTGTTTCAATCTTTTACGTCTCTGCACAGAACCCTAATTGACTGTTTTCAACCGAAACAACAATGGCAACCCAGATTTTCCCGTTATGCTCACTTAAAGCTGGAGACATTGGTGCTTTATCGGTAACCTTATAACAGCTGATTCGACCAACCTTATGAGAATCAATGCAATCGATTATTGGTGCCACTAAGGTCGTAACCGTATCGTAGCCAACCAATTGGGTTTTGGTTTACCGTCGTAACGATAAACAGCTGATTACGTTAGGGATACGGATACAGCGATACGACATACGTCACCAATGACTCCGGCTTAAGCGAGTGCCTGTCAGAAAGAAGTCAACACACTTGTACTTGTACACTATGACCACTCCGAACACAAATATATCGGACAACATTTCGGACGAAATGATTAAGAAAAACGCTGCCTTTTCTATTGATTCCTCTGCCGCCACTGCCGTTACCGCCGTTCATACTGCCGTCTATTCTGCCGCCACTGGCGTTCCAACTGTCTCTACTACCGATGTTTTGGTTGAACTAAATTCAACACCTGCCGTTCACGATGTTTTTGCTGCCGCTCAAGCATCTAATTTTAATGTTGCTAACATCGCTGCCGCTCCATCAAACTCTGCCCCAATTGACGTAAGAGCCACGACCATAACTGTGTATGACGAACTGGTGGCACTACGAAAACGTATGGATATGTTAAAATTAATGAAGGAAATCGACGAGCTTAGAGCTCGGGGGGTACAAGAGCAACGTAGACTGGATTTTGCCGATATAGACCATGCTGTTCCCAAGTTCAGTGGCGACGATATATCAGTGACAGTGGGACACTTTCTTCAAGACTTCGAAGAAGTAATGGAGTTGTCAGCAGTAGACGAACGATTTAAATTGCTAGCTCTTCGTCACTGCCTGGTGGGAACAGCCAAAGTTTTACTTACCACCACCAAAGCGTTAAGCTATGCCGAGTTAAAAAATGCCCTTACGATGGAATTTGATGTGCCGATACCGAGGAACGAAGTTTATAAGACATTGGCAAGACGCAAGTGGGACAAAAAGAGCGAGTCATTACATTGCTACGTTCTATTGATGCAGGCAATAGGAAAACGGGCAAACATATGCGAAACAGAAATCATCGATTTCATAATCGATGGCATATGCAAAGTAGTGCCAAATGCACATCTACTGTTACCGGCCAAAACACTTGATGAGTTGAAGGCATTAGTGAGCCGTTTTCAAAGAAAATATTTCACAGTAGAACCAGGAGTGGGAACAAAACATACGACTGCAGCAAACACGACAAAAATACCCGAAACCACCACAAAAATGCTACAATTGTTCCAAGGTTGGGCATATTAAGCCTCAATGCGCGTACCCGCTACGACCGACTGGCTCTTACTTCCGCTGTTGGCGTATCCGCCATGATCATCGCTCGTGCCCAAATCCAGAAAAAATTTTAAAATCACGTAACGAAGTTGCAGCCATAGGTGAAGACGTCAATACTTACTCATCCGATGATGCCGTAAATTCTTTTAATTTTGTAAGTATTAAATTCGAATTAGGTGAGAAGTCAATATCTGAAACAGTTTTTTCTTTGTTTGTTACCGGCAGTCCGGTTAGCTTTACAAGAGAGGCATACGTTCCAAAACAATTGGTGGAGAACCGTATGGCAAGATGCTCCTCAAAATTTAAAGCCATTGAGAAAAAGAGTTGAAAATAATACAAAAAATATTTTGTTATATTAATTTTAATAAAAAAGTGAATAAAATTGAATTGAATATCATACCAGACCATGATATGTTTGTACCAATTATTTGGGGACGTGACTTCCTACGTATATTTAATATCAAGTTGACGAATGTTAAGAAGAAATGAACCGAATTTTTAGATGTAAGACCCAAAATTAAATTAAAAATGTCAAAAATTCCCCAAGCTTTAGCTGATTCCAAAGCAATCTCTATTATAATTCAACAAAGTGCCGCTAAAAATAAATATTTTTCTGAAAGTGTTACGGCCGATAACTGCCGACAAAATTTTGACTCCATTTCCGCTTGTGTGCCTGACATATTTCATATCGACGTTTCCTATAACAAAAATTAAATTGATATAAAGAATATACTTACAAATGAGCAAAGTACTGAGCTGAAGCAAATTATAAATAATACTTATTTCAATCCTAATATTCTGAAAAAACCACTTAACTACGAAATGAAAATACGATTGAAAACTGATGTTCCTTTCCATTGCGCTCCTCGTCGGCTATCTTATCTTGGACGTACCGAAGTACGAAATATTTTAAATGAACTTCTGAAAGAAAACATTAGGGGGACTCATGTAACCGTATAAATGCCTTATAAAGTGTGTAAACGTATAAATTTATCTAGTGCGTAAACGAGCTGTCAAATTTTGTATGAAAAATCATTTACACAATTTGTATAAATTTACGCGCACATTTCATTGTGTAAACGCGGTAAACTCAAAGGAATGTGTGGCAGCACGGCCGCACGCAACCCTGTCGATCATTTGTTACTTGTATTTATTGTGAATCATCTGTTTGTATGTATGCATTGGAATGTAAACCGCGATTGTCTCTTGTCAATATCATTCGCTGAAAGTAAGCCGGACATTTATATTCTAATCCCTGTTCTAGAAATAAACTCTCTCTCTCAAACATTTCAACGTTAAAATTAGTTTGATGTTAAATTTCGAGTCATCGTCCGAGCTGCAGCGATCACATCTTTATTTCGCGATGCAATTTCTATAAAGTTTGCATTGGCAAATAATTTCATCACTGGAAGGGAGCACCGTTACCGGCGTTTTTGTATGCTGTCTAAACAATAAGTACATTTTTTCTTTCGTCATACTAAATGTATATGTATGTTGCTGCAAAGCAGCTTGGTGAAATTTATTATATATATTGTTCCATTTAATTAACATGCCATTGGGGACTTTGCCGCGAACACCGGTACGGAGGAAAAGTCCACGTTTCCAAGAGGATCAGCCAACAGAAAGTGAAGCAAATACACCAGAAAATTCAATAAACGTAGCAATGAGTAGCGACGAAGGCAACAACATCGCTCAAGAAGTACAGCAAAGTAATTTACAAGCAGAAGTGGTAAGCGGTGAAGGAAACAGCCAGCGGCTGCAAGAAGAGGGTGGCGCTACCAACGTCAACAACGTAGAGGCACAAAATAACGTCATATCTGTGCTTCAGAAACAAATCGCAGCATTGGAGAGTGAGTTGAAAAGGGTGCATAACAAGGTTAGGGAGAATGAGGCGCAGAACTGCCAACTAAAATTAGCGGTCCAACATCATACGATGTCAACTCCCGTTACAAATGGAAATATCTACGAATCTTCCAACCAAGTAATGCATCCCGTTAACTTTCCCATGTCCTACGCCACCGTACAAAGCTCTGTTGCACCCTCAGCCGACGCCGCTGCGCCAAACGCTGCTTCCTTCGTCAGCGCTACCCACAACGCAATGCAATCGGGCCATTCTGCCGCGCCTGATCCCACTGCTTCATCTAATGCCTTCTGTATCGCAATGCCAACTTCCTCCGTGCTGGGTGCTATTGTTTCAGCCACAATTGCCAGTGATGTTTACAATGCCATACCAGGTACTACAACCGCCAGTGCCACATTCGCCAATCTTGCCAGTGATTCATACAGTGCCATGTCACGCGCTTCTGTTTCCAGTGCGACTAAACCCGCTTTCGCTAATAATGATGGTGATTCATATTGTGCACTGGCAGGCGCTTCTATTGCCAGCGCCAACTATGCCGGCGTTCCATATAAAGACATGTCAAGCGCACCCGCTGCCAGCGCCAAGCCAGCCAACTGTGCTGCCCTATTTGCCAGCGCCGGCTATTCTGCCAGCGTCAACGTCGACGCAACTACTTTTGCCAACCGCGCCGTAGCATCGTTTTCCACCGCGCCATTCGCTGCCGCCGCAAAAAATATTGCAACGACATATCATAACGCAGCTCCAACTACAACCACCGGAGTCTTTAGCGCTAATTCCGTTGAAGCAATTTACGGGACAATGCCTCACGCCACACGTTCGTTCGCCGCTACAGATATTGGTAGCTCAAATGCCCCTTGCTACAATGCGGTCCCCGCCTTTCAGTCAGCATCAGGATACAGCGCGTCTCTAGATTCAACTCCTGCTATATCGTCTTCATACGGCAACGTAAACAACACATTGCCACCGCCACCCGTCAGCCGTCCCATCAGCATGCCGTCTACCTTAACGTTTCCAAGGAAACTCCAAGATCTCCCAGAGTTCAGTGGACTAGCTGAGGATTGGCCACTCTTCATCAATGCGTTTATAGAATCTACGTCTGCATACGGGTATTCGAAGTTGGAAAAGAACCAACGCCTTCAAAAAAGTTTAAAGGGTGAAGCTAGAGAGACTATGAAATCGCTGCTTATTCACCCCGACAACGTCGACGCCGTTATCGAGCAACTACGTTTTAGGTTCGGCCGACCAGAGCAGCTCATTCAAAGCCAGCTAGCTGCGGTAAAGGAAATTAGCCCTATATCGGAAAACGGAGTTGTCAAGATAATATCACTTGCTACTAAAGTAAAAAATTTGTCTGCCTTTTTACAGACCGCCGGCGGTCATCAACATTTAGCAAATCCAACCTTGATTTCCGAGCTAATCAACAAGTTACCAATGTCAAAGCGCCTTGAATGGGCGCGCTACTCATCCGCGATACAACCGTATCCTACTGTCGTTCACTTAAGCGAATGGCTTAGTGAAATAGCGAGTTTAATTTGCAAAGTCCAAGAGCACGCGCCACGTGAGCCAAAACGTCGGGTGGTACTACACGCCGTAGAAGAGCAACCAACTCATAAGTCCAAATGTGTCATGTGTCAAAATTATCACAAACTTCAGGAATGTGAACGTTTTTTGAACGCGAGTGTAGCAGACAGGTGGAAGTTTGTAAAAAGCCAACGATTGTGCTTCGCATGCCTAGCTAGAGGCCACTCCTCGCGACAGTGTCGCCGACGCAAAACTTGCTTATCCAATGGCTGCAAGAAAACGCATCATAAGCTGCTTCACGATGCTACCCCTGTGCACCGTCCTGCGGAGAAGTCCGCATCAGACATACAAGATCGTCGTACCCCAAACTCAGCATCAGTACTGAGTTGCGTTACTAACGTCAAGTCTAGTAAACTTCTTTTCCGTATTTTGCCCGTGACGTTGTACAATGATGGGAATACTGTTGACACTTACGCTTTATTTGATGAAGGTTCTTCCGTTACCATGATCGACAGTTCACTAGTCGAGGAGTTGGGTCTCAAGGGTGAAGCGCGAAGCTTAAATGTGCAGTGGTTTGGTGGGCACAAGGCACACCAGCCTGCTTCAGTGGTCAGCATGTAACGACAGCCGTTTAACAACCTACGCCCCTGTGCGCCTACACACACGCGCACCACTGTCTCTGCAAATAACAATGCCAATTGTCTGCAGAGCAACTGCGTATTATGTGTGTATGTGTGTGAATATAGAACAAATCGTTGTAGCTAACATGCTGGAAGCCTTCCAGGAACTTTGAGTGACTTTGGGATAAAGTGGGTTGACAGTAAACCGAAAACGGTAGTGGCAACAGGAAAAAGTTGTCTATAAAAGGGCCAACATCCCGTTCTTCTCGATCACAAAGCCTTGAATACGGTGCCCACAACGCGAGTGCAGTGAAAGTGAAGAAAAAAAAAATTTAATTAAAAGTATATAAAGTGATAAAGTTTCAAAGTGCGAAACCGTAAGCTACCGGTTCGGTGAAAAGTGCCGCATCCAAGAGAGAAATAGTATTCCTGCCAACACCAGATCCAGCACCACCAGCAACGGTAAGTACCACCACCATTCCCGTGTATCTAAATCCCCTACAGTAGTACAGTAGTCCCATGCCTATAACCCTCCATTAACGCCCGCATAATTTATCTCATTCCCCTCTTGTCATCCATAGTTTACATTGAAGGAATCCCCAAAGGAAACCAATCACCACCGTCGGTGCTAGGCACCAAAATCCACCAACGGTAAGTAAACACATCTACCTTAGTGACTACCCCAAAAGTGATATTGAATTTAGTGCCATTTTCTCAAGTGAACTTCATAGTTTGTCTGCTCCGTAAAGAAAATGATCTTGAAATAAAATTGATTTATGTTTGGGCAGATAAACATTAAAGTTCGCCGGAGAAATGGCCTATAAATGCTATACATGACATTGTTATGCCCAGCTTCATATTTTTATTGTTTGGTTTTCCTTTTCTTAGCATCACCACAAGGAGACTCGCTTAAAGCAACGGTGCGAGGCACCCGAACCACCAACTACAAACCACACCGAGTCACAAACACCAATAGCTACAACAACCCACACCGAACACGTAAGCCACCAGTACAACATAAAACACTCTCACTCGTCCAAACCACAAAAAAAAAAAGGAAAAAGTAAGAAAAATCGCATCCGCACCAAAAGATTGCATACATCCATATTCACAACCACACGCATTTGCAACCAACCACCGAAACATAGATAAGCTACTACACCGCAGATCCACATTCAAAACCACAACCTCAGAAATACACGCATAACCTTAACCACGAAACATCCAACCAGCAACCACACCTGCCGATCACAAACACACCGGCGACCACCACACAACCACACCAACAATAACCACGCAACACTCAAAAACACCACGACCACATTTGTACATACTTTCTGATACAACACATTCAAACACGGAAATAGTAAAACCAACATCAAGCAATTCCAACTATCCATCAAAATACACGGTAAGCACAAACACAACCAAAGCTATTAGCAGGTGAAAGGCTATTATCCCAAAACACAACTTAAACACACGCAAAGAGAGGGCTGCACATCACATCACACCACACCGAACAAGAGCACGCAACATATCACATCACATCAGATCACATCACTTCACGTTGTATCACATCATATCACAAACTACAATTAGCGGTGAGTTATATATAGCTGGTCGCTGGTGTGGATTGCTACATCAGCAGGGCTGTGGTGAGAAGACATCTCAAAGGTAGAGAGTACACTCAGCACATTATTCGAATTCGCCGCAAATACGACAACACCAAACTACCACGGAGGGGACCGACAATATTGATTTAGGTTTTTTGTTGTTTAAAAATTATGTTTTAGATTGTAAGATTTATGCCCTGAATTTCCCTTAACTCCTAAGCCTGAAATATTGGTGAATTGTAAGTTAGTTTTTTTTGGTATCTTCTCATTCTTATATGCATACACATCTTTCATACATATTTAACTTACCGAAAAACACACACACATATGTATCAACCACTTCACACACATTTCTTTTTTTTTCGCACATACCTACATATAATTTCATTTGCTTATATATATTTCAATATTTTTGGTGCTTACTAAGTATTTGCCTAAATTTGTTTTTTTTTTTTTTGATTTTTTTTCTCACACCCTAATCCGTGGGTACACAGGAATCTTTTCGATTTTTATTACATATTTCTAATTTCTTTCTATTAAATTTTGTTTTCATTATATTTTTCTTTTCACTTCGTTTTCCAGACAAAAAAATATAGAAATCCTTTTCATTTTTTTTTTTTGGCTTGGATTTTTCTTTGTGTGAAAGGAGGACCCTACTCCACGCACTTGGAGAAACTACATGACACACGTGTCACCTCCTTTTTTTTTCTCCACATTTGTAACTTTTTTTATCACTTAATTTTTAACCACTTGGTTTTTTTTTATACTTACTACAATACTTTCACTAAAAGCGTGTTTCGCACTCAGCTCGCGATTCTTTTCACTTTTTTTCATTATTTTATTTTTTTTAAACGTTTTTCTTTTTGTAATTAACACGCTCGCAAAAAAATGTGCATGCGTGTTTTTACTATTACAAACCGGAACTGAAAGTTCCATGAGGTAATAGAATATAATAGTGCAAAAGTACATGGAATAGGGTTTTTTTTGCTCTTTGTTTCTGTTTTCTTTCAGCTCCCGCTGCTACAGCCTTGGTACCTGGACTGCAGATGAGCGTGAGGAGATGAGTACGTGAATGGTTATATATAATGAATGGTAATCTCTATCTAGTTTGTTGTAATCTCTCTTATTTTTTTGTTTCTTTGCCTTCCATATAATCGTATGCACATATTTTATTGATCACCGTAACTATTGCTTAATGCAAGCAAGAGTTAAAGATTGTAGTAAGAGGGTGTTCCTATCTGGGTTATTTTATTTTCTTGTTATCTATTTGACATTTTTTTTACTTTGAATATTATATGCAGTAATTGCAGTATCCTTTTTGTTATTTTGATTGAGTTTAGACCAGGATAAGAAATAATAGAATTTAGAATTGCCAATACAAATCACTAGATATAAGTAAACATAGAATTTGTGAAAATAAACTTGTATAAAGAGGAAATGAGTTATTTCGAATTTATTGGCTGAAACAGTGTTAGGAAAAATGCAGGCCCTCTAAGTTTTCTTTTGTGTTAGTGTGGGTGTTGCCCTTGTGGCACACTAGGAATGAGTTAGGTTTTGCAACCCACTGACGGACGGTGATTTAGACTAGACCATTACAGACGGACGAACGTCAGGACAAGGGAATTCCTCATGAACAAGAGGGGTGGGATGACTCCACCTGACTCGGACGGTCTTCTCCTGCTTGCTCTCTTCTCCTTTTCCTTCTCCTTATCTTCTACAGGTCCCTATGTTTTTCTCCCTAGGCATGACAATTATAATTTTGTTTTTGTGACTGTGGGTTGAGGAAGGTGGCAAGAACCGCGCCTCAACGCCGACGAGCCTCAGCCGGGCTACCACCATGCCTAACCGCCACCCCTCTCGCCCCGGACCAAGCAGTTACATTACAAGCATGTTGGTTAGCGGGTGTGGTATGAATAAAAAGCACACGCTTCGCCATGTCTACAGTGTACGTGATCTGAATTTGCCATGTCAGACTCTGAGCGATACTGATATTTGTCAAAGCATTAGTCATAACCGATTTCTACCACTAGTACCATATAACGGTGCTACACCAAAACTACTCATAGGGCTAGATCACTACCACTTAGGACTTCCGAGTGAGACCATAAGAATCAATGCCAACGGGCCGTATGCCGCCCACACTGAGCTGGGGTGGACAGTATTTGGACCCTCAACAGCCCCTTCACCAGAATCGAACACAAGTCTCTTCGTAGGGCATACGTCTGAGCAAAGGCTTGACGTCATGATTGCTGACTATTTCAGCACCGAAGGGTTTGGAGTAAGGTCATCACCACCCATTGAGGGCAAGGCAGACGTGCGAGCACGTTCATTGCTTGCCTCAACCACGTGCCATGTAGACGGGCACTACGAAACCGGCCTGCTTTGGAAAACAGACGACGTCCATCTCCCTGAAAGCTACTCAGCTGCGTACAAACGTTTGGTCGGTATTGAAAGGCGCATGCAAAAAGATCCAGTTTTCGCCAATGCGTACAAGGACATCATGGACTCTTACGTCACCAAGGGCTACGCGCGTAGACTCACGCCAGATGAAGCAGCACAAAGCTCCCAAAAAACTTGGTACTTGCCACACTTTGGGGTGACCAATCTTAACAAGCCTGGAAAACTTCGCCTAGTGTTTGATGCTGCAGCTGAGTCCCATGGTGTTTCTCTCAACTCCCAGTTGCTTAAGGGTCCACAAGAATACCAGCCTCTGCCGTCCGTGCTATTCCACTTTCGGGAAGGAGCAGTAGCAGTATGTGGCGATATAAAGGAAATGTTCTATCAGGTACGCATACGTAAGGAGGACCGATGTTCACAACGTTTCCTATGGCGTGACGGCAACACATCAAAACAACCAGAGGTATTCGAGATGGTAGTAATGACGTTCGGAGCGGCTTGCTCTCCGTGTGCCGCCCAGTATGTGAAATCCCTGAACGCCCTAGAACACCAAGAGAAGTCTCCTCGAGCCGTGAAGTCGATCCTTGAACGACATTATGTGGATGATTTCGTTGATAGTTTTAACGATGCTAAGGAAGCAATCGACGTAGCGAAGAAAGTGCGTGACATCCATAAGATTGCAGGCTTCGAGTTACGCCGCTTTACATCGAATTCGCAAGAAGTTTTGGAGGCACTCAACGGGACGGAATTTGCCATACCCATTCTTAGCAAGGAAGGGATAGCCGTTGAGAAAATTCTTAGTATGGTCTGGCAGCCGTCTACCGACTGTTTCACCTTTAGACTTCGATTCCACAAAATAGACGACGCCATCAACACTGGCGAACGGAAACCCACCAAACGAGAACTGCTCAGCATTGTAATGTCGATATTCGACCCCCTCGGATTTCTCAACAACCTTACGATTACAGCGAAATTATTAATGCGTGAAATTTGGCGAAGGAAGATTAAATGGGATGAACAATTAGCCGACGATCTCAATGATGCTTGGCGTTCATGGCAACAACGACTTCCACCAACCACATGTTTGCAAATTCCAAGATACTACTTTCGGTGCGAAAAGCCAAACGATATTCAGCTGCACATTTTTGTTGATTCTAGCGAACAGGCGTTCGCAGCAGTGGCATATTGGAGGATCGAAAACTCGGCTGGTGAAATAAGCGTATCCTTCGTCTGTTCAAAATCACGCTGCGCTCCACTGAAGCCACTCACTGTGCCGCGCCTCGAGCTGCAAGCCGCAGTTCTCGGCACAAGATTGATGCAAACAATCCGTGAGGAGCATGAGGTTGTCATATCCGATTGTGTCCTATGGTCCGATTCAACAACCGTACTCAAGTGGATACGCAGCGAACATAGACGATATAAACCATTTGTCGCCCACAGAGTGGCGGAAATCATAGCCGCTACAACATTATGTAGTTGGAGATGGATACCAACAGGTCATAACGTTGCCGACGAAGCCACCCGAGCTAGACGCACTTGCACTGAGTCCGAATCGTGTTGGTTAAGTGGCCCACAGTTTTTGCGAATGAGAAAAGAGTATTGGCCAACAGGCCCCGAAATCCAAGAAACTGACGCTTCCGGCGATGAAGAACTCCGACCGAAACATGCCTTGGCCGTTGTGAGTAATATTTTTGTCGATTACAACCGTTTTACATCTTTTTGCAGACTGATCCCAACAATTGGATGGGTGACTCGTTTCGTGGGGCGATGCCGCAACGGTAAGCAACCTGATGAGGTCTATGGATTAACGCCATGGGAATTGGAAGCGGCAAAGACAGTTATTTATCGCCAGGTTCAAGCTGAAGCGTTCGCCGCAGAACTCCGTTTGCTCGAAAAAGGCACTCCCATCTCTCGGTCAAGTGTGATCTACAAACTCTCGCCTTACATAGATGAGCATCGTATCCTTCGCGTGAAAGGTCGCATCGACGCCGCAGAATGGCTACCAGTTCCCACTCGACGTCCTATTATATTACCCTCAAATCATCCGTTAACAAAGCTTCTAGTGAACCACCATCACGTTGCCATGAAACATCAAAACGCAGAAGCAACAATCTGCGAAATCCGTCAAAAATATTGGATACCCCGATTGCGTAAGTTACTTCGAACCGTTATTAGTAGCTGTCAAGTCTGTCGATTGTCCAGAGCGGCGCCAGTTGTACCCACTATGGGCCCATTGCCCGTTGATCGTTTAACGCCGTACGTAAGACCGTTCTCCTACACCGGCCTCGATTATTTTGGCCCTATCATTGTCACGATCGGGCGACGTCAAGAGAAACGCTGGGTGGCACTGTTCACCTGCCTCACCATTAGGGCGATACACTTGGAACTCGCTCATGACTTCAATCGTCGCGGAGTTCCCGTGAGAATAAGGTCAGACAATGGAAAAAATTTTGTGGGCGCCAATCAAGAAGCTAAACGGTTTAGTGAAGTATTCGACTGCGAGCGCTTGCAGGCAGAAATGTCAAGTAAAGGAGTGGAGTGGTGGTTCAACTGTCCGATCAATCCATCCGAGGGCGGTGCGTGGGAACGGATGGTGCAGTGCGTAAAACGAGTGCTGCGTCAAACACTGAAAGAGAGATGTCCGAAGGAACACACACTGCTTTGCTTCTTGATCGAAGCGGAAAACGTCGTCAACTCTCGTCCTCTCACTCATCTGCCAATATCACCTGACCAGGAGGAACCACTCACGCCAAACCATTTCTTGCTCGGCACGGCCAACACTGCGCACACACCAGCGAGTCATGTACACCCCGAAAGGCTATGTGCTCTGCGAAAGCAGTGGAGGATTGCTCGCCAACTACGAGATCACTTCTGGAAGAGGTGGATTGCAGAGTATTTGCCAACATTAACCCGTCGTGCGAAATGGTGTGAGGCTACAAGATCCTTGAAGATTGGCGATATTGTGTTTATTTGCGACAGTTCCATACCACGTAATCAAAGGTGTCGAGGCGTTATAGAACAAGTCTACCCAGGAGTTGATGGCGTCGTCAGGCAAGCGGACGTGCGTACTTCGAAAGGAACGTGGCGGCGAGCTGCATCCAAATTGGCTTTGTTGGACGTAGAATCTGGTGAATCTTGTTGATTCACGGGGGCGGGGGTGTGGCAGCACGGCCGCACGCAACCCTGTCGATCATTTGTTACTTGTATTTATTGTGAATCATCTGTTTGTATGTATGCATTGGAATGTAAACCGCGATTGTCTCTTGTCAATATCATTCGCTGAAAGTAAGCCGGACGAGACGCAACCGCGGTAAGTTTAATTTGTACAATTCCATTATCTGTTCGATTGTCATCACATTTATATTCTAATCCCTGTTCTAGAAATAAACTCTCTCTCTCAAACATTTCAACGTTAAAATTAGTTTGATATTAAATTTCGAGTCATCGTCCGAGCTGCAGCGATCACAGAATGCAACCTTGCAGACATTACAGCAGGCATTTTCATCAGAAATCTTCAACATCAGCAAGTAAAGGCGTTTTAGTTTTGTTTTTTCACTTAATCTTGGCATTTTTTAATTTTTATCAATCAAGTTTATCAGGAGTATTACTAGGTGCGTTCATATAACCGCGTGTGTAAATGGATGTAATTTTACACCTTATAAGTTTATATGCTTTCATGAGTCCCCCTATTGTGCTGGTCAAGAAAAAGAACGGAAAACTCAAATGTGCGTAGACTATAGGGCACTTAACAAACCAAATCTTAGCGATAATTATCCGCTACCACTGATCGATGACTGTATTAAGTACTTGCAGAATAGACGATATTTTTCGGTATTGGACTTAAAGAGCGGTTTCATCAGGTTCATATGGATCCTGAGTTCATATCATTTACATCTTTCACAACCCCTCATGGACAATTTGGGTTAAAAAATGCTCCAGCGGTATTGACAACATCTTCGGAGACATGATAGACAAAAAAAAATTATTATTTATAGGGACGATATAGTTGTTGCCACCGAGAGATATGACGAGCACATTAAACTTTTAAAATCAGTACTGGAACGAATTTCATTACGAAGGTTGAAACTTGATATGAGTAAATGTAAGTTTGGGTATAAGGAAATTGAGTATTTAGATTACAAAGTCACTCATAAAAGAATAGCACCTAGTAAATCTCACATAAAAAGTATACAAAATTTTCCGGCCCTTCAAACTTGAAGCAGTTACAATCATGTTTAGGGATGTTTTCTTATTTCCGCAGATTTGTACCGTCCTTCTCAGAAATAGCTAAGCCACTGCAGAACTTACTTAAAAGGAATACCCCATTTGATTTTGATGACAAATGCCATGAAGCCTTCCTGGAGCTGAAGTCTAGACTAGTTAAGAGCCCTGTTCTAGCCATTTATAGCCCTACCAAGGAAACTGAGTTACACTGTGACGCCAGTAGTATTGGCTTCGGTGCAGTTCTACTGCAACGCCAGGAAGATAATAAATTCCATACGATCTCCTATTTTTCTAAAACCGCATCGAGTTCGGAATCGAAATACCACAGTTTTGAATTGGAAACTTTGTCCATAATATATCCTTTAAGAAGATTTAGACATTATTTAGATGGTATACCATTCATGCTAGTTACTGATTGCAATTCCCTAACTACGACTCCTGATAGAAAACAGCTGAATCCTAGGACATCCCGGTGGGCTCTTGAACTTGAAAATTATAACTATAAAATACAGCATAGGAAGGGCACATCAATGGGCCATGTATATGCTTTGAGCAGGAGGCAGATAGCTTCAACCATAAATTCAGATGAGGTAGAATTTCGAATTCAAGTAGCACAAGAAAGAGACAAAGATATTCAATCGATGAGAAAACAATTGGAAAATGAGGAACTTCAAGATTATAAACTAATTGATGGGCTAGTATATAGAAGTAAACCGGACGGCAAAGATGCGCTTTACGTACCGTATGAAATGGAAAATAACGTTATACAATTGATTCATGCGAAAATGGGCCATCTATATATAGATTAAACTCTCAGCAGACTAGGTTTATATTACTGGTTTCCGCGAATGATAATGAAAGTGGAAAAGTTCATTAGAAATTGTTTAAAATGGTTGAAATTGTAACAAATGGAAGAAAAAGAAGATGGTGGACTTCCGGTTCAGCATTCAATATTGAGCACTGAAAAATAAAGTACTGAAATAATTAACCCGAACATTTCTCGTGTTTTAATAACCATCCAAGATAGAAGTTACAGTACTGAAGTTATGTTTTTTGGGAAAATCCTTATATTTGTACACATTATAGAGTTATTTTCGACCATAATTCAATCTCTGAATTATCTCGGAATATTCATGGGATCCGGGATTGTCTTTCAAATCCCAGAATTGCAAAAGACCTTCGGAATTCAGTAAAATGTAATTCGGGCTCAGATCGATCACCGGTGCGTTCAGAAAATTATCTCTCACGATCTGATCAACAGCTGTGTTTGCCGAAAGCGCGAAATTTGTTGAATATTTTTGATCAACTGAACGGTTAAGATTTTACGTCAAATTACTGAACATACATTGCAGAGACGTAAAGCTAAGGCCACATTGAGCTGCAGTACACTACGATTCACTATTTTTCCGCTAGGTGTGAAATGCTTCATAAGAATATATGCGAAGAACATTATGCAGAGCAGTGAAGTATGCCCAATGTGGCCTTAGCTTAAAGCTTATGTCAATTGTGAATGAAACTAAGTGTGATATCTTATCTGTCAACTGCCTGACAGGATGTTCAATATGGCTACTTTTTAGCGTTTTGGCAGGGTGTTCAATATGACGGCGCCTATCTTCAGCGGGTGATAGAAAGAGATACAGAATTAGACAGCGATAGTCAATTACAAATCAGGTGATCCAATCACTTTGGAATTTTGACGTCTATGCAGAAGATATCACACTTGGTTTCATTCACAATGCTTATGTCATCTAATACATTGGGCGATTTCAGGAAACACTAGCCATCATCCAGTGAGTTTTCTAGCTCCGTATGACGCTCAACGAACAGAGTTGCCAAAAGTAAAATATTGCATACAAATAACCCTGCAAAAATCGTGTGACCAAAAACGCACACAGCCACACGAATTTTTGACAGGGGTGACGATTTGGAATGAAAAATTGTGCAAATGAAATAGCATGCTGACAAATTTTGCTTTCCCACAATGTATCGTGCTCTCTCGCACCTATTATTTTCAAAGGGATAGCAAAATACGTAATTTTTGCGTGCGAAAAATCCGCCATTTCTAATTCTAAAGAAAAGTGGAAAATTTTTTCAATTTGTGTGATTTACATTTTGCAGAAATTAATATACGCATTCTTTAATATTTTTTGGTCTACTAAAGTGTGTTTTAGCAAAAAAAACTCATATCAATGTGTGCATGTTTATAAAGAAAGAAAGTGAAATATGTAATAGCATAGTATAAATAATCGTGAGCAATTCTAATGCAGAATAGTAAATTTTGATTTCCACATACATACAAGAAAAAAATTCTTGTTACCATTAAGATTTATTATCCAAAATTGAAAAAAAAAGATTAGAAAATTCGGTGTAAAAAAACGGCTATGTGTGCAATAAAATAGCCTCTCTTGTTGCGATACCCCTCCATGGTCTCCATTAATTATTGTGACGGAGGTGTGTTTGCAGCAGCAAAGTGAACCCAAACAGTGTAGGTCGTGGTGGTTGTTGTTCGTGGTCCGCATCAACTGGACCAGGTGGGGCAATGACGCCACATCCAGTTATACCAAGGTATATACCACAACAGCAACCGGGTAATGCAAGGCCACGATAGCAGCAGCAACAACCTCCCAAGGCTGGCTATCATCGTTGATTTATAAAAAAACAGTGTTGTGCATCTTTATTGCTTAAATATTTCCTCTGTTGAAACAGTTTCCACGATTCACTGTTCAACGAAAGCAGCAGCCAGCGTATGCCACCACTGAACAGCTGATAACAAAAACTTGGATGCACAGCAGTTTAAAGCCAAAATGGAAGTTGAGGAAATATCTGAAAATAAGGTAAATATATGTTTCGCGTTATTAACAAAATCGCCCTAAATTTTATGAATTAACAGATCGCTACGAACGACAAAGCACCCGAACGTGTGATCAAAGAAAGCACTACAGAAATTATCGCCGGCGGGGCCGTATTCTACAATCCAGTACACGAATTTAATCGTGATTTAAGTATTTCAGTACTTAATGTATACTCAAAGCGGTTGATAAGAGAGCGGGAAGCGGCGGCGCATAAAAATCCACAAAATACAAAAGAAACAAGCAATGCAAATGACAAGAAACCATACACGGTTGGTGGTGTAAAATACGACGATGGACTGCGAATATTGGAAGCGCTTGCTGCAACAAGTTTACGTAGCATAAGTTATGCAAAAGAAGTAGCAGGCGTGCGTGAAATTGTTGCAAATGATCTATCTAAGGTGGCAGTAGATTCCATTAGCGTAAATATGCGACACAATGGAGTGGAACATTTAATTGTGCCAAGCGAAGGGGATACAATGTAGGTTTGATATACGAATCAATAGCTAGTGATTTAACTGTAATAATCAATAATAAAATTCGCAATAGGACTCTCATGTACCTTTCAACTTCATATGAGAAGCGTTTCGATGTTATAGACCTAGATCCTTATGGTTGTCCGAATCGCTTTCTGGATGGCGCTATACAATCACTGTTGTTGTTGTTGTTGTAGCAATGCTCAGCCCACCTAATAGCCGCGACCGATCACAAATTGTCATCAATATCCTCTAACGGGAGTCCAAGGAAACTTGCCGTTTCAACAGGGGTGGACCATAAGGAAAGGGGTGTTAGAGGCGTTGGTTCCACATTACAATTAAAGAGATGGTTGCTGTCATGTGGGGACAAATTGCAAGCAGGGCATACATTTTGTATGTCGGGGTTGATTCTGGATAGGTAAGAGTTTAACCTGTTACAGTATCCAGAACGAAGTTGAGCAAGAGTGACACGCGTTTCCCTGGGGAGTATGCGTTCCTCTTCTGCGAGTTCTGGATATTTTTCTTCATGTACTGGATTCACCGGGCAATTCCCGACATAAAGGTCCGACGCTTGTCTATGGAGTTCACCAAGGACCTGCTTGTGTTTTTCCGCTTCATACGGCTGGGTTCTCAGGTGCCGTATTTCCTCAAAATGCTTACGGAGATGACCCCTTAGGCCCCTAGGCGGTGCTGGTTCGTCAATCAGATGTCTGTTGGGATGCCCAGGTTTCTGGGTATTCAACAGGAACTGTTTGGTCAGCATCTCATTTCTCTCCCTGATGGGGAGTATTCTCGCCTCATTATGCAGATGGTGTTCTGGGGACATAAGGAGACAGCCCGTGGCGATTCTGAGAGCAGTATTTTGGCAGGCCTGTAGTTTCTTCCAGTGGGTGGTTTTTAGGCTTGGCGACCATATGGGTGACGCGTAGCACGTAATCGGCTGGCTAATTGCTTTGTATGTGGTCAAGAGCGTTTCTTTATCTTTTCCCCAGGTACTGCCAGCAAGGGATTTGAGGATTTTATTACGGCTCTGAATTCTTGGAACAATTGCGGTTGCGTGCGCACCAAAATGTAGATCCTGATCAAACGTCACATTTTGGGGTGTAGGACAGTCGGTAGCGTAGTGCCATCGACGTGGATGTTCAATATGGTCGACATTTGGGGCGTCCATGTTGCAAATAAGGTCGCGGAAGATTTAGTCGGTGACAATGCCAGGTTTCGCGAGGCGAAAAAACTGGAGAGATCAGGGAGATAGCCGTTTATTTTATTGCATAGATCATCGATCTTTGGGCCTGGGCCTGTGGCCATTATTGTGCAGTCATCGGCGTAGGAAACGATTGTGACTCCTTCCGGTGGTGAAGGTAGCTTAGATATGTAGAAATTAAACAAAAGCGGGGATAGGACACCACCCAGTGGCACCCCTTGTTTAATTCTCCTTTGTTTTGATGTTTCGTTTCTGAATTGCACCGATGCCTGCCGACCACCCAGATAATTTGCGGTCCACCTTTTAAGACATGGGGGAAGGGTAGACCCTTCCAGGTCTTGCAGTAACGAGCCATGGTTGACCGTATCAAAAGCTTTTGATAGGTCTAACGCTACGAGTACTATTCTATGGTGGGGATATTGATTCAAACCGCAATTTATCTGGGTGCTAATGACATTTAGCGCGGAGGTAGTGCTATGGAGTTTTCTGAAGCCATGCTGATGAGGGGCTAGCTGCAAATGTGCTTGGAAATAAGGGAGCAAAATGGCTTCAAGCGTCTTTGCCACTGGCGATAGGAGAGATATCGGACGATATGACTCACCTACGTTAGCTGGTTTCCCAGGCTTTAGTAGCGGGACCACCTTGGCCGTTTTCCATTTCTCGGGTATGACAAAGGTGGAAAGAGACAGGTTGAAGACATGCGCTATGCCGTCTGGGCCCACTGCTTTGGATGGTTTAGCGCGACCAATGGCGTCCTCAACCTCTCTAGCGGTGATGGTAATTGGTGACGCGCTGAGTTTGTGTTTATGTGCGTGTCTATTGGCTCCGTCTATCTTTGTCGACCGTAGGATGCATTATATATTGTCGGCAGAAAGCGCTCGCGCATTTTTTCGCATCCGACAGCACCTTATCGCCAAAGGCGATGGAAGCTTTGTCTTTGTGCTTAGTCGGATTCGATAGGGACTTTACGGTGGACCAAAGTTTACCTACACCGGTAGAGAGGTTACAACCTCTTAGGTGCTCTTCCCATTTCGCCCGCTTGTGTTCGTCCACAAGCAATCTGATGCATTGGTTTATATCCCTTATTTGGGGGTCGCCTGGATCAAGCTGTCTTATAAGGTCGCGTTCCCTCGCTAAGCTCGCGGCCTCCGCCGGGAAGTGGGGCCGGATTTCGGGAATTCTCCCGGCGGGAATGAAATGTGCCGAGGCGGATTCAATGACCTTACGGAAGGCACGCTCCCCTTGGCGGGCATCAGTCGGGATAGGGAGGGCAGCAAAGCTGCTTTCTGTTGCAGATTTATATTCTTCCCACTTTCCTTTTTTGAAGTTTATGAAAGTGCGTTTTTCGGTGACGATGAAGTCGGCGGTACGCTCGAACGAAATAAGTATGGGCAGGTGGTCGGATGCCAATGTTACCATCGGCTGCCAGTTGACGCAGTTTACGAGTTCTGCGCTCACGATTGAGATATCTGGCGAGCTATGACAGCTTCCTACCATACGTGTGGGGGCGTCTCCGTTTATTGTGCAGAACGTCGTTTCGTCTATTTGATCCGCCAACATCTCACCCCTACTGTCCGCCCGCAAGTTTGAATGCCATAGGTCGTGATGGGCATTGAAATCGCCTAAGATAATGCGATTGTTGCCAGTGAGTAAGGCCTCGATATTAGGGCGGTATCCACTGGGGCAACAGGTGACAGGAGGGATGTAGATGTTGATGATTTCTAGATTTGCATCGCCTGACCGGACAGATAGGCCTTGACGTTCTAAGACATTGTCACTGCGGTCGATGCCAGGATCAAATATATGATATTGCACAGAGTGGTGTATAATAAACGCAAGGCCGCCTCCATTTCCGCTCTCGCGGTCTTTCCTGTGGACATTATAACCAGAGCAGGTCTGCAATGCAGATCTTGCTGTGAGTTTAGTCTCTTGAATCGCAGCAATGCGGATGTTATGCCGCTTCATGAAATCGACTATCTCCGTAATCTTCCCAGTTAGTCCATTACAGTTGAACTGCAGAATTCTGAAGTGCATGAGGGGTGACGCCGCCACTC
Source organism: Eurosta solidaginis (assembly GCF_040869045.1). Lineage (NCBI taxonomy): Eukaryota > Metazoa > Arthropoda > Insecta > Diptera > Tephritidae > Eurosta > Eurosta solidaginis. The sequence goes on along the minus strand of NC_090322.1, from coordinate 58,696,321 downwards.
TAGGGGTAAGTGAGGGGTGACTACGCCTAGGTTGTGGAAGGCCAGGACGCAATTGCTGTTGTGGCCTTGGGACTGGGCGCCCTTGGGCAAGCATTGGGGTACCCGGATGATTTGGGTTTGCGACCTGGCAACATGGCGCGATGAAACCCGTCGAGGGGTTGCCGTCGCGGAGACCAGAACATCTAGGAAAGTGGCACCACCCAAGGCAGGAGCTGCATTGAGCGGATGTCGCAAACCTATATATTCTGTGCTGGCAGACGGTGCAAACGGAGGCAGGGACTAAGAGTCTGTTTCCCTGACCTGCACGATTGCTGCCGAAAAGAGGGGGGGGGGGGGGGGGAGAAGAAGACGGGGGCAGGGGCTGATGCTCAGCATTGCTACCAGCTCTACTACGAAGGTAGTAGTTATGAGTGGTATCAGCTGTTTGAGTTGTTGGCGCCGTGGGGCGCGAGCAGCAGCGGGTACTTGTTGTGGCTTGCTGAGCAGCGAAGCTGCTGGAAGGTAGTGGGGATACGCTTAGGCGTAGACTACGGGACGCCCTTGGGCGTGAGCAGCAAGGAGCCACAAAAGATTTATAAAAGTTACGTGGACGTCGGGTTTTGGGATCAAGCCCAGAACAACCTGTCCGATGCAACCATCCCTTGCACGAGACACACTGAACAGAGTATGACCGTCCTAAAAATATTCTTTTCTGGCAAATGCAGCAAAACCATTTCTCAGGACCGGGGTCAGGAGACGGACCCGGATTGGGTTCGATACCTTCCCGGAGTAAGAGAATATGTAGCAGTCCTGCTGCAAGGAGCTGCTGGGAGGATGACAATTTGTGGGAGGGACGAAACAAATTAAATGGGGTCACACTGAAATGACAGTCCTTGGTCGGGAAAAATACCGAGTCGCTCCGGTACATAGAACCGACTGCCTTGGGAAGCGCTATACAATCACTGACGAGTGGGGGTTCATTACTTGTAACTGCGAATGATATGGCTGTGCTGGCAGGCAATACGCCTGAAGCCTGCAATGCCAAATATAGTTCTGTGCCTTTGCGTATGAAATGCTGCCATGAGATGGGATTGCGTATACTATTGCATTGCATTGAAACGCACTCTAATCGTTATGGAAAATATATTGAGCCACTTTTGAGCATTTCTGCCAATTTTTATATACGCGTATTTGTGCGTATGCATAGTAGTCAAGCGAAGTGTAAATATAGCATGAGGTTGGTATACAGCATTTTGGCCTTTTACCACAATCCAATTACTTACCATATCTTTATATTATGAACACAGCAAACAATGAATGGTATTTCAATGCACTGGTTGTGATACCTATACGCTACAGCCTATAGGTATTGTAAAAAGCAAGATCTCAGATAAAGGCAATGCGGAAGAAAAATTCGGTATACCAACTGGACCAAATGTTAATACAAATTGTGCGCATTGCGGTGATAAACATCATGTAAGTTTCAGCTATCCCACTTAAGTATTTAAACTCGAATAAATCAAATTTTTTCCTTCTTACTTAATTGGTTCTTAACCGTTTAAACGGTTATGTCCGTTCAAAAAGGCGCGTCAGTCGCTTTTTCAGAGGGTTAACTGGCACCAATTGTTCACACCAAATTGTTTCTTATATTCCCAAATATAGATGGGCGGTCCACTTTGGTCGCATCCCATACATGATCCAACGTTTGTTGAAGAATTGCTACAAATCATAGAAGAAAAACCGCTAAGTGATTTGGACACAACGTCGTTTAAAAGGTGTGTTATCGGCGGTATGCCTGAACTTGTATTGGGTACATGAGTTTTTATGTAAAAAATATTCATCATATCCAACATCAATACCTCGCATTCAATTGTGGACGCTGTACGCACTACATTGGGTTCACGTAATATGGACAAGCATATTTTTGATTCCAGTGGTAAGGCCACAATTTCAAATGATGGGGCAACCATTAAGAAACTATTGGATAAAATAATAACACAACGTAGCGTGCTCAAGTGGTATAAGCTTATCTGGAAAAGATTTTCGTAACGAAAACCCTGGAAGATTACCGCGCCTTGTCTGCTGTGGTTCAACAAAATATAACTTGGATATTTGTTGCTCCTTTCAATTTTCCTGAATACAAATGTCTGGATTGGAAAAATTTCAAGCAAATAAAGATTGGCGTGCAAAAGTCAAGAAATTACTTGTCATGCAATGGTAAATGCTTATAAATATATCATTAAAATTGCATGCTTGTTTATGATGAGCCATTCGAGTGAGCATGGAGATGGATGTTTTAAATACTGTAGAGTAAATTGGCTTAATATATAAGAATTTGAAATTTTTCCAAATCTTTGACTAAAAAGTAGCTACTAGCTTGTAGAACTTTATTACTTTACTTTTAAAAAGATAAATCACTTTAGCATGGTAATATATACCTATTATTAAAAATTAATACAAACAATATGTTCAACATTTTTTTGTCGATTCACGAACACATTTAGAAAGGCTACAACGCCTGCTAAAGAGCCGGTATCTTGCCAACACTTTAGCTTGGATTTAGAGGAGGATCTACAAACTTTGCTAGAAGCACGCGCAGCTCCTCATGTAGCGAATGTGGATCAACACGAAAGTAACGTTGCTGTTAGCGGAAATGCAATGGACAAACTATTTGAAATGGAGGATGAAAATAAATCCAACAATGCAAACACTATAAAGAGGATTCCTTATAATTTTTCAACTAAGGCATCTTGTGACGAAACTATATTTGAATGCCAACAGCAACGTACGTCTGATGAAAGTTTTATGGCTTTGGAAAAAATGTGTGATAAAACAGCATCCGATCCTAACAGCACACTAAGTACATACATAGCGAGAACAAGGATATGGTTAAAGAAGATGCTAAAAAGCGCAGCGCCGATGGAAACTATTTTAAAATCCCTTGTAAACAAGGTAAGTGAATATACAACATATTGAAAGTTGATAAGATTGCGTGGTATAAATTTAATAATATAATCTTAGAACTACAAGAAATAGATGAAGAAGCACAATCACTGCAACGTCTATTGCATGAATTATGCGTACAGGAGCAGCATCAATTGGATAATGAAACTCCTTTAAAAAGTATTGATGTAACACTACTAGAAGATATTGAAGCGCCATCTAAAATGTGGGACTCCACAATAGTGGGCGATACCACTTTACAAACTTCACCTTCCTAGAGGAAAATTGTGAAGATCAGTCTAATAGTTCTTTGGGTGGTGATGATGCATCATCACACATAAGCTTTCAAAGCGCTCAAAAAGGCAGTGAAACTTCAGCGACAACAAGCTTTTAAAAAAAAAGCCTTACCTACGCTCTAAATCTACGCCGTCATACACGTACTCATACCGGTGGAAAACCATACAAATGCGAATACTGCGAATGCACCTTTGCTGTAAGCGACCCAGTGCTGTCGCATTTACGTACACATCTGGGCAAAAATATTCATAGATGTGAGTTTTGCCCATCAACTTTTCCTCACTTTACGGAGTTACGTACGCATTTAACTACGCACAAAGACGAAGATCCAGAAACGCGGGAGCGAAATATGACAGCCTTAAAGGAGGAGGAGGCTAAATTAAAGCAAAATTTGGCCACTAAAATTCAGCAGCCGCCAAAACCCAAAGGAAAATATACGTGCAATTTCTGCAACAAGGGTAAAAGTTTATAAGACTGTGATTGTAAATGATATTCATTTTACTGATCGTTAATTCACAGATTTTACAACTTCATCGAAGCTAAAGCGCCATATACGTATGCATACCGGCGAGCGACCATACTCGTGCTCAGAGTGTGGGAAATCATTCTCATTGAAATCGTAAGAATATACAATAGGGTTCAGAGTTTGAACGGCCGGCAGTTAAAAATGGATTTATTTTAAAAGTTAATAAAAAAACTTATATCTAAACATATCCGTAAAACGAAAGGCACAAAAACAAAAGCTCAGTAAAAATGGGACAACTAAATGAAACCTTATATCCATATGGCCTGCTGATTGGAATATCACCCGGTTGTTGTTGTAGCAGTTAGGTGGGGCGAAGCACTGCTCAACAATATCACCCGGTCTCGAGTGCCGTTTCGAAAAGCACCTTTCTCAGAAAATATTTGAATAACCCCGTATATTAGAAAAGCCCTATCACAGAATTCGGTTGAAGAATGCCCTAACTCAGATTTGGCTTCAAAAATTACCGATCTGAGCTCAAATACAACACATTTTGACAATAGCTGGAGTGTTTATGAAACAAATTCTAAGATAGGGCGTTCTTCAAACGAATTCTGAGAAAGGAAGTTTTTGGAACGGCAGCCGAGATTTGGTGATATTCCACTCAGCAGCCGATATGAATATATGGTAAGTCTCATTTTTACCGACCTTTCCTTTCCATTTTAAAAATGTGCTTAACAAAACTTTTTTCTTTTAATGCACTCTTAAAATGAATCCATAAGCAATGTAACGTTAACAACTTTTTCATACTTGTTTTTTGATTTGTATTGAGAGTGGCGATTTTAATATTAGAACGGCTAATTTAGACAACTAAAATAACAAAAATTACTACAAAGTCAAATTTTAGTGAGGACCTCTAGTTTACCATAAAAATATTAAAATTAAAAGTCCCCATCTATCCTATTCGAGCTAAAAAAAAATTACTCGAGGTCAAAGGTCATTGCCTTAATAGTACCGCAGAAAAATTCCTCCAATTCTTTTCTCCTAGAGAGAACAATAATTGGGGAATAGGAATTTCGAATCTTCGAAGTCAGCTGATTTGCCAATTGAAATTTTGTTGCGCATTTCTATTTTTGTTAACAAATTAAAAGTTTAGTTATTGTTGCGAATTTGATTAAAATTGAGAAAAAAAATATAAGCAAAGCAACAGGGGCAACAAACGAATGATGCAACCATCTTTCACACGTTGTTATTGTAGCAGTGCTTCGCCCCATCCAATAGGTGCGACCGATCAGAAATTATCATCAATATCCTCTAACGGGAGTCCAAGGAAACTTGCTGTTTCGACAGGGGGGACCATAATGAAAGGGGTGTTAGAGGCGTTGGTTCCACATTACAATTAAAGAGATGGTTGGTGCCATGTGGGGACACATTGCAAGCGGGGCATACATTTTGTATGTCGGGGTTGATTCTGGATAGGTAAGAGTTTAACCTGTTACAGTATCCAGAACGAAGTTGAGCTAGAGTGACTCGCTTTTCTCTGGGGAGTATGCGTTCCTCTTCCGCGAGGTTTGGATACTTTTCTTTGAGTACTGGATTCACCGGGCAATTCCTAGCATAAAGGTCCGACGCTTGTTTATGGAGTTCACCAAGGACCTGCTTGTGTTTTTTCGCTTCATACGGCTGGGTTCTCAGGAGCCGTATTTCCTCAAAATGCTTACGGAGATAACTCCTTAGGCCCCTAGGCGGTGCTGGTTGACCAATCAGATGTCTGTTGGGATGCTCAGGTTTCTGGGTATTCAACAGGAACTGTTTGGTCAGCATCTCATTTCTCAACAATGGCAACCCAGATTTTCCCGTTATGCTCACTTAAAGCTGGAGACATTGGTGCTTTATCGGTAACCTTATAACAGCTGATTCGACCAACCTTATGAGAATCAATGCAATCGATTATTGGTGCCACTAAGGTCGTAACCGTATCGTAGCCAACCAATTGGGTTTTGGTTTACCGTCGTAACGATAAACAGCTGATTACGTTAGGGATACGGATACAGCGATACGACATACGTCACCAATGACTCCGGCTTAAGCGAGTGCCTGTCAGAAAGAAGTCAACACACTTGTACTTGTACACTATGACCACTCCGAACACAAATATATCGGACAACATTTCGGACGAAATGATTAAGAAAAACGCTGCCTTTTCTATTGATTCCTCTGCCGCCACTGCCGTTACCGCCGTTCATACTGCCGTCTATTCTGCCGCCACTGGCGTTCCAACTGTCTCTACTACCGATGTTTTGGTTGAACTAAATTCAACACCTGCCGTTCACGATGTTTTTGCTGCCGCTCAAGCATCTAATTTTAATGTTGCTAACATCGCTGCCGCTCCATCAAACTCTGCCCCAATTGACGTAAGAGCCACGACCATAACTGTGTATGACGAACTGGTGGCACTACGAAAACGTATGGATATGTTAAAATTAATGAAGGAAATCGACGAGCTTAGAGCTCGGGGGGTACAAGAGCAACGTAGACTGGATTTTGCCGATATAGACCATGCTGTTCCCAAGTTCAGTGGCGACGATATATCAGTGACAGTGGGACACTTTCTTCAAGACTTCGAAGAAGTAATGGAGTTGTCAGCAGTAGACGAACGATTTAAATTGCTAGCTCTTCGTCACTGCCTGGTGGGAACAGCCAAAGTTTTACTTACCACCACCAAAGCGTTAAGCTATGCCGAGTTAAAAAATGCCCTTACGATGGAATTTGATGTGCCGATACCGAGGAACGAAGTTTATAAGACATTGGCAAGACGCAAGTGGGACAAAAAGAGCGAGTCATTACATTGCTACGTTCTATTGATGCAGGCAATAGGAAAACGGGCAAACATATGCGAAACAGAAATCATCGATTTCATAATCGATGGCATATGCAAAGTAGTGCCAAATGCACATCTACTGTTACCGGCCAAAACACTTGATGAGTTGAAGGCATTAGTGAGCCGTTTTCAAAGAAAATATTTCACAGTAGAACCAGGAGTGGGAACAAAACATACGACTGCAGCAAACACGACAAAAATACCCGAAACCACCACAAAAATGCTACAATTGTTCCAAGGTTGGGCATATTAAGCCTCAATGCGCGTACCCGCTACGACCGACTGGCTCTTACTTCCGCTGTTGGCGTATCCGCCATGATCATCGCTCGTGCCCAAATCCAGAAAAAATTTTAAAATCACGTAACGAAGTTGCAGCCATAGGTGAAGACGTCAATACTTACTCATCCGATGATGCCGTAAATTCTTTTAATTTTGTAAGTATTAAATTCGAATTAGGTGAGAAGTCAATATCTGAAACAGTTTTTTCTTTGTTTGTTACCGGCAGTCCGGTTAGCTTTACAAGAGAGGCATACGTTCCAAAACAATTGGTGGAGAACCGTATGGCAAGATGCTCCTCAAAATTTAAAGCCATTGAGAAAAAGAGTTGAAAATAATACAAAAAATATTTTGTTATATTAATTTTAATAAAAAAGTGAATAAAATTGAATTGAATATCATACCAGACCATGATATGTTTGTACCAATTATTTGGGGACGTGACTTCCTACGTATATTTAATATCAAGTTGACGAATGTTAAGAAGAAATGAACCGAATTTTTAGATGTAAGACCCAAAATTAAATTAAAAATGTCAAAAATTCCCCAAGCTTTAGCTGATTCCAAAGCAATCTCTATTATAATTCAACAAAGTGCCGCTAAAAATAAATATTTTTCTGAAAGTGTTACGGCCGATAACTGCCGACAAAATTTTGACTCCATTTCCGCTTGTGTGCCTGACATATTTCATATCGACGTTTCCTATAACAAAAATTAAATTGATATAAAGAATATACTTACAAATGAGCAAAGTACTGAGCTGAAGCAAATTATAAATAATACTTATTTCAATCCTAATATTCTGAAAAAACCACTTAACTACGAAATGAAAATACGATTGAAAACTGATGTTCCTTTCCATTGCGCTCCTCGTCGGCTATCTTATCTTGGACGTACCGAAGTACGAAATATTTTAAATGAACTTCTGAAAGAAAACATTAGGGGGACTCATGTAACCGTATAAATGCCTTATAAAGTGTGTAAACGTATAAATTTATCTAGTGCGTAAACGAGCTGTCAAATTTTGTATGAAAAATCATTTACACAATTTGTATAAATTTACGCGCACATTTCATTGTGTAAACGCGGTAAACTCAAAGGAATGTGTGGCAGCACGGCCGCACGCAACCCTGTCGATCATTTGTTACTTGTATTTATTGTGAATCATCTGTTTGTATGTATGCATTGGAATGTAAACCGCGATTGTCTCTTGTCAATATCATTCGCTGAAAGTAAGCCGGACATTTATATTCTAATCCCTGTTCTAGAAATAAACTCTCTCTCTCAAACATTTCAACGTTAAAATTAGTTTGATGTTAAATTTCGAGTCATCGTCCGAGCTGCAGCGATCACATCTTTATTTCGCGATGCAATTTCTATAAAGTTTGCATTGGCAAATAATTTCATCACTGGAAGGGAGCACCGTTACCGGCGTTTTTGTATGCTGTCTAAACAATAAGTACATTTTTTCTTTCGTCATACTAAATGTATATGTATGTTGCTGCAAAGCAGCTTGGTGAAATTTATTATATATATTGTTCCATTTAATTAACATGCCATTGGGGACTTTGCCGCGAACACCGGTACGGAGGAAAAGTCCACGTTTCCAAGAGGATCAGCCAACAGAAAGTGAAGCAAATACACCAGAAAATTCAATAAACGTAGCAATGAGTAGCGACGAAGGCAACAACATCGCTCAAGAAGTACAGCAAAGTAATTTACAAGCAGAAGTGGTAAGCGGTGAAGGAAACAGCCAGCGGCTGCAAGAAGAGGGTGGCGCTACCAACGTCAACAACGTAGAGGCACAAAATAACGTCATATCTGTGCTTCAGAAACAAATCGCAGCATTGGAGAGTGAGTTGAAAAGGGTGCATAACAAGGTTAGGGAGAATGAGGCGCAGAACTGCCAACTAAAATTAGCGGTCCAACATCATACGATGTCAACTCCCGTTACAAATGGAAATATCTACGAATCTTCCAACCAAGTAATGCATCCCGTTAACTTTCCCATGTCCTACGCCACCGTACAAAGCTCTGTTGCACCCTCAGCCGACGCCGCTGCGCCAAACGCTGCTTCCTTCGTCAGCGCTACCCACAACGCAATGCAATCGGGCCATTCTGCCGCGCCTGATCCCACTGCTTCATCTAATGCCTTCTGTATCGCAATGCCAACTTCCTCCGTGCTGGGTGCTATTGTTTCAGCCACAATTGCCAGTGATGTTTACAATGCCATACCAGGTACTACAACCGCCAGTGCCACATTCGCCAATCTTGCCAGTGATTCATACAGTGCCATGTCACGCGCTTCTGTTGCCAGTGCGACTAAACCCGCTTTCGCTAATAATGATGGTGATTCATATTGTGCACTGGCAGGCGCTTCTATTGCCAGCGCCAACTATGCCGGCGTTCCATATAAAGACATGTCAAGCGCACCCGCTGCCAGCGCCAAGCCAGCCAACTGTGCTGCCCTATTTGCCAGCGCCGGCTATTCTGCCAGCGTCAACGTCGACGCAACTACTTTTGCCAACCGCGCCGTAGCATCGTTTTCCACCGCGCCATTCGCTGCCGCCGCAAAAAATATTGCAACGACATATCATAACGCAGCTCCAACTACAACCACCGGAGTCTTTAGCGCTAATTCCGTTGAAGCAATTTACGGGACAATGCCTCACGCCACACGTTCGTTCGCCGCTACAGATATTGGTAGCTCAAATGCCCCTTGCTACAATGCGGTCCCCGCCTTTCAGTCAGCATCAGGATACAGCGCGTCTCTAGATTCAACTCCTGCTATATCGTCTTCATACGGCAACGTAAACAACACATTGCCACCGCCACCCGTCAGCCGTCCCATCAGCATGCCGTCTACCTTAACGTTTCCAAGGAAACTCCAAGATCTCCCAGAGTTCAGTGGACTAGCTGAGGATTGGCCACTCTTCATCAATGCGTTTATAGAATCTACGTCTGCATACGGGTATTCGAAGTTGGAAAAGAACCAACGCCTTCAAAAAAGTTTAAAGGGTGAAGCTAGAGAGACTATGAAATCGCTGCTTATTCACCCCGACAACGTCGACGCCGTTATCGAGCAACTACGTTTTAGGTTCGGCCGACCAGAGCAGCTCATTCAAAGCCAGCTAGCTGCGGTAAAGGAAATTAGCCCTATATCGGAAAACGGAGTTGTCAAGATAATATCACTTGCTACTAAAGTAAAAAATTTGTCTGCCTTTTTACAGACCGCCGGCGGTCATCAACATTTAGCAAATCCAACCTTGATTTCCGAGCTAATCAACAAGTTACCAATGTCAAAGCGCCTTGAATGGGCGCGCTACTCATCCGCGATACAACCGTATCCTACTGTCGTTCACTTAAGCGAATGGCTTAGTGAAATAGCGAGTTTAATTTGCAAAGTCCAAGAGCACGCGCCACGTGAGCCAAAACGTCGGGTGGTACTACACGCCGTAGAAGAGCAACCAACTCATAAGTCCAAATGTGTCATGTGTCAAAATTATCACAAACTTCAGGAATGTGAACGTTTTTTGAACGCGAGTGTAGCAGACAGGTGGAAGTTTGTAAAAAGCCAACGATTGTGCTTCGCATGCCTAGCTAGAGGCCACTCCTCGCGACAGTGTCGCCGACGCAAAACTTGCTTATCCAATGGCTGCAAGAAAACGCATCATAAGCTGCTTCACGATGCTACCCCTGTGCACCGTCCTGCGGAGAAGTCCGCATCAGACATACAAGATCGTCGTACCCCAAACTCAGCATCAGTACTGAGTTGCGTTACTAACGTCAAGTCTAGTAAACTTCTTTTCCGTATTTTGCCCGTGACGTTGTACAATGATGGGAATACTGTTGACACTTACGCTTTATTTGATGAAGGTTCTTCCGTTACCATGATCGACAGTTCACTAGTCGAGGAGTTGGGTCTCAAGGGTGAAGCGCGAAGCTTAAATGTGCAGTGGTTTGGTGGGCACAAGGCACACCAGCCTGCTTCAGTGGTCAGCATGTAACGACAGCCGTTTAACAACCTACGCCCCTGTGCGCCTACACACACGCGCACCACTGTCTCTGCAAATAACAATGCCAATTGTCTGCAGAGCAACTGCGTATTATGTGTGTATGTGTGTGAATATAGAACAAATCGTTGTAGCTAACATGCTGGAAGCCTTCTAGGAACTTTGAGTGACTTTGGGATAAAGTGGGTTGACAGTAAACCGAAAACGGTAGTGGCAACAGGAAAAAGTTGTCTATAAAAGGGCCAACATCCCGTTCTTCTCGATCACAAAGCCTTGAATACGGTGCCCACAACGCGAGTGCAGTGAAAGTGAAGAAAAAAAAAATTTAATTAAAAGTATATAAAGTGATAAAGTTTCAAAGTGCGAAACCGTAAGCTACCGGTTCGGTGAAAAGTGCCGCATCCAAGAGAGAAATAGTATTCCTGCCAACACCAGATCCAGCACCACCAGCAACGGTAAGTACCACCACCATTCCCGTGTATCTAAATCCCCTACAGTAGTACAGTAGTCCCATGCCTATAACCCTCCATTAACGCCCGCATAATTTATCTCATTCCCCTCTTGTCATCCATAGTTTACATTGAAGGAATCCCCAAAGGAAACCAATCACCACCGTCGGTGCTAGGCACCAAAATCCACCAACGGTAAGTAAACACATCTACCTTAGTGACTACCCCAAAAGTGATATTGAATTTAGTGCCATTTTCTCAAGTGAACTTCATAGTTTGTCTGCTCCGTAAAGAAAATGATCTTGAAATAAAATTGATTTATGTTTGGGCAGATAAACATTAAAGTTCGCCGGAGAAATGGCCTATAAATGCTATACATGACATTGTTATGCCCAGCTTCATATTTTTATTGTTTGGTTTTCCTTTTCTTAGCATCACCACAAGGAGACTCGCTTAAAGCAACGGTGCGAGGCACCCGAACCACCAACTACAAACCACACCGAGTCACAAACACCAATAGCTACAACAACCCACACCGAACACGTAAGCCACCAGTACAACATAAAACACTCTCACTCGTCCAAACCACAAAAAAAAAAAGGAAAAAGTAAGAAAAATCGCATCCGCACCAAAAGATTGCATACATCCATATTCACAACCACACGCATTTGCAACCAACCACCGAAACATAGATAAGCTACTACACCGCAGATCCACATTCAAAACCACAACCTCAGAAATACACGCATAACCTTAACCACGAAACATCCAACCAGCAACCACACCTGCCGATCACAAACACACCGGCGACCACCACACAACCACACCAACAATAACCACGCAACACTCAAAAACACCACGACCACATTTGTACATACTTTCTGATACAACACATTCAAACACGGAAATAGTAAAACCAACATCAAGCAATTCCAACTATCCATCAAAATACACGGTAAGCACAAACACAACCAAAGCTATTAGCAGGTGAAAGGCTATTATCCCAAAACACAACTTAAACACACGCAAAGAGAGGGCTGCACATCACATCACACCACACCGAACAAGAGCACGCAACATATCACATCACATCAGATCACATCACTTCACGTTGTATCACATCATATCACAAACTACAATTAGCGGTGAGTTATATATAGCTGGTCGCTGGTGTGGATTGCTACATCAGCAGGGCTGTGGTGAGAAGACATCTCAAAGGTAGAGAGTACACTCAGCACATTATTCGAATTCGCCGCAAATACGACAACACCAAACTACCACGGAGGGGACCGACAATATTGATTTAGGTTTTTTGTTGTTTAAAAATTATGTTTTAGATTGTAAGATTTATGCCCTGAATTTCCCTTAACTCCTAAGCCTGAAATATTGGTGAATTGTAAGTTAGTTTTTTTTGGTATCTTCTCATTCTTATATGCATACACATCTTTCATACATATTTAACTTACCGAAAAACACACACACATATGTATCAACCACTTCACACACATTTCTTTTTTTTTCGCACATACCTACATATAATTTCATTTGCTTATATATATTTCAATATTTTTGGTGCTTACTAAGTATTTGCCTAAATTTGTTTTTTTTTTTTTTGATTTTTTTTCTCACACCCTAATCCGTGGGTACACAGGAATCTTTTCGATTTTTATTACATATTTCTAATTTCTTTCTATTAAATTTTGTTTTCATTATATTTTTCTTTTCACTTCGTTTTCCAGACAAAAAAATATAGAAATCCTTTTCATTTTTTTTTTTTGGCTTGGATTTTTCTTTGTGTGAAAGGAGGACCCTACTCCACGCACTTGGAGAAACTACATGACACACGTGTCACCTCCTTTTTTTTTCTCCACATTTGTAACTTTTTTTATCACTTAATTTTTAACCACTTGGTTTTTTTTTATACTTACTACAATACTTTCACTAAAAGCGTGTTTCGCACTCAGCTCGCGATTCTTTTCACTTTTTTTCATTATTTTATTTTTTTTAAACGTTTTTCTTTTTGTAATTAACACGCTCGCAAAAAAATGTGCATGCGTGTTTTTACTATTACAAACCGGAACTGAAAGTTCCATGAGGTAATAGAATATAATAGTGCAAAAGTACATGGAATAGGGTTTTTTTTGCTCTTTGTTTCTGTTTTCTTTCAGCTCCCGCTGCTACAGCCTTGGTACCTGGACTGCAGATGAGCGTGAGGAGATGAGTACGTGAATGGTTATATATAATGAATGGTAATCTCTATCTAGTTTGTTGTAATCTCTCTTATTTTTTTGTTTCTTTGCCTTCCATATAATCGTATGCACATATTTTATTGATCACCGTAACTATTGCTTAATGCAAGCAAGAGTTAAAGATTGTAGTAAGAGGGTGTTCCTATCTGGGTTATTTTATTTTCTTGTTATCTATTTGACATTTTTTTTACTTTGAATATTATATGCAGTAATTGCAGTATCCTTTTTGTTATTTTGATTGAGTTTAGACCAGGATAAGAAATAATAGAATTTAGAATTGCCAATACAAATCACTAGATATAAGTAAACATAGAATTTGTGAAAATAAACTTGTATAAAGAGGAAATGAGTTATTTCGAATTTATTGGCTGAAACAGTGTTAGGAAAAATGCAGGCCCTCTAAGTTTTCTTTTGTGTTAGTGTGGGTGTTGCCCTTGTGGCACACTAGGAATGAGTTAGGTTTTGCAACCCACTGACGGACGGTGATTTAGACTAGACCATTACAGACGGACGAACGTCAGGACAAGGGAATTCCTCATGAACAAGAGGGGTGGGATGACTCCACCTGACTCGGACGGTCTTCTCCTGCTTGCTCTCTTCTCCTTTTCCTTCTCCTTATCTTCTACAGGTCCCCATGTTTTTCTCCCTAGGCATGACAATTATAATTTTGTTTTTGTGACTGTGGGTTGAGGAAGGTGGCAAGAACCGCGCCTCAACGCCGACGAGCCTCAGCCGGGCTACCACCATGCCTAACCGCCACCCCTCTCGCCCCGGACCAAGCAGTTACATTACAAGCATGTTGGTTAGCGGGTGTGGTATGAATAAAAAGCACACGCTTCGCCATGTCTACAGTGTACGTGATCTGAATTTGCCATGTCAGACTCTGAGCGATACTGATATTTGTCAAAGCATTAGTCATAACCGATTTCTACCACTAGTACCATATAACGGTGCTACACCAAAACTACTCATAGGGCTAGATCACTACCACTTAGGACTTCCGAGTGAGACCATAAGAATCAATGCCAACGGGCCGTATGCCGCCCACACTGAGCTGGGGTGGACAGTATTTGGACCCTCAACAGCCCCTTCACCAGAATCGAACACAAGTCTCTTCGTAGGGCATACGTCTGAGCAAAGGCTTGACGTCATGATTGCTGACTATTTCAGCACCGAAGGGTTTGGAGTAAGGTCATCACCACCCATTGAGGGCAAGGCAGACGTGCGAGCACGTTCATTGCTTGCCTCAACCACGTGCCATGTAGACGGGCACTACGAAACCGGCCTGCTTTGGAAAACAGACGACGTCCATCTCCCTGAAAGCTACTCAGCTGCGTACAAACGTTTGGTCGGTATTGAAAGGCGCATGCAAAAAGATCCAGTTTTCGCCAATGCGTACAAGGACATCATGGACTCTTACGTCACCAAGGGCTACGCGCGTAGACTCACGCCAGATGAAGCAGCACAAAGCTCCCAAAAAACTTGGTACTTGCCACACTTTGGGGTGACCAATCTTAACAAGCCTGGAAAACTTCGCCTAGTGTTTGATGCTGCAGCTGAGTCCCATGGTGTTTCTCTCAACTCCCAGTTGCTTAAGGGTCCACAAGAATACCAGCCTCTGCCGTCCGTGCTATTCCACTTTCGGGAAGGAGCAGTAGCAGTATGTGGCGATATAAAGGAAATGTTCTATCAGGTACGCATACGTAAGGAGGACCGATGTTCACAACGTTTCCTATGGCGTGACGGCAACACATCAAAACAACCAGAGGTATTCGAGATGGTAGTAATGACGTTCGGAGCGGCTTGCTCTCCGTGTGCCGCCCAGTATGTGAAATCCCTGAACGCCCTAGAACACCAAGAGAAGTCTCCTCGAGCCGTGAAGTCGATCCTTGAACGACATTATGTGGATGATTTCGTTGATAGTTTTAACGATGCTAAGGAAGCAATCGACGTAGCGAAGAAAGTGCGTGACATCCATAAGATTGCAGGCTTCGAGTTACGCCGCTTTACATCGAATTCGCAAGAAGTTTTGGAGGCACTCAACGGGACGGAATTTGCCATACCCATTCTTAGCAAGGAAGGGATAGCCGTTGAGAAAATTCTTAGTATGGTCTGGCAGCCGTCTACCGACTGTTTCACCTTTAGACTTCGATTCCACAAAATAGACGACGCCATCAACACTGGCGAACGGAAACCCACCAAACGAGAACTGCTCAGCATTGTAATGTCGATATTCGACCCCCTCGGATTTCTCAACAACCTTACGATTACAGCGAAATTATTAATGCGTGAAATTTGGCGAAGGAAGATTAAATGGGATGAACAATTAGCCGACGATCTCAATGATGCTTGGCGTTCATGGCAACAACGACTTCCACCAACCACATGTTTGCAAATTCCAAGATACTACTTTCGGTGCGAAAAGCCAAACGATATTCAGCTGCACATTTTTGTTGATTCTAGCGAACAGGCGTTCGCAGCAGTGGCATATTGGAGGATCGAAAACTCGGCTGGTGAAATAAGCGTATCCTTCGTCTGTTCAAAATCACGCTGCGCTCCACTGAAGCCACTCACTGTGCCGCGCCTCGAGCTGCAAGCCGCAGTTCTCGGCACAAGATTGATGCAAACAATCCGTGAGGAGCATGAGGTTGTCATATCCGATTGTGTCCTATGGTCCGATTCAACAACCGTACTCAAGTGGATACGCAGCGAACATAGACGATATAAACCATTTGTCGCCCACAGAGTGGCGGAAATCATAGCCGCTACAACATTATGTAGTTGGAGATGGATACCAACAGGTCATAACGTTGCCGACGAAGCCACCCGAGCTAGACGCACTTGCACTGAGTCCGAATCGTGTTGGTTAAGTGGCCCACAGTTTTTGCGAATGAGAAAAGAGTATTGGCCAACAGGCCCCGAAATCCAAGAAACTGACGCTTCCGGCGATGAAGAACTCCGACCGAAACATGCCTTGGCCGTTGTGAGTAATATTTTTGTCGATTACAACCGTTTTACATCTTTTTGCAGACTGATCCCAACAATTGGATGGGTGACTCGTTTCGTGGGGCGATGCCGCAACGGTAAGCAACCTGATGAGGTCTATGGATTAACGCCATGGGAATTGGAAGCGGCAAAGACAGTTATTTATCGCCAGGTTCAAGCTGAAGCGTTCGCCGCAGAACTCCGTTTGCTCGAAAAAGGCACTCCCATCTCTCGGTCAAGTGTGATCTACAAACTCTCGCCTTACATAGATGAGCATCGTATCCTTCGCGTGAAAGGTCGCATCGACGCCGCAGAATGGCTACCAGTTCCCACTCGACGTCCTATTATATTACCCTCAAATCATCCGTTAACAAAGCTTCTAGTGAACCACCATCACGTTGCCATGAAACATCAAAACGCAGAAGCAACAATCTGCGAAATCCGTCAAAAATATTGGATACCCCGATTGCGTAAGTTACTTCGAACCGTTATTAGTAGCTGTCAAGTCTGTCGATTGTCCAGAGCGGCGCCAGTTGTACCCACTATGGGCCCATTGCCCGTTGATCGTTTAACGCCGTACGTAAGACCGTTCTCCTACACCGGCCTCGATTATTTTGGCCCTATCATTGTCACGATCGGGCGACGTCAAGAGAAACGCTGGGTGGCACTGTTCACCTGCCTCACCATTAGGGCGATACACTTGGAACTCGCTCATGACTTCAATCGTCGCGGAGTTCCCGTGAGAATAAGGTCAGACAATGGAAAAAATTTTGTGGGCGCCAATCAAGAAGCTAAACGGTTTAGTGAAGTATTCGACTGCGAGCGCTTGCAGGCAGAAATGTCAAGTAAAGGAGTGGAGTGGTGGTTCAACTGTCCGATCAATCCATCCGAGGGCGGTGCGTGGGAACGGATGGTGCAGTGCGTAAAACGAGTGCTGCGTCAAACACTGAAAGAGAGATGTCCGAAGGAACACACACTGCTTTGCTTCTTGATCGAAGCGGAAAACGTCGTCAACTCTCGTCCTCTCACTCATCTGCCAATATCACCTGACCAGGAGGAACCACTCACGCCAAACCATTTCTTGCTCGGCACGGCCAACACTGCGCACACACCAGCGAGTCATGTACACCCCGAAAGGCTATGTGCTCTGCGAAAGCAGTGGAGGATTGCTCGCCAACTACGAGATCACTTCTGGAAGAGGTGGATTGCAGAGTATTTGCCAACATTAACCCGTCGTGCGAAATGGTGTGAGGCTACAAGATCCTTGAAGATTGGCGATATTGTGTTTATTTGCGACAGTTCCATACCACGTAATCAAAGGTGTCGAGGCGTTATAGAACAAGTCTACCCAGGAGTTGATGGCGTCGTCAGGCAAGCGGACGTGCGTACTTCGAAAGGAACGTGGCGGCGAGCTGCATCCAAATTGGCTTTGTTGGACGTAGAATCTGGTGAATCTTGTTGATTCACGGGGGCGGGGGTGTGGCAGCACGGCCGCACGCAACCCTGTCGATCATTTGTTACTTGTATTTATTGTGAATCATCTGTTTGTATGTATGCATTGGAATGTAAACCGCGATTGTCTCTTGTCAATATCATTCGCTGAAAGTAAGCCGGACGAGACGCAACCGCGGTAAGTTTAATTTGTACAATTCCATTATCTGTTCGATTGTCATCACATTTATATTCTAATCCCTGTTCTAGAAATAAACTCTCTCTCTCAAACATTTCAACGTTAAAATTAGTTTGATATTAAATTTCGAGTCATCGTCCGAGCTGCAGCGATCACAGAATGCAACCTTGCAGACATTACAGCAGGCATTTTCATCAGAAATCTTCAACATCAGCAAGTAAAGGCGTTTTAGTTTTGTTTTTTCACTTAATCTTGGCATTTTTTAATTTTTATCAATCAAGTTTATCAGGAGTATTACTAGGTGCGTTCATATAACCGCGTGTGTAAATGGATGTAATTTTACACCTTATAAGTTTATATGCTTTCATGAGTCCCCCTATTGTGCTGGTCAAGAAAAAGAACGGAAAACTCAAATGTGCGTAGACTATAGGGCACTTAACAAACCAAATCTTAGCGATAATTATCCGCTACCACTGATCGATGACTGTATTAAGTACTTGCAGAATAGACGATATTTTTCGGTATTGGACTTAAAGAGCGGTTTCATCAGGTTCATATGGATCCTGAGTTCATATCATTTACATCTTTCACAACCCCTCATGGACAATTTGGGTTAAAAAATGCTCCAGCGGTATTGACAACATCTTCGGAGACATGATAGACAAAAAAAAATTATTATTTATAGGGACGATATAGTTGTTGCCACCGAGAGATATGACGAGCACATTAAACTTTTAAAATCAGTACTGGAACGAATTTCATTACGAAGGTTGAAACTTGATATGAGTAAATGTAAGTTTGGGTATAAGGAAATTGAGTATTTAGATTACAAAGTCACTCATAAAAGAATAGCACCTAGTAAATCTCACATAAAAAGTATACAAAATTTTCCGGCCCTTCAAACTTGAAGCAGTTACAATCATGTTTAGGGATGTTTTCTTATTTCCGCAGATTTGTACCGTCCTTCTCAGAAATAGCTAAGCCACTGCAGAACTTACTTAAAAGGAATACCCCATTTGATTTTGATGACAAATGCCATGAAGCCTTCCTGGAGCTGAAGTCTAGACTAGTTAAGAGCCCTGTTCTAGCCATTTATAGCCCTACCAAGGAAACTGAGTTACACTGTGACGCCAGTAGTATTGGCTTCGGTGCAGTTCTACTGCAACGCCAGGAAGATAATAAATTCCATACGATCTCCTATTTTTCTAAAACCGCATCGAGTTCGGAATCGAAATACCACAGTTTTGAATTGGAAACTTTGTCCATAATATATCCTTTAAGAAGATTTAGACATTATTTAGATGGTATACCATTCATGCTAGTTACTGATTGCAATTCCCTAACTACGACTCCTGATAGAAAACAGCTGAATCCTAGGACATCCCGGTGGGCTCTTGAACTTGAAAATTATAACTATAAAATACAGCATAGGAAGGGCGCATCAATGGGCCATGTATATGCTTTGAGCAGGAGGCAGATAGCTTCAACCATAAATTCAGATGAGGTAGAATTTCGAATTCAAGTAGCACAAGAAAGAGACAAAGATATTCAATCGATGAGAAAACAATTGGAAAATGAGGAACTTCAAGATTATAAACTAATTGATGGGCTAGTATATAGAAGTAAACCGGACGGCAAAGATGCGCTTTACGTACCGTATGAAATGGAAAATAACGTTATACAATTGATTCATGCGAAAATGGGCCATCTATATATAGATTAAACTCTCAGCAGACTAGGTTTATATTACTGGTTTCCGCGAATGATAATGAAAGTGGAAAAGTTCATTAGAAATTGTTTAAAATGGTTGAAATTGTAACAAATGGAAGAAAAAGAAGATGGTGGACTTCCGGTTCAGCATTCAATATTGAGCACTGAAAAATAAAGTACTGAAATAATTAACCCGAACATTTCTCGTGTTTTAATAACCATCCAAGATAGAAGTTACAGTACTGAAGTTATGTTTTTTGGGAAAATCCTTATATTTGTACACATTATAGAGTTATTTTCGACCATAATTCAATCTCTGAATTATCTCGGAATATTCATGGGATCCGGGATTGTCTTTCAAATCCCAGAATTGCAAAAGACCTTCGGAATTCAGTAAAATGTAATTCGGGCTCAGATCGATCACCGGTGCGTTCAGAAAATTATCTCTCACGATCTGATCAACAGCTGTGTTTGCCGAAAGCGCGAAATTTGTTGAATATTTTTGATCAACTGAACGGTTAAGATTTTACGTCAAATTACTGAACATACATTGCAGAGACGTAAAGCTAAGGCCACATTGAGCTGCAGTACACTACGATTCACTATTTTTCCGCTAGGTGTGAAATGCTTCATAAGAATATATGCGAAGAACATTATGCAGAGCAGTGAAGTATGCCCAATGTGGCCTTAGCTTAAAGCTTATGTCAATTGTGAATGAAACTAAGTGTGATATCTTATCTGTCAACTGCCTGACAGGATGTTCAATATGGCTACTTTTTAGCGTTTTGGCAGGGTGTTCAATATGACGGCGCCTATCTTCAGCGGGTGATAGAAAGAGATACAGAATTAGACAGCGATAGTCAATTACAAATCAGGTGATCCAATCACTTTGGAATTTTGACGTCTATGCAGAAGATATCACACTTGGTTTCATTCACAATGCTTATGTCATCTAATACATTGGGCGATTTCAGGAAACACTAGCCATCATCCAGTGAGTTTTCTAGCTCCGTATGACGCTCAACGAACAGAGTTGCCAAAAGTAAAATATTGCATACAAATAACCCTGCAAAAATCGTGTGACCAAAAACGCACACAGCCACACGAATTTTTGACAGGGGTGACGATTTGGAATGAAAAATTGTGCAAATGAAATAGCATGCTGACAAATTTTGCTTTCCCACAATGTATCGTGCTCTCTCGCACCTATTATTTTCAAAGGGATAGCAAAATACGTAATTTTTGCGTGCGAAAAATCCGCCATTTCTAATTCTAAAGAAAAGTGGAAAATTTTTTCAATTTGTGTGATTTACATTTTGCAGAAATTAATATACGCATTCTTTAATATTTTTTGGTCTACTAAAGTGTGTTTTAGCAAAAAAAACTCATATCAATGTGTGCATGTTTATAAAGAAAGAAAGTGAAATATGTAATAGCATAGTATAAATAATCGTGAGCAATTCTAATGCAGAATAGTAAATTTTGATTTCCACATACATACAAGAAAAAAATTCTTGTTACCATTAAGATTGGACTGCGAATATTGGAAGCGCTTGCTGCAACAAGTTTACGTAGCATAAGTTATGCAAAAGAAGTAGCAGGCGTGCGTGAAATTGTTGCAAATGATCTATCTAAGGTGGCAGTAGATTCCATTAGCGTAAATATGCGACACAATGGAGTGGAACATTTAATTGTGCCAAGCGAAGGGGATACAATGTAGGTTTGATATACGAATCAATAGCTAGTGATTTAACTGTAATAATCAATAATAAAATTCGCAATAGGACTCTCATGTACCTTTCAACTTCATATGAGAAGCGTTTCGATGTTATAGACCTAGATCCTTATGGTTGTCCGAATCGCTTTCTGGATGGCGCTATACAATCACTGTTGTTGTTGTTGTTGTAGCAATGCTCAGCCCACCTAATAGCCGCGACCGATCACAAATTGTCATCAATATCCTCTAACGGGAGTCCAAGGAAACTTGCCGTTTCAACAGGGGTGGACCATAAGGAAAGGGGTGTTAGAGGCGTTGGTTCCACATTACAATTAAAGAGATGGTTGCTGTCATGTGGGGACAAATTGCAAGCAGGGCATACATTTTGTATGTCGGGGTTGATTCTGGATAGGTAAGAGTTTAACCTGTTACAGTATCCAGAACGAAGTTGAGCAAGAGTGACACGCGTTTCCCTGGGGAGTATGCGTTCCTCTTCTGCGAGTTCTGGATATTTTTCTTCATGTACTGGATTCACCGGGCAATTCCCGACATAAAGGTCCGACGCTTGTCTATGGAGTTCACCAAGGACCTGCTTGTGTTTTTCCGCTTCATACGGCTGGGTTCTCAGGTGCCGTATTTCCTCAAAATGCTTACGGAGATGACCCCTTAGGCCCCTAGGCGGTGCTGGTTCGTCAATCAGATGTCTGTTGGGATGCCCAGGTTTCTGGGTATTCAACAGGAACTGTTTGGTCAGCATCTCATTTCTCTCCCTGATGGGGAGTATTCTCGCCTCATTATGCAGATGGTGTTCTGGGGACATAAGGAGACAGCCCGTGGCGATTCTGAGAGCAGTATTTTGGCAGGCCTGTAGTTTCTTCCAGTGGGTGGTTTTTAGGCTTGGCGACCATATGGGTGACGCGTAGCACGTAATCGGCTGGCTAATTGCTTTGTATGTGGTCAAGAGCGTTTCTTTATCTTTTCCCCAGGTACTGCCAGCAAGGGATTTGAGGATTTTATTACGGCTCTGAATTCTTGGAACAATTGCGGTTGCGTGCGCACCAAAATGTAGATCCTGATCAAACGTCACATTTTGGGGTGTAGGACAGTCGGTAGCGTAGTGCCATCGACGTGGATGTTCAATATGGTCGACATTTGGGGCGTCCATGTTGCAAATAAGGTCGCGGAAGATTTAGTCGGTGACAATGCCAGGTTTCGCGAGGCGAAAAAACTGGAGAGATCAGGGAGATAGCCGTTTATTTTATTGCATAGATCATCGATCTTTGGGCCTGGGCCTGTGGCCATTATTGTGCAGTCATCGGCGTAGGAAACGATTGTGACTCCTTCCGGTGGTGAAGGTAGCTTAGATATGTAGAAATTAAACAAAAGCGGGGATAGGACACCACCCAGTGGCACCCCTTGTTTAATTCTCCTTTGTTTTGATGTTTCGTTTCTGAATTGCACCGATGCCTGCCGACCACCCAGATAATTTGCGGTCCACCTTTTAAGACATGGGGGAAGGGTAGACCCTTCCAGGTCTTGCAGTAACGAGCCATGGTTGACCGTATCAAAAGCTTTTGATAGGTCTAACGCTACGAGTACTATTCTATGGTGGGGATATTGATTCAAACCGCAATTTATCTGGGTGCTAATGACATTTAGCGCGGAGGTAGTGCTATGGAGTTTTCTGAAGCCATGCTGATGAGGGGCTAGCTGCAAATGTGCTTGGAAATAAGGGAGCAAAATGGCTTCAAGCGTCTTTGCCACTGGCGATAGGAGAGATATCGGACGATATGACTCACCTACGTTAGCTGGTTTCCCAGGCTTTAGTAGCGGGACCACCTTGGCCGTTTTCCATTTCTCGGGTATGACAAAGGTGGAAAGAGACAGGTTGAAGACATGCGCTATGCCGTCTGGGCCCACTGCTTTGGATGGTTTAGCGCGACCAATGGCGTCCTCAACCTCTCTAGCGGTGATGGTAATTGGTGACGCGCTGAGTTTGTGTTTATGTGCGTGTCTATTGGCTCCGTCTATCTTTGTCGACCGTAGGATGCATTATATATTGTCGGCAGAAAGCGCTCGCGCATTTTTTCGCATCCGACAGCACCTTATCGCCAAAGGCGATGGAAGCTTTGTCTTTGTGCTTAGTCGGATTCGATAGGGACTTTACGGTGGACCAAAGTTTACCTACACCGGTAGAGAGGTTACAACCTCTTAGGTGCTCTTCCCATTTCGCCCGCTTGTGTTCGTCCACAAGCAATCTGATGCATTGGTTTATATCCCTTATTTGGGGGTCGCCTGGATCAAGCTGTCTTATAAGGTCGCGTTCCCTCGCTAAGCTCGCGGCCTCCGCCGGGAAGTGGGGCCGGATTTCGGGAATTCTCCCGGCGGGAATGAAATGTGCCGAGGCGGATTCAATGACCTTACGGAAGGCACGCTCCCCTTGGCGGGCATCAGTCGGGATAGGGAGGGCAGCAAAGCTGCTTTCTGTTGCAGATTTATATTCTTCCCACTTTCCTTTTTTGAAGTTTATGAAAGTGCGTTTTTCGGTGACGATGAAGTCGGCGGTACGCTCGAACGAAATAAGTATGGGCAGGTGGTCGGATGCCAATGTTACCATCGGCTGCCAGTTGACGCAGTTTACGAGTTCTGCGCTCACGATTGAGATATCTGGCGAGCTATGACAGCTTCCTACCATACGTGTGGGGGCGTCTCCGTTTATTGTGCAGAACGTCGTTTCGTCTATTTGATCCGCCAACATCTCACCCCTACTGTCCGCCCGCAAGTTTGAATGCCATAGGTCGTGATGGGCATTGAAATCGCCTAAGATAATGCGATTGTTGCCAGTGAGTAAGGCCTCGATATTAGGGCGGTATCCACTGGGGCAACAGGTGACAGGAGGGATGTAGATGTTGATGATTTCTAGATTTGCATCGCCTGACCGGACAGATAGGCCTTGACGTTCTAAGACATTGTCACTGCGGTCGATGCCAGGATCAAATATATGATATTGCACAGAGTGGTGTATAATAAACGCAAGGCCGCCTCCATTTCCGCTCTCGCGGTCTTTCCTGTGGACATTATAACCAGAGCAGGTCTGCAATGCAGATCTTGCTGTGAGTTTAGTCTCTTGAATCGCAGCAATGCGGATGTTATGCCGCTTCATGAAATCGACTATCTCCGTAATCTTCCCAGTTAGTCCATTACAGTTGAACTGCAGAATTCTGAAGTGCATGAGGGGTGACGCCGCCACTCTAGGGGTAAGTGAGGGGTGACTACGCCTAGGTTGTGGAAGGCCAGGACGCAATTGCTGTTGTGGCCTTGGGACTGGGCGCCCTTGGGCAAGCATTGGGGTACCCGGATGATTTGGGTTTGCGACCTGGCAACATGGCGCGATGAAACCCGTCGAGGGGTTGCCGTCGCGGAGACCAGAACATCTAGGAAAGTGGCACCACCCAAGGCAGGAGCTGCATTGAGCGGATGTCGCAAACCTATATATTCTGTGCTGGCAGACGGTGCAAACGGAGGCAGGGACTAAGAGTCTGTTTCCCTGACCTGCACGATTGCTGCCGAAAAGAGGGGGGGGGGGGGGGAGAAGAAGACGGGGGCAGGGGCTGATGCTCAGCATTGCTACCAGCTCTACTACGAAGGTAGTAGTTATGAGTGGTATCAGCTGTTTGAGTTGTTGGCGCCGTGGGGCGCGAGCAGCAGCGGGTACTTGTTGTGGCTTGCTGAGCAGCGAAGCTGCTGGAAGGTAGTGGGGATACGCTTAGGCGTAGACTACGGGACGCCCTTGGGCGTGAGCAGCAAGGAGCCACAAAAGATTTATAAAAGTTACGTGGACGTCGGGTTTTGGGATCAAGCCCAGAACAACCTGTCCGATGCAACCATCCCTTGCACGAGACACACTGAACAGAGTATGACCGTCCTAAAAATATTCTTTTCTGGCAAATGCAGCAAAACCATTTCTCAGGACCGGGGTCAGGAGACGGACCCGGATTGGGTTCGATACCTTCCCGGAGTAAGAGAATATGTAGCAGTCCTGCTGCAAGGAGCTGCTGGGAGGATGACAATTTGTGGGAGGGACGAAACAAATTAAATGGGGTCACACTGAAATGACAGTCCTTGGTCGGGAAAAATACCGAGTCGCTCCGGTACATAGAACCGACTGCCTTGGGAAGCGCTATACAATCACTGACGAGTGGGGGTTCATTACTTGTAACTGCGAATGATATGGCTGTGCTGGCAGGCAATACGCCTGAAGCCTGCAATGCCAAATATAGTTCTGTGCCTTTGCGTATGAAATGCTGCCATGAGATGGGATTGCGTATACTATTGCATTGCATTGAAACGCACTCTAATCGTTATGGAAAATATATTGAGCCACTTTTGAGCATTTCTGCCAATTTTTATATACGCGTATTTGTGCGTATGCATAGTAGTCAAGCGAAGTGTAAATATAGCATGAGGTTGGTATACAGCATTTTGGCCTTTTACCACAATCCAATTACTTACCATATCTTTATATTATGAACACAGCAAACAATGAATGGTATTTCAATGCACTGGTTGTGATACCTATACGCTACAGCCTATAGGTATTGTAAAAAGCAAGATCTCAGATAAAGGCAATGCGGAAGAAAAATTCGGTATACCAACTGGACCAAATGTTAATACAAATTGTGCGCATTGCGGTGATAAACATCATGTAAGTTTCAGCTATCCCACTTAAGTATTTAAACTCGAATAAATCAAATTTTTTCCTTCTTACTTAATTGGTTCTTAACCGTTTAAACGGTTATGTCCGTTCAAAAAGGCGCGTCAGTCGCTTTTTCAGAGGGTTAACTGGCACCAATTGTTCACACCAAATTGTTTCTTATATTCCCAAATATAGATGGGCGGTCCACTTTGGTCGCATCCCATACATGATCCAACGTTTGTTGAAGAATTGCTACAAATCATAGAAGAAAAACCGCTAAGTGATTTGGACACAACGTCGTTTAAAAGGTGTGTTATCGGCGGTATGCCTGAACTTGTATTGGGTACATGAGTTTTTATGTAAAAAATATTCATCATATCCAACATCAATACCTCGCATTCAATTGTGGACGCTGTACGCACTACATTGGGTTCACGTAATATGGACAAGCATATTTTTGATTCCAGTGGTAAGGCCACAATTTCAAATGATGGGGCAACCATTAAGAAACTATTGGATAAAATAATAACACAACGTAGCGTGCTCAAGTGGTATAAGCTTATCTGGAAAAGATTTTCGTAACGAAAACCCTGGAAGATTACCGCGCCTTGTCTGCTGTGGTTCAACAAAATATAACTTGGATATTTGTTGCTCCTTTCAATTTTCCTGAATACAAATGTCTGGATTGGAAAAATTTCAAGCAAATAAAGATTGGCGTGCAAAAGTCAAGAAATTACTTGTCATGCAATGGTAAATGCTTATAAATATATCATTAAAATTGCATGCTTGTTTATGATGAGCCATTCGAGTGAGCATGGAGATGGATGTTTTAAATACTGTAGAGTAAATTGGCTTAATATATAAGAATTTGAAATTTTTCCAAATCTTTGACTAAAAAGTAGCTACTAGCTTGTAGAACTTTATTACTTTACTTTTAAAAAGATAAATCACTTTAGCATGGTAATATATACCTATTATTAAAAATTAATACAAACAATATGTTCAACATTTTTTTGTCGATTCACGAACACATTTAGAAAGGCTACAACGCCTGCTAAAGAGCCGGTATCTTGCCAACACTTTAGCTTGGATTTAGAGGAGGATCTACAAACTTTGCTAGAAGCACGCGCAGCTCCTCATGTAGCGAATGTGGATCAACACGAAAGTAACGTTGCTGTTAGCGGAAATGCAATGGACAAACTATTTGAAATGGAGGATGAAAATAAATCCAACAATGCAAACACTATAAAGAGGATTCCTTATAATTTTTCAACTAAGGCATCTTGTGACGAAACTATATTTGAATGCCAACAGCAACGTACGTCTGATGAAAGTTTTATGGCTTTGGAAAAAATGTGTGATAAAACAGCATCCGATCCTAACAGCACACTAAGTACATACATAGCGAGAACAAGGATATGGTTAAAGAAGATGCTAAAAAGCGCAGCGCCGATGGAAACTATTTTAAAATCCCTTGTAAACAAGGTAAGTGAATATACAACATATTGAAAGTTGATAAGATTGCGTGGTATAAATTTAATAATATAATCTTAGAACTACAAGAAATAGATGAAGAAGCACAATCACTGCAACGTCTATTGCATGAATTATGCGTACAGGAGCAGCATCAATTGGATAATGAAACTCCTTTAAAAAGTATTGATGTAACACTACTAGAAGATATTGAAGCGCCATCTAAAATGTGGGACTCCACAATAGTGGGCGATACCACTTTACAAACTTCACCTTCCTAGAGGAAAATTGTGAAGATCAGTCTAATAGTTCTTTGGGTGGTGATGATGCATCATCACACATAAGCTTTCAAAGCGCTCAAAAAGGCAGTGAAACTTCAGCGACAACAAGCTTTTAAAAAAAAAGCCTTACCTACGCTCTAAATCTACGCCGTCATACACGTACTCATACCGGTGGAAAACCATACAAATGCGAATACTGCGAATGCACCTTTGCTGTAAGCGACCCAGTGCTGTCGCATTTACGTACACATCTGGGCAAAAATATTCATAGATGTGAGTTTTGCCCATCAACTTTTCCTCACTTTACGGAGTTACGTACGCATTTAACTACGCACAAAGACGAAGATCCAGAAACGCGGGAGCGAAATATGACAGCCTTAAAGGAGGAGGAGGCTAAATTAAAGCAAAATTTGGCCACTAAAATTCAGCAGCCGCCAAAACCCAAAGGAAAATATACGTGCAATTTCTGCAACAAGGGTAAAAGTTTATAAGACTGTGATTGTAAATGATATTCATTTTACTGATCGTTAATTCACAGATTTTACAACTTCATCGAAGCTAAAGCGCCATATACGTATGCATACCGGCGAGCGACCATACTCGTGCTCAGAGTGTGGGAAATCATTCTCATTGAAATCGTAAGAATATACAATAGGGTTCAGAGTTTGAACGGCCGGCAGTTAAAAATGGATTTATTTTAAAAGTTAATAAAAAAACTTATATCTAAACATATCCGTAAAACGAAAGGCACAAAAACAAAAGCTCAGTAAAAATGGGACAACTAAATGAAACCTTATATCCATATGGCCTGCTGATTGGAATATCACCCGGTTGTTGTTGTAGCAGTTAGGTGGGGCGAAGCACTGCTCAACAATATCACCCGGTCTCGAGTGCCGTTTCGAAAAGCACCTTTCTCAGAAAATATTTGAATAACCCCGTATATTAGAAAAGCCCTATCACAGAATTCGGTTGAAGAATGCCCTAACTCAGATTTGGCTTCAAAAATTACCGATCTGAGCTCAAATACAACACATTTTGACAATAGCTGGAGTGTTTATGAAACAAATTCTAAGATAGGGCGTTCTTCAAACGAATTCTGAGAAAGGAAGTTTTTGGAACGGCAGCCGAGATTTGGTGATATTCCACTCAGCAGCCGATATGAATATATGGTAAGTCTCATTTTTACCGACCTTTCCTTTCCATTTTAAAAATGTGCTTAACAAAACTTTTTTCTTTTAATGCACTCTTAAAATGAATCCATAAGCAATGTAACGTTAACAACTTTTTCATACTTGTTTTTTGATTTGTATTGAGAGTGGCGATTTTAATATTAGAACGGCTAATTTAGACAACTAAAATAACAAAAATTACTACAAAGTCAAATTTTAGTGAGGACCTCTAGTTTACCATAAAAATATTAAAATTAAAAGTCCCCATCTATCCTATTCGAGCTAAAAAAAAATTACTCGAGGTCAAAGGTCATTGCCTTAATAGTACCGCAGAAAAATTCCTCCAATTCTTTTCTCCTAGAGAGAACAATAATTGGGGAATAGGAATTTCGAATCTTCGAAGTCAGCTGATTTGCCAATTGAAATTTTGTTGCGCATTTCTATTTTTGTTAACAAATTAAAAGTTTAGTTATTGTTGCGAATTTGATTAAAATTGAGAAAAAAAATATAAGCAAAGCAACAGGGGCAACAAACGAATGATGCAACCATCTTTCACACGTTGTTATTGTAGCAGTGCTTCGCCCCATCCAATAGGTGCGACCGATCAGAAATTATCATCAATATCCTCTAACGGGAGTCCAAGGAAACTTGCTGTTTCGACAGGGGGGACCATAATGAAAGGGGTGTTAGAGGCGTTGGTTCCACATTACAATTAAAGAGATGGTTGGTGCCATGTGGGGACACATTGCAAGCGGGGCATACATTTTGTATGTCGGGGTTGATTCTGGATAGGTAAGAGTTTAACCTGTTACAGTATCCAGAACGAAGTTGAGCTAGAGTGACTCGCTTTTCTCTGGGGAGTATGCGTTCCTCTTCCGCGAGGTTTGGATACTTTTCTTTGAGTACTGGATTCACCGGGCAATTCCTAGCATAAAGGTCCGACGCTTGTTTATGGAGTTCACCAAGGACCTGCTTGTGTTTTTTCGCTTCATACGGCTGGGTTCTCAGGAGCCGTATTTCCTCAAAATGCTTACGGAGATAACTCCTTAGGCCCCTAGGCGGTGCTGGTTGACCAATCAGATGTCTGTTGGGATGCTCAGGTTTCTGGGTATTCAACAGGAACTGTTTGGTCAGCATCTCATTTCTCTCCCTGATGGGGAGTATTCGCGCCTCATTATGCAGATGGTGTTCTGGGGACATAAGAAGACAGCCCGTGGCAATTCTGATAGCAGTATTTTGGCAGGCCTGTAGCTTCTTCCAGTGGGTAATTTTTAGGCTTGGCGACCATATGGGTGACGCATAGCACTTAATCGGCTGGCTAATTGCTTTGTGTGTAGTCATGAGCGTTTCTTTATCCTTTCCCCAGGTACTGCCAGCGAGGGATTTGAGGATTTTGGTACGGCTCTGAATTCTCGGAACAATTGCGGCTGCGTGCTCACCAAAATGTAGATCCTGATGAAAGTCACACCCAAAATTTTAAGGTGTAAGACAGTCGGTAGGGTAATGTCATATGGTCGACATTTGGCGCGGCCATGTTTTAAATAAGATCACCGATGATTTGGTTGGTTATAATATCAGGTTTCGCAAGGCGACAAAACTGGAGAGATTGGGGAGATAGCTGTTTATTTTATTACAAAGCTCATCGGTGTAGGAAACAATAGCATAGGTGTAGAAGCAATAGTGACTCCTTCTGGTGGTAAAGGTAGCTATTGATATGTAGAAGTAAAACAGAAATTTGATGAATATGAGTTTTTTTTAAGTTATTGCAAAAAAGCGTTGAAGATTTTTAATATCTTACGAGGTACCTTCGTACATGTTTCTAAGAATGAAGAATGAGACCTATTCAAACTTCGCTATACTTTAACATACGATACTTTACCCCATTTTAACACAACTATCATTTATTGATTTTATTAAATTTTATAAAATATTTCTTCCTCCACAGTTCCATTTCCGTATTGGATGGTAAATATGGCTTTCGCATTTTCTCCATCAATAACTGACAAGGTGGAAAAAATCTATGCGTGTATATCGCAACATATCTTGGTCGAGCGTTTCTTCAATAGCTCTCTAGTGGTGATGGGACAGCAGAGAAACCCAACTGTTTACAAATGTTACAATATATCAATTGCGTCTACGGCTCAAATACCCACAGTATATGAATGAATCGAACGCACCTAATTGTCTGCCTAACGGATAGTATACATATTCATCAAATCGAAAATATTGCATCAAACGAACTGGGTCTGAATACTGAAACAGTACACATATTCAAAATCGATGAGGAGGCTGTGATGATGGTATAGGGTGAGTTGTTGAATAACATACGAAAACCACTTTAACCCATCTATATATTTGCATTACAGCTAAAGCTTTACAAACAGCAAAAATTGCTGGCGCCAAGCAATTGGAAAAGGCAGTGAAGCATTCATTACACTGTACGGATGGTGTAAAGTTAGAAACTGCTGTTGTAACAGCTGCCACCGACACAACGGTCATATCTACTTCGCCGAGTAACGGCTCGTCCGACTATCTATCGAAGACAGTATAATCATATCTTTTGCCAACACAGGTTAGCGATGTGCTTGCACAGGAAAAGATTTCAATTGGAAAACAAAAACCAATTAAGAGAGTTTATTTATTATTAAAGTATTTACTTTTCTTTATATCAACAGTATTAATTTAAGTTGCAATATCACGTACATATATAATAAGGGATGTGATACGATTGCTGTCGGAATTAGATTTGAAACCAATCAATACTCCTGCTAAGGGTTGTAGAATTATTGCTTGAATAATTAGATTTAGAACAATAATAAGTCTGATTTAATTACAAGTCGCACATTTTTAAATTCATCAATTACGACAGCAATCGGATTCTACGACACCTTTGAATATTCTTGATCTGAAAAAAGAGTAAACCTAATCTGAATTTCTACTGAGCTTTTAGTTGTAGATTATTCAAATAATTGGAGTTTTTTCTAAAGCTTAAAATTATTTTCTGCTCGCTTAGAAAAGATTTCAATTGGAAAACAAAAACCAATTAAGAGAGTTTATGTTATTATTAAAGTACTTACTTTTCTTTATATGAACTGTATTAATTTAAGTTACAATTTCATGTGCATATATAATAAAGTATGTCGTGGTACGATTGCTGTTGGAATTAGATTTGAAACCAATCAATACTCCTGCTATGGGTTGCAGAATTATTGCTTGAATGATTAGATTTAGAACAATAATAAGTCTGACTCAATTACTAGTCGTACATTTTTAAGTTCATCAATTACGACAGCAATCGGATCCACGACACCTTTGAATATTCTTGATCTGAATTTCTACTAAGCTTTAAGTTGTAGATTATTCAAATAATTGGAGTTTTGTCTAAAGCTTAATATTTTTTTTTGCTCGCTTAGAAGAGATTGGAAAACAAAAACCAATTAAGCGAGTTTATTTATTATTAAAGTTCTTCTGTTTTATATGAATTGGATTAATATAAGTTCCAATTTCATGTACATATATAATAATATTGAAAATAATAAATATTGAAAATTCAATTTTTTTGGTTCATATTTTATTCATATCGCTGCTCCAGGTAAAGTAAATCTGCAGGTAAAATTCACGTTATATGGCGGTTATATAAATGGTAAAACCGCAGTAAAATTGATTGTCAAATGGCTTGAAAATGTAGAGTGAAATGACGGAAAAATTACCGCCAATTGACGAGCATTGTGACGTGTGTGTGAGCAGCACAGTGCTATGCTCACATCCTATAAGTGGGAGCGGAATGCACGATCACATTAATAGGAACGAAACGGAAAATTGTGTCACAAAATTTCATCACGCCCATGCAAACGTGACTATGAATATAACCGCTGTAGAAAGTCACAATGACCGTAAAATGACTAGTAAAATGACGTGGAGCGTTTTTGCAGGGAACTGATAATGAAACTTTACTATGGCAACTCTGGTAAAACTCAACCGCGCACTGGCACAAATCACAGACAGAAGATTGTGCATTCACGAGTTCAAAATTGCTTCGTTCTGCGCAAGTACGTCACACTTGACTGCTTCAGCGAATGAAAGAAATAGAGAAAAAAACAAGAGCTAAAGGAAATAAAAAATAGCTGAACTAATGTTTACATGCGCAATGCGCCACCTTCTATAATTCCATCATGGCGCATTGGTTTTATGTATACAATATTCGTAGTATAAAATATAAAAGTTGTATTGCCCCTCTTCATTTAATTCATATAACCATAAATAAATAAATAAAAACCATAAAGCCATGACCAGATAAAAGAGCTGATCACACCTACCTTATGGAAATCAATGTAGTCGAGTTAGCGTTATGGTATGGCACCATTAATCGTTTACATTTATTTCCATAAGGTAGGTTCGATCAGCTCTTTTATCTGGTTATGGCTTTATGGTTATAAGTCACCATTAATTCGCCCTTTAATTGGAGCACATTTTTTGTATGAATACAGATTAGTTTTGGAACACTCCTATACTCCTAAAGGAGTATTCCTTACACTATTTATGGAGTACTCGCGTTTTTTGAAGGGTAACTCATACGTCGAAAGGTTACGCAGCGACATCTATTTTTGAAAAAGTAGGTTTATTAAAGGCAGCGTTGCCAAACTAAAGACAAGTATTTAACAAATTTGCCGTCTTCCAGTGAGTTTTACAGCTCCGGCTCACGCTCAATTCTCACGGGAATGCTCTGGATCATTGAAAGACTTGAGAAGCAGATGTCGCGAAATTTTCGCGCACGTGAAATGTGATAGGCAGATGTCGCCGCGGTTTTTCATTTAACTCATACGGCGAAAGGCTAAGCAGCAACATCTAGTTTTGAAATATTCGGTTTATTAAAGGCAGCGTTGCCAAACTAAAAAGAAGTACTTAACAAATTATCTGGCTCACAAATTGAACCAGACTTCTATCTGGATTTATCTGGCTCAAATCGTTGTTTTTGCATTTACATGCAAAATTATTTATCTGGCTCGGGATTTTGCCACCGGATGATGGCTACTGACTGTCATCTGATTGTCAGCAATGTCAACCTAACGATCAGCGCATCGTACAAACTTCCCTGCAAAAATCGTGTGACCAAAAACGCACAGAGCCACACGAATTTTTGACAGGGGTGACGATTTGGAATGAAAAATTATCCAAATGAAATAGCATGTTGACAAATTTAGCTTTGCCACAATGTATCGTGCTCTCTCGCACCTACTATATTCATAGGTATTGTGAAATATGTCATTTTTGTGTGGAAAAAAATTTTCAGCGAGTCCGCCATTTTCCGCGAATTGAGCTGCAGGCCTGTGCTAATTTTGGAGCATTAAATTAAATTAAATTAAATTAAATTAAAACAACAACCGAACAATAACTTTATAGCTGGTCAATATGGTGAAACAGCTAAGCCGCCGCCTCAAGCCAATGCGACAACTTCCATGGATTCGCCATCGCCTCCAGCAACGTCCGCCAGGGAAAGCTGTACCTGGTGGTCCCAATCACATGACTATAAATAGGCCAAATATACCTGGCTTGCCTCATACTTTGTGTTTAATAAATTTTGTTATTTTTCTAGACTGGTCAATCACCAGTTTCAGCTACACCACCAACATCAAGTGCAGGCGGTGTTGCAGCTCCATACCAGCACACAGGTGAATAGCAAATGCCACCGCAATCGTGTCCAATGCCACGACAGTCTGGTCTAATGCAGTCACAATCCGGGCAAATG
Source organism: Eurosta solidaginis (assembly GCF_040869045.1). Lineage (NCBI taxonomy): Eukaryota > Metazoa > Arthropoda > Insecta > Diptera > Tephritidae > Eurosta > Eurosta solidaginis. The sequence continues at coordinate 58,661,364 of NC_090322.1, read as the reverse complement.
CCACCTCAACACCATATGCATCAGCCATTTGGTGGCCATGAGAAACATGGTCCTCCAGGTATGCCGCCCGCATCAACTGCACCAGGTGGGGCAATGACACCACATCCAGTTATACCAAGGTATATACCACAACAGCAACCGGGTTATGCAATGCCACGATAGCAGCAACAACAACCTCCCCAGGCTGGCTATCTGCCAATGCCACAAAATCCGGGCTATCCACCACAACCTCAACATCCAGGTTATCCTCTACAACAACCAGGAGCACCACGTGGTTACATGGGTCAAATGATGCCACCAACACAACCTGGACAGACGCCAATGCTCAGTCAACCACCCAAGCCGGGTCAACCCCCAATACCCGGACACGTCCGGACGTCCTGGTTATAATGTATGCTAATAAAACTAATAATTTACAAATTTGCTCATGATTATTTTTGTGTTATTTTCTTTAGCAACCACCTGCACCTGTTACTGGTAAATATCAACAGCCGCAACAGTATGATCAAGCCCAACGCCGTTTAGATCCCGATCAGATGCCAAATCCGATAAGCGTTATCATTGAAAATCAAAATAGCGCTGGTGGTGCTTTTATTACTAATGAATAGGGTTTATTACCACCATTGGTGACCACAATATATGTGGTAGAAGATCAGGGTAACTCCTCGCTACGTTACGTTAGGTATCGATAATCGAAATTAATGTTTTGTTTGGCAATTACATTGATCTTTCTTCTTTGCAGGTCGTCTTTGTATTGCATACCTGCAACAGCTGATTTATTAAAAACAACAGCTTTGTCCATTACACTTACCGTCTCACCAATGGCACGCACGGTTGAGGGTGAATATGAGCCACCCATTATAAATTTTGGTGAATTGGGTGCAATTAGATATAATCGTTGCAAGGCTCATATGCAACTTGTAGATGCTGGTCGTCGTTTCCAATGTCTAATGCGTAAAGTAACAAGAGATGGTAAAAAAAAAATCTTTCACTTTTACTTGTGTTCATTGATCCATATTTTTTCTCAACAGTGCCAACTGCATATTTCCAACATATAGGCCACACCGGGCAGCGTGTCGATAAATATGAACGTCCTGAACTTGTATTATATAATCATATCTTTTGCCAGCACAGGTTAGCGATGTGCTTGCACAGGAAAATATTTCAATTGGAAAACAAAAACCAATTAAGAGAGTTTATGTTATTATTAAAGTACTTACTTTCCTTTATATCAACTGTATTAATTTAAGTTACAATTTCATGTACATATATAATAAAGTATGTCGTGGTACGATTGCTGTTGGAATTAGTCTTGAAACCAATCAATACTTCTGCTAAGGGTTGCAGAATTATTGCTGGAATGATTAGATTTAGAACAATAATAAGTCTGACTCAATTACTAGTTCTACATTTTTAAATTCATATTTTACTTTACTTTATTACTTTCAAATTCAATTACGACAGCAATCGGATTCCACGACACCTTTAAATATTCTTGATTTGAAAAAAAAAAAGAGTAAAAGAGTAAATCTATCTAAATCTGAATTTCTAATTAGCTTTAAGTTGTAGATTTAAATTGATTCAAATAATTGGAGTTTTTTCTAAAGCTTAAAATTATTTTCTGTTCGCTTGGAAAAGATTTCAATTGGAAAACGAAAACCAATTAAGCGAGTTTATGTTATTATTAAAGTACTTACTTCTTTTTTATATGAACTGTATTATTTTAAGTTACAATTTCATGTACATATATAATAAAGTATGTCGTGGTACGATTTCTGTTGGAATTAGATTTGAAACCAATCAATACTTCTGCTAAGGGTTGCAGAATTATTGCTGGAATGATTAGATTTAGAACAATAATCAGTCTAACTCAATTACTAGTCGTACATTTTTAAGTTCACCAATTACGACAGCAATCTGATTCCACGACACCTTTGAATATTCTTGATCTTAAAAAAAAATAAACGTAATCTGAATTTCTACCAAGCTTTAAGTTATAGATTATTCAAATAATTGGAGTTTTTTCTAAAGCTTAAAATTATTTTCTGCTCGCTTAGAAAAGATTTCAATTGGAAAACAAAAACCAATTAAACGAGTTTATTTATTATTAAAGTACTTACTTCTTTTTTATATGAACTGTATTAATATAAGTTCCAATTTCATGCACATTTATATTAATATTGAAAATAATAAATATTGAAAATTCAATTTTTTTGGTTCATATTTTATTCATATGGCTGCTCCAGGTAAAGTAAATCTCCAGGTAAAATTTATGTTATATGGCAGTTATATGAATCGTAAAACCGCAGTAAAATTGATTGTTAAATGACTCGAAAATGTAGAGTGAAATGACGGAGAATATGACCGCCATTTGACGTGTGTGAGCAGCACAGTACTATGCTCACATCCTATAGGTGGGAGCGGAATGCACGATCACATTAATAGGAACGAAACGGAAAATTTGGTCACAAAACCTAATCATGCCCTTGCAAATGTGACTATGAATATAACCGCTGGGAAAAGTCACAATGACCGTAAAATGCCTAGTCAAATGACGTGGATCGCTTTTGCAGGGTTTCTATCACAAACTTAAAGGCGGTGACACCATGACATTTTTCATATAGATGCGTTTAACACAAGCTTATGCATTCCAATAACATCGCCACAATCAACCAAGATGTTGCGTTTGTAAATATGAAGGAACTTCAGACTTGGCAATTTAAGTTTATTACGCCTTGCCCGTTAACAAACAAAATTTCGCGAAGCACTGTTGTAAACATTCTCCCTATACAACAAAAATACTTGCTAACATATTTTGTGCCGTATTATCTGTTATATTGCAGTTTTTAATTGTGAAAAATGTTAGAAAATTTACCAACCAGTGGGAAAAATAATTTCACTTGCAAAGTGTGCCAACACCCTTAGCCAAAGCAAATGTCAAATTCTTCTTCTTATGATTTGCTTGGAACAAAATTGGGGAGTTGGCTACTTTTCAATATCAGATGGCGCCAGTGTCGCTCATTCTACCATTCTCCATAAAAATACATGCAATCTACTCATAATTAGTGGTGGGTAATGACACTATTTTTTGAGTGTAAACACAGTAGCACAGGCACACTTTGCAGTGTTAACACATTGTGGTGACACAATTGTGTTATAACTGATTATCGAAAGTCGATATGAGTGTAGGCACAATATCAGAGCACAGTACTGTGTTACTTACCTCTAACGCCACGTTTGACGCCATTTAGAAGAGTAAATCATGGCAACTTTTATCTTCTTTCATACTCCAATTTTTTAAAGTCATATCATCTAATCAAGAGGATAGTAAGTGCCCCTGTGGACACCATTTTTTTATGACAAAATCAAAATAAAATAAAAATTATGAGAGCGCAGTGAGAATTTTAAAATCTTTTTAAATGTCATTATCCTCTCACCGGTTTTATCTTGTAATATTTGTATCATGTGTATAAATATTTTTTGAGAGAAGTGTCATTGGAAAGCAATACAATCAACACACAAGCACAATGTACTATGTATGTATGTGCACTTACGATCTGATTGTCATTTTCTGTGCTATAGAGCGTGTTATTGTGTTATGAGCATTTGCCAGTTTGAGCGGCATTGCACAGTAAGCTTTGTGCCATCGAGTGTGCCACTGAGTTATAAATTAATCGGTAAGTGTGCGTGCCGCACATTACTGAGTGTTAACACAATAACACAGCACAGTGCTGTTTTACTCAGCCTTACTCATAATGCATAAGCATTTGTTAAACTCATCTATATGAAAAACTGCTTATGTGTCGGAGCTGTAAGGGGAATTGCGCAAATGTGATGTAAACAACTGTGTACGTGTGAGTTTTTGTCTCCTTCTTATATCTGCTGGTATCTGCTGTATGTTCTTTTGTTCTGTACCAGGTGTCCGAAGCTTTCCCAATTTGAGTCCTTTTGCATGATTATAGGCTGTCGTTGGGTACATGCGGGCATGAGTATCAATAGGTGTTTTTTTTTCAAGTGAGCTTGAAAAAAACGCTTTAACTAGCTAAACAGTTTCATTATACCAAAACCATACAGATGGTGGAAGTTTATCAGCTAATTGTTACTTTTTTTAGCTGCTATGACATTTCTACTTCTAGCGCAGTATGTTTTTGACACTGAACCAGCGAATTACAAAAACAAAATACATGAAATGCGTGTGTTTGTTTGTATGTATGTCACCCTACCGCTACGCTGTTATTTTGTTATTTTTGTTTATCTGCACATTCGTATGTTCATTTCATTCGTCGTTCACAATAGTGCCCTATTTTTGAATATACAACACTATACAACACTATCAATCAGGTCGACAATTACCTAAGCGGCTTCAATTGAAAGCGCTTAGCCTACTCAACTCGATTACTTTTTATTGTTGCTTTCCATACAATTCGGTAAGCTACCCTGCAAAAATTGTTGGATTACGTGTTCCATTTTCTTCATGTTGGATTACTCTAACAATACTCCTTTGCAATGCGTTTGCGGACCACCATCAGCCGATCATTGCTCGTTTTTTAACGACAGTGATCACGACATTATGACGATCGAACAGAGTTGCTAAAAGTAAAATATTGCATGCAAATAACTAATAATAAAATTTTACTTTGGCAACTCTGATAAAATGCAACAGCGCACTGGTTCTATGTATACATACTAAAGTATGTATAGAGAAATATTAGTTTCTTTATTCCCGCAAATGCTAAATAACATAAGAATATTCGTAGTATAAAATATAAAAGTTGTATTACCCCTCTCCATATACTTTAATTTTAAATTAAACTTGTTATGGACTCGCATCTACGGTGGAAGCAGTAAGGGAGGCGGTCGGCATGATGTGTTGCACAGTGGCTAGTCATTGTCGGCTGGGGCGGGTCCTTGCCAACCTTGCTGTTCCTGCGCCATAAGCAGAAAAAAGTTCCAATCATGCCTATCAAACTAGCAGCTGTCAAATTTAAAATAAACTGACAGAAGCGCAGAGACGACTCAAAACGCTTATAATTCAAAATAAAACAACATCCGGACGAACCGGATGTCACGGACAGACCGTTAACATTCAAAAAATTTAAATTCAAAAAAAATAACCGCAAAAAAAATTTACCGAATCGGACATGGCCGGTTACTAAAGCTGAAATTCAAAAGAAAAAAAAAAGCTGAAAAGTAAAAGAAAGGGAAAAGGGCCGAATATAACTTGGGGGCGCCGCGGGTGGTGTTGCGACGCCCGGTGCTATGCCCACCCTCAAAATCCATGGCCACCGAGGCACCTAATATTTCGGTGGCCCCTTACCTGGTAACCCTACGTGCCTTCTAAATGAGCCAGAACACCAGCATTCCCATTTTAATTACAAAGTTTATTCAAATTTCATTATTATTAACGTATGTATGCTACAAAAAAAAATTTACGGTAGTACAGGTTTCTTAACCAGGGCTACCGCCTGGGCTCCAAAGCCAAAACAAGGCTGCTTATAGCATCGTCCCAAGACACTTCAGAACAAAAAAAAATGTTGAACTACGAGCAGCTATTTACGCTATGAAAATGCATTTAAGTGCGTGTAGCATATAAAGGGAGAGAAAAAAATGATCCAACAGTTTCCCACTTTATTGGGCCGAAATTGAAAACAAAATCTAATATGAATATTTAAGTCTGGCTAAGTTTGTCCTGTTGGGGGTTCCTTTCTTTTCTCTTACTTTTGCTCGTAATATTTCAAGCTATACCTATATTTATGTCACCCCCTTTTTTCTTTGATAAGGGTTATAAACGCTTGGTGTGAGAAAAAAAAATGTGATTAAATGTGCTTATGGATAGTAAATATACTACATACAAAGTAAAAATTTGGTTTAATACCCTTTTTTTTTTGTTATTCACAAAACATATTTTAGGGCTATAAAGTTTGGATACAAATTCCGATAATTGGGGCCCCTTACAAAATTATTATGTTATTGTAATAGAACTTATTTTGAGTTTAACAAAATAGCAAATTGGTATAACGCATAGTATAAGGACACTAATATGCAATATGTACTAAGGAAAATTTGTTATAAAAGCAATTAAGATTAAATTTGGGGTAAATCATACTCCTCGAAGAAATCGTTTCACATATTCAAGTAAAACGTAAACTTTTAAATTCATAGTAAGATTAACGGAATCGTTTTACATGCTCAGGTAAAACGTGAACTTGTAAATTTATAGTAAAATTAACGAAATCGTTTTACATGTTCAAGTAAAACGTGAACTTTTAAATTTATAGCAAAATTAACGAAATCCTTTTACATGTTCAAGTAAAACGTAAACTGTTTTGCATTTACCAGTCAGTGCTGGTATTGTTTTGTTTTTTTTTCTTGCTTCTACTTGCTTGCATCTACTTTTTTAACTTTACTACAAGTGGATGCTGCTTGCTCTCTTTAACTTAGGTATATGCATGTATGTATGTATTACATGTTAAGATTCTATACTAGGGTTGTAGCCTTAAATTTGAATATGTTTGTATATTAATACTATATGTTGTTGCAGAGTCAAAAAAAAAATTAAATAACAAGGTTGAGGCTACAAATACGTATGTTTAGTCAGTATCGGAACGAACTCACCGCTTTAACCGCTGATATTCGTTGTCGTAATCGGGATGGCCGCAGGCCTATGTTCGCTGCCCTGCGGTGGTTATTGTAGCTGGTATTGTTACGCTGGTATTGTTGTAGCCCGTATGGTCGTAGCTGATAAGGTTGCGGCTAGTATTGTTGTCGGTGGTACCGCCTGTTGTCAGTGTTAACATTAGTGGCCGCAGGCCTATGTTCGCGGCCCTGCTACGTGCGTTGCAACTGGTGGTGGCGGTACGTCTGGTGGTTGTTGCGCTCGTGGTTGGCGCTAATGAAGGGGTTGGGGGAGGTACTACCGATGGTGATGCCCGTGATAATAGTAGACGCCGTTGGTGGTGGTTGGCGCTTCGGGCCGAGGTAACCGAATGAACCGGGTGGCGATAAAGCTTCGTGCTGCCCTTTATGAACCGGATGACTTGGCCATTTTGACGTTAGTTGTATTACGCGGCAGCGTACTGCTGGCCCTGGAGGCGGAGGTGGTGTCGGACGCTTTTCCGCAGGTGGTAGTGTTCTTCGTAAACGTAGAGGAAGGGGTTTATCTCACTATGTGTGACTGCGAACGCCGACCTACTTCAACTGGATCTTGTGTCCACACAACACAACCGGTGTAAGGTTTATTACCACCCAAAATAGACGCGTAGAAACGAGATTTGTCGGAATGAACGGTTTCGGTACTTTGTGCTATCGACTCTTTCCTAGTTTCTGGACATTTACCTGCTTACGCGCACAGCCGGCGAGGATGTTTTGTGATTAGTTGAGTATCGTTGGGGATGCGTAGTTGAAGTGACCAATAAGGTTACTGAAACAGTATATTAACTGAGCTTGACGCCTTTGCTGTTGAAGTTGTGCCCCTAGATGTTATATAATCCCGTTTATATAATTGTAGAGCCGCCAAAAATTTTGCTCACGCAATTTACCAACCTTCCTCCTTTTTTTCTTGCCGGAAACTCGGGCAATTTTTGCTAGTGATCGCTGTTCTGTCTTTTTCTTGTTTTCGATACTTTTGTATCGCAACTTTCGCCCCATCACCAGTCACTAGGTGTGTTCGCACGAAAACGCTCGCAAATGGACCGTAACCGTAGACCATAACAGCAGACCGTAACAAACTCACTTCGATAATTCTTTCCGACACAATTCCTCTTTAGTACTTTGGCATATGATCATCTGTGGGTGCTCCATGGAGTACTACAATGAAAGTACTTTGCAAAGTACTCTCACGTATGTACTCTATGGAATACCCACAAACAAAGCTAGAGTGGGATCACCTACTCCTCTCCTAGGACATCGCAATGTTAATTGGAGCACATTTTTTGTATGAATACAGATTAGATTTGGAGCAGTCCTATACTCCCAAAGGAGTATTCCTTACATTATTTATAGAGTACTCGCGTTTTTTGAAGGCTAGCTAGTGTTTTAATTGTACTAGCTAGCAACGAAATACAGCTAATAATTACGTTCCATTGAGACTTGAGCGAGATACGGATAGATATTTAACTTTGATTTAACATGCAAATGCAACAACAACGTTGAGATCCTGATTTTTATCTGGTTCAATTTCTGATCCGTATAGCAGTTCTGTTCGTTTCGTAATGGTTACGTCATCGCAGGATCAGCATTGTCAATTACAAATGTGAATGTATTAGTAAAACTATCAGCGTTTCTTGTAGGGAAATTGAACCAGACTTCCATGGCGCAACGATACAAGGTGGCAGCATGGAACAGCTGGTTATACCTTTTTTTTATTTGATTTGATACATCTACTTCCGGTGTCGTACGATTTTTACATTTGTCCATCGAATTTACAAAAACAAAGTACATGGAATTTTTATTTATGTTTGTAGCATGGTACAATAACCAGGTAAAAGCATCAGAGTTGCATTTTACATGTTTTTTCATTCAAAGGTGGTCATAAAATGTCAAACTCTGTTTATGTTTACATTTTTCGTTTATTTACTTTTGATGTGAAAATTTATTAGGTAATTCTTTACTTTAGCTCACAACTACTAAAACTCGTCCAAAAATATCGGGAGAGGTGTCAAAAGACGCGCTTTGGACCCAGGACCACGAATCCGAAAACGGAAATTGAAAATTTTATTTCGTTCCAGATATATTTACAAAGTTGAAAATTTTCATGTGGCTGTTGTAGTTTTGATGGTGTTGTGTACCCACAAAGAAACTGTGGGTAAAAGTGCTTTGCGCGGATATAGATTTTATTTCCAATGGTAATTTTTTATAAGCGCGGCCGAAGGCCGCCAACGCAAATCATCCTGGATCCCACTCCCGGTTTCGGAGGTACCCGCGGGTCTTTTTTTTTTTGTATCATTCCGCTAAGCAGACTTCTATCTGGATTTATCTGGCTCAATCGTTGTGCAAAATTATTTATCTGGCTCAGGATTTTTGCGACGGGATGATGGCTACTATTTACATATCCCTACAAGAATACTGACTATCATATGACTATCATCTGATTGTCAGCAATGTCAACCTAACGATCAGCGCCTCATACAAACTTTCTATCACAAACTTAGGGGGACTTGCGAAAATGTGATGTAAACAACTGTGTACGTGTGAGTTTTTGTCTCCTTCTTATACACCCACATGGCCTACTGATTAAGTATATTGCCGTACTGCTCACTCTCGTTCCTTTTCCTGGATCAGTGCTGACACTCTAACTATCAAAATGTGTCATAAATGATAGTTTACTGTAGATATCAGGTTTGACTGTTATACTATCATAAATGACCATTGTCATATTCCGCCAAATATGAAACCAGGCATGCTTAACGAACGAAACGATATCATTTCGTTACGATAATCAACGTTAATAAACGAAACGAAGTGACTTCATTTCGTTTATTAACGTTGATTATCGTAACGAAATGATATCGTTTCGTTCGTTAAGCATGCCTGTATGAAACAATGCTTTTTGCTTTTTATTTACTTTATTTCATTACGTTTTTAATTTTGTACGTGATAAAAGCATACGTGTTTTTTATTTGTTTAAAATAAATAGTTTTATAAGAATTCGAGTTCAGAATGTTCAATTTAAATTCAGAAAATAACAAAACAACAGAAGAGCGCTTTCCTCATGCGGAAACACATTTAAAAATGAATCACCACTAACCACTATTATTTTTCGCGTATCAATTTTTTGAGTGCGCCCCATACATTCCGACAACTTTTGGTATTTTTTAATATTTTTTTCAATTTTTTTTCTTTTAGCATGGAGCTTTTAAATGCTATCTTTTTCATTTTTTAAACTTATTTTTTATATGGTTTTCGTCGGTTGAAAATGGCGGAATTTAAAAAATAACAAAACAACCGTGATAATCAGTTGATTGTCATATGACAGTCAGTAGTGACAACATGATTAAATCGGATAAACTGTTCTCGCATACATAAAATTCCGTTGAGAATTATGTATCTGTCTCACATGCATAATGGTATCTGCTGTATGTTCTTTGGTTCTGTACCAGGTGTCCGAAGCTTTCCCAGTTTAAGTCCTTTTTCATGATTATAGGCTGTCGTTGGGAACATGCTGACATGCGTGAGCGAACAAAGGAACATACATAAATTTGAGTATCAATGTTTACGTCATCGCAGGATCAGCATTGTCAATTACAAGTGTGAGTGTATTAGTAAAACTATCAGCGTTTCTTATAGGGATATGTTGATACGTTGCAAACATTTTTCCGTCAATTAAGTGATAGATGTTTTATTTTACCAGCGTCGAGTTCATTGTTTACTATATAGTTTGGCAGCTTAAATCTCATTTCACCTTCTAATGAAATCGTAAATTTTTTGCTTTCACACAGAAGTAACTGCTCGATTAGTATCATGGTTCAACTATATACAGGTTGGCTCATCTGTAAAGGAACAAAATATGTCTGTTCAAATTGTCAAAATCTGTGTATTGGTGTTGGTGCGAATGGTATGGAATGGAAACATAAAACTTAGCAGCTTTTGTATGTGTAAGTAAAATGTTGCCAATGTGTTGGTTTCATGTTGAGTTTGCCATCTCCTTTTGGCAATCCCTTCGACCATGCAATGACATAAATAAAATCAGCTGATGAGATGAACCAACCTGTACATAATTGAGCCATGATTAGTATGAAGGATGAAATATCAAGCGAATAAAATGACAATGCTATATGACAGACAATCATGGCGGAACGATACAAGGTGGCAGCATGGTGACATACCTACATACATAAAGAAGAATTCCATGTACTTTGTTTTTGTAAATTCGATGGACAAATGTCAAAATCGTACTGCGCCGGAAGTTGATGTATCAAATCAAATAAAAAAAGGTTATAATCAGCTGTTCGATGCGGCCACCTTGTATCGTTCCGCCATGCAGACAATGACATTTACTTTGACAAATGACATTTTTAAGCATTGAACACACCAAAAACTAAGAAACCGGACGCTCCCAAGAGAGTTGCATTGTGCTTTTGACTTCATTAGGCATTCGACTAGCTCATTGTTTACTATATAGTTTGGCAGCTTAAGTAGAGGTTATGTTGCGAATAGAGTGGAAGGCAGTGGACTAGGCAGTCGAATGTCATATAATGAAGGAATGGTGTTCGGAGATTTTTCAAAGTTAAAAAAAAATGATAAAAGCTTTAATACTGTTTTCACAGAGAAACTTAATGATCTCATTTCACCTTCTAATGAAATCGTAAATTTTTTGCTTTCACACAGAAGTAACTGCTCGATTAGTATGAAGGATGAAATATCAAGCGAATAAAATGACAATGCTATATGACAGACAATCATAGCGGAACGATACTAGGTGGCAGCATGGTGACATACCTACATACATAAAGAAGAATTCCATGTACTTTGTTTTTGTAAATTCGATGGACAAATGTCAAAATCGTACTGCGCCGGAAGTTGATGTATCAAATCAAATAAAAAAAGGTTATAATCAGCTGTTCGATGCGGCCACCTTGTATCGTTCCGCCATGCAGACAATGACATTTACTTTGACAAATGACATTTTTAAGCACTGAACACACCAAAAACTAAGAAACCGGACGCTCCCAAGAGAGTTGCATTGTGCTTTTGACTTCATTAGGCATTCGACTAGCTACTAATGATATAATTATAGATTCGAATTTTGTAGGGAATAAGCGTCTTAATGTAGAAAACTGCCTTTATTATTCAATAAGCCGTCTGTGTGAAAACAGTATAATATAAATAAAACTATTGTTTTAATAACAACAAAAACGCCTTATATATTCTATATACATAATTTCAGGGAAAATTTTAGAATAGCACCCCCCGATTTCGGGGTAAAACTTGGTATCAAATGAAAGAGGGAGTTCTCCCGAGCACAAATATATATATTTTAAAGTGCGCAAACTTATAATTTAAAAGTTATTTGTTGTAAAAGTTTGCAAATTTAGCAAATTTCTATAGCACTTTAAAGTACAATTAACATATCTTTCAAAACCTTAATCCACATACATATCTATATAAATTGGCAACGATAAACTTAAATTGCATTTTTGTATATTTCAATTTCATTTTTGCATTGTTTTTACTTATTATAAATGTTTTTATTAAATCAATCGCGCTTTTGTAGCAACATGCACATTTATATATATATATATTTTTTATTGATGACATTACAAAGCTGTGCTGCCACACAAACAAAAAAAAAAACAAATATAAATATTACCTTACCAACTTTCAGTTAATAAAGAAAAAGGAAAATATATATTTTTACTACTCATTTTGAGAAGTTGAAACTCAATTTCGCGTAGGCGGCCTTCGGCCGCGTTTTTAAAAAATAACCCTGGGCTACGCCATGCCAAGTCCGGATGTGTGGTATAACCGTGGCTACCGCCACGGTGATGTCCTTCTGCGTAGTACAACCTTCTGCGCACATATCCACACATCCGGACTTGGCATGGCGTAGCCCAGGGTTATTTTATATAAGCGCGGCCGAAGGCCGCCTATGCAGAAAGGTTTTCTACGCAGAATTACTGTGCATGGCGCAGCCGGTGTTGGATTGTCTAACGTAACAATAAACATAAGATTATAAGGTAATATCACGTTCAAATATCGTTCACGAATGCAAAAAAGAGCTTTTTCAAATTTTTGGTAAATAAAGAGTAGAAAGGTTAGAGATATATGTATATACATCAGATGAAAGGTATTTTTATAAGTTATTTTTCGATTCTGCACTTGTTCCGTTTTTTAGATGTGGCAGCACAGATTTGTAATGTCATAAAATATATATACGTATACACATATAAAAGTTGTATAGAAATTTGCAAACTTTAACAACAAATAACTTTTAAATTATAAGTTTGGCACTTTAAGATATATATATTTGTGATCGGGAGAACTCCCTCTTTCATTTGATATAAAGTTAAACCCCGAACTCGGGGGGTGTTAAACTAAATCGCTGCCGTTAAATGAAATAACTATCCTTAAATTTTAAGGAAAGGACTTCTCAAATAAAATTTTAAAGATTTTCATTTTAAGAAGAAAAATTTTATTCATAACCAACACCTAAAAATGCTTAAAAACCGCCAAATAGACGAATAAACACGTTGAGCAAATGTAGTGTGAAATATTTCTGCTCCGTATTGAACAATTAATTGAGCATTGGGAACGAGAATGTGCTCGGACTTGCACAACCCCACTTTATCTTTTGTGGGTTAAAGAATCTTCGAGTTTTAAATTGGCAACGACGAAAAGACGAATGTATGCACAAAATAAAACGCAAAAAAATTTACAATTAAACATCTGTGCATTTGTAATTTGACTTTTTCCAATATACAGCACATAATCGGTAAAATCATTTCCAAACCATGTCGGCGCTATTTAATGGCCTGAAAGCCATACAAAGGCTGCAAGTTGCCAATTCTTCGCTACTCCAGCAAGCTGCCAGAAACAGTAAGTCAATTTCAAGAGGAAAATATAAAAAGTTATGGCGTTTAATTTGTTTACGTAACTTGGGCCAGTTCGCATGCGATTTTACTAATTCACCTACATTTTGCAGTGGCTGCTTGGAACAAGGATTATAAACCTGGCCCATTCCCCAAGAGCAAGAAAGAATGCATAGAAGCGGCCAAAAAGTACCATCTATTACCAGAGGAATATAAGCCATATGCAGATGATGGTCTGGGCTATGGTGACTATCCCCGTTTGGATATAGGTCTTGGCATAGAAGCTAAAGATCCCTACTATCCTTATGATTTTCCCGAACATAAACGTAATCTACATGAGCCGGTAAGTTTTTTGGATTTCATTTCCCTGTTATATTACTTGTAATTGGGTTGTGCTTAAATCCTTTGCGATTTTAAAAGTTATAGTGCATCTTTCTAAAAAATAGAACGAAAACTAGCACGCTTCAAATTCAAGTATTTTGGAAGACTAAAACGTTTCATATATTTACATTAGATACTGTTATCTGCACCACCCAGCTTGTACAGGCTATTCTTCATTACACAAGTATTTGGGACCGGATGATATTCATCCCAGTCCCACCCTATTAAACAGTCAAGTTTCTAAGACTAGATGATTTCGGATGAGGAACCAGACCATGAGCATGAATCTTTAGCTTGTTATTGTTGCAGCAGCACTTCACCCCACCTAGGCGGAATCATCTAAAAAAAAATTGTGAGAGATGAGTTAGTCTCATATCGCAGCTGAGGATGTTGTTCTCATTTTACCGCTATGCAATACATACATGGAATAGTAAGATTTAGGCCTATGTGTAGTCTCGAAAATGAAAGTTGTGCCGGAATAACTCTACGTAAAAAGTGATAAAATAGGAAAACTGTTCTCGACTCTAAAGCACTCGATCTCAACATTTTTGAAGAAAACTTTATTTCAAAATTTGTTTAATAAAACCCTAACTTAGAATTCAGTTGAAGGCCGCCCTCTCAGAATTGTTTCATTAACGCTATACCTGGGGTCAAAATTGAATTTATGCTGAGATAGGACGTTTTTGAAAAAAAGAGCGCTATGCCAATTTCACACAGAGGTTTAATGAAATAATTAGTCACGTTTTCTACATTAAAGGCCTTATTGAACAGGCCCTTAATGTAGAAAACTCAATCTTCCATACAAAATAAAAATTCTTAATTATAATTATCTCAGTGCTTTATTGAATTTAATGGAGTAAAAATCTAGTCGGTTTTGCTTGGTGTTTCTGATTTTATCGCCAATCTAACAAATGATAATCAAAAATAAATTATTTTCCATGGCTCAATTATATGACTGGCTCATCTCATCAGCTGATTTTATTTTTCATTTCACTGGCATTATTTACTTTATTGGCGCTGAACCTTAACGGTTATGGCCGTCCAACAAGGCGCGCCAGTCGCATCTCTCTGCTATCGGGTGCCAATTGATCACACCAAGGGATTTTGAATAGTTTCCCGTCTGGTCCTTCCAGCGGAGTGGGAGCCGCCCTGTTGTTGTTGTAGCAATGCTCGCCCCACCTAATAGCCGCGATCAATCACAAATTGTCATCAATATCCTCTAACGGGAGTCCAAGGAAACTTGTCGTTTCAACAGGGGTGGACCATAAGGAAAGGGGTGTTAGAGGCGTTGGTTCCACATTACAATTGAAGAGATGGTTGGTGTCATGTGGGGACACATTGCAAGCGGGGCATACATTTTGTATGTCGGGGTTGATTCTGGATAGGTAAGAGTTTAACCTGTTACAGTATCCAGAACGAAGTTGAGCAAGAGTGATGCGCGTTTCCCTGGGGAGTATGCGTTCCTCTTCCGCGAGGTTTGGATAATTTTCGTTAAGTACTGGATTCACCGGGCAATTCCCGGCATAAAGTTCCGACGCCTGTTTATGGAGTTCACCAAGGACCTGCTTGTGTTTTTTCACTTCATACGGCTGGGTTCTCAGGTGCCGTATTTCCTCAAAATGCTTACGGAGATGACTCCTTAAGCCCCTAGGCGGTGCTGGTTCATCAATCAGATGTCTGTTGGGATGCCCAGGTTTCTGGGTATTCAACAGGAACTGTTTGGTCAGCATCTCATTTCTCTCCTAATTAGTCACGTTTTCTACATTAAAAGCCTTATTGAACAGGCCCTTAATGTAGAAAACTCAATCTTCCATACAAAATAGAAATTCTTAATTATAATTATCTCAGTGCTTTATTGAATTTAATGGAGTAAAAATCTAGTCGGTTTTGCTTGGTGTTTCTGATTTTATCGCCAATCTAACAAATGATAATCAAAAATAAATTATTTTCCATGGCTCAATTATATGGCTGGCTCATCTCATCAGCTGATTTTATTTTTCATTTCACTGGCATTATTTACTTTATTGGCGCTTAACCTTAACGGTTATGGGCGTCCAAAAAGGCGCGCCAGTCGCATCTCTCTGCTATCGGGCGCCAATTGATCACACCAAGGGATTTTGAATCGTTTCCCACCTGGTCCTTCCAGCGGAGTGGGAGCCGCCCTCTTCTGCTTCTATAGGCGGTTTCCGATAGAAACACTTTCTTAGCTGGAGAGTCATTATTCATTCGCATAACTATGTTGATGTCTGCGTAAAGCTCGTACAGCTCATCGTTAAATCTTCTTCGGTACTCGCCAGCGCCAACGCGTAGAGGTCCATAAATCTTTCGAAGAACTTTTCTCTCAAACACTCCCAGAGCCGCTTCTTCTGATGTTGTCATGGTCCATGCTTCTGCACCATATTTCACTGGCATAGGAATTGTTGATGTAGAGATGAGCCAACCATGTAGAGATGTGTTGAACCATGTTATTTTCAATGATTTACGAAAAATGGAAAAATTCGAAAAAAAAATTGAAAACTTTGTTTTCGCTGCACTTGCTGCAAAAGATAATACATATGGCGTTTTCAAAAGTAGGCACATATTTGGTTAGGTGAACGTCTTTGAGTGGTTGCGCATGCATTTTATTTTGATTTTCTTTAAATGTAGTTAAAGAGGTAACGGCTACTATTATTTATATTGTTTCTTTGGGGCTTCTGATAGATGTTCCCATAATGAAGCAAGTGGGCCTGTGTGAAACGAAAACTTAATTATTTCTTTAAATAAAATTATGATTCGATTAAGTTTCTGTGTGAAATTGATATTAGTCAATAAAATTATGAGACGATGCTTATGATATAAATCTCAGCTACATATGGTGTTCTCCAAACGAGTTTTGATATAAGCCGTATTAACAACAGTAGTCGATGTAGAGTGAAAATCCACGCCATCGATATACTAGATGTTGGAAATCACATTTGCAATACTTAAATTATACATATTTAATTTTTTTTTATGTCTACGCATGTCTATTTTCAGCTTCATGCCGACATTGATTTATACGGCGAGGATCGTTACTCACAACCGGAAAAGCCAAGATTCACCAATGCTCAATATTGGTTGTCCTTTTTGGGTGTAATGACTGGCTGCTTTTTATTATATTTCTGGTTAGAAGATTATAAAATGTATAGACCTGTCGCAGTGAAGCAATACCCAGGTGATGGTAGAAAACACTACACTTTTGAACGGGAATAGAAACTGAACAACATGAATTATGTATGTATAGCAAGTAATCTGGAGCGATTGGTATGGATGAAAGTTAACCTATATCGCGCCATCGATTTTTCGATAGTATTATGGGCTCAGGAAAAAAAGTTCCACTACGCATACCCAAAAAAATAATTTTTGAGCCTGCAAAAAAAATCGATTTTTCGACCAAAATTCTTCTAAATCTCCATAAAAGAAATTTTTTTTTCAAAAAACTGCATTTACCAATTTTGTATTTGCCAATTGACACGAAAAAAAATACATAAAAAATGATTTGGAGCCTTGAAAATGAAAAAATGTATAAAAAAAATTATTTTTTTTGGGTATGCGTAGTGGAAATTTTTTTTCCTGATCCCAAATCCTATTGAAAAATCGATGGCGCGATATAGGTTAATAAATCGACCCAGTCTAATGTATAGGAACAACTCCAATAAATTATATTGCTGGTTCAAAGTATATTTCGTTTTGCAATGTAGATCCGATTGTAAGTAAAAGGTGAATAGTAGGGCTGGGACTATCCGCATATTCGAATATCCGGATATCCATACGGATATCCGTTGACACGGATAAAATCCGGACGGCATGGATATCCGGTTAATATTCGTTTGTGAAACTATACGGTTAATAACCGTATTTTTGGATATAGTGAAAGCAACAAATTGATGTACCATATATGTTTATTTAACATTAATAACAATAAATTCGTGGGGCATTTAAACCAATTAACAGCGTTTTTTTCACAATATAAACCAGAGCCGGCCACACAAATACTAAAACAATTGCATAAGTGTGTGTAAAAATTGAGTGACAAGTCCCCACAGTGTGCTAAAAGAAAATGTGTACTGTGAAGTTCGAAATTAAAAAGGACTCTGGTTATTTGATTTCAAGCTAATCCTAACAATATTTACTCATATTCATATAACAACGCGAAGGTCGGGCTAGCCAGATAAAACTTTTTTATAAAAGAAGGTATGGTGTTTCTTCAATGCAAAATTTACTTAAAGAAATCACTTTTTCATTAAGAAAGAACTAAAAAACAAAGTAAATGAAAAAATAGAAAGAAATGTTTTCAAAACATAAAGTTATTCAATAAAAAAAAATGTATAAAAAGTAATAAAACTAAGTAGAACGTACAAAAAGTACTTATATTGAATTGTCAATATTTATTAATAATTAATTAACTATTATTAATTATTAATATTTAAATTGTCAATATTAATATGTATGTTCATAGGAACTTAATAATACTAACTAAAACGTTTTAAAAGTCACTTTAACCTTGCAGTATATTGTTTTTATTATGTGCCCAAAAAGTAGCATGGACTTTTCCTTTTGCATTCTCTATTGATTTTAGTGAGTGACAAGCGATCGTGGTCGCACATCGTTAGTGTCTGTGTGAAATACGAACTCAAATTGCACAATGTGCAACTTTTGGCCGGCTCTGATATAAACAAATGGTACTGTCGTTATTTTCACTTGTTTGTAAAATTGTAGCTTTTTAATTTTTGACCTTAATTTAATAATCTACAAACATATTTTGTGAATAATTTTTCGATGTTTAGTACGTTCAATTCTAATATGCAGATATTCAAGTTTTATATTCCAGTATCCGGACATACGGATATCCGGATTTTTCGTTTACGTATCCGGATAGCCGAACTGCGGATATCCGGATTTCCCATTTGTGAATCCGGATATTCGGATAGCCGCATTTTTTGCTTAGCTATCCGGCTATTCGAATATCCGGTTTATCCGGATAGTTGAAAATCCGGATGCAGTTCACAGCCCTAGGTAATAGGCATTTCCAATAATTTAAAACAAATATGACACTGTCTAAATTAACCGGAGCGATCAGGCGATATGAAATTTTTACCCATAAAGCGCTGTAATCGGATCATAAAAAACGCTCGACATTTTTTTATTTTCTTTTGTAAATCAAACATAACGTTTTTACACCTTTCATTAAAATTAAATGCTGTATTATTATGGCGGCCACCGTGGTGTGATGGTAGCGTGCTCCGCCTACCACACCGTATGCCCTAGGTTCACACCCCGGGCAAAGCAACATCAAAATTTTAGAAATAGGGTTTTTCAATTAGAAGAAAATTTTTCTAAGCGTGGTCGCCCTACAGCAGTGTTTAGCAAGCGCTCCGAGTGTATTTCTGCCATGAAAAGCTCAGTGAAAACTCATCTGCTTTGCAAATGCCGTTCGGAGTCGCATAAAACATGTAGGTCCCGTCCGGCAAATTTGTAGGGAAAATCAAGAGGACAACGACGCAAATTGGAAGAGAAGCTCGGCCTTAAATCTCTTCGGAGGTTATCGCGCCTTACATTTATTTTTTTTATTTATTATTAAGTTTGGTCCGAAATCGAAAATTGTAAGGAAAAAAGATAGACCCAGGACGACCTGAGTTGATTTAACCATGTTCGTCTGTGTGTATTTGTATTTGTATTTTATTTGAAAATTTGTTCCTAGCACAACAATTTTCACAAATTATTTAACAGTGCTAGTCATGAATAGCATGAGCTATAAAAATTGAACATTTATAATAATAAATTAGATTAATCGAATTAAATTAAATATAACAGATAATAGTTAAATATTTATGTATTTTTAGATATAAATCTTAAAACTAAACAAAAGTAATTAATAAATATTAAAAGACAGCAGTAGTGATGATAACCTTTGGCTGATTATAGATTGAATAGTATTTAACAAATAAAGAAAGAAGACACAGAGACAGGAAAAGGGACTTAGAAATAAACATTTGAACAACAACAAGTTGAGAGCGAGTTTAAGAGTCGTTAAAAAATGATGTTAGCTCTTTTTTGAAGTGCAGAGTATTACTTAAGAGTCGGAGACTTGTAGGTAGGGAGTTCCAAAGACGTATTACAGTAACAAAGAATTGGCGTTCAGAGGTTAGCGTGCGGTATCTAATGTGGGAAAGAAAAGCACCGATCTTGATGATTGCAGAAAAATAAGCTTACATAGGATAGTCAGGTTCTTTCGTGTGTATCAATTTATAGAGGAAGGACAGTGTTTTGACTTTTAAAAGATTTGCGAAAGAAATGTTTAGCATCCTTTCAGCATGTTGTGATACGTGATCAAGTCAAGTGTTAACCATAATGTTCGAAGCATTCCATACACTTTTCCAACCGTTCTAAAAATATGGTCTTTCCATGTCAATGTTTTGTTAAAAGTTACACCTAAGTTTTTCGCCGTATCTACGTATTCTATAACGGAATTGTCAAACACTACATTCTCTAAATCATTAGTGGGAAAAGGCCCTCTATGAATAACAATACATTTTGACTTATTCGGGTTTATACATAACCCATTCATAGTAGCCCATGAAAATATTTTATTCAAATCGTGGTTTAAGTTACTTATGCACAAGTTAGTTTGATCACGAGGACAACACGTAAACAACTGCACATCATCAGCGTAGATATGAACATTACAATACTTAAGGACATCGGGTAAGTCATTGATATACAGAACAAATAACAGAGGACTCAGGATAGAGCCTTGAGGGACGCCTCTTAAGACATGTAGGAAGTTAGACCTTTTACCATCTATACATACTGCTTGAGTCCTATCGCCAAGGTATGGTCTTATAAGGGCAACTGCATGACCAGAGAAGTTAAATAAGTTTTCCAGCTTCCTACAGAGCAGAGTGTGGTCTACAGAATCAAAAACTTTAGAGTGGTCAAGAAGTGTTAAGAAGGCAATGTAACTTTCTAACTTTCATCCACTCGCTCACGAATTTCTTCTGTCACAGATAATAGTGCCGTTGTACAGCTTCGCTTTGACCTAAAACCGGACTGACTGTCTGAGAGGAGCTTGTATTCATGTACATATGATACGATGTGCCCATGTAGAATACGTTCAACGACCTTAGAGAGGAAAGGGAGTATGGCTATTGGTTGAAACTCATTATTTTGTTTACGGATTGGAATAACTTTTGCAGCTTTCCAGTATATTGGGAAGACACCGGTCGTCAAAATTGAGTTGACCAAGTAAGTAATGTGGGGAAGGATTTTGGGAAGAATGACTTTTAAAAACTTTGAACATAGACCATCAAACCCCATTGCGTTAGACTTCACAGATAGTATGGCTTGGATAACATCACAATTATCAACACAAACAAACTCAAAAGGGCTAGTGTCAACATTAACACGCACGGAGTAGTTATCAATACACACATTGTCGGCTGAGTTTGGCAGTCTTACAAAAGTATTATTTATTTCGTTGATGTCAACATCAGGGGGATGAGACAGGTCACTTTTGGGCTTTCCAATTCCTATTTGTTTGATTTTGTTCCACTTTTCTTTTGTATTCAAAGTAGAACTAAACTTATACTTAAAATAATTTGCCTTAACCAACCTTATGGCTTTGTTTGCAGTAAGCCGAGCTGTTTTAAAGCAGCTATGCGCTTCGACTGTTTTGTACCTTTTCCACCGTGAGTAGGCTTGGTTTCGAACGTGGATTAAGTGTTTTAATGTAGCATTGAACCAAGGGCTATTACTGTATTTAGGTGTTTTTATTTTTAGTGGAACGTGATAATCGAATAACTTATTTATGTGTTTGAACGCAAACTAGTACATTAATTTTCGAGATATCTTGTTGTTGTTGTTGTAGAAGTGCTTCGCCCCATCCAATAGGCGCGACCGATCACAAATTGTCATCAATATCCTCTAACGGGAGTCATTGCAATCAGAAGTTACATTATGTATCTGGATAGGTAAGAGTTTAACCTGTTACAGTACCCAGATCGAAGTTGAGATAGTCACGCGTGTTCCCCTGAGGAGAGTGCGTTCCTCTTCTGCGAGTTCAGGATATTTTTCTTTAAAAATTGGATTCGCCGGGCAATTCCCGACATAGAGGTCCGACGCCTGTTTATGGATATCGCTGAGGACCTGCTTGTGCTTCTTTGTCATACGGCTGTATTCTCAGGTGCCGTATTTCCTAATTATGCTTACGGAGATGGCCCCTTAAGCCCCTGGGAGGTGTAGCCTCATCAATCAGATGTCTGCTGGGGTGCCCAGGTTACTGGGTATTCAACAGAAACTGTTTGTTCAACATTTCCTCTCTCTCTCTCTCTCTCTAATGGGAGCACTCTCGCCTCATTGTGTAGGTGGTGTTCTGGGGACATAGGAAGACAGCCAGTAGCGGTTCTGAGAGGGCAGTGTTTTGGCAGACCTGTGTTTCCTTCCAGTGAGTAACCTTAAGGCTTGGCGACCATATCGGGGACGCGTAGCATGCAATTGGCCGGCCAATTGCTTTGTATGTAAGTGCTAATGAGCGTTTCTTTGTCTTTACCCCAAGTGCTGCCGGGAAGAGATTTGAGGATCATATTACGGCTCTCAATTTTAGGCACAATTGCGGTAGCATGCTCTCCCAAATGTAGATCCTGATCGAACGTCACACCCAAAATGTTTGGGTGTAAGACAGACGGTAGCGTAATGCCATCGACGTGGATGTGCAAAATGGTCGACATTTTTCGCGTCCATTTTCCAAATAAGGTCGCCGATGATTTGGTCGGTGACAATGTCAGGTTTCACGATGCGAAAAAACTGAAGAGATCAGCGAGATAGCAAGCGATGTGTCCTTACATGACACAAACCACTGCCAGTTTCTTTGGACTCCCGTTAGAGGACTTTGATGATGTAAGGAGATATTCACCATACCTATAAACGGGCCTCTAGCTTTAATACAAATGCATCTGACATCGCTATTGATTGACCACACAGATGTGTTGCAGCCAATATCGAGTGAAAAAAAAAATTAATAGATTGATTCGCACACTTAGCGCGCAGCAGTACTTCGTTTTTAATAAAGTATATACATATTTAAAATATAAAGTTAAAACGCGAGTTTTTTATTGAAAGCAGCACAACTGCAAAATGCAACCGATGTAGGTGACCTACGAGGCATTCCACCAACATAGGCACCCACATAGCTACCATTTGGAGGCGGCGTCCTCCACGACGAACTTTTGGCTTTGGAGGTAAAGCAACCAGGACATTCTGTCTGGTTTGCTAATAACGGAGACTATATAAACGGTGAGTGCAGCCACATAGATTTATATCCAACATATGCGAATATATGTGCGATAAGTGCGGCTACCTCAAATAAATGCAACATATACGAATATATGCGCGATATGGCGACCGTGACGGTGGTACAGGGGCGGTGACAAAATACTACACACATTTTTAAAACCCAACCTACAAAAACCAAATATACCATCACATGTACCCTTGCCCGAAAATTAAATTGAAATTTGGATGTGGGTTTGGTGGTTAACCAAATATTTAAATATTTATTTTTAGAAATATTATTTTATTTACTTTTGAGTTTAAATATTTTCAAAACTAATTAGAATTTTCTTTTTTTGAAGTTATTCAAAAATTTTAAGTTAGCATGAAAACTCAATTAAAAATTATTTTAAAAATTAAAGTAAAGAATACAAAGTAGTTAACACTATATTTACTCCCCCTCCAAGAAAATTTGAAACAAACAAATTATTAATTAATATTAAATGTAACCTTTTTTTGTTTTTTGTTGTTTAATGTATTTGTATTTAAATTAGTGTTAATAAGTATGTTTGCTGGTTTAAGTAAATCAATTGAAATATTTTTAATAGTATTTTTGTATTGAATTGTAAATGTTTTATGTTTCTTAGAGATAACTTTAAAAGGTCCTTCATAAGGTGATTCTAAATTAGATTTACGAAGAACTTTAACAAAAACATACTCACAATTTTCTAATTGTTTGGGAACGAAAAAATGTTCTTTCTTATGATGAAAAACTTTAGAACGAACAAGTGAAAAATATTCTCTTATTTTATGAAGAGCGCCATCAGAAAAATCATGTTCTTTATTACTATTTGAAATAATTAATTCACCAGGTATTCTAAGTGTTTGGCCATAAACAAGTTCAGCAGATGAACATTTTAAATCTTCTTTAATAGAAGTTCGTAAACCAAGTAGAATGAATGGTAAAATGTCAGACCAATGAACCGAGTCGTTTGATGCTATAATTGCTGCTTTTAAAGTTCGATGAAATCTCTCTATCATGCCATTTGCTTGGGGATGGTAAGGAGATGTATGAATTTTATGAGAACCTAAAAGTTTAGTTAATTCCGTAAAAAATTTTGAGGTGAATTGTGAACCTTGATCTACTGTAATATTCAATGGTATACCAAATCGTGGTATATAATTTTGAATAAAAGTTTTTACTATAGTATTTGTTGAAATATCTTTAAGTGGATAAGCTTCAGGCCAACGTGAAAATCTATCAATAATTGTTAAAATATCAGAATTTTCATTTGAAACTGGAAGAGATCCAACAATATCCATATGAATATGTTCAAAACGGCCTGATGGTATTTGAATTTTTTGGATAGGAGATTCAGTATGTCTTGAAATTTTGGATTTTTGACAATTGATGCAAGATGAAGTCCAATCGTTAATTTCTTTACGCATGTTAGGCCAATAATATTTATTTTGAATTAATTTTCTAGTTGTTCTTATACTTGGATGAGATAATGAGTGAATTTTGTCAAATATAATTCTTCTCATAGAATGTGGAACATAAGGTCGAAAAGGTTGTAGAGAAACATCACACCAATATGTTTAAATTAATAATTGGAATATGAATTTCTTTTAAATTATTTTTAGAATTTGGATCAGAAATGGTTTTTTGTAAAAATGTATCAGTTTGCTGTTCTTTATATAAATTTTCTAGATTTATATCTTGAGTTGAAATTGCATTTATTTTAGGAATACGGGAAAGTGTGTCGGCAACTATGTTGTCTTTTCCACGTATATATTGAATATCATTTGTAAATTGAGCAATATATTCAAGATGACGTAGTTGACGAGGAGATCTATCTACTTTAGAATTTAGAACATGAATTAAAGGTTTATGATCAGTATAAATTGTAAAAGTTCTACCTTCAAGAAAATGTTTAAAATGTTTAATTGAATTATAAATTGCTAAAAGTTCACGATCAAATGTTGAATTTTTAGTATCTGTTGTAGTTAATTTTCTTGAAAAATAAGCTAAGGGTTCTAGTATATTATTGCTAGTTTGTTGAAGAACTGCTCCAATAGCAACATTTGATGCATCTACTGCTAATGATAAAGTACCATTTTTGTCGAAATGTGTAAGTAAAGTATTTTTAGCAAAAAGTTTTTTAACATTTTCGAAAGCTGTTGTGGTTTCATTTGTCCAATTTAATTGTTTGAGTTTGTTTTTAATTGCATGTGTTAACATTTCATCAAGTGGACTAAGTTCTGTTGCTAACATTTTAATATATCTGTGATAGTAATTTATCATACCTAAAAATTTTTGTAATTTATTTATAGAAATTGGTTTTTCAAAATTTGTTATGATTTCAATTCTATACAAAGATGGTGTAATACCTTCGCCTGAAATTTCGTAACTTAAGAAATTTAATTTATTTACACCGAGAGTACATTTGGAAGGTTTAATATTTAAATTATATTCTTCAAGTCTTTTGAAAACTGATTTTAAATGATTTATATGTTGATCTTCATTATCACTGGCAATAAGAATGTCATCAATGTATGTAAATACAAAATTGAAATCAGAAAATACTTCATTAATAAAGCGTTGGAAAGTTTGAGCACTGTTTCGTAAACCGAAGGGCATTCTTACGAATTCAAACATTCCAAAAGGGGTAGTTATTGCAGTTTTATGAATGTCTTCTTCTGCCATTGGAATTTGGTGGTAGGCACGCACAAGATCAATTTTGGAAAAAAATTGTTTGTTTTTTAAATCAATTGTTAAATCGTGAATATGTGGTAAAGGATACCGATCTGGTGTAGTAATAAAATTAAGTCTTCGATAGTCTCCGCAAGGTCTCCAATCATTTGGTTATTTTTTAGGAAAGAGATGAAGTGGAGATGCAATAGGAGAATTTGAGGGTCTGCATATACCAGTTTTAACTAAAAATTCAAATTCAGTTTTAGCAATTTTAAGTTTGATTGGATCAAGACGTCTGGGTTTCGAAAATGGTAAAATACCTTATGTTTCTATCCTGTGAACCGTATGGTGTTTAACTTTTTTAGTATAATCTGGTTCGCAGGTAATAGATGGAAATTCATTAAGTAATTTTGAAAACTTATTTTCGACAATAGGAATTTTGAGTGAGAAAATATCAGAAAATCCAGAAGATCCAGCAACTTTAATTTTTGTAGTAGAATCCATTATTTCTTTATTTTTAATATTGACAATAATTCCGAATTTTTCTAAAAAGTTTGCTCCTAAAATTGGTGTATCAATATTCGCAATAATGAATGGAAATTCAAAATCTCTTCTTAAACCTAAATCAATTTTAAGTAGTTTTGTACCGAAAGTTTCAATTGAAGAACCGTTTGCTGCAGTCAAAGTAAGATCCGAATTTCTTTTATAAATTTTAAATTTAGAAAAGGGAATAACTGATACAACTGCACCGGTATCGACAAAATTAAGTTTATTGAATTTATCAAATATGAATAGGCGACGAGTAGGTTTAATAATAGTTCCATTATCCGTCACCGTCATAATGGATCGTTTCAGTTTAAATTTTGTTCGTAATTTGAATTATGATTTTGATTAAAATTGTATGGGGGTATACATTTGAGAGCGTTATTCTTAAATTTTTTGTGATACCAACAAATAGTTGTTTGTGAATTAAAATTACGATTGTTTGAAAAATTTCTTGATCCTGAAAAATTTCGAGATTTAGATCTATTTCTATCTTTAGATCTTGAACGGATTTGTAATTGATTAATATAATTAAAAATTTTATTTAAATTTTGAAAAATAGCCGTGGTTAATTCAGTTAAATTTTTAACGCATTGTTCTAAAATATTATTATTTATACTTGAGACTACAGGAGATTTGGAAAAATGAGGATTATTGATTAAATCAAAAAGTTTGTCAGCTAAAATAATAATTTCATCTCTGTTTTGATTATTATTGGAAGTCAAATGAATTTTTATTTCTTGTGGTAATTTACGAATCCACAATTTAAAGAGTAATTCTTGGCTAACTATGGAGTCAGAACCTATAAGTGATTTCATAAATCTGAATAATTCAGATGGTGAACGATCACCAAGTTCAGCTTTTGAAAATAATTGATCTAATCGTTTTTTTCGCTAAGAGAAAATCTTTCACATAGAATTTTTTTGATTGTATCATATTTATTAAAAAGAGGAGGAGGGTTAATAACATCTAAAATTTTAGAAATAGTATCTCGTTGAAGAGTAATTAGAACATTTTGAAATTTTAAATTATCATCAGTGATATTATTAATTTCAAATTGTCCTTCAACAAGTAAAAACCAGGCATCAGGACAATATTGCCAAAATTGTGGTAATTTAATAGATTTAGTAGAAGGAAAATTTGTAAAGTTATCTTGTGTTGAAGTATCTTGTGTTATATTAGAGATGTTGTTTTGTGTTGTATTAATGTTAGAATTTTGAGCTGTATTGTGAGTCATTGTGTTATTTGTATAATTGTTGTTTTGATTTTCCGAATTTGTAAACTTACGGGTTCGTATTGGTGAACGTAGAACCATATGAAAAAAAAAAAATTAAATGAAAAATTTGAAAATTAGGAAATATTTAAGATTTTTTTTGGATAGGGAGTTAACAATTTGAATAAAGTATTTATTTTTATATAAACAATAAATAAATTTAAATAATTTATATAGAATTTTTAAAATATAAAAATAATCTTAAAATAAATTTGAAAATTTAAAGGGTTTAAAATTTTAATTTAAATTATAATAGAAGATTTTAAATTTAATATTAAAATAATAATTATACTTACATAAAATTTAATTTAATAAAAAAATATATATATATATATATATTAAAATTAATAAGTAGTTGATTGAGGATTGTAGAGATTTTAAGGGAATCAATTGCGTTTTTTGGAAGTGATAACAATTGAATACATCGTTGTTGCTGTTTATGCAATGGCTTTGTGGTTTTCTTTATAAATCTCGTCATTTTCAACGTGATGTCTTATATTTTAAATCCGTTCTTGTGGGTATTGTGCGTAAAATAGCTCTTGTTGTAATGAAGTGGATAACTCAATTGTAAATAGTTTTTAATTTTTAAGTATTTAGTTAAATTTTAAAGGTTTAAATATAGATAATAAAGTTTTTAATATTTGTATTTACGTAGATAGTTTTTTTATATTTGTATCTTTGTTCATAGTTTATATCTTTGTATACTAAATTTTTAAATTTGGATGTTTGTTTTATTATAATAACTTCTTTAGTTCACTTCATATAACAATTTTAGAGTTATTTTTAGATAAATTTCGGTTAAGAATTCACTATTTAATCTTCACTAATTCTTGTAGATATTTATATTTTCTTTGAGAAATCAGTTCACGCATTTTTGTATTGGGTCGTGTGCACATTTGCCGAAACCGGTTGAAAGTCTGCAATTGGTTCAGACAACTTAATAATTTTTTTTTGTTTTTGGTAGCACGTCACTTAGTTGCACTTCTATTTGTGATTTTGCATTGTTCAGTAGCTCTGTGATACGTAAAGCGCCACATTCAGCATTTGTATCAAATATCGATTTAAAAATTAGGTCCGGTGGTAGAATCGCCAATATATTTGATGGTTAACCAAATATTTAAATATTTATTTTTAGAAATATTATTTTATTTACTTTTGAGTTTAAATATTTTCAAAACTAATTAGAATTTTCTTTTTTTGAAGTTATTCAAAAATTTTAAGTTAACATGAAAACTCAATTAAAAATTATTTTAAAAATTAAAGTAAAGAATACAAAGTAGTTAACACTATAGTGGGCATACAATTTTAAAGGTGAGTTGGAAGAGTTAACCACGTTTTCGTCTAATGTATCCCAAATAATGGCATAGAGAAAAAACCAAAAACCACGCCACTCAAATAACGGGTCCGCAAACTGTACCACCGCCAGCAGCAGCGAACGTCAGCAGCAACCTACACCCTCAGCAGCGACGCCCAGCAGCAGCAAACACCATCGGCAGCGAAAGCCAGCAGCAACAGCGGAAACCGTCAGCAGCAGCCACAGCTTTAACGCCAGCGGCAATATAAGTATACGTAGGTATTAATATATGTATGCATTAATAAAAATTTATTTTGCCTACAAGTTTTACTACATATGTATATGTATACGAAAATTACAGTTTCTATTAAATATCCGGATTAACTATGATACATTTTTTGATAACAACGGTGCGTCCGTTCATATAAAAAACTAGACTTGCGTCTAAACTTTACTATTAATACTTTTTCAGTTTTCAACAATTTTAAAATTTTCTAACCATTTCTTCGACATTTGCATACCTACATTTAAATTTTTGCACCATTTTTCTCAATTTTTTTTTAACTCATTTTTACAAATTTACAATTTTTTCATATTTTCAAATTTCTAATTTAAAAATTTCTCAATTCATTTTATAAATTTTCATACTTTCAAATTTTCACACCATTTCGCAAATCTTCCATTTAAAATTTCTCTTAATCCAGGTAGAATTCCTTTAATACGTTCATTTTCCAACAAAATATCACCATATAAAACTGAGTGAATCAGATAATAGTTTACGTGTAATCGGTAAATTTTGGAATTTTGGAATTTTGATATAAACGGTGGTTGGTGGAAAACCAATTCAGATTTTTTGATATATGCGGTGGTTCCGTTAAAGACCAATTCATTTTTTTTTCTTGATACATGCGGTGGTTCCGTTAAAAACCAATAAACTTTTTTTAATATATGCGGTGGTTCCGTGAAAAACCAAATTGAGATTTTTTTGAATAAAGCGGTGCGTCCGTGATTACATTTTGGAATTTTACCAATTAATACACATACTTTTGAGCCATTTTAAAATCAATTACTTTTTACAGAGTTTTCATACAAATACTACAGTTTTAATTAATTCTTCCAATAAATAGTTAAATACTCCTTTAGTGACTATTTAGCTGCAAATCAATTCCCTTTTAAAAAAAATTTTTTTCTTCTATCTTTTCCTCAACAATTCAACTTTAAATATAAATTTAGACATTCAAATAAGTAATTATTAATTAACTTCATAGTTTGAACTGAACTATTTGTGCTATTCTGATAACTACATATGTACCTTAGAAGTGGTAAGCAAGTGCAAAAAAATTCAGACTCAGAATCCGATTCCGATAATTCAGCCTCAAGCTACGAAAGTTTAGCTTCATCCTCGACAGAAGCAATCACAAATAGATTTTCTTTGTCAACAGATTTTCCAGGCTTCGAAAATTCTTCCATTAAAAATTCAACTTCTAATTTAGATTCAAATCTTAACGATTCAAATAGTGCAAAACTAACTTCAACTCCTTTTACTTTAAAATCAGATCTTAACGATCCAAATAGTACAAACGTGGCCTCACCTTCTGCTAATTCAGCTCCAGATCTTAACGATCAAATCATGGCAACACCTGAGGAAAAGAGAATTTTCATTAACACATGTGCTAATTCTATTAGAGAAAACTACAGTGGTGATCCTCTAGCACTTGATTCTTTTATAGACAAAATTGCATTATTGGAACAATTCGCTACTGCAGATTTAAATGATACTTTTATAGCGTTCTTAAAATCAAAATTAGAGCGTAAAGCCCGTGAAGCAATACCAACACAAGTAACTTCAGTCAATGAAATTAAAACAGCTCTACGTAATAGGATCAAACCAGACAAATCGAAAGTTGTAGCAGGGAGAATTGCAGCGTTGCACGTTAACGGTAACAATTATACAGATTTTGCCAAAAAAGTTGAAGATTTAGCTGACTCACTTGAGCGGTCTCTTATTATTGAAGGGATCACTAAAGCGAAAGCTCATGAAATGGCAGTCGAACAAACCTATAACATGTGTCGTTTAAATGCAAAATCAAATTTGGTAAAAACCATTTTAGCCTCAACGGCATTTACTGATCCGAAAGACGTAGTAGCAAAGTTAATTGTAGAACAAAACAACGAAGTAACTGAACGTCAGGTTCTAGCTTTTCGATCACGTGGTAACAGTACATTCAGAAATTCACGTGGTAGTTATCGTGGCTTTTACCCAAACCGCGGCTATACTGGTTATAGAAACAATAATTCATTTGCATACAACAGCAACTATAACGGCAATAATAATCAAAGATATAGGAATTATAACGGAAATAGATACCAGAATAACGACAGTAATAATACGCGTCCAAATACAAATTCCAATTCATATACAAATAATAGTAACAATAGAAGCAACAGTTCAAGATCTTCAAACGGTAGAGGTCGAAACGCAAACGTTCGCGCTTTAAATGCCAGCGCCCCTCGGGAGCGAACACTGAGGGAGGACGAATTAAGCGAGTAAGCGAATTTCTTCACAGATAGCCATCTATTGTTTAAATTTAAACTACTCTGATTTCATAGTATTACAACTTAACGAGTCACAAAAATTTTGTTCTTTCCTATTAGACACTCAAGCAGACATTTCTTTTATAAAGATATCATGTTTAGACAATAATATTTCATTAAATACAAACGACATTATTAACATTACCGGTGTCACTTGAAATTCAGTTTCTACTTTAGGTAAAATTACCGTAAATTTAAATTTTTCTAACTTTTCTATTAAACATACTTTACATGTAGTAAATGAAGACTTTAATATTCCATCCGATGGTATACTGGGTAAAGATTTTCTGAAAATTAACAAATGCATTATTAATTATGAAAGAAGTAGTATTTCCTTTTGGGTAGGTAATGAAAAAGTCGCGATATCAATCCTACATGGAACAGAAAGCGATAGTTGTATCATTCCTCCCAGATGTGAAATATTCAGACTTTTTGATTTAGGAAATTCACCCGAGCCACTTTTCGTGGACTCGCAGGAAATTGAAAAAGGTGTTTTCACAGCTAGGTGCATTCTTAATTCCAGTAACCCAATAATTAAAGTCATAAATACCACGGATGATATAAAGTATGTGAAAAGAAAAAGTATTAGGACAGAAAAACTTTCAAACTATAATTTTTATACAATTAACAAGACAGAAACAGAGGACAAACGTACGAAAAAACTTATTTCGATTTTAAAAAATCAAATACCTCAACATGCTCTAAGTAAATTAATTGACCTTTGCATAGATTATGCCGACATTTTCGCTCTTGACACGGACAAAATGACTTTAAATAACTTTTACGAGCAAAAATTAAGACTGACAGACAACGAACCGGTATATGTTAAAAACTATAGATTGCCATACTTTCAACGCGAAGAAATAAATCGCCAAGTAAATAAACTATTAGACAATGATTTGATTGAACCCAGTTATTCGAATTACAATAGTCCTTTGATTGTAGTCCCAAAGAAAGATACAAATGGTCAAAAAGCATACCGTATGTGCGTAGATTTTCGCGCAGTAAACAAAAAACTCATTGCTGATAAATTCCCACTGGCTAGAGTTGACGATGTTTTAGACAATCTCGGTAGAGCAAAGTATTTTTCCACATTAGATCTTTTTTCACGATTTCATCAAATCCCCTTGCATCCTGACTCTCGTGACATTACGTCTTTCAGCACTGACCGTGGCGCATTTAGATGGAAAGTGCTTCCATTCGGCTTAAATATAGCACCAAATTCATTCTCACGAATGATGACCATAGCTTTTTCGGGTATACCACCCAATGTCGCATTTTTGTACGTCGACGATATTATCGTCATAGGGTGTAGTGAAGTACACCATATTAAAAATCTTTCAAAAGTCTTCGATACTTGTAGATCTTTCAATCTCAAACTTAACCCAAATAAGTGCAACTTTTTACGACCAGAAGTTACATTTTTAGGTCATAAATGTTCAGCCAAAGGTTTGTTGCCAGACGACTCTAAAATAAAAGCAATTAAAAAGTATACAAAACCGACTGACAAAGACGCGGTACGACGATTTGTCGCGTTTGCAAACTATTACAGACGGTTTATACCTAATTTTGCGTCTCTGGCAGCGCCTCTGAATCGATTAAGCAGAAAAAGAGTTGAATTTGTATGGGATGTTGAGTGCGAAAGAGCATTTTTATCTTTGAAAGCAGCGTTACTTTCACCAAAATTACTTCAATATCCAGATTTTACTAAACAATTCATTATTACCGTTGATGCTTCCACAACTGGATGTGGCGATATTTTAAGTCAAGAACAGCAAGGTAGTGATTTACCAATTTGTTTTGCTTCTAAAGCATTTAATAAAGCAGCGCAGAAAAACCAGTTATAGAATTGGAACTCTTAGCTATTTACTTTGCAATCAAGCAATTTCGACCATACGTTTATGGCACCCATTTCATTGTAAAATCAGACCATAGACCTCTAGTATACTTATTCAATATGAAAGACCCATCTTCAAAACTTTCAAGAATAAGATTAGAGTTAGCAGAATATAACTTTACTATAGTTTACATAAAGGGAAAATCAAACGTTGGTACTGTTGCACTATCGCGTATTACAATCGATGAGACTAAGGAATCGAACAAACAAGTTTTAGCAGTTCGGACAAGATCAATGACAAAACGGCAGAACGACAATAATCTTCATATTAAAACAGACAAAAACGTCGAAAGACAACTTACTTTACATGTCTACGACAAATTTTCATTTAATTTTTCGAAAAAAGTTCCACGAATAAGATCTGAAATTACGTACGATAAAAATAATAAAACAACAAGTTTAAGAATTTTTGCGCATATTAAACATAAGAAACTCTAGTTACTTAGTTTTGAGCTTGTTATCGAAAAAATGGCTTTAGAGAAATTACTTTCGAGGCTTGAATCAGAAGCCGGTAAACACAATATTAAGCAGATTGAATGGCCTAAAAACGATATTATGTTCGAACATTATACTATTACAAATTTCAAAAATATTGGAAATAAAATTTTAAAATCATTAGAAATTATACTAACAGATCCAGTGGAGGCAGTAACAGATGAAGATACAAAATTAAAACTTATGAAAATTTACCATAATGATCCCATTCCTGGTGGACATTGCGGAATGAAAAGACTTTACGCAAAATTGCGAACAAAATTTTATTGGAAGAACATGACTCGTGATATATAGAAATATATCAAAAGTTGTAAAGATTGTCTTTTAAAAAAGGTTAAACCTAAAACAAAAGAAAAACTTGTTTTAACACCAACTCCTTGTAAACCGTTCGATATACTAGTAATTAACACAATAGGACCCCTACCGGAGTCCAAATATGGTAACAAGTTCGCACTTACCATGATTTGCGACATAACTAAATACCTGGTAACAGTCGCTGTGCCAGACAAATCGGCAAAAACAATCGCTTCAGCAATTTTTGAAGGATTCATTTTAACTTATGGCACAATGAATGCCATAAAGTCAGATTTAGGTACTGAATTTAAAAATGAATTATTCGAAGAATTAACAAAGCTTTTAAATATTCAACATAATTTTTCAACTGCATAACATCATGAAACTGTTGGCACGATTGAACGTAATCATAGGGTCTTTAATGAATACTTACGTGCATATTTTAAAGATACTTTTTCTGATTGGGATGTTTATTTAAAATACTTTACTTTCCTACACAATGCTACGAGTAGCACAGTTTTCGACAATCAATTTTCGCCTTTCGAGTTAGTTTTTGGGAAAAAGGCAACTTTGCCAAATGAATTAAGTAAAGAAAAAATTGACCCGATCTATAACGTCGAAAACTATGCCAAAGAAGTTAAGTATAGAATGCAGTAAATGCACAAAATGGCACAAAACCTAATTAAAAAAAATTATTTACAAAGCAAAAATCTGTACGATAGAGCGGCACGACCATTAATTGTCAAAATCGAAGATAAAGTAATTTTACAGAAAGAACCCCACCACAAACACGAGAATATATATCAAGGTCCGTTTACTATAACTAAAATTAACGAACCTAATGTAACTATTTGTGATGAAGTTACGAGAAAAGAAAAAATTGTACACAAAAATAGAATTACTAAAATACATTAATAACTACTTGTTTATATTATATTCATATATATTAATATTCTTTTCAAACAGCCAAGAAGGCAGAACAAAAATAATACAAATTTAAATGTAAAACAAAAATATACAAATTTAGATGTCAAAAAAAACAAACATATTTTCCCATATTGTACTTATAAATTTTAATATAAATTTATGAAAATGAAAATTTATAACTAAACTTTGTATATAAAAACACAAAGCCATAATATAACTTGTAAAGCAGAAAAAATACTAATGTAACT
The DNA here is from genome assembly GCF_040869045.1 of Eurosta solidaginis. Taxonomy (NCBI): domain Eukaryota; kingdom Metazoa; phylum Arthropoda; class Insecta; order Diptera; family Tephritidae; genus Eurosta; species Eurosta solidaginis. The sequence continues at coordinate 58,625,911 of NC_090322.1, read as the reverse complement.
GTAATTAATGTTAAAAATCTGGCAACCCAACTTTATCTCTTTATGTTTCTCTATTCTTCTACTTAATGTATTCCACTATAGTTTAGTCTGAATAAATCACTTAAAGCGTAAACGCGTGTACCTCTATTGTTTTTATTATTACGGACTCAACAAACGGTAATTTAACCCAACAAAGGTTATGGGCCCAGACACGTGGGTATTGTGATTTGCGAAAAGTTTATTTTAAATCGGAAAAACCGTGAGTGCTATCGCGAATATAGAAAAACTTTCTTCGGAAAACTACGCGACGTGGTCTGTGCAAGTTAAAAGTCTATTAATTACCCTAGACTTGTGGAATAGTGTAATTGGACAATGCCAGAAACAGAAGCGGAGAAGGCTCTGTGGCTTAGGGCTGACCAAAAGGCTTTGGCAAATATTACTTTGTGTGTGAAGCCAAGTGAATTAATTCATATAAAACAATGCACCACAGCGAAAGGTGCTTGGTTGGCTTTAAATTCAATTTACCGAACGCAAAGTGCGGGGCGGAAAGTTTCGCTATTCAAGAAACTAATACATTTTAAAATAGCAATGCAGGACAAGTTCGCGACGCGTTTAAATGAGTTTTGCTCAATCGTTGATGAGCTAAAAGAAATTGGTGTTCTAGTTCCAGACGATTTTAAGTCAATAATTCTTCTTTGCAGCCTCCCCGAAGAAATGGAGAGCTTTGTTGTTGCCATTGAGAGTCGGGACACTTTACCAAAGTTAGATATGTTAGTGTCGAAGGTTTTGGAAACCCAATTTCGACAAAGTGATAAAGTAGTTGGAAATGACGAGAAAGTATTTTTGGCCAAGTCAAAGAAATTTCGTTCTAAAAGTTGTAATGGCGATAGTCGTACAAGTGTTGTGTGTTATAAATGTGGGAGGAAGGGCCATATACGCTCCCAATGCAAAGTTTCCACATATAAGGGAAATTCTGGAGAAAAGGCATGTGGTTTGTTAGAAAAATATTGTGACAATCGCGATATGTGGATTATGGACAGTGGTGCCAGTTCACACATGTGTATGGATAAAAACAGTTTCATTAGTATTGAACCTAAAAGGCAAGAAATAGTGCTAGCTTCTGGAAAGAAAATTTATGCAGAAGGTTTAGGAACGGTGTGCTTAAAAACAGATTTCACGTATTTGAGGTTATGTAACACGTGGTATGTTCCAGAATTAACGGCGAATTTTTTCTCAATAGGAAAAGCCTTAGAATACGGTTATACAGTAAGGTTTTCTAAGAGTGGCGCGATAATGATAACGGCAAATGGTGAAAATACACTTAAAGCAAATTTAATCGGTGGTGTGTTCGTAGCAAACATGACTGTAAGAGAAAAAGTTGAAAATATAAATGCAGTGATGGAAGCCAATACACCGGAGATATGGCATAAGAGATTTGGACATGTAAACATGAGTGATTTAAGAGAATTATCTAATAAGAACTTAGTTCGAGGTCTAAGTGTGGGTACAACACCAAATGTGCAGTGTATGACTTGTGCTTTGTGTAAAATACACAGCTTTCCGTATAAAAGCTACTCCAAAGTATTATCAAAAAATGTACTCGATTTAGTACATACCGACTTATGTGGACCAATGCGTATTAAATCGTTAGGTGGTGCATCCTACTTTATAACCTTTATAGATGACTTTTCTCGGTACACAATGGTATATTTTCTAAAAAATAAAACTGAAGCTTTTGATGCATTTAAACATTTTGCTGTGACAGCGGAGACACAGACAGGCCGCAAAATAAAATCCGTGAGAAGTGACAACGGTAGAGAGTTTACTAATAAGTTGTTTGAAAAATATTTTAATGAAAAAGGAATTTTGCACCAAACAACAGTGCCGTACACGCCACAGCAAAATGGCGTGGCCGAAAGAGCCAACAGAACACTAGTGGAAATGGCCCGTTGTTTACTACAGGCTTCAGGTATGCCGCAATATCTGTGGGGTGAGGCGCTTAATACATCTGTGTACCTACGTAATAGATGTGTGACAAAAGTGTTAAGTGATATAACCCCGTATCAGGCGTGGTACGGTAAAGTGCCTTCGGTATCGCATTTTAAAATTTTTGGCTGTGATGCAGTAGCGTTGAAGAAGGGTCCACAAAAGGGCGGCAAGTTTGATCCAAAGGGTACAAAGCTCAAGTTTGTAGGTTATGCTGGTGCAAAAGGTTTTAGATTTTATAATTCAACTACACGAAGTATTGTATTGGCACGAGACTGCGTATTTTTTGAGAATTCATTTGAGCGTGTTAAAGAGGTTAACCCTACTGAGGAGGAGCCTTTCTATTATGAGGCCGAAATCACGTATGAACCGGATACGAATAATGAACGGGTAGATGAAACGCAAGTCGCACACGAAATTACTGAAGAGAAAAATGATATTGAATCGGAAACTGAAAGTGATTGTAGTGAGGTATATTCTTCAGGTGATGAAAACGCTCCAGTGGTTTCAAGAAAAAGAGGGCGGGGTAGACCTCAAATTATTCGGGATGGTAGCGTGGGTAGACCGAGAAAACAATATAAGTTGGCAGAGACCTTGAATTATATCATTGAGATTCCACAAACAGTAAATGAAGCCCTGAATTCGCCACAGGCAGAGCACTGGAAGAAAGCCATGCAAGCATAAATCGATTCGCTGGCTAAAAACAACACGTGGGTGCTTATCGATAGACCAAAACACAAAAATGTTATAGGAAGTAGATGGGTATTTGCTGTGAAACAAAATCCGAGTGGTGGTGTTGAGAAGTTCAAAGCAAGGTTGGTTGCGCAAGGGTGTTCGCAAAAAATCAACATTGATTTTAAAGAATCGTACGCTCCTGTAATCCGTCATTCTACAATACGGGTTTTGTTAGCCTTAGCAGCAAAATACAAGCTTTCGGTTAACCACATTGATGTGGTGGCAGCTTACCTAAATGGTGAATTGAACGACGAGGTGTATATGACGCAGCCACTTGCGTTTGAAGATCCGAGTTACCCAAATAAAGTGTGTCATTTGAAAAAAACCTCTCTACGGTCTAAAACAGGCAGGACGTGAATGGAATAAAAAGGTTTCCGATATTCTCATGACTATGGGTTTTCAACGGTGTAAGGCAGACAGTTGTGTATATTTTAAGAGGGAGCCCAACAACAAAATGTGTCTGATTGGTCTCTACGTGGATGATATTCTACTTGCTTGCTCAACCGCAAGTGATGTTAGATATATTTTAAAATAATTAAATAGTTTCGTCGATACTGTGGACCGTGGCCCGGTGACATTTTACTTAGGTTTAGAAGTTGATCGAAATCCCACTACAGGCGCCATATCTATTCACCAGACATGTTATATTCAGCAATTACTGAAGTCATGGGGCATGGAGAATTGTAATCCAGCAGCTACACCGTGGGTTGACGGCACTATATTGAAAAAGTGTGAGAAAAAATGTAATAATATTGATGTAAAGAACTATCAAAGTTTGATTGGCGGATTGATGTATTTGGCAGTACTGTCTAGGCCAGATATTACTCATGTTATCTCAAAATTATCCCAGTTCAATAACCATCCGCACGAAGAACATTTCAAAGCAGCTAAACATGTCTTACGCTATTTAAAAAATAGTTTGGAGTTTAGAATTACGTATTACCGGCACCAACGACAACTTAGTATGTTATACTGATTCCGACTGGGCTGGTGATGTGGAAGACAGAAAATCCTACACAGGCTACGTGGTGTTCATGTCAAATGGTCCGGTGTCGTGGGAATCCAAAAAGCAGTCTATTGTTGCCCTCAGTACAATGGAAGCTGAATATATAGCTCTGTGTCAAGGAGCGAAAGATGTCGTTTTTCTGCGAGGTTTGCTGAGTGAATTGGGTTACAGTGACTACGTTAGCGAGCCTAGAACTATTTATTGCGATAATCAAAGCGCGCAGTGCTTACTCAAGAACCCAATGGTTCACAAGCGCAGTAAACATATAGACTTAAGATTTCATTACGTAAGAGACGTTTTTGAAAAAGGAAAAATACAAGTTCATTATGTTAACACCGAAAATAATGCTGCAGATGTAATGACAAAATTTTTGAAGAAAATTAAACATCAAAATGGATGCAAACTATTAAAGCTAAAAGTTTAAAAGATTTGTCGCATTGTATAATTCAAAAATTATAATAATAATACTATGAACTTCAAGCAAACGTTTGGGTTGAGAGGGAGAATGTTAAAAATCTGGCAACCCAACTTTATCTCTTTATGTTTCTCTATTCTTCTACTTAATGTATTCCACTATAGTTTAGTCTGAATAAATCACTTAAAGCGTAAACGCGTGCACCTCTATTGTTTTTATTATTACGGACTCAACAAACGGTAATTTAACCCAACAATTAACTTTAAAGGCTAAAAGAAATTTCATTTAACATTAAAAATGTATAGTTGCTCCGAATGAACGAATATAACAAAAAAAGGAAGGTATACCCTAATGTAAACATATTCATTCAATCGAGGCAGCTTAACATATTTGTATAAAAAGAAGAATGTGACAAACCTGATCAATTTGTCAAATTCTTCTTTTCCTAAGGAAGGATGATGTAAGGAGATATTCACCATACCTATAAACGGGCCTTTAGCTTTAATACAAATGCATCTGACATCGCTATTGATTGACAACACAGATGTGTTGCAGCCAATATCGTGTGAAAAAAAAAATAATAGATTGATTCGCACACTTAAGCCCCCCATTACTGATACTTAGCATAGACTTGACTTGGCGTAAACTTGGCAACTTAGCCACGATTATACTCCACTTGGCGCATAAAATCTGGCATCATAATAAGCGTTGAAATTTATTTTTAAATAAATGTCAATTTGTATGACAAAATGTCAAAATGAAATGGAAACAAACAAATGGCATCTCAAAATGTAAACGTCACTTAGAACTTACATAGAACATCAAAATTCAACAGACTTCTAAGTCAAGTTAAGTTTTGAGTAATCAGTAACATGCAATGTTCATTTAACAGAACTGTAAGTGACAGTTCTCAAGCCAAGTCAAGTCTATGCTAAGTATCAGTAATGGAGCCTTTAGCGCGCAGAAGTACTTCGTTTTTAATAAAGTGTACATTAATTTGTTTAAGTCGAAACCTTGATCTTCATTCCGAGTGCAACCTTTAGCGAGTGTGGATGTTTTAACTAAATTTTAAAGTGAAACTTATAAATTGTGAAGTACAGTTCCTCTTTGCACACTAAGTGATAAATTTTATTGTTTTTGTATTCGCAATTGTTTTATGTGTCGCAAATTGAGACAAAATAGATAAAATAAAGTCTTGAAAACGTTTGTAGTGCGTTTATATGCACGAAAGTGCTTTAATATGTTTTATAAATAAACTACGCGTTAGTGCTTCAAACTAAAAGGACAATTTTTAAACGCGGACAAGCATAATAAAAACTCTGGGTAAGTGAAGTGGCTAAATTGTTAAATTCTAGAAAAGATAAATAAATTTCAACCCTAGAGTGCAGCTCCAAAGCTCACTCCTGGGTAAATTTAAAGATAGAGTGTCCGTTGGGACACGAAAAAGAAACACCAAAATGGCATCTTCATCGTCTTTAAGTAAAGATGGTGAACGTGGGCCTACAAAAAAGCCTAAAATTTTAAACGATGAAAATGTCACGAGATTCTTTGAAATGTCGAATAACGGCATCGTCAGAATAAAAGAAAAAAATGTAGGTAACGGGGATTCTGTTGCGTCTTCTCAGACTCCGTTAGCTACAGGAACAAAGACAAACGAAACATTAACACAAAAAACAACGGACATAACAAATGACAAAACTACTGCAGAAAGCAGTGTTGCGAACACACAACAGCACAGTGATGTACCAAAAAACAACAACTATGACTCAATAAAAATTTTATATCCTCCCAGATTTACTGGTGAAATTTTTGTATTAGTAGATAGCTGCCAATGCCCCAGCTTAAAAAACGAAAAATGTACAACTGGGCTTACTTTATGTAGCCAAATAAAAGACTTACGTTTTCGTGACATTGATCATGTCAAGGCCTTAGGAAGAACGCTCTATAAAGTAATTTTCAAGAATACCTATTCGGCAAACTCCTTCATTATGGACGAACGCCTAGCCAAAAGAGGATTAAGGCAATTTGTTCCCAGAACAGCCTTAGAAATATATGGGGTAGTTAGAGGTGTTCCCACATGCTACTCGGAACAAGATATTTTAAAAGAAGCTGAGTCGAGTGTACCAATAGTGTCTGTACGCAGATTTATCAGAAAAGATCCCACAACTGGTGAACAAACTCCATTAAATTCAATAAAAATTGGGTTTACTGGAAGAGAACTGCCAACATCAATTTTCTTCGAATATACTAAACTTGATGTAGATTACTACATCCCGCCCTTACGGCAATGTTCAAAATGTGGTCGTATTGGCCACACCATGTTAGGATGCAAAGCCAAGGAAAGATGCATAAACTGCGGCAGTAATGAATACAAAAACGCAAATTGCCAAAGTAACAATTGCATTCTATGCGGTAAAACTGGCCACAGTGCCAAAGAAAAAAACAAATGTGCAATGTGGGAGAGGGAAATTACAATAAACCGTATCAAGACAGTCAAGAGTCTCAGCAGGAAGGGAGTTTTAAATACGTATTTCCCTACCAAAAACAGGTTCGACATATTTGATTTGGATGAGGAAACACATTTTCCAACAATTCCACACAATTCTGATGATTTTCATGACAGGGAAGTAGTAGTAAACAAACGCTTAACAAGAAAGTTATATAGCGAAATAGCCAGCAAAGGTGACGAAATAGCTGTCAGGAGACAAATAACCCCAAAATCTGCTGAAAAACGAGAAAAGAAACTATCAACTAAACCTGCATTTGAAACCGATGAATACCAAAAAGGTATTGTAAAAGAATTTGAAAAAGTCATGACTGATCTCATGAAAGTCACACAAACAATATCCCTCCAAATTAATAACAAGGAAGTCTTGGAAGGTTTTTTCCAAGTTAAATCCAAATATGACAGACTAATGATAAAATTGGACGAGGAAAAAATTAATACCTTGTCACATTCCAAAAAACCTTAATGTTAATTTTACAACTAAACTGCCAATCATTTAAAGCAAATTTAGATGCCATTGAATTTTATTTATCTAAATATAACTTTGATATAGCTTGCTTTAATGAAATTTTTTTAACTAGAGTTAGTACTCATAGAAAACTTATAGGATTCAATTTAATCAAAAAATATAGAGAAGATGGTTATGGGGGTGTCGCAATAGCCCTCAAAAATACCATAAAATTCAAAAAAATAATTTTTGCTACCAACTTTGACATTTTAGTTATACAAACAACAAATCTTAAACCAAACCTAACTGTATGCACAGCATACCTTCCACCGAGCGTAAATACCTCCGAATTCAGCATTGAAATCCAAAGAACTCTAAATTTTCTTGACTCGCTTCCAAATACTCTATTCATTGGAGATTTTAATGCCAGGCATAGCAACTGGGGTGACACATTAAGCTCCAGCAAAGGAAAGCATCTCTTTAATTTGATTCAGGAATCTACTTTCCAAATACTTAATAATGGAGACTACACGTTCCAAAAAGATATCAGATCACCAGGTAGATCTGTACTTGATCTCGCTTTCTCCAATTTCAATGCCCCTTTTAAATGGTCAGTGGATAAAATCAGAATTGGGGGTAGTCACCACTATCCTATAACTATTGACATAAACAACATCAAAACCAACATTACCACCTTTTTGTCCAAAAAAAAGTTATTAAAAAACTTAAGCAATCTTGAATGCGAATCAAATTTAGAAATGTTTGAAAACAAATTCCAGGAAGAAATTAAGAATGCTACTGTCACAAAAAGTGATTCAAAAGTACTAAAAAGCTGGTGGGATTACAATACTGAAAAATTTTATAGGTTTCTCATTGTTGCTTTCAAAAAAGCCAAACGATATCCAAATCCCGAAAACTATCATGCTCTAACAGAAGCGAGGAAACGTTGGAAAAAAGAAATAAAGCGAGCCAAAAAAGCCAATTTTGATAATAAAATTAAAGAACTGAACTCCGGTATTGATAAAAATGGGTGGAAGTTCGTTAAAGCCATCAGGGGGGATTATAGTTCCAATAGTAAAAATGCATGGAACAGTGATAATAACTTAAATTTCCTGACCATGTTACAAAATCAAGTTCATCAAATATCTACCAGACTAGAAATTAACATTGCCACAGACACAGACCCAAACTTAATTATAACATACGAAGATCTGCAAAATGCTCTTAAGCAAAAGAAAAAGGACACAGCTATTGGAGTGGATAATATTTCCTACAGCATGATAAAGTCACTCCCTGATGTTACCTTAAATAATTTCCGAGCAGCACTAAATGACATTTTCCTTTCCAATAAAATACCAGACAGCTGGAGAACAATAAAAATTGTTCCAGTCCCAAAAAAGGAGAAAGACCTAAATAATTTCGAAAATTTTAGACCTATCTCATTAATATCTGTCCCTCTCAAATTATTAAATACATGCATTAAAGACAGAATATATAACTTCTTAGAAAAACACAACAAGTTACCTTTATCAACGTTTGCCTATAGGAAAAATAGATCGGCAACCTCATGTGTAAATCACATATTGCATCAACTTAAAGTCCTGAAAAGTAATAAAGCTCACTCCATTCTATGTACAGTCGATTTCAGTAACGCTTACAACTGTGTAGATATACATATTCTTAAAAACATTCTCTTGGACATGCAAATCAATGAAGCATACATAGAATGGATTTGTAATTTCTTATCATATAGGAAATTAAGGCTAGGTAATGACGAAGCTGAAGTTTTTAATGGCCTTCCTCAAGGCAGCTGTCTGTCGCCTCTTCTATTTAATTTATATACAGCCTCCTTACACAATCTCAGTGATGACTACACACATATTTACCAGTTTGCTGATGATTTGTTTATAATCTCATCAGGAAACAATTTCATTGAAGCAAATTTCAATCTTCAATCAAAATTGGACATTCTAATGGAAAAATGCAATCTACTTAACCTCAGTTTCAATCCAAACAAAACTAAAGCCATGTACATCAACCAAAGCAGTAAGAAAGAATTGAGAGTTGAAGTAAATGGCATCAATATAGCTCAAGTCCGTAACATTAAAGTCTTAGGGCGGTACATAAATTCATCCCTTAGTGCGAAGGAACATTTCTCAAACGTCATGGAAAAATCAAAATCCAATATCAACTTATTCAAATGTCTAACAAATATCAAATCAGGACTTCATCCGCAAACTGGTTTAAATTTATATAAGTCCTTAGTAAGGTCCAAAATTGAGTACTGTAGCACAACCTGTGTAAATGCTGCTCAATCTTCACACAACAAAGTTCGATCACTGCAAAACAAATTCTTACGTAGAGCTTTAGGTCTCACTCCGTCTACGCCGGTACCCCTACTCTATGCTATCGCAAACGAACTTCCACCCCAAGGAAGATGTAAGTGGCTTATGGCAAATGAAATGGTTACGATATTCACTACAAATGATCCAATAAGATCTTCTATAACTGAGTATTCGCATTTAAACACTAATTACACAACAATTTACAACCAATTCAAATGGATTTTCGACAGTCTTGGTACGGTGGATTTTTCTTTCCCTTACCCCAAGATCATCATCCGAGACAAAATTTTAAACTTAAAAAAAGCCAATATGACAAATGAATATGCTGTTGCAAACTACCATGAAATAATTGACAATTACAAAAATTTAGCTTTCGACATTATATTTACAGATGCTTCTCTTGGCGAAAACAAAACTGGTTGTGGTATCTTTTATTTAAACACCAACAGCGAACACTCTTTTTGTTTGCCCTTCAAATCCTCTTCTGCTTTTGGTGAAATATTAGCCATTAATTTGGCCATTACAAACGAAAGTGAAAGTATAGCTATCTTCACAGATAGTCTAGCGGTTTGTCACATTTTAAAAGACCGTCGAACAACAACTATATAGCTCAAAATATTTTTCGTACTATTCAAAATCACAATTTCAATCAAGTACACATAATTTGGACACCCAGTCATATGGGTATACCAGGAAATGAGAGAGCCGATACAATTGCCAAGAAAGCAACCGAAACTGACATCTTCAAAGATGTTAAACTTACCATACAAGAGGGTCTTAGACTCATTCGAAATGAAATATACGACACTTGGTACAACGAATTTTTGGAATTTTCAATTGAACATCCAAATTTATATGCAGACATACATAGAACTAGGAAAAATCACTGCTGGTTCAGGAAATTAAAATTTCCGACAACGGAACTGAAGAGACTAAACAGAATCTTGGCAGGTCACACATATGACAAGTCCTATTTATTTAAAATTGGCGCCAATAGATCCGAAAGATGTAGATGCGGCCATATTGATGACTACATTCATCAAACTTTCGTATGTAGACTTCTCAGCAACACCCGTGACACCTTCAATCTTTTTAAAAAGCATCATAATTTTAAAGATATTCTATGTGATAACAATTTAGCCAAAATCACTGAGCTCATATATTTTTTCCAAAAAGCCACTTTTAAATTTTAATCAACTTGACTAGCTATCAATGCTTAATAAATTTCATGTAATAACATGTTTTGTACCGTATATGCATATTATAATTTTTTATATAAAGGATACAACAAAATTTTGTTTGTAATCCTGTATGCCATCCACCAAGCATAAACCAATGCACGTCGGTTACTCGGTCATTATGACTTCAACATGTCATATGAAATGCGCTCGCTAAACAAACGTCAATTGACCAAATGTCATTCCGTTTCATTCAACACATTTGTACATACAAAAACTTTTTGTAATAAACTACAAAATCTCACACGAGTCGAATATAACCTGGAACCTTAAAACTAAAACGCAAACCTGGAATCAACAACACTACGGAATCACAACACATTTGGAATACAACCTGGCCTATTAGAGATTCAATTGATCCTGGCGGCAATAGAACTTTGAACCCAAAAAAATAATAAAGTGTATACATATTTAAAATATAAAGTTAAAACGCGAGTTTTTTATTGAAAGCAGCACAACTGCAAATTCCAACCGATGTAGGTGACCTACGAGGCATTCCACCAACATAGGCACCCACATAGCTACCATTTGGAGGCGGCGTCCTCTACGACGAACTTTTGGCTTTGGAGGTAAAGCAACCAGGACATTCTGTCTGGTTTGCTAATAACGGAGGCTATATAAACGGTGAGTGCAGCCACAGATTTATATCCAACATATGCGAATATATGTGCGATAAGTGCGGCTATCTCAAATAAATGCAACATATACGAATATATGCGCGATAATGATAATTTGTGAGTGGTCGTGCACACTGAATGGGGCGAAGCACTGTTAAGACAACAACAACAGTCGCCGTAAAACATATAGGTTTTGTCCCGCCAATTTGTAGGAAAAGATAAAAGGAGCAATACGCAAATTAGAAGAGAAGATCGACCTCTAAATCTCTTCGGAGGTTATTCCGCCTTGTATCTATTTTTTTTTTTGTGTGGATGACTCTGGGGGCCTTTTTGTAATTATAATTTTTTAAACGGCTGACTAGTGCAGAAATCCTTCATAGTGCTTACGGATATGACTCCTTAAGCTCGTAAAAGACGGGGCCTATTTAATTAGATGTATGTTGGGGTGCCCAGGTTTCTGGGTATTTAACAGAAACTGTTTTTTCAGCATTTCCTTTCCCTTATTTATGGACAGTTTTCTCGCATCACTGTAAAGGCGATATTAGACATCCCGTGGCAGTTCTGAGCGTGGTGTTTTGACAGGCGCCTGCAGTTTTCTCCAGTGTAATTCTTTATAAGTGGCTATGAGCGTTTCCTTGGGCTGTCATCGAGAGACTTGAGATGTTTGTAACGGCTCTGGAATATACATAAGTCCTGATCGAATGACTAACCCAGTGTTTTTGGATGTAACACAATCGGCAGCGTAATGCCATTGGCGTGGACGTCCAATATTGCCGACATTTTCCACGTCCCAGGACTAGGGAAATAGTCGTTAATTTCATAGCAAAGCCCATTAGTGGATGGGGCATAACAACTTGCCATTACCGTGCAGTCATCGGCGTAGGACACAATGGTAACGCCTTCTGGTGGGGAATAAGCTTCGATGTGTAAAAATTAAACACAAGTGGGAATATGACACCACCCTGCGGCACTCCTTATTTAATTCTCCTGGTTTTGATGTTACGTTTTGGAACCGATGCTTGCAGTCCACTTTTGTAAAAATGGGAGGAAAGGTAGACTTACAACTCTTTCAGTAACGTGCTCGCGCCCGGTTCTACTGCTTTAGATGGTTTAGCAAGTTCAACGGCTTCTTTAATGCTGGCCTGCCGTCTAGATTTGTCGACCGAGGAATGCATTACATATTGCCAGCAGAAAGCGCTCGTGCATTTCTGCTTATCCGATAACACATTATCAGCTAAGGTGATGGATATTTTGTCATTGTGCTTAGTCGGGTTTGAAAGGGACTTTACGGTTGACCATAACTTGCCTACACTGGCAGAGAGGCCCCCCAGCGGGTTAAGGGATCAGAATATACCCGCGGTAGGTATGCCTGTCGTAAGAGGCGACTAAAGTACCTTATTCAAGGGGCTGTGTAGCGCAACCCTTCAGGTTGCCAGCGCAATATATAGCTTCTCCAAACCCAATTGTCAACCTCACCTATCCGCGGCGAATCCTGTTTCACTAACAGACGAGGCTCTGGCGACCCCAAGCTCCTCATGGAATTTGGGGGTAGGGAGGGAGGGGAATGGCCTGAAGGTTTAATGTGGCCACATAAATCGTTCCCGAGATGGTCGGGCTAGCACCTTAATGGTGCTATGGCACCGGAGCGTACCGGATATGTATCCGGCAAAAGACCATCACATCGATGACACTCCCCAAAGCCTTCGGGGAGCAACCTTATCGCTACAACAACAACAACTGGCAGAGAGGGTCGTTAGACGTTCCTCTCATTTCGCCCTATTGTGTTTGTCCACAACTGTCTGTCTGATGTGCAGGTTTATGTGGGGTTGGCCAGGGTTTTTGCTGTCTTACAAAGTCACGCTCTCTCGCTAAATCGCCCTTGGGAGGGCTTCATATTCGTCCCGTTCACGTTTCTCGGATGCCATGAAATCGGCTGATCGCTCAAGCGAGAGGAGCATGGGTAGGTGGTCGGATGTCTATGTTACTATCGGCTGCCAGTTTACGCAGTTTACAAGCCTTACCATAAGTGTGGGGGTGTCCCCGTATGTTATGCAAAACGCCGTGTCCTCTATTTATTCCGCCATCCCACTCCCCTTTGCCTGCTTGTAGATCAGAACGCCACAGGTCATGTTGGGCATTAAAATCTCCTAGAATAATACGATTTTCCAATGGCGTCTGATTTAATGTATTAATGGCAGGATACCGGGGTCTGTCACCTTCCAATTGCAAAGGTTGGCCACATTTCTTAATTGTGGTAATCTAAATACTGCTAATAAATTCTAAAAGAAAAAATACGGTTGTCGCTTTGTCTACATGCTAAGTATCCAATAATTTTATTCGTTGAGCAAGAGGGAGAATTCGCTTATTTGATTAATAAGGACCATCCAAATATATATTATGTGGCGAATATTAGCGATACCGAAACGTGCACAGCAGCAATGTAAGCGGATGAGACAACAAATAGCTACGCACTATACACACATAAATAGAAGGCAAAAGCGAATATGAGATGCTGAGACACGAGAGAAGTGAATAAGGAACTAATCGAGAAGGCTGTCCGCGAAAAGTCCGGACCGTGATAGAAAATGGTGAACGAGGCAACCGAGTATAAAAGCAAGGTAAGGAGAAGTCCATGGTGGAATAACCAGGTGAAGTAAGCCGTCAATTGTCTCGCTCTAAATTCTTCTATGTTCTGTCATTCGGCTATCTGAAAAATTTTCACCAATGTTGTCCCAAAAAAGTGTTGATTTTTGCATTTTTCAGGAGTAAAATGTGTCACTTTTAGTACTTTTTTCACATAAACTATTAGGTGAGAACTTTACTTGGATTTAATTACAGAGATTCATCATTTGGGTATCTTCGGTGTTGGCTTCCATATGTAAGCCGTGCTAAACTAATACGTTCATATTTTTGGTGTTTCCATTATATATGTTGAATTTGTTCCGAAAAATTGACACAGATCTTTATTAAAACAAACGTTCTTCCCCTGTAAAGTGCTACTGAATACCTTCGGAGAATGTTTTTCTCATTCCTGCAAAAACACGAAAATTGTCGTATTATACATTATTTATGATAGGTTAGGTTGAACTGGCCGGTCCATGAGTACCTCACATAGACTGAATAAGTCCGTAGTGTTACCAGAAGTTTGTTTTAACGATCAAACTGAAAAACCATATCAAAAACCAGGACCTATGTTATAAAATAACTCCGTCCTCTTGGCAAATACTAGAAGCTGATAACACTTCGCTAAAGCAAATGATAAATTTTGGGGGATCTTCTGAATAAGTTTGTTGTTATATACATATTAGAAGGATATGTTTTACTTCCGACTCTCAACGACAAATCAACAGAGCAGATGAACATTTCAATGAATTTTTAGCGATGAAAACACATTTAAGAGTATAACGATCACTTTCAAGTGTGCCTGTAAACCTTTTCATCGAACCCGAAACCCATTTAACTTCTGCAAAAGGCGGAAAAGTTCAACTAATTAACTGGCGTATATACGTACTATATCAGACCAATTCTAAATATTCTCGCGGAATTTTGTTCTCCTAGGGAGAAGAATAATTGGGGAATGGGAATTTCGAATTTTCGAAGTCAGCTGTTTTGTCAATTGAAATTTCGTTGCGCATTTCTTATTTTGTTTAAAAAATAGAAAAGTTTATTTATTGCTGCGAATTTGTTTGAAATTAAGAAATAAAATATAAACAATGCATAGTATTGCATTTCATGTGGTATTCACTGAAATTAGTAATGAATTGGTGCCACAGCAACATCAACAGAGGAGCATAAGAAGAAGAAGACGGTGGGATAACACAAATCCGCCGGAGTTGTCTGCTTTCATTCAGCAAAACTATTTTCTGGCGGCCAAGTCGAGTTGAATTAGTCTTTCATCATATGCCAAAATCTATTTAAGTCTTCTTAAAAATCCTTGCGCAATTTCTGAATGGCTGCATCAAATATACGAAGAGCTCTTCCGCTGCTTAAGATATACTTTTCGACTTAAAATTAAGAATATTGTGGTTGTTGTTGTTGTTGTATTAACAGTGAAAATATTGTGGCAGGATGTAAATACATATTTTAGCACAAATTTACAAATAAGTGTTCTTTCTTAAAATAACCAATTTCCTTTAACTATTTTGATGCATTCCCTTTAATTTAACTAGTGAAAAAACTCCTATGAAATGGCAGAGAAATCTCCCTCTCCCTCATTTTCTCCCATAACCGGTTTCCGCTTTTTCGAACATTGTTCAGAATAGGAGGAAAGGGAGAAGTGAAAAAACTCACAAGGAATTTTTATTTAGAATACGAGGAATGGGAGAAGGGGAAAACTCGCACGGAATTTTCGTTTAGAATTGGGCTGATTGTGAAGTTCTACTACCAGAGCAGTGTTGTAAATAAAGCGTATTTTTTTCCTAAGATTCGCAACAATATGATATTTACATGTTTGTTGCGAAAAAAGTAAAACGGAATTGCAAAATAAAAACGATAAAAACTAATTTTTCAAAACTTCGGCAAATCGCACGATTCATCTTTAATATAAACATTTAAAAATAAATATAAATGTGATATGAATAATATGTAGGTATGTATGTACTTTTAATTATATAATAAGTATACATATTTAGTAAGTAATGCAAACACTATAAAAATATTAATTTGAGTTGTAGTAATTAAGTATACAAACTAAATTAGGCAATGTTTTGCTTTAGGATAAAAATTGAAAATATGATACAAATTTTAAATTATAGTATACATTTAAAAAAATAAATAAAAAATTTTTTACCTCGGTGTACAGTGTAGTATTTTGGATAAATTTCATAATCAACTGCCTATAAGTTTATTAATTTTTAAAACGACGTATATTAGTAAAAACAGTAAATGTAAACATCGAAAAAAACTCGAAAACGTTTACTGACGGGCAGGATATTCAATATGGACTTTTAAAGCGTTTTGACAGAATGTGTAATATGGCGGCGATCTGGCCAGCAATCCTCAGAGAGTGATAGACGTAGGGTGAGACCACGATAATAAAGAGGCGAATGCAGCTCTAAAGAAAATCAAAAAGTCTATATAAAAAGACACTCAAGAAATGTTTAGAAAAAAGTTCGTCTATCAAATTTCATTTTAAACTACGCAGCTCTCCAGAAATTTCTAACACTAAATTTTAAAAACTTTAGCAACAAGTTTACCCTATGGACACATTCAGTCTATGTAAGATCTTTATTCACCGGCCAGTTCAACATAGAAATAAGTTTACACGGAAGTTCGGGATTCCCAGAAATAATTGATTGGGCATTGTTTCTTAAAGAAAAAGTGACGTTTTAGACAACAAAAAAGTAAACAACAAAATCAAGCATTCATTAAAATCAGGGGTGGCTTTCCGTATTTCGATATCGATCAAGAACGAGTATAAAATAATCGTTTTCGCTTTCCGTAACACAAATTGTAGACGCGTCGTATCGAACGTTCGATACAAAGTGTTCGATAGCAAATTAGGTGTCGAATTGCCTTTTTGAAAGTTATAATTTTATGCTTTGGTGATTATTTAGAGAATGATTTTTTCTTCTGAGATTAAGAAACAAACGATATTTATAAAAGAAAATATTTTGGTGGCTCCAAAAAGCTTTCTAAACACCCTTTGAAATCTGCAAACAAAAGAGATCATACCAAGATAGGGAACTAAAATGGCATCATCGAGCGTTCGATATCGACTTGACGTATCGAATCAACGGGTGTCGACTATCGAATTACGGAAAGCCACCCCAGTTAGAATTATATATTCTATGTTTATTGTGCACCAATCACAAGGTGTCGCCAAACGACAAAAATTCTTGGTTGCTCCTATTTCTATGCAAAAGAAATAATTCAAATTATTTACCTTAGAGCTGCATAGTGCCACCAACTTTAAAAATCTGTGAGCATGTTTGTTTGTTATTTTGACGTCTACGATGTAGATATCACACTTGTGTGATTCATAATGGCTATACATTTTTAATATCGACGACTGAGTGGAAAATCACACTATGCCAGTTGGCAGCTCGAAAACATCCTAACTGAGAATATTTTTCAAATATATCCTGTTTCAGAACTCGTTTCAAAAACGTTCGTCATAGAATTCATTTGAAGAGCGCCATATATCAGATTGTTTTTTGTTTTTTTTTTTTTAGAAAGCTACAGTGAAAATGTATTAGATAGCGCAATTTTAAAACAAATAAAAAGCTACTTTAAAGACGTTTTTTAATACTAGTTTTTGAGTAATAAAATAAAATCACATTAGCATACATTGGAACTCTCTTCGCTGCAGGTCATTTTAATTTTTCAATGAGATTTTTGCAAAATACCTCACTGCACTGTTACACGTTTTATGTAACATACGTAGTTTTTTGTTAGATTTAATTTTTTTTTTTTAAAAAAAGTATAATTACAGTTAAACTTAACTTATATAGGATGCTGTGGTGATTTACAAAGAATGAATAAGGTTTGTAACTTACATAAGTTGTGATTAGACTATCCTACATGAAGGTTGTAATTTAACCCAACAATTATATTTTACATTAGGGAGAGCTAAATAAAAAAATGTTTTTAATTTTTTTTCAACATCTTGAGGTGACTCTCTGACAGAAAATAGTAATGAGTAGAATGTGTCGAATGCCAAAAGGACCCAACGCATCGGGTTGCATTGGTGAGGATGGAAAAAAAGTCTTCGTGAATGTCCTCAATGCAAACATTCCCTGACCCTGTGATGATCGCGAACTCAACAACACGAAACGTAGTCTTTAATTTTTAGGATCTGCTCAATATGGATTTTAAGTTTTTGAACCAAAAAAACATTGACTTTAATGTTTAAAAAAATTAAAATGATCTGGTCAAAATTTTAAACTTTTTAAACATATGTTTCATATTTATTTTTAATCATAAGTAAATCATTTCAATGTTAAAAAAAATTTTTTAAATATTCTGTTTCGAAAAAATTATTCTGTGATTGAGATGTTAGCCGGGAAATTGCGTAACCGGAATATGCGATCCGTATTATTTGGTAAAAATTTGGTATCTTAATATCGAAAAAGTAAAGACCCGCATTTACTTTTATTCATGACTTTAGAAAATAAACGTCCAAATTTTACTATTATACGACTTTACGCGCGTCTCCCTGGAAAGTCTGCTTTCCTCTTCTGGGTATTTAACTCTGGTAAGGGGTTCATCATAGTCAGATGATATACAATTTGTACACGCGCTGCACAACATTTTTGGATCTTCGATTCGGAAAATAGCTATTACTATTATTGATCAATTTGTAGCGCCCCCAGCGGGTAAGGGGGTCAGAATATACCCGCGGTAGGTATGCCTGTCGTAAGAGGCGACTAAAATACCAGATTCAAGGGGTGTGTAGCGCAACCCTTCAGGTTGCCAGCGCAATATATAGCTTCTCCAAACCCAATTGTCAACCTCACCTATCCGCGGCGAATCCGTTCCCGAGATGGTCGGGCTAGCACCTTAATGGTGCTGTGGTACCGGAGCGTACCGGATCTGTATCCGGCAAAGAACCATCACATCGACAACACTCCCTAAAGCCTTCGGGGAGCAACCTTATCGCTACAACAACAGCAACATTAATTTGTGGCTTTTGACTACGAAGCGGACATTAGCTTAGCCAGATTTCAAAATCTTAAATTGGATTATTTAAAAAAAATGGTTTTTATTTTTTTATTTCGCTCCATCCTGTGTTTATCATTAACAATATGTATGTACATATGCAAGTAGACAATTTTATATTAAAAGAGATATTTTTTGGTTTCGAATTTTCTCCTTTGACTTAAACGCATAAATAAAAATTAATATTAAGTTTCAAAATAAATCTTTACACAATTAAACATACACTAGAATGAGTTGCAGCTAGAAGTGTTTGCAGTTTGCTGTACATAAAACATGTCTAAGTTCACTTAGCTGAACATTTTTAGGGACTTTTCATCTTAAAAAATATTTATTTAAGTTTTCAAAATAGTTTTGTACACATGTCTTTAAGTGAATTAAATAAATAATAAGCATACATTATATTTTATTAAAAAAAAAAAATAACAATACGTTGTGAAATTTTCATTTGTTACAAATAAATCACAAAAAAATTTATTGGCATATTTCGAATTGTTGTTTTAGAGTTTTTACAGTTTTTGGAATTCATGAATATTGGCAGCCCACATTTTGTAGGGACAGTATCTACATTTTTTCTAGGGCAGTTTAAAATTTGTTTAACAGTACATCTGAGTTTGTGTTCTACAGTGTTGTTGTTGTTGTTGTAGCAATGTTTCGCTACCTAATAGCTGCGACCGATCACAAATTGTCATCAATATCCTCTAACGGGAGTCCAAGGAAACTTGCTGTTTCGAGAGGGGTGGACCATAATGAAAGGGGTGTTAGAGGCGTTGGTTCCACACTACAATTAAAGAGATGGTTGGTGTTATGTGGGGACACATTGCAAGCGGGCATACATTTTGTATGTCGGGGTTGATTCTGGATATGTAAGAGTTTGACCTGTTACAGTATCCAGAACTAAGTTGAGCCAGAGTGACTCTCGTTTCTCTGGGAGTATGCGTTCCTCTTCCGCAAGTTTTGGGTACTGTTCCCTGAGCACTGGATTCACCGGGCAATTCCCGGCATAAAGGTCCCACGTCTGTTTGTGGAGTTCACCAAGGACCTGCTTGTGTTTTTTTGCTTCATACGGCTGAGTTCTCAGGTGCCGTATTTCCTCAAAATGCTTACGGAGATGACTCCTTAGGTCCCTATGCGGTGTTGGCTCATCAATCAGATGTCTGTTGGGATGCTCAGGCTTCTGGGTATTCAACAGGAACTGTTTGGTTAGTATCTCATTTCTCTCCCTGATGGGGAGTATTCTCGCCTCATTATGTAGATGGTGTTCTGGGGACATAAGAAGACAGCCCGTGGCGGTTCTGAGCGCAGTATTTTGGCAGGCCTGTAGCTTCTTTCAGTGGGTAGTTTTTAGGCTTGGCGACCATATAGGGGACGCGTAGCACGCAAACGGCTGGCCAATTGCTTTATATGTGGTAATGAGCGTGTCTTAGCTTTTTTCCAAGTACCGCCAGCAAGGGATTTGAGGATTTTATTACGGCTCTGGATTTTCGGAACAATTGCGGCTGCGTGCTCACCAAAATGTAGATCCTGATCAAACGTTACACCCAAGATTTTGGGGTGTAGGACAGTCGGTAGCGTAGTGCCATCGACGTGGATGTTCAAAACGGTCGACATTTGGGACGTGCAAGTTGCAAATAAGGACGCGGATGATTTAGTCGGTGATAATGCCAGGTTTCGCGAGGTGAAAAAACTGGAGAGATCAGGGAGGTAGCCGTTTATTCTACAGTGTCGCAACCTGGTGTGCTTCTAAGAGATTTGAAAATTGAGCGATTACAGCTGAAATCCGAAAATATACTTTTCTTACATATTTTCGTAGAAATCGCAAATTATAGCTATTGCAGCGTGAGATCCATGTGCGGTTTTAGAAAAAAAATCATCATCAAAAAAAATCAACTAACTCTGCACTGAGGTAAGGTAGCGCATAAAACATTAAGAATGTTACTTTAACTAATTTCTGACCGAACCCGAACGATATTCAATATTCATTATAAAAACTGTAGTGAAAAACTGTACTTCTACTTAGTTCAAACAAACAATGTATATACATATGTAAATTAGAACAAAGTTGAAAATGTTCCCGTGGGTCCATTTATATTGTGACGATTTCAAAGCTGCAACCATTGCGTTAGTGCGCGATTCGCTATCTGCATATGTTTGTCTTTCTAGAAAATATCAATTTTTATTGGAATATCCAAGATTTAGTTCATAATATGGACATTTCTCAACCAAACAGCTACATTTTTCCCGGCTTAACCCAACACTTCACAGTATTCAAACAAAATTTTTTTTTTTTTAATTTTAATGTCAATTTCTACATTAAAGCCCCTAATGAACTCAATCTTCCATACAATATTCAAATTCTTAATTATCTCATTATTGCTGTATTGAATGCCTAATGGAGTGAAAAATCTATGTAGTCGATTTTGCTTAGTGTTTCGAATTCTATTGTCAATGTAACAAATGATAATCCAAAATAAATTATTTTCAATAATTTACAAAAAATAGATCATAAGAAAAATGCAAATTTTTATTTTCACAGAATTTGCAGAATTTTGGTTAGGTGCAACATCTATGAATAGTTACGCATGCATTTTATTTTGATTCAAAGTTAAAGAGCAAGGGGCTGTTATCCATTTCAACTTTTTTTTTTTTTGTAAAAAGCATATTTTTTTGGAGCTGCTGACGTTAATGAAGCAAAAGGCCCGGTGTGAAAAGGAAAAATTAGTTATTTCATTAAACGAGAGTGGGATTGCATTAAGTTTCTGTGTGAAATCAGTAAAAGCTTTGCAACGCAAAAAGCAATTTTAAAAATTAACTACCAAAGGGTTAAAATCAGAAAAGTTAAGATACCTAAAAATAATGCGCCAAAATTTAATCACAGAAACTGTGCAAAGTAGAGATGGTGAGAAACAGCACTGGGCCAATATGTTAAAGCAATTGACTTGCGATCCATTGCAACCCGCGCCATCACGCACCGATTAGAGAGGCATTCAACAAAACAAAAACATTTGCTGCAAAGAGTATATTTATAAAAGCTCGGTTATTCAACGATCCGTGAGCGAGTCCCGTTTTTTAAATCACAATAGCTCCGAAATGGTATAACGGATTAATAAAATATGTGAACTAGAGACAAATACTACTCGTCAAACCCGTAACTTATTATAATTTTGTGAAATAGTTTGACAGTTGCATAGTTATCGTTTGAGTGTAAATGGTTTTCAGCAGGCATGCTTAACCAACGAAACGATATCATTTCGTTACGATAATCAACGTTAATAAACGAAACGAAGTCATTTCGTTTCGTTTATTAACGTTAAGATCGTCAAATTAACGAAATGATTTCGTTTCGTTTTCTGCCATATCAAAACGAAATCAAATCGTTTATGTTGATTATTAATTTCAAACTATGCTGGCAAAGCTGATTGATGGCGGAGTCATTAAAGGTGAAAGCATTATCCAAGCTGATTGCAACTTTTCTCATGAATTTTGACAGTACGAACATTTCTCAGAGTATTTTTGACATTACCACCAACGAATTACACAAACAAATTACATAGAGTTTGTGTGTGTATGTGCGCTCGTTGTTGCCACCTTACGCCTTCACCATGGCTATAGCATTGCCAGCACAATTCAAACATAAAGTATCACGTTTTCGTTAACGTTTTTAACGTTAACGAAAGCTTTTCGTTTCGGTTAAAAACGAGATACAATTTATTTTGATAATTTCTTTGTCGATAATATTTCGAAGTGTTTCAACGGAAACGGTGGAAATTTTTTGATAAACGATTAGCTTAACGTTAAGGTGCAACCCTGGTTTTCAGTTACTGAACGTAAATCGGAACACGTGCCCCGTTCGGTACCCAAACTTTTCGGTCGGACACAAGTAAAAACCTGAAATAGAGTGTAGTTCAACATTATATACATATATATGTATATATACATATTTTTCATTAATGGTTGGAAAGATTTCGAAATACCAAATTTAATTTGCAAAAAAAAAAAAAAATTTAATTTAAAACTTTTATATCATCGTCCTCTTGCTAGAAACACAAATGTACTAGAAAAAAAGTTTTGGGAAATCAAGCATTAAAGCTTACGGTTTTCGAAAACCCCATACATTTCGTAACATCTATTTTACTTATAATGTAAAAATTTTTGGTTTCCTTTTATGCTTGGTATTGGGGATTTTAATATAGCTTAGACCACGAAATGATGATCGCACATTAATGCGAATATATGGATGTATTTGAGCGCAGTTGTTGCAGCAGTGTTACTTTGTAAGACAGACTATCACGTTTTTCGGCAAAGTTTGAGTTTGGAAATGTTAACCATGCATTTATCATCGTTAGCAAATCAAACGAAACATAAAAATTTTCCCTGCGCTATTGCAGCAAACTATCAGCTTGAGTATCAGCAACATTCCACCCATATCTAAAATGTATAAGCTTTTCGAGGTTGCAAAATGTAAATTTTAAGTCACTTTTGTATACCGCAGCATTTTGACAATTGGGGAGTTGCATGCAAAGAAAGTTGCATATTGAGATTTTATAAATCTTTTGAAGTATATAGATATTTCGTTAAATAAAGCAAAAAACTAGCATAGAATACTTTACAGAATTGCATGGGCCACCAAAACGCTTACTCGAGACATTTTTACCAGTTTTGAAATATTTATACTGCTTTCTTTAAATTTGCGAACTTTCGTAGTTTTATGTTGAAATATTCAAATTCAGCAATTAAAAATCGAGTAAGGGATTCACACTTTAATAAAAACTTTAGTTTCTATAAACACCACTCGTTTCGGAATCCGAATCCTAAAGAGTTTTTCTAAATATCTGGATCCATGCAGTTCATACTTTTCTTTTCACTTTTATATGCATTGAACTCAGGCTCCGAACTATATTACGTTCAAGGTTCTATGCGAAGTTACATCAAATCCATTGCAATATTCCACAAACACCCACTGAAATATTCGGATAAGCGACATGCCTTAGAAATTGTGGACCGCTGCTTGGTTCTTTTTACTGATCCCGAATGTATCTTGAATAAATAATAAAAAAAAACCTAAATAAGGCAAAATATCAAATTATTTCTTAATCATGCAGAATTTCCGACACCCGCATAAAACAAAAATTTACATTAGCAACATCCCTAGTTGTAACGCCCTTTTCATACTTGAACTGTTTATGTAATTTCCTTAATAACTACGGGAAAACAAACATGAGTGAACAAACCATATCAAAATCCTCAATAGAATGTTGCAACTTTCAAATTAAATTTAGATTTTAAAATAGCGTACATTTTGGCTCTCTTAAGTACAAATGTGGAATAGTCACATATATTATCTTTTTTTTGGCTTTAACACAAAGTGTGTATCAAGAAGTATTGTCAACACATATTGAATATATTTGTTAGTTCGATTAGGTATCATAGATATTACCACAGTCATCATCTCAATCAATCAACATCACACACTGTACGAAAATAAAAAACTTAAATCACGCTTTTGTAGCATGTATGTATCAGTTATCAGCCAGCTATAAGTTTAATTAATTTACATAATTTAGTACATAATTTAAATTTTTTAGAAAAGACTTACGAAGTCAATACTTCTGTCCACAATTGTATTACATTATTTTATAAACTCTTAGATTTGCTATGCATTTTATTGTTGAATTTTGCTAAATTCAAATACTGGAGGTGCTCATTGTTAATGTTGCTTTCAACCAACAGGCGTTTTTTTAACTTTACTATAATTTGTTTATATGAATTTTATAAGCGCTTTACTTTTTGGAAACAATTTAATTGATATAAAAATGATTTGATACTGTATCTGGTATTATTTGTCCACTGGATACAATATTACAAGCATATCATTGGAGAAAATGTTGTATGAAATACAACCCCTACCATGGAATATGATAATCTGAAAGTATATTATGTACTTAATTTTGTATATTGCAACGATTTTCCGTCATCCCTTGTCAAATTTGGTTTTGAGACAAACCGGTTTCGGCGTTGTGCCATCATGACGGAAAATCGTTCCAATATACAAAATTTGTCCACCCTGTCGGAAAATCAACCAAACAAGATAAGTACTTAATTTTCGTTCTTTGTCTGTTTCAGTTCAGTTTTTATATTTATGTACAATAATGCAAAGGTAAGTATCAGGTAAGTATTTCACAAAACTGGCAAATAATCTAAGAAATTTGAAACACACATATGTATATATAATTATTGAATACACGAAAATTGGTTTTCAGCTCTAAGCAGCATTCACTTGCATACGAAAAAAGGTAATGTTTAAGATTTGCATTAAAAGTTATATTTTTTATTTTTTAACTAACTTTGTAAACTAGATCTACATTTCCTTTACAAATAAAATATAATGCTTGTAATTGTAAACAAAGATTCAAGAAATTGTGGTTTAAGTAAAAAAAAGTTTAATAGCTTACACCTATAATTTTTATATAAAAGATGTAGACAATTCATAATCAACAGTGTCCCTGCAATGGATGCACTTTAAAGTGGTGAAATTATCGAGCAAAACATAACATATGCGATATAATACAATGCAGTTATATCTAATTTGTAGTATTTGCAAGAATGTAATGTAACTTCAATCTGTAATAAATTACAGTAATTACATATACACTTAGTATTAGACAATAACAGTACATAAATATATTAACTTAAAATATATGTAAGTAAAATTTTAAATTATGTATAGTTTTCCAATTATGTGACGCTGATCCGTTTACAGCCGGGGTTTGATAAGGAATAGCAAGCGTGGGCGATTTTCAATATGCCCATATTAATATCACAAACAATATACAATATAATTGAAGATTATGCAATCTCTTTTTGGAATAGTAAAAAAATAGCATCTAAATAAACATATAACCCGGTTGATATTTATGTTGCAAGATATTTCATGTTAAAATTCGTGTAAACTTTCTCCCATTCTGGTTTTCTTTTAAATTGTTTAATATGTTATGCTGATAACCATTAAATTAATTTACGATTTTATTGGCCCATATACATATATGCTTTTTTTAAATAAATAATGTAAAATTCCATTTCACATTTGCATTCTAAATATACAGTTGACCTAATAAATTATTTGTTTAATTACAAATTATTTTCCACTATTTATTAGCTTGAAATGTTTCAATATATTGCAACTACTACCGTATTTATACAACAGAGCTTGGCGATATGCTTACTGCTTACCCTTACATATTATGATTTCTGTTATCATGAAATAATATTAATTGTTATCATGGAAAAGGCATGTCATACATTTTAGCAGCATTAATTGATTTAAATTCCCTATTTAATATAATTTTTGTGCAAAAGAAATAAAACCTGGTTGGTTGCAATCTTGATCAGGCATTTGAGTTTTCGAGATTGCATTTATAGTAACCGTAAACGTAATGGTAATCTTGACTTACCCAGCTCTGGTATTCGGGGAAATGTTTGGTGTTATTTTTTTCCTTTCACTGGAAAATTAATATATTCGACTTTCTATTAAATCTGTGGTGTATTCGTCTTAGGTGAAATCAGCTCTCGTAGCAAAATTTTGTATTTATATATGTATATGAGTAATGCATACATATGTAATACATATAAGTATACTTAGCATTTATAACTTCAAATTTGTATGTTAGGTACTGTTATTTTCTAATTATTACACCATTTATTTTACGTTTTTCTACATAAATTTCTTTATATTTTTCATCAGTAATTAAATTTTTCTCTTTTTTTGGGATTTACTTAAAACCTTTTTCGTATTTTTTATGTTTTATCATATAAACAGTCTCCTTTATATATATCTATATATATTTTATCCTTATTATCATAATTTTTTTTATTAGTTTAATAATGCATTGATTTTGTTTCAATTTCTATCACGACTTCAAATTGTTTTTGTAATATGTTTAATTATTTCTTAGTGTTAAGTATTTAAGTATTCCCTTGTGGTACTGTGTGTGGTTTGATTTGCTTTGCTTCCAATTAGTTATTGTTATAAGTATTTTTTAATAAAAAATTATTTGGGTTTTTTTTCATTATTATTCTAGTTAGTTGGGTTTGAGTGTGTCTGTAGTCTTTTTTTTTTTATTTCATGGCTGGGTTTTGTTTGGACTGCACTGCGCGTATAATCTCTTATCATACAACAACAGCACCTTTAGCTGCACTTCGTTTTTGTATATGTATGTATTTTTTATATGTACTTTAAGGGCGCAAATTTACTTGCTGTTGTTTATGACGTCAGTGGCGACATGCCAATTTGACGTGGGTCTGTTGGCGCAACAGATCCCAGCTCTAAGTTCTTAATTAGTAAATGTAGCCAGTGTTTTGTGGATTTGTCATCCTGAAGACATACTGAAAATGTCGCATCACGAAGCTGGTCTGGAAGACATTGTCGCAAAGCCTCACGTGCTCTATAAGAAAATAATACGTAAGCTAAAATTAATCAAATGTTTTATAATATTAGAATAGATCTTAACTTTGGTTAGATATACATACGAATATATGCAAGTAGTAGTAATATAAACGTTGCAATCAAATTATACATACATACATACATATATGAATTAAATTTGCTATCTCAATCGCAAAGTTTCTGCACTATCTTTAAAATTCGATTAAATGTTTCGAATTTAGTTGTTAGTAATGGCCCCGCAGTAAAGTGGGCTTGCCCAGGTCACAGATTTGAGAAACAGTTAGTCAATTTAAAAAAAGAAATCGATCCTCGGTTCGGAATCCTGATTTCCGTTTGTAATACATCGAACTCAATGGCTCAGGAAATTTATTCTGTTATTCAATCGACTTTTATTTTATTTTGTAAGAACAACCAAAGTAAATTTCAGGTTCAGGTAAATACTTAATTGGTCCTTCAATAGTGAGCTATTTTAAAAAGAGCAAGCACAATATAGTGTTATAATAGCTAACGTTAAATCAATATTTGAAAACCTCAACAAATAAAAAACGATTTGGAAAAAGGCACATTGTCTATTTTGTTCTATATCTCCTTAAAATTTTAATTTTACTTTGAATATCAAATAGTAAACATTAATGGAACTATTCAGTACTTTTGGTCGAAAAGCACAATTACAAGTGTTGCAATAATCAGCGACACCTGTTAATGGATATACCGTTTTTGAAGTAAACATTTGGAGAAATGTGTGTGGCTAGTGCTAATCCGATACCAACTTTTGTACTCGATACTGGTTCTCATTTAAAAGTAATCGATACCAAAAAATGTCAGTACATTTTTTGCAAAATTTATGTTACTTGATTCATTTACTCATAACTTTCGAACGATAAAATAGGAAAGGTGAATCGGTGTTTGGACACCCCGCAAAAAAAAAAAAAAAAAAAAAAAAAAAAAAAAAAAAAAAAAAAAATAGTCTCACTTTTTATCATAAACTGCACTGATATAAATTTCCTGCTTTTGTTTTAAATTTTATGTGAATCTTACTAAATGCACAGACTCCTTTTGTTTTTGTGTGCCGTAACTAATTGAAACGCACATCGATGCTTTGTGCCAGCTACTTTATGAGCCGAAGTCTATCGTTTTTTAAGGTAGCATTTCTTTTCGAAAAGTACTGCAGCCCAAACTCAACCAACTGATTAGACCTTATCACTGCCAAAGACTGATGGAAGAGTAAAGATGTTGCAGGCGCAAACTTCGGTGGAAAGCAGCGGAGCGTAACAAAATTCTAGTAGGTTACTTCCACCACACCACAAACTTTAACACAAGTTTTAACATAATTAAGGCACACAAAATTTACTGATTGTTGTTTTTGAGTGTAAAAATGTAAATTCTGAACAGATTAGCTGAATAAAAAGTGCACAAATAATTGTTAAATAACAAATACAGACAGTGGTAGTTTAACAAATTCTGCTGTGGTAAGTGGTGAATGTGACCTACTAGAATTTTGTAAAGCTTGCTCCACATTATTTTTCGTCCTTGCAACATCTTTACTCTTCGATCAATCTTTGTCACTGCTGCTTCAGAAGCAGAGGCCTGGCTTTTGGATTGCCTTTTTACGCAACGGCCAAAATCGCTTAGGCGCTTAAGCGAAAATTAATAATGGTGATTTATTCTAAAGTTTTCAAGAGGTCGGCTTTTTTCTGGAAGCCAGTTTATGAACGGAATGCAACATTCTTTTTGGACAATTTTTATATGGGAACTCGATACCTCAGAAGGTTCTTGTATCGATATTCAATTAATCTTGGATAAAATCTGGACATATACATGTGATTCTACTCCATTCACAGGTTAATAGTAAAGTAACTCAAAAACGAAGCTATTTTCATATAAATTTGCGATGTTTACACGATCTAAGACCTTTGCGAATGGTTTTTAAGCTGTCATGCGTTGCCCTGGTATTTGTTACATACATATATATTTATTCACAACTGTACATATATTTGTTCACAACTGCACAAACTCACCTGGGATTGTCGGAAAGGCGCAAATAGCAACGTACGACATGCTTCAGTAGACGTGCAGATGGCTCCTTGGCGAGTTGTATTACCATTTTGCCCTGTAATTTATAGTATAAACTAAAAATTTTATATACTTTTATTTACTTTGTAATAAATTTTACCAAAATTATAGCAACATGCGAAAAGCGCTCATACGTTTGGCAAATATACGAGAGTCCACTCTCGTCCAACAAAATTTTTTGCAGGATAAATGTAGCTACGGTTTTGCTAAGTTCAGAGCCGGTTTCCATTATTCGCAGACACAGTGGAATGATTTCAGTTGCTAACAGGAAAGTTATCACTTCTTGCTCATCAGCCTAGTATAAATAAAAAATTGAAAAATTAAAAAAAAAAAAATTATAAGCTGTATAACTTTTTTCTTTAACAATTAAATGAAAATATACCTTTACTAGTGCACCTATAACACCTAAACTTGTAAGCCTAAGATATTCAAACGGTCTTGTTTTTGATGTGGTTTGTAAAAATGGATACAGGAACAACGGTATTTGTGCCTGCAGGAACACAGTACGAGTTTCCGGATGTGATGCGACACATTGTAGTAACGACAACGCACTACAAACTCGATTTGATTGATGCGCAGTAAGTGTGGCAGGATTGATCGATGGATAAATGTTAATTATCTCCTGTAGGAGGGCGGCAGTAGTGCCAAAGCTATGCCATAGCATTGGCGCGAGATCTGTCACTGTTTCGCGTTTCTTACTCAATTCCAGCAAAGCAGTTTCGCGGCTTTCAGGGTGTGCCAATTCATTGATCCATTGGAAGACCTATAATTATAAACAATAAAAATAATCAATTAAGTTTTGACTTCATTAGCAAATGCGATACATTTTTTGACGAACTTGTTAACTAGTAAAATGTAATAATGAAATTGTCTACATTAAGCTAACAAGATACAATAAAAATATATGTTCTGACAACAAATAAAATGTTGCTCCCTGGGCAGGGTAGGGAAATTTTAAATAAGTTTCAAATCAGCCTACCAAACGGAACATCTAACAAATGGCCTTAGTATTTTTGTTCTTACGGGCTGCATGCCAAGTCGGCATGACCACTCAGAATTGTCTTGAAAATGTTTTAATAGAAGTAACAGAAACCTTGAAGAATCGCTAAATTTGCGAAAAGGAACAATTTGTTCAAATGTATTTTATTTCATTTTATCCCTTTACAGAACGTGAGTAACGCCCTGTTCGTTAAAAGGTTTATTTGGGGTAGCAATTGAAAAAAAAGCTTAGTCATGCGGGGACATACCGGCTGACTACACGATATACACTAGGTATGCCTTCTCTTTAGAATTACTAGTATTTAACCTATTGCTGTATTCAGATCGAAGTTCAGCCAGTGATTTAGATGATTCATTCTGAGGATTTAGCACCGACTCGGATCATTATCTCGTCGCAGCCAAGATACGCGCCCGAAGCTAAAACTAAAAAATGATTTCGCTAGTCGACTCGCACGCCTGCTCTCTGATATCACAAGTCAACCCGACGGAATACAGGAGCAGTGGGAGCATATCTCTAAAACATTTCTGGTTACCGGCTACCACAAAAAAACCACTGGTTTGAAGAAGAATGACGCGTTACAAGAAGAGTGTGTGAACGGTATCGCGAGTTGAAAAGTGAGTGCGAGGAGCTGAGCTGCTAGCCACCAGGAATAACGCGACAAACGGAAGTTTTTAAGTCAGCGCAAACTCCTATAAAAATGAAAACGGCGACCTTGTAACCGATGCACAGAGAGTACTAACATTATGGAGGGAACACTTCTCGGTTCTCGGGAATAGAAACAGTGATTTACCGCAGAGGGATGATCAACCCGATCCCGCAATTGATGATGATGGAATAAACGTCCCCCACCCGATTATGACGAAGTCATAATTCCAATAACCAGATTGAAAAACAACAAGGCCGCGAGCGCGGATGTATTGCCTTACGGAGCTATACGGAGGTGAGGAATTGGTGAATTGAATGCAGCTGCACGCCGGAACCTTGTTTCAGAAAAAAACGCTATGGACGAGAGCACGCCCGACAGTTGGAATCTAATGGTTGTTTGACCCAGTACGAAAGCTTGACGCTCACTGTGAATCGACTGATTGGCCTTCGACAGCACGAGAAGGAACTGTCTACATGCCTTGATGCTTGAGAAAATTATACTAGCTGCATAGCGTACGGCCTGCACACCCGCCGTAAGTTCTGCTTACTCCAAACTGAAAAAAAAAACGGAAAAGATAGGTTTAACCTATAACTCACTTTTCGTATCCGTCCTGGTATATGGTGCAGAAGCATTTTCCATGACAACATCAGACGAAGCGGCTGTGGGGGTGTTGACGACAGCGAATACCGAAGAAGATTTAATGATGAGCTGTACGAGCTTTAAGCAGACATCAACATACTCCGGCGAATTAAAACGCTGCAGCTATGTGGCTAGGCAATGTTATATGAATGAAAGTTGGCGCTCCGGATTGGAAAGTTTTTTATTGGAAGCCGCCTATCGAAGCAAAGAAAGAGGGCGGCCCGCACGCTTCCCAAGGCAGTCGGTTCTATGTACCGGAGCGACTCGGGATTTTTCCCAACCATCCGACCACCTGCCTATACTTATTTTGCTCGAACGTACCGCCGACTTCTTCGTCACAGAAAAAAGCACTTTCATAAATTTTAAAAAAGGAAAGTGGGAAGAATACAAATCCTTTACAGACAACCGCTTTGCTGCCCTCCCCATCCCGACTGATGCTGTTGTTGTTGTTGTTGTTGTAGCAATGCTCGCCCCACCTAATAGCCGCGACCGATCACAAATTGTCATCAATATCCTCTAACGGGAGTCCAAGGAAACTTGCCGTTTCAACAGGGGTGGAAAGGGGTGTTAGAGGCGTTGGTTCCACATTACAATTAAAGAGATGGTTGGTGTCATGTGGGGACACATTGCAAGCAGGGCATACATTTTGTATGTCGGGATTGATTCTGGATAGGTAAGAGTTTAACCTGTTACAGTATCCAGAACGAAGTTGAGCAAGAGTGACACGCGTTTCCCTGGGGAGCATGCGTTCCTCTTCTGCGAGTTCTGGATATTTTTCTTCAAGTACTGGATTCACCGGGCAATTCCCGACATAAAGGTCCGACGCCTGTCTATGGAGTTCACCAAGGACCTGCTTGTGTTTTTCCGCTTCATACGGCTGGGTTCTCAGGTGCCGTATTTCCTCAAAATGCTTACGGAGATGACTCCTTAAGCCCCTAGGCGGTGCTCGTTCGTCAATCAGATGTCTGTTGGGATGCCCAGGTTTCTGGGTATTCAACAGAAACTGTTTGGTCAGCATCTCATTTCTCTCCCTGATGGGGAGTATTCTCGCCTCATTATGCAGATGGTGTTCTGGGGACATAAGAAGACAGCCCGTGGCGATTCTGAGAGCAGTATTTTGGCAGGCCTGTAGTTTCTTCCAGTGGGTGGTTTTTAGGCTTGGCGACCATATGGGTGACGCGTAGCACGTAATCGGCTGGCTAATTGCTTTGTATGTGGTCAAGAGCGTTTCTTTATCTTTTCCCCAGGTACTGCCAGCAAGGGATTTGAGGATTTTATTACGGCTCTGAATTCTTGGAACAATTGCGGTTGCGTGCGCACCAAAATGTAGATCCTGATCAAACGTCACACCCAAGATTTTGGGGTGTAGGACAGTCGGTAGCGTAGTGCCATCGACGTGGATGTTCAATATGGTCGACATTTGGGGCGTCCATGTTGTAAATAAGGTCGCGGTAGATTTAGTCGGTGACAATGCCAGGTTTCGCGAGGCGAAAAAACTGGAGAGATCAGGGAGATAGCCGTTTATTTTATTGCATAGCTCATCGATCTTTGGGCCTGGGCCTGTAGCCATTATTGTGCAGTCATCGGCGTAGGAAACGATTGTGACTCCTTCCGGTGGTGAAGGTAGCTTAGATATGTAGAAATTAAACAAAAGCGGGGATAGGACACCACCCTGTGGCACCCCTTGTTTAATTCTCCTTTGTTTTGATGTTTCGTTTCTGAATTGCACCGATGCCTGCCGACTACCCAGATAATTTGCGGTCCACCTTTTAAGACATGGGGGAAGGGTAGACCCTTCCAGGTCTTGCAGTAACGAGCCATGGTTGACCGTATCAAAAGCTTTTGATAGGTCTAACGCTACGATTACTGTTCTATGGTGGGGATATTGATTCAAACCGCAATTTATCTGGGTGCTAATGACATTTAGCGCGGAGGTAGTGCTATGGAGTTTTCTGAAGCCATGCTGATGAGGGGCTAGCTGCAAATGTGCTTGGAAATAAGGGAGCAAAATGGCTTCAAGCGTCTTTGCCACTGGCGATAGGAGAGATATCGGACGATATGACTCACCTACGTTAGCTGGTTTCCCAGGCTTTAGTAGCGGAACCACCTTGGCCATTTTCCATTTCTCGGGTATGACAAAGGTGGAAAGAGACAGGTTGAAGACATGCGCCAAATATTTGAAACCCTCTTTCCCTAGGTTTTTAAGCATCGGCATGGCTATGCCGTCTGGGCCCACTGCTTTGGATGGTTTAGCGCGACCAATGGCGTCCTCAACCTCTCTAGCGGTGATGGTAATTGGTGACGCGCTGAGTTTGTGTTTATGTGCGTGTCTATTGGCTCTCCGTCTATCTTTGTCGACCGTAGGATGCATTATATATTGTCGGCAGAAAGCGCTCGCGAATTTTTTCGCATCCGACAGCACCTTATCGCCAAAGGCGATGGAAACTTTGTCTTTGTGCTTAGTCGGATTCGATAGGGACTTTACGGTGGACCAAAGTTTACCTACACCGGTAGAGAGGTTACAACCTCTTAGGTGCTCTTCCCATTTCGCCCGCTTGTGTTCGTCCACAAGCAATCTGATGCGTTGGTTTATATCCCTTATTTGGGGGTCGCCTGGATCAAGCTGTCTTATAAGGTCGCGTTCCCTCGCTAAGCTCGCGGCCTCCGCCGGGAAGTGGGGCCGGATTTCGGGAATTCTCCCGGCGGGAATGAAATGTGCCGAGGCGGATTCAATGACCTTACGGAAGGCACGCTCCCCTTGGCGGGCATCAGTCGGGATAGGGAGGGCAGCAAAGCTGTTGTCTGTTGCAGATTTGTATTCTTCCCACTTTCCTTTTTTGAAGTTTATGAAAGTGCGTTTTTCGGTGACGATGAAGTCGGCGGTACGCTCGAACGAAATAAGTATGGGCAGGTGGTCGGATGCCAATGTTACCATCGGCTGCAGTTGACGCAGTTTACGAGTTCTGCGCTCACGATTGAGATATCTGGCGAGCTATGACAGCTTCCTACCATACGTGTGGGGGCGTCTCCGTTTATTGTGCAGAACGTCGTTTCGTCTATTTGATCCGCCAACATCTCACCCCTACCGTCCGCCCGCAAGTTTGAATGCCATAGGTCGTGATGGGCATTGAAATCGCCTAAGATAATGCGATTGTTGCCAGTGAGTATGGCCTCGATATTAGGGCGGTATCCACTGGGGCAACAGGTGACAGGAGGGATGTAGATGTTGATGATTTCTAGATTTGCATCGCCTGACCGGACAGATAGGCCTTGACGTTCTAAGACATTGTCACTGCGGTCGATGCCAGGATCAAATATATGATATTGCACAGAGTGGTGTATAATAAACGCGAGGCCGCCTCCATTTCCGCTCTCGCGGTCTTTCCTGTGGACAATATAACCAGAGCAGGTCTGCAATGCAGATCTTGCTGTGAGTTTAGTCTCTTGAATCGCAGCAATGCGGATGTTGTGCCGCTTCATGAAATCGACTATCTCCGTAATCTTCACAGTTAGTCCATTACAGTTGAACTGCAGAATTCTGAAGTGCATGAGGGGTGACGCCGCCACTCTAGGGGTAAGTGAGGGGTGACTACGCCTAGGTTGTGGAAGGCCAGGACGCAATTGCTGTTGTGGCCTTGGGACTGGGCGCCCTTGGGCAAGCATTGGGGTACCCGGATGATTTGGGTTTGCGACCTGGCAACATGGCGCGATGAAACCCGTCGAGGGGTTGCCGTCGCGGAGACCAGAACATCTAGGAAAGTGGCACCACCCAAGGCAGGAGCTGCATTGAGCGGATGTCGCAAACCTGTATATTCTGTGCTGGCAGACGGTGCAAACGGAGGCAGGGACTAAGAGTCTGTTTCCCTGACCTGCACGATTGCTGCCAGAAAAGAGGGGGGGGCGGGGGAGAAGAAGACGGGGGCAGGGGCTGATGCTCAGCATTGCTACCAGCTCTACTACGAAGATAGTAGTTATGAGTGGTATCAGCTGTTTGAGTTGTTGGCGCCGTGGGGCGCGAGCAGCAGCGGGTACTTGTTGTGGCTTGCTGAGCAGCGAGGCTGCTGGAAGGTAGTGGGGGGCGCTTAGGCGTAGACTGCGGGACGCCCTTGAGCGTGAGCAGCAAGGAGCCACAAAAGATTTATAAAAGTTACGTGGACGTCGGGTTTTGGGATCAAGCCCAGAACAACCTGTCCGATGCAACCATCCCTTGCACGAGACACACTGAACAGAGTATGACCGTCCTAAAAAGATTCTTTTCTGGCAAATGCAGCAAAACCATTTCTCAGGACCGGGGTCAGGAGACGGGCCCGGATTGGGTTCGATACCTTCCCGGAGTAAGAGAATATGTAGCAGTCCTGCTGCAAGGAGCTGCTGGGAGGATGACAATTTGTGGGAGGGACGAAACAAATTAAATGGGGTCACACTGAAATGACAGTCCTTGGTCGGGAAAAATCCCGAGTCGCTCCGGTACATAGAACCGACTGCCTTGGGAAGCGCCCGACTGATGCTCGCGAAGGGGAGCGTGCTTTCCGCAAGGTCATCGAATCCGCCTCGGCTCGCTTTATTCCCGCCGGAAGAATTCCCAAAATTCGACCTCATTTTCCGGCGGAGGCTGCAAATTTAGCGAGAGAACGTGACCTTATAAGACAGCTCGATCCCGGCGACCCCCAAATAAGGGATATACACCACCGCATCAGATTGCTTGTGGATGCCGGTGTAGGTAAGCGTTGGTCCACCGTAAAGTCCCTATCGAATTCGTCTAAGCACAATGACAAACAATTTCCATTCTTTCTGCCGACAATATATAATGCATTCTACGGTCGACAAAGATAGACGGATGGCCAACAGACACGCACATAAACATAAATTCAGCGCGTCACCTAATACCATCACCGCCAAAGAGGTTGAGGATGCCATCGGGCATGCTAAACCATCCAAAGCAGTGGGCCCAGACGACATAGCCATGCCGATGCTTAAAAGCCTAGGGAAAGAGGGTTTCAAATATTTAGCACATGTCTTCAACCTGTCCCTTTCCACCTTTGTCATTCCCGAAAAATGGAAAATGGCCAAGGTGGTTTCGCTACTAAAGCCTGGGAAACCAGCTAACATAGGAGAGTCATATCGCCCGATATCTCTCCTATCACCAGTAGCCAAGACGCTTGAAGCCATTTCGCTCCCCTACTTCAAAGTAAATTTGCAGCTAGCCTGTCATAAGCATGGATTTAGAAAACTCCATAGCACCCTCACCGCGCTAAATGCCATTAGCACCCAGATAAATTGCGGTTTAAATCAAAACCCCCACCATAGAACAGTACTCGTTGCGCTAAACCTATCAAAAGCTTTTGATACGGTCAATGATGACACGCTACTGCAAGACCTGGAAGGGTCTACCCTTCCCCCATGCCTTAAAAGGTGGACCGCAAATTATCTGGGTGGTCGGCAGGCATCGGTGCAATTTAGAAACGAAACATCAAAACCAAGGAGAATTAAACAAGGGGTGCCACAGGGTGGTGTCCTATCCCCACTTTTGTTTAATTTCTACATATCTAAGCTACCTTCACCACCGGAAGGAGTTATTATCGTTTCCTACGCCGATGACTGCACAATAATGGCCACAGGCCCGGCCCCACAGATCGATGAGCTTTGCAACAGAATAAACGGCTACCTCCCTGATCTCTCCAGCTTTTTCGCCTCGCGAAACCTGGCATTATCACCGACTAAATCCTCCGCTACGTTATTTACAACATGGACGTCCCACGTGTCGACCATTTTGAACATCTACGTCGATGGCACTACGCTACCGACTATTCAACACCCAAAAATCTTGGGTGTGACGTTTGATCAAGATCTACATTTTGGTGAGCATTAGGCCACAATTGTACCGAAAATCCAGAGCCGTAATAAAATCCTCAAATCCCTTGCTGGCAGTACTTGGGGAAAAGATAAAGAAACGCTCATTACTACTTACAAAGCAATTGGCCAGCCGATTGCATGCTACGCGTCCCCTATATGGTCGCCAAGCCTAAAAACTACTCACTGGGAGAAGCTACAGGCCTGCCAAAATACTGTGCTCAGAACCGCCACGGGCTGTCTTCTTATGTCCCCAGAACACCATCTACATAATGAGGCGAGAATACTCCCCATTAGGGAGAGAAATGAGATGCTAACCAAACAGTTCTTGTTGAATACCCAGAAACCTGGGCATCCCAACAGGCATCTGATTGCTGAGCCAACACCGCCCAGGGGCTTAATGAGTCATCTCCGTAAGCATTATGAGGAAATACGGCACCTGAGAACTCAGCCGTATGAAGCCAGAAAACACAAGCAGGTCCTCAGTGAACTCCACAGGCGTCGGACCTTTATGCCGGGAATTGTACTATGAATCCAGTACTCAAAGAACAGTACCCAAAACTTGCGGAAGAGGAACGCACACTCCCCAGGGAAACACGAGTCACTCTAGCTCAACTTTGATCTGGATACTGTAACAGGTTAAACTCTTACCTATCCAGAATCAATCCTGACATACAAAATGTATGCCTCGCTTGCAATGTGTCTCCAAATGACACCGACCATCTCTTTAATTGTAATGTGGAACCAACGCCTCTAACACCCCTCTCATTATGGTGCACCCCTGTTGAAACAGCAAGTTTCCTTGGACTCCCGTTAGAGGATATTGATGACAATTTGTGATCGGTCGCACCTATTGCATGGGGCGAAGCACTGCTACAACAACAACAGGGCAGCCCGCACTGCGCTGAAAGGACCAGGTGGAAAATTATTTAAATTCCCTTGGTGTGACCAATTGGCGCCAGTTAACCCAGCGAAACGAATAGCGCTGCTTGTGGGCGGCCATCTATCAATCTACAATTCAATTGCTAAATAAAAGTTTTTGCGTCACTCGTAATGTATTTCACTTCGCGGCGGTGACTTATTGTATCTGTTAAAGCCATAACTTCGGTCTAGTCGTCTGGAAACAATTTCAAATACTCCGAGCACTGACAGCCAAATACGAGCGAAACGTATACAACCGCGATACGTTATTATCGCTTCGCACGGCAGCCGGTTCTATGTGCCAGAGCGACTGGGGATTTTTGTCCTCGACCAAGGGCTTTAATTTCAGTATAGCCCCATTGAATTTGTTGCGTCCCTCCCACTTTTTTGTCTTTGCTATCTACCTCTCACTCTCTATGAATATCTCATTCTCTTGATGTTCCTTGTTCAGTTAAATCTTACGTCATTCCGTTATAATGAATCTATCATCCACCACATCACCCCCTTTCTGTACCACCTAATCTTTATATGCTTTCCCTACATATTACTCCATCCATCTCTCTTGATTTTCTTCAAATGTTTGCAGTGATGAACGTTTTTGAAACTATGCGCCTCATGCCTCATATTTTGTTGCTGGAGCAGAAATAAAAAAAAACCCACCTTTAACTCGAAAAATTCAGTCTGAGCAAATGCTCGCTTTTTATGCATGAGAATCTTTGTGAATTACGACAAGCACGCCTACCGATGGAATATTCTAAGCCCCTCAAATCACATGCGACAAGTTATTGTCGCTGGGTGTAGCGAATATCACCACAGTTAGAGTGTTGTTTTTGTTGTAGCGACAAGGTCATTATCATTATCCTTAAAAATAAAATTAAAGAAAAGAATTTTTTAAAAATGAGCTTTTATTATTGGTTAATAAAATTTGGTAAAATTGGTTAATAAAAAAAAACAAACGCTATGAATTTATTCAATCTATATTTTATTTTTACCAAACTGTATGGCCATTTTGCGCAATTTTACTAACTCGTAATTTTTCTGTTCGCTTATGAGCTAGTTTACCTGCATCTTTCCTCATTTGGCGAAAGTCAGCCCAGTTGTTGATAGCATTGTTTTGTTGACGTCGTATGATTCCCACATTTGGCAGCACAAACAAGTAACACAAGTCTACGCAAAGATTTTGTTTATTTGGCTTTGCGTTCTGCTCAAAAAACAGGTACAGCATATTTATAGGTACATACATAAGAATAGAAATGAATTAAAACAAATTTAAGTATATACATACTATATCATGCTCAAAGTAATTTAAAAGCCGAAGTTGTTATTTTGAAAATGTGTACAATAATAATCATGATACAAAAAATGGAGGTAGTTCCATTTAGTGTGACGTTAGCCACTTGACTTTTGCGGGGACAATGACAATTTCACCAAAAACAAGCTACCTGATTGAAAAATGTTACGAATTTCTCTAATTTTGATGGATTTCATATTAACGATTACTTTAATAGTTATTTTAAATATAAAAAAAAAACAATGAGCCCCATGCCTTGGAAATATTTTAATACGAAATATCAGCATAGAAAAGAAGGGTTCTAATAAGATTTTCGAGCTCCCGAAAATTGTTTTGGTGGAAGAAATATGGATCGAAGTATGCAAAGCAAGGGAATATAGCCTTCTTAAGTGTCCGTACGTTTGTTCAGAACATTTTGACAAAACATACACGGTTTGTCAATTGCTTGCTCAGAGGAAGTCCTTATAAACCGACACCGCAATTTCTTGATAAATTGGCTACAACCACATTTTTTATTTATTTATTGTATAATTCAAGCGTTGCGCTTTATGAGGGAGTTGTTACAACTATTTTTTGGGAGAACATTACTCTGTAGCTCTGCAGGTTAGCCACTAGTTATGAGAGTGTTTCTGCCCGTTGTACCAGGGATCACCTTGGGGCAGCCCCCCTTATACACATTCTGTGCCCTTTTAGCATTGACATGGATGTGCAGACTTTGGAGGTACACTTTTTGTCAACACGCCTAGAGAAATATCCACTGTAGGGGCACGAGAATAGGGCCATACTAGAACAACAGGATTTTTCGTGTATTTTTTTCCTGTCTAGGGGTCAAGCTGCCATAAAAATATTAGTCATTAACCAATGTATGAGTCATCCACTATTTTTCAATAAAATTGCATGTTTTACGGTATTGTCAATCAATATATAAGCACATATATCGTGCTAAATCATATTATTATTGTCTCAGGTGACCATTACGTTTTCATGCTAAAGGAAATTTCTATCTCGAAAAACCACAATTTCGCATTAAACAGTAACGGTATGGCAACGCTTCTCGCAAAACAACAAACATTATGAAACGTCAAAAATCCCCAAATACGTCAAAAAGATTTGAGTGGAACTACCTTATATTTTGTATCATGGTAATAATACCAACTTGTGGATAACACATTAACATACATTTCAACGGCTGAGAAAAGAGTTGTTATTTTATAAGCTTTTATTTACTTTCACTTGGCTGTTGTCTGTAATCAAATCTTGCAAGTTAAATTTGATATACTTCCCGGTGTCCCATTGGGCTGAAATTTTGCACACATGTATAACTCCGATGATAATGCAATATTACTTTGCGAGAATTCGATAAATTAATCGATAACAGAGTTATCGGTAAAGCTTTGTATTCACAAGGGAATAAAAGCCTAAGTCCTCAAGAACGCAGGTAACTTCGCCTTGTTTGTGTATGCAACAAACGTAGAAGTTAGGCTGTTATCGCTAAATGTTGCATACTTTTCTGCGCACTTGATTTTGCTTTACAGATTTTTGGCGATGGAACAGAGCAGAGATCTGCAATGAGTAGTTGTAAACTGAAAGCGACATAGGCAAAGTCACAAAATATGATTTGAAGTTAGTTAACACTCGAATAGAAGAACTTGACTGTTCAAAGTTGACTTCGAAGAAACCTTGTAATGTTGATGCATTAAAAGAAATGGATAGGATGAGCAACGTTACAAATAACTAAGTAAAGATTACATAACTAATTTAAACAATATTTTACGCTACTAAAAATTAAAAAAATCATATTTAAATTAAATTTAAGAAAAAAGCTTTTCTAAGAACAAGCTTCTATTACTTGTTAATAAAATTAACTAAAAAGTAAAAAATAAATTGACTGTAAAGAAATATAACACTTTATAAGTTCATTGTAACCTTTAACGATAATTGGGCCTCTTCGTCTGCAACAAAAAAATTCCATATTGTACATAATTATATATTTTTAACATTAAAACTTTACACCTAAATTATTAAATCTTACAGTTTATATCACAGTCCTAATTGTTCTACATTGTGATAGCAAGAAAAGGAGGTCCTAAATGTTCTTAATTATACCATCAAAATTTAACACGCTTTTTATTAGATTTTATTAGGACTGTGATATAAACTGTAAGATTTAATAATTTAGGTGTAAAGTTAATTTTATTAACTAAAAAGTAAAAAATAAATTGACTGTAAAGAAATTTAACACTTTATAAGTTCATTGTAACCTTTAACGATAATTAGGCTTCTTCGTCTGCAACAAAAAAATTCCATATTGTACATAACATTAAAACTTTACACCTAAATTATTAAATCTTACAGTTTATATCACAGTCCTAATAAAATCTAATAAAAAGCGTGTTAAATTTTGATGGTATAATTAAGAACATTTAGGACCTCCTTTTCTTGCTATCACAATGTAGAACAATTAGGACTGTGATATAAACTGTAAGATTTAATAATTTAGGTGTAAAGTTTTAATGTTAAAAATATATAATTATGTACAATATGGAATTTTTTTGTTGCAGACGAAGAGGCCCAATTATCGTTAAAGGTTACAATGAACTTATAAAGTGTTATATTTCTTTACAGTCAATTTATTTTTTACTTTTTAGTTAATTTTATTAACAAGTAATAGAAGCTTGTTCTTAGAAAAGCTTTTTTCTTAAATTTAATTTAAATATGATTTTTTTAATTTTTAGTAGCGTAAAATATTGTTTAAATTAGTTATGTAATCTTTACTTAGTTATTTGTAACGTTGCTCATCCTATCCATTTCTTTTAATGCATCAACATTACAAGGTTTCTTCGAAGTCAACTTTGAACAGTCAAGTTCTTCTATTCGAGTGTTAACTAACTTCAAATCATATTTTTTGACTTTGCCTATGTCGCTTTCAGTTTACAACTACTCATTGCAGATCTCTGCTCTGTTCCATCGCCAAAAATCTGTAAAGCAAAATCAAGTGCGCAGAAAAGTATGCAACATTTAGCGATAACAGCCTAACTTCTACGTTTGTTGCATACACAAACAAGGCG
The DNA here is from genome assembly GCF_040869045.1 of Eurosta solidaginis. Lineage (NCBI taxonomy): Eukaryota > Metazoa > Arthropoda > Insecta > Diptera > Tephritidae > Eurosta > Eurosta solidaginis. Next base: position 58,583,049 of record NC_090322.1, on the reverse strand, counting down.
AAGTTACCTGCGTTCTTGAGGACTTAGGCTTTTATTCCCTTGTGAATACAAAGCTTTACCGATAACTCTGTTATCGATTAATTTATCGAATTCTCGCAAAGTAATATTGCATTATCATCGGAGTTATACATGTGTGCAAAATTTCAGCCCAATGGGACACCGGGAAGTATATCAAATTTAACTTGCAAGATTTGATTATAGACAACAGCCAAGTGAAAGTAAATAAAAGCTTATAAAATAACAACTCTTTTCTCAGCCGTTGAAATGTATGTTAATGTGTTATCCACAAGTTGGTATTATTACCATGATACAAAATATAAGGTAGTTCCACTCAAATCTTTTTGACGTATTTGGGGATTTTTGACGTTTCATAATGTTTGTTGTTTTGCGAGAAGCGTTGCCATACCGTTACTGTTTAATGCGAAATTGTGGTTTTTCGAGATAGAAATTTCCTTTAGCATGAAAACGTAATGGTCACCTGAGACAATAATAATATGATTTAGCACGATATATGTGCTTATATATTGATTGACAATACCGTAAAACATGCAATTTTATTGAAAAATAGTGGATGACTCATACATTGGTTAATGACTAATATTTTTATGGCAGCTTGACCCCTAGACAGGAAAAAAATACACGAAAAATCCTGTTGTTCTAGTATGGCCCTATTCTCGTGCCCCTACAGTGGATATTTCTCTAGGCGCGTTGACAAAAAGTGTACCTCCAAAGTCTGCACATCCATGTCAATGCTAAAAGGGCACAGAATGTGTATAAGGGGGGCTGCCCCAAGGTGATCCCTGGTACAACGGGCAGAAACACTCTCATAACTAGTGGCTAACCTGCAGAGCTACAGAGTAATGTTCTCCCAAAAAATAGTTGTAACAACTCCCTCATAAAGCGCAACGCTTGAATTATACAATAAATAAATAAAAAATGTGGTTGTAGCCAATTTATCAAGAAATTGCGGTGTCGGTTTATAAGGACTTCCTCTGAGCAAGCAATTGACAAACCGTGTATGTTTTGTCAAAATGTTCTGAACAAACGTACGGACACTTAAGAAGGCTATATTCCCTTGCTTTGCATACTTCGATCCATATTTCTTCCACCAAAACAATTTTCGGGAGCTCGAAAATCTTATTAGAACCCTTCTTTTCTATGCTGATATTTCGTATTAAAATATTTCCAAGGCATGGGGCTCATTGTTTTTTTTTTATATTTAAAATAACTATTAAAGTAATCGTTAATATGAAATCCATCAAAATTAGAGAAATTCGTAACATTTTTCAATCAGGTAGCTTGTTTTTGGTGAAATTGTCATTGTCCCCGCAAAAGTCAAGTGGCTAACGTCACACTAAATGGAACTACCTCCATTTTTTGTATCATGATTATTATTGTACACATTTTCAAAATAACAACTTCGGCTTTTAAATTACTTTGAGCATGATATAGTATGTATATACTTAAATTTGTTTTAATTCATTTCTATTCTTATGTATGTACCTATAAATATGCTGTACCTGTTTTTTGAGCAGAACGCAAAGCCAAATAAACAAAATCTTTGCGTAGACTTGTGTTACTTGTTTGTGCTGCCAAATGTGGGAATCATACGACGTCAACAAAACAATGCTATCAACAACTGGGCTGACTTTCGCCAAATGAGGAAAGATGCAGGTAAACTAGCTCATAAGCGAACAGAAAAATTACGAGTTAGTAAAATTGCGCAAAATGGCCATACAGTTTGGTAAAAATAAAATATAGATTGAATAAATTCATAGCGTTTGTTTTTTTTTAAAGAATGTTTTATAAGAAAACAGAAAAAAATTTAAACCTTGGGATTCATCCTTTTCCCAAATATTCCTTTGTATCTTTGAAAGTTTATATATTGTATATATTGTATGTAGTTACAAGAGTCCTGTTGTTGTTGTTGTTGTTGTTGTAGCGATAAGGACACTCGCCGAAGGCCATGGGGAGTATTATCGATGTTGATGGTCATTTGCCGGATGGAGATCCGATACGTTCCGGTAACAAGCACCATTAACGTACTAGCCCGACCATCTCGGGAACGATCACATGAATCCTTCTAGGCCAGAACGCCCTCCCACCCCTACATCCATAACGAACTTGGGGTCGCCAGAGTCTCAGCTGTTAAAGAAACAGGATTGGCCACAGGTAGGTGAGGTTGGCAATCGGGTTGGAGAAGCTATATATTACGCTGGCAACCCCTTGAAGGGATTGCGCTACACCACCCCTTGAATCAGTTTGGTAATTAAGTCGCACGACAGGCATACCGGCAGCGGGTATATTCTAAACCCCCTAACCCGTTGGGAGTCCTTTTCGTCATCATCATCGTCATTAATTGACGCTTATCCGCCTACGCGATTTCGGCCGTTTTGTAACAAGTCACACCATCTATCCCTCTTTCACGTCAACTGATGCCAACTGGGAGCACCAAGGGAGGTCTAGTCTTCCTCCACTTGCCTCTCCCAACTCAGTGGATGTCTCCCCCATCCTCTGCTTCCAAACTGCGGAGCCGAATGAAACACTTTCTTGGTCGGAGCGTCTTCTTTCAATCGCATAACATGAGCTAGCCAGCGGAGCCTTAGGGTTTTTATTCGCTGCACTATCTTCATTCATATTTCTTTTTGATCCGAAACTGTGTTTCAACATGTATATTTCATCTATTGCCAACAAAGCGTTAGGAGTACTTGTGTTCGTTAAAAGATGGGCTAAAGAGAGATGATCCGTATCTCACTAAGATTCTTTACACATCGCTGGTCCGTCCAATACTCGAGTATTGCTCTTGCGTTTGGTGCCCTGTTTCTCAAAACATCATATAAAGCGTCTTGAGTCAGTTCAAAAGCAATTTTTGATATTCGCATTACGTGGCCTTAACTGGGACTCAAGTCTCCACATTCCACCATACAGAAATAGACTTCTTCTTTTTAGCTTACCCACTCTGGAAAACCGGAGAATATAACTGGGGGTATTGTTCACCCATAAGCTCATTATTGGAGAAATTGATTCTGCTGACCTTCTCAGCCGATTTTTTTTTGCAGTTCCTCCTAGGGTTTCCAGACACTACGTTCCTTTTTATTACCCCCTATGTTTATCTGGTGCTCGCATTACAATGACTTGTATAGCTCTATCAGTCTTGAATGTACTTTTGCCACTATACGTAATGCAATACTCGCCTATCTAAACTAAGAGATACAAGCTAATTTATTTTTTAAAAGCTGGAATTATTATTTCTTCCGTAGAAAACTGGCACGATATCGTATAAGGATGGATTGGATACATCGATACTTCAACCGATTCGCGCGTTCCCCCTACTGGGCATCCGGCTCCTTTATGAGCACGTTGCGTCAGCCCCCCTTATGGGCACCAAGCTCCTTTCTGAGTACCTCGCGTAAGCTCCCTTCTGAGCTCCTCACGATGACCCGCCACTGGGGACACTTATATTAATCTTATATATACTATATATATTATATTTAAAATTTTTAGCAGTCGACCGCTTTGTTTTTGAGTCGACTATAATTTTTTTTTTTTTTAAATAAATAAATAAATAAATATCTGCGTAAAGCTCATACAGCTCATCTTATTCCTCCTCGCCGTCGGCATTACGGATATGACCATAAATCTTCCGGAGAACTTTCTCTCGGACACTCCACGAGCCATCTCATCTTCTCTTAACACAGTTCATGATTCCAAGCCATAACATCAGGTCAGGTATGATGAGCGACTGTGATTTTTGTTCGTCGAGAGAGCACTTTACTTTTCAATTGCCTACTTAGTCCAAAGTAGCATTTGTTGGCAAGAGTTATTCTCCGTTTTTCCTCCAAACTGACATTGTTTTTGCTGTCAATGCTGGTTCCCAAATAAGCGAAATCCTTCAGTCTTGAATTCTTATCCGTCAACAGTGGCGTGGGTGCCAAGGCGCGCATGCGCCGCTTCTTTCTGGGATGACCGCTTCGTCTTGCCCACGTTCTTTGCTTCTTTATCTAATCCCGAGAAGGCGGAACTCACAGCGCCAATGATATCAATATTGTCAGCATACGCCAATATTTGTACGCTTTTATAATAGATTGTACCATTACGGTTTAGTTCTTCTGCTCCTTCCTCGAGTATTATGTTAATGAAATCGCACGAAAGGGAGTCACCTTTTATGAAGCCTTGTTTGGTTTCGAATGGCTCGGAGAGGTCCTCCCAATCCTTACGGAGCTGGTGGTGTTGCTCAACGTCATTTGGCAAAGCGCTATTAAATCTGCAGGTAACTTAAATTCAGACCCAGCAGCTTCTTTTCACGCTGTCAAATGGTGCTTTGAAGCGAGTCTTCTCCAGGAGCTGGTGCATCGTGAAGATCAGGTGGATAGTAGATCTACCAGGACTTTTCGTCATACTCGTAATTTTTTTTATCTTGCTTTTGGTGTCGGATGGACAGAACTTAGCTTCCAACTTGTTACTCCTTGAATAAGAAACATCAGTTTTAAGGTACCTTCATATTTTTGAATAAATAAAATAAGATTTTTAAACCACGTAAGTTTTTTATGAATATGGGAGTTAGCAGTTTGTAATAAGGATGCTATATTTAAACTATAGCTTTCGAAAATATCATAGCACCGTCACAGTGCTAAATGCCATTAATACTTAAATGATTTCCGGATTGAACGACGTGTGGGAAATGTCGGCAAAATTGTACATCTACGTCGATGGCATTACGGCACCGAATGATCGGCACCCAAAACTACGGGGTTTGACTTTCGATAATGGCCTGCATTTCGGCGAGCTTGCAGCCGCACTTGCACTTTTAGTTCAGAGCCGTAACAAGATTCTCAAGTCCTTCGCTGACAGCACAATTTGGCAAAGATAAATAAACGCTTATAGCGACTTATATTGCAATTGGTCGGCAGCTTGTGTGCTACGCGTCCCCAATATGGCTGCTAAAGTTAAATTAAACACATTACAGGCCTGTTAAAACATCGCGCTCAGTTCTGCCACGGGTTGCTTTTTTATGCCGCAAGAACATCAAGTACACAGTAAGCGGAAATACACCGCACCAAATGCTGAACAGTTTCAGTTAAATACTCAGCCGCTTGAAATAGAAAGCATAAACACGCCCTCAGAGAATTAAAGTCGTATGCCGATAAATGCCCGGCGAACCCCATAACCACAGTCCAATGTCCGAAACGCCCATTAAAGAAGAGTTCTTAGGGAGATTTGTAGTTGAACGCACCTATTGGCTGAGGCGAGGCACCGCTCTAGAAGACGAACGACCCCGCTTAATAAAACTGTTTCTTAAGTATTTTTTACTTTTCCCAAGTCTTGGAGCCAGGACCACAGGTTTGATAGGCGAGCACCGTACCTCCAAACTACGGTGGCAGCCATTCCTGCTGACACATTCCTTAGGATTTAAGAATTTAGTAATGTAATAAATAAATTTTCAAAGTTCAATTGCTTTTTTGCAAATATGAAATTGAAAATTCAAAATCAACAATTTCTTGTTTGCATGCTTATTCTAAAATATATGTTATATATTAACACAAACAAAATATTTATTCAAGCGATAAAAAGCAATGATTTGTGTGCCCTCGCGAATCCATTTAGAACGCAATTTGTACCTGAATATCTATGCATGCGCTCCGAATGTAAATATATACGTACGTACATACATACATACAAATATGCCTATCTACTTCAATTTAGATGAAGAAATATGTATGTATGCATAGCTGAATTTCATTTTAGGTAAGTTCTACAAAATTTAATATTACTTAATCTCACTTACAACCCTACAAGGCGGAGGTAACTAGTTCACCCACACATTCAAAGCTTTTTTCGCTCTCCACTAACACATCGACGTTTCATGCTGTCATCGAAATGACAGTTCATTAATTATTCCGGAAAACATTAAAACGAAGAAAAAATATAATTGGTGAGATGTTAATAAAAGTCTTACAAGGTCTCGCTTAACCTGGTGTGTAAAAAGGAAAAATTCTTGTGCTTTTAGTTGTGACATGTGTTAACTTATACGTTAACCTGGCGCTTTAACTAGAGGCAACCAAGTCCTCTTGCCACCAATTGGAATTGGGAGATTCGATTTCGAAAACCAAAAAAAGGTAACTAAACTAAACAAAGGTGGTATCAAAAGACGCGTGTCGAGCTCCGTTTTTAGAATCCGAAAGCGGAAATTAAAAATTTTGTTCCACAGAACACCTTTCTGCGTTGGCGGCTTTCCCCCAAAATAATATTAAGTTGTGTAGAATCAACGAGATGGCCTAGAAGGTTTCATGTGGTCATACTAAATCGCTCCCGAGATGGTCGGGCTAGTACTTTAATGGTGCTTGTTCCCGGAACGTACCCGATCTGCATCCGGCAAAGGACCAACAAAGTCCATAACGGGGAGTGTCATCGGTACAACAACAACAACATTATTTATTTTCTGCTTTTCATTCATACGTATGTGCATTTTTAAATAATAAAATAATGTTATATTATTCTAATAGATAACATCTCTGCCGGGGTGCGATTCAGCTCAGAATATGCCAAAACAAGAGGAAACATGCAATTAAATGCAGATTCACGTATCATTTGCCAAGGATTTACCGGTAAACAAGGTACTTTCCACAACCAACATGCTTTGGAATACGGTAACACACTGGTTGGATGTATTTCCCCAAAAAGGGTGGAACTACGCATCTTGGTTTGCCAGTATTTGCTTCGGTAATTTATATATGTGTTGACTAAAATTGCAATAGTAGATAATGTAATGTGAATTAAAATTGAATAGGTAGCCGAAGCAAAAAAGGCAACTGATCCGCATGCAACTGTTATTTATGTCCCGCCACCGGGAGCTGCTGCTGCTATCCTAGAAGCATTAGAAGCAGAAATTTCTTTGATTGTTTGCATCACCAAAGGTGTGCCCTAACATGATATGATTCGCGTTAAGCACGCTCTCTTAAGGCAAAATAAATCGCGTCTAGTCAGACCCGATTGTCCAGGAATCATCGCACCAGAAAGGGTAAGTAAATTGCCTACCATTTTAAATATGTAAACAACATGTATGAATTTGTTAGTGATAATTTGTCATGCTTTGGTTGATAATCAACTGAAGAAAGCAAATACCAACGAGTTCGAAGTTCATGTAAGTACCAATTGATTTCTTTAATTAGCGTTTGGAGAATAAAATACATATGTATGTATACATAGAACTGCATAGAAAGGGAGGAATTAATTAATTATGATCAGTAGATTTACAAGATTTTTGTAATTTTCCTTGCGTCGCCGTTGTCATTACATTGCGTTAAGAGAGGACATCATCACCTTATTACCGACAGCCAGTTAAAATTTTACTAAATTTTGCTCTTTTCATTACTGATTCAAAACGTGGAAAGTTATATATCGAGCATTCCATGGAGAATGGTAAATTTTAGCAGACTTTCGCATTGCGGTCATTATTAATATTCAATCCCTAGAAGGTTTAATGTAGTCATATCAATAGTTTCCGAGATGATCGGGCTAGTACCTCAATGGTGCTTGTTACCGGAACGTAGATATATAGATAATTTGTTGAGGATTGCACAGTGACTTGCACATCTCCTTCACAGCACCTCATCCTAGTCGACTTCCTTGATGGACTGTAGCAGTGTTCTTGGCTTGAGGGATTAAATGTGGGAATGCTCTGGCCATGGTGAGCCCATGAACTTACCCCTACGTCTTGAGATTGCATCGCATTCTGGGAGGATATGGCCGTCTGCTGATCGATCACAAAATCAGCATGTGTTATTCGATAGTATGCCCAGGTTCTGCATACGGCTGTTCAGTCTATAATGCCCTGTAAGAACAGCTCTTGGGATTCTTAGGTTATCTTGCGACAGGTCTATTATTGCCCTGTATCGACTTGTGCTATAACCTCCACAGTATCTTAGTTTGTCTGAAACCTGGCTTATGGCTGCAGTGTTCTTCTCTCTTTTCCCTCCCTTCTGAGCCAACTGGCACGAACGGCTCAGGATCGATGGGTGATGCAGTTGCTGCCTCTGTTGTTGTTGTTGTAGCAGTGCTTCGCCCCACCTAATGGTTGCGACCGATCACAAATTGTCATCAATATCCTCTAACGGGAGTCCAAGGAAACTTGCTGTTTCAACAGGGGTGGACCATAATGAAAGGGGTGTTAGAAGCGTTGGTTCCACATTACAATTAACACACTGACAAGAGTATGACCGTCCCAAAAAGATTCTTTTCCGTCAAACGCAGCAAAACCATTGCTCAGGACCGGGGTCAGGAGAATGACCCGGATTGGGTTCGATACCTTCCCGGAGAGGAGAGTATGGCACAGACCCGCTGTAAGGATCTGCTGGGAGGATGACAATTTGTGAGAGGGACGCAACAAATTAAACACTGAGTCCGCCTGCTCATTAACCTCTACTCCCGTGTGGACTGGGACCCAGGGCAACAGTACTACGTTGTGTGCTCCTAATTAATTCAGCTTTTCTACGCACTCAACGACCAGTGCTGGCTTTATTTCGAACGACGGAATTGCCTTTAGTGGGGCCTGACTGTCTGACTAAATATGGCAATTGTTTCATTGTAGTATCAGCGCTTAAGCGTCAGCTTAGCGCACTAACTTATAACGGATGTGCTTTTAGAGGTACTGATATTTTGGCTCTGGGTCCGAAGACCAATGCCCAATGCCCTCTGGCGTTTTTGAGTCATCTATGGACCATACGATCTTGAGCAGACTAGTAATACATTGCACCCGCCCATACTTATACAGCCGTACCAAGAGACGGAGCAGCCCATTACATATTGGCACAACCGGAGCACTGCTGGACATCCAATCTATATTAAAGCTATGCATTCAAAAGTGTTTGTACCAGTGGCTGGTGCAAATCGAACTGGACCAATGTATGCTATATTGATGCCTGCACAAATACCAAGCAATGTTTATGTAAATAATGTTACTGCTAATGTCAATTTGCACGGTTGAGCACATACAATACCTACGTTTATATAAGATGGAACACCGCACTACCTCCATGGGGATGTAGCCACCGATCACGTTGTAAGAGATCACTTTAAATATGTTATTCATAAACACTAATTCTTATATGTTCATTATCATTAAAAAGAGAGGACTGTAGACTCATAACGGGTATTCTGACTGGACACTGCTCGTGCCCTGCGCTTGCCAGGCTAAGACTCAAGCTATTAGGTGTGATACAGCTGTCAGATCTAGAAGCAGCAAGTAGCTTAAATCCTAGGAAGCTTTTTATTATTATTATTATTTATTTATTACGGCCAGAAGCCTAATTCGTAAATTAGAATATATTACAGTTTTTTATCTTAGGCGGCCACCGTGGTGTGATGGTAGCGTGCTCCGCCTACCACACCGTATGCCCTGGGTTCGCACCCCGGGCAAAGCAACATCAAAATTTTAGAAATAAGGTTTTCAATTAGAAGAAAATTTTTCTAAACGGGGTCGCCCCTCGGCAGTGTTTGGCAAGCGCTCCGGGCGTATTTCTGCCATGAAAAGCTCTCAGTGAAAACTCATCTGATTTGCAGATGCCGTTCGGAGTCGGCATAAAACATGTAGGTCCCGTCCGGCCAATTTGTAGGGAAAATCAATAGGAGCACGATGCAAATTGGAAGAGAAGCTCGGCCTTAGATCTCTTCGGAGGTTATCGCGCCTTACATTTATTTTATTATTTTAAGGTTTTACAATATTCATACAATTTTGTTTTAAATACTGTTATTTGGTTGCAACTTTTTATATCCATATTTATTATTTAATAGGGGGGAATGACCCGACTTTTATTACTGCGGTAAGGGAGGAGGTCCTGGACCTCACCCTGGTTAGTAGATAACTGGTCGGTCGGCCTTTCAGCTGTCCTGCCCATTGAAAACTTACAGGGGGAAGGGCAAGCCGCCCTGGTGGTTGGATTCTCTTGGCGACCTAAGAGCGCCCAGTCGGCGGCTCTTCAACAGAGCCAGGAGGAGTAAATTACCCTCGGACTGGGAGCTCTATAAGGTGAGTCTGGGAATTTATAAATATGAAATAAGGATAGCCAAGCGAAATGCATGGCGAAGCTTCTGTGAAAACGTAGAAGGCTGCAATGAATCCGCGAGATTTAGAAAAAATACTCTCTAGGAACCCCGCTCCTCTGGGGTATCTGAGAGATGATGGTGGGGACTGGTCGATGAGTAGCGAGGAGTCCCTAAGGCTTTTACTGGACAATCATTTTCCCGATGTCCCAGTTGCGCAGGGATCTTCGCCTGCATGGTCGGCGGTCGTTGGCCATGCAGAAGTGCCTGCCATTCCAATACGGGAAAGTCAAATAACCTGGGCTATAGGGTCGTTCCAGCCCTATAAGTCTCCGGGCCCGGATGAAATCATTCCTGTGCAGCTTCAAAGGTCTTTGGGGATTTCCTGCCGCTGGTTGGCCATCATATATACTAACTGCCTCAGGCTTAACTATATCCCGAAGTCTTGGCACACGGTTAGGGGTATTTTCATTCCGAAGGCCGGCAGCTCTTATTTCAGTCCAATCAGTCTCTCGTCGTTTCTTCTTAAGACGTTTGAGCGGTTGATTGACCTGTACCTACGGGAAAGGATACCTCGGGGGTTACTGTCGGCTTCAGATCGACGGAAACGGCTCTTCATTCGATTGTAAAGCAAATAGAGGGGTCCCTAGAACACAAAGAGTATGCTCTGGGTGCCTTTCTAGACATCGAGGGAGCTTTTAACAATGTCTTACCGGGGGCAATCGAAAGAGCTCTGGTGGGTTTAGGAGTCGAGGCGACTCTGGTTTAATTTATTAGCAAACTTCTATGCGGCAGAATTGTCGCAGCGGAGTGGGGAGGGGCCATAATTAAGAGGAAGGTGTGCAGGGGCACGCCACAGGGGAGTGTCCTATCTCCTCTCCTCTGGGTTGTGGTAGTCAACGAGCTTCTTGTGGGGCTGGAAGCCAATGGTTGCCGGGTGGTTGCCTATGCAGATGACCTCGCTTTCCTAGTAAGAGGCAAATTTCTGGGCACCCTGCGCGATGTTCTGCAGGGCTACCTGGATACTGTGGCTAGGTGGGCTGAATCATGTGGATTGGCGGTCAACCCGGGAAAAACGGAATTGGTCCTTTTCACAAGGAGATATAAGATGCCCGATTTCAGAACTCCCTTGATTGGAGGGGTACCGTTGGTACTTTCTGATAGGGTTAAATATTTGGGGATTGTTTTGGACAATAACTGTCCTGGAGACCCAATGTGGAAGATCGGGCCAGGAAGGCCGCCATTGCCTTGTACTGCTGCAGAGGAGCTATCGGAAAGAGATGGGGACTCTCGCCAAGAATAGTACACTGGCTTTATGAGATAGTGGTCAAACCGATTCTGCTATATGGGGTGCTGGTCTGGTGGAAAGCACCTCCAAAATGTTAGTGTCAGTGCAACGGACGGCGCTGATCGGTATCAGTCGCGCTCTCAGAACAACACCTACCTTGGCACTGAACGTCATGCTGAACATATACCCAGTAGATATTGCGGGAAAGGCGGCCGCGGCAAGGTCGTTGGTCAGGCTTCGTGATATGGGATATAGACTTTCTGACCGCGGACACTCTAGCCTTCTTACCAGTTTCGACTTCATCCCGGACAGAACGGACTACTGTATGCCGATAACTGCTCCCTATACAACCTTCACCCCAGTTATTCCAGAGAGAGGATTGGGGAAGAGGAATTATCTGGGGCATGGGCCCGGTTAACTTGTTCACGGATGGGTCAAAGCTGGATGGAAAGGTTGGTGGGGGGGTCTTTTGTCAAGAGCTAAATTTAAGCCGCAAGTTTAAGTTGGCTGATCACTGCAGTGTATTCCAAGCGGAAATTGCTGCGATTAAGGATGCGGTGGATGGAATGCTATCCAGTGCTACCACGGTTAGCGAATTTAACATCTAATCTGATAGCCAAGCGGCTATCAAGGCCTTGAGCTCAACTACAGTGCGATCGAGGGTGGTCTGGGAGTGCCTGACCTCGCTTGCGATTGCATCGAATTATTTTACAATTAAGATTACCTGGGTCCCGGGCCATAGTGATATCCCGGGTAACTGTCAAGCGGATCTCTTAGCCCGCATCGGTACAACTGAACCGGATGAAGATGGCTGTAGGGATTTCGGGATCCCGCTGGCCACCTGTGGATTGCTCCTCCATAGTTGGGCCTCGAATCAGCTCAGCAAACGTTGGGCGGATACCACGTCTTGCAGGGTAGCAAGATATGTCTGGCCAAAAGTGGATGGCAGGAGGTCTGCTGAAATAATTGGGTTCACTAAGGCTCACCTATCAATGGTCATTGGGGTTTTGACAGGGCACTGTCCCATGGGTATCCATGCGGTACGTCTCAATATACTGGAAACTCCATACTGCTGCAGCTGTATGGAGGATGATGAGGTGGAATCACCAAATCACTTTATGCTTGATTGTCCAGCTTTTGCCAGAACTAGGCGAAAGTACTTCGGTCGCGACGCACTTGGATCTCCCGAGGATATATCCAAAGTTGAGATCGGTATCATTCGGAGCTTTATCGTTGCTACCCAACGATTCTCTAAGTAGCTAGATCTAAGTCACCGTTATTTTTGGTGTATGTGGTATCACAACGGACCTTCGTGTTGTCCAAGTGAGCTATCCTTATCAGGGCAGCTACCACCTAACCTATATCCATAGGCAGATCATTGCAAATTTTCAGACCCTTGTAGAAAATGTTCTGTTGATCAATTTCAGTTCTTGTATTTATGTTGTGAGTTTGCTCAACTAATGCTATATTTTTATTTAGATACTCAGGTACATTTCCATGTTTGATATTAAATATGAATTTCATGGAGTGGAAAAAATCTTTTGTTTCACACTTAACCAGTCTAAAGCCTTCAACATGTCAGCCGTTCGTGTATCTCTAGGTTTCTGAAGAATAAATCTCATGTATCTATTTTGAAGCTTTTGGAGCTTGTCTACTTCTTTATCCGATATTATGAATAGAATGGACGGGCAGTACACGAAGTGCTGTTCTATAATTGATTTATATAAAATTATTTTGTACTTTTTTTGAATGAATTTAGTTGTTCTCTGCATGACTCCTATTTTATTAGCAACTTTTTTAATTGTATAATTTATATGATCTTCAAATTTGAGTTTATTATCAATTATTATTCCTAAGTATTTTATACTGTTAACTCTTTGTATGATTTCATCATTTATTTTTAGCTCGGCTATATCATCCTCATTGATAAAATGCTCCACGTTATTATCATATATTTAGTTTTATTTATATTTAGTTTCAGTCTATTACCACACAACCATTTATACAAGTTATTTAGTTCATGTTGAATTTTGGCCAGTGCAGTATTAATATTATTTTCACTTATCATAATTAATGCATCATCCGCAAAAAGTCTAATTTCACAAACTTCGATATAATTGACTATGTTATTTATGTATATAAGAAATAATATAGGTGCCAATACTGAACCTTGAGGTAACCCTATGGGTAGCTCTAATTCATCCGACGTCACAGCATTTATAACTGTTTTCTGCTTTCTCTGCTTCAAATAGTTGCGGAACCCTTTAAGTTCAATATAAGTTATGCCAATCCGCTGCATTTTTTTTATTAATATCTCTCTATCCAACGTTTCAAAAGCTCTTTTGAGGTCAAGGAAAACTGAAACCACTACTTGTTGTTTAGCTCTTCTTTCCAATCAGATATCGCCAAGTTCAGCGGTGTCTCACAGGAATGTTTTTTCCCAAATCCTGACTGTTGGTAGACTAGTATATTATTTACTTCAAGATGATTCACCAACTGATTCTTAACAACGACTTCGAGAATTTTAGCATCACTTGGCAGGGTATTTATGGGTCTAAGTTCTTCAGGATGCATTGTCTTTTTAACCTTTCCCCAAGTATTATTGTTGACGTTTTCCACATTTCAGGTACCACACCATCTTCTAAGCTGTTATTGATTATTTGAGCATAGAAATATCCGGTATACGATATACCTTCTTTTAGTACACCTTCGGATATAAGTTTTCTTCCATCTATTTTATATTTAAAGTCTTTTAGGATATTGTGACGAGTATGAGTGACACTAAGTGATACTCACATCCCTAGTCTGATGCTAAGTAAATGAAGTCACAACAACAATAAAGCAGACAGTCACTTGTATCTACATAAAGGAATCAATCATTATGTCTACACATATGTACGTACACGTAGCTGAGAAGCCACGCACAACCACATGCATATATCTGAGATACTCCCGAAAGTAGGCAATGAGAAAAGCTATAAAATCGTGCATCTGTAGTTACAGCTGAGAAATTTGATAGCTGATGGCCAACTAGTAGATTCTGGAAATGGAAGCGCCTAGAAGATGCGAACGAGGAAATCAGAGTGTATAAAAAGCAACACCAGTAGAGGCGCAAGAATCAGTTTTGATTAAGAACGCAATCTGTCGGGCAATAGTAGAGTTATTTATCGTGAAGTACTTTAATAAAGGTCATTTTGCATTATTAAATATTGGAGTTATTTATTCAACAGTTTAGTGATTCGAACTTAGCAGAAGGTTGCAAATAAGAGAATTTGCAAGTAAATTCGTTACAATATTAATAATATCATTGGTGGTAATTTTAGCAAACTTTAATTTTGAATGGACTTGTGTATCCTCTAGTGCTACTTGACAGGTTTCTATGTTATTATTAATTTCAATCACACTGTTTACAAAAAATCTATTTAGACCATTTGCCAGATCGGTTTCGTTTTCAACCAGTATGCCATCCAGTATCACCGTTTTTATCCCTTAGTTATCTTTAGTTAGGTTAACCGTTTGCTTGAGATATTTCCACATTTCTTTAGCATTATTTTCATTCAAAATGATTTTATTCTCCATGTAATTTATTTTTTTTAATTTGACTAATTTTTTGTATGACCTATTTATATTTTTATATTCATCCCACTCTCCAGTTTGTAACGCACGCGTGTACATATTGTATTTGTATTTATTCATTTGTGCCAATTCTCTGTCATACCATTTATTCATTAACTTGATATGCACTTCTTTCTCGTGGGTTAAACTTTCCATAGCCTGAATCATTATATTATTAATTAATTCAACTTTTACATCAATTGGTAAGTTTATAGTAAAGTTGAAGTTAAATGATCTAAGGATGCTTATTAATATATCACTATTATATTTGTCCCAAGCTATGATTTTCTTGGTCAGTCTCATCTTGTATACTTTGGACGTTTTAATATTAAATTTTATAGTTTCATGATCAGATATTTTGTATTCCTGCAAATTATTAGAGTGAATTTCATCCGAGTTTGAAAATAATAAATCAATTTTCGATTCACTTGTATCTGTGATTCGCGTATTAAATTCTATTTTTTGGCTCATACCCATCACAGCAAATATCTCATTTAATTTAGTACTATATGTTGAAATGCAGTTCATGTTAATATTAAAATCACCGACTACTATATTATGGTTACTTTTTTCATATTTATCAATTAGAATTTCATTTAGGTATTCTACAAAAGCTGCATAACTAGTGCTTGGCGAGTGGTACAGAACTCTAATCTGCCACTTTTTATCAGCCTTTTTCAGCTTTATTACAATGCACCATACGTTTTCATTTATGTTATCATTATAAATTACTTTAACATCAATTGTACTATGTACATAAACTAACACACCTCCTTTGTGCCGGCTATGGGAATCACATCTTATCATTTTATAGGTTGCTATTTCTAATTCATTGTCTAGAATATCTTTGGTTGTACATGTTTCAGAGCACAGTATGATGCCTGGTCTATGAACTTCCGCCAACACTTCCAACTCTGATTTGTTAGCTACTAGGCTATTTATGTTTAAATAGATGCATTTAAAGTCATTGTTGATGTCCTTTGTGGATCTTCTTTGGTACCTTGATACCCTACGTTTCATAACATTAGCATGGTCCAGGTGAGTCAGTGGTCTGATTGTTAGTTGCTAATACTCTAGCCTTTGTTTTTTTACATTTAAGTGTTTTAAGTAGACAGGGCAATGTCTGCTATTGCACGGGTGATTGATATCAAGCCCTAGATTTAATTTCTCATTAGCTCTAATACAATTTATGCACATGTTTTTAGGTGGTTCCTTGCACTCCATGGGTTTATGTTTACCCAAGCATTTGCTACAAACATCTTCATTTTTGCATTCACTAGCTTTGTGGTTGTATCCTCTTTACATTTAAAACACATTGTTATATCAACACCATCGTATACTTTGCACCTTTCCCATCCTATGTTCAGTTTATCTAATTTTAACGCTTCAGTAAATATTTCCACATCCACATCATTGCATTATAATAATTTTTATACTCAGTTGAGCAGAGCTCACAGAGTATATTAACTTTGATTGGATAACGGTTGGTTGTACAGGTATAAAGGAATCGAGATAGATATAGACTTCCATATATCAAAATCATCAGTATCGGAAAAAAATTCGATTGAGCCGTGCGTCCGTCGGTCTGTCCGTTAACACGATAACTTGAGTAAATTTTGAGGTATCTTGATGAAATTTGGTATGTAGGTTCCTGGGCACTCATCTCAGATCGCTATTTAAAATGAACGATATCGGAAAATAACCACGCCCACTTTTTCGATATCGAAAATTTCGAAAAATCGAAAAAGTGCGATAATTCCTTACCAAATACGGATAAAGCGATGAAACTTGGTAGGTGAGTTGAACTTATGACGCAGAATAGAAAACTAGTAAAATTTTGGACAATGGGTGTGGCACCGCCCACTTTTAAAAGAAGGTAATTTAGAAGTTTTGCAAGCTGTAATTTGGCAGTCGTTGAAGATATCACGATGAAATTTGGCAGGAACGTTACACTTATTACTATATGCCTGTTTAATAAAAATTAGCAAAATCGGAGAACGACCACGCCCACTTTTTAAAATTTTTTTTTTTTAAATTCAAATTTTAAAAGAAAAGTTAATATCTTTACAGTATATAAGTAAATTATGTCAACATTCAACTCCAGTAATGATATGGTGCAACAAAATACAAAAATAAAAGAAAATATCAAAATGGGCGTGGCTCCGCCCTTTTTCATTTAATTTGTCTAGGATACTTTTAATGCCATAAATCGAACAAAAATTTACCAATCCTTGTGAAATTTGGTCGAGGCTTAGATTCTAGGACGATAACTGTTTTCTGTGAAAAGGGCGAAACCGGTTGATGCCACGCCCAGTTTTTATACACAGTCGACCGCTGTCCTTCCGCTCGGCCGTTAACACGATAACTTGAGCAAAAATCGATATATCTTTACTAAACTCAGTTGACGTACTTATCTGAACTCACTTTGTATTGGTGTAAAAAATGGCCGAAATCCGACTATGACCACGCCCACTTTTTCGATATCGAAAATTACGAAAAATGAAAAAAATTCCATAATTATATACCAAATACGAAAAAAGGGATGAAACATGGTAATTGTATTGGTCTATTGGCGCAAAATATAACTTTAGAAAACAACTTGGTAAAATGGGTGTGACACCTACCATATTAAGTAGAAGTAAATGAAAAAGTTTTGCAGGGCGAAATCAAAAGCCCTTGGAATCTTGGAAGGAATACTGTTCGTGGTATTACATATATAAAGAAATTAGCGGTACCCGAAAGATGATGTTCTGGATCACCCTGGTCCACATTTTGGTCGATATCTCGAAAACGCCTTCACATATATAACTAAGGGCCACTCCCTTTTAAAACCCTCATTAATACCTTTAATTTGATACCCATATCGTACAAACACATTTTAGAGTCACCCCTGGTCCACGTTTATGGCGATATCTCGAAAAGGCGTCCACATATAGAACTAAGGCCCACTCCTTTTTAAAATACTCATTAACACCTTTCATTTGATACCCATATCGTACAAACAAATTCTAGAGTCGCCTCTGGTCCACCTTTATGGCGATATTTCGAAAAGGCGTCCACCTTAAGAACTAAGGCCCACGCCCTTTTAAAATACTCATTAACACCTTTCATTTGATACCCATATCGTACAAACAAATTCTAGAGTCACCCCTGGTCCACGTTTATGGCGATATCTCGAAAAGGCGTCCACATATAGAACTAAGGCCCACTCCTTTTTAAAATACTCATTAACACCTTTCATTTGATAGCCATATCGTACAAACAAATTCTAGAGTCACCCCTGGTCCACCTTTATGGCGATATTTCGAAAAGGCGTCCACCTATAGAACTAAGGCGCACGCCCTTTTAAAATACTCATTAACACCTTTCATTTGATACCCATATCGTACAAACAAATTCTAGAGTCACCCCTGGTCCACCTTTATGGCGATATTTCGAAAAGGCGTCCACCTATAGAACTAAGGCCCACGCCCTTTTAAAATACTCATTAACACCTTTCATTTGATACCCGTATTATACAAACGCATTCTAGAGTCACCCCTGGTCCACTTTTATAACGATATTCCGAAAAGGCGTCCACCTATAGAACTAAGGCCCACTCCCTTTTAAAACACTTATTAACACCTTTCGTTTGATACCCATATTGTACAAACGCATTCCAGAGTCAACCCTGGTCCACTTTTATAACGATATTCCGAAAAGGCGTCCACCTTAAGAACTAAGGCCCACGCCCTTTTAAAATACTCATTAACACCTTTCATTTGATACCCATATAGTACAAACAAATTCTAGAGTCACCCCTGGTCCACCTTTATGGCGATATCTCGAAAAGGCGTCCACATATAGAACTAAGGCCCACTCCTTTTTAAAATACTCATTAACACCTTTCATTTGATACCCATATCGTACAAACAAATTCTAGTCACCCCTGGTCCACCTTTATGGCGATATTTCGAAAAGGCGTCCACCTATAGAACTAAGGCGCACGCCCTTTTAAAATACTCATTAACACCTTTCATTTGATACCCATATCGTACAAACAAATTCTAGAGTCACCCCTGGTCCACCTTTATGGCGATATATCGAAAAGGCGTCCACCTATAGAACTAAGGCCCACGCCCTTTTAAATACTCATTAACACCTTTCATTTGATACCCATATTATACAAACGCATTCTAGAGTCACCCCTTGTCCACTTTTATAACGATATTCCGAAAAGGCGTCCACCTATAGAACTAAGGCCCACTCCCTTTTAAAACACTTATTAACACCTTTCGTTTGATACCCATATTATACAAACGCATTCTAGAGTCACCCCTGGTCTACTTTTATAACGATATTCCGAAAAGGCGTCCACATATAGAACTAAGGCCCACTCCTTTTAAAATACTCATTAACACCTTTCATTTGATACCCATATCGTACAAACAAATTCTAGAGTCGCCCCTGGTCCACCTTTATGGCGATATTTTGAAAAGGCGTCCACCTTAAGAACTAAGGCCCACGCCCTTTTAAAATACTCATTAACACCTTTCATTTGATACCCATATGGCACAAACAAATTCTAGAGTCACCCCTGGTCCACGTTTATGGCGATATCTCGAAAAGGCGTCCACATATAGAACTAAGGCCCACTCCTTTTTAAAATACTCATTAACACCTTTCATGTGATACCCATATCGTACAAACAAATTCTAGAGTCACCCCTGGTCCACCTTTATGGCGATATTTCGAAAAGGCGTCCACCTATAGAACTAAGGCGCACGCCCTTTTAAAATACTCATTAACACCTTTCATTTGATACCCATATCGTACAAACAAATTCTAGAGTCACCCCTGGTCCACCTTTATGGCGATATTTCGAAAAGGCGTCCACCTATAGAACTAAGGCCCACTCCCTTTTAAAACACTTATTAACACCTTTCGTTTGATACCCATATTGTACAAACGCATTCTAGAGTCAACCCTGGTCCACTTTTATAACGATATTCCGAAAAGGCGTCCACCTTAAGAACTAAGGCCCACGCCCTTTTAAAATACTCATTAACACCTTTCATTTGATACTCATATAGTACAAAGAAATTCTAGAGTCACCCCTGGTCCACGTTTATGGCGATATCTCGAAAAGGCGTCCACATATAGAACTAAGGCCCACTCCTTTTTAAAATACTCATTAACACCTTTCATTTGATACCCATATCGTACAAACAAATTCTAGAGTCACCCCTGGTCCACCTTTATGGCGATATTTCGAAAAGGCGTCTACCTATAGAACTAAGGCGCACTCCCTTTTAAAATACTCATTAACACCTTTCATTTGATACCCATATCGTACAAACAAATTCTAGAGTCACCCCTGGTCCACCTTTATGGCGATATTTCGAAAAGGCGTCCACCTATAGAACTAAGGCCCACGCCCTTTTAAAATACTCATTAACACCTTTCATTTGATACCCATATTATACAAACGCATTCTAGAGTCACCCCTGCTCCACTTTTATAACGATATTCCGAAAAGGCGTCCACCTATAGAACTAAGGCCCACTCCCTTTTAAAACACTTATTAACACCTTTCGTTTGATACCCATATTGTACAAACGCATTCTAGAGTCAACCCTGGTCCACTTTTATAACGATATTCCGAAAAGGCGTCAACCTATAGAACTAAGGCCCACTCCCTTTCAAAATACTCATCAACACCTTTCATTTGATACCCATATAGTACAAACAAATTCTAGAGTCACCCCTGGTCCACCTTTATGGCGATATTTCGAAAAGGCGTCCACCTATAGAACTAAGGCCCACGCCCTTTTAAAATACACATTAACACCTTTCATTTGATACCCATATTGTACAAACGCATTCTAGAGTCAACCCTGGTCCACTTTTATAACGATATTCCGAAAAGGCGTCAACCTAAAGAACTAAGGCCCACTCCCTTTCAAAATACTCATCAACACCTTTCATTTGATACCCATATAGTACAAACAAATTCTAGAGTCACCCCTGGTCCACCTTTATGGCGATATCTCGAAAAGGCGTCCACCTATAGAACTAAGGCCCACGCCCTTTTAAAATACACATTAACACCTTTCATTTGATACCCATATTGTACAAACGCATTCTAGAGTCACCCCTGGTCCACTTTTATAACGATATTCCGAAAAGGCGTCCACCTATAGAACTAAGGCCCACTCCGTTTTAAAACACTTATTAACACCTTTCGTTTGATACCCATATTGTACAAACGCATTCTAAAGTCAACCCTGGTCCACTTTTATAACGATATTCCGAAAAGGTGTCCACCTATAGAACTAAGGCCCACTCCCTTTCAAAATACTCATTAACACCTTTCATTTGATACCCGTATAGTACAAACAAATTCTAGAGTCACCCCTGGTCCACCTTTATGGCGATATCTCGAAAAGGCGTCCATCTATAGAACTAAGGCCCACGCCCTCTTAAAATACTCATTAACACCTTTCATTTGATACTCATATCGTACAAACAAATTCTAGAGTCACCCCTGATCCATCTTTATGACGATATCTCCAAACGGCGTCCATCTATAGAACTTAGGCCCACGCCCTTTTAAAATACTCATTAATACCTTTCATTTGATACCCATATCGTACAAAATAAATTCTAGAGTCACCCCTGGTCCACCTTTATGGCGATATCTCGAAAAGGCGTCCACCTATAGAACTTAGGCTCACTCCCTTTTAAAATTATCATTAACACATTTCATTTGATACCCATATCGTACAAACAAATTCTGATCCACCTTTATGGCGATATCCCTAAATGGTGTCCATCTATAGAACTATGGTCCACTTCCTCTTAAAATACTCTTTAATACCTTCCATTTGATACACATGTCATACAAACACATTCCAGGGTTACCCTAGGTTCTTTTCACAACATGGTGATATTCCCTTACTTTGTGTCCACAGCTCTCAACTGAGTATGTAATGTTCGGTTACACCCGAACTTAGCCTTCCTTACTTGTTGTGACTAACTTTAACATTATATTGCTTAATAATTTTTACTTCATCCTGTTCAAAGCATTTATTTTGTTTTCGTAGACATTCACCATTCTTTTAAAATTGCATACCTGTTATAAATAGTCTTGGTTTATATTCACGAGGTATCTTTGTCTCATATTCATTACTAATTTCTTTGTCCATTATTTCTTTTATTTTGTCTCTTTCATTTTCATCAACGCTATCGATCACCATAATACCATTATTACCAGCTTGAATGTCTGCTATCTTTAGTTCCTTGGGATTAATTTTATTGTTTAGATCTTTCTTGGTTTTTCACACGTTTGTTTTACTTTCGGTT
The DNA here is from genome assembly GCF_040869045.1 of Eurosta solidaginis. NCBI lineage: Eukaryota > Metazoa > Arthropoda > Insecta > Diptera > Tephritidae > Eurosta > Eurosta solidaginis. The sequence continues at coordinate 58,560,764 of NC_090322.1, read as the reverse complement.
TAACAATAATAGGAATACGTTTCTTTAATTCAGGCACTGTAGTATCTTTGCCTTTGTTTTCACATTTTATGTTATTATTTTTCATTACTTCTGCGTATGACAGCCCTTTTTCATTGTTATTACTACTAATTTTCTTAATTTCGTTACATACCTTTTCATTGTCTTTACCAATTATTTCAGTTTTATTTTTAACTTCTTCTATCATTTCATATAAGCTTTTTATCTCACCAATTTTTTTTTTCAAAAAGCTTTTGCGATCTTTCCATAGTTGCTACTCTTTGAGTATATTGACCCTCTACAGCTTTCAATAAAGCTTTTATTTCGTTTTGGCTTTTCTTCATCACCACTTCAAACTCATTTTTATACTCATTTAATATTGTATTGTTTTTCTTAACACTCATTTGCATTTCTTGTAGCACCAATTCTACATTCTGAATATATGTAACACATTCATCACACATAAATCGTGCCATGGGTTTTTCCTCAAAAAATTTTACAACTATATTTATCAACACCTGCACATGCAAGGCTTAAATGGTACACTTTATTACACACACCCTCGCATCGTATACCTGTCTCCTCTCTTATAGAGCGATTGCAGTTCGCGACATACTCATTTTGCTTTTGCCTTATTTCGATTTACTTCTCCGTTTATTAGTATATGTATGTGTTTAAATTTGTTTATTAAATACATTTATTTGAGTCTTTTTTCTCAAAGTTAACTCCTATTATATTAGGAATTCAATGACGTATTATTACATTATTTGTTACATTTTGTAAAGCGCGAACAAAACACTTTATTTTGCACAACTTTTTATTAATTTTCTAAAATGTTTTACCACAATTTTTCTGCTCGGAAAATGTGTACAAGGTTTTCACGTCTGCTTTGTCACAAGTATTTGTCAAGAGGACGGAGTTATGCTATGTTCAAACAGAAAAATAAATTGAGGCAATATCAATTCAAATTGAGTGGTGTTCATACAACTAAATTTAGCTTACACAATAGTAATTTGATGGCCAGTTGGCTCATCTCTACAGCAACAACATACCTGTGTTCAGAATGTCAAAATGTGCGTGTTGGAATTATGTGAATGGAATGGAATGAAAACATAAAACTTTAAAATTTTTATGTGTTGTAAGATAATGTGTTCAATGTTTTGGTTTCATTTTGAGTTTGCTATCCTCTTTTGACAATTCCTACTCCAGTGAAATGAAAAAAATAATATCAGCTGATGAGATGAGCCAACCATATAGTTGAGCCATGCGCAGCTGACGTTTAAATCTACTCAATAAACACACTTTACAAGGTTGTATTTACAGTTTGAAACAATTTATTACGCAATTTTTTTTAAATTGGCAATTTGTTATTACAATTTATTATATGATAAATTGCGTAATAAATTGCCCAAATGGTATAAATTGCCAATATGGCGTGTGTTTGTACCTAGTATTATTTTATAAAATAGGTCCTGGTTGTTGATAGGGTTTTAAGCTTGGTCGTTAAAACAAACTTCTGGGGACACGACGGACTCATTCAGTCTATGTGAGGTCCTCATGAACCGGCCATTTCAACCTAACCTATATTTTGCTTTTTACTTTAGAACCAACCGGTTAAGTAAGCGATGTCAGCTAACTAAGCGCCTTCAAATGTAGATCCATAAGGAACATGGGGTCGCCAGAGCCTCGGCTGTTAAAGAAACAGGATTCGCCAAGGGTAGGTGAGGTTGACAATTGGGTTGGAGAAGCTATATATTGCGCTGGCAACCCATTGAAAGGGTTGCGCTACACAACCCCTTGTATCAATTTGGTATTTTAATCGTCTCTTACGACAGACATACCTACCGCGGGTATACTCTAAGCCCCCTAACCCGCTGGAGCCATGAGAGGCGTGAGTGACCTTGGGTGTCCCAAGGAAAGTTCCGTCGTGATTGGTGTTGTTGGGTGAGCGACCAGGCAGCAGTGTACAACAAATGCACTATTCAGGAGGATACCCTTGCTGCGCCCAGAAAATCTGGGAAAATTGGATGTACTGATCGGATGCAGCAAACGAGTATATTCTTTAATAGCATATGATCAACTTGGAGACAACGAAACGTTTATTTTCCTATCCAACAGGGAACTGGCGCTAGACCCTGCTGCTAAAGAAGGATAGGCGTAGTCATATCAATTCGTTCCCGGGTTAATTGGGGAAAGCAGTTTTAGCAGTACTTTGCCCTTTTCATACTGCATATCCATACAAGAACTTCGGATAATGAATCAAACAGTCATCTGCATTTGCTTGTTTTTGTAGCACATCTAATTTACTTCGTAACATCAATTTATCCCTTGTTATAATGTTGAGTTCTCTATGAATGCAACAGCGAAGTATCTTCGGATACCCCTGATTCTAGTTATCTGAAATCTCCTTGAGTCCCTTGTGCCTTTGGCCTCTCAGAAAAGAGCTAATTGTAAAGGTAACCGGTACGGGTAACCGGCAGGCCGTTAACCTTATTGTTGTTGTTGCATATGTTTTGTTTAGCGATAACGCAAACATACCTAATGAAGTAACTTCAAAATGTAAATAACATCGAGAGAGAAGGAATGTCGAAAACACAATAGGTAAGAGCGAGAAAGCGAGTCACACGTACACTATTTTGAGAGAGCGCGTGCGTTACTTTTTCACGACAACAATGTAAAAATCATTAACACGATAATTGGTGACCAAGTTATCGGTGACGATTAAATAATCGATTAGGTAACGAGTACCTGTCTTGTAGGGAAGTTATGTTTTGAACTCAGAGTTAGCTTTTCTCTAGGGGTTAAACTCATACAATTTTGACAAATTTAAGAATCAACTCTGATACAAAAGTTCTGCAAGTTGGCCTTAAGGCCGTGACACAATGACATTTTTCATATAGATGTGTTTAACACAAACTTATGCATGACAGTAACAGCGCCACAATCAATGATGCAAGATGGCGTATTTGTAAACAGAAGTCAGCTGATGTTTATTTTCGCCAAATGTGCAAATTTGTTTATCTACAAAAAGTGTAACGCTTTTGCGTTGCGAGCAGGCAACAATTTTCACAGAAGAACGAAATACCCCGTAAAGGCTTTGCCTGCTTTTTAGAATAGAACAAAATATATTTACAACCCGCAATGGAGTCATTTTTGAATTAACTTTCTTAATCTTTTCATTTTACCTCTCTTGGCAAAATAATGAATTTCATACTTGTTAAAATTATACTTCTTTCATATATATATGTACATATATATTATCTAATAAATAAAATTCTTCTGTCACGGTGTTAGAGGCTTAACTCCTCCGAAACGGCTGAACCGATTGTCATGATTTTGTGAGCATATTGGGTAGGTCTGAGAATTGGCCAACGACTACCTTTTTTTCGCTACGTGCATAGGGTCTTGAGATCAAAACGTGGACCCGGGTACCCCTAGAATGTGTTTATACAATATGGATATCAAATGAAAGCTGTTAATGAGTGCTATAGTACAGGATAATTTTCATACAACTGGGAGGCTAGAGTCTCGAGATATAGCCCAAAAGGTGGACCCGGGACCCCTAGAATGTGTTTATACAATATGGATATCAAATGAAAGCTGTTGATGAGTGCGATAGTACAGGATAATTTTCATACAACTGGGAGGCTAGGGTCTCGAGATATAGCCCAAAACGTGGACCCGGGTACTCCTAGAATGTGTTTATACAATATGGATATCAGATGAAAACTGTTGATGAGTGCTATAGTACAGGATAATTTTCATACAACTGGGAGGCTAGGGTCTCGAGATATAGACCAAAACGTGGACCCGGGTACCCCTAGAATGTGTTTATACAATATGGATATCAAATGAAATCTGTTGATGGGTGCTATAGTACAGGATAATTTTCATACAACTGGGAGGCTACGGTCTCGAGATATAGCAAAAACGTAGACCCGGGTACTCCTAGAATGTGTTTATACCATATGGATATCAAATGAAAGCTGTTGATGAGTGCTATAGTACAGGATAATTTTCATACAACTGGGAGGCTAGGGTCTCGAGATATAGCCCAAAAGGTGGACCCGGGACCCCTAGAATGTGTTTATACAATATGGATATCGAATGAAAGCTGTTGATGAGTGCGATAATACCGGATAATTTTCATACAACTGGTAGGCTAGGGTCTCGAGATATAGCCCAAAACGTGGACCCGGGTACTCCTAGAATGTGTTTATACAATATGGATATCAAATGAAAACTGTTGATGAGTGCTATAGTACAGGATAATTTTCATACAACTGGGAGGCTAGGGTCTCGAGATATAGACCAAAACGTGGACCCGGGTACCCCTAGAATGTGTTTATACAATATGGACATCAAATAAAAGCTGTTGATGGGTGCTATAGTACAGGATAATTTTCATACAACTGGGAGGCTAGGGTCTCGAGATATAGACCAAAACGTGGACCCGGGTACCCCTAGAATGTGTTTATACAATATGGACATCAAATAAAAGCTGTTGATGGGTGCTATAGTACAGGATAATTTTCATACAACTGGAAGGCTAGAGTCTCGAGATATAGCCCAAAAGGTGGACCCGGGACCCCTAGAATGTGTTTATACAATATGGATATCAAATGAAAGCTGTTGATGAGTGCGACTGTGCGGGTGACTCTAGAATTTGTTTGTACGATATGGGTATCAATTGAAAGGTGTTAATGAGTATTTTAAAAGGGAGTGGGCCTTAGTTCTATAGGTGGACGCCTTTTCGAGATATCGCCATAAAGGTGGACCAGGGTTGACTCTATAATGCGTTTGTACAATATGGGTATCAAACGAAAGGTGATAATGAGTATTTTAAAAGGGTGTGGGCCTTAGTTCTATAGGTGGACGCCTTTTCGAGATATCGCCATAAAGGTGGACCACGGCTGACTCTAGAATTTGTTTGTACGATATGGGTATCAAATGAAAGGTGTTAATGAGTATTTTTTTAAAAGGGCGTGGGCCTTAGTTCTATAGGTGGACGCCTTTTCGAGATATCGCCATAAAGGTGGACCAGGGTTGACTCTATAATGCGTTTGTACAATATGGGTATCAAACAAAAGGCGATAATGAGTATTTTAAAAGGGTGGACGCCTTTTCGAGATATCGCCATAAAGGTGACCACGGGTGACTCTAGAATTTGTTTGTACGATATGGGTATTAAATGAAAGGTGTTAATGAGTATTTCAAAAGGGCGTGGGTGTTAGTTCTATAGATGGACGCCTTTTCGAGATATCGCCATAAAGGTGGACCAAGGGTGACTCTAGAATTTGTTTGTACGATATGGGTATCAAATGAAAGGTGTTAATTAGTATTTTAAAAAAGAGTGGGCCTTAGTTCCTTGGGTGGATGCCTTTTCGAGATATCGCCATAAAGGTGGACCAGGGGTGACTCTAGAATTTGTTTGTACGATATGGGTATCAATCGAAAGGTGTTAATGAGTATTTTAAAAGGGAGTGGGCCTTAGTTCTATAGGTGGACGCCTTTTCGAGATATCGTTATAAAGGTGGACCAAGGGTGACTCTATAATGCGGTTGTACAATATGGGTATCAAACGAAAGGTGATAATGAGTATTTTAAAAGGGAGTGGGCCTTAGTTCTATGGGTGGACGCAATTCGAGATATCGCCATAAAGGTGGACCAGGGGTGACTCTAGAATTGTTTTGTACGATATGGGTATCAATTGAAAGGTGTTAATGAGTATTTTAAAAGGGAGTGGGCCTTAGTTCTATAGGTGGACGCCTTTTCGAGATATCGTTATAAAGGTGGACCAGGGTTGACTCTATAAAGCGGTTGTACAATATGGGTATCAAACGAAAGGTGATAATGAGTATTTTAAAAGGGTATGGGTGGACGCCTTTTCGAGATATCGCCATAAAGGTGGACCACGGCTGACTCTAGAATTTGTTTGTACGATATGGGTATCAAATGAAAGGTGTTAATGAGTATTTTAAAAGGGCGTGGGCCTTAGTTCTATAGGTGGACGCCTTTTCGAGATATCGCCATAAAGGTGGACCAGGGTTGACTCTATAATGCGTTTGTACAATATGGGTATCAAACAAAAGGTGATAATGAGTATTTTAAAAGGGTGGACGCCTTTTCGAGATATCGCCATAAAGGTGGACCACGGCTGACTCTAGAATTTGTTTGTACGATATGGGTATCAAATGAAAGGTGTTAATGAGTATTTTAAAAGGGCGTGGGCCTTAGTTCTATAGGTGGACGCCTTTTCGAGATATCGCCATAAAGGTGGACCAGGGTTGACTCTATAATGCGTTTGTACAATATGGGTATCAAACAAAAGGTGATAATGAGTATTTTAAAAGGGTGGACGCCTTTTCGAGATATCGCCATAAAGGTGGACCACGGGTGACTCTAGAATTTGTTTGTACGATATGGGTATTAAATGAAAGGTGTTAATGAGTATTTCCTTTTCGAGATATCGCCATAAAGGTGGACCAGGGGTGACTCTAGAATTTGTTTGTACGATATGGGTATCAAATGAAAGGTGTTAATGAGTATTTTAAAAGGGCGTGGGCCTTAGTTCTATGGGTGGACGCCTTTTCGAGATATCGCCATAAAGGTGGACCAGGGGTGACTCTAGAATTTGTTTGTACGATATGGGTATCAATTGAAAGGTCTTAATGAGTATTTTAAAAGGGAGGGGGCCTTAGTTCTATAGGTGGACGCCTTTTCGAGATATCGTTATAAAGGTGGACCAGGGGTGACTCAAGAATTTGTTTGTACGATATGGGTACCAATTGAAAGGTGCTAATGAGTATTTTAAAAGGGAGTGGGCCTTAGTTCTTTAGGTGGACGCCTTTTCGAGATATCGCCATAAAGGTGGACCAGGGGTTGCTCTAGAATTTGTTTGTACGATATGGGTATCAATTGAAAGGTGTTAATGAGTATTTTAAAAGGGCGTGGGCCTTAGTTCTATGGGTGGCCGCCTTTTCGAGATATCGCCATAAAGGTGGACCAGGGGTGACTCTAAAATTTTTTTGTACGATATGGGTATCAATTGAAAGGTGTTAATGAGTATTTTAAAAGGGAGTGAGCCTTAGTTCTATAGGTGGACGCCTTTTCGAGATATCGCCATAAAGGTGGACCAGGGGTGACTCTAGAATTTGTTTGTACGATATGGGTATCAAATGAAAAGTGTTAATGAGTATTTTAAAAGGGAGTGGGTCTTAGTTCTATAGGTGGACGCCTTTTCGGAATATCGTTATAACGGTGGACCAGGGTTGACTCTAGAATGCTTTTCTACAATATGGGTATCAATTGAAAGGTGTTAATGAGTATTTTAAAAGGGAGTGGGCCTTAGTTCTATAGGTGGACGCCTTTTCGAGATATCGTTATAAAGGTGGACCAGGGGTGACTTTAGAATTTGTTTGTACGATATGGGTATCTAATGAAAGGTGTTAATGAGTATTTTAAAAGAGCGTGGGCCTTAGTTCTATGGGTGGACGCCTTTTCGAGATATCGCCATAAAGGTGGACCAGGGGTGACTCTAGAATTTGTTTGTACGATATGGGTATCAATTGAAAGGTGTTACTGAGTATTTTAAAAGGGAGGGGGCCTTAGTTCTATAGGTGGACGCCTTTTCGAGATATCGTTATAAAGGTGGGACAGGGGTGACTCTAGAATTTGTTTGTACGATATGGGTACCAATTGAAAGGTGTTAATGAGTATTTTAAAAGGGAGTGGGCCTTAGTTCTATAGGTGGACGACTTTTCGAGATATCGCCATAAAGGTGGACCAGGGGTTACTCTAGAATTTGTTTGTACGATATGGGTATCAATTGAAAGGTGTTAATGAGTATTTTAAAAGGGCGTGGGCCTTAGTTCTATGGGTGGCCGCCTTTTCGAGATATCGCCATAAAGGCTGACCAGTGGTGACTCTAGAATTTCTTTGTACGATATGGGTATCAAATGAAAAGTGTTAATGAGTATTTTAAAAGGGAGTGGGTCTTAGTTCTATAGGTGGACGCCTTTTCGGAATATCGTTATAACGGTGGACCAGGGTTGACTCTAGAATGCTTTTCTACAATATGGGTATCAAACGAAAGGTGTTAATGAGTATTTTCAAAGGGAGTGGGCCTTAGTTCTATAGGTGGACGACTTTTCGAGATATCGCCATAAAGGTGGACCAGGGGTTACTCTAGAATTTGTTTGTACGATATGGGTATCAATTGAAAGGTGTTAATGAGTATTTTAAAAGGGCGTGGGCCTTCGTTCTATGGGTGGACGCCTTTTCGGGATATCGTTATAACGGTGGACCAGGGTTGACTCTAGAATGCTTTTCTACAATATGGGTATCAATTGAAAGATGTTAATGAGTATTTTAAAAGGGCGTGGGCCTTAGTTCTATGGGTGGCCGCCTTTTCGAGATATCGCCATAAAGGTGGACCAGGGGTTACTCTAGAATTTCTTTGTACGATATGGATATCAAATGAAAAGTGTTAATGAGTATTTTAAAAGGGAGTGGGTCTTAGTTCTATAGGTGGACGCCTTTTCGGAATATCGTTATAACGGTGGACCAGGGTTGACTCTAGAATGCTTTTCTACAATATGGGTATCAAACGAAAGGTGTTAATGAGTATTTTAAAAGGGAGTGGGCCTTAGTTCTATAGGTGGACGACTTTTCGAGATATCGCCATAAAGGTGGACCAGGGGTTACTCTAGAATTTGTTTGTACGATATGGGTATCAATTGAAAGGTGTTAATGAGTATTTTAAAAGGGCGTGGGCCTTAGTTCTATGGGTGGACGCCTTTTCGGGATATCGCCATAAACGTGGAGCAGGAGTGACTCTAGAATGCGTTTGTACAATATGGGTATCAAATGAAAGGTGCTAATGAGTATTTTAAAAGGGCGTGGGCCTTAGTTCTATAGGTGGACGCCTTTTCGAGATATCGCCATAAAGCTGGACCAGGGATGACTCTAGAATTTGTTTGTACGATATGGGTATCAAATGAAAAGTGTTAATGAGTATTTTAAAAGGGAGTGGGCCTTAAATCTATAAGTGGACGCCTTTTCGAGATATCGCCATAAACGTGGACCAGGGGTGTCTTTAGAATACGTTTGTACAATATGGGTATCAAACGAAAGGTGTTAATGAGTATTTTAAAAGGGAGTGGGCCTTAAATCTATAAGTGGACGCCTTTTCGAGATATCGCCATAAACGTGGACCAGGGGTGTCTTTAGAATACGTTTGTACAATATGGGTATCAAACGAAAGGTGTTAATGAGTATTTTAAAAGGGAGTGGGCCTTAAATCTATAAGTGGACGCCTTTTCGAGATATCGCCATAAACGTGGAGCAGGGGTGTCTTTAGAATACGTTTGTACAATATGGGTATCAAATGAAAGGTTTTAATGAGTATTTTAAAAGGGAGTGCGCCTTAAATCTATAAGTGGACGCCTTTTCGAGATATCGCCATAAACGTGGACCAGGGGTGACTCTAGAATGCGTTTGTACAATATGGGTATCAAAGGAAAGGTGTTGATGAGTATTTAAAACGGAGTGGGCCATAGTTCTATAGGTGGACGCCTTTTCGAGATATCGCCAGGGGTGACTCTACAATTTGTTTGTACGATATGGGTATCAAATGAAAGGTGTTAATGAGTATTTTAAAAGGGAGTGGGTCTTAGTTCTGTAGGTGGACGCCTTTTCGAGATATCGCCATAAAGGTGGATCAGGGGTGACTCTAGAATTTGTTTGTACGATATGGGTATCAAATGAAAGGTGTTAATGAGTATTTTAAAAGGGCGTGGGCCTTAGTTCTATAGGTGGACGCCTTTTCGAGATATCGCCATAAAGCTGGACCAGGGGTGACTCTAGAATTTCTTTGTACGATATGGGTATCAAATGAAAAGTGTTAATGAGTATTTTAAAAGGGATACCCATATGGGTATCAAACGAAAGGTGTTAATGAGTATTTTCAAAGGCGTGGGCCTTAGTTCTATAGGTGGACGCCTTTTCGAGATATTGCCATAAAGGTGGACCAGGGGTGACTCTAGAATTTCTTTGTACGATATGGGTATCAAATGAAAAGTGTTAATGAGTATTTTAAAAGGGAGTGGGTCTCAGTTCTATAGGTGGACGGCTTTTCGGAATATCGTTATAACGGTGGACCAGGGTTGACTCTAGAATGCTTTTGTACAATATGGGTATCAAATGAAAAGTGTTAATAAGTATTTTAAATGGGAATGGGCCTTAGTTCTATGGGTGGACGCCTTTTCGGGTTATCAACATAAACGTGGACCAGGGATGACACTAGAATTTTTTTGTACGATATGGGTATCAAATGAAAGGTTTTAATGAGTATTTTAAAAGGGAGTGTGCCTTAAATCTATAAGTGGACGCCTTTTCGAGATATTGCCATAAACGTGGACCAGGGGTGACTCTAGAATTTGTTTGTAGGATATGGGTATCAAACGAAAGGTGTTAATGAGTATTTTAAAAGGGAGTGGGCCTTAGTTCTATAGGTGGACGCCTTTTCGAGATATCGCCATAAAGGTGGACCAGGGGTGACTCTAGAATTTGTTTGTAGTATATGGGTATCAAACGGAAGGTGATAATGAGTATTTTAAATGGGAATGGGCCTTAGTTCTATGGGTGGACGCCTTTTCGGGATATCAACATAAACGTGGACCAGGGGTGACTCTAGAATTTGTTTGTAGGATATGGGTATCAAACGAAAGGTGTTAATGAGTATTTTAAATGGGAATGGGCCTTAGTTCTATGGGTGGACGCCTTTTCGGGATATCAACATAAAGGTGGACCAGGGGTGACTCTAGAATGCTTTTTTACAGTATGGGTATCAAATGAAAGGTGTTAATAAGTATTTTAAATGCGAATGGGCCTTAGTTCTATGGGTGGACGCCTTTTCGGGATATCAACATAAACGTGGACCAGGGGTGACTCTAGAATTTGTTTGTAGGATATGGGTATCAAACGAAAGGTGTTAATGAGTATTTTAAAAGGGAGTGGGCCTTAGTTCTATAGGTTGACGCCTTTTCGAGATATCGCCATAAAGGTGGACCAGGGGTGACTCTAGAATTTGTTTGTACGATATGGGTATCAAACGAAAGGTGATAATGAGTATTTTAAAAGGGAGTGGGCCTTAGTACTATACGTGGACGCCTGTTCGAGATATCGCCATAAAGGTGGACCAGGGGTGAGTCTATAATGTGTTTGTACGATATGGGTATCAAATTAAAGGTATTAATGAGGGTTTTAAAAGCGAGTGGTGGTAGTTGTATATGTGAGGCGTTTTCGAGATATCGACCAAAATGTGGACAAGGGTGACCCAGAACATCATCTGTCGGGTACCGCTAATTTATTTATATATGTAATACCACGAACAGTTATCCTTCCAAGATTCCAAGGGCTTTTGATTTCGCCCTGCAAAACTTTTTCATTTTCTTCTACTTAATATAGTAGGTGTCACACCCAATTTACAAAGTTTTTTTCTAAAGTTATATTTTGCGTCAATAGACCAATCCAATTACCATGTTTCATCCCTTTTTTCGTATTTGATATATTATTATGGCATTTTTTTCATTTTTAGTAATTTTCGATATCGAAAAAGTGGGCGTGGTTATAGTCCGATATCGTTCATTTTAAATAGCGATCTGAGATGAGTGCCCAGGAACCTACATACCAAACTTCATCAAGATACCTCAAAATTTACTCAAGTTATCGTGTTAACGGACGGACAGACGGACATGGCTCAATCGAATTTTTTTTCGATACTGATGATTTTGATATATGGAAGTCTATATCTATCTCGATTCCTTTATACCTGTACAACCAACCGTTACCCAATCAAAGTTAATATACTCTGTGCGCTCTGCTCAAATGAGTATAAAAACTAGATATATTTATAAACGAATAACATTTCATTTCTAATAATGTATTCAAAATAATTTTAATACATTAAATTTAATAAATTATTAACTCTTATAAAATCGAGATTAATATTATTACTATTAATTATTTAATAAACCCCGATACGCAAGGTACAAAAAATTAATTTTTCTTATAAAATCAAAATTTTTCAAATTATTTCAATAATCTTCCAAAATACAAATAAATTATAATTAAATTTATTTTTTCATTAAAAATTACTAAAACACTAATTTTTATACTTACTTTTAATATAAGTTAAACAAATATTAATATTAATAAATAAATCATAAATAAATAAATATTAAATTCAATTTATATTGATTTGCACAAACATCTTTTCAATGTAAATGAAATACTTTACTTAATAGGCTTTAAATTGTCTTTCTAGATACACCTTCCGATACATCTACTATGTTACGACTTATCTTATTTTAGAATAAGAGCGACGGGCGATATGTACATATATTTAGAGCTAAAGTCAAATTTTTTATCTTTAAAATTTTACTACCAAATCCAATTTCATTAAACATTTAAAATTAAAATTCATTTAAATAGTTTTATTGTAACCCATTTCTACTTAAATATAAGCTACACCTTGATCTAATATAAATTAGTGAAAATTATTATTCTAATAAAATATTCTAATGACGGTATATAAACCTAAAACTAATTTAAGTGAGGTACATCGTGGACTATCGATTATAGAACAGGTTCCTCTGCATAGACTAAAATACCGCCAAATTTTTTAAGTTTCAAGGACATAACTAATACTACCTTAATGAAAGATAACTACATTTTTTATAATATGGTATCTAATCCTAGTTTAATAATAAAATTTCTAATTAATCAAATTTCACTTAATAAATGTATATATATTTTTAATTTATACCTTTCATCTAAAAAATTTTACTTGTATTATTTGTATAACCGCGGATGCTGGCACAAATTTAACCAATACTGAATAAAATTACTAATTCCAATTTTAATTGGTTAATAAAACTAGTTACTGAGAATAAAATTTAAAATATCAATTATTAAAATAAATAATAATACACACAAAAATTTGCATATAAAATAAATTTATAACAAAAAATAAGCTAAAATAAAACTTTATATTTAAAAATAATATTTATAAAAACCACAAAAATAATTAATAAATATTAAATCCAAATAATAAAAATGATCAATTTAAATTATAAAAATAAAAATTATGAAAATGATCGATAATTCTAAAATTTTTAATATTGTAAAATTAATTAATAATTTTCAAATAAATAATTTAATATAGTAATTATCTTCGAATTCATTGAAAAATTTATCATCCGATTCTCATTCCAAGTGATCGCATCTGATGATTTATTAACTTGGACCCCGTCATATTTTACTTGAGGCTATATACACTTAGTACATTCCAAGGGACTATTATACGATTCTGTGTGGGGCTTTAAGCCATAACGTTCCTCAAAAAATTTAAATATTTGTTGATTGCTCGTAAAATTGTTGAACTCCAAGCGCAGGTTCCTTTTCATATGACTGCTCCACATAAATGTAAGATGGTGCTGAAAATATTAAATATGTATGCGATCACCAGCACGTGTGGCAATATCCAACCATTGCTGCACACATTCCATCGATGTTTCGGCTTCCCCGTAGTGTTCGTTAAAAAGTGTAGGATTTGAAAGTAAACCTTGTGCGGCCATTACACCATCAGCCTGTGGTTGTGCATGCAAATGTTTAGCGTCTTTCCAGGTGCGAACATTGCCATTAACAATAAGTGGTTTTTGGATGGATTTCTTTACTTCAGACATAGCGTTAATATTAAGAGGATCTGATACCTTCTGCCACATGTTTCGTTCATGTAATGACATAAATGTGGCACCACATTTTTCTAGTTGACGTGCCAGTTCCACTGTATAGCGTACTGATTGCTCTCCACTGCCATTTAATCAGCGTAATTTTACCGATAGCACACGCATTGTAGTTTGTACAATATATTTCATCAATTCTGGATGTCTCAGCAGACCACAGCCATATGTTTTAGAAATTGCTCAGAGCCACAATTCAAATCCATGCCATCAACATACGGATATATTAACTGGGCTGCTAAGGAGAATCCAGGCATGCTTAACGAACGAAACGATATCATTTCGTTACGATAATCAACGTTAATAAACGAAACGAAGTCATTTCGTTTCGTTTATTAACGTTAAGAACGCCAAATTAACGTTAATTTGACGATCTTAACGTTAATAAACGAAACGAAGTGACTTCGTTTCGTTTATTAACGTTGATTATCGTAACGAAATGATATCGTTTCGTTCGTTAAGCATGCCTGGGAGAATCCATGCGCATCGCACGCAGCGAATTGTGATATACAGGGAATGTCCTCTAAACTTGTGGTAAATTCATTATCACGCGTCTTTTTACTATTTATAAATGAATCAGCAATGATCATTGGTGCCAATGTCAATTTCACACTATGTTGACGAAGAAGCCGCCTGAATGCCAATTTGCTATATCGCACCATTGGCGCACTGACTTTGTAAATCCATGTGATGTATTCTTTTCAGTGTTAAAAGCATTTAAGATATCTATATTTGGCCTTTGTTGATATTATTGCAAGTTAAATTAGCAGTTAATTACATTTATTTACATTTTCCAATTTTGGTTATGCTCTTTATTTCGACCCTCAACTTGTAAACAAATGTCAAATTCTTCTTCTAATGATTTGTTTGAACCAAATTTGAGAGTTGGCTACTTTTCAATATCAGATGGCGCCAGTGTCGCTCAATCTACCGTTCCCCATAAAAATACGTGCAATCTACTCATAATGCATAAGCTTGGGTTAAACTCATCTATATGCTTATGTGACGGAGCTATTAATAATATAAACACCTCAATAAATATCTTAGTACCTAAAACGCCTTTCTTTTATCACTTTGGAGTTTAAATTACTGATCAGTAACAACTAACCACTTTCAAATACACTTTCGACTCAAGGTATCACCAGCCAGCATTTGCTGCGTTCTAAATTCGCTATTTCGTTGTAATGTTTCTAGTCTTCATGAACTATTGTACAGATATAGTTCATAATTGTTTATACCGAGTTTGTCAAGCGATGTGATGTTTTATGGGCCAATGTACGACCTTGTTGCCCGCTTCGCACCATTAAACAGGCACCATGCAAACCCAGCTATGAAGCAAAAATAGTTATTATGCTATGTACAAACATATTTACTTGTGAGATCTACAAAGTCAGCGTATTATCACAACACCTCTATGTATGTACATATGCCGCTAGTTCATGCTATGTACAACTGCGGTTAAAAAAATAGCAGTCTGAAGTATATTAGAGACGTGTTAGTATGTCAAAAACAAATCCTAATGTTGTTGTTGTAGCGCTGGGTTATAGTCCTTTGCCAGATACAGATCCGGTACGTTCTGGTTAAAAGCACCATTAAGGTACAAGCCCGCCCATCTCGGGAACAATTTAATATGACCACATTACACCTTCTAGGCCATTCCGCCCCTCCCCCTATTTCCATGAAAAACTTAGGTTCGCAAGAGCCCCAACTACTAAAAAAAACAGGATTCCTCACGGGTAGGTGAGGTTGGCAATTGGGTTGGAGAAGCTATAAATTCGCTGACAACTCCACTTTATTTTGCGTGTATGTAATTCCATACGCTTTTTTTGTCTCACAATTGTTACTTGGAATCCACCTCGTTCTTAATTTCTTAGATATACTTCCCTTACACGCCAATTACACCACAAATAATTTACCATAAAAGTACTGCTGGTACAGACAGGGTACATTCGCAAACATCAGAGTGCCGATATATTGCTTTTAAATGGTTTTGGTTTTTTTTCGATAAGGGAATGTACAGTTATGTCCCAAAAATAGCAGCTTTTCATGCGCAAGTTAACAGTACATTTCCCACAGTGCTCCTATGGTAATTATAAACAAATATTCCACTTCTCAAGCCACTGGCATTTCATTAGAGAAGCGGATGCAATACCAATCGAAATATTTATAAACAAATACTCCATTTCTCACGCATCGGGTTTCATTAGCGAATCTGAAGGCCGTGACACAATGACATTTTTCATATATATGTGTTTAACACAAGCTTATGCATTCCAATAACATCGCCACAATCAACCAAGATGTTGCGTTTGTAAATATGGAGGAACTTCAGACTTGGCAATTTAAGTTTATTACGTCTTGCCCATTCACATACAAAATTTCGCGAAGCACTGTTATAAACATTCTCCCTATACAACAAAAATACTTGCTAACATATTTTGTGTCGTAATCGATTGTTATATTGCAGTTTTTAATTGCGAAAAATGTTAGAAAATGTACCGACCAGTGGGAAAAATAATTTCACTTGCAAAGTGTGCCAACACCCTTAGCCAAAGCAAATGTCAAATTCTTCTTCTTATTATTTGCTTGGAACAAAATTGGGGAGATGGCTACTTTTCAATATTAGATGGCGCCAGTGTCGCTCATTCTACCGTTCCCCATGAAAATACGTGCAGTCTACTCATAATGCATAAGCTTGTGTTAAACTCATCTATATGAAAAACTGCTTATGTGTCCGAGCTATGATGCAATGCTTATGCTAAGTGTCCAGTTATTGTAAATATTAAAGTAAGTTAGGTATCAAAATCAATAAGCTAAAATTAAGTTATAAATAAGAGTAATTCAGAAGAATAAAGTCAGTTTGGTGTCAACGTTACGTTCGGTAACCAACCACTCGAAAATACGTTTTATTATTTTTTAAAAACACCTAAAGTAGGAGGCTGTTAATTGGCGCCCAACGTGGGGCACGCGTTGTAAATTTTTCCAAGTATCCTCACGGGACGAGAAAAAAACAAAAAAAAAACACAAGAAACAAAACTTTACGTAAAATTTAATGAAACCGCAATGAGCAACGGTAACAAAATTGCTACAGCTAAAAAAATATATGTAATACTCCTATATTGCTACAAAAAGCTAGGTACATTCCCAAAAATCAGAGTGCCGATATATTGCTGTTTAAACGTTTTTGTTTTTGTATTCAGTAATAATGTACCTAAATTTTAATTTTCTGTTGTCACACTTATGCGGCTACAATCACAAAAATTTTGTAGGCTGTCTTGTTTTGATTTCGAATTCAAAACACATTGCAAGCATTTTCTATTAGCAATATAGGAGTATTACATATATGGCTAAAAAATTAAATAAAAAAGAACTGTGATAAAAATTAAGCCGATTTTTCTAATTCACATGAAAATTTTTGCAAGAGACAGAAGTCGTGATTTTTGGATGCAGTGACCTTGTTATTGGAGGAAAACACGTGAAACTCAAAGTGAAATATTTTATACTCTGCCAAATATTGAAAATAGTAGATAGCACAAAAAAAAATGCGACATAAAGAATTCTTTGTGCGTGTATTAAAAAAATTTTTGTAACGCTGGCCAAGCGAAAAGAATAGTGAAAAGACAACAGATTCAAATTAGCAGCAGAAGCAACAATTGCACTGGGAACTTTCGCAAACGCAACAATTAAGGATATAATTGATTCAGCGATTTCATAATTGCACTTACAGGACCAGCTCATCAATCACACGACGTACGGACTACCTGATTCCCTATCTGCGCTTCGAGGGAGATCTTAAGGCCACAATAGAGGTGGACGGTTAGTGCAAGGGTGCGCAAATGGCGGACGACAACCGTGTTAACTTTTATATTGACAGTCAAGCAGCAATTAAGGCAATAATCTCGCATAGCACAGCATATAAATGCGTGTTAGAGTGTAAGCAGTCTCTGGAGAGAATAGGGACAGGGAGAAGCATACATCTATATTGGGTCCCAGGGCATATGGGAATAGATGGGAATGAAAAAGCGGACGAACTAGCTAAAAAGGGCGCATCCCTTGAAGCTTGCTTCGTAGACGTCCCAATTAGACTGGGAGAGATTAAGCGAAGGCGAGAGGTGCACATGATCGACCAAGCGGGAAAGGCGTGGGTTCAAGCGCGGGTCTGTAAAGTGTCGCAGATTATGTGAGGTCTTACAACCTTAGACTAACAAAGTTGCTTCTATCATTAAAAAGATAGGACTGTAGACTCATGACGGGTATTCTGACTGGACACTGCCTTATGGCGTCACATGCCTTTAAATTAGGCTTGGTCAGTGATAGCAGATGTAGGAAGTGCGAGTTGGAGGAGGAAACGATCGAGCACGTTCTGTGCTCGTGCGCTGCACTTGCCAGGCTAAGACTCCAGCTATTAGGAGTGATACAGCTGTCAGATCTAGAAGCAGCAAGTAGCTTAAGCCCTAGGAAGCTTCTAGTATTTGCCAAGAGGACGGAGTTATTTTATAACATAGGTCCTGGTTTTTGATAGGGTTTTTCATTTTGGTCGTTAAAACAAACTTCTGGTAACACTACGGACTCAATCAGTCTATGTGAGGTCCTCATGGACCGGCCAGTTCAACCTGACCTAACCTACGGGACCAGTGAGAGCAGCAGTGGATGAAAAAAAAGAACGTGACCAAGTAAGGAAGGCTAATTTCGCGTGTAACCGAACATTACATACTCTGCTGAGAGCTTTGTAGACAAAAGAAGAGAAACCCATCATGTAGGGAAATGAACCTAGGGTAACCCTGGAATGTGCTTGTATGACATTGGTATCAAATGGAAAGTAATAAAGAGTATTTGAAAAAGAAGTGGGCCATAGTTCTATAGCTGGACGCCTTTTCGAGAAATCGCCATTAAGGTGGAGCAGGGGTGACTCTAGAATGTGTTTGTACGATATGGATATCAAATGAAAGGTGTTAATGAGTATTTTAAAAGGGAGTGGGCCCTAGTTCTATAGGTGGACGCCTTTTCGAGATATCGCCATAAAGGCGGACCAGGGATGACTCTAAAATGTGTTTGTACGATATGGGTATCAAATTAAAGGTATTAATGAGGGTTTTAAAAGGGAGTGAACCTTAGTTGTATATGTGCAGTAGAGATATACGCCACCGATAAACGCCGCCGCCGATTCGCGACGTTTCCGCACGCCGCCGCCGAATGGCAAAAATATCGGCGCGGCCAATCTTTGTTCTAGGCCAATTATTGTTCATCTCGAAAGTTGGTCCGATATGGTCGAACGGGGTATCAAGGGATGCAAAATTTAACACTTTCTAACCGTTCAAAAGTTATTTGAGCTTCTAGGAAAGTGACGTCAGCGAAGGTATGAGTTCGAAGTCGCAGTCCTGTAGCTTCTGTGCTGGCATATGGTATAAGGGCCAGGATGCGTGGTAGCGACTGGTGGTCGGGATTGCTACTGTTCGCACGTCGGGAAATTTAGCTCCTAAAAACAGCAGAAAAAACTGAAGGTGCCCTTTGGCGCGATCAACAATAAGCCAGCATTGATGGTAATCGTTAAAAATGTGCCACGAGAGTCATGACTATTAGTAGATAATTGATAGCAACCGTAAGCCGCCTTTGTGCGTGACCATCATGTAGCCCCAAATGATTTAAAGAAATCATGCCGACGACGGATATTAGAGTTAGCCCAGAACATCTCCTTCGGTGAAACTACAAAACTGTGAACATTTTAAGTATTTCTATTTCTCCCTCTCTCCGCAAGGAGCTACTCCCGAAATTTTCTGAACGATACGCGAGATTTTGAGGAAAAAACCGCGGATCTTTCGGAATACCATTGACGTCAGCAATATGTTTCCATATTCATTAGTTGTGGACAATGTGATACTCTGAAGTCCAGCCATTCAATTAAGAGGTTTACGCCGATCACTTTTGTCATATAAAAGAGCCTACGCCGCCGCCGCCGATTACGTGACCGGCGTAAACCTCTAATGTGAAGGCGTTTTCGAGATATCGAACCAGGGTGACCCAGAACATCGAAAAAGTGAGCGTGGTCATAGTCGGATTTCGCCCATTTTTAATACCAAGATAAAGTGAGTTCAGTTAAGTACGTGAACTAAGGTTAGTAAAGATATATCGATTTTTGGTCAATTTATCGTGTTAACGGCCGAGCGGAAGGACAAACGGTCGGCTGTGTATAAAAACTGGGCGTGGCTTCAACCGATTTCGCCCATTTTCACAAAAAACAGTTATCGTCATAGAAACTTTGCCCTTACCAAATTTCACAAGGATTGGTAAAATTTTTGTTCGACTTATGGCATTAAAAGTATTCTAGACAAATTAAATGATTTTGAAATTTTCTTTTATTTTTGTATTTTGTTGCAACATAAAATTACTGGAGTTGAATTTTTACATCATTTACTTATATACTGTAAATTTTTTTGTTAAAATTTGACTTTTATAATTATTATTTTTTTCAAGTGGATGACGAAGATTTTGCTAATTTTTATTTAGCATATATATAGTAATAGGAGTAACGTTCCTGCCAAATTTCATCATAATGTCTTCAACGACTGACAAATTACAGCTTGCAAAACTTTTAAATTACCTTCTTTTAAAAGTGGCGGTGCCACGCCTATTGTCCAAAATTTTACTAATTTTCTATTCTGCGTCATAAGGTCAACCCACCTACCAAGTCTATATCTATCTCGATTAGTTTATGCCGTTACAGGGTACCGTTATGTGAACAAAATTAATATACTCTGTGAGCTCTGCTCAGATGAGTATAAAAATAAGGCAGTAAAGTAAGATTAATTTTTGTGCTTACTATGTTTAGTATCTAAGAATTCCCTGTTATACTTATGCTATTTAAAAACAATTATTAAAAATTCTAAGTGTGGATTCATTAATACAAGTCTTTGGAAATATGTCATTAGAAAATGAAAATGAAGCCCTAGTGGCTAGGTTAATAGCCGCAACTAACGCTTCTTTGAATTTAGAGCTACCGGAGTTGCGCAGACAAATCGAGGGGATGACTCATGCAACTACCATTGCGGAGTGCAAGCCTGAGACTTTCAACCAGCAAATAAAATGCGAGGAGTCTTTAGAAATAATAAAGTCTTTGCCCGAATTTACGGGAAAGCAAAGCAAATATGTTAGTTGGAGGGAATCCGCTAATAACACGATGAGTCTGTACGTTAGAGGCAGCCGTATGTATTTTGCTGCACTAATGATATTGAGAAATAAGATCACACAGGAAGCCAATGATTTGTTATCAAATCATGACACAGTACTTAATTTTGATGCCATTTTGGCACGATTAGATTTTGCATACGCCGACAAGAGGCCAGCTCACATCATTGAACAATAGATGAGCATTCTGAGACAGGGCTCTAATTCAATAATTGATTATTACAATAAGGTCAACGAAAAATTAACCTTGCTAATTAATAAAAACTTTGACCTACGGTACTGACAGTTCAGTCACTAAGGAACTTAATGCCAAGAATAGGCGAGATGCTTTACGCATATTTATAACCGGACTGAATGGGAATTTATCAAATATCCTGTTTTCATTGTCGCCAAGCGATTTGCCGAACGCTATGGCAAAGGCCCAGGAGTTGGAGTCGAATAATATGCGAGAAAATTTTGCTGTACATTTTGGTAGGCCAACCCATTTTTCGCCCTCAGCAAATAATGGGCAAACTAACTATAGCCATAAAAAAAACTTCTATAATAAGCTCAGGTTTCCACAAGCACAGCCTCAAAGAAATTTTAACCAAAGAATTGAAAGAGCGCAACCCCGACAGACCCCAATGGATGTTGATTCCAGCATTAGTGTACAAAATCGGCCGCAGCTCAACCCTGCTTATAATTACCAAAATAATAACAATCGAAGTGGTAATATAGAAAAAAGAACACATGGAAGCACGCAACGGACCGTGCAACCGCCCAATAAAACATTACGTGTTAACAATATAAAAGAGGATCATTTTTTAGACCAAATTAGCTTTGCCATACATTTTCTTGTATGACAGGGCAATAGGTAAACATTTTAAAATCTTAATTGACACAGGAGCAACTAGCTGCTATATAAAGTCAGATATTTACAAGAATAGAAATGAATTGGCTATACAAAAAAAGTTAAAACAATTCGTGGCTATTCAATAATACGTTACTATCATACCCCAGCGGGTTAGGGGGTTAGAATACACCCGCGGTAGGTATGCCTGTCGTAAGAGGCGACTTGTTTGCGCCTAATTGGCATCTCTATATGTAATCATATCAAACGTCAATTAGTGGCATTGGCAGCACTGACTGTCAGCTGTCAATGGCTACTTCCGTTTATCTTTATAGTAATTAAACAAAGAAAAACAAGTGCAAGTGTTTTTTATAATCGGCTATAATCCTCGCGTAAGTAAACCTTACAACCCGCAACCCGCATTTTAACGCTAACATTTTGGTCCTTCGAGACGGATCGCGCAATATTTCCGCAAAATACAGTCCACATCGCTTTAATTAAAACATTTCATAAAAACCCGCAAATAAAAAATGTCTTCTTTGAAAGTTCGCGATTCTGCTTTAAATGCATTAAAGCGGCATTTGCAATCTAGCAAAGCCGATTCGCTTGCAGTCGATGTAGAGGCTGCAACCACATATTTGCAATTGCTAGAGGAGCAGTGGGAACGTTTCTGCAAAGCACAAGAAGAAGTGGAGGTGTCGTGTGGCGACGAAAACACAGCAGTAGAAGAGCAGGCACGAATTCAAGGTGAGGAGTGGTATTTGATCGCTAAATCAAATTTTAAGCGCATTCTTGCGCCACAAAAGCAACCAACCCCTACAATAACTCCGACTGCACCTGCACGCATGCCGCTACCGAAGAAGCAGTTACCATAGCGGCGATCCAACAAAATGGATCACTTTTCATGACGCATTCTGTTCACTAGTGAATTCCAATGCAAGTTTGTCGGACGGACAGAAGTTGCAATACTTGCGCAATTGTTTAAATGGTGAAGCATGGGATATGCTGACAGCACGCTATAAAGTTATGCGTATCATAGTGGACAGCCATATAAAAGCATTATCATCGATCGAAAAGGCATCGAAAGACTCCGCAAAAGCAATTAAACACGTTTTAAATTTAACATTGCAGCACGTTGGTGCGCTACGTGCCCTCAAACGCCCGGTTGAATTTTGGGACGACGGGATTTGACTGTTTCGAAATTAGCCTATGAAACGCGAAAACAGTGGGAATGATCGCTTGTAGCCGACGATGTGCCATCGTTTACATCGCTTCGAGATTTTTTGGAAACGCGAGCCCGCTCTTTGGAGATGGTGCCCGCTGCCGCAAACGCACGTACAACTGCAAAGCACGTTTTGCATACAACATGCAACCAATTAGTACCAAAAAGTCATCCATCATCAAAAACCGCTAAAACCACATCGTGTACATACTGCAAAGGTGAGCATCGAATCTACACTTGCGAAAAATTCAACCAACTCGACGCGAGAGCAAAGCTATCCACAATCAAATCAGATGGTGCATGTCTAAACTGCCTTAGTAAAGGACATGTTTTCGCTAACTGCCGCAGCTCGTCATCGTGCCGCATATGCCAACGCCGCCACCACACACCTCTTCATGCTGGTCTCAATACAAACGAGGCAGCTCCTGCTATGCAAAATGCGTCCAAAACATCGTAACGTCGCACTACGCCGATGCTGAACGCGTAGTATTACTAGCTACTGCTGACATTTTATTGCAAGATAACTCCGGCCGCTGGCAGCCAGCCAGGGCACTGTTCGACAACGGCTCACATGCTTCGTTCATCACGGAGCCCTGCGTTCAACGAATTCGTTTACCACGAAATACGTCATCAGCTTGCGTCACGGGTATTGGATCCGTACAAGGAGGTCGCACAAAGGGTGAGGTCAAGTTATCCATAGCGCCAAAGTCACTAAACTTTAAATTTCACGTGAGTACGCTTATTTTATCTAAAATTACTAACGACCTACCAACAAACGCCTTGTCCGAATCACGGTGGCCGCATGTCAGTGGCTTACCGCTTGCTGACCCTAACTATTTCAAACCTGGTCCGATAGATGTCTTGATTGGCATGGACGAAATGGACAAGTTTTTACTCGACGGCCTAAAAAAGGGTGAAAATGGCACTCCGATGGCACAGAACACCGTGTTTGGGTGGGTGCTGTTTGGGAACGCGACTCCCTCACAAATAAAACCCCGGGTAATCTCAACGCATTATTGTAATACGCAACTAACTGACCTCCTCGCTAAGTGTTGGGAGCTGGAAGAGCTACCACCTAGAAAGTTTTACACGCCCAAAGGGTTATATTGTGAGAAGTTATTCGATAATACAACACAGCGCGCAACTGACGGCCGATTTATTGTACGTTTACCGCTAAAACCCGAGGTGTTGATTGGTGAGTCGCGTAACGCAGCCGTTCGGGCATTGTTGCGAATGGAAAGCAGGTTCGCCACCAGCAAAGACCTTCACGAAGGGTACTGCAAATTTATGAAGGAGCTTCTTGACTTGGGTCATATGGAGCTAGCTACTCCAACAACGCAAACCGCATACTATATGCCACATCACGCCGTGGTAAAAGAAACAAGTTCCACTACTAAGCTTAGGGTCGTATTCAACGCGTCAATGAAGACGTCGTCAGGGCACTCGTTAAACGACGCGCTAATGGTTGGTCATCAGCTCCAACAAGATCTCATCCTGATTTTAGTCCGCTTCCGCACCCATCGCTATGGTATAATTGCGGACATCGAGAAAATGTATCGACAGGTCTACGTCGATAAACGGGCGTCGACTATCAACGCATTGTATGGCGTGAGCATTCATCGCAGCCAATACGCGACTATCGTCTATTAAGGGTTACCTATGGGGTAGCATCCGCTTCTCATCTCGCTGTCAAATCGTTGCATCGCGCGGCACAAAAAGCTGGCGCGTTATATCAAAATATCGCAAATATCGTTAGGTCAGATTTTTACATGGATGACTTGCTCTCCGGCTCCAACTCTTCCCAAGAACTGACAGCGCTTCAACGTAACATCTCACACGTCTTATCTCAGTGTGGATTCGAGCTCCGGAAGTGGGCAACAAATTGCGAGCCATTGAGACAACAGATGCCGCATGCGTCTACACAGGTGTCCCATCTCTTGGCTGATGTAAGCGATATCCGAACTCTAGGATGTATTTGGCACACGGATACCGACTCTCTTGCGATAGCCTTCAATATAGAGCCACTCCAGTGCGAATTAACAAAACGCATTTTTCTCTCCGATACCAGCAAGATTTTCGACCCTCTCGGCCTCATATCTCCATGCACCATTCGCTCAAAAATTTGGTTGCAAAGAATTTGGCGTTGTAATGTCGATTGGGATGAGTTAGTTCCGCCTGA
Source organism: Eurosta solidaginis (assembly GCF_040869045.1). NCBI lineage: Eukaryota > Metazoa > Arthropoda > Insecta > Diptera > Tephritidae > Eurosta > Eurosta solidaginis. Next base: position 58,535,550 of record NC_090322.1, on the reverse strand, counting down.
GATAGCTACAGATTGGTTAACGCATAGAAAAGAGCTGGCCATGCTTTCATCGCTCAAGCTAAATCGCTGGCTTGGTACTAGTCCAAACGCCGACACAGAGTTCCATGTTTTCACTGACGCATCAGAGGCTGCCTATGCAGCCGCTATTTACTGCCGCACTCAGTCATCGGACGACGAGATAAACGTCGTGCTCATTGCTGCGAAAACCAAAGTAGCTCCGCTAAAAACAACTTCGTTACCTCGTCTGGAACTCTGCGCAGCTCATCTACAAAGTTTTGGTCACAAACTTGGAAAGCTGTACGCGTGGTCAGACTCAACGATAACGTTGGCATGGCTGCAATCAAATCCAAATCGTTGGGCAACGTTCATTGCAAATCGTGTAGCCGACGTACAAGAAGTCTTGCCGTCATCGCATTGGAGACACGTCATCTCAGAGCATAACCCTGCAGATTGCGCTTCTCGGGGTCTCACACCTGCACAGCTTCTCGGTCAGCGCTTATGGCGGCAGGGGCCACATTGGTTATCCGAAACCGATCGTTTTTGGACGCAGCACATAACGAAACATACTACGAATTTGGATTTGAAATCAATCAAAGCTAGTTCTCATGTAACGCAAACGCACGAAGATTGGGATTTACTAACGAAATTTCACTCTTACAGCAAACTCAAACGAGTGACCGCACATATACTTCGCTTCATAAACAACGCTCGCATATCTGCTCAGAAGTCGACTGCACACGAACGGCTGTCCGGACCGTTAACATGCTCTGAAATCCGCAAAGCCGAATTATCTTTGGTAAGGTATTCCCAAGCTAACGTTTTCCAACAAGAAATTTCTAATTGCAGGCCAGGGAAGCCAATACCGATACGTAGTAGCCTCGTTCGTCATCAGCCGTTTTTAGACGACGCAGGAATCTTACGAGTAGGAGGTCGAATTAGAAACGCATCGTGCACGAACGATATAAAACATCCGATTATTTTGCCTAAAAATTCACCGCTCGCTAAGCAATAGCCGCTGAAACTCACATCGGTATGTTGCACGCTGGCCCGCAAATGATGCAAGCTGCTATACAACGTAAATTTTGGATCCCTGGCATTCGCAATTTAGTTCGGGGTACATACCGTCATTGTGTACGATGCAAACGCTTGAACCGCACACCGCTACAGAAGCAGATGTCCGATCTACCACCTAGTCGCGTTACGAGTACGCGGTGCTTCCTTCAAAGTGCGGTCGATTTTGCCGGCCCATATAACGTAAAATTTACTCATGGTAGAGGCGCGAAATCAACAAAGGCGTACATTTGCTCATTTATATGTATGAGCACAGGCACCATGCACCTAGAATTGGCCGGATACCTCACGTCTGCAAGCTTTATCGCCGCATTCAAAAGTTTCACCAACCGAAGAGGACATTGTCAGCATATGTTCTCCGACAATGGCACGAACTTTGTCGGTGCCGAAAGGGAGCTACGTGCCGCGTTTGAAAGGTGCGTTAAGGACGACAAGTTGGCATCTTACTTCGCCAACACCCAAGTCACCTGGCATTTTAACCCTCCAAGCGCTCCACACATGGGCGGCTATTGGGAGGCTGGAATTAAGCGCATAAAGCATCATTTAAAACGCGTACTAGACTCCGCGTTACTATCTTACGAAGAGTTTTCAACAGTCCTAACCGAGGTGGAAGCATGCGTCAATTCCCGACCACTCTGCTGGATACCTTCTGACATACAAGAATTCGAAGTGCTAACACCTGGCCACTTTATGATCGGCGAACCAATAAAGGGGTTACCGGAGCTTGACACAGAACCTTTCAAAGGCAACCTTCATCAGCGGTGGCAAGCAATCACAGCAATAAGGCAGCACTTCTGGAAGCGATGGCGAGACGAATATCTCGCGAATCTTCAGCAAGGATCGAAGTGGGTTCGTCCAACGCAAAACCTACAACGAGATGATGTCGTAGTTATACACGACAACAACGCTCCGCCCACTAAATGGAAGCTTGGTCGAGTTCTCGACAGCCATACCGGCTCAGATGATCGCGTACGAATTGTCAACCTACGAACATCCGAAGAGCTGCTAAGACCTATTGCTAAGACCTATTTTTTCACTTTGAATTTTATTGATGTAAACTTTAAATACTTTGTACCTTTTTCTAATTTTGAACGGTCGTTCAAGGCGGCCGGCATGTTTGCGCCTAATTGGCATCTCTATATGTAATAATATCAAACGTCAATTAGTGGCATTGGCAGCACTGACTGTCAGCTTTCAATGGCTACTTCCGTTTATCTTTATAGTAATTAAACAAAGAAAAACAAGTGCAAGTGTTTTTTTATAATCGGCTATAATCCTCGGGTAAGTAGACCTTACAACCCGCAACCCGCATTTTAACGCTAGCACGACTAAAATACCAGATCAAGGGGTTGTGTAAGCAACCTTTTCAGGTTGCCAGCGCAATATATAGCTTCTCTAAACCCAATTGTCAACCTCACTTATCCGTGGCGAATCCTGTTTCATTAACAGCCGAGGCTCTGGCGACCCCGAACTCTTCATGGATCTAGCTCAGCGATGGGCAAAACGGCTCGTATAAGTCTCTTGCTCATACGGGCACGCTTTGCACATTTAAGTGCTAGGTGAGGGACGATCTAGTGCAGGTATGTGGGGCGAAGAACACAGGAAGAGAATAATTTACAAACACACATAAGATTGATAAAAAGAGAGTATTTGGCTATGTGGAAAATAGAGCTGCCACCGCTCCTTGTGATTCACAACTCAAACTGAATTTTCAGTTGTAATTTTAAAAGTTCCTTTATGATTCAAATCATAAACAAAGCAAGTTTTAAAATTCGAAAAATGGTCGCCGTAAATTAAACAAACATGCAACACATGCTCCAACAATTTTTGCAGTATGGATTCAACGATATATGTATGTGAGCTGAAGAAATTTGAAAATTCCTCCATAATTTGAAATTTATAAATGAAAGCAGTTATGTTTATAATAAATAATAAAAATAAATGTAAGACGCGATAATCTCCGAAAAGATCTAAGGCCGAGCTTCTCTTCCAATTTGCGTCGTGCTCCTCTTGATTTTCCCTACAAATTGGCCGGACGGGACCTACATGTTTTATGCCGACTCCGAACGGCATCTGCAAGGCAGATGAGTTTTCACTGAGAGCTTTTCATGGCAGAAATACACCCGGAGCGCTTGCCAAACACAGCCAAGTGGCGACCCCGCTTAGAAAAATTTTCTTCTAATTGAAAAACCTTATTTCTAAAATTTTGATGTTGCTTTGCCCGGGGTGCGAACCCGCGGCATACGGTGTGATAGGCGGAGCACGCTACCATCACACCACGGTGGCCAAATTAGTGGTTGTTTATGCGATTGGTACCTTTTTCCAATGTATTTTTTTACTCCCCTAACACCCCAAAACACACAAACGTCTCACCTAGCACTCGCTGGCACTGAAACTGATTTAGGGGTCGAAAATAGGCCCATCCCTGATCTAGGGGGTGGGACGGCGGTATGGCCTCGAAGGTTGCATGCGCAAATCGTTCCCGAGATGGTCGGGCTTGGTACCGGAACGTACCGGATCTGCATCCGGCAAAGGACCATCAACTCGATAACACTCCCCAAGGCCTTCGCGGAGTGTCCTTATCGCTACAACAACAACAACAACGTTACTATCATTTTATAACGTTGTTTGGTAAAAAGCAAATTTTTTATGAAACTGAAAATTTAGAAGCAGATTTATTAATCGGATATTAGTTTTTGAGAGATATAAAAGCGGTCATTAATCTTGAAAAGGATAAAGAAGAAGAAATATTGAGCTTGGGAAGTGAATCCGAGCGACAGGAAACTTTAGAAAATGAAAATACTTTGGGAGCAAGGACTTCTAAAGTGCCAGCCGATGGTAATACCGGCAAAAGAAAGAAAAGGAAAACATTCGGGACAAAGAAATCCTGAAACGCCAGCCGAAGGGAATTCCGGCAAGTTATAAAGTAAAACACGTTAATAGAAATAATTTGAAGACAAAAATTTCGGGAGAAGATCCTGAAATCCCAGTCGGTTAGTTATCCGACAAGATAAATAGTGGAAAAGGGGCGTTGAATGCAATTACTTTGGAGGAAGAATCCTTTGAAGCACCAGCCGATGTATGTTCCGGCAATGCAGAAAATAATTACAAAACTTGTAGTAAGAAAGAGCCAAATAAATGTATTGTTAGGGAAAAGGAAATAATAGCGGAAATTAACAAATTCTTTCTGGATTAGATATGAATTTTTATTTAGAACAGATGTTATAGCGGAGATTCGTAAATAGTAAAAAAATGTAAGGCGCGATAACCTCCGAAGAGATCTAAGGCCGAGCTTCTCTTCCAATTTGCGTCGTGCTCCTCTTGATTTTCCCTACAAATTGGCTGGACGGGCCCTACATGTTTTATGCGGACTCCGAACGGCATCTGGAAGGCAGATAAGTTTTAACTGAGAGCTTTTCATGGCAGAAATACACTCGGAGCGCTTGCCAAGCCGAGGGGCAACCCCGCTTAGAAAAATTTTCTAATTGAAAAACCTTATTTCTAAAATTTTGATGTTGCTTTGCCCGGGGTGCGAACCCATGGCATACGGTGTGGCAAGCGGAGCACGCTACCATCACACCTCAGTGGCCGCCATAGCGGAGATTCGTACTGCGACTAATACTCCGATTTGGAGTAAGGGAGTAAGCAGTATCAATATCCGCTAGCTGCAAATAGCTTTGTTAATGAGGAGATCGGGTTTTTTTCCAAGATGGTGTGGTTCGTCCAAGTAAACATCCAATTCCAGACAGCAATGTCATACTGTCTAATTTGGGGGGCTCTAATATTTTTCTACAATTGACCTTGAGTCGGGATTTCACCAAATTTTAATGAAAGATAGTGATGTGGAAAAGACAGCATTTTCAGTTAATAACTGGAAATATGAATTTGTAAGAATGCCTTTTGGACTGAAAAACGCACCTAGTATTTTTCAAAGAGCTATGGATAACGTTCTTAGGGATTACATTGGCAAATTTTGTCTCGTATATATAGATGATATCATTGATGATACATTTAAGGAGCACACGGAAAATTTAAAGGCGGTTGTTGATACGTTGAAGAAAGCAAGTATGAAAATTTCATTGGAAAAATCGACATTTTGCAGAAAGGAAGTAGAATTTTTGGGGTATATTGTAGCAAAAAATATTATTAAAACCAGGCTTGCTTACCCACGAAACGATATCATTTCTTTACGATAATCAACGTTAATAAATGAAACGAAATGACTTCGTTTCGTTTATTAACGTTGATTATCGTAACGAAATGATATCGTTTCGTTGGTTAAGCATGCCTGATTAAAACTGATTCGGAAACGATTGAAGCGATTTCGAGGTATCCATTACCTAAAACAGTGAGACAACTTCGTAGTTTTCTGGGGATGACAGGTTATTATAGAAAATTTATTAAAGATTATGCAGCGATAGCGAAACCATTGACGAAGCATTTATCAGGGAAAACTGGACATGTTTCACAGCACATGTCTAATAAAATTGAGGTTAGATTAGAACAAGACGCAATTATGGCTTTTGAAAGATTAATGAAATTACTTGCAAACCAAGTCGAACTAACTCAGCCGCATTTTACAAAGAAATTTATATTGGTAACAGATGCCTCAAATGACGCATTGGGAGGAGTATTATTAAGTCAGAAAGGAAAGACTATTACTTTTATATCGAAAACATTGAATTCGACAGAACGAAATTATGTAACAAACGAACAGGAGCTTTATGCCATAGTTTGGGCACTGAAAACTTTAAGAAATTATCTTTATGGGGTACCAGATTTGGAGATTTACACAGATCAGCCATTATCATTTTCGGTTTCTCCAAGAAACCCTAATGTTAAAATGAAAAGATGGCATACTATAATCGAAGAATATAAATAAAAATAAAAAAATAAATAAATGTAAGGCGCGATAACCTCCGAAGAGATCTAAGGCCGAGCTTCTCTTCCAATTTGCGTCGTGCTCCTCTTGATTTTTTCCTACAAATTGGCCGGACGGGACCTACATGTTTTATGCCGACTCCGAACGGCATCTGCAAGGCAGATGAGTTTTCACTCAGGTTGTCTGAAAAATTTTCTACTTACTATTCCAAAAACAAAATACAATTTTTCAAATTTAGAAAAATTAAAAAATAACAATAATTATCATTAGAAAAAAATTATTGTTCTGGCCTTGAGCTTGATTCGAACCTGGAATGATTTATCAATAGGCCGATAAAAACAAAAACAATTATTTTAAAAGAATGTATACAACCAAATCTTATGACTTCACCAGAAGATCTATATGCGATTAAAACTAAATTGTATTGTATTGTATTTTGTATTGTATTGTATTTTATTAAACATTTTCCAGATGCATACTTATTAACCTAAGATTACAATATTACATTAAATAATTTCAAATTACTATGCAGCATAGGAAAAGTATATGGCATTTTTTATATTAAAGTTTAACATAGTTCTAAATGCCAGTCCTAGCTTTGGTATATTGTTTTGTGTGGGGTGTACAAAAATAAAAATTTCATAAAGAGTTTAAGTTATACATTAAATTAAATCATCAAAGATATGAAAGAGAATCAATACTAAATATTTGCAGCTTCCTAAGGTATGTACGGTTTATAGGGTCATCCTCAGCATCGTTTCTAATTCATAGTGATTATAACCAAAAAGATACAGCTTAACTTCTTTTCTAAATAAGTTGACATTTCTTATTACCTGTACAGTGGGAGGAAGGGAGTTGAAAAATTTGCACGACGTGTATGTGTAAAAACTTCTAAAGTGCGACGTCCTAGTATGCGGAATTTGTACCATCGGAAGTAGATTTCTTCGTAAGTTGTAGACTTCCGAAGGAAAGCTTTCCAGGTAGCCACACCGTATAAAGAATGTTTTTAAAACTTTGTAAAGATAGAGATGTCGACACGGAAATATATCTAGTTTCCTAAAATATAGCATAGAGTGAGACCTATAGTTTGCACTACAGATTCGCCTTATAACCCCCTTTTGAATTGTTACCACTGCTGACAGCTTATTAGCCGAAGCGCCGCCCCAGCATGTGATACCATATTGCAGTTTAGATTGAAATATTCCGTAGTAAACTGTTTTTAAAGTGGATATTGAACATAACTTTTTCAGACGATAAAAGTGACGAGTGGTATATAGAAAGTATTTTTTTAGAGCATTAATGTGCTCAGACCAACTCAAGCGGTTGTCTATTATAATTCCTAGGTACTTGAAATTCTCAACAACTTCAACCCTGAAGCAGCTCTCACTACAGTTTCTATTACAATCAAAAGATCTCATCGCGTCACTTTGAGTGCACGCTATATGGTGCATGTTAAAGCGAGAGCACACTGCGGAGTGAAATATGACATCATAACTTGGTTGTTCTTTGAGAACATGACTGAAATACATAAGTCTAGTTTTACTACTTACAATCAGTTTGTGTGAAGCGAACCAGGTTCGTAACAAATGTATATCATGGTTAATGTCACATATTAATTCAAAGTAATTCGGTGTACTGTACGCAATTGCAAGATCGTCTGCAAAGGCAGTGGCCTTGCCTCTCAATGGAAGCTTAAATATTGAATTAATATAGACCAAGAACAATATTGGACCAAGAACTGAGCCTTGGGGAACACCCAGATTAACAAGCTGTAAGCTACTGTAGCTACATTCTACTTTAACTTTTTGTGTTCTGCCCGATATATACGATTTAAGCCACTTATGCATAACACCGCGGAATCCTGCACTATATAATTTATCCAATAGTACACCCCTATCGACCATATCAAAAGCTTTTGTTATGTCCACAAAGAGACCAGCACAACTTCTTTTTTCATCCAGAGCTTTGTAGACGTTGGTGCAAAAATCTAGCAAAGCGTCTTCTGTTGAAAGGTCAGAACGAAAGCCAAACTGCATGGAGCTAAAAAAGCTCGCTTTATTTAGAAAATTAACAATTCTGGTTTTAACAGCCTTTTCAAAAACTTTAGATATGGCCGAAAGTAGTGAAATAGGTCTGTAATTATTAACATCTTTTTTATCCCCTTTTTTCAAGATCGGAATTACAATCGCACATTTCAAACCATCGGGAAAAATACCCTGAGTAATGCTGGTGTTGAATAAGTATATCAGTATATCAACCACATTAAAATATATCTTTTTTAAAATTAAATTGGAAATACCATCCTCACCGCATGAACTAGAGTTTTTTAAGGTTTTTATAATGCTTATAATTTCGAAACCTGTGATAGGGTCAAAAAAGAAGCTATTTCGAGCATATTGGCCCGATGGTAAATGGGTCGCAAACCGACAATTGCAGTTAGTTAATACTGTGTTCCAAACCGTTGTAAAGTGCGTGTTAAGTTTATTAGCTACTTCCACAGCATCCGTAATCGACTGACTTCCAGCTTGTAATGCTATTCGCTCATTATCTTTTTCACCGTTTCGATTAAGAAGATTATTGACAACTTCCCATTCTTTCCTAATATTACCAAGTGCTGAATTAAACTTGTTTCGAAAGAAGTGTTCCCGCGTCAGTCGTATGGCCTTATTGGTGCTATTACTTATTTTGTTGTATCTAGTGCGGAGCCTTCTATTACTAGGATACTTAGCACATTTTTTTCTTAGTTGGTTTTTGAGCTTTATTTTCTGTAGGAGATCCCGAGTAATCCAAGGCTTAAGTCTCACATTTTTTTTACGATTATTTACAGTATACGAAGAGTTGAGAATGTGCGCGTTTAAGGTATCTAAAAATATGTAAAAAGCTACTGATATGTCATTTTCAGCGAGGACATTCGACCAACTTTCGAAACATAGCTTATGGTTCAGCATAGGGAAATTAACTTTGGTATATGATTTCTGAACGCGATTTGCTTTTGGTTTGTCGAAAACAATTCCAAATATTTGCAAACCCGTCATCGTGTGATCAGTTATTTGCAAGTCAATGTTAAAACTATTACAATATCTATATGGTACGGCATTAAAGCGGCAAAAAATATGATCAATACACGTACCCGAACTTAAGCGCGTCGGCTCATTAATATAGGAAGTATAACCATTTCCAGCCATCAAGGCCAAATAATCGTCAGTTGTATTACAGTGATGCAAAAGGTCTAAATTAAAATCACCCAGTATGAAAAAGTTTGTAGTTTCTTCACACAGCACGAAACTGGAGTATTCTTGAATAAATACAGAAATAGGAACAGATTGTAGTCTGTATACCCCTAGGAAAACAAATTGTTCGCCTTTTATATTAAGAGAAAGTTGTAGCATATCAGCACTATAAAGATTTTTACTTACTGAGGTACACTCATAAGTATCGCGCACAAAGGCTCCAACACCTCCCGCACTGTATCTATCATTCGCATTGGCATAAAAATTGAAATGAGGTATGCTGTAGTCACTCACTTCATAAGAATATATCCAAATTTCCGTTAAAAATATAATATCTGGTAGGCAACCTAATGCATCGATATGACTTAAAAATAAATCAAAATTCTGCCTAAGGCTACGTATATTCTGATGCACAACTTTTATATCGTTAGAACCTACTGAGGGCGCTTTATGAAAAAAATTTTTGCTAGCGATGATTGGGTTATCATCAATCAGAACGTCAACAAACATCGAAGAAAAATAAATGAAGAAAAAAAGAACAAAGAGTATAGCTACAGAGTAGCTAATCAACAATAAATTTGATGTCTTCAAAAGTTCTGATGTTGATAACCCTCTCATTTTCTGCTCTTTTTAATAGGAAGCTCGATTTCCCTAACCATAAATATTTGTAGTGTTTCTCTTTCTTTAATTTATATGCTGCCGTAAACAAAGCTCGATTAAAACCCGTGAGTGCATCATTAATATATATTTTGCTATTGCTAGTTCCATCAAACATTCGCGCTGTCAGCTTACGTGCTTTTGTTTTTCTCGCTGCCATAACTCTCTTCTTGGTATCAGTTGAGGAGAAATGCACGCGTATAACACTGCGGGTGAGCGAAGCGTCATTTTTTTGCTTTATGCTTCTTACTACGCATTTTTCAATCTCAGATGGTGTTACTGAGATTCCCAAAGTGTCCACGATTTTCTGCATACATTCTTCCGCATTGTTGCTGTGTTCTTGTGGAATGCCAGCAATTTCAATCACGTTGTTAAGGTCTCTCTGGTCTCTCCAGTTAAGCTTGCTCTCTAACGTAGTCACCTTTTCTTTTAATGCTTTGTTTTCATCAGCAAGCATACTCAGTGTGCTAAGCATTTCAGAGTTAACACTTCTGAGGGCAACTATCTCTTCATATAGCAGCTGAAGAGTTATTGGCTTTTTGCTGCTATTCGGTAATCCGCAAGGTTGTTGACTCGTAGATGCCTGAATTTGACTTTTTATTTGATTGTTACCTTTATTTTTCATGCTAATCGTATTGGAAACGCTTACAAATAAATTTTTGTATGCCAGAAATATTCCTATAGATGTAGCAAACAGGGACGACCAAGGTGCGATAATAGAAGAAACACATAACAGAGCACACCGGAGTTTTGAGGAAAATATAAAACAAATTGTACTATTGGCCTAAAATCAGAGGAATTGTATTTATTAAGCAATTCAGCCCAGCACAACAATTTGGCAAAAATTATTTTATAGTGCTAGTCGGTAAAAAGCTTAAATAGGAACAATTTAAACTTCAAACTTAAAGCTTAACATTGGTTTACCACAAGGCTCGGTCTTGGGGTCTTGGCGCCAATATTGTTTACATTGTATATCAATGATATCAAAAGATGCTTAAAATATTGTAAAATAGGTCTATTTGCGGATGATGCATTGCTTATCATAAGTGAAAAATATGCAGAATGTGCCATGCTGAAAGTACAAGAAGACCTGGACTCGCTATACAAATGGTTATGCCTTAGAAAACTGAAATTAAATGTCGAAAAAACTAAGTTCATGATATTTTGTAAAAACACTAATATCATAAGTAACAATAGTTTAAATAATATTACGCTGAAGGTAAAAAACATGGAAATCCAAAGAGTAGACAAAATTAAGTATTTAGGAGTTTTGATTGATGATAATCTAAATTTTGGAGAGCATGTAACTTATCTGGAAAGGAAAATTGCACAGAAAATAGGCTTCATGTATAGAACATGTAAACATATCAGTCAAAGTCATAAAATATTGGTATATCGTTCAATTATTGAACCACACTTTATTTATTGTCCTACTATTCTGCTATTAAGTAATGATATATATATTAAGAAACTTCAAATACAGCAAAACAAGGCAATGCGATTTATTTTAAAATGTCCTCCAAGAACGCCAAAAATTGTAATGCTCAATAGATTAAACTGGCTTAGTATTAAACAGTCAGTTAGTTATTTCACATTGAAATTTATACACCAACTTAGGTTAGGAATGTTACCGAATTACCTGAGTAGTAAAATACATTATAATCATGAAATCCACAATTATGGAACAAGAAATTGCAATAATATAAGACTGCCTAGAATAAGAACTGAGTTCGCCAAAAGGTCTCTTGAATATTTAGGGTATAAAATGTATAATGAGTTACCTTCTGATTTGAAAGACTGTGAAAATATTAGTAAGTTCAAAGAAAAATTGTTTTTATATTGTACGTCACTAAATGTGACATAAGTATTTATGTTTAATCTCTTATTTTAACCTAAACTAGGTCTTAAAGACCGTAATAATAAATAAATAAATAAATAAATAATAACTATGACTAAGAAAAGGTTACAATAAATAATCTATTTAATAAATAATAAAAAAACGAATGATAGAGTACTTTTGCTTAGACAGAAATCAGTATTTTAATTGTCTAGGTTATTATAGAAACTTGTTAATTCTTTATTGAAGAGCAGAGCATTGCTTATAAGCCTAAGTCTAGAAGGGAGTGAGTTCCAAAGACGTAATGCATAAGCAATTCATAGAATGTATTAGAAACTGCGATATTTGTAATAGAAATAAATATGACAGGCACCCGAAGAAAATACCGATTGGAGAGGCTCCTTTACATAAGGATGAAGGAATACAGTTTCATATAGATATATTTTATGCTCAATTTTTGATATTTATTACATGTATTGACGCATATACAAAGTTTTTGGTGATGAAACAATTTGAGGATAAGATTAAGTATTAGATATATTACAGGGTTTCCTAATGTAAAGATGATAACACTAGATAATGAACCTTGTGGTACTCCTGATGTAACGATTATAGGCTTGGAGAGATTGCTGCCGATCTTTACTATTAATTTCCTGTTTTGGAGATACGACTCAAGCCAACTTAGGGCGTTGGAGTGGATTCCGAGTTTCTCGAGTTTATTAAGTAAAAGATTATGATAGAGACTATCGAAAGCTTTTACGAAATCAGTGTACAGAGTGTCCACTTGTTCGCCGTCCTCAATCGCATTAACCACAAAATTAACAAATATTGTGAGATTTGTGCTGATGGATCTCCCTGGATAAAAACCATGCTGTTGAGGAACAATATAGTTTTTAAAAACTGCAAATAGCTGGTCATTTACAATTTTGTCCAGCAGCTTTGGGATGATGGATAGCTTGGCAATGGGTCGATAGTTGTCTACCTTGTTTCGAGGGCCAGACTTATAAATTGGCGATAAGAATGCCACTTTCCATTCGTCAAGGAAATTACCACATTCAAGGGACTTGTTAAAGATTTTAGTAAGAGGCGGATAGAGTGAAACCGCACAATTCTTTAAGAACAAGGGTGGCAGAAGATCGTATCCAGCCCCCTTAGATACATCAAGGTTCATAAGGGACTCCAGGACTTCTTCCTCTGTAACCGTGAACTGACCAATATTTACAGACTCCGCTATGGCAGTTGTATCACATGACGTACTAACTGTCCGGAACCTGTTAAATACCGACCCGAAGAAGTCGGCAAAGAGCTCACATGCTTCCTGAGTTGAGGAAGCAACTTTGCCTCCAAACTCCATTGATTTCGGCATACCGTTATATTTTCGTTTTGAGTTAACAAAAACCCAAAAAGACTTCGGGTTGGCTTTTATGTTAGTCTCAAGCGAATTAATATATTTATCATGAAGGAACTTTGATAGGCATTCAATTTTCTTCCTGCACTCAGCAAATTTTGCTTCGTCATCAGCAGAGCCAGTTTTCTTAAATTTTTTATGCGCTTTGTTTCGTTGGTTTTTTAACCTCAAAAGTTCTTTTGTGTACCATGGGAGATTGAAATATCTCTTTTTTCTGTGGGCTGGGACGTATAAGTTAAGGCTTTCTTCTACTACGCTCTTGAACGTTATATACATATTTGATGTCTAATTGCTCAAAGATTAAATTCCAATCAATGGAGTCGAAAAACGCATTCAGAGCCGTAAAATTCGCCTTATAAAAATTGAAGTAGTACTCGGGTTCAATGGAGTTATTATCGTATTTATAGAAAGAGAACTGGATAGAGATTGCTTTGTGATGAACCGATTCACAGGTGAGTGGCATATCACACTTATAAATATCACAGGATATATCATTGTTAATAAAAATTAGATCTAACACTCTGTTTAAATCATTTCCAATGTCGTTAATTTGAGATAGGTTAAAGGAGTACAATGTATCACAAAGTAAATCCTCGACATCCTTTTTAGATGTAAAGGGGGTTAAAAAGCCGTCATCAGGATCTCTCACCCATTGAATAGAACCCAGATTAAAGTCACCCAAAATACAGGGCGTTTGGTGAGGTAATAGAGAATCAATAATAAAGCTGATATTATTAATATGTGACTTGTACATTCCATAATTGTTATTTGGTGGGATGTAACTAGCAATAAAGAAAATTTCATTTATACTATCAAGGAACGTTTCTCCTATATTTACAGAAATACAAATTTGCTCAATGTTGGCATCATTAACGTGTAGTTGCACTTCACGACTTGCCAGAGAAGATGCTACAGCCACCAAAATACCGCCCCTCTTGTTACCCCCGGTTGCAGTACTCTGTCCCTTCGATAGACATTATAAAAACGATCAAAAAGCTCTGATGATAAAAAATCTGCAGTCAGCCAAGTTTCCACGAGTATGATGACATCAAAGTCGTGGGTTGCTGCCGATTGAAATAGCTCATTTGTTTTTGTACGCAGACCACCGGCATTGTGATAATATATTAGGAGCTTTGGATTTGTGATAGGCGCATCACTCACTGTCCTCCCTCTCTCGAGACAAACTTTTGAAAAAACTCAAACGGCCGGATTTTGACATTTGACGGCCACAGCCCCGAGTCCATAATTTTTGCTCTATCTGAGGACGGAACTCCAATTTTGAAGTTAACTTTACTTACTGTCTCTACCGCTACATCTTTTTTTTATTAATTTATAGCATGATATAGAGTTTTCTTTGATGCAAGTATGTTTTGCTATATACGTAGCGATGTCAGTAGTTTCTACGGACGGTTTGAACGATCCTACATGAAACCATTCCAGACGAGCAGCGACATCAAGCTCACAACTTGTTCTTGTACCAACAACAACTTTACGTGCATTATTGGTGTTAGCGGCAGCAGAATTATTTTCAAAAGCATTGGTATTGGTATTAGCAGTAGCAGATTTATCACGAGCACGCTCACTGGTGGTAGCGGACGGTGACGAAGCGACAGACGCAAATGAAGGAGGGATAGGTGCAGCGGGAGCTGTTGTTGTTGTTGTTAAAGACGATGTGTTATTAGCTGTCTGTACCACCGACCCAGGCCGAGATTTACTTTTATTATTGTGCAATTTAAAACTTTTATGCAGAGACTTCATATTGAGTACAACAAAAGGACAGCTTGAAAGAGTTCATTCAACGATAATTGAGATTGCAAGATGTATGCAGCAGGAATATGATTTGATAGGTTTTTCTGAATCTGAATAGAGCGGTTCATCAGTATAATAAAATAATACACTCCGTAATTGAAAATAAACCTTTTGAGGTTCTTTACAATAAGGTTAAACATGATACTGTGCCACCAAAATTACTATTGACGCAAGAAGAGATGTTAGATAGACAAAACAAAAACAGAAAAATGAATGTGGTGTTGTTGTTGTTGAATGTGGTCATATTAATCGTTACTGAGATGGAGCAGTCCAGCTGCAAGGAGCTCCTCCGACGATGACAATTTGTGGGTGGAACACAACAAATTAAATGGGGTTACGCTGAAATGACAGCCATTGTTCGGGGGAAAAATCCAATGTCGCTCCGGTACATAGAACCGGCTGCCGTGAGAAGCGCTGAACATGCGTTCGTTAGTATTCAAAATTTGTATGAAAATGTCATTTTAAAATGCCTCACAAACCTTTTTTTTTATTTTTATGAATATGTGGGTTAATCCTTAAACATTTCCGAAAGTTTTGGGTTAATTTTTTTTATTTTTGTATAGCAAAGTGTAAGGCCTTTTTTAAATGAAGTTGCAGTCCAATACTTTACTGCAGCGTCCGAGATCACCTATTTCCAAAATTTGAGACTGATTTATAATAACTATAAATTCGTATACATACCCACTAATTCATAAAAAATGCAAAAGGTTCATACAGCTTTTCAAAATGACGTTTTCATACAAATTTTTAATTATAAATGCTTTGTAAACCTATTTTTTTTATTGATAATTTAATTTAATTCAGGAATCGAGCGGCATGTTGTTGCTGTGCTCCGCCCATCCAACTCACAAGTTGTCATTTTTTCTCTAACGGCAGTCCGGCAATTCCCGGCATAGATATCCGATGCGTTTTTATGGATTCTTCTGAGGTCCTTTTGTTCCTGTTGTTGTTGTGGCGATAAAGACCCTCCTCGAATGTTTTGTTGAGTGTTATCGATGTTGTTGTTGTAGCAGTGCTTTGTCCCATCCAATAGGTGTGACCGATCACAAACTGTCATCAATATCCTCTAACGGGAGTCCAAGGAAACTTGCTGTTTCGATGTTGATGGTCTTTCGCCGGATATAGCCCGGTACGTTCCGGTAACAAGAACCATTAAGGTACTATCCCGCCCAGCTCGAGAACGATTTAGTGTGACCACCTGAAACCTTCTAAGCCGTACCGCTCTCCCACACTCTAAGTCGTGCCCCATATTTCGGACCCTCTCGGGTTCATTTAATGGTTTTTTGTAAATATATTTCAACAGAAATAGGCTTTTTATTTTCCGCTTTCAGATTCTAAAAACGGTCGGAACGCGTCTTTTGATACCACCTTCGATAATTTTTGATAAAAATTAGGTGATGCATCGTTTTGTAAAACGGGTAACGTTTTACAAGACGGTGCACCACCTAATCATTAACAAAAATTATCAAAGGTGGTCCCAAAAGACGCGTCTTGACCTCCGTTTTTATAATCCAGAAGCGAAAATTAAAATTTTTATTTCTGCCAAAAGATATAAGCAAAAAATAAGTTCTAATTTTCATGTGGTTGTTGTTTTTTGTCAGATTTGCAGAAAGGTGTTCTGCGCGCATTTAGTTTTGATCCCCAAACCGGTGTCGGACACACTTAGGGTAATTTTTTATAATTATTATTATTAATTTATTTATTGCGGCCAAAAAATCCTAATTCATTGTATAGCACAATTCATAAATTCATAATTGTTTCTTAAAACTATTTCATTAAAAAGAAATGAGTAAATTCATTATTTATCTAGTATTACATATTTAAATTTTTACAATATAGAAAAAATTTTTCTTTAAACTTAACGTTTTCACAGTCTTTTATCTCTGCTGGTAGTTCATTATACATTTTATAGCCTACGTATTCTAAGGTCTTTTTTGTGAACTCGGTTCTTACTTTGGGCAGTCTTAAATTGCTGCTACTCCTAGTTCCATAGTTATGGATCTCATGATTGTACTGTATCCTGTGTTATGTAACGTATAAACTTCAAAGAGTAATACCAGATACCCCAGCGGGTTAGGGGATCAGAATATACCCGCGGTAGGTATGTCGTAAGAGGCGACTAAAATACCAGATTCAAGGGGCTGTGTAGCGCAACCTTTCAGGTTGCCAGCGCAATATATAGCTTCTCCAAACCCAATTGTCAACCTCACCTATCCGCGGCGAATCCTGTTTCACTAACAGACGAGGCTCTGGCGACCCCCAGCTCCTCATGGAACTTGGGGGTAGGGAGGTAGGGAATTGCCTGAAGGTTTAATGTGGCCACATAAATCGTTGCCAAGATGGTCGGGCTAGCACCTTAATGGTGCTATGGTACCGGAGCGTACCGGATTTGTATCCGGCAAAGGACCATCACATCGATAACACTCCCCAAAGCCTTCGGGGAGCAACCTTATCGCTACAACCACAATAACAACAACAGTAATACCAGATTAATTGTTTAATACTAAGCCAATTTAACACAGGAAGCATAATACTTTTTGATGTTCTATAAGAGCATTTTAGTATCAAACGCATTGCTTTGTTTTGCTGTATTTGGAGCTTATTAATTAACGTATAATTTGTTACTAGTAGTATTGTTGGGCAGTAAATAAAATGTGGTTCTACAATTGATCTATATACTAATATTTTGTGATGTTGGCTAATATGCTAAAATGTTCCGATACATAAACCATATTTTCTGTGCAATTTTCTTCTCTAAATGATTCATATGTTCTGTGAAACTTAGTTTCTCATCAATTATTACACCTAGGTATTTCATTTGATCTACTCTTTCAATTGCACTGGTTTTTATTTTCAGACTAGATTCGATTAAGTTATTATGGTTCTTGTGAAATATCATATACTTAGTTTTATCAATATTAAGTTTTAGCTTTCTGCTGCACATCCACTTATATAAATTATTTAAGTCTTCTTGTATTTTCATGACAGCAATCTACATTTTTGTCACTAATGCTAACTAATGCATCATCTGCAAAAAGACTTATTTTACAATTTCTCAAACAAGTTTTATATCATTGATGTAAATTATAAATAATATCGGAGCAAGTACTGAGCCTTGCGGCAGCCCAATGTTAACATCAACAACCGATAAGCGCGGCCGAAGGCCGCCAACGCAGAAGGGTGTTCCATGCAAAACAACTATGGATAGGGCCCCATATTTCGGACCATCTCGGGGTTTTTTGTGAATAACTTTCGACGGATAGACGCGTCTTTTGACACCACCATTGACAATTTTCGATAAAAATTAGGTGGTGCAGCGTCTTGTAAAACGTTACCGTAGAACGTTACCCAAAAGAAAAGGACTTTAAGTCAATACATTCCCTATGACTTGAATTAATTAGAATATTGATAACCTTCAACCCACTAGGTTATACGAAGAATCTCAATTGCCCTTGAGTTGTAACGTCTCATTAACTTTCCCTATTTTTATGTATGTATGTATGTATGTATTTATTTGAAAATTTGTTCCTAGCACAACAATTTTGACAAATTATTTAACAGTGCTAGTCATGAATAGCATGAGCTATAAAAATTGAACATTTATAATAATAAATTAGATTAATCAAATTAAATTAAATATAGCGGACAATAGTGAAATATTTATGTATGTAAATGTAAATCTTAAAACTAAAGAAAAGTAGTTAATAAATATTAAAAGACAGCAGTAGTGATGATAACCTTTGGCTGGTTATAGATTGAATAGTATTTAACAAACAAAGAAAGAAGACACAGAGAAAGGAAAAGGACTTAGAAATGAACATTTTAACAACAACAATTTGAGATCCAGTTTAAGAGTCGTTAAAAAATGATGTTAGCTCTTTTCTGAAGTGCAGAGCATTACTTAAGAGTCGAAGACTAGTAGGTAGCGAGTTCCAAAGACGTATTGCAGTAACAAAGAATTGGCGCTCAGAGGTTAGCGAGCGGTATCTGATGTGCTTAAGAAGAAGCACCGATCTTGATGATTGCAGAAAAATAAGCTTACGATATAGATAGTCAGGTTCCTTCGTGTGTATCAGTTTATGGAGGAAGGACAGTGTTTTGACTTTTAAAAGATTTTCGAAAGAAATGTTTAGCAACCTTTCAGCATGTTGAGATACGTGGTCAAATCTTTTCAACCCATAAACATATCTAGCAATGTTGTTGTAAACAACATTTAGTTTGTTCTTGCACAGATAGTCACAGTTTGAGTAAATCACACAACCATGGAGTAGCGTAGGTATTAAGTACGCTTTAGCCAGAAGTAGTCGTATGTGCAAAGGCGTAAAATACTGTGTTAACCATAGTGTACGAAGCATTCCATACACTTTCCCAACCGTTCTAAAAATATGGTCTTTCCATGTCAATGTTTTGTTAAAAATTACACCTAAGTTTTTCGCCGTATCTACGTATTCTATAACGGAATTGTCGAACACTACATTCTCTAAATCATTAGTGGGAAAAGACCTTCTATGAATAACAATACATTTTGACTTATTCGGGTTTATACATAAGCCATTCATAGCAGCCCATGAAAATATTTGATTCAAATCGTGGTTTAAGTTACTTATGCACAAGCTAGTTTGATCACGAGGACAACACGTAAATAACTGCACATCATCAGCGTAGATATGAACATTACAATACTTAAGGACATCGGGTAAGTCATTGATGTACAGAACAAATAACAGAGGACCCAGGATAGAGCCTTGAGGGACGCCTCTTAAGACATGAAGGAAGTCAGACTTTTCACCATCTATACATACTGCTTGAGTCCTATCGCCAAGATATGATCTTATAAGGGCAACTGCATGACCAGAGAAGTTAAATAGGTTTTCCAGCTTCCTACAGAGCAGAGTGTGGTCTACAGAATCGAAAGCTTTGGAGTGGTCAAGAAGTGTTAAGAAGGCAATGTAACTTTCATCCACTCGCTCACGAATTTCTTCTGTCACAGATAATAGTGCCGTTGTACAGCTCCGCTTTGACCTGAAACCGGACTGACTATCTGACAGGAGCTTGTATTCATGTACATATGATACGATTTGCCCATGTAGAATACGTTCAACGACCTTAGAGAGGAAAGGGAGTATGGCTATTGGTCGATACTCATTATTTTGTTTACGGATTGGAATAACTTTTGCAGCTTTCCAGTATATTGGGAAGACACCGGTCGTCAAAATTGAGTTTCTTACTACAATCTTAGCTAAAGCAAAATATAAAACCCCTGACACATCTTAGGGCTTGGTACCTTATGTTATTATAACATTAGATATACTTGGGTAGTAGCTACATAAATGAACAATATTATATGACTATACATGCTAAACGCAATTAATAGAAATCAAATATGTACATACATATGTATGTCGTTTGTCAACTTACCCTTTCCTGTTCGGTTGATGGAGTCATGCAGGCGGGACTAGGCTGAGCACTCATTATAACTTATGAATTTACTATTCGATTCCACGTTGAAAAATTATTCACTGATAAAATAAGGCTGAAAAAAAGGTATAAAAATATTGCTTAAGTATTTGCTTTCCTTTTACACGAAATAAGCAGAGTAATCGGTTATGTTCGCTATGAAAATGCGAAATTTTTCACAAATATGGCGGCAATACACGAATTGAAAAATTTCTTATTGGTAAATATAATGCACTAAATAAGCTAAATATAGCTCAAATTTTATATTGTTAACTATGATATATGGAAATATTGTCGAATAACTATTTTTTGTGGTTGTTTTGGTTATTGAACAAATTTTGCAAAGCTCGCATATTTTCCTTTCTTTTCGACCACTCGCTTTAACGTCTTTCGCAATCACGTCACACACACAATGCCACCAAACTGCTTTATAAAAAATGTACTTCTTAACAAAATTTAATCTTCTAACTTACTTATGGTTATTAAAAATTTCTAATATAGCTTTCGCTTTATTAAAAACTAATTTTTATGGATTTTATTCGACCTTAATTTTATGAAAGCAGCAATTTATGAACGCGAAAAATTGGACTACTTTTGCTACACGACCAATACCATAGATTAGATTGATACGAATCTTTTGGTTACGCTCTCATATTTGCGCTCTCACGAGGGATTTATCTTCTAGTTGTTGCTGGCAACAATCACAGATAAATCCCTCGCGCCAGCTGAAGCGGGTGCCAGAACAAAAAATGTGCCAGTCAAAACGAAAAACGGCCGAATAATTTCGGTAAACTTTAGTTTGACCTACAACTGTAGAATAGCGTTCAAAAATTATGGGAAAAAGGATAAAAATACTTAATTTAGTCTATATATTATTAGTTCGAAGGCGAAGGGTAAATATTATTTCCCATTCAAAAGTTATCACTAACAACAGGTTTTGTAAATATGAACTCCTGATGCAACCACTCCATTTTGATCACAGAACCTGGAACGCCAGACATGTAGGATAAGCCCTATCCATTAAATAATATTAACTGTTATATCGTCCGATTTACTGAAATTTCAAAAGAATATATGGTTTTCACTGCGAGTTAAATGCGTTACAATATTTGACTAAGTAATTTAATTGAAATGTAAATTTTACTTAGATTTGTTTATATTTAACTCTAACGAGTCGTATTATTGTAAAATAAGTTTAAAGAAATAAATATTTTACAACTATCATTTTATTAGATGATTGAAACTATAATCGCCGAAATTTATGTCAAAAATCCCAATTTTCAGATCTATTCATTTTTGTTTAGAGTGGCATCATTGATAAATGTTATAAAAAATGTGCATTTTGACAGCGCTCTCTCGAAACAAAGAGTTGCAAATCCATTCATCTATGACCACCCTACAAGACAGGTACCCGTTCCCTAATCGATTACTTAATCGTCACCAATAACTTGTTCACCAACTATCGTCTTAATGACTTTTACATTGCTGTCGTGAAAAAGGTAACGCATGCGCTCTCTCAAAATAGTGTACGTGTGACTCGCTTTCTCGCTCTTACCTATTGTGTTTTCGACATTCCTTCTCGCTCGATGTTATTTACATTTTTAAGTTACTTCATCAGTTATGTTTTCGTTATCGCTAACCAAAACATATGCAACAACAACAACACGGGTAACTGGTCTATCGGTTACCCGTATCGGTTACCCTCTGTCAAATCGCTTTTTCTATGAATGAAACGCGTCCTTTATGTTCAGATAATATTTAATTATAAATTTTTCATATATACAATGTTTTTTTACAATTTAAATTATTGCCTTATTACTCTAGCGAACTTTACATATGTGAATTTTATATATTTATAAACTATATAAATACATTAACGTCTATTCATAGTCGCGCCCTTTCCGAAACCTTGTTTTGAAGTTCTTATTTTTCCTGCGCTGGTAGTGTTGCTCATCAGTTTGCAGTCATATTAGTTTGGTAGGTATAGTAACATCAGACGTAGGGAAATTAGGAAGCATGTCAGGAGTATCACCAGAATCCAAAGAAGCATGGTGATTCATTTCGTCACCTCCGTTTTCTTCCATATCCGGATTCATTCCATACTAGTCATTATAAATAGCTTGTAGATGCCACATAGGTGTAACCATACCCTCAAGATATTTCCGTTCAAATCTTGTGGTGCACACGTAAACTTGTATTTGTTCTAAATTATTCACCACATTCTAAACATAGAAAAGATGTATTAAGTGTTTGCGTAAATACCATTGTGATTACAATATGGACAAACATTCAATTCTAAACTTTTCGTTGTTACATCAATTGTTTCAGCGTGTTGTACACGTAAATGAAAATTCATACTTGAATGTATTTTCGTCTTCCAATCGCATAATTTACATTTTAAATAATGACTATTAGGCATATGAGAAATCTCATGGTCCAATAATTTGTTGAAGCTGGTGTAGCTGCTTGAATATCACAAAATTTACATTTTGCACCACGTTCGTTATATTTAAATTGTAAATGTTCTGGTTTCTCTACACGATGCATAAAGTTTAGATGCTTTTTCCAACAATGTGCTGAATTTAATTGAAATACATACATTGGGCATTGTCTCATGATACATTTTCCATAAATATACTGAGCCTTTTTATGTAGGCTCTTTTCTTAACATCTAATTCTGGTCGTACCGGATATGACAGTTTTGCTTCAGGTTATAATCCACACTCATACTATTTTCAGATTCTGTTTCATAATTTTCATCATTTTCAACATTGGACTTTGCATCAACATCATTATCATCATCGTCATTTTTTGATAACTCTGTTTTAAGCTTCATATTTATCAAAGGTTCATCTTCCTTTGTATTAGAATTAGAAACATTGTCATCTTCGGTTAAGTTTTTATCAAGTTTAGCTTTTTTCCTAGGTTTAAATTCTTTACTATCCGTACTAGAATTAATACCATCATCAACATTTTCCGTGGTCTGTTTGAGTTTTTAAATTTGCCAATGGTTCGCCTTTATCAGTATTAGAATCAGAATGGCCTTGGCCATCTTCACCGTTTTGCAAAGTAGGCGACACATGTTGGTGTTGATGTTTGCGCATATTGCGGATATGTTGGTGGTTCACTAGTCATTAATTGTTTAGAAGTTTCAACTTGTTGCGTTTGTTGTTGTTGTTGCTGGCTGATGATGTGGTGTTAACGTTTGTTGTACAATTTATTCGGGTGATTGCACATATTGTTGGTGTGTTATAGTGCTGGAAAACCTTCCGATATTGAAAGTCCTTGATTAGTGTAATCCCCACGTAGTGAACTACTCCTGTGACCGCGTCCGCGGTAACTATTACATCTGAAGGCGCTTACGTTACAGGCATAGCTGACATCGCTTATATAACAGGTTGACTCTAAAGTAAAAACCAAAACAAAATAATAGAATCAGTGTTTATGAATAACATATTTAAAATAAGCTCTTACAACAACGTGATCGGTGGCTACATCCCCGTGAAAGTAGTGTCGTGTTCCTCCTTGTATAAACCTAGATACTGGATGTGCTCAACCGTGCAGTTTTCTTCTAATTTGAGCAAATGTATGTTCTTACAGCCACAGCTGGAATATTTGGGATATTTCTATCCTCACATCGTCAAAATCAAATTACCTAGAATGAAAAAGAAACTCATATCAGTAAGAATAGATTAAAAGTTTTTAATATAAGCCGAAAAGTGTTCCATAAATAGGGCTCCACACATAGCTCTTTTCCAAAGGCACAAGAGAAATTTCAGATAACTAGAATCAGGACCTGGTAAAGTAACTTCAAAGGCGATTTAGTCGCCACTACTTCGTATGCGCATTTCTCTACGCTCCCTTTCGGCATGCATCATCAATTTCGTCATTACTATAAAGGCCATCTTGCTCACAGCAATCCAACAATCTATTTGTCCGCAAATTCGTGGAACTAAATTCCTAATGGAAGGTTCCTCTCCAAAAACTCTGTTTACAGACAGTCTTTCGCCGTGAAAACGAGGGCAGTGAAATATTACAGGTTCTGCGCTTTCCAATTCGGACGGACAGATTGGACAGAAAGGATCCTCCTCTATCCCACGCTTATGTAGATATTTCTTCAAGCCACCGTGCCCGCTCAATATCTGTGTGAGATGGTAATTTAGTTTGCCGTGTTTTCGCTCGTACCATTCCGCTATATTCCGGACTAGCATGAAGGTTCAGCGCTCTTTTCTCGAATCTTCCCGCCGTTCTTGCCACCTAACTATTGTTGGTGACCTTGCGCTTTTCTTAGCATCTTCAGATGGTCGGCTGAATCCAATGCCATACAGATCGGCCATTTCACCTGAGAGTAGATCTACTGGGATTTTCCTGGATAAAACATGGATCGCGTCGTCGGAACAGCACATGCTATTCGTATAGCAGTAATGCGGTAGGCTGCTAGTATATCTTTTTGGTGGACCATTTTAGATCTGTGCCATACTGGTGCTGCATATAATATTATAGAGCTGGTTACGTTGGATAATCGCTGACGGGTAGCTTCGCTTGGGCCGCCGATGTTGGGCATTATTCGCGTTAGGGTTCCACTAACTCTAGAAACTTTGTCCCCCACCGCCCTGAAGTGCTCCCTAAAAGTTAGTTTTGAGTCAATGATTACTCCTAGATATTTCAAGGAGGGCTTTGAATTTATTTGAAAATCTCCTATGGTTAGGACCAACTCATCCACAGTCCGCTTTGAGCTCATCAGAACCACTTCTGTCTTATTGCTAGCCATCTCCAGCCCCGTGTTCGTCAACCATTCCGTTATTCTTCCCATGGCGTCGTTACATAATGCGTGGAGCAGATCAAGTTTCTTGGCCACTGCTACTACGACAATATCATCTGCATAGCCGACAATTTCCGTGCCTCCGGGAAGGTCGATTTGTAGCATCCCCCATACACCGCATTCCAAAGAGTTGGACCTAGAACAGATCCCTATCTAATCTATCTATCTATCAAATTATTCGGAGCAGGTACGGAACTTGTCTTGGGGCACCCAAAGTGCACTCACGCTTCTCATGGCTCCAGCGGGTTAGCGGCTTCCTAGAACTTAAGCCACTTGCTGCTTCTAGATCTGACATCTGTCAGCTGGAGTCTTAGCCCAGCAAGCGCAGGGCACGAGCACAGAATGAAATCTATCGTTTCCTCCTCCAACTCGCACTTCCTACATCTGCTATCACTGACCAAGCCTAATTTAAAGGCATGTGACGCCAGAAGGCAGTGTCCAGTAAGAATACCCGTCATGAGTCTAGTCTACAGATTAATGATAATAAAAATATAAGAATCAGTGTTTATGAATAACATATTTTAATTAATCTCTTACAACAACCTGATCGGTGGCTACATCGCCATGTAGGTAGTGTGGTGTTCCACCTTGTATACACGTAGGTACTGTATGTGCTCAACCGTGCAAATTGACATTAGCAGTAACATTATTTACATAAACATAGCTTGGTATTTGTGCAGGCCTCAATATAGCATACATTGGTCCAGTTCGGTGTGCACCAGCCACTGGTACAAACACTTTTGAATGCATAGGTTTCATATAGGATGGATGTCCAGCAGTGCTCCGGTTGTGCCAATATGTAATGGGCTGCTCCGTCTCTTGGTACGGCTGTATAGGTATAGGCGGGTGCAATGTATTACTAGGCTCAAGATCGGAAGGTACATAAATGGCTCGAAGACGCCAGAGGGGATTGGAGCCAGAGTTTTCGGACCCAGAACCAAAATATCAGTAACTATAAAAGCACATCCGAGCATTTTCGAGCGGAAGTATTCGCCATAAGTTAGTGCGCTAAGCTGAACCTTCAGCGCTGATACCCCAATGAAACAATTGCCATACTCAGTCAGGCAGTCAGGTTCCACTAAAGGCACTTGCGGCGTTCGTAATAAAGTCAGCACTTGTCCTTCAGTGCGTAGAAAAGCTGAATCAATTAGGAGCACACAACGTAGTACTGTTGGCCTGGGTCCTAGGCCGCAGGGGAGTGGAGGGCAATGAGCAGGCGGACTCCACTCTCCCACGAATTATCAACCCCCCAGCAGATCCTTGCAGCGGGTCTGCGCCATACTCTCCTCTTCCGGGAAGGTATCGACCCCAATCCGGGTACTTCTCCTGACCCCAGTACTGAGAAATGGGTTTGCTGCGTTTGCCGGAAAAGAATCTTTTTAGGACGGTCATATATATAAGGGCCTGAAATATTTCAATGAACTTCCTAATCACATAAAAAGTAGTAATAACTTCAATACTTTTAAAAAAAGTTTATTGGAGCATTGTAAAACCCTTCCAATAAGATAGTTTTTTTTTTCTTTTATTTTTTTACATGATATACCGATACTGGAGCGCGAAAAGGGAATGGTAATAATGGTAGCAGCAAAATACAATGCATCCGGCCATAAGGAAAAGAAAATCGGTCGCCACCTGTAACTCCAGACAGTTCCAACAACTAATTTCGCTGGAATTCGGTATTTCCAGCTGGTATTTACTGTTGCTGATCGGAATCATTCGCATTCCGACAGCATAAATATAACAATAAAATTATATAATGTGTAACAAAAATAACGAAAATAAGGCCAAATAAAAGTTGGAGCAAGGGGGATTGGAAACACGTCCTTTTCAACCTCCCATTATATGTTGAGCTGTGCTAATCGGAATCTTCATGCATTCCGACAGCGTCTTTACTAAACAAAGTTGAGGGGTGATTGGATACACGTTATTTTGAATTTCCAACATCCAAAGACATGTTTAGCTGCATTGATCGGAGACTAATACATTCCGAAAGCTTAAAATACACATATAATTGAAAAATATAAATTCCAAATTTTGTTGCCTTAAGCTGGGAGCACTGGAGGATTGGAAACGCGTCCTTTCCAACCTTCCTCGTAACTTTTATAAATCTTTTGTGGCTCTTGTTGTTCACGGCCTCTTTACATTATGAGGAAATACGGCACCTGAGAACACAGCCGTATGAAGCTAAAAAACACAAGCATGTCTTCAGTGAACTCCACAAACAGGCGTCGGACCTCTATGCCGGTGATTCCTGTACTCAAAGAACAAAACTAGCAGAGGAGGAACGCACTCTCCCTAGGGAAACGAGAGTAGTCACTCTAGCTCAACTTCGAGCTGGATACTGTAACAGGCTAAACTCTTACCTATCCAGAATCAACCCCGACATACAAAATGTATGTCCTGCTTGCAATGTGTGTCCACATGACACCAACCATGTCTTTAATTGTATTGTGGAACCAACGCCCCTAACATCCCTTTCATTATGGTCCACCCCTGTTGAAACAGAAAGTTTCTTTGGACTCCCGTTAGAGGACATTGATGACAATTTGTGATCGGTCGCACCTATTGGATGGGGCGAAGCACTGCTACTACAACAACAGCAGGCGGACAAGACGGAAAGAGAGGCAGCAACTGCATGACCCATCGATCCCGAGCCGTTCCTGCCAGTTGGCCCACAGGGGCATTTATTAGCAGAAGGGAGGGAAAAGAGAGAACACTGGCGCAATATGCCAGGCCTGAGTCAATCTAAGTTACTGTTAGGGGGTTACAGCACAACTCGATATAGGGCATTAATAGGCCTCTCAAAAAGATAACCTAAGAACCCCAACGGCTATTCTTACAAGACACTGTAGACTGAGCAGTCACATGCAAAAGCTGGGTATAGTATCGAACAACACATACCGATTTTGTGATGGATCAGCAGACGGTGGCCCATATCCTTCTAGATTGCGGCGCAATTTCAAGACGTAGGGCTAAGTTTATGGGCTCACCAAGGCCAGAGCATTCCCACATTTAATCCCTCAAGCAAAGAACACTGCTGGGGTTCATCAAGGAAGTCGGCTAGGATGAGGTGCTGTGAAGGAGATGTGCAAGTCACTGTGCAATCCTCAATAAATGATCTATCTATCCGGTAACAAGCACCATTGTGGTACTAGCCCCACCATCTCGGGAACTATTGATATGACTACATTAAACCTTCTAGGGATTGAATCTTAATAATGCCGGCAATGCGAAAGTCTGCTAAAATGCACCATTCTCCATGGAATGCTCGATATATAACTTTCCACGTTTTGAAACAGTGATGAAAAGAGCAAAATTTACAATAATTTTAACTGGCTGTGGGTAGTAAGGTGTTGATGTCCTCTCTTAACGCAATGTAATGACAACTGCGATGCAGGGAAAATGACAAAAATCTTGCAAATCTACTGATAATAATTAATTTTTCCTCCCCTCCTATGCAGTTCTATGCATACATACATATGTATTTTTCTCTCCAAATGCTAATTAAAAAAATTAATTGGTTTTCACATGAACTTCGAACTCTGTCGTATTTGCATTCTTCAGTTGATTATCAACAAAAGCATGACAAATTATCACTAAAAAATTCATACATGTTGCTTATATATTTAATATGGTAGCCAATTTACTTACCCTTTCTGGTGCGATGATTCCTGGACAATCGGGCCTGACTAGACGCGATTTTTTTTGCCTTAAGAGAGCGTGCTTAACGCGAACCCTATCATGTTATGGCACAACTTTGGTGATACAAAAAATCAAAGACATTTCTGCTTCTAATGCTTCTAGGATAGCAGCAGCAGCTCCCGGTGGCACCACATAAATAACAGTTGCATGCCGATCAGTTGCCTTTTTTGCTCCGGCTACCTATTCAATTTTAATTCACATTACATTATCTACTATTGCAATTTTTAATCACTACAAATCAATATAAATTACCGAAGCAAATACTGACAAACCAAGATGCGTAGTTCCACCCTTTTTTAGGGAAATACATCCAACCAGTTTGGTACCGTATTCCAAAGCATGTTGCTTGTAAAGTACCTTGTTTTTGTAGATTTCCTCTGATTTTGGCATATTCTGAGCTGAATCGCAACCCGGCGGAGATGCTATCTATTAGAATAATATAACATTTTTTTTATTATTTAAAAATGCACATACGTATGAATGAAAATCAGAAAGTAAATAATGTTGTTGTTGTTGTAGCGATAAGGACACTCCCCGTTATCGACTTTGTTGGTCCTTTGCCGGATGCAGATCGGGTACGTTCCGGGAACCATTAAGGTACTAGCCCGACCATATCGGGAGCGATTTAGTTGACATAAAACCTTGTAGGCCATCCCGTCGATTCTATACAACTTAATATGGTAACGATTTAAAAGACGGTGCACCACCCAATTTTTATCAAAAATTATCAAACGTGGAATCAAAAGGGGCGTCTCGAGCTCCGTTTTTATTATTATTTGATATTTTTAAATTAGGTGGTGAACCGTCTTGTAAAACTTTACCCTTAATATTATTTTGGGCGAAGGCCGCCAACGCAAAAAGATGGTCTCTGCAGCAATATTCTTAATTTCAGTAACATGTCACAATTCAAATTAACTTAATGTTATTTTGGGCGAAGATCGCCAACGCAAAAAGGTGTTCTCTGCAACAAAATTTTTAATTTCCGTCACATGTCACAACTAAAAGCACAAGATATTTTTCGTTGTAAACAATTTATATTTTTTTTGCGTTTCAATGTTTTCCGGAATAATTAATGAACTGTCATTTCGATGACAGGATGAAACGTCGATGTGTTAGTGGAGAGCGAAAAAAGCTTTGAATGTGTGGGTGAACTGGTTACCTCCGTCTTGCAGGGCAATACTTTGTGCCAGTACTGCCAACCACAGACAAAATTTTCCCAACTGGAGAATTATAAATCAGTAATGCTTTAGTTTTGAAAAAGGGTTATTACAAGGCCAAGTGCTAAATTAAATTCCAGTTAAGCTGGAGTCATTGGTGCCGTATGTCGTATCGCTGTATCCTTATCCCTAACGTAATCAGCTGTTTATCGTTACGACGGCGCTTCCCAAGGCAGTCGGTTCTATGTACCGGAGCGACTCGGGATTTTTCCCGACCAAGGACTGTCATTTCAGTGTGACCCCATTTAATTTGTTTCGTCCCTCCCACAAATTGTCATCCTCCCAGCAGCTCCTTGCAGCAGGACTGCTACATATTCTCTTACTTCGGGAAGGTATCGAACCCAATCCGGGTCCGTCTCCTGACCCCGGTCATGAGAAATGGTTTTGCTGCATTTGCCAGAAAAGAATCTTTTTAGGACGGTCATACTCTGTTCAGTGTGTCTCGTACAAGGGATGGTTGCATCGGACAGGTTGTTCTGGGCTTGATCCCAAAACCCGACGTCCACGTAACTTTTATAAATCTTTTGTGGCTCCTTGCTGCTCACGCCCAAGGGCGTCCCGTAGTCTACGCCTAAGCGTATCCCCACTACCTTCCAGCAGCTTCGCTGCTCAGCAAGCCACAACAAGTACCCGCTGCTGCTCGCGCCCCACGGCGCCAACAACTCAAACAGCTGATACCACTCATAACTACTACCTTCGTACTAGAGCTGGTTGCAATGCTGAACATCAGCCCCTGCCCCCGTCTTCTTCTCCTCCCCCCCCCCCTCTGTTCTGGTAGCAATCGTGCAGGTCAGGGAAACAGACTCTTAATCCATGCCTCCGTTTGCACCGTCTGCAAGCACAGAATATATAGGTTTGCGACATCCGCTAAATGCAGCTCCTGCCTTGGGTGGTGCCACTTTCCTAGATGTTCTGGTCTCCGCGACGGCAACCCTCCGACGGGTTTCATCGCGCCATTTTGCCAGGTCGCAAACCCAAATCATCCGGGTACCCCAATGCTTGCCCAAGGGCGCCCAATCCCAAGGCCACAACAGCAATTGCGTCCTGGCCTTCCACAACCTAGGCGTAGTCACCCCTCACTTACCCCTAGAGTGGTGGCGTCACCCCTCATGCACTTCAGAATTCTGCAGTTCAACTGTAATGGACTAACTGGGAAGATTACGGATATAGTCGATTTCATGAAGCGGCACAACATCCGCATTGCTGCGATTCAAGAGACTAAACTCACAGCAAGATCTGCATTGCAGACCTGCTCTGGTTATAATGTCCACAGGAAAGACCGCGAGAGCGGATATGGAGGCGGCCTCGCGTTTATTATACACCACTCTGTGCAATATCATATATTTGATCCTGGCATCGACCGCAGTGACAATGTCTTAGAACGTCAAGGCCTATCTGTCCGGTCAGGCGATGCAAATCTAGAAATCATCAACATCTACATCCCTCCTGTCACCTGTTGCCCCAGTGGATACCGCCCTAATATCGAGGCCTTACTCACTGGCAACAATCGCATTATCTTAGGCGATTTCAATGCCCATCACGACCTATGGCATTCAAACAGACGAAACGACGTTCTGCACAATAAACGGAGACGCCCCCACACGTATGGTAGGAAGCTGTCATAGCTCGCCAGATATCTCAATCGTGAGCGCAGAACTCGTAAACTGCGTCAACTGGCAGCCGATGGTAACATTGGCATCCGACCACCTGCCCATACTTATTTCGTTCGAGCGTACCGCCGACTTCATCGTCACCGAAAAACGCACTTTCATAAACTTCAAAAAAGGAAAGTGGGAAGAATATAAATCTGCAACAGACAGCAGCTTTGCTGCCCTCCCTATCCCGACTGATGCCCGCCAAGGGGAGCGTGCCTTCCGTAAGGTCATTGAATCCGCCTCGGCACATTTCATTCCCGCCGGGAGAATTCCCGAAATCCGGCCCCACTTCCCGGCGGAGGCCTCGAGCTTAGCGAGGGAACGCGACCTTATAAGACAGCTTGATCCAGGCGACCCCCAAATAAGGGATATAAACCAACGCATCAGATTGCTTGTGGACAAACACAAGCGGGCGAAATGGGAAGAGCACCTAAGAGGTTGTAACCTCTCTACCGGTGTAGGTAAACTTTGGTCCACCGTAAAGTCGCTATCGAATCCGACTAAGCACAAAGACAAAGTTTCCATCGCCTTTGGCGATAAGGTGCTGTCGGATGCGAAAAAATGCGCGAGCGCTTTCTGCCGACAATATATAATGCATCCTACGGTCGACAAAGATAGACGGAGAGCCAATAGACACGCACATAAACACAAACTCAGCGCGTCACCAATTACCATCACCGCTAGAGAGGTTGAGGACGCCATTGGTCGCGCTAAACCATCCAAAGCAGTGGGCCCAGACGGCATAGCCATGCCGATGCTTAAAAACCTAGGGAAAGAGGGTTTCAAATATTTAGCGCATGTCTTCAACCTGTCTCTTTCCACCTTTGTCATACCCGAGAAATGGAAAATGGCCAAGGTGGTCCCGCTACTAAAGCCTGGGAAACCAGCTAACGTAGGTGAGTCATATCGTCCGATATCTCTCCTATCGCCAGTGGCAAAGACGCTTGAAGCCATTTTGCTCCCTTATTTCCAAGCACATTTGCAGCTAGCCCCTCATCAGCATGGCTTCAGAAAACTCCATAGCACTACCTCCGCGCTAAATGTCATTAGCACCCAGATAAATTGCGGTTTGAATCAATATCCCCACCATAGAACAGTACTCGTAGCGTTAGACCTATCAAAAGCTTTTGATACGGTCAACCATGGCTCGTTACTGCAAGACCTGGAAGGGTCCACCCTTCCCCCATGTCTTAAAAGGTGGACCGCAAATTATCTGGGTGGTCGGCAGGCATCGGTGCAATTCAGAAACGAAACATCAAAACAAAGGAGAATTAAACAAGGGATGCCACAGGGTGGTGTCCTATCCCCGCTTTTGTTTAATTTCTACATATCTAAGCTACCTTCACCACCGGAAGGAGTCACAATCGTTTCCTACGCCGATGACTGCACAATAATGGCCACAGGCCCAGGCCCAAAGATCGATGAGCTATGCAATAAAATAAACGTCTATCTCCCTGATCTCTCCAGTTTTTTCGCCTCGCGAAACCTGGCATTGTCACCGACTAAATCTTCCGCGACCTTATTTACAACATGGACGCCCCAAATGTCGACCATATTGAACATCCACGTCGATGGCACTACGCTACTGACTGTCCTACACCCCAAAATCTTGGGTGTGACGTTTGATCAGGATCTACATTTTGGTGCGCACGCAACCGCAATTGTTCCAAGAATTCAGAGCCGTAATAAAATCCTCAAATCCCTTGCTGGCAGTACCTGGGGAAAAGATAAAGAAACGCTCTTGACCACATACAAAGCAATTAGCCAGCCGATTACGTGCTACGCGTCACCCATATGGTCGCCAAGCCTAAAAACCACCCACTGGAAGAAACTACAGGCCTGCCAAAATACTGCTCTCAGAATCGCCACGGGCTGTCTTCTTATGTCCCCAGAACACCATCTGCATAATGAGGAGAGAATACTCCCCATCAGGGAGAGAAATGAGATGCTGACCAAACAGTTTCTGTTGAATACCCAGAAACCTGGCCATCCCAACAGGCATCTGATTGACGAACGAGCACCGCCTAGGGGCTTAAGGAGTCATCTCCGTAAGCATTTTGAGGAAATACGGCACCTGAGAACCCAGCCGTATGAAGCGAAAAAACACAAGCAGGTCCTTGGTGAACTCCATAGACAGGCGTCGGATCTTTATGTCGGGAATTGCCCGGTGAATCCAGTACTTGAAGAAAAATATCCAGAACTCGCAGAAGAGGAACGCATACTCCCCAGGGAAACGCGTGTTACTCTTGCTCAACTTCGTTCTGGATACTGTAACAGGTTAAACTCTTACCTATCCAGAATCCATCCCGACATACAAAATGTATGCCCTGCTTGCAATGTGTCCCCACATGACACCAACCATCTCTTTAATTGTAATGTGGAACCAACGCCTCTAACACCCCTTTCCTTATGGTCCACCCCTGTTGAAACGGCAATTTTCCTTGGACTCCCGTTAGAGGATATTGATGACAATTTGTGATCGGTCGCGGCTATTAGGTGGGGCGAGCATTGCTACAACAACAACAACAACGGTAAACCAAAACCCAATTGGTTGGCTACGATACGGTTACGACCTTAGCGGCACCAATAATCGATTGCATTGATTCTCATAAGGTTGGTCGAATCAGCTGTTAAAAGGTTACCGATACGGTTACCGATAAAGCACCAATGTCTCCAGCTTTAAAGTTGACTCGAGTTTAACCCTGCAATGAAAAGATGAATCAAATAACGATTGATGCCAATAATTACAGTAGCGTGATCTCCACAGCAAAGGGTAAGAAACAACTACCTGGTGAAACTTTTTATTAAAGCGAGGAGAATCGGTAACTGATATGAACACAAATCACCCATCCAGATTGCGCATTCAGGAGTTCAAAATTGCTTCGTTCTGCGCATCTACGTCACAGGGGACTGATTGAGCGAATGAAAGAAAGAGAGAAAAAAAGAGCTAAAGGAAAATGACGTATTAATTGCCCATAAAAAACAGCTGATATTTTTCCAGACGGTACCTACATTACTATAGAAGAGCTAGCAGGAGCATAGCTGGAATCGCACTGTCCCACTGCATCGCCTAAGCAAACGTTATTTTTGGAGAGAGAATTAATTCATTAATTAAATAAAGTTGGAAAAATAAGCATAAATACCCCACGAAAAAAACCTGGGAATACCCTAAAGCACCTAAAGAATAACATTACAAACATTGCAAAGTAAGAAGTGACGTCTCTTATTATAATCGTGAATCAATTAAGTGTGATATCTTATCTGTCAACTGCCTGACAGGATCATTGTGAATCAAACTAAGTGTGATATCTTATCTGTCAACTGCCGGACAGGATGTTCAATATGGCTATTTTTTAGCGTTTTGACAGGGTGTTCAATATGGCGGCGCATATCTTCAGCGGGTGATAGAAAGGGATACAGAATGAGACAGCGATAGTCAATAACAAATCTGGTCTATGCAGTAGATATCACACTTAGTTGGATTCACAATGTCTTATTATATTTATCCCCTTTGGTCGCGGGGCAAGCGTCAATTACCCGGCACGCACACATACAAAATTTTAGTGAATTTCGTCGTAAATCGCCGGAGGCCTTAAAATACAAAGATCTGTGAATATCAGTTGTTTTTTTTTGCCAGCGAGCTTGAAAAAAACGCTTCAACTAGCTAAACAGTTTCATTATGGCAAAACCATACAGATGGTGGAAGTTTATCAGCTAATTGTTACTTTGTTTAGCTGCTATGACATTTCTACTTCTAGCGCAGTATGTTTTTGACACTCAGCCAGAGAATTACAAAAACAAAATACATGAAATGCGTGTGTTTGTTTGTGTGTATGTCACCCTGCCCTGCTGTTCATTCGCTCGTTCACAATAGTTCCCTATTTTTGAATATGCAACACTATCAATCTCATTGTAAATTTTACCAAGTGGCGCAACTAACAGCTGATCGGTGAAAATTCGCACATTCACACGCACAGGTCTCGACTCAGTTTCAAAAAAAAACTTTAGATTATTTAACTCAAATTTTAAAATGATATAATTCTTACGAATTTATGTATATAGAATATATATGGCGTTTTTGTTGTTATTAACACAATATTTTTATTTATATTAAAGCTTTTATCATTTTTTTTTTAACTTTGAAAAAACTCCGAACATCATTCCTTCATTATATGACATTCAACTGCCTTGTTCACTGCCTTGCACTCAATTCGCAACATAACCTCTATTTAAGCTGCCAAACGATATAGTAAACAATGATCAATCTGGTGGACAATTACCTAAGCGGTTTCAACCATTTCAACTGAAACCGCTTAGCCAACTCAACCGAACACATAAAGGTAAGGCCACATTAGGCTGCACTACGCAGCACTGCACTGCATTTCAAAATATTCCTTGCATGTATTCTTATGAGGCAATTCACAACTAGCGTCAGCAGCACTGCACGACCCGGCACAGCGCGGCAAATTTGATCAACTAGGCAAAAACGCCGCGTTGGGAAGTCTCGCGCAGTGCTGCTGCTGCTAGGTGTGAATTGCCGGGAAAATTTTAGAATAGCTCCCCCCGAGTTCGGGGTAAAACTTGGTATCAAATGAAATAGGGAGTTGTCCCGATCACAAATATATATATTTTAAAGTGCGCAAACTTATAATTTAAAAGTTATTTGTTGTTAAAGTTTGCAAATTTAGCAAATTTCTATAGCACTTTAAATTAAAATTTACATATCTTTCAAAACCTTAATCCACATAAATATCTTTATAAATTGGCAACGATAAACTTAAATTGGATTTTTGTATATTTCATATTTCATTTTTGCATTGTTTTTACTTATTATAAATGTTTTTATTAAATCAATCGCGCTTTTGTAGCAACATGCACATTCATATATATATATATTATTGATGACATTACAAAGCTGTGCTGCCACACAAACAAAAAAAAAACATATATATAAATATTTCCTTACCACCTTTCAGTTAATAAAGAAAAAGGAATATATATATTTTTACTACTCATTTTGAGAAGTTGAAACACTTTTCCGCGTAGACGGCCTTCGGCCGCGCTTAAGGTTGTACTACGCAGAAGGATATCGCCATGGCGGTAGCCACAGTTATACCACACACCCGGACTTGGCATGGCGTAGCCCAGGGTTATTTTTTATAAGCGCGGCCGAAGGCCGCCTATGCAGAAAGGTGTTTTACGCAGAATTACTGTGCATGGCCAGGCGGTGTTGGATCGGCTAACATAACAATAAACAAATTTTCGGTAAATAAAGACTAGAAAAGTTAAAGATATATATACATCAGATGAAAGGTATTTTTATAAGTTATTTTTAGATTCTGCACTTGTTACGTTTTATAGATGTGGCAGCACAGATATGTAATGCCATAAAATATATATACGTATACACATATAAAAGTTGTATAGAAATTTGCAAATTTTAACAACAAATAACTTTTAAATTATAAGTTTGCGCACTTTAAAATATATATATTTGTGATCGGGAGAACTCCCTCTTTCATTTGATACCAAGTTAAACACCGAACTCGGGGGGTGCTAAACTAAATCGCTGCCCTCTCCTTCCTCATATCTTGAGGATGAGATATCTTGGACCCATAGCCACGACCTTTTTCTTTTCTTTTCCTCTTATTCGCACAAAAATGAAATAATTACAGCTTCAAAAACTATGTCGTCCATTTTGCAAACAAAAACAAACACAAACTTTTGCCGCAATGTGTCGCTCGATTGCCGCTTAATGTGAATTGCCAAAATATGTCGCTCTGTGAGGCGCCACTGCCGCTACGTGTCGCGCAGCGTAATGTGCGCGTACCTTAAGAATAACCTATTTGACAATTCCCATACAAACACATGCAGTCAACTGCGGCGACAAATAGGTTATTCTTATATGTTGGGGCCTTTAGCCATATGTGGTCTTGTTATGAAATAAAGATGCCGAATGAACAATCTAAATGAGACTGGAAGAAAATATAAGAACATAGGAAGTGGGGAAAACGAAATCAATAAAAAAATTGGTGTTGTTTTTGGTGACGAGACAAAGAAGAAAAACGCATTGCACTGTTTTTTTTTTGTTAAATAAATACTATATAAATTAAATTGTGTAGCAAGGAAAATAATAACCTATATATATATATAAACACAAACTACTGCGACATTTCGTTGAAGTATAAAGCTGGCCATTCTGCTCCGCTTCCTTAAATAATAACATCAATACATCAATTGCAGCAAAGAAAGAATTACGAATTTTTTTGTGGTGCGAATAATTTTGTTCCAAAATATTTGTGATTAGTGTAAAGTTCACTAAATTAAAATTTAACGTACTTTTTTAAGTAATTGAAAAAAGCAAATATGAAGATAACCGTGACTACGCTAACGGATAGCGTATTTTTCCTAGACGTCTCTGAAGAATTGGAATTAGAAAACTTCAAAGCGTTCTGTGAGGTAGAATCTGGACTGCCTATCGCTGAAATAATTATTATGTTCAATGGAGCTCCATTATTGGACGATAAAAAACCGCTCAAACATTTTGGAATCAAAGACGGCGACTGTGTAATATTACAACGTTTACAAATTGCACCACGCAATGTAGGCGCTCCACCGGCTGGTCGTCTAGGTGAGTAAGAAAGATCACATTTTAATGATACAGTCGCGATAAGTGTAGATACATATGCATATATTAATATATATGTATATACATATAGGAAAATATGAGTGACCACAGTTCTGTTGGTAGATATTGCTTGTGCTTTTTCAAAAATATTAAATGTGCATTGCTTATTGTTTTTTAGTATAAGTGGGTCAATGTGCTCGACAGCCGCATTACTTTCCCACCGTACCGTGCTCGACCATGTTGCGATTTAGCTGTATATTTACTTTACTTTGTCAAAAAATGTCGAGATAGTTAACTTGATCATAGCATATTTTTATGCGGTTATTTATGGCACCTCGCAGTTCTTTTTTTCACTTTGTTGAATCCGACCTCGCTAAGATAAAAATAATGCATTGTTTTCTTCTTTATAAGTGCAATGGACGTATGTATATGGAAAAATATTTCTTTCAATCACAGAGGTCAAACCATTATTCTTCAGGCTTGGGCATCCCGTACAATGCGGTTTACCCCTTTATTTGACGAGATATTCGCAGAATCATTCATTGCATGTCGGCTGCCTTTAATCACACTGGAAGAATACTAAGGAACCGGCAAAGGGGAATGTGGTCTTTTGAGCAAGACCCCGGGGACATACAAATGCGCATTAGGCAGCTGGTAGATCAACACACGCGGTCGCAATGGGAGAATAACTGCAACATATTGCTGTTGTTGTAGCGTAAAAAATTCTCAATTGTGTTATGGGGAGGTTAAATCCAAGTAAATGCTCTACCATTTGTAAATATTAAAGGAAGACTTTGGCCGATCAGAGATCACATTGCAACGCATATTTAAGGGAGACCTGAAATAAAAAAAGGATTTTTGTAGCTATAAAGGTATATACAACGTTGTTGTTCTTGTTGTTGTAGCAATGCTCGCCCCACCTAATAGCCGCGACCGATCACAAATTGTCATCAATATCCTCTAACGGGAGTCCAAGGAAACTTGCCGTTTCAACAGGGGTGGACCATAAGGAAAGGGGTGTTAGAGGCGTTGGTTCCACATTACAATTAAAGAGATGGTTGGTGTCATGTGGGGACACATTGCAAGCGGGGCATACATTTGTATGTCGGGGTTGAATCTGGATAGGTAAGAGTTTAACCTGTTACAGTATCCAGAACGAAGTTGAGCAAGAGTGACACGCGTTTCCCTGGGGAGTATGCGTTCCTCTTCTGCGAGCTCTGGATATTTTTTTTCAAGTACTGGATTCACCGGGCAATTCCCGACATAAAGGTCCGACGCCTGTCTATGCAGTTCACCAAGGACCTGCTTGTGTTTTTTCGCTTCATACGGCTGGGTTCTCAGGTGCCGTATTTCCTCAAAATGCTTACGGAGATGACTCCTTAGGCCCCTAGGCGGTACTGGTTCGTCAATCAGATTTCTGTTGGGATGCCCAGGTTTCTGGGTATTCAACAGAAACTGTTTGGTCAGCATCTCATTTCTCTCCCTGATGGGGAGTATTCTCGCCTCATTATGCAGATGGTGTTCTGGGGACATAAGAAGACAGCCCGTGGCGATTCTGAGAGCAGTATTTTGGCAGGCCTGTAGTTTCTTCCAGTGGGTAGTTTTTAGGCTTGGCGACCATATGGGTGACGCGTAGAGCGTAATCGGCTGGCTAATTGCTTTGTATGTGGTCATGAGCGTTTCTTTATCTTTTCCCCAGGTACTGCCAGCAAGGGATTTGAGGATTTAATTACGGCTCTGAATTCTCGGAACAATTGCGGTTGCGTGCGCACCAAAATGTAGATCCTGATCAAACGTCACACCCAAGATTTTGGGGTGTAGGACAGTCGGGCGTAGTGCCATCGACGTGGATGTTCAATATGGTCGACATTTGGGGCGTCCATGTTGTAAATAAGGTCGCGGAAGATTTAGTCGGTGACAATGCCAGGTTTCGCGAGGCGAAAAAACTGGAGAGATCAGGGAGATAGCCGTTTATGTTATTGCATAGCTCATCGATCTCTGGGCCTGGGCCTGTGGCCATTATTGTGCAGTCATCGGCGTAGGAAACGATTGTGACTCCTTCCGGTGGTGAAGGTAGCTTGGATATGTAGAAATTAAACAAAAGTGGGGATAGGACACCACCCTGTGGCACCCCTTGTTTAATTCTCCTTGGTTTTGATGTTTCGTTTCTGAATTGCACCGATGCCTGCCCACCACCCAGATAATTTGCGGTCCACCTTTTAAGAAATGGGGGAAGGGTAGACCCTTCCAGGTCTTGCAGTAACGAGCCATGGTTGACCGTATCAAAGGCTTTTGATAGGTCTAGCGCTACGAGTACTGTTCTATGGTGGGGGTATTGATTCAAACCGCAGTTTATCTGGGTGCCAATGACATTTAGCGCGGAGGTAGTGCTATGGAGTTTTCTGAAGCCATGCTGATGAGGGGCTAGCTGCAAATGTTTTTGGAAATAAGGGAGCAAAATGGCTTCAAGCGTCTTTGCCACTGGCGATAGGAGAGATATCGGACGATATGACTCACCTATGTTAGCTGGTTTCCCAGGCTTTAGTAGCGGGACCACCTTGGCCATTTTCCATTTCTCGTGTATGACAAAGGTGGAAAGAGACAGGTTGAAGACATGCGCTAAATATTTGAAACCCTCTTTCCCTAGGTTTTTAAGCATCGGCATGGCTATGCCCTCTGGGCCCACTGCTTTGGATGGTTTAGCGCGACCAATGGCGTCCTCAACCTCTCTAGCGGTGATGGTGATTGGTGACGCGCTGAATTTGTGTTTATGTGCGTGTCTATTGGCTCTCCGTCTATCTTTGTCAACCGTAGGATGCATTATATATTGTCGGCAGAGGGCGCTCGCGCATTTTTTCGCATCCGACAGCACCTTATCGCCAAAGGCGATGGAAACTCTGTCTATGTGCTTAGTCGGATTCGATAGGGACTTTACGGTAGACCAAAGTTTACCTACACCGGTAGAGAGGTTACAACCTCTTAGGTGGTCTTCCCATTTCGCCCGCTTGTGTTCGTCCACAAGCAATCTGATGCGTTGGTTTATATCCCTTATTTGGGGGTCGCCTGGATCAAGCTGTCTTATAAGGTCGCGTTCCCTCGCTAAGCTCGCGGCCTCCGCCGGGAAGTGGGGCCGGATTTCGGGAATTCTCCCGGCGGGAATGAAATGTGCCGAGGCGGATTCAATGACCTTACGGAAGG
Source organism: Eurosta solidaginis (assembly GCF_040869045.1). Taxonomy (NCBI): domain Eukaryota; kingdom Metazoa; phylum Arthropoda; class Insecta; order Diptera; family Tephritidae; genus Eurosta; species Eurosta solidaginis. Next base: position 58,493,977 of record NC_090322.1, on the reverse strand, counting down.
CACGCTCCCCTTGGCGGGCATCAGTCGGGATAGGGAGGGCAGCAAAGCTGCTGTCTGTTGCAGATTTATATTCTTCCCACTTTCCTTTTTTGAAGTTTATGAAAGTGCGTTTTTCGGTGACGATGAAGTCGGCGGTACGCTCGAACGAAATAAGTATGGGCAGGTGGTCGGATGCCAATGTTACCATCGGCTGCCAGTTGACGCAGTTTACGAGTTCTGCGCTCACGATTGAGATATCTGGCGAGCTATGACAGCTTCCTACCATACGTGTGGGGGCGTCTCCGTTTATTGTGCAGAACGTCGTTTCTTCTATTTGATCCGCCAACATCTCACCCCTACTGTCCGCCCGCAAGTTTGAATGCCATAGGTCGTGATGGGCATTGAAATCGCCTAAGATAATGCGATTGTTGCCAGTGAGTAAGGCCTCGATATTAGGGCGGTATCCACTGGGGCAACAGGTGACAGGAGGGATGTAGATTTTGATGATTTCTAGATTTGCATCGCCTGACCGAACAGATAGGCCTTGAGGTTCTAAGACATTGTCCCTGCGGTTGTTGTTGTTGTTGTAGCGATAAGGTTGCTCCCCGAAGGCTTTGGGGAGTGTTATCGATGTGATGGTCCTTTGCCGGATACAGATCCGGTACGCTCCGGTACCACAGCACCATTAAGGTGCTAGCCCGACCCTCTCGGGAACGATTTATGTGGCCACATTAAACCTTCAGGCCATCCCCTCCCTCCTTACCCCCAAGTTCCATGAGAAGCTTGGGGTCGCCAGAGCCTCGTCTGTTAGTTAAACAGGATTCGCCGCGGATAGGTGAGGTTGACAATTGGGTTTGGAGAAGCTATATATTGCGCTGGCAACCTGAAGGGTTGCGCTGCACACTCCTTGAATCTGGTATTTTAGTCGCCTCTTACGACAGGCATACCTACCGCGGTTATATTCTGACCCCCTTACCCGCTGGGGGCTGTCCCTGCGGTCGATGCCAGGATCAAATATATAATATTGCACAGAGTGGTGTATAATAAACGCGAAGCCCCCTCCATTTCCGCTCTCGCGGTCTTTCCTGTGGACATTATACCAAGAGCAGGTCTGCAATGCAGATCTTGCTGTGAGTTTAGTCTCTTGAATCGCAGCAATGCGGATGTTGTGCCGCTTCATGAAATCGACTATCTCCGTAATCTTCCCAGTTAGTCCATTACAGTTTAACTGCAGAATTCTGAAGGGCATGAGGGGTGACGCCGCCACTCTAGGGGTAAGTGACGGGTAACTACGCCTAGGTTGTGGAAGGCCAGGACGCAATTGCTGTTGTGGCCTTGGGACTGGGCGCCCTTGGGCAAGCATTGGGGTACCCGGATGATTTGGGTTTGCGACCTGGCAACATGGCGCGATGAAACCCGTCGAGGGGTTGCCGTCGCGGAGACCAGAACATCTAGGAAAGTGGCACCACCCAAGGCAGGAGCTGCATTGAGCGGATGTCGCAAACCTATATATTCTGTGCTGGCAGACGGTGCAAACGGAGGTAGGGACTAAGAGTCTGTTTCCCTGACCTGCACGATTGCTGCCAGAAAAGAGGGGGGAGAAGAAGACGGGGGCAGGGGCTGATGCTCAGCATTGCTACCAGCTCTACTACGAAGGTAGTAGTTATGAGTGGTATCAGCTGTTTGAGTTGTTGGCGCCGTGGGGCGCGAGCAGCAGCGGGTACTTGTTGTGGCTTGCTGAGCAGCGAGGCTGCTGGAAGGTAGTGGGGGGGGGGGCGCTTAGGCGTAGACTACGGGACGCCCTTGGGCGTGAGCAGCAAGGAGCCACAAAAGATTTATAAAAGTTACGTGGACGTCGGGTTTTGGGATCAAGCCCAGAACAACCTGTCCGATGCAACCATCCCTTGCACGAGACACACTGAACAGAGTATGACCGTCCTAAAAAGATTCTTTTCTGGCAAATGCAGCAAAACCATTTCTCAGGACCGGGGTCAGGAGACGGACCCGGATTGGGTTCGATACCTTCCCGGAGTAAGAGAATATGTAGCAGTCCTGCTGCAAGGAGCTGCTGGGAGGATGACAATTTGTGGGAGGGACGAAACAAATTAAATGGGGTCACACTGAGATGACAGTCCTTGGTCGGGAAAAATCCCGAGTCGGTCCGGTACATAGAACCGACTGCCTTGGGAAGCGAAAGATGTGTGGTCATCTTTGTGTGTGGCACTGCTACAACAATTATATGTGTGGTAGTGGTGGGTAATGACACTATTTTTTGAGTGTTAACACAGTAGCCATGGCGGCCACCGTGGTGTGATGGTAGCGTGCTCCGCCTATCACGCCGTATGCCCTGGGTTCAACTCCCGGGCAAAGCAACATCAAAATTTTAGAAATAAGATTTTTCAATTAGAAGAAAATTTTTCTAAGCGGGGTCGCCCCTCGGCAGTGTCTGGCAAGCGCTCCGATTGTATTTCTGCCATGAAAAGCTCTCAGTGAAAACTCATCTGCCTTGCAGATGCCGTTCGGAGTCGGCATAAAACATGTAGGTCCCGTCCGGCCAATTTGTAGGGAAAAATCAAGAGGAGCACGACGCAAATTGGAAGAGAAGCTCGGCCTTAGATCTCTTCGGAGGTTATCGCGCCTTACATTTATTTTTTTTTTTTTTTTAACACAGTAGCACAGGCACACTTTGCAGTGTTAACACATTGTGTTGACACAATTGTGTTACAACTGATTATCGAAAGTCGATATGAGTGTTGGCACAATATCAGAGCACAGTACTGTGTTACTTACCTCTAACGCCACGTTTGACGCCATTTAGAAATGTTTAGGGAATCTACGTTATATAACCACAAATTTTGCTTAAATAGAACATTTTCAACTTAGAGTATATATTTTGTGCCCACATCTTTTAAACGTAATACACAGGCAAGATTATGAGTACAAGCAACACACAAACAAAACACAAGCACAATGGACTATGTATGTATGAATGTGCACTTACGATCTGAGTGTCATTCTCTGTGCTATAGAAACAGTCAGCTTTGTGCCATCGAGTGTGCCACTGTGTTATAAATTAATCGATAAGTGTGCGTGTGCCTGCCGCACATTACTGAGTGTTAACACAATAACACAGCACAGTGCTGTGTTACTCAGCCTTAATGTGTGGACTAATTATGAAAAACATCTTTGTAAGAACTAATTACATTTATTAAACTTGAAAAGATCATATTTACAATTTGTGTCTGTACTCTTTCAATTTCCTGGATCTTCCGAAATTTGTAACTTTTTTTGAAGTTAATTAAACATATATGTATATATTAACTTATTTATTCATAAAACATTTAAAGCTGGAGTCATTGGTGCCGTATGTCGTAGCGCTGTATCCGTATCCCTAACGTAATCAGCTGTTTATCGTTACGACGGTAAACCAAAACCCAATTGGTTGGCTACGATACGGTTACGACCTTAGCGGCACCAATAATCGATTGCATTGATTCTCATAAGATTGGTCGAATCAGCTGTTATAAGGTTACCGATACGGTTACCGATAAAGCACCAATGTCTCCAGCTTAAATATACATACACAAAGCATTGCTGCATACACACCCTCATCTATACTTGTTGGCTTTTTCCGCGGGTGCAAGCAGCAGTGAACAAATTTGCTTGAAAACAAAAAAGAACAGAAGAACAAAAAGAACAACTTGTTCGTTCATCAGAAAAACTAAAGAATCGAATCTCTGAAATGAACGAAAAAGCACAACTCTAGCTAATATGTTCGACAAAATTTAGGTTTTCATTGACCAAGACTCTTAACTCCCGCTTCATTTCGTTTATTCTTTAATTTTTTCATAAGGGGAATCCATTAAAGCTTATCAATTTATAAGGTGTAAAATGTTATATGATCGCACCTAGTAATATTCTTGAAAACTTAGTTAACGAGCAGCTGTATTATTGTAAAAAAAAAATTAATTTTTATACAAATTAAAGAAAGCTAAAATTAATTGAAAAATCAAAACGAAGACGACTTTACAAGGATATTCTTGTGAATGACTTGCTGGTTTTGGGAGATTCTTGACGAAAATTACGTCTGGTGTGTCTGTAAGGTTGCATACCTTTGAGCGCTTAAATTTTTTCAAATTATGTAAATAATTACTATAGCATTAAAAATGAATTAACTGTATGTGAATCCAACGATCCAGCTTGAGATGTTTAGCAGACTGCTTATTATCAATCAGGTCTGGCATGATAGCCATATAATATTAAAAATAAAGGAACTTGGTTGCTTGTTAGTGTCAAATCAAATGATTGTCTTCATTTGTGAAGTCACATTCGTATTTATACAAAATTATTCTAGTTAATTCTTATGAGCTACCAACATTACATATGCACATTAATACATACATACTAAGTGTACAAATTCAGCCCAATTCTAAACCAAAATTCTGTGCGAGTTTTTTCCCTTCTCCCATTCCTCGTATTCTAAATAAAAATTCCTTCTGAGTTGTTTCACTTCTCCCTTTCCTCGTATTCTGAACAATGTTTGAAAAAGCGGAAACCGGTTATGGAAGAAAAGTAGGTATTATGAATGTGAGAGAGAGGCAGTTTTCTCTGCCATTTCATAGGAGTTTTTTCACTTGTTAAATTAAAGGGGATGCATCAAAATAGTTAAATGAAATTGGTTCTTTTAAGAAAGAACACTTATTTTTACAAATTTGTGCTAAAATATGTATTTACATTCTACCACAATATTCTCACTGTTAATACAACAACAACTACAACCACAATATTCTTTATTTTAAGTCGAAAAGTATATCAAGCAACCGTAGAGCTCTTGGTATACATATTTGATGCAGCCATCCAGAAATTGCGCAAGGATTTTTTAATAAGGCTTAAATAGATTTTGGCATATGACGAAGGACGAATTCAACTCAACTTGGCCGCCAGAAAACTGCTTTGCTGAAAAGCAGGCAAGTCCGGCAGATTTGTGTTATGCGGCCGTCTTCTTCTTATGTTCCGCTGTTGATGTTGCTGTGGCACCAATTCATTACTTATTTCAGTGAATACCACATGAAATGCAATAAATACTGTGCATTGTTTATATTTAATTTCTTAATTTCCAACAAATTTGCAACAATAATTAAACTTTTCAATTTTTTAAACAAAATAAGAAATGTGCAACGAAATTTCAATTGACAAAACAGCTGTCTTCGAAAATTCGAAATTCCTATTCCCCAATTATTGTTCTCCCTAGGAGAACAGAATTGGAGGAATTTTTCCGCGGGAATAAAAAAATCCGCGAGAACAAAATTCCGCGAGAATATTTAGAATTGGTCTGAATATAATTAGGCTCTTTGCCAGTGAACCGCATAGATACATATATATTCAGTTCGGTGGGAAGCTCAAGCTAAGCAAAAACGGAATAGAGTATGGAAAATGCAAGTTAAGTGTAAACGAGTCGTGGGAATAAATTGTGTGCAGGCAAAGGTTTTTTTTTTTTTTGTGCTCTGATGCTGTTTCCCAAACAGCTGATTATGGCAGAGTATATAAGTTACTCCACACGCCAGGTTATGATACTTTTAATTCTAAATTTCAGCTCTCCAATTCGTGGACAACTAGTGACAGTTGGGTACACTGTCGTGTGTTTACTAGCCTCCACAGTGATGATTATTAAGCTCCGTCCCACACAGCATTTAGATGATCAATTTTTGAACTTTCCTTCATATCAATACAATTTGACTACTCCTTGCGAATAAATACTGAGTTTTCATACAGTTGAACAAAATAAATAATAAAATAAGATTACTTTTAATGATCAAAAACTGAAAATCATTTTTCGATCACTTTTTGAAATAATTTTCGAATAACTTTGATGAATAAATTTTAAGATTTTATAAAAATGAACATAGAGAATAATAAAACTTGTTTGCTTTTGATGGTCAATAACTGAGAAAAATTTTTCAACCACAATTTGGAATCATTTTTGAATTTAATTTCTTTAACTTCGGTGATCAAAAATTTAAAATTATTTTCCAATCAACTTTCTTAATATTTACAGACTACCTTTCTTGAATAAATGATGATTTTTTTACTTGTTAAAACTATACTTCTCATTGAAAATTTGATTTTTCTTCATTAGCTCACAATTTTTCAATCATAAAATCCAAAAAAATTACAAATATACAACACATATTCAAGACTAAAAGTAATATAAGTGCTGCTGCTAACCTAGGATGTCTTCTATCATTTCTCTAGATGCGGCTTCCCAGAAAAGACATACTGGATGGAACCGATGTACGGAAGTTGTAAGCTGTTTAACCTCTGGTAAGTTAAGCTTGATCGACACGCCTGGACCCGGCTTCAACATCCTCCATGAGTTATGATTGTCGAAAACATCTAGTTATATTTAAAGAATGATATGAGACATAGTAAAATCGTGATTTTTAAAGTGACATCGTTACCATGATCTAAGATGATGATCATAGATGATGTTGGATGTTGTAGTCGTGTGTGTGTACAACGGTCAAGTTAATTACTACCTGCGGTTCAAAAAGCTTACTTCCGAGCTTCCAGATGCTTTCACCCCCTGATGAAATATGATATTTATATAGTATTTAGTTATGTATTAAATATGATGGAAAAATGAATCACAATCTTATTCACAAATGATTCCAAACCATCATATAATATGATTGAAAATTGTTCTTAAATGTGATCAAAAAATGACTGTGAAAAGTAATCAAATGGTATTCCAAAAGAAGTAAAGTACAATCTTCCAGTAATATCAAGTATGATAAAAAGAGGAATAAAAAGTGTTTCGAAATATGAGTCATAAATGATTATTCAAGAATAATCACATTTATGGTACATTTTTCTTCCAACGATACGTTAATTTTCGAACAGAAAATGCTTTTAAATTTGAACGTTTTTAATCATCTTGGGGTATGATATTTGAATATTTTTTTATCAAAATTTTCAAAAAATGCTGGCTGGGGTGTATTTTCATTTGTATCGATTATTTTTGGTTGCGGTGGTAGGTTCACATGTTTATTACAGGTTTGGAAATCTTATTACTTCAATAAGTTGTTTACAAATTTACTTATGAAGTGCCCTAAGATTTGCTGAGTGTTGATTTACTTTCTGTAATTGACTTCCTCTTAGTTCAGGTATATATGACTATATATGTCTATATTTTATTTAACAACTAACTATATATTTTTTTAATAGCTATTTATAAGTAGCAGTGGATGTGTGTTACAGATTTATCAGGTACATTTTTTCGGTTTTTTGACTCTATATGCATATCTCTATAGATATGTATATGTTGTACTTTTAATTCTTATTACATTATTTTTTTTTTTAATTTTTGGCTCAAACTGCGAATGCAGCTTGATATCAACTATCTTACACTTACATACTAGAGCATTTTTGCTAGATTTGCATTATGCAGAAAGGTTACCAATTCTTCATAGTTTTTGAAATCTTTCGATAAGAAAAGGTCTTTTACGTTATTAAATTTACTAAAAATAATACTGTTCCTGAAGGCACTATATCTGTTGCATTCGAAGATTAAATGGTTGGGGGTCTCGGCAGTCTGGCAGTCAGTACAGTGACCTGAGACGTTGGACCTGAATTTCTGTAGATACGTTCTACTATATGTGTACCCTAGAATGAGTCTGTTTATTAGTTTTGTATCGTATGGACTTAGCATGTTTTTTTTGCTTTGGTACAACGGATTTTTTTCCTTCTTCGCTATCAACTCAATTAATTCTGCATCAACCTTGGAACAGTTGGTCTTGCATTCCTCCACCGTTTTCGCCCAAAATTCCCTGCTGACTTGTATTAGAACTTCCCTTGGTGTCAAATCTATTGTTATGCGTTGGTCTACCTCGGTGGCAATTTTCGCTGCCTCATCTGCTTTTTCATTAAAGCTGATACCTATATGACTGGGCACCCACACCACTACTATTTTTTCAATTTCAGATTTACTTGTTTTATTGTGTATTTCCGCCACTACATGGTTACTTGTTTCACCTTTGTCTAGATTATTGATAGCGCCTAAACTGTCCGTAAAGATTACCACTTTTCTTTGCTTGTTTTTTATTGCTAGCTGGATGGCTTCATTTATCGCAATAAGCTCTCCGAAAGTTGATGATACTACCTCACTTATGTTGAACAAATATGACACCCTACACATTAACAGAGGCATCTGTAGCTAACCCATAGACAGGCAAAGGTTACGAGACAGTATGAATATGTATGTAAGAGTCAATGGCCCGTAGTCATAGTCGAAATAACATGGAGTCTTATTGGTTTAAACATGGTTCTAAATTAAGTATCATTTTAAGTCTGTTATAATCCACTTAAACACTATTTTATCTCTAAAAAAGTATTTTAAATTTAAAATGACATGAGCGCGATTTTAATTTTTTTTTAAATAGGTTTTAAGTTGACAGTATGCTGTCAAAAGTTGCGAGAAATTAAACAACTTGCTATTTAAACGCGATGAACTTAAATGGAAGTCAAAAAGGCTTCCCCGACAAGCAAATATACGTCAGGAACTAATTTATTATCGCTGGAAAGCATATTATTATATTTGTGACGAGAAATAAACAATTTTAAAATGTGCGATGGTTACTTGGCTCCAGATATGTGAAATCTTTAATTAAGATTATTCCGCATTGTTGTTGTTGTTGTAGCGATAAGGTTGCTCCCCTAAGGCTTTGGGGAGTGTTATCGATGTGATGGTCCTTTGTCGGATACAGATCCGGTACGCTCCGGTACCACAGCACCATTAAGGTGCTAGCCCGAACATCTCGGGAACGATTTATGTGGCCACATTAAACCTTCCGGCCATCCCCTCCCTCCCCACCCACAAGTTCCATGAGGAGCTTGGGGTCGCCAGAGCCTCGTCTGTTAGTGAAACAGGATTCGCCGCGGATAGGTGAGGTTGACAATTGGGTTTGGAGAAGCTATATATTGCGCTGGCAACCTGAAGGGTTGCGCTCACACCCCCTTGAATCCGGTATTTTAGTCGCCTCTTACGACAGGCATACCTACCGCGGGTATATTCTGACCCCCTAACCAGCTGGGGTATTATTCCGCATTCATAGCTATTTGTGAGTTTTGATATTTTAGTATCTTTTGAGGATGCTATATTGATTTTGGCATTGAATATAGAAATAAGTATTCAGTGGAAGGAATTATTTACCACAGGCGTCGATTTTTAATATATGTCCAAAAATTTCGGGACAGGTGTCAGATGACGCGTTTTAATTTCGGATGCAAAAATCCGAAGGCGGAAAAGTAATACTTTTACTCTGTCAAGAAATTTTTGCAAAAAAAAAAGTTTAAGACTTTCATATGGTAGGTGTAATTTTGGTGATATTGTTGTACACAGAAAATTAACTAAAAAGGCGTTTTGCGTGGATATAATTTTCCGGTTTTTTGTGAATATCTACTAATAAAAGAACAATTTCTTATTTCCGACTTCCGATGATTGAATTACATTACAGAATTCTTGAATTCAATCATGCTGGCATTTCCTTTTGTGTCATCTATTCCCCTTTACATTTGCCAATTCATCTTAAAAGAAATCGTGAAATAAAACACGGAATACTACAAAAATCAAAAATTTTAAGATATGCTTGGTACGGGTGCTGTTGTACTACTTTCATCCTTTTCACCCTCTTAGTCGATGTCATGACCGACTTGATTTTCTGATGTAAAAGGGACTTACACTTTGCAGGTCCATGTACAATGGCTCAACATTCTAGGTAACTTCTTTCCCATGGAAAACCATAAATACATAAATTTGATTTAACTTGATTATCATTGAACGTCCTGCATACTTATAAAACATCGAGGTTAGCCATATCCCTATTCGGTTTCGGGTCTATTAAGTTAAACGGCTTTAACGGTTAGGGCCAACTAACATTTAAGGTTTGCATCATTTTGGCCGTCACAGCTGTCTTAATGCAAACAACATTTCTTTACGACGTTCTAGTATACAACGCAACAGCAACGTAAAATTTTATAAAATATTTGTCACTTTCTTTCTTATTGAATTTGGAAACAAATTTTCCTTTTGCGCTACAAATATTCAATTTTATATTTTACGCTATGTACAAACACACACCAAATTGGCAATTTATACAATTTGGGCAATTTATTACGCAATTTATCATATACAAATTTGTAATAATAAATTGCCAATTTAAAAAAAATTGCGTAATAAACTGTTTCAAACTGCAAATGCAACCTTGTATAGTATGTTTATTGAGTAGATTTAAACGTCAGTTACGCATGTCTCAACTATAAGGTTGGCTCATCTCATCATCTGATTTTATTTTTTTCATTTCACTGGAGTAGGGACTGTCAAAAGAAGATGGCAAAATCAAAATGAAACTAAAACATTGTACACATTTTCTTACAACACACAAGAATTTCAAAGTTTTATGTTTCCATTCCATTCGCCTAATACCAACACGCACATTTTGACAGTATGAAAAAAGTTATGTTGTTGCTGTAGAGAGGAGCCAACCAGCTATCAAAACTATTGTGTAAGCGAAATTGAGTTGTGTGAACACCACTCAATTTAAACCGAAATTCCCTCAATTTATTTTTCCGTTTGCATAGTATTAGTAATCGGTAACTGATTACATACCCTGCCAACCAAAACTGCGTAAAAAACTGGATAATGACTGAGTAAAAAAGTGGATAAAAAATGGATATTTTGTATAGGCAGTGTGCGGATTTTATCCAGTGTTGCCAGGTTAGCCTTTTCAAGGCTAGATTTAGCCTTTTGTTTTTGCCTTTAGCCTCGAAATTTTGGGTTTAGCTTCGTGACTTTTTTCTAGCCTTTTTTAATCCGAATGTATTTTTAATAATTTCTAAAATAAAATAATTTCAATAGTTCCTGTGAACATCTAATACCTAATTATATGAGTTCTCTACAAAAGATTAATTTTTTTCTGCTGAAAATTCGTTGAAAGTTTCAAAGCCAGATGTATTTTCTTACTTTAAAAAAGAGAAGTATAGTTATTCTTCAAGTCAAATAGCATTAATAGAGCTGCAGGGGCGAAAACTTATAACTATACAATGGAAAAATGTACACTCCACCATGGAATTTTGGTCGGAAGCCCGAGGAAATTAAAAATGCATTAAACGAACCACTTTGTTTAGAACTTGTCGAATTCATATTTAGTTATTTAGTATTACCACTCAGTAACGCGGAGGTTGACAGAATTTTTAGTGGTATGAAAATTCTGAAAACTAAATTAAGGAACAAACTAAAAATTAAAATGCTTAATGCGCTGCTTAATATTAGATGCTCGTTAAAACGCTTATCCAAATGTTGTAATGATTTTGAAATTACCGATGATCTCTTATCTATGGTAAATAGCCAAACTTTATACGCAGACTTAAGCTCTTCTGAGTTTTCAGACGGGGAATATTTTATATAAATAATTAGTTTGTAATATTTTTTTTTGTGTATATACACATATGCAATCATTTAAAGTAATTCCATGTGCTAGTCAAGGAAAATGTGCCTGATATGTTTTGAAACAAGAAGTTATGTTTAAGTTATGTTTATAAGTTTTTATTTACAAATGTGTAAACTAAAATATAAAAAAAATTTTATGAATTAACCAAAAAAATTTCTGGCCTTTTTTTAGCTTCTTTTTTTTCTAAATTTAGCTTTTTCTAACCTTTTTTTTTGCCAATCTTTTTCATCACCTGGCAACACTGATTTTATCCACTTTCCCCTTGAGCGAGTCGTGTACTTGTGATCGCGCATCCTTCTCACACTTATACCAAAGTGCCATAAGGAAAAATGTGTGGTATCCTTTTTTATTATTTATATTTTTATTAAGAATATTCACATATAAAGAGTATAACTTCTTGAAGGTAAAAATTGAATCCAACTGAAAATTTTTGAAAATTAAAATATCAAAATTGAAAATTAAAATATTGATGGAACATATTAAAATACAAATTTCAAAGTAACTTAAACACAAAGTTAAATAAAAATAAGAACCCTACATTACTCCCCCTTCCAGAGAATTAACATTAAATAAATTAAATGTGACTTTCTTCTTTGTTTTAATGTTATTGTGATGAGTGTTAGAGTTGTTAGGTAACGTTTCAATAATCGCTGGTTTTAGCCTGTCAATCGGGATAGTTTTGATCTCATTATCAATTTCTATTTTAAAATACTTCTTGTTTTTTTCAAGTATCTTGTATGGACCTTCATACGGTTGTTGTAAAGAACGCTTATTAATTAAACGAACAAAAACAAATTTACATGTTTGCAAATCTTTCGGAACATAAAAACCAACATTAGAGTTATGATGATTTAAACTCGAATGAACATTTCTAAATTTTTCACGTAATTTACCCAAAATTTCATTTGATGATGAATTTTCAGATGTTGGAACAATAAGTTCACCGGGTAATCTTAAATTTTGTCCAAGAACCATTTCAGCCGGTGTAGCCGAAATATCTTCTCTAAATGTTGATCGCAAACCTAACAGTATTAGAGGTAGCTCTCCATACCAATCTCTGGTTCCATTTGTAGCCATTAAAGAAGATTTCAATTGCCTATGAAATCGCTCTACCATGCCATTCGCTTGAGGATGATAAGCTGACGTTGTAATTTGATGACTACCTAATAACTTTGTTAATTCTGTAAACAATTTTGAAGTAAATTGAGCACCCTGATCAGTAGTTATTTCTAGAGGTACACCAAACCGAGATATATATTCACATAAAAATTTATTTGCAATTGTTTCTGCAGAAATTTCCCTTAATCCGTATGCTTCTGGCCAACGTGTGAATCTATCGATAATAGTCAAAATATAGCGATGTCCCTTTGAAATAGGTAAAGGTCCTACAATATCTAAATGAATATGTTCGAATCTTTTGTTCGGTATTGAAATTTTACCAACTGGTGACTTCGTATGTCGATAAACTTTAGATTTTTGACAACTAATACATTCCTTGGACCATCTATTAATTTCTTTATTCATGTTTGGCCAAAAATATTTTTTTATAATTAGACGGCGAGTGGCTTTAGTACCCGGATGCACTATCCCATGTAACTTATCAAATACTGTTTTGCGTAAATTATTTGAAACGAACGGTCTAGGACAATCTCCGGATGATTCACACCATATATTGAAATTTAAAACAGGAATTTTAACTAATTTTAAATTTTGAAATGATTGTTGAGATACAAGATTGTTTAGCTCATCATCTTGTTGCTGTTCCTTTTCTAAAATTTTAAAATTAAGTTCTGAATTTTGAATTGCTTCTATTTCAAATGCCCTAGATAAAGTATCAGCTACTACATTTGCTTGTCCAGTAATATGCTGAATATCATTTGTAAATTGTGCAATAAATTCAAGATGTCTGGTTTGTCGTGGTTTACGTTCAGTTTTTGAATTTAGAGCGAAAACTAAGGGCTTGTGATCAGTAAACACAGTGAATTCTCTTATTCAACTGAAAATTTTTGAAAATTAAAATATCAAAATTGAAAATTAAAATATTGATGGAACATATTAAAATACAAATTTCAAAGTAACTTAAACACAAAGTTAAATAAAAATAAGAACCCTACAAAATGCATAGTTGCTCCTCTCTAACTAAAAATTTTCCATAACACAGGGTTGTATTTTTGTAGGGATGCCATATCGGAAAAATTTTATGTCTAAAAAATGCCCAAAATGCTTACCAAAATACCCAAAAAAGCTCCTAAATCCCCAAAAAATACCAAAAAAATACTCCAAAATACCCAAAAAATCTCCAAACTTTTTTTAATTTTTAATGAATACGGTTATTATAAAATGTTTTATCATAAAATGTTAAGAATACATCTGTTAAAAGGACTTTTTACATTAAATTTGTCTTCATCGCACATAAATTTTAAGATAAAACGGCCTTAACGTTATTAAATAGCATAAACAATAATTATTTGTAACCATAATTTTTTTTAAGTATTTACCAAACTATATTTTATATATAAATTAAAAAAGAAATACAAATAACATTGAAATAAAATAATTTTGAATAACAGCGTAATATTCGGATTTTTGACATTAAAATGACATTTGTTTATTTATCAAAGTAATTAATTCGATAATTGATAAAGTATCAAAGCAGATTAGGTCGAGCTTTCAAAAGGGAATTCCATTAAAAACCAATTAATCGATAAGCTAAATTTTTCAAATCAATTAAAACTAAGGATTATTGTGATACGTATCTTTTTAATTCTATTATTTAATGAAGGAACTATTAGCATTTTGATCACTCGATTTAATAAACTTTGATATTTATCAGAGAGCCAGTCAGTTATTTTTAATAAATGAATGAAAAATGCTTGTATAACTTTGCAAACAAATTTCTTACTACAGAGGTGTTTTTCTAAAATATACAAAATTTTGGGATAAAACTGTTTGATTCGATTGACAGTACTATCAAATGTACAATAATTTAATTATGTTTCTTTTGGTATATGCTTAAACTTGAAACTCATTTGCAAGGAGTAAAAAACATACACTTTTCTTACAACTTTACAAAATTTTACCAAGTTTTCCCTAGCTATATACATGTATACATGTATCTCTTATTTTCCAAAAATTTTAAAAAATCGGATATAGATTTAAACGATAGTAGTACCGAAAGAAAAGTAATCAAATTACATATCTTTTGATATATACTAGCATTTATTACTCGTTTACAATGAGTGAAAAATATTCACTTTCGTTACAACTTTATAAAATTTCTCAACATTTTTACTAGTTACATATATGTGCCTCTAAATTTGAAAAAAATTTTCAGAAATCGTTTATCAATTTTAACGATAGTAGTATCGAAAGAAAATTAATCAAATTACCTTTCTTTTGGTATATACTAGCATTAATTACTCGTTTACAGTGAGTGAAAATTATTCACTTTCGTTACAACTTTATAAAATTTCTCAACATTTTTACTAGTTACATATATGTGTCTCTAAATTTGAAAACAATTTTCAGAAATCGTTTATCAATTTTAACGATAGTAGTATCGACAGAAAATTAATCAAATTACCTTTCTTTTGGTATATACTAGCATTAATTACTCGTTTACAGTGAGTGAAAATTATTCACTTTCGTTACAACTTAAAAATTTTCTCAACATTATTTGTATAACTTAAACTAATATGCAAAAAAAAAAAAAATATTTTCTTCGTTGTCAGCAGAAGTGGTTCTGATGATGTCCCTTATGATGCTCCGAACGATATGTTTGCTACTGAAAAAATAGAAAAAATAAAGTCAAAATTAGTTATAGATTCAATATAACTTTCAGAGACAGGCTTTATTTACCTTTTCTAAAGTTCTGCTTACTGAAGCTATTTTTGCTTCCTGTGATGAGAGCAGGTTGAAGTATTTGATTGCTAAGAAGAAAAAAGAACAATAAAAGTCAAAATTAGAAATCAATTCAACAAAATTTTCTAAGTCTGAATCTTCCGTTTTTTAGATCTCGGTTTAAAGAAAAGACACTAGTGCTGAAGTGTCATCCACCGAAAAATGGAAAATGGGCAGGGTGGTTCCGCTATTAAAGGCCAGTAGCCAAGACACTTGAAGCCATTCTGCTTTTCTATTTTAATGCAAATTTACACCTTGCTAATCATCAGCATGGCTTCCGAAAATTACACAGCACTACCACCGCGCTAAATGCCATTACCACACAGATAAATTGTGGATTAAATCAAAACCCTCACCATAGGATAGTACTCGTTGCATTAGACCTGTCAAAAGCTTTTTATACGGCCAACCACGGCACGTTACTGCAAGACCTGGAAGGGTCTCCCCTTCCTCCAAGGCTTAAAAGGTGGACCGCAAATTATCTGGTCTACAAGCATCGGAGCAATTCAGGAACGTAACATCCAAACCAAGAAGAATTAAGCAAGGGGTGCCACAGGGTGGTGTCCTATCCCCAATTCTGTTTAACTTCTACATATCATAGCTACCTACACCATCAGAAGAAGTAACTATCGTTTCCTACGCCGATGACTGAACAATAATGGCCACAGGCATAGGCCCACATATCGATGAGCTTTGTAACAAAATAAACAGCTATATCCCTGATCTCTCCAGGTTCTTCTTACTACTTACAAATCAATTGGCCATCCGATTGCATGCTACGCGTCCCCGATATGGTCGCCAAGCCTAAAGGTTACTGGAAGAAAATACAGGCCTGTCAAAACACTGCCCTCAGTTCCACTACGGGCTGTCTTTTTATGTCCCCAGAACACCACCTACACAATGAGGCGAGAGTACTGCAGAACAAACAGTTTCTGTTGAATACCCAGAAACCTGATTGATGAGGCCACACCTGCCAGGGGCTTTAGGGGTCATCTCCGTAAGCATTACGGGGAAATACGGCACCTGAGAACATAGCCGTATGAAGCAAAAAACCACAAACAGGTCTTCAGTGATATCCACAAAAAGGCTTCGGACCACTATGCCAGGAATCGTTCGGCGAACCCCGTTCTTAGAGTTAAATACCCTGAACTCGCAGAAGAGGAGAGATATCTCCTTATGGAGACGCGCGTCACTCTAGCTCAACTTCGATCTGTAACATGTTAAACTCTTACCAATCCAGTATCAACCCCGACATACAAAATGTATTTCCTGCTTGCAATGTCTCCCCACATGACACCAACCATATCTTCAATTGTAATGTGGGACCAACGCCTCTAACACCCCTTCCACTATGCTCCGCCTCTGTTGAAACTGCAAGTTTCCTTGGACTCCCGTTAGAGGATATTGGTGACAATTTGTGATGTTGTTGTAGCGATAAGGACACTCCTCGAAGGTCTTGGGGAGTGTTATCGATGTTGATGGTCCTTCGTCGGATGCAGACCCGGCACGTTCCGTTACCAAGCCCGACCATCTCGGCACCGATTTGTTATTACCACATGCGACCTTCTAGGCCATAGCGCCCTCCCACCCCCTAGATTTATGAGGATTTCGGGGTCGCCAGAGCCTTGGCTGTTAATGAAACGATTCTCCACGGATAGGTGAGGTTGACTATTGGGTTTGGAGAAGCTATATATTGCGCTGGCAACCTGAAAGGGTTGCGCTAAACAACCCCTTTAATCTATTTGGTATTTTAGTCTCCTCTTACGACAGGCATACCTACCGCGGGTATATTCTAACCCTGCTAACCCGCTGGGGGTAACAAGTTGTGTTCGGTCGCGCCTATTGGATGGGGCGAAGCACTGCTAAAACAGCAACAACAACAGCTATTTCGGCAGCTATAAGAAATGTTACCTTAACTTTTCTGCCCTTTCGTGCCTGTTTCCTAGTGTGAGAAAAGCCTACATAAGATTTTTTTAAGAACGCCCTCATTCAGAATATTATTCAAAAACTCCCTATCTTAAGTTAATTTTACCATATTTCGAGCTAAGTTAGGGTTTTTATGAAAAACATTCCGAATTCTAAGAGAGCTTTTTTTAAAACAATTTCTGAGTTTGGCCGTTATTCAATCAAATTCATAGAATTTGAATTAGCAACCGAAAAAGTATTCTACTTAACCAATACGTTGATTTGAGGATGAACTGCACGCTGTGCTCCGTTCTGGCACCCATGTCGGTAGATGTTATTTTTCATGTTCGTAACTTGTCTACCATGAATTCTCTGATAAGATTTAATATCCATTCACCGTCCCGGTGTATGCGAAAGTATAAAAGAGGAACTTCGTATGATATACTGTAAACGATGTGATATTCCACTGTCAGTAAATTATAAGTTGCTTCAAGGACAACTGCTTTTTCGTTTTCAAAACCACAGCTCTTATTTTCCAAAGGATCGTTGAAATTTGTCTTATCAATAGTATTTGGAATTTTTTGTTCGTATATAAGATATGTGTTACCTTCATCATCATCCTGTAACACGGGGAAAAAGTTTGATGTCATTTTAATTTGATGGGCAGTTATTAAATTTTAATTAATTTTTTGTATAAAGTCCAAGTGTCGCCCAGGCTGTCCGCTATTTGGCAGAGGCCTGGCACTTCACTCGTTTTGATATACACCATTACGCATATAAGTCCAAGCGCATGTACAGATACATTTTATGATGACACCATAAAATCTTCCTGATCTTTGTCAGAGACATAACACTTTACTTATTTTGGTATTCATCATAATATATAGATGCATCAACGCAGTTGTATCTCTATATTATGTTGGACACCATAATATATTAAGTGAAGACACTTTTTTTTAGTACTTACAAAATGTATGGCGGCGATAAAAACGGCAGTAAATGGTCAACAGCTTTCTTTTCACTTTTTTCAAAAGCACTCTTTTAACACCTTTTTGTTTGTATTTTTCACAATAAAACTGGAAATAATTATTTAATTTAAAATTTTAGCAAAATTGTAAAAATCTCGTTTGACTTTTTTAAAATTTCTAACGTCAATGGCATGTCAAATAATTTTTATTTATTTTCCTTGTTTTGGGATATTTGTAAGCAAGACACTCATGTGTTTTCATTCGCACTCATTCTATTTATGGGAAAATTGTGGGTGGAACTGAAAAATATCCCAAAAACTTGAATTTTTTGACACCGAAATGTTTTATGGTTTGGAATTTCAGGGGAAAGTGGCTAAAAGTGGGTACCCTGCAAAAATTGTTGGATTACGTGTTCCATTTTCTTCATGTTGTTGACACAATGACGATCGAACAGAGTTGCGAAAAGTAAAATATTGCATACAAATAACTGATAATAAAATTTTACTATGGCAACTCTGATAAAATACAACCGCGCACTGCTTTTATGTATACATACTATAGTATAGAGAAATATTAGTTTCTTTATTCACGCAAATGCTAAATAACATAAGAATATTCGTAGTATAAACTATAAAAGTTGTATTGCCACTCTTCATTTACTTTCATTTTAAATTAAATTCACTCCGATAATTCTTTCCGACACAATTCCTCTTTAGTACTTTGGCATATAATCCTCTGTGGGTGCTCCATGGAGTACTACAGTGAAAGTACTTTGGAAAGTGTTCTCACGTATGTACTCTATGGAATGCTCACAAACAAAGCGAGAGTGGGATCACCTACTCCTCTTCTAGGACATCGCAATGTTAATTGGAGCACATTTTTTGTATGCAAAAAGATTAGTTTTGGAACACTCCTATACCCTTAAAGGAGTATTCCTTACACTATTTATGGAGTACTCGCGTTTTTTGAAGGATAGTTATGGTGGGCAGGGTATTACATTAAAGCAAGCTACACAAACACATTAATCATCCTTTACCCACATACATACAAGGCAACGAAGAGATAACTCATAATTCAGCGCGTCACCAATTACCATCACCGCCAAAGAGGTTGAGGATGCCATCGGTCATGCTAAACCATCCAAAGCAGTGGGCCCAGACGGCATAGCCATGCCGATGCTTAAAAGCCTAGAGAAAGAGGGTTTCAACTATTTAGCACATGTCTTCAACCTGTCTCTTTCCACCTTTATCATACCCGAAAAATGGAAAATGGCCAAGGTGGTCCCGCTACTAAAGCCTGGGAAACCAGCTAACATACGAGAGTCGTATCGCCCGATATCTCTCCTATCGCCAGTAGCCAAGACGCTTGAAGCCATTTTGCTCCCCTACTTCAAAGCAAATTTGCAGCTAGCCTGTCATCAGCATGGCTTCAGAAAACTCCATAGCACCACCAACGCGCTAAATGCCATCAGCGCCCAGATAAATTGCGGTTTAAATCAAAACCCCCACCATAGAACAGTACTCGTTGCGCTAGACCTATCAAAGGCTTTTGATACGGTCAACCATGGCACGTTACTGCAAGACCTGGAAGGGTCTACCCTTCCCCCATGTCTTAAAAGGTGGACCGCAAATTATCTGGGTGGTCGGCAGGCATCGGTGCAATTTAGCAATGAAACATCAAAACCAAGAAGAATTAAACAAGGGGTGCCACAGGGTGGTGTCCTATCCCCACTTTTGTTTATTTTCTACATATCTAAGCTACATTCGTCACCAGAAGGAGTTACTATCGTTTCCTATGCCGATGACTGCACAATAATGGCCACAGGCCCAGGCCCACAGATTGATAAACTTTCCAAGAAGAGGCTACAGGCCTGCTAAAATACTGCTCTCAGAATCGCCACGGGCTGTCTTCTAATGTCCCCAGAACACCATCTACATAATGAGGCGAGAATACTCCCCATCAGGGAGAGAAATGAGATGCTAACCAAACTGTTCCTGTTGAATACCCAGAAACCTGGGCATCCCAACATACATCTGATTGATGAGCCAACACCGCCTAGGGGCTTAAGGAGTCATCTCCGTAAGCATTTTGAGGAAATACGGCACCTGAGAACTCAGTCGTATGAAGCAAAAAAACACAAGCAGGTCCTTGGTGAACTCCACAAACAGGCGTCTGACCTTTATGCCAGGAATTGCCCGGTGAATCCAGTACTCAAAGAACATTACCCAA
Source organism: Eurosta solidaginis (assembly GCF_040869045.1). Lineage (NCBI taxonomy): Eukaryota > Metazoa > Arthropoda > Insecta > Diptera > Tephritidae > Eurosta > Eurosta solidaginis. The sequence goes on along the minus strand of NC_090322.1, from coordinate 58,473,492 downwards.
AACTTGCGGAAGAGGAACGCATGCTACCCAGGGAAACGCGAGTCACTCTAGCTCAACTTCGATCAGGATAGATAGTGTAACAGGTTAAACTCTTACCTATCCAGAATCAACCCCGACATACAAAATGTATGTCCTGCTTACAATGTGTCCCCACATGACACCAACCATCTCTTTAATTGTAATGTGGAACCAACGCCTCGAACACCCCTCACATTATGGTCCACCCCTGTTGAAACAGCAAGTTTCCTTGGACTCCCGTTAGAGGATATTGATGACAATTTGTGATCGGTCGCACCTATTGGATGGGGCGAAGCACTGCTACAACAACAACAACAACAGGTATTTGATTAAGCCACTGTTTGAAATTGACATTAACATAATTCCACATGACAAAGTTAACCAGTTAACCAAGTTTAGTGATGACAACCGATTTGACCGACAACCGATGACAACCGAAAAACCGATTTTGATTAATTAGGAATAATATTTGAAAAATTGATTTTGTAAAAGTGGGCGTTGCTGTTTTAACATTAAACAAAAATTAATTAGGGATTGGTATTTCAGCCTACACTTGAAATTTGGTTATTTTAAATTTTACATACATACTTAACAAGTGGGTGAGGTTACCGTCCGATTTCATTGGACCATAAAATGCCATTTCTCGACTGACCAGTGCAAGTGCTCTTCTGCAAATTTAATTTTGGTTTGCACATGCCGGGGTTGAAATAGAGGCACCCTTCTTGGGCTTCTGCCAAATAGTTAGCTGCGATCAACTTTTTTCTGATTGTATAGTAGAAGTATAAAAAGGCTTAACTCGAGCTAAAGCCACACATTTTCCCAGCACTGCCAGCAAAATAGCTTACTTTCATCTTCTTGTTTAGGGATTTGGTGTCCATTTTTTGATATTGCTTTCATTTTGGCGGGACTTTGGTGAAAAAGCAACCCAATTACGAAGATTATAAAATCTTCTATAGTGTGATATTCCATGTATGTACTATGTTCGGGAACCATGAAGACAATTAACGACTTCTTTCTATTGAGAAGTCTTATGCCCATTTGCAGTGGTTTGGAAAACAATTCGAGTGTATTTCTGCCATGACAGCTTTTTGGAGAAAGGTACCGACCCGCCAATTTGTAGGGAAACATTGAAAAAAAGGAGCTCGGCGCAACATGAAAGATAAGCTATGCCTAAATCTCTTCGGAGGTAAATCGCGTCTTGTACTTTGGTTTAAATTTGCCGCAAATCAAATTTTTTGTATTGGTCGCTACTTTCCACCTTTGTCAAAAAATTACCCATGCGCTTTTCGTCAGTGGCAGCGTTGGCAGACTGAGTCGGAACACAAAGACCGCTTACTAGTTTCACTAAGTATATATATCTATATATATATATATATATCTATATATATATATATATATATATGTATCTATATCTATATCTATCTATATATATATATATATATCTATATCTCAAAAATATATGTCAATGCATAATAAGTTTTTGGTTTTTATACGCACATACTAATAGCAAGAATTGAGAATCAGGTGGATTAGTAGCTATAAATATTGTGACGAATATTAGCATCACTAACCTGATACTAGTACCACCAAAGAGGATAAATACAATAAGAGCCGTCACTCGTTATTTTGTGGCTAGTATCTCGCTGGAAATTGAAAAAATTGATGCCGAATGTTTTCTGAGAGGGACATTTTTAATTGTCTCGCATTTATCCAAGCCGTGAAGGCCCCTTGTGCAACTGTGATTTTTGGAAAGAGAATTAAACAAATTAATTAAATACAGTCGAAAAATAAACACAAATACCCCACGAAAATGTGTAGAAGACATTTATAAACATCTCGCCAAAAAAAAAGTAGCGACTACCTCTCAGTATACATCGAGTAAATGCCAAAAAAATAACTAGTGACGGCTCTTATTGTATCTATCCTCTTTGGTACCACTAAGCAACCACTCGTATGTACGCAGTAGTGGGTTTGAGGGGGGAGGCGAGGTTAGGGGATCAGAATATACCCGCGGTAGGTATGCCTGTCGTAAGAGGCCGCTGAAATGCCAGATTCAAGGGGCTGTGTAGCGCAACCCTTCAGGTTACCAGCGCAATATATAGCTTCTCCAAACGCAATTGTCAACCTCACCTATCCGCAGCAATCCTGTTTCAGTAACAGACGAGGCTCTGGCGACCCCAAGCTCCTAATGGAACTTGGGGGTGGGGAGGGAGATGGTCGGGCTAGCATCTTAATGGTGCTGTGGTACCGGAGCGTACCGGATCTGTATCCGGCAAAGGACCATCACATCGATAACACTCCCCAAAGCCTTCGGGGAGGAACCTTATCGCTACAACAACAATAACAACGGGGGGGCGAAGGGGCGATCGCCCTCCCCCAGACTAGATTTTTTTCCCAAAATTTATTCGGAACAAAATTTTTTTCACGAAGTCCCAGAAACCCACTAGTTATATGCAGTATTTGTATAAATATAATGATGGATATTTGATCGTTACTTTAATTGAGTATCAATTTTCAAATAATATTAGCGCTCAAGAGTAAGAATGCTCATGCAAATCAGTCCAATGCTCAGAAATATTTGCGCTGTTGATAACATATTGAATCAAACCTTACTTTATTGAATAAAGTTTATTCAGAATCTTCACTCTCACTCTACACATTTTTCAACACTTTCTACTGGACATTTGTCATCTCTGTAGAAACTGCAGTGCACATATTCAATTACAGTAGAATCGCGAGAAAGTTAATCGCCAGTGTTCGGACTTCTACCACTATTTTTCTTTAATTTGAAGTTCTACCACTATTACCACGCAATCTCGAAAAAAGGTGGTAGTTTTTTTATAGAAGTTTTCTGAAGAAACCTTTGCTTTTCCACAATTTTTTGAGAAGAGAAACAATATTATTTGTAGAAGAATCTAATATATATCTAATATATATTATAAATGGGAAAGTTTGGATGTTAAGATGTTTGGATGTTTGGATGTTTGGATGTTTAGATGTTTGGATGTTTGGATGTTTGGATGTTTGGATGTTTGGATGTTTGGATGTTTGTCCAGACGTTTGTCTTTGTGACTCAATAACGCAAGAACGGCTGGACCGATTTGGATGAAATTTTGCACACATATAGCCAATAGTCTAGAAGGATCTACTAGCTATATATTTTTCAAAAGGGGCGTGGTCCCCGCCCCCTAGGAACAGTTATAATTTAATTATTATATTTTTTCGTCTTTGCGTCTGAATCTCGCCAGAATGGCTACACGGATTTTGATGAAATTTGGGACACAGACAGTAGTCTACTAGCGAAATTTTTTTCGAACATGGAAAGAGGGGTGGGGGTCCCACGACCCTTCGAGAAATTATTTTTCATAATTTTTACACATTATAACTTTACGTATACTGGCCTTCACCAATATCACAGACTCAAGGGGTCAAATAAGTCGAGGGCTTACAAAGTAAGCAGTGATACCTTCCGCCCGCCTCCCCTCCTTTATCTCCCCCTCTGGTGTAAAATCTATAAATTGTTATAACTCAATATAAATTTTCTCCTAAATCAATATTTTTTGGTATCTGGTACATACAAAACGAGATCTAGACAATTTTGGAGGAACGATCAGTGGTCCTCTCCTCTACTCCCGCCATCCGCCCTCCATCAATTGTTTTTATTAGCACGCTTTTATTAGCTTTACCTGTATGTTTCTATGTAACTTTTTATTCGCTCCAATGCGCCTGCTGCCTTATTAACATGGTTTTATAATTAGCTTCACCTTATTTGTAATCCCGTAAGGGTCATATCGAGACCCTCCGGGATCATTTCTGAATGGTTTTCGGGATCGGTCCGGGATTACGCCGGAGTAATTTCGGGACTTTTTCGGGGTTATTTCGGGATCATTAGGGGTATCTTCCGGCATCATTTCTGCATGGTTTTCGAGATCCGTCCGCGATCCCGTCAGCGTCATTTCGGGACTATTTCGGGATAATTTGGGGTACCTGCCTGCATCATTTCTGGATGGTTTTCGGTATCCGTCCGGGATCCCGTCGGTGTCATTTCGGGACCATTTGGGGTCCATTCCGGCATCATTTCTGGATGGTTTTCGGGATCCGTCCGGGATCCTGTTGGGGTAATTTTGGGACTTTTGCGGGATCATTTGGGGTCTCTTCCGGCATCATTTCTGGATGGTTTTCGGGATCCGTCCGGGATCCCGTCGATGTCATTTCGGGACTATTACGGCATCATTTGGGGTGCCTTCCGGCATCATTTCTAGATAGTTTTCGGGATCCATCCGGGATCCCGTCGGGGTCATTTCGGAACTTTTTCTCGACTAATACAGGATCATTTGGGGAACCTTTCGGCATCATTTCTGGATGGTTTACGGGATCCGTCCGGGATCCCGTCGGCGTCATTTTGGGACTTTTGCGGGATCATTTGGGGTCTCTTCCGGCATCATTTCTGCATGGTTTACGGGATCCGTCCGGGATCCTGTCGGGGTCATTTTGGGACTTTTGCGGGATCATTTGGGGTCTCTTCCAGCATCATTTCTGGATGGTTTTCGGGATCCGTCCGGGATCCTGTCGGTGTCATTTTGAGACTTTTGCGGGATCATTTGGGGTCTCCTCCGGCATCATTTCTGGATGGTTTACGGGATCCGTCCGGGATCCTGTCGGGGTCATTTTGGGACTTTTGCGGGATCATTTGGGGTCTCTTCCGGCATCATTTCTGGATGGTTTACGGGATCCGTCCAGGATCCTGTCGGGGTCATTTTGGGACTTTTGCGGGATCATTTGGGGTCTCTTCCGGCATCATTTCTGGATGGTTTACGGGATCCGTCCGGGATCCTGTCGGGGTCATTTTGGGACTTTTGCGGGATCATTTGGGGTCTCTTCCGGCATCATTTCTGGATGGTTTACGGGATCCGTCCGGCATCCTGTCGGGGTCATTTTGGAACTTTTGCGGGATCATTTGGGGTCTCTTCCGACATCATTTCTGGATGTTTTACGGGATCCGTCCGGGATCCTGTCGGGGTCATTTTGGGACTTTTGCGGGATCATTTGGGGTCTCTTCCGACATCATTTCTGGATGTTTTACGGGATCCGTCCGGGATCCTGTCGGGGTCATTTTGGGACTTTTGCGGGATCATTTGGGGTATCTTCCGGCATCATTTCTGGATGGTTTATGGCATCCGTCCGGGAGCCTGTCGGGGTCAATTTGGGACTTTAGCGGGATCATTTGGGGTCTCCTCCGGCATCATTTCTGGATGGTTTTCGGGATTCGTCCGGGATCCCGTCGATGTCATTTCGGGACTATTTCGGCATCATTTGGGGTACCTTCCGCTATCAATTCTAGATGGTTTTCGGGATCCGTCCGGGATCCCGTCGGAGTCATTTCGGAATTTTTTCTCGACTAATACAGGATCATTTGGGGACCCTATCGGCATCATTTCTGTGTGGTTTTCGGGATCCGTTCGGGATCCCTTCAGGGTCATTTTGGGACTTTTTCTCGATTAATACGGGTTCCTTTGAGGTACCTTGCGGCATCATTTCTAGATGGTTTTCGGGATCCATCAGGGATCCCGTCGGGGTTATTTCTGGACTTTTTCTCGACTAATACGGGATCATTTGGGGTAGCTTCCGGCATCATTTCTCGATGGTTTTCGGGATCCGTCCGGGCTCCCTTCTTGGTCATTTCGGGACTTTTTCTCGACTTATACGGGATCATTTGGGGACCCTTTCGGCATCATTTCTCGATGGTTTTCGGGATCCGTCCGGGATCCCGTGGGGGTCATTTCGGGACTTTTTCTCGACTAATACGGGATCATTTGGGGACGCTTTCGGCATCATTTCTGGATGGTTTTCGGGATCCGTCCGGGATCCCGTCTTGGTCATTTCGGGACTTTTTCTCGACTTATACGGGATCATTTGGGGACCTTTTCGGCATCATTTCTGTATGGTTTTCGGGATCCGTTCGGGATACCTTCAGGGTAATTTTGGGACTTTTTCTCGACTAATACGGGTTCATTTGAGGTACCTTCCGGCATCATTGCTAGATGGTTTTCGGGATCCGTCCAGGATCCAATCAGGGTCATTTCGGGACTTTTTCTCGACTAATACGGGATCATTTGGGGACGCTTTCGGCATCATTTCTGGATGGTTTTCGGGATCCGTCCGGGATCCCGTCGGGGTCATTTCGGGACTATTTCGGGATCATTTGGGGTACCTTCCGGCATCATTTCTAGATGGTTTTCGGGATCCGTCCAGGATCCAATCAGGGTCATTTCGGGACTATTTTGGGATCATTTGGGTTACCTTCCGGCACCATTTCTATATGATTTTGAGGATCCGCCCGGGATCCCGTCGGGGTTATTTCGGGACTTTTTCTCGACTAATACGGGATCATTTGGCGACCCTTTTGGCATCATATCTGGATGCTTTTCGGGATCCGTCCGGGAACCCGTTGGGGTCATTTCGGGACTTTTTCTCGACTAATACGGGATCATTTGCGGACGCTTTCGGCGTCATTTGTGGATGGTTTTCGGGATCCGTCCGGGATCCCGTCTTGGTCATTTCGGGACTTTTTCTCGACTTATACGGGATCATTTGGGGACCCTTTCGGCATCATATCTGGATGCTTTTCTCGATCCGTCCGGGAACCAGTCGGGTTCATTTCGAGACTTTTTCTCGACTAATACGGGATCATTTGGGGACGCTTTCGGCATCATTTCTGTATGGTTTTCGGGATCCGTGCGGGATCCCGTCGGGGTCATTTCGGAACTATTTCGGGATCATTTGGGGTACCTTCCGGCATCATTTCTAGATGGTTTTCGGGATCCGTCCGGGATCCCGTCAGGTTCATTACGGAACTATTTCGGGATCCTTTGGGGTACCTTCCGGCATCATTTCTATATGGTTTTGAGGATCCGTCCGGCATCCCGTCGGGGTTATTTCGGGACTTTTTATCGACTGGTATCGGATCATTAGGGGACCCTTTCGGCATAATTTCTGGATGGTTTTCTGGATCCGTCCGGGATCCCTTCCGGGTCATTTCGGAACTTTTTTGGGACTATTTCGGGATCATTTGGGGTATTTTCCGGCATCATTTCTGTATGGTATTCGGGATCATTTGGGGTCCCTTCCGGCATAATTTCTGGATGGTTTTCGGTCATTTCGGGACTATTAGGGGACCTTTTGAGGAAATTCCGGCATCATTTCTGGATAGTTTTTGGGATCCGTGAGGGATCCCTTCGGGGTAATTTCTGAACTTTTCAGATATTGTTACGGGATTATTTTGGGTTTCCAAGATCATTTCTGGATGGATTTCGAGATCTGTCCGGGATCCCGTCAGGGTCATTTAGGAGTCCGTTCGAGATCCCGTCAGGGTCATTTCGGGACTATTAGGGGATCATTTGAGGACCTTTCCGGCATCATTTCTGGATAGTTTTCGGAATCCGTCTGGGATCCCGTCGGGGTCATTTCAGGACTTTTTCAGGACTAATACGGGATCATTTTGGGACCCTTCCGGAATCATTTCTGTATGGTTTTCGCGATCCGTCGTGGATCCCCTAAGGACCCTTCCTGGATATTTTCTGGATGGTTTTTGAGAACCGTCCGGGAGCCCGTCAGGGTCATTTCGGAACTTTTTCGGGACTATTTCGGGATCATTTTGGTACCCTTCAGGCATCATTTCTTTGTGGTTCTCTGGATAAGTCTAGAATCGTGTCGTTGTCATTTCGGGTTTTTTGGGACTATTCCGGGAACTTTTGGAGACCCTTCCGTGGCATTTCTAAATGGTTTTCGGGATCTGTCCGCGATAGCGTCGGGGTCATTTCGTGGATTTTTCTGGATAATTTCGGGATCATTTGGGGATCCTGTCAGGTTATCAGCTCATTTAGTTCTTTTTTTACTCAATTACAAAAATAAAATGTATTGGACAGAAACATCTTTTTAAACAGATAACTTGATAAGCAGGCTAACGTGAATATCCCATATATTTAATTTTCTCCTTGCGGACGGGGCCGCGGGTAAAGGCTAGTATATTATAAATGGCAAAGTTTGGATGTTAAGATGTTTGGATGTTTGGATGTTTGTCCAGACGTTTGTCTTTGTGACTCAATAACGCAAGAACGGCTGGACCGATTTGTATGAAATTTTGCACACATATAGCCAATAGTCTAGAAGGATCTACTAGCTATATATTTTTCAAAAGGGGCGTGGTCCCCGCCCCCTAGGAACAGTTATAATTTAATTATTATATTTTTTCTTTGCGACTGAATCACGCCAGAATGGCTACACGGATTTTGATGAAATTTGGGACACAGACAGTAGTCTACTAGCGAAATTTTTTTCGAACATGGAAAGAGGGGTGGGGGTCCCACGACCCCTTCGAGAAATTATTTTTCATAATTTTTACACATTATAACTTTACGTATACTGGCCTTCACCAATATCACAGACTCAAAGGGTCAAATAAGTCGAGGGCTTACAAAGTAAGCAGTGACACCCTCCGCCCGCCCCTTTATCTCCCCCTCTGGTGTAAAATCCATAAATTGTTATAACTCAATCTATATTTTCTCCTAAATAAATAGTTTTTGGTATCTGGTACATACAGAACGAGATCTAGACAATTTTGGAGGAACGATCAGTGGTCTTCTCCTCTACTCCCGCCATCCGCCCTCCATCAATTGTTTTTATTAGCACGCTTTTATTAGCTTTACCTGTATGTTTCTATCTAACTTTTTATTCGCTCCAATGCGCCTGCTGCCTTATTAACATGGTTTTATAATTAGCTTCACCTTATTTGTAATCCCGTAAGGGTCATATCGAGACCCTTCCGGGATCATTTCTGGATGGTTTTCGGGATCGGTCCGGGATTACGCCGGGGTAATTTCGGGACTTTTTCGGGACTATTTCGGGATCATTTTGGGACCCTTCCGGGATCATTTCTGTATAGTTTACGGGATCCGTCCGGGATCCCGTCGGGGTTATTTTGGAACATTTTCGGGACTATTCCGGAATCATTTCGGGACTATTTCGCGATCATTTGGGGACCCTTCCGGCATCATTTCTGGATGGTTTTCGGGATCCGTCCGGGATATCGTCGGGTTCATTTGGGGACTTTTTCGAGATCATTTGGGGGCTCTTCCGGCATCATTTCTGGATGATTTTCGAGATCCGTCCGGGATATCGTCGGGTTCATTTGGGGACTTTTTCGGGATCATTTGGGGGCTCTTCCGGCATCATTTCTGGATGATTTTCGAGATCCGTCCGGGATATCGTCGGGTTCATTTGGGGACTTTTTCGGGATCATTTGGGGGCTCTTCCGGCATCATTTCTGGATGGTTTTCGGGATCCGTCCGGGATCTCGTCGCGGTCATTTGGGGACTTTTTCGGGATCATTTTGGGGCTCATCCGGCATCATTTCTGGATGGTTTTCGGGATCCGTCCGGGATCCCGTCGGGGTCATTTCGGGACTTTTTCGCGACTAATACGGGATCATTTGGGAACCCTTTCGGCATCATTTCTGGATGGTTTTCGGGATCCGTCCGGGATCCCGTCGGGGTCATTTCGGGACTTTTTCGCGACTAATACGGGATCATTTGGGAACCCTTTCGGCATCATTTCTGGATGGTTTTCGGGATCCGTTCGGGATCCCATTAGGGTAATTTCGGGACTATTAGGGGATCATTTGGGAACCTTTCCGGCATCATTTCTGGATAATTTTCGGGATCCGTCCGGGATGCCGACGAGGTCATTTCGGGACTATTGCGGGATCATTTGGGATACCTACCGTCATCATTTCTGGATGGTTTTTGGGATTCGTCCGGGATCCCGTCGTGGTCCTTTCGGGACTTTTTTTCGACTAATACGGGATCATTTGCGGACCCTTTCGGCATCATTTCTGGATAGTTGTCGGGATCCCGTCACGGTCATTTCGGGACTATTGGGGGATCATTTGAGGACCTTTCCGGCATCATTTCTGTATTGTTTTCGGAATTCTTTCGGGATCCCGTCAGGGTCATTTTGGGACTTTTTCGGGGCTAATACGGGATCATTTGGGGATCCTCTAGGGGTCGTTTCGTGACTTTTTCTGTTTTATTTCGGGATCATTTGGGGACCCTTCCGGCATAATTTCTTGATGGTTTGCCGGATCCATCAGGGTCATTTCGGGACCATTTTGGGATTATTTGGGGACCCTTCCGAGATCATTTCTGGATCCGTCCGGGATGCCGTAGGAGCCATTTCGGGATTTTTTGTTACTTTTCCGGGATAGTTTTTGGACCCTTCCGGGATCATTTCTGGATCTGTGCGGGATCCCATCTGGGTCATTTCCGGACTATTTCGGGATCATTTTGGGATCCTTCCGGAATCATTTCTGTATGGTTTTCGCGATCCGTCGTTGATTCCCTCGGAGCCATTTCGGAACCTTTTCTGGAGTATGTCGGGGTCATTTGGGGACTTTTTCGGGATCATTTGGGGCTCTTCCGGCATCATTTCTGGATGGTTTTCGGGATCCGTGCGGGATCTCGTCGGGGTCATTTGGGGACTTTTTCGGGATCATTTGGGGGCTCTTCCGGCATCATTTCTGGATGGTTTTCGGGATCCGTCCGGGATATCGTCGGGGTCATTTGGGGACTTTTTCGGGATCATTTGGGGGCTCTTCCGGCATCATTTCTGGATGGTTTTCGGGATCCGTCCGGGATCCCATCAGGGTAATTTCGGGACTATTAGGGGATCATTTGTGGACCTTTCCGGCATCATTTCTGGATAATTTTCGGTATCCGCCCGGGATGCCGACGAGGTCATTTCGGGATTATTTCAGGATCATTTAGGATACCTACCGGCATCATTTCTGGATGGTTTTTGGGATTCGTCCGGGATCCCGTCGGGGTCATTTCGGGACTTTTTCTCGACTAATACGGGATCATTTGCGGACCCTTTCGGCATAATTTCTGGATAGTTGTCGGGATCCGTTCGGGATCCCGTCACGGTCATTTCGGAACTATTAGGGGATCATTTGAGGAACTTTCCGCCATCATTTCTGGATAGTTTGTGGAATCCTTTCGGGATCCCGTCAGGGTCATTTCGGGGCTTTTTCGGGATCATTTAAGGATGGCTTTCAGGATTCGTCCGGGAACCCGTCAGGGTAATTTCTGGACTTTTCCGAGACTATTTCGGGATCATTTTGGGACCTTCCCAAGATCATTTCTGGATGGATTTCGGGATTTGTCCGGGATGCCCTCAGGGTCATTTTGAGACTATTAGGTGAGCATTTGAGGACCGTTCCGGCATCACTTCTGGATGGTTTTCGGTATCCGTTCAGATTCCCGTCGGAATAATTGCGGGACTTTTTCGGGATCATTGGGGTCCCTTCCGACATCATTTCTGGATGGTTTTTGGGATTCGTCCGGCATCCCCTCGGGGTCATTTCGGGACTTTTTCTCGACTAATACGGGATCATTTGCGGGCCCTTTCGGTATCATTTCTGGATAGTTGTCGGGATCCGTTCGGGATCCCGTCAGGGTCTTTTCGGAACTATTGGGAGATCATTTGAGGACCTTTCCGGCATCATTTCTGGTTAGTTTCCGGGATCCTTTCCGGGTCCCATCAGGGTAATTTCGGGACTTTTTCGGCATTATTTAAGATTGGTTTTCAGGATTCGTCCGGGATCCTTCAGGGTAATTTCTGGACTTTTCCCAGGCTATTTCGGGATAATTTTGGGACCCTCCCAAGATCATTTCTGGATGGATTTCGGGATCTGTCCGGGATGCCGTCAGGGTCATTTTGGGACTATTAGGTGATCATTTGAGGACCTTTTCGGCATCACTTCTGGATGGTTTTCGGTATCCGCTCAGGATCCCGTCGGAATTATTGCGGGACTTTTTCGGGATCTTTTGGTGTCCCTTCCGGCATCATTTCTGGATGGTTTTTGGGATTCGTCCGGCATCCCGTCGGGTTAATTTCGGGACTTTTTCTCGACTAATATGTGATCATTTGCGGGCCCTTTCGGCATTATTTCTAGATAGTTGTCGGGATCCGTTCGGGATCCCGTCAGGGTCTTTTCGGAAATATTAGGTGATCATTTGAGGACATTTCCGGCATCATTTCTGGATAGTTTTCGGGATCCTTTCGGGGTCCAGTCAGGGTCATTTCGGGACTTTTTCGCGATCATTTAGAGATGGCTTTCAGGATTCGTCCGGGAACCCGTCAGGGTAATTTCTGAACTTTTCCGAGACTATTTCGGGATAATTTTGGGACCTTCCCAAGATCATTTCTGGATGGATTTTGGGATCAGTCCGGGATGCCGTCAGGGTTATTTTGGTATTAGGTGATCATTTGAGGACCTTTCCGGCATCACTTCTGGATGGTTTTCGGTATCCGATCAGGATCCCCTCGGAATCATTGCGGGACTTTTTCGGGATCATTTGGGGTCCCTCATTTCTGGATGGATTTCGGGATCTGTCCGAGATCCCGTCAGGGTCATTTCGGGACTTCTTCGGGACTATATCGGGATCATTTCTGAATGGTTTATGGGATCCGTCCATGACCCCTTAAGGGTCATTTCGGGACTATTAGGTGATCATTTGAGGATCTTTCCGGCATCACTTCTGGATGATTTTCGGTATCCGTTCGGGATCCCGTCGGAATCAAAGCGGGACTTTTACGGAATCATTTGGGATTCCTTCCGGCATCATTTCTGGATGGTTTTCGGGATTTGTCCGGGATCCCGTCGGGGTTATTTCGGGACCTTTTCGGGGCTAATACGGGATCATTTGGGGATCCTCTAGGGGTCGTTTCGTGACTTTTTCTGTATTATTTCGGGATCATTTTGGGACCCTTTCGGCAAAATTTCTTGATGGTTTGCCGGATCCATCAGGGTCATTTCGGGACCATTTTGGGATCATTTGGGGACCCTTCCGAGATCATTTCTGGATCCGTCCGGGATGCCGTAGGAGCCATTTCGGGATTTTTTGTTACTTTTCCGGGATAGTTTTTGCACCCTTCCGAGATCATTTCTGGATCTGTGCGGGATCCCATATGGGTCAATTCCGGACTATTTCGGGATCATTTTGGAATCCTTCCGGAATCATTTCTGTATGGTTTTCGCGATCCATCGTGGATCCCCTCGGAGCCATTTCGGAACTTTTTCTGGAGTTAGTCGGGATAATTTAGGGACCCTTCCTGGATATTTTCTGGATGGTTTTTGAGATCCGCCCGGGAGCCCGTCAGGGTCATTTCGGAACCTTTTCGGGATCATTTTGGAATACCTTCAGGGATCATTTCTGTGTGGTTCTCTACATACGTCTAGAATCGTGTCGCTCTCATTTCGGGTTTTTTTGGGACTATTCGGGGAACTTTTGGAGACCCTTTCGGGGCATTTCTGGATGGTTTTCGGTATCCGTCCGCGATAGCGTTGGGTCATTTCGTAGCTCTTTCTGGATAATTTCGGGATCATTTGGGATCCTATCAGGTTATCAGCTCATTTAGTTTTTTTTTACTCAATTACAAAAATAAAATGCATTAGACAGAAAACAAAATTTTAAACAGATAATAAGCAGGCTAACGCGAATAGCCCATATATTTAAAATTTTCCTTGCGGACGGGGCCGCGGGTAAAGGCTAGTAGTTTTATAAAACTCAAAATAACACCTAGCGATGCTTTAATCACCATTTAACCTCTTTTCTTTAGGTTTTTAGTACATAACTGCCACTTCCACCTATCTATGTATATATAGGAAAAGAAGTGAGTAATATTCACTACATAAAAATATTTCAAATATAACTCAATGCTACCACTTTTTTCATAAATCTACTATTTTCTGAAAAATCTACCACTAAACAAAATTTTAAAGTGCGCACACTGTTAATCGCTCGACTAAGTTGACCGAGTATGAGCGTCTACGTCCCGCTCTAAAATGTTAACTATGTATTGGTTGTTGACCGAGTATGAGCGTCTACGTCCCGCTCTAAAATGTTAACTATGCATTGGTTAACTTTTCTGAGCTCATCATTTTTTTCAAATCTAACCGTTTGTTTGGCAATAAAAAAAGTGCGGGTATTCCCCGAATTCCTGTGTGAAAAATTATTGTCGGTGTCGCGTGGCGCAAATGTAGTTAGTCATGGGCATTTAAACTTGTGAGTTGTGTACTTGCGTTAACTTGTGGTAAAGCTTGTGTTTTGGTAAACTTTTTCGCGATTCTACTGTATTAACTTTAGAATATTACAAAATTAACCTAATTCATTCGATTTACCGACTCGTTCGGCATCGTGAACTATTAAATCTGTTTAATTAATCGACAATTGGAAGTTCGAGTGACAGATAACCAGCAAACTAAAAGACCGAGGACGGATGAACTCGAAAATGGAAAGTACGAATTTTCAATTAAAGTGTGATTCGGCTTTTTCCATCGAGCATACATTGCTATTTTCATATAATCGTTAAACATTTAATAAAATTTCATGAATGAGAGTACTTTTTAACAGTCGAGTATAAATAACAGTAGCGAGCAATATATTTGCAACAGCATTTTTTCGTGAGATCACTCAGATATAGTATGTTTATGCATATACTGATGTCGCGGCAAGGAAACAAGTGCATATAGCTTGTTTTTATAGCTTTTTTTTTAATATCAAAGGAGGAATCTTGTGTCTACGTATTTCTAATTCGCTACATCAATCAGCATAAAAAAAACTCAAGTAGATAAACTTCATAACATGCAAATATTGCTCACTGCTTCTATGTGAGTCAAAGAGAATTCTTGAATAACGTGAAATAAATATTTACAGGACTGAAACTCTGATGGAAAAGATAATAAGAAACGACGAGCTATCAAGAGCATCAAAGAATATTTTTGCAAACTGCCAAAACTTCAAGAATAGGTCTGCGATGATACAAATGTAGAAAACGGAAGTACTGTTCAACTCTTAACTCATACTGATCGCGACGCTAATACATTGTTGGTTGATAACAATAATGAGAAAACGTTGCATTCAACATCTATGAATACTGAATCGGGTTGGAATGTACCTATATCACTTTCACAAAATTCTATTGTTGAAAAATACGACATAGGTAATTTTGTGGGAAAAAACATTTATTAGATGATTATACGAAGTACCACTTACTAAAATATCCTTGGGCACCACTGAAGGACTATATCTTCCCTTTTTCGAGTCATAGAAAAAAGGAAAAATAGAAAAGCGATACTTTAAACATCATTTTTTAACTGAATATGAGTGGCTTGTTTATTCTGAACAAAAAAGGATGTTTTTGTAAATATTTTTTCTTAATTGCAAGTGATACTGGTGACTCGAAATCGAATGTTCCTCTCAATGCACTTGTCAAAGTTCCTGTGACATCATTTGCAAAGTTCTTCTGTAACGCTATTAACAAATATCACTCTAAGTCAGCCCTTTTTAGTCAAGATTTCATAAATACTTATGAAAATCCAGGAAACGAAATCACTAATTTGCTTTCTTCTCATCACAAGGAACAAGATGAGAAAAATAGAAGTTTGTTGGAGATTATTATAAAAACTATTATTCTTTGTGGGCGATAGAATTTAGCATTAAGAGGCCATATAGATGACGGCAAACTTAATTTTTCTGAATCAGCAAGAAACGAGGGTAATTTTAGGGAAATTTTGAAATTTTTAGTCGCTGCAGGTCATAAAGAGCTTGAAGAACTTTTAAATTCTACACATCCAAGAGCTACTTATATAAGCAATGAAATTCAATAAATTTTTATAGAGAGGGTTAAAAAAGCTAGATTTTTTGCAATTATTTTCGATGAAACTACTGATTGTAGTCATACTGAGCAACTCAGCCTTTGTTTGCGGTATTTATATGATGGCAATATAAGAGAAGATTTTGTAACTTTCCTTGATGCGTACGATTCGATCCAAGAAGAAGATGTTATAAATGGAGAAAAAAAATTGACAGTTGTAGCCTTGACACACATAGTGATCGATATTTTTAATAATTTAGATTAGATTGCGTTGGAATTGGAGCGGATGGATGTTCTGTAATGACATCAGAAGTTAAGGGAGCTGTGCAGGAACTTCTTAAAATATGTACCAATGCTAATCATTGTCCGTGTTTCAACCATTGTCTTAATAACTCGCTTGCGAAAACGTCGAAAGTTCTTCAAACAAAGGATTGTATTGCGCTCATGAAAAAAATTATCAGTTTTCGAAATCAGTCTCCGAAACGTACCATAGTTTTCAAAAAACATCTGCAGGAATCATTAAGTGGACTATGTGAAGCGCGCTGGTCTGAAAAAAATGATGGTATAATGCAGTTTGAAGAAAACATCACAAAAATTGTTGCTCCGTTTCAAGAAATTTCTACTTGGCAAGATTCAACAACAAGTTCTGAGGCCCGTTCTATGTTGAAATCTATTTGCGAGTTCGTGATTTCAATGATTTGTTTGAGCAATGTACTTTCTGTTACACGACCACTAAGCTTGCTTTTGCAAACACCGTCAGTAGATTTGAATCAAGCTTCTGAAGCATTGAGTGACACTTTGCGAACATTAAAAAACCATAGACTTGAAGCAGAAAGTCGTTTTTCGGGACTTTACAAAAAAATAGTCACTTTAGCAGATGAGTTGAAGTTTGATATTGTCCTCCCTCGAATTGCTAAAAAGCAAATACATAGAGCGAATTACACTTCATCAGACGCTGAAGAGTATTATCCAAAAGCAATTTATATACCTCTTTTTGATCATATCATTCTTGGTTTACAAGGTAGAGTACCTGAAGATACATTGCAAGTTTTTAATCTTAATTTGCTACTCCTATCGCGAATCATCAAAGATAATACACTGCAAAAAAAGAATTTGTCTAAAGAGCTTGTCCAAGATCTTGGTAAACGATACGCATCTCTTATTGGAGGAAATGAAATTAATCTAGATGGAGAGTACGAAGTGTGGTGAGAACGCTGGTCTGATGAGCAACACAAAAAATCAATTCCATTATCACCTGAAAAAGTTTTAAATGATTGCACTGAATATGCGTTTCCATCAATAAATGCTCTTGTCAAAATTCTGGCCATGCTTTCAGTTAGCAATGCTTGTGTTGAAAGGAGTTTTTCGACACCTCGCCGGTTGAAAACGTGGTTACGGTCCACAATGTCCGAGAACAGACTCACTGGTCTTGCACTTTTAAATACCCATTTCGATATTGAGATTGATATTGATAATATAATTGAAAGATATATAAAACAAGGGAAGCATAGAATTAAATTTACTGTGTGATTTAAAAAATTTGATGTACTATTGTTAATTTGAATAACTAAATGAAAACAAATATGTGTATGAAATTATTAAAGAATGTAAAAAAATACTAATAAATTTACCTCTAAAAAATAACGGTGTGCTATACGATTCCCTTGTTGTTTTGTCTTGCATTTTCACGTATAAAGTATCTTGATGTGAACTTTGTTCAAAACACATCAGCTATTGGGAGAAACATTTACTGACTGAAACCCCCCCCCCCCCCCCCCCCCTCAAAAAGCAGCCTGGATCCGCCACTGTATGTACGTAAATAAATCAATCATCATTTACACACATATGTACATACAAGGCAACGAAGAGATACTCCAAAAACACATGTAATCATCAGCCGAAGTAGTACTGACGCATATACCCGCATATGGCTATAAGAGAGACATAAACTACAAATAGGTATACATGTACATAGCTAATAACCAAGCAAGGGATACAGTTGTTGTGGAATACAGTTTCGCGAAATGACTAGACCTTAGGAGAAATGCATGAACGAGAAAACTGAGAGTATAAAAGCCGCGCAAGCTGAGGAATCAGTAATCAGTTTTATTTAAACACTCTATCAGTTGCGAAGTATAATTGTACTACTCCCAAAGTAATCTAATAAAGACCACTTTGCAATACAGAATATTGGAGTTATTTATTCGACAGTTCAGCGATACGAACGTTAGCAGAAGGTTGCAAATAAGCGGAATTCCCCAAAATTCGTTACAATATCATTAACATTGCGATAACTTTTCTGTTTATTAACTTAGGGAAATGGTTCGAAAGGAACAATGTCATGAATTTGGAAGTACTTTTGTTTGGTAAAAAGGATAATTTAGGGGGTTAGACCACAATTAGCTGACCTAATCATGTGAAAACAACTTCATAGCTCGAAAGGACATTGAAAGCACATATGCAGCTTTTGAAGATCAAAATTAAAACCACGACGTACTAACTTTAAAAATCGTATGTCAAATAATCAATTTACAATAAAAAAACAATTTCGAAGGATAAAAAAAAAATTTAAAACAATTTTTGCAAAACCCTCTCAACACAAGTGAACTTTTACATCTTTTTTACGACCCAGCCTAATGTGCTGTAAGGAGAACTAGGGAATGTGTAAGCGTATGCGTAATGTGTAATATTTGTATGTGTACTATGTGGAGTACTAGAGAATGTATAAGGGTGGGCGTATGTAGTATTTGTTGATGTATGGATTAATAAAAAAATTAGAGCGTAACTTTTGTCACTACCCTTAAGTGTAATGTGGGAACAAGGTATGTACGTGGTAGAGTTGATATGAGCGAAATCATACATCAACTCAAGAAAAACATGTCACATATATATAAGTGAACGAGCAAATATGAGCAAATGCGTGTTAACAAAAGAAAAAATGTTAATTAAATAAAATCGATTGAACAAAAATAAAATAACATTAAATAAAATAAAATAAAAAATATATATAATAAAAAAGCACAAAATTAAATCAAATAAAATTAAATTAACCTGATTTTGGTTCGATGAGTTATCACTATGTTGTCGATTTGTTACAAATTTGTCATCGGTTACTTACCGAAAAGTTATCGATATATTATAAATACGATATACATTTTTTAGAAAGCTTTTAAATTCGTTATCCTAGTGTTGCCAATTGTTTATCGGCGTGTTATTGAAAAGTTATCGATGTCATTGTCAAAACTGTATCGATTTGTTATCAATTTCTTATGGGAGTGTTACCAGTTTGTTATCGGCATATCATCGATTTGTTAACGACGACCCATCGGTTTGTTATGATACAGGTACCTAAAAAACTTTAATCTAAAATCGATGACAAATGTGTAACCCTTCTATGGCAAGCCGATAAGAGACCAATGATGCCTCGGCATAGCAAGCCGATTACGAACCGAGAAGTCAACGATAATTATTCTGTTGGTGAGTTGTTACTAATAAGAAGCCGACGAAGCTCTTCTCAAAAAGCCCGAACTATTTTTTTCTTGTAAAGTTCCTTCTTTTGTGGGTTAATTTCAACTCCTGGGCGAGCTCTAGTTAACTAAACACAAGTAAATACGGCTATTAAGATGTGAAATATATAGAGAACAGATGTAAATAAGCGCCATTTTCGATTAATATAAACTAAAAAATATACTTGTAATCCTCACGCTAAGTTTTACGATTCTTGCACGAAATAGCTTTGACCATGAATCACTTATCTGAAATACATACTGTAACGAATTTGGGAAATTCCGCCTATTTGAAACCTTCTGCTAGCGTTCGAATCGGTCCTATTAAGGTGGCAGACACACTATAGCAAACAACAATATTATATATTAAATAATTTATACCTCATTTATTGGCAATTTAATACCGCAAAAAAAAATTTAAAGCTGCGTCCGGTTCCGAGAAACGGGAGTGTCTGCTAGGTTAAGACTCAAGCCAGCAGACACTTCGTGAAAACACGACATACGACTTCCGAACGACTTGGATAATTGATATTACATTTATTGGCAATTTAATACCGCAAAAAAAAAATTTAAAGCTGCGTCCGGTTCCGAGAAACGGGAGTGTCTGCTAGCTTAAGACTCAAGCCAGCTTAAGATTCAAGCCAGCAGACACTTCGTGAAAACACGACCTACGACATCCGAACGACTTGGATAATTGATATTACATTTATTGGCAATTTAATACCGCAAAAAAAATTAAAGCTGCGTCCGGTTCCGAGAAACGGGAGTGTCTGCTAGCTTAAGACTCAAGCCAGCAGACACTTCGTGAAAACACGACCTACGACTTCCGAACGACTTGGATAATTGATATTACATTTATTGGCAATTAAATACCGCAAAAAAAAATTTAAAGCTGCGTCCGGTTCCGAGAAACGGGAGTGTCTGCTAGCTTAAGACTCAAGCCAGCAGACACTTCGTGAAAACACGACCTACGACTTCCGAACGACTTGGATAATTGATATTACATTTATTGGCAATTTAATACCGCAAAAAAAAATTTAAAGCTGCGTCCGGTTCCGAGAAACGGGAGTGTCTGCTATCTTAAGACTCAAGCCAGCAGACACTTCGTGAAAACACGACCTACGACTTCCGAACAACTTGGATAATTGATATTACATTTATTGGCAATTTAATACCGCAAAAAAAATTTAAAGCTGCGTCCGGTTCCGAGAAACGGGAGTGTCTGCTAGCTTAAGACTCAAGCCAGCAGACACTTCGTGAAAACACCACCTACGACTTCCGAACGACTTGGATAATTGATATTACATTTATTGGCAATTAAATACCGCAAAAAAAATTTAAAGCTGCGTCCGGTTCCGAGAAACGGGAGTGTCTGCTAGCTTAAGACTCAAGCCAGCAGACACTTCGTGAAAACACGACCTACGACTTCCGAACGACTTGGATAATTGATATTACATTTATCGGCAATTAAATACCGCAAAAAAAATTTAAAGCTGCGTCCGGTTCCGAGAAACGGGAGTGTCTGCTAGCTTAAGACTCAAGCCAGCAGACACTTCGTGAAAACACGACCTAGGACTTCCGAACGACTTGGATAATTGATATTACATTTATTGGCAATTTAATACCGCAAAAAAAATTAAAGCTGCGTCCGGTTCCGAGAAACGGGAGTGTCGGCTAGCTTAAGATTCAAGCCAGCAGACACTTCGTGAAAACACGACGTACGACTTCCGAACGACTTGGATAATTGATATTACATTTATTGGCAATTTAATACCGCAAAAAAAATTAAAGCTGCGTCCGGTTCCGAGAAACGGGAGTGTCGGCTAGCTTAAGATTCAAGCCAGCAGACACTTCGTGAAAACACGACCTACGACTTCCGAACGACTTGGATAATTGATATTACATTTATTGGCAATTAAATACCGCAAAAAAAATTTAAAGCTGCGTCCGGTTCCGAGAAACGGGAGTGTCTGCTAGCTTAAGACTCAAGCCAGCAGACACTTCGTGAAAACACGACCTACGACTTCCGAACGACTTGGATAATTGATATTACATTTATTGGCAATTAAATACCGCAAAAAAATTTAAAGCTGCGTCCGGTTCCGAGAAACGGGAGTGTCTGCTAGCTTAAGACTCAAGCCAGCAGACACTTCGTGAAAACACGACCTAGGACTTCCGAACGACTTGGATAATTGATATTACATTTATTGGCAATTTAATACCGCAAAAAAAATTAAAGCTGCGTCCGGTTCCGAGAAACGGGAGTGTCGGCTAGCTCAAGATTCAAGCCAGCAGACACTTCGTGAAAACACGACCTACGACTTCCGAACGACTTGGATAATTGATATTACATTTATTGGCAATTTAATACCGCAAAAAAAATTAAAGCTGCGTCCGGTTCCGAGAAACGGGAGTGTCGACTAGCTTAAGATTCAAGCCAGCAGACACTTCGTGAAAACACGACCTACGACTTCCGAACGACTTGGATAATTGATATTACATTTATTGGCAATTAAATACCGCAAAAAAAATTTAAAGCTGCGTCCGGTTCCGAGAAACGGGAGTGTCTGCTAGCTTAAGACTCAAGCCAGCAGACACTTCGTGAAAACACGACCTACGACTTCCGAACGACTTGGATAATTGATATTACATTTATTGGCAATTAAATACCGCAAAAAAAATTTAAAGCTGCGTCCGGTTCCGAGAAACGGGAGTGTCTGCTAGCTTAAGACTCAAGCCAGCAGACACTTCGTGAAAACACGACCTACGACTTCCGAACGACTTGGATAATTGATATTACATTTATTGGCAAAAAAAAAACCGCAAAAAAAATTAAAGCTGCGTCCGGTTCCGAGAAACGGGAGTGTCGGCTAGCTTAAGATTCAAGCCAGCAGATACTTCGTGAAAACACGACCTACAGCTTCCGAACGACTTGGATAATTGATATTACATTTATTGCCAATTTAATACCGCAAAAAAAATTTAAAGCTGCGTCCGGTTCCGAGAAACGGGAGTGTCTGCTAGCTTAAGACTCAAGCCAGCAGACACTTCGTGACAACACGGCGTACAGCTGCCTAACGACTACCATAATTTATACCTTATTGATTGCCTAAATGTTTCGCTGTCCTGAAAAATATTTTCACTATACCAAAAGGAAAAATTAAATTTTATATTTTGCCGACCCTAATAAACATAAATTATAACTTTCGAAAATCAGTGAGTTGCATGTTAATGTTTACTCAAAACTTAGCAACACTTAACTTCACTTAGAAGTCTGTTGAATTTTGATTTTCTATGTAAGTTCTAAGTGACGTTTACATTTCATTTGTTTGTTTCCATTTCATTTTGACATACAAATTGACATTTATTGATTATGATGCCAGAGTGTATGCGCTAAGTGGAGTATAATCGGTGATAAATTGCCAAGTTTACGCCAAGTCAAGTCCAGTCTATGCTAAGTATCAGTAATGGGCCCTTAAGTCTGAAGCCAGCAGACGCTTCGCGAAAACACGTATGAACATTCATACATACATATGTACACATGTACAATGTACATGTTAGCGCGCATACAATGATTTAAGTATTGCGTAAATTTAGTTGCATCAATATGTTGATTGTTTTTGTGTTGATGATGTTTGCAACTATAACGGTTTATAAAATACATGTCGGTCTTCTTTCTTTCGAAAATCAGAGAAAAGTTTGTGGATATTTCGTATTTGTATTTTCCCGCTTGCGCGCAGGATTTCTGATAACGGGTACATATGTATGTACATATGTGCTTTAGGGTGTGCCGAGAAAAACAAGTTTTCAATTTCTATCCTCTCAAATGTTTCTATTTTATTTAAAAAAAAAACCTCACCAAAGATGGGTCCTATAACTCCACTCTACGGTGTACGATATTTTTATTTTATTTTCCCATTTCGTTAACATGGGAAAAATAATTTTTTGTCCTAACTTAAATTTACTTAACTTTTTACGAAAATCTTTTATGTGCCGTTTTGCCTAGTTTTGAAGTCTTGTACAGGTTACAAAAAGTTTTTATGATTTTTTTCTAATCATATCATTTGAAAACACTCCTTAAGGCATTGAGACCTTAATTACGAATTTATGTTATTATTATATTGTTTTAGTTATGGCTATGTGAATTTATGCTTTATCATTTCAATACACTTTTTAAGTGTGAAATAACTGTTTACACAATTTCGTCAAAGAACACAACTTCAAATGGCCATGACTTTTGGAAAAAAATCGTAATTAAGATCTCAATATATAAAAGAGTGTTTATAAATGATATGATTAGAGAAAAAAATCATAAAAATTGTTTGTAACCTGACAAGACCTTAAAACTAGGCGGGAAATCCGTTTTTCCGGTACCACTTAGGGTGGAGTAATAGGACCAAACTTTGGTGAGGGTTTTATTCTTACATCAAATAGAAACATTTCAGAGGATAGAATTTGGGCAACATTTTTTTCGAACCACCCTAATATGCACTTTTTCCTATGTACCCGTTAGCGCAGAAATCCTGCGCGCATGCCATTTGAAACATGGAAATACAAACTTTTCTCTGATTTTCGAAAAATAGTAGAGCGAGATGTATTTTAGAAACCGTTATAGTAGCAAACATATCAGTTTGTGCTAACACATACACAATCAACATATTCATGCAACTAAATTTATTCATTACTCAAATCATTTGTAGTAAGTATGCTCGCTGCCTTGAATTCATCATTCATTCCTGAAAAAATGTATCAATTCGTTTTAATAGATTGATACATAGTTTTTGAGTCATTTCGTCTGAATTTTATATAATTTGTGAAACAAAATTCTGAAATTAATAATATTTAAAACAAAACATCACCGCACTATTTTGGCTAAACGGATCTCACAACTGAATTTTATAAAATTTTACCAGCGCTCAGTTTTAAATAAATGTCGCTGTAAAGGTTTTTCTATTTAACATATCGAAACGCGTTTATTTAAACGGAATTATTATTTGTACGTTTCTTAACAAACACTACTTATTTTAAACAAAACTAATACCAACAAAATAATTATGTAGAAGAAATACGGTTTATCTATAGGTATATATAATATAGATATAAAGGAACAAATAAATATCATTCTAAAATTTGATTTACTATAAAACTGCATATTCAAACATGTTTTAGAAAGCTTACTGAAAATTTGTAGTTCCCATGACAGGGACAGAGGTTGAATCTTCCAGAATAAAAATGTATACATTTAAGATTTTTTGTATCTTTGTATCCACTCATTAAAAATGTATTCAAATGTATACAATTGTATCCAAACGGCAACCCTGGCATGCACATTGTACATATCTGTTTTCATATGTACGCACTAGGGTAGATCTCCTGCTATCTCATGCTATTAGAAAATATTGTTTAGGACAACGAAAAATTTAGCCTGTCAAAATTGCAGGTTTTAATTTTAATGTTAAGAGGTGCATCATGCGAATCTAGTTTTCTCTTACAAATTACATGGGGAATTTTTATTCGATGTGTACCTACGTTAGCGTTTTCTTTTCTGGCAAAAGTGTTATGACTTTTGTACGCGGCGCAAGAGTTGTAAATATATTTTTTTCTATTCTAAAAAGCAGGTAACGCCTTTACGGGTATTTCGTTCTTTTGTGTAATTGTTGCCTGCTCGCAACGCAAAAGCGTTACACTTTTACCCTGCAAAAAATGGCGGTGTGGCAGTACAACCCTGCTAAACCAGCTGATCGTGGCATTTTATTTTCATATGTTTTTTTATACTCGCGTATACCTTTCGTTTGCGCATGAAAAAAACGCCTATCTTCTCTTAGATAATGCTTAGGAGACCCATCTAGCGGCAGTGGTTAAATAACTAACATAACATCACAGGGTGTACCGAAAAGCGGAGACACAACCCTCTGATGGCCATAGGGTATAACATATAGCTGAACCGGTTGCGATGAATTGTGGACACACATAGAATACATAGAATTAGTGTAGAGGGTGAAACAAAGACACATATTTCAGTTACATCTCAGTATAATGCGTATTGAAATTTAATAGGACAAATTTTATGCGCAGCAATTTCAGAGGTGTAATTAAAGTTTGTCGCTTAGCAGTCCATATAAAACTTAAGCGTAAACGTATATAGAACTAAAAAAAACACAGCTATTAATTATGTGGGTACACACATGTCTGTTTGTATTATGAGTTCATCATCTAATATTGAAATGTCAATGCGACAGTTATGTACATTATTAAATGATAAGGTAATGATTGAATTCAAAGTAAATGCATTTGCAAGTGTTCCTGACCTACGACAACAAGCAGGGTGTGAAAAATTCCTAGTTATACATCAAGCAAGGAATATGTATGTAAGTTGAAGGAAGATATTAATCTTTTTCATAGTTTTCAATCAATTTTTGTAAAATTGGAAATTATTACCACTACCACCCAACTTAAAATGTTGATGAAAACAAAAGTTTAGTGCATTGTGCTCTAATTAAATGTTGCGATATGAATTAAAAAAATACTTACTTCTTGATACACTTTTTCACGCTCGCGATTTAAAGAAATGTCGACTAAATTCGTATAAAAATAACACAAATTTTTTTTTTTAATTTATTTATTATTACGGCTGTTTAGGCCTAAAACTTAAACTACTAAGTACAATTCATTATTATATCATTTATTTCTATTGAATATGCTGTTGGAATGCCATGTGATTCCGATCAGCATATTTACTGGCGTAACAAACGGACGAGTCTGGGAGCCAGTCATTTAAGGAAGGTTGGAAAGGACGCGTTTCCAATCCTCCAGGGCTCCCAGCTTTAGGCAACAAAATTTGGAACTTATATTTTTCAATTATATTTGTATTTTAAGCTGTCGGAATGTATTGGTCTCCGATCAACACAGCTAAACATGTCTTTGGATGTTGGAAATTGAAGTGTACCCAATCACCCCTCAACTTTGTTTAGTAAAGACACTGTCGGAACGCATGAAGATTCCGATCAGCACATCTCAAAATATATTGGGAGGTTGAAAAGGACGTGTTTCCAATCCCCCTGCTCCAACTTTTGTTTGACCTTATTTTGGTTACACATCATATAATTTTATTGTTATATTAATGCTGTCGGAATGCGAGTGATCCCGATCAGCAACAGTAAATATAGGCTGAAAATACCGAATTCCAGCGACATTCACTCTATTAATAAATAATATTTTATCACATTTATTTAGAACGCAAAACTTTTTGAGCCTATTTCTTATTTGCAACTGAAGAAATTCCTCAGAGCAACCTCTTTAGTTAACAAATCGCGAAACAATAAAACATCGAATTCGGCAACGAAGAAGTTGAAACCATCAAAAAATTGTACTAAATGATAATTACATACAAAAACATTCATATGTTCATACCCACGCGTACCCGTTAGCGCAGGAGTCCTGCGCGCATGCCATTTGAAGCTTATCGAAATACAAACTTGTCTCTGATTTTCGAAAGAAAGAAGAGCGAGATGCATTTTATAACGGTTACGTTTCCTTTTGTGTTAACATAGGTATATACAATCAACATATTTATGCAACTAAATTTACGCATTACTTAAATCATTTGTAGTAAGCACGGTTGCCACATCATGTTTTCATTTGGGACCAAAATTCACCGAAAAAAGGACCAAATCTCAAAAAAGGGCCAAATTTTTCTTTTAGTTTATTGTTATACAAACAATTCGGCAATTTACTAGAGTGTTGTTTCGTTGTAAAATGTATTTAGGATTTTTCCTTGGTTTCCTACAAAAAATAGATACCATCAGCTGAGTTTAAATTAATAAATAGAAAAGAAATATTAAAAGTATACAAATACTACGTTAATTATTTAGGTATAACATTTCCACATTTCTAGGATAAGCCTATGTCTTTCACCAAAGTTAATGACAATGTGTTTGCCCAAGGATCCAACACATCTCTTTTTAATGCCTCGCCTAAATTATCTCGTTGGTGAAATGTCATTGTTCTGTTACATTTTGTTGACTGAGCAATTTTTATGTTAAGAATTCCATTGAAGTAAATTGGCAATTATATGTGAGTTAACGAGTGTGTGGCAAATTTTGTGAGCAGTATTTTGAATTTTTCCCTCAGTGAAAAGGAAAGCAAAGTACCAAAATCGTGGCTACTTCCTAAAAAATTGAAAAAAGGAACCAACGGGCCAAATGGGGTTGGAGGGACCAAATTGGCAACAGTAGTGTAGCAAGTATGCGCGCTAACATGTATGTATGTATAGTTGTGAACACGAAAATAGCAGTGAAATTCTAAATGATATGATTTTCACATTATAGCTGTGTTACATACATATGCACTCAAACATTATATGGACTGCTTAAGGTGTAATTTTATCTATTATGAAATTTTTGCGCCTAAAATTAGTACTGCTAAATTGCGGTATGCATTATACTCAGTTGCAACTGAAGTATGTCTCTCCGTTTTATCTCTGCGTCATTCTCCACTTCAATGACCGAAAAAGGGTGTGTGTCCACTATTAATTGTAACCGATTCAGCTATAGGTTATACACTATGACCAACAGAGGCGCGTGCCTCCGCTATTCAGAACAACCCGTTGTGAAGCAAGTTATTTACCACTGCTGCGAGTCTTCAATAATTGCCGCTAGATGGACCTCCTAAACATTATCTAAGCGTTTTCTTAACCACAAATGTAGATGTATATGAATAGTAAAGAAGAGCAAGATGTATTTCATAATTTATGTTCTTTAGGAAGGGCCAGATATAAAAAGTAAAATTTTTTCTTTTGGTATAGTAAAAATGTTGTTTGAGAACAACGAAAAAGATGGTCCTTAAAAATTGCAGCTTTTAATTTTTATGTTAAGAAGTGCCTCATCGCGATTTTAGTTTCTCCATACAAAATTATATGGGAAGGTTTTGATTTTTTATTTGAAGTGTACCTGCGCTTTAACAACTGGGTCTTAAATGATGAGCAATACCCATTCGTATAAAAAATTGGACGATCTACAAAAAGGTCTAAAGAGATTTTTCACTAAGACGAATCGTTTGTAAGATATTCTGGGTTGAATGTCAACCCCAAATGCAAAGATCTGCATATTTCACCTAAACTTTGAACCATTGACTTAGGCTCTTAAGAAGAATTCTGGTTATGCAGTGTTGAAGCCAATTAAATTTGAGTAAGACAAAGTGTGAGTTTAAAGCAGCTGAGAAGCCGTGTTGATTAAAAAAAATGTTAAGGCTAACTTACGCACTTTCGCCATATATTACAGGAGAATAATAGAGTTTTCTTTTCTGCAATAAATGTTTTCCTAAGTAAATGGTAAAGCCTTAATAAAGTTACTCCTACCCCAGAAAATTTTCAACATTTATAGTGCATGCAAAGAACTTAAATGGCTACCCCGTGTATTAGCTGATTTTCAAAAACGCACACATAATTATTTCGTTCATTTCAATTTTCGTCGCTAAAAATTTGTAAAGTTATGAAAATAAAATGCCACGATCAGCTGGTTTAGCAGGGTTGTACTGCCACACCGCCATTTTTTGCAGGGTAAAAGTGTAACGCTTTTGCGTTGCGAGCAGGCAACAATTGCACAAAAGAACGAAATACCCCGTAAAGGCGTTACCTGCTTTTTAGAATAGAAAAATATAATATAAAATAAATATATTTACAACTCTTGCGCCGAGTACAAAAATCATAACACTTTTGCCAGAAAAGAAAACGCTAACGTAGGTACACATCGAATAAAAATTCCCCATGTAATTTGTAAGAGAAAACTAGATTCGCATGATGCATCTCTTAACATTAAAATTAAAACCTGCAATTTTGACAGGCTAAATTTTTCGTTGTCCTAAACAATATTTTCTAATAGCATGAGATAGCAGGAGATCTACCCTAGTGCGTACATATGAAAACAGATATGTACAATGTGCATGCCAGGGTTGCCGTTTGGATACAATTGTATACATTTGAATACATTTTTAATGAGTGGATACAAAGATACAAAAAATCTTAAATGTATACATTTTTATTCTGGAAGATTCAACCTCTGTCCCTGTCATGGGAACTACAAATTTTCAGTAAGATTTCTAAAAAATGTTTGAATATGCAGTTTTATAGTAAATCAAATTTTAGAATGATATTTATTTTTTCCTTTATATCTATATTATATATATAGATAAACCGTATTTCTTCTACATAATTATTTTGTTAGTATTAGTTTTGTTTAAAATAAGTAGTGTTTGTTAAGAAACGTATAAACAATAATTCCGTTTAAATAAACGCGTTTCGATATGTTAAATAGAAAAGCCTTTATAACAGCGACATTTATTTAAAACTGAGCGCTGGTAAAATTTTATAAAATTCAGTTGTGAAATTCGTTTAGCCAAAATAGTGCGGTGATGTTTTGTTTTAAATATTATTAATTTCAGAATTTTGTTTCACAAATTATATAAAATTCAGACGAAATGACTCAAAAACTATGTATCAATCTATTAAAACGAATTGATACATTTTTTCAGGAATGATACACTTTTGGAACAAAAAAATTGCGCGAGTGGCAACGCTGGAACATACATTCAAGGCAGCGAGCATACTTACTACAAATGATTTGAGTAATGAGTAAATTTAGTTGCATGAATATGTTGATTGTGTATGTGTTAGCACAAACTGATATGTTTGCTACTATAACGGTTTCTAAAATACATCTCGCTCTACTATTTTTCGAAAATCAGAGAAAAGTTTGTATTTCGATGTTTCAAATGGCATGTGCGCAGAATTTCTGCGCTAACGGGTACATAGGAAAAAGTGCATATTAGGGTGGTTCGAAAAAAATGTTGCCCAAATTCTAACCTCTGAAATGTTTCTATTTGATGTAAAAATAAAACCCTCACCAAAGTTTGGTCCTATTACTCCACCCTAAGTGGTACCCGAAAACGGATTTCCCGCCTAGTTTTAAGGTCTTGTACAGGTTACAAACAATTTTTATGATTTTTTTTCTCTAATCATATCATTTATAAACACTCTTTTATATATTGCGATCTTAATTACGATTTTTTTCCAAAAGTCATGGCCATTTGAAGTTGTGTTCTTTGACGAAATTGTGTAAACAGTTATTTCACACTTAAAAGTGTATTGAAATGATAAAGCATAAATTCACATAGCCATAACTAAAACAATATAATAATAACATAAATTCGTAATTAAGGTCTCAATGCCTTAAGAGTGTTTTCAAATGATATGGTTAGAAAAAAATCATAAAAACTTTTTATAACCTGTACAAGACCTCAAAACTAGGCAAAACGGCACATAAAAGATTTTCGTAAAAAGTTAAGTAAATTCAAGTAAGGACAAAAAATTATTTTTCCCATGTTAACGAAATGGGAAAATAAAATAAAAATATCGTACCCCGTAGAGTGGAGTTATAGGACCCATCTTTGGTGAGGGTTTTTTTTTAAATAAAATAGAAACATTTGAGAGGATAGAAATTGAAAACTTGTTTTTCTCGACACACCCTAAAGCACATATGTACATACATATGTACCCGTTATCAGAAATCCTGCGCGCAACCGGGAAAATACAAATACGAAATATGCACAAACTTTTCTCTGATTTTCGAAAGAAAGAAGACCGACATGTATTTTATAAACCGTTATAGTTGCAAACATCATCAACACAAAAACAATCAACATATTGATGCAACTAAATTTACGCAATACTTAAATCATTGTATGCGCGCTAACATGTACATTGTACATGTGTACATATGTATGTATGAATGTTCATACGTGTTTTCGCGAAGCGTCTGCTGGCTTCAGACTTAAGGGCCCATTACTGATACTTAGCATAGACTGGACTTGACTTGGCGTAAACTTGGCAATTTATCACCGATTATACTCCACTTAGCGCATACACTCTGGCATCCTAATCAATAAATGTCAATTTGTATGTCAAAATGAAATGGAAACAAACAAATGGCATCTCAAAATGTAAACGTCACTTAGAACTTACATAGAAAATCAAAATTCAACAGACTTCTAAGTGAAGTTAAGTGTTGCTAAGTTTTGAGTAAACATTAACATGCAACTCACTGATTTTCGAAAGTTATAATTTATGTTTATTAGGGTCGGCAAAATATAAAATTTAATTTTTCCGTTTGGTATAGTGAAAATATTTTTCAGGACAGCGAAACATTTAGGCAATCAATAAGGTATAAATTATTGTAGTCGTTAGGCAGCTGTACGCCGTGTTGTCACGAAGTGTCTGCTGGCTTGAGTCTTAAGCTAGCAGACACTCCCGTTTCTCGGAACCGGACGCAGCTTTAAATTTTTTTTGCGGTATTAAATTGCCAATAAATGTAATATCAATTATCCAAGTCGTTCGGAAGTCGTAGATCGTATTGTCACGAAGTGTCTGCTGGCTTGAGTCTTAAGCTAGCAGACACTCCCGTTTCTCGGAACCGGACGCAGCTTTAAATTTTTTTTTGCGGTATTAAATTGCCAATAAATGTAATATCAATTATTCAAGTCGTTCGGAAGCTGTAGGTCGTGTTTTCACGAAGTGTCTGCTGGCTTGAGTCTTAAGCTAGCAGACACTCCCGTTTCTCGGAACCGGACGCAGCTTTAAATTTTTTTTGCGGTATTAAATTGCCAATAAATGTAATATCAATTATCCAAGTCGTTCGGAAGTCGTAGGTCGTGTTTTCACGAAGTGTCTGCTGGCTTGAATCTTAAGCTAGCCGACACTCCCGTTTCTCGGAACCGGACGCAGCTTTATTTTTTTTTTTGCTGTATTAAATTGCCAATAAATGTAATATCAATTATCCAAGTCCTTCGGAACTCCTAGGTCGTGTTTTCACGAAGTGTCTGCTGGCTTGAGTCTTAAGCTAGCAGACACTCCCGTCTCTCGGAACCGGACGCACCTTTAAATTTTTTTTGCGGTATTAAATTGCCAATAAATGTAATATCAATTATCCAATTCGTTCGGAAGTCGTAGGTCGTGTTTTCACGAAGTGTCTGCTGGCTTGAGTCTTAAGCTAGCACACACTCCCATTTCTCGGAACCGGACGCAGCTTTAAATTTTTTTGCGGTATTAAAATGCCAATAAATGTAATATAAATTTTTCAAGTCGTTCAGAAGCTGTAGGTCGTGTTTTCACGAAGTGTCTGCTGGCTTTAATCTTAAGCTAGCAGACACTCTCGTTTCTCGGAACCGGACGCAGCTTTAAATTTTTTTGCGGTATTAAATTGCCAATAAATGTAATATCAATTATCCAAGTCGTTCGGAAGTCGTAGGTCGTGTTTTCACGAAGTGTCTGCTGGCTTGAGTCTTAAGCTAGCAGACACTCCCGTTTCTCGGAACCGGACGCAGCTTTAAATTTTTTTTTTTGCGGTATTAAATTGCCAATAAATGTAATATCAATTATCCAAGTCGTTCGGAAGTCGTAGGTCGTGTTTTCACGAAGTGTCTGCTGGCTTGAGTCTTAAGCTAGCAGACACTCCCGTTTCTCGGAACCGGACGCAGCCTTAAATTTTTTTTGCGGTATTAAATTGCCAATAAATGTAATATCAATTATTCAAGTCGTTCGGAAGCTGTAGGTCGTGTTTTCACGAAGTGTCTGCTGGCTTGAGTCTTAAGCTAGCAGACACTCCCGTTTCTCGGAACCGGACACAGCTTTAATTTTGTTTTTGCGGTATTAAATTGCCAATAAATGTAATATCAATTATCCAAGTCGTTCGGAAGTCGTAGGTCGTGTTTTCACGAAGTGTCTGCTGGCTTGAGTCTTAAGCTAGCAGACACTCCCGTTTTTCGGAACCGGACGCAGCTTTAAATTTTTTTTTGCGGTATTAAATTGCCAATAAATGTAATATCAATTATCCAAGTCGTTCGGAAAACGTAGGTCGTGTTTTCACGAAGTGTCTGCTGGCTTGAGTCTTAAGCTAGCAGACACTCCCGTTTCTCGGAACCGGACGCAGCTTAAAATTTTTTTGCGGTATTAAATTGCCAATAAATGAGGTATAAATTATTTAATATATAATATTGTTGTTTGCTATAGTGTGTCTGCCACCTTAATAGGACCGTTCGAATCGCTAAACTGTTGAATAAATCACTCCAATATTAGGTATTGCAAAATGGTCTTTATTAGCCTACTTTGGGAGTAGTACAATTATACTTCACAACCAATAGCGTGCTTAAATCAAAACTGAATACTGATTACTCAGCTTGCGCTGCTTTTATACACTCCGTTGCTTCGTTCGCATATTTCTCCAAAGGTCTAGACGTTTCACCTTCTAGAACTTTTTGTATCTCCTGCTTGGTTACCAGCTATATACGTGTGTATGTGTGAGTTACTATTTCGGCTGATAACTACATCTGTGTGTGTGAGAGATGTCTTTGTCGAGCTGCTGGTTATGTGTGTGCATGTACTTCCCGTCGCCTTCCATGTATGTGTGTAAATGGTGATTAAATCGATGTGTTCACGTACACAAGAGTGTATTGTGGCGAATATTAACATCACTAAGCTGCTACTAAATAAATGCACAACAACAATAAAGCAGCCACTCCTGTGTAGAAGGCGACGAAGAGATATCTCACACACACAAATATGTAGTCATCAGCCGAAGTAGTTACTCACACATACACACGCATATGGCTATGGGAGAGGCGTGGACTACAGATATACATGTATATAGCTGGTAACTAACCTAGCATGAGCTACAACTGTTCGCGAAATTACTAGACCTTAGGAGAAATGGGTGAACGAGGAAACCGAGAGTATACAAGCAGCGCAAGCTAAGTAATAACTAATCAGTTTTGATTTAAGCACGCTATTGGTTGTGAAGTACTACTCCCAAAGTAATCTAAATAAAGACCAGTTTGCAATACTGAACATTGGAGTGATTTATTCAACAGTTTAGCGATTCGAACATTAGCTGAAGGTTTCATATAAGCGGAATTTTCCTAAATTCGTTACAGTATATTTATTGAATTTTGAAGCTTCTATCTGTTAAAATGGGACAGAAATTACGTAAAGTTTCTTATCTCACAAACATATACGGCCGATCTCTTCGATTTTTTCAGACAACAGTATGTACTATAAACGGCAGCATATGGTGACATTTGAAGCTTCAATCTGATAAAGATATGACAAAAATCCTCTTCTGAAAAATCGGTTGTATGGGGGATATATACTATAGTGGTCCGATCCGGTTCCGACAAATGTCTAATCGGACACCTAAATATGCCCGCTAACCAAATTTTATCAATATATCTCAGAAATTGAGGGACTAAATCCATTCATCTCGTCCCGGTCACTTTAGTATACTTATTCGTGGATGAATCTCTTCTTCTTTAAGGATTTACCATTTTGAGATTAAGGACAAAACCATTTCATTTTCATGAAAGGTATACAAATTAGTTTCCAAACGTATACTTTTATATTTACACAGAGAATTTCCCGAGGTCTTGGTACTCACGCCTATTTTTTAAACATAAATTTCGCTAAAAAAAAGTGTTGTCCGTTCCCTGGCTAGGCCAGTGTGCACTAGATAGTATATTCTTAATACTTCCTGATAATATGCAGAATTATTCAAGCGTGTATGCCCCGTACATAATGTACCATCATTTTAAGTTTTAGTCCCATATCATGGCGGAACTGGTTCCGCCATGCCCCATATTTTCCACTGCGTCTCATATAAACTAAAAAGTCATATACATTTTTTTGATTTGAGTAATAGAAATTCATTTATATATTTTGCTTTTGGTATTTTCCACATCTTACTATTCCTCGCCTCACAGATGCAGCTTCAACTCTCGGCGGCTTAAATTACAGTAATATTCGAATACCAGGCGTTGGTGGTGGTGGTTCTAGTTCAGGTCTGGCACCAGGTTATCGTCCAGAACCCACAGGCATGGATTACTCTGACGCTGATGAGTTCAATGTTAATTACGATGACGATCCGGCAGCTGTTCGTCAAATGTTTTTATCAAATCCAGAATCATTGGCCTTACTTAAACAGAATAATCCAAAATTAGCCGATGCTTTGCTATCAGGAAATATAGAAAATTTTGCAAAGGTTTTACGCGAACAAATTGATCTTAGAAAACAACGACAACTACAACGTTTACGCATGCTAAATGCTGATCCTTTTGATGAAGAGGCGCAACGTCTTATAGCTGAGGAGATTAAACAAAAAAATATTCAAGATAACATGGCAGCGGCTATTGAATATAATCCAGAAATTTTTGGTACCGTTACTATGTTGTAAGTATCAAATGCAATTTGTGTTATCCATTGTATTCGATTTTTTCTCTCTAGATACATAAATTGCAAAGTCAATGGTGTTCCGGTCAAAGCGTTCGTTGACTCGGGGGCACAAACTACAATTATGAGTGCAGGCTGTGCTGAACGCTGCAATGTTAATCGACTTATAGATACTAGGTAAGTAAACTTCGATTGTTGGACTTTTCCACAGAAATGGTACTATATCTCTTCACAGAGACCTCTGATTCAAATTTTTGAAGTTAAGAAGAAAAAGTACTTGGCGCGAATTTACCTCCGGGAAAACCCAGGCAAAGCTTCTGTTCCAATTCGAGTCGTGCTTCTTTTTAATGTTTCCTACAAATTGGCGGGACGGGTCCTACATGTTTTTTGCCGACTATGAACGGCAGCTGCAAGGCAGATGAAATTTCATTGAGAAGGAATGAGTGAAGGTTCACCGTCAGTAAGCGATTAAAGAAGTGGGTGACGCCAAAGCATGATTGAGGTTACACTTAAATGATAGCCCTTGGTCGGGGAATAAAATCTCCGGTACATAGAAACGGGGTGTTGTTGTATTAACAGTACTTCGCCCCACACAATGGACACGACCACTCACAAATTGTCATCGAAATCCTCTAACGGGAGTCCAAGGAAACTGACTGTTTCAACAAGGGCGGCCAATGGGAGATGGGTGTTAGAGGCGTAGGTTCCACATTACAATTGAAAAGATGGTTGGTGTCATGTGGGGACACATCACATGCAGGACATACGTATTGTAGCCCATAAATTAAACAACCGCGCTTGTCCGATTTCACTTAACAATCGAACTTTATTGCATTCTATTTTCTTAAAGCTTGTCTGATCTATCAGTACGCATACATTTTTAACAAAGCACTCGATATATGTTTGCAAATGCGTAAGAACGAATAGTTTCTATTATTTAAGAAACGTGATGAACCATACATTTACATATGCGTTAAAGTGAATTACTTTACAATAGTTACAAAGTTATTAAGAGTAAAAGAGACAAGAAATAATAAGCTTGAGCTAACGACTATTATTTAAATTAACACTATGGTACCACTTATTTATATACGTATAGCATATACATGCTTCGCACGTACATGGATTGGTTATCTACAATATATACATGGGCTAACTTGCTACAATTCGGCCATTCCGACCATTAGATCCCCTGATCTTGAGTGTTTTTTAAGTTTGTGCTTTATTAAGCCATGGTCGTATATTTGTAACAGCCCAGACTCCTTTATAAGGTATCCTGGACTGTTGGAAACCTTCCACATCCTCCAAAACGTATCGGTCATTACTTAGAACATCCGCAGTTGTACTGGTTCGCAATCCGCCGTTTACTGTATTATAAGATTGTAATCGCTTTTCGTTTCATGCAGCTTGTGCTCTAGTCTCTCTATGACTTTGTTTGGCGGGTTTGGCTCCTTCTTCTATCAGTTCCTCACTAAGCAAATCTACGACATGTCCTCGTTGTTTAACACCAAACAGCATTACGCTTGGATAATGCTTTATTGTTCGGTGAATGGTATTATTTAAAGTGTATTCAACAATTTCCACCACATTGTCCCAATGAATATTTCGCTCAGTGTCGCATAGTTTTGCTATCATTGCCTATACTCCTACTCACCATTTCTACCTGACCATTCGCTTGGGGAGACCCTGTAGCTACTTTTATATGTTGAATACTTTCTGAATCTAAAAACTGCGAGAAGTCGTTTGAGGTAAAACAGCTGCCTCTATCTGATATAATTGTTGTCGGTTTGCTATATGAGCGAAAATCTTATCTTATATATAAATAGACAAGATGAAAAAATGTGGAACCGTTTTCTGCTAAACTATAATTCTAAGGTATACAAATTATATATGTGTTGATAGGAAATTTTGAGCTGCACTGTTATCCATAAATAAAGAAAATTTGAAAAATCATTTTAATATAAAAAATTTAACATAAAAGTCACACCACTACACATGCACTTATTGATACTATAGAAACGCTGTGTGTGTGTACTTGCTTTTTGTGTACTATGCTGAATCGTGAGCATGACCGAGGAGTTGCTTTGTACACAATAAAAATGAAACAAAAATACATAGCTGATCATGCATCAAGTCTATTTCTTTTCTTTCCTTTGCTTTCCTTTCTTTTCCATTCTATTCTTTTATTTTCCTTTCCTTTGTTTTCTTTTCTTTCCTTTCCTTTCCTTTCCATTCTTTTCATTTCCTTTTCTTTCTTTTCCTTTCCATTCCTTTCCTTTCCTGTCCTTTCCTTTCCTTTTCATTATTTTCCATTCCTTTTAATTTTCTTTTTATTTCCTTTCTTTTACTTACATTTCTCTTCCATTCATAGTCCTTCCTTTCCTTCCTTTCTTTTCCTTTACTTTCTTTTCTTTTCCTTCCCTTTCCTTTCCTTTCCTTTTTTTTCCTTTCCTATCCTTTGCTTTCCTTTTCTTTACTTTCCTTTCCTGTCCTTTGCTTTGCTTTCCTTTACTTTCCTTTCCTTTTTTATTTTCCTTTCCTTTCTTTTAATTTTCTTTTTATTTCCTTTCTTTTACTTTCATTTATTCTTTCATTTATATTCCTTCCTTTCCTTTCCTTTCTTTTCCTTTCCTTTACTTTCCTTTCCTTGCCTTTCCTTTCCATTCCTCTACTTTTCTTTTCTTTCATTTCTTTTATTTTCATTTCCCTTCCATTGATTTTCCTTCCTTTCCTTTCCTTTTCCTACCTTTTGTTTACGAGAAGCAGATTGATTAAATCATACCCTTCCTGCCAGAGCAATATAAAATTTCCCTATTTTGAGCTTACTTATTCATTATATTACCCATCGAATGTTCCTATTATTATATTAAAATGACAAATTACTTTCACTTCAGTATTGAAATTGTTAAATTTAGCAATAAATTAATATTAATAAAAATTTTAACGTTTTTAAATAACTTTTTTCTTACTAAGGTAAATATCGTTAAGTATGAACAATAAAAACTGTATATATTATTTGCTTATGTGGTTGAATTTCAACCACTGGGCGAACTCTAGTAATCTTTAAGAGCGCTAATTACTTCTTTCGTATTAGTTGTTTTAGTAGTATAAAGTCTCACGAATTTTGTACACGATTCTATGGCCACGAATATGTGTTTTTTGAACGCGAATTATCAACCGGACCAAAATGATCTACTTGTATTGACTCAAATGGGTCGCTGGCTTTTGGGATGTTATCCAAAAACCCTTCTTCCTTTCCTTGTTTGGAGGAAAACACAATGCATTTCAAACAATTCTGTATGTGTTTGCCGTTTTTTGTCTCATTTTTGCAAACCAATAGTTTTTTGATATCAGATCAACCGGTTTGTCTATGTCTACGTGGCCCATTTCATCATGCTATTTGAATAATATCTTCTGGAATACAGAAAAGAATTTTTCCATTATCAACTTTTCTGTACAGTACCCCGTTCCTCATCTCATATAGACTGTGCTCACTAACCTGTAACAAATCACGCAATTCTTTTAACTTTGCATCTCTCGCTTGGCATACAATTAAATTTTCCTCAAACGTATTAGTATCTGCAACCAGCACATTGTTGACGCGACTTAAGGTATCAACATGCTGCATACGTTCACCTGATCTATGCTCCAGCTTGTAGTCAAAATTTTGAAGTTCTAACGCCCACCTAGCTATTCTTGGATTAAGTTCCTTTTTGTTCAATGTCATAGTCAAAGAATTACAGTCGGTAATTATTTTAAACTTAAGTCCTTGGAGGTATACCCGGAATCGCTGGAGCGCATATATAATGGATAACGTTTCTAGTTCGAAACTATGATATTTCGACTCAATCTCACTAGTACGTTTTGAAAAATAAAATATTGGATGCATTTTTTTGTCTGACTTGCGTTGCATCAATATTCACCCCTATTACGGTTGTCAATAGTGAGAAAATTAGTGTCGACGCTCATGAATTGGTATCGGCGTTGTCTACGTCGATAACTATTGACGAGTGTTGACGCTTTTTTGGTATTGGCTAAAACAATGTTGAAGTTGTGTTGACGTGACGCGACACAAAATTTGTCGACACAGTTTTTGGTGACGACAAGCGCGGCAATACAGAATTCAGCTATTAAAAATTCAAAAAATAAGCTTTTTTTTTATGATTTTTATGCTTCTTATTTATTAATTTTTTAGTCAATTTCAGATAATAGTCAAAATAACCAACAACAGTCAGTTTAGTAGAATTGTGGTAATGTTCTAGGGCAGCGGTCGACTGCTAAAATACGTCCAAAAACCCCAGGAGAGGTACCAAATGACACGTATTGACCTCGATTTTAATAATCCGAAGGCGGACTATAAAAATTTTACTTGCGTTAGGAAATATTTGCAAAAAAAAAAAAACAGTTGCAAGCTTTCAAGTGGTTCATTAAAAGGTTTTTGTGAAATTTCAAGTATTTCTTATTTCCGCCTTCAGATTATTAATACCGAGGTCAATTCGGGTATTTTGATACCCCTCCCGAATTCGATCAAGTTTTCCATTAGTGCACCACGCTCTGGGAAGTAGGGACTTGCTAATGGTGTACTAAAGAGAAATCCAATCATCTACAATATATTCACTAAAGTTCGTAAACAAATTCCTTGTGTGTATTTTGCCCGGAATGCTTAATTGTGCACTAATAGATTTCAGCAGTTATTTAGATCCACAACTTGTCCACTAAACAAAAAATTAACTCAATACAAATTGTAAATAAACAACTGTCAAAAATTTAGGGATCGTATTTTCATCGATATCACGTCGACATCAATACATTGCCTTAGTAAATACCAATTATGCATTGACGTGACATTGATGTTGATACGACGTGATGTCGACGACGATACGAAGTGATGGTTGACGTTGACAACCGTAATAGGGTGATTGATCCGAAACCTCTCAATAGCGATCATTATATCATAAAATAAATTATTACTTTATTTTCTTTAACCAACTCAAACTGGCCTAACGGTGTATCAAAGGAAGTATATTTGATTGAGTCTCTATGCATGAACACATGAAAAAACCCATTCTTCAAATCTAGCTTCGTAAAAATTTCTTTATCAGACATCCTATAGAGCAAATCGTCTATTAACGGAATCGGGTAATTATCCTTAGCCGTAACTTTATTTAGCACCCTGTAATCTACGCACATTCTCAAATCACCAGTTTTTTTACGAACCAGCCCAATTGGCGATACAAATTCAGACTCGCTTGGTCTAATTATTTTCTTTTTTAGAAAATCATCTAATAAGTTTTGCAACTCGTTTTTTTCAGTGTACGACAAAGGTCTTGGATAACAACTGCAAGGCTTCACATTTTCAACAATTAGCTTCATTTCACTCTTAATTTTAGGTTCATCGGTGCGTTTAGTGTTATCATAGTACTTCCTAAAAATTTCTTATAGCTTATTTGTATGATAAAAACTTAATTTAGAACTAACTTTTAAATTTGGCCTCTCGTTATCTTCATTATTAATTAACAAAAGTTGTTTGGTAAAATCTTGTTCGTCTTTCTCATCAACTTTACAACTTGAATCATTAATTACTTCAATTACTGTGTCAGAATAAAACTCGTTTTGTTTTAATCTTGAAGCATCATTTTTACTATATGAAGTTTTATCTTCTTTATTAGTATCACAAATTATTTTGTTGTCGCTTTCCATGCAACTTGATTTACATTCGTTCGTTAACGATATATTTTCTTTAACTTCACCCTCTCTTTCTAATTTAAACTTGCAAGCCTCTAAAAAATCTCTACCCAACACAGCCTTTATAATGCATGGTACTGTCATCAACTATTATAAAATTTATTTCGAAAAATTTGCCATTTATTTTAACGTAACACAAAAACTTTCCATAAGTTACAATTTTTCCGTTATTTAAACCAAAGTATGAATTATTCAAATTTAATATATTGTTCACGTCCACTTGTCCGCTGACACAGGACCGCTTTATAAAGCTGATTGGCTTTCCAGTCTCAATTAAGCATTCTAAGGAAAAGGAAATATTTTTATAACGTTTAATGACAAAATGAAACAATCTTACATAATCATCCACCAAATGTACACATTTCTTTTTGTCACAAGCTGCTGCCCGATGGTCTTTGCTACCGCACACGTAGCATGCTCCTAACTCTCTTTTTGGTTTCAGACATTTAGCTGCCAAATGCCCACGTATGGTGCAATTGTAGCACCTTTGTTCACGTAAGCCATCTGGTGCTGTTGATGTAGTTGCTGCCGCTTTGATATCCACCTTGGAAAAGGCCTTTATAAGTTGCGCCTTCGTGGTGTAGCTTTGCAAGTATGCTTGTGCTCTTAAACGGTAGTCGATTGTGTTCTTAAACGGTAGTACTTTGTTGCGCATAGTGAGCAAAAAAGCCAACGGGCTGAAAGTTGTTCATATCAATGCGCAAAGCCTTTATAAAAAGCTTGGCGAGTTTAGGTTTCTGTCAGAAGGCTCCGATATTGATGTCATATGTGTTTCAGAAACATGGTTTTCTTCGTTTCATAAAAATGATATGGTGAAGATAAATGGATACCAACTTTTCAGAGTTGATAGAAGTGGTCATGGTGGTGGTGTTGCTATATATGTAAAAAGTAGTATGTCCTATAAATTGTGTTGTTGTTCTAGTCCAGGTGATCCTGTGGAATATGTGTTTGTTCATGTGTTTTCTGAGAATAATAGTAGGCTTCTTATATCGGCTGTACATACAGACCGAATCGACTAGTAGATTTTTCCGCGTTTATTGAATTTCTTCAATCGTTACTAACAGACTATGACAATATTATCATCGCTGGAGATTTTAATAGTAACCTACTGGTGGATGCCAGTTTAAAACAAAGCATGGAATCTCTGCGGCTTTTTCCCACAAACTGTGCTTTACCAACGCATTTCACAAATACTAACTCTTCTCTATTAGATTTATTTTTTGTCAATGATCTTCATAAAATGATCCACTACACGCAACTATCCGCTTGCAGCTTCTCAAAACACGACCTGATATTCCTAAACTACAACTTCCAAACATCATGTAGGCCAAGTTCGTTCACGTATCGCGATTACAGAAGTATAGATTATTATTCTCTTGCTGAGTCCGTTGAGTCGGTTGAATGGTGCTTGTTTCGTACGTTAACATCGGTTGATGACCAGACAAAGTTTCTGCAGGATAACATAAATAAGTTATTCGATGATCACGTTCCACTAAAAATAAAAACACCTAAATACAATAATAGCCCTTGGTTCAATGCTACATTAAAACACCTTATCCACCTTCGTAACCAAGCCTACTCACGGTGGAAAAGGTACAAAATAGTCGAAGCGCATAGCTGCTTTAAAACAGCTCGGCTTACTGCAAACAAAGCCATAAGGCTGGCCAAGGCAAATTATTTTAAGTATAAGTTTAGTTCTGCTTTGTACAAAAGAAAAGTGGAACAAAATCAAGCAAATAGGAATTGGTAAGCCCAAAAGTGACCTGTCTCATCCCTCTGATGTCGACACCAACGAAATAAATAATACCCTTGTAAGACTACCAAACTCAGCCGACAATGTGTGTATTGATAACTACTCCGTGCGTTTTAATGTTGACACTAGCCCTTTTGAGTTTGTTTGTGTCGATAATTGTGATGTTGTCCAAGCCATACTTTATGTGAAGTCTAACGCAATGGGGCTTGATGGTATATGTTCAAAGTTTTTAAAAGTCATTCTTCCCAAAATCCTTCCCCACATTACTTACTTGGTCAACTCAATTTTGACGACCGGTGTCTTCCCAATATACTGGAAAGCTGCAAAAGTTATTCCAATCCGTAAACAAATTAATGAGTATCGACCAATAGCCATACTCCATTTCCTCTCTAAGATCGTTGAACGTATTCCACATGGGCAAATCCTATCATATGTACATGAATACAAGCTCCTGTCAGACAGTCAGGCCGGTTTCAGGTCAAAGCGGAGCTGTACAACGGCACTATTATCTGTGACAGAAGAAATTCGTGAGCGAGTGGATGAAAGTTACATTGCCTTCTTAACACTTCTTGACCACTCTAAAGCTTTTGATTCTGTAGACCACACTCTGCTTTGTAGGAAGTTGGAAAACTTATTTAACTTCTCTGGTCATGCAGTTGCCCTTATAAGATCATATCTTGGCGATAGGAGTCAAGCAGTATGTATAGATGGTAAAAAGTCTGACTTCCTACATGTCTTAAGAGGCGTCCCTCAAGGCTCTATCCTGGGTCCTCTGTTATTTGTTCTGTATATCAATGACTTACCCGATGACCTTAAGTATTGTAATGTTCATATCTACGCTGATGATGTGCAGTTGTTTCCGTGTTGTCCTCGTGATCAAACTAGCTTGTGCATAAGTAACTTACACCACGATTTGAATCAAATATTTCCATGGGCTACTATGAATGGCTTATGTATAAACCCCAATA
Source organism: Eurosta solidaginis (assembly GCF_040869045.1). Taxonomy (NCBI): domain Eukaryota; kingdom Metazoa; phylum Arthropoda; class Insecta; order Diptera; family Tephritidae; genus Eurosta; species Eurosta solidaginis. The sequence continues at coordinate 58,429,521 of NC_090322.1, read as the reverse complement.
AGTCAAAATGTATTTTTATTCATAGAAGGTCTTTTCCCACTAATGATTTAGAGAATGTAGTGTTTGACAATTCCGTTATAGAATACGTAGATACGGCGAAAAACTTAGGTTTAATTTTTAACAAAACATTGACATGGAAAGACCATATTTTTAGAACGGTTGGAAAAGTGTATGAAATGCTTCGTACACTATAGTTAACACAGTATTTCACGCCTTTGCGCATAAGACTACTTCTGGCTAAAGCGTACTTAATACCTACGCTACTCCATGGTTGTGTGATTTACTCAAACTGTGACTATTGTGCAAGAACAAATTAAATGTTGTTTACAACAACATTGCTAGATATGTTAATGGGTTGAAAAGGCTTGATCACGTATCACAACATGCTGAAAGGTTGCTAAACATTTCTTTCGAAAATCTTTTAAAAGTCAAAACACTGTCCTTCCTCTATAAATTGATACACACGAAGGAACCTGACTATATCGTAAGCTTATTTTTCTGCAACCATCAAGATCGGTGCTTCTTACGCACATTAGATACCGCACGTAGCCTCTGAACGCCAATTCTTTGTTACTGCTATACGTCTTTGGAACTCCCTACCTACAAGTCTTCGACTCTTAAGTAATGCTCTGCACTTCAAAAAAGAGCTAACTTCATTTTTTAACGACTCTTAAACTGGATCTCAAATTGTTGTTGTTAAAATGTTCATTTCTAAGTCCCTTTTCCTTTCTCTGTGTCTTTTTTTCTTTATTTGTTAAATATTATTCGATCTATAATCAGCCAAAGGTTGTCATCACTACTGCTGGGGGTTCAAGGGGTTGTGTAGCGCAATATATAGCTTCTCCAACCCAATTGTCAACCTCACCTTCGAGCGGCGAATCCCGTTTCACTAACAGACGAGGCTCTGGCGACCCCAAGCTCCTCATGGAACTTGGGGGTTGGGGAGGGAGGGATGGCCTGAAGGTTTAATGTGGCCATATAAATCGTTCCCGAGATGGTCGGGCCAGCACCTTAATGGTGCTGTGTTACCGGAGCGTATCGGATCTGTATCCGACAAAGGACCATCACATCGATAACACCCCAAAGCCTTCGGGTAGTAACCTAATCGCTACAACAACAACAACAACAACATCACTACTGCTGTCTTTTAATATTTATTAATTACTTTTCTTTAGTTTTAAGATTTACATCTGCATACATAAATATTTAACTATTATCTGTTATATTTAATTTAAATTGATTAATCTAATTTAATATTATAAATTTTCAATTTTTATAGCTCATGCTATTCATGACTAGCACTGTTAAATAATTGGTCAAATTTGTTGTGCTAGGAACAAATTTTCAAATAAATACATACATACATACATGCGAACTTTTCTCCTGCTTTCCACTTTCTTGCCTCCAATTTTCGGCGTAATATGATTCGATTTTCTTTAATGTCTAATATTTCTCCCAATTCTTCCAGTAAGCCTGTAGCTCCGATAGAACGTCCTTTGCTTTGTAGCCAATTTTCCTCTTTGCCCTTTAGCTTGCTTAGCAATAGCATATGCTGCTCATTTTGTTTAATATTGTATACATTTACAATGTTTTTAAATTGTGCTACCCACACTCCGAAGTTTGGACCACCCTCATAATCGCGCAACAAATTTTTTAGCATGTCTATTGAAATTTTTTGTTGCGTTGCAGGTGCGCTACTAATTGTTCCAATACCACGTAGCAGCAAGTTCTCCCTTCCCAGTAAATGCTTTTCATGCCGCAGCAAGTATTTCGAATTAAAATACATTAACGGCTGTTTCTTCGTGTTGCCGCTCTGTTTGCTTTTCTGCTTGCTTCGTGGTGGCGCTCGCCACTTGATGTTCTGCAGTTGTTTCGTCTTCTTCTTGTTCGTTAGCTTCGTCGTTATTTATAGCGTATGTTTCGTTATGTGTGTCGTCGAATTCTATTGTTGGACATTCTCCTCGTTTGTCTGCCGGCACATTAATGAGACGTATAATGAGTGTACTTTTGTTGTCGCTCGACGGCAACTGCAAACTACGTAGCCAAGCACGTAGCTGAAGCACACTATATAGTTGAAACATCCTGATCTTCCATGTTTTTACACTGCTTTTCTATTTTATTTCGAACACTCCTTTTTATAGGTTTATTATTTCACCCAGTTTTCTACTCAGTTTTTGGTTTTTATTGCCAAAAGAAAGAAGGAAAAAAAATTTTTATATTTGTTGCAGGCGACAGGACAATCTCACTTCTAAGAAATTGTAGCCCATAAATTAAACAACCGCGCTCGTCCGATTTCATTTAACAACCGAACTTTATTGCATTCTATTTTCTTGAAGCTTGTCTGATATATCAGTACGCATACATTTTTAACAAAGCACTCAATATATGTTTGCACATGCGTAAGAACGAAAATCTATTATTTAAGAGACGTGATGAACCATACATTTACATATGCGTTAGAGTGAATTACTTTACAATAGTTACAAAGTTATTAAGAGTAAAAGATACAATAAATAATAAACTTGAGGTAACGACTATTATTTAAATTAACACTGGTATTTATGTAATTTAGGTTTCAGGTTTCTGGTTTTATATCAGAAATGAAACTATTTTATTTTTTAGGTCAAATTTACACTCATTTATTAATTATTATTTAAATGTTGACATTGACTTATTCCGACATGTTAGACGAAGACTGACTCGACTTGTGACTCTCTAGCATTCTCTAAGCGATCGATTTATTTTATTACATTGAGAGTGAGAATGAGTAGATATAAAATAAGTAGATTGAAACCCAGTATTTTAGAGTACACTAATGAGCTGTTTAGTAGCATAAGAGGATAATACATAACTCGCCCTCCACATAAATTAAACAGAGTCCCCGCGATTTATCTTAGGGTGTAAAATTATATCTATACATGTATACGAAAATTTAAAATATTAGTTAAATGTAAAATGAACAATGCTTGTGCATGAAATGAACGTAGATACTACGTAAAATTTTTTTTTTGTTTTTTTTTTTTTTTTTTGTTTTTGATAACAAATTAATAAATCAGAATTCAGACATCAAAAGTTATATATTTTCTTTTCTTTCTTGTTAACGATCGTAAATATTAACCATATCTAAGTTTTATACATATACGAAATTGTTTTTTTTTTTTTTTGTGTATTATAACTGAAATCAATACTTGCTTTTTACATACATATGCATTTGGGTTTATGTACGTATATGTCAGTTGTAATAAAATATATATTATATGTATTATAATATTTAAGAAAAACTTCAAAAGGTATATTTATGTTAAGTTTAACAACTATATATACATATGTATACATAAAATTATGTATAATTATTTATTTTTTCAAGTTTGTACGCTGAAGCCACCAGTGGTAAATTTTACCATTAGATACATATTTTTCAAATATTGAAAATTCACAATTTTGTACTTTTAAATTGTAATTTATGAGTAAATGTTAAAATCTTTTATAAAATTCGCATAAGCACATTTACGTTATTTTATGCGGCCTCTTGATATTTGCCATGTCAACTTTATTAGGAAAACTTTTTGGCAATTGTACAAACCTTTTTGCAACTTTATTTCTATTAGCAACAGGATTCTTCATGTAAACTTTGCTGTTGTTGAAGTGTGGAACCCTTTCTGCTTCTGCATTTAATTTGTTGATTGCTTGTTTCTTTTTTCTGTAAGTATAATTTTTTATTTTTTCAAAATCTATGTCGCTTCTATTGATAAAGTCAATCGGTTTTACATTGGTTGAACTATGGATGGAGTTGTTATAAAAACCAATAGCCTTGATCATGATTTCTTCTACTTCTAAGGAGTTGTCTGAATTTTTCAAAATGCGTATATGCTCTAACAATGTGGAATGCAACCTTTCAATATCAGAATTTCCGGTGTGACTATTTGGAGTGGTGAAGTGTGGAATAATATTATTTTCGCGGCAGAATAATCGTATAAGTGAATTATTGAACTCGTTGTCCATTATCAGTTTTTTAGGTACACCCAACCAAGAAAATCTTTCTTGAAGTTTGATCTTGATTGTGACCATGTTTCTATCAGGCAATTTATGAATGGAAGCCAATTTCGTGAATCTATCAATAGTAGTTAGAAAACAAGCTCGGAAACAATAAAATACGTCGGCATGAACTATCTCGTTAGGACTACTAGGAGTTTCTGTGTAATTGCAAAATTTTTTTAGAGGTTTTCTTGCGTATTTGTTCTCGTTGCACACATCACATTTGTTAACAAATCTGTTAATAACTTTTTTCATATTTGTGTAAAAGTGCCTTAATTTCATTTGTTCGTAATTTTCTAGCACACCCCTATGGTTCCCTTCCGTATGGACCTTTTCCACTACCTCTAAAATTTCCTCCTCTGTTTTCAAGTCTAAAGCTTTGTTAGAGCATTTAGTAAATTTAATGTTATTGTCATAAGAAAATAAACTAATCAGCTTTTCTTGTACAACATTGTACGCACTATCAGGCAACTCTGAATGAATTCCTGTTGTTCCTTTTTTTAATATATTTCCTAAAAATATCTGTAAGATAAATGCTATTTTGTAAGTCGCCTTCGGCTATATAGACTACATATTCTATATTTGTTATATAATATTTCGCTTTCGATGGGTTTGTTCCTTACTATACGAATCTGAGTGGTGTATCTGTTTACTATGGACTCGGATATAAGAAAGTGTTCATTTAGGTTTTCGCATGCTGAATGCACCGTTTCTAAAGAATTTTCGAACAAGGATTTTATATCAATGTTTTCTTCCTTATCCATAAAGTAATTATTATCGTTTTGTCGGGGTAAAAAATCAGCGACATTGTTTTCCCTACCTTTAATATATTCCACAACAAATTCGTATTCGCTTAGTAAGGTTTTCCATCTTAAAACCCGTGTGGTTGTATCTTTTAGAGAATAGAGCCATTTAAGGGGTTGATGATCCGTTTGAACAACGAATGAACGTCCGAATAAATAAGGTCTGAAATGACGCACCGCCCACACTATGGCTAGAAGCTCTTTTTCTAGCGTATGATATCGTTTTTCCGCACCATTTAATGTACGACTTGCAAAGCAAATTGACTTTCCATTTTGACTTAAAATCGCGCCTATAGCAACATTACTGGCATCGGTTGTCACAGTAAATGTTTTGGAAAAATCAGGAAATACTAGTAGAGGGGGTGAAGTCATAATAAGCTTGAGTTTGTCAAATGCTTCTATATATTGTTTATCTTTCGAGTTGATTTTTTGATCCTTTTTCAAATATTTAATTATTTGAGAAGCTATCACTGAGTAATTTTTAATGAATTTTCGGTAATAGCCCGTTAAGCGTAGAAAGGATTGGATTTCTTTAACGGTGCTTGGTAATTTTATCTTTTGTATAGCCTGATTTCTCCGGGTTTGGCTTGATACCTTCAGGTGTGATAATATGGCCCAGAAACTCTGTATATCTAGATAAAAATTTGCATTTATCGCATTGTATTCTTAGGTTATTTGTGGATAAGCAGTTAAATATTTTTGTTAGGCTCTCAAAGTGTTCGCTAATAGAAGTAGAAAATACCAAAATATCATCCATATATATTATGCAGATTTTGTTGATGTATTCCGACAAAATTGTATTCATAATGCGCTGGAACGTAGCAGGCGCATTTTTCAAACCAAAGGGCATGCGCATAAACTTGTAATGCCCATTAGGTCCGGAAAAAGCAGTTTTTTCTATATCAGATTCGTCCATTAAAATTTGGTGGAATCCTTTTGCAAGGTCGATGGTTGAGAAATATTGCGCCCGCCCAAGTTTTTCAAAAAGAGATTCAATATTTTGAATGGGAAATTTGTCATCAATAGTAAGGCTATTCAATTTACGGTAATCGACTACCAAACGCCACTTCTTAACCTTACCTGTTGATTTTTTCGCAACTATCCACAACGGTGAATTATATGGAGATTTGCTAGGTCTAATTATATCGTTTTTTAACATAGAATTAAGCTGAATATTTATTTCCTCTTCCAACGCGTAAGGATATCGATAATTTTTTGTATATATAGGGGCATGAGGTTTTGTGATAATTTGGTGCTTAACTGCTTCTAAAGCTGGTAAATACTGGCCTTCTTGAAAAAAAATACGTTTATACTTTAGTAGAAATTTTTTTAATATCCGCCTCTCTTCGTCATTCAAATCTTTACTAAGTAATGGATCCACATCAAAGTTGCTTTTATCCAAATATAAGTTGTCTGGATATGTGTCTGTTTGAGAACAGTATGCATAAAATTCATCATTAACGGAAAGGTAACTTGAGCTATTATTGTTAAAAAATGGAATTATTTTATCGCCTATATTTATTACTTTTTGTGAAAAATTTATCAGCATTTTTAAAGGAGCAAGAACATTTAATCCTAATATACACTGGAACGGTTTATTTTTTAGGTTCGCAAGGACATTGTTTCTTTCTCTCTTTCGAGTTCCCCTGGAATATTTACTATGACTTCTTCTGATATGACTTCAGAGGCAAAAAGGGTTTTTATCAGAATAGGGATTTTCAATATTCTACGACTATGAAAATTCTTAAAGGTTTTGAAATCCCCTGCCACTGTCGACTAAGCATCTTACTTTTATGCCTTCGATAGTCAAATCTATCAGGGGTAAGTCGTTCGGTGAGGAGAAAGCTGAAAATTTTCTAAATTATCGACTTCCATTGCAACAACGGGTTGTTGCCGATTATGCCCTGTGCTGTTGGGAAATCTACCAGAGTAATTTCTGAAATTTGGTTCACCTCTCCAATTGCCATTATTTCTACCATAGTTGACATTGCTATTAAAATTTCCGGATTGATTATTTTCAAAATTTCTATTGTATATGTTCGAATTTTTATAATTCGGATTATATTCAAAATTTGTATTTTTGTTGCGGAAAATTCCTGAATTTTGTTTACCAAGAGTTTTCCATGTTGTTTATATTATTTTGCAACAACAAAGTTTTTACATGAAATGGCAAACATTTTAAATAAACTTCAAAAATTAATTTTGTATTATTTTGTGGGGTGTATAAAACATCAATACCCCCTTCTAAAATATATTTCGTATTCATTTTCTGTAAAGTAGATCCTAGTTTATTATGCAAATTTTCAATATTTGAGGCCCTAACATTCATAGCTTCGTTTCTTAAATTCAAATATGTGGACTTAACACCAAATTCCTCTTTTAACCTATTTAATATATCATCAAAACTCGGCTCGTTGAGATGTTGTATAACGTGTAATGCTCGTCCTTTCAATTTGTTACATAAGACTTTGGATATGATAGGCTTTTGTTCTTCAATTGTCAGCGACAAAATTGTAGATACGTCTCGCAAGTAATGTGTTATGGTGTACTCACTTTGACCATCAAAAAAGGGAATACTCCGTGCCTCCCTCAACCCCTCTGCTAATGTTAGTGCCATTTTGTGTTATTTCTTTGTGTTTTGATTTTAAGTACAGCTATAGCAGGTCATAATTTTCTCGTTTTGAAGTCAAGTGCACTTTTAAAAGATTTTTTAGTTGTTGTAATTTATGAACACTTAAGTGATTTGCGGTAATTTTTTTTTTTTTTTTTAAGTATGTTATGCGTACATATGTAATACCACTAATTTCGGTATAATATAAAGTTTTTAGTTTTCGTCTTCACAATTTTCAGAGATTTTCGCTTCGTAATATAAAAACTATACCCACTGAGTTTTAAATATTTTTGAAAATCAAGGTTGCATAATTAAATTCTTTGCACCTATAACATATATTTACGTATATCACACATAGTTTTTAGGGCCTAAGAGGCTTTATCCAGTTTCGACACTCTAAACTTGCTTCATACATTTTTTAACTTTTTAAATGTCTTTTATTTTAATTATTATTATTTTTTCACGCATATAAAGGACTTAAACAAGATCTTAATGTTCTTATTTTTTTCCGATTTTTCCCTCGTCGCCATTTAGGTTTCAGGTTTCTGGTTTTATATCAGAAATGAAACTATTTTATTTTTTAGGTCAATTTTACACTCATTTATTAATTATTATTTAAATGTTGACATCGACTTATTCCGACAATATGTTAGACGAAGATTGACTCGATTTGTGACTCTCTAGCATTCTCTAAGCGATCGATTTATTTTTATTACATTGAGAGTGAGAATGAGTAGATATAAAATAAGTAGATTGAAACCCAGTATATTTAGAGTACACTAATGAGCTGTTTAGTAGCATAAGAGGATAATACATAACTTGTACGTATAGCATATACATGCTTCGACGTACATGGATTGGCTATGTACAATATATACATGGACTGACTTGCTACAGTATGTCTGCTATGCAGTCGTCAGCATAGGTTTATTGACTGCCCGTAATTGTTGGAGCGGTTTCGATTTAATATTCCTCAACGTTCTCTCCGAAATTTCTATACCTTTTATGGTGATAATCTTAGAACTAATTATGTCTGTAATGCTCCTATTGCCCGTGCTATACGTGAGTTTAACTCACTGAGCGCTACGGTTTCCTTGGATTTTTCTCTACCAAGGTTTAAATTTTTAATTATTTTAAGCTCTGCATTTTAAGTACTCCGGTCCATGTATGTATATAAGTTTCATACTTTAAGCTCTACATTTAATTTAAGAACTATTTAATATATTTAGTCTGTAAGGATTTATTCCATTGACTGCAAAATAAATTAAATGAAAATGAAATGATTCTGGACAAGTAAGAGTTTAACCTGTTACAGTATCCAAAACGAACTTGGGCCAGGGTGAGTCGTGTTTCCCTAGGTAGTGTGCTTTCTTCTTCTGCGAGGAAGGGATATTGCGTATTAATAACGGGGCTCTCCGGGCGCGTCCTGACAACGGCGTTTACCGATTCTGTGTGGATTTGGCTAAGGGCCTGCTTGTGCTTGCCTGGATCAAACGGCAGTGTTGGCAGGTGCCGGATCTCGTCATAGTGCTTTAGGAGATGTTCCCTTAATCCCCGTGGAGGCGGTGCTAATCAAGCAGTTGTTTGCTAGGATGTCCTGGTTTGTGACAGTTAAGCAAGAACTGTTTGTTCAGTATTTCATTGTACTCTTTAATATTGAGCTCTTTGGCCTCACTATGTAGATGGTATTCGGGAGTCATAAGGAGACTATCCAGTGGCAGTTCTGATTGCAGCATTTTGGCAGGCCTCTAGCCTTTTCCAGTGTGTATTTTTGAGACCAGGTGACCGGACTAGTGACGCGTAGCTCATGAGCGGCCGGCCAATTGCTTGGTACGTTGTTGTTGTTGTAGCAATGCTCGCCCCACCTAATAGCCGCGACCAATCACAAATTGTCATCAATATCCTCTAACGGGAGTCGAAGGAAACTTGCCGTTTCAACAGGGGTGGACCATAAGGAAAGGGGTGTTAGAGGCGTTGGTTCCACATTACAATTGAAGAGATGGTTGGTGTCATGTTGGGACACATTGCAAGCGGGGCATACATTTTGTATGTCGGGGTTGATTCTGGATAGGTAAGAGTTTAACCTGTTACAGTATCCAGAACGAAGTTGAGCAAGAGTGACACGCGTTTCCCTGGGGAGTATGCGTTCCTCTTCCGCGAGTTTTGGATAATTTTCGTTAAGCACTGGATTCACCGGGCAATTCCCGGCATAAAGGTCCGACGCCTGTTTATGGAGTTCACCAAGGACCTGCTTGTGTTTTTTCACTTATGGCTGGGTTCTCAGGTGCCGTATTTCCTCAAAATGCTTACGGAGGTGACTCCTTAAGCCCCTGGGCGGTGCTGGTTCATCAATCAGATGTCTGTTGGGATGCCCAGGTTTCTGGGTATTCAACAGGAACTGTTTGGTCAGCATCTCATTTCTCTCCCTGATGGGGAGTATTCTCGCCTCATTATGCAGATGGTGTTCTGGGGACATAAGAAGACAGCCCGTGGCGATTCTGAGAGCAGTATTTTGGCAGGCCTGTAGTTTCTTCCAGTGGGTGATTTTTAGGCTTGGCGACCATATGGGTGACGCGTAGCACGTAATCGGCTGGCTGATTGCTTTGTATGTAGTCATGAGCGTTTCTTTATCTTTTCCCCAAGTACTGCCAGCGAGGGATTTGAGGATTTTGTTACGGCTCTGAATTCTCGGAACAATTGCGGCTGCGTGCACACCAAAATGTAGATCCTGATCAAACGTCACACCCAAGATTTTGGGGTGTAGGACAGTCGGTAGCGTAGTGCCATCGACGTAGATGTTCAAAATGGTCGACATTTGGGACGTCCATGTTGTAAATAAGGTCGCGGAAGATTTAGTCGGTGATAATGCTAGGTTTCGCGAGGCGAAGAAACTGGAGAGATCAGGGAGGTAGCCGTTTATTTTATTGCATAGCGCATCGATCTTTGGGCCTGGGCCTGTGGCCATTATTGTGCAGTCATCGGCGTAGGAAACGATTGTGACTCCTTCCGGTGGTGAAGGTAGCTTAGATATGTAGTAATTAAACAAAAGTGGGGATAGGACACCACCCTGTGGCACCCCTTGTTTAATTCTCCTTGGTTTTGATGTTTCGTTTCTAAATTGCACCGATGCCTGCCGACCACCCAGATAATTTGCGGTCCACCTTTTAAGACATGGGGGAAGGGTAGACCCTTCCAGGTCTTGCAGTAACGAGCCATGGTTGACCGTATCAAACGCTTTTGATAGGTCTAGCGCTACGAGTACTGTTCTATGGTGGGGGTATTGATTTAAACCGCAATTTATCTGGGTGCTAATGGCATTTAGCGCGGTGGTAGTGCTATGGAGTTTTCTGAAGCCATGCTGATGAGGGGCTAGCTGCAAATTTGCTTGGAAATAAGGGAGCAAAATGGCTTCTAGCGTCTTTGCCACTGGCGATAGGAGAGATATCGGACGATACGACTCACCTATGTTAGCTGGTTTCCCAGGCTTTAGTAGCGGGACCACCTTGGCCATTTTCCATTTCTCAGGTATGACAAAGGTGGAAAGAGACAGGTTGAAGACATGCGCTAAATATTTGAAACCCTCTTTCCCTAGGCTTTTAAGCATCGGCATGGCTATGCCGTCTGGGCCCACTGCTTTGGATGGTTTAGCACGACCAATGGCGTCCTCAACCTCTTTAGCGGTGATGGTGATTGGTGACGCGCTGAATTGTGTTTATGTGCGTGTCTATTGGCTCTCCGTCTATCTTTGTCGACCGTAGGATGCATTATATATTGTCGGCAGAAAGCGCTCGCGCATTTTTTCGCGTCCGACAGCACTTTGTCGCCAAAGGCGATGGAAACTTTGTCTTTAGTGCTTAGTCGGATTCGATAGGGACTTTACGGTGGACCAAAGTTTACCCACACCGGTAGAGAGGTTACAACCTCTTAGGTGTTCCTCCCATTTCGCCCGCTTGTGTTCATCCACAAGCAATCTGATGCGTTGGTTTATATCCCTTATTTGGGGGTCGCCTGGATCAAGCTGCCTTATAAGGTCACGTTCTCTCGCTAAGTTTGCGGCCTCCGCCGGGAAGTGGGGCCGGATTTCGGGAATTCTCCCGGCGGGGATGAAATGTGCCGAGGCGGATTTAATGACCTTACAGAAGGCACACTCCCCTTGGCGGGCATCAGTCGGAATAGGGAGGGCAGCAAAGCGGCTGTCTGTAAAGGATTTATATTCTTCCCACTGTCCTTTTTTGAAGTTTATGAAAGTGCGTTTTTCAGTGACGATGAAGTCGGCGGTATGTTCAAGCGAAATAAGTATGGGCAGGTTTTCGGATGCCAATGTTACCATCGGCTGCCAGTTGACGCAGTTTACGAGTTCTGCGCTCACGATTGAGATATCTGGCGAGCTGTGACAGCTTCCTACCATACGTGTGGGGGCGTCTCCGTTTATTGTGCAGAACGTTGTTTCTTCTATTTGATCCGCCAACATCTCACCCCTACTGTCCGCCCGCAAGTTTGAATGCCATAGATCATGATGGGCATTGAAGTCGCCTAAGATAATGCGATTGTTGCCAGTGAGTAAGGCCCTGATATTAGGGCGGTATCCACTGGGGCAACAGGTGGCAGGAGGGATGTAGATGTTGATGATTTCTAGGTTTGCATCGCCTGACCGGACAGATAGGCCTTGACGTTCTAAGACATTGTCCCTGCGGCCGATGCCAGGATCAAATATATAATATTGCACAGAGTGGTGTATGATAAACTCGCGACCGCCTCCATTTCCTCTCTCGCGGTCTTTCCTGTGGACATTATACCCAGAGCAGGTCTGCAATGCAGATCTTGCTGTGAGTTTAGTCTCTTGAATCGCAGCAATGCGGATGTTGTGCCGCTTCATGAAATCGACTATCTCCGTAATCTTCCCAGTTAGTCCATTACAGTTTAACTGCAGAATTCTGAAGTGCATAAGGGGAGACGTCGCCACTCTGGGGGTAAGTGACGGGTGACTACGCCTGGGTTGTGGAAGGCCAGGACGCAATTGCTGTTGTGGCCCTGGGACTGGGCGTCCTTGGGCAAGCATTGGGGTACCCGGATGATTTGGGCTTGCGACCTGGCAACATGGCGCGATGAAACCCGTCGGGGGGTTGCCGTCGCGGAGACCAGAACATCTAGCGAAGTGGCACCACCCAAGGCAGGAGCTGCATTGGGCGGATGTCGCAAACCTATATATTATGTGCTGGCAGACGGTGCAAACGGAGGTAGGGACTAAGAGTCTGTTTCCCTGACCTGCACGATTGCTGCCGGAAAAAAGGGGGGGGGGAGAAGACGGGGGCAGGGGCTGATGCTCAGCATTGCTACCAACTCTACTACGAAGGTATTAGTTATGAGTGCCATCAGCTGTTTGAGTTGTTGGCGCCGTGGGGCGCGAGCAGCAGCGGGTACTTGTTGTGGCTTGCTGAGCAGCGGAGCTGCTGGAAGGTAGGGGGGGGGGGGGGGGGGCGCTTAGGCGTAGACTACGGGACGCCCTTGGGCGTGAACAGCAAGGAGCCAGAAAAGATTTATAAAAGTTACGTGGACGTCGGGTTTTGGGATCAAGCCCAGAACAACCTGTCCGATGCAACCATCCCTTGTACGAGACACACTGAACAGAGTATGACCGTCCTAAAAATATTCTTTTCCGGCAGATGCAGCAAAACCATTTCTCAGGACCGGGGTCAGGAGACGGACCCGGATTGGATTCGATGCCTTCCCGGAGTAAGAGAATATGGAGCAGTCCTGCTGCAAGGAGCTGCTGGGAGGATGACAATTTGTGGGAGGGACAAAACAAATTAGATGGGGTCACACTGAAATGACAGTCCTTGGTCGGGAAAAATCCCGAGTCGCTCCGGTACATAGAACCGACTGCCTTGGGAAGCGTGCTTTGTACGTGGTTAGCATCGTTTCTTTATCTTTTCCCCATGTGCTTCCGGCAAGCGACTTGAGGATTTTGTTGCGACTTTGTACTTTAGAAACAATCTCAGTGGCATGAGCCTTGAAGGTTAGAGTATTATCGAATGTTACTCCTAAGATCTTTGGGTGACTGACAGTCGGTAGTACGACACCATCGACGCGTACGTCCAATATTTGCGACATTTGTTCCTTCCACCTCGTAAAGAGGGTGGCCGTAGATATTGTCGGTGATAATGCCAAGTTGCGAGAGGTGAAGAAACCGGAAGGATCGGGGAGATAGCTGTTATTTTAGAAACTAATTCATCATCTGAAGGGCCAGGTCCTGTAGCCATAATCGTGCAGTCGTCAGCATAGGGAATGATTGTGTCGTGGGAAGAAGTGACATTTCCTTCCGTGATATAAATCCGGTATGTTTGGACGCTAGCACTCCCAGCAATCTTCTGATTGCCAAGCGAATGTTTTTGATCATTAGCCCTCTCGAATCCTTCATTATAACCGAATAGCTGGCAGAAGTAGATTAATGGGACTGATATCGATACACGCGGACTTTGTTTATATAATTTTTTTAAATCTTTAGGAAATTCCCGTGCTGACATCGTTGTAGAGTATGCCAAGATGAAAAGTTGTCAGTAAATAAGTTTATACCGATTTCACACAGAAACTTAATCGGATCACAATTCTATTTAATGAAATAATTAAGTTTCCCTTTTCGTACAGAACCTTTTGCTTCATTAGGCGAGCATCTGTCAGCAGCCCCAAAAAAATATTTTATTTTTACAAAAAATAATTAAAATGGAAATCACCCATTTCCTTCTTAACTATAAATATAATCAAAATAAAATGCATGCGCAACTACCCATAGATGTTGCTCCTAACTAAATATGCGCCTATTTTCGAAAAAGCCATAATAATATCTTTTGTAGCATATGCAGCGAAAATAAAATTTTGAAGTTTTTCGTGTTTTTCTATTTTTCGTAAATTATTGAAAATAATTTATTTTTGATTGTCATTTGTTACATTGACAATAAAATTCGAAACACCAAGCAAAACCGACTGGATTTTTCACTCGATTAGGCATTCAATAAAGCAATAATTCGATAAATAAGGATTTGTGTTTTGTATGGAAGATTGAGTCAATTAGGGCTTTAATGTAGAAAACTTGACTAACTATTTCATTAAGCCGCTGTGTGAAATTGGCATTAGGCTTTAAATAGGGCAATTCATCTTTATATTTATTTTTTTCTAAATTTTACATATTTTTTTTTTGTTATGCAGATGGAACGGTGTTGCCAAAGGCGTTGGTACCCAGCGCATTATTGGCCGTATACATATGGTTCAATTACAAATTGGTAGTGATCACTTAACGTCGAGCTTTTCGGTTTTAGAAAAACAACCCATGGATATGTTGCTTGGACTCGATATGCTGAAACGCCATCAGGTAACGAAAATAAATAGTCATAAATCTATTATTTGAGTTTTTTATTGTAATCGGCTTTTTTCATAGTGTAACATTGATTTACAACGCAATGTTCTACGTATTGGAACTACCGGTACTGAAACTCCGTTCTTGCCCGAAAACGAACTTCCAGACTGCGCACGTCTCACCGGTAATTCTGAGGATGAGTTAAAACTATTGCAACAATCAGCTAGTGAAGCAGAGTCTCGCGCTATACAACAAGCAATAGAGCAAAGCAAACAAGATGCGGGTATTAATAAGATATTTAACTAAACTATCAACAAATTGAAAAAAAATTAATAACATGTTTTCATACCATTAGCATCATCATCAAAGCGATCTCAAGGCGGTGCAACCAATAATGTTTCATCGAACGACAGCTTCACAGAGAACGACGTCAGCGATTTAGTTAGGCTTGGCTACAACCGCGACGATGTGATCGCCGAATTACGTCGTCACAATGGCAATAAGACACAAGCAACTACAGCGCTTATTGCTAAATCATTGAGATTTTGAAAGAACCTTGGCGTCGCCAGCTTTGTCGCCGCCCTATGCAATTACTAAATCACAAAAGAACAAAGAAATCTAAGCACAAAAAAGTAAAAAGTAGCAAACTATCAATGCCACTAACAACAAGTACAGTAAGGAATTCATATGAATGCGTAATATTATCATTAGCTGTTGAGCGTTTGTCACTACGAACATCTTGAAGAGAAAAAGCTGAGAAAACTTTTTTAGAAAGGGATTAAAAAGCCTACCACGGCACACAAACTACCTCAGGCTAGAGCATTTCTTATTTTATATACAGATGGAATGAATAAACCAGAGTGGCGAATTCGTGCCGATTTATTATGAAAGTCGGATAAATATGAGAATATTAGCATTAAGCATTTATACACACTTCCGAAGAATGTCGAAAAAGTATGCAGCAATCGCTGTATAACACTCATTTAAAACAAAACCTTTTGTGAACAAACAGAATAATAATATCAACGAAACAAAACAACATTGGTTTCGGATGAGGAATTGTAATTTATTTTTTATATTAAATTCAGTAAATTTTTTTTCGGTCTAGTTAAGTATTGCCAGCGGATTTTTCCGTTAAAATTTCTTATGTACGTAAAGGGGTTTAGAAAAAGGAAGTGACTATTCGTCCAGAAAACGATATTTTTGATCGTCTAGAATAAAGTAAAATGAAGAAAAACAGCAAAAAATAAATAATAAAAAAACGGGTAAATAATCGGAAATTTAGTACTGAGTTTTCCGTACGAATAGGGACAGCCTTATTAGAAACAAAAAGTATTTAGTACATGGTAATAAGAACTGTAATAAGAAATTTCTTAATAAAGAGGATATAGGTGAATTTTGAACTAGTCAAACTATTGTTGCTGATCTGGAATTAACTATACATACCGTTCTCCATGCAAAAAATAGGTTAAAAAAAATCACACCGAAAAGTGTTAATGGTTTTTATTCGCGATGACCTAAAGTGCTAAAATTTATTTCAAGTGAATATCGATGCTCGTCGAAATTTTTTTTTTTTATTTTAGCACGAAATCTTTTCAACAAAGGTTTTTTGCTTTCTTTGTGGGAGGGGCGCAACAAATTAAATGGGCTTACACTGAAATGACAGTCTTTGGTCGGGAAAATACCCGAGTCGCTCCGGTACATAGAACCGACTGCCTTGGGAAGCGTTTTGCTTTCTTTGATATACTATTACTTACATACATATATTGCCAAGAACGATTAAAAAAAAAAAATGCGTGGAAATTTGAAATAAACTATCATAACTTTTAGTTTTTCATAGAATTAGGAATTGGGTTGTATTAAATTATTTAGGTATTCAATATTGCAAATTACAATGAAACTTTTAGAGATATGTAATTGCATTACTCACCGGCAGCATACAGTTTTCCGTGCAAACGATCATTTAGGTTGAGTAGGATAATTGTTTGGTAGTATATATAAGCATGATATCAAAACCTCATATCCCCGAATAATTTTTGCTTCTAGGAAAATTTTTCGAAACTACGTCAATATAAGGCCATTCCGTCCTCCCACCCCCAGATCCATCAGTTCGGGGTCGCCAGAGCCTTGGCTGTTAATGAATCAGGATTCGCCGCGGGTAGGTGAGGTTGACAATTGGGTTGGAGGGGCTATATATTGCGCTTCACAACACCTTGAAATTTGGTATTTTAGTTGCCTCTTACGACAGGCATACCTACCGCGGGTATATTCTAAACCCCCTAACCCCCTGGGCAGTGCAGTGACTTGTTAAACACTCCTAGTGTATTTCTGCCATGAAAACTCATCTGCTTACAGACGCCGTTCGGAATCGACGTAAAACATGTAGGTTGCGTCCCACCAATTTGTAGGACAAATTAAAAGGAGCACGACGCAAATTGGAGAAGCTCGGCCTAAATCCCTTCGGAGGTATATCGTGCCTTGCGTAATTTTGTTTTTTATGCTAGCTGCGTATTACATTTTGGGCTCGCTCATATGTAAAGTTGAGTGCTAAAAATTTAAAATTTCTGTTTTAATAACGTTTTACTAAAACTATTAAGAACATCTATACCATGATGCAATAAAACCTACCAGGTGAAGTCAATATTACAAAATGACGTCGCATTTGACAAGACTTGCCCTCATACAAAACTTAAGTAGCACTTGACTTCTGCACTATCGATTTTTAAGTTTTCAGTCAATATAGGTGTATTACATATATGATCATAAAAAATACTACATTTTACACTTTGTGCAGAAAAATATAGTCTGCTTTTTGTATTTCTTTTTGTCGACGGACCTTATTTCCTTTTTTTATTAGAATAAGGCCAGTTGGCATTGCTTGATGATGATGCTGTCGGAAAGGACGATTTTCCGAGCAACAGAATTTTTATATAGATTTAATTTATCTGTATTTAATTAGCGCGACATGCTCATATTGCTTTATACAATTGTTTTTGTTATTGATATTAGAGACAAAGTATGAATGTGGGAGATTTCGAATTCAATACCCAGCTCCCGAGAAGATAGCTGATGAAGATGTGAAATTCAGAAACATTTCCTAGTAATCATCGCCGTTTGTAAACTTTGCAAATTTTCCTAGTTATTTTAGTTTTTATTTTGAATATTATTAATCCCGGTGTAGGAGAGGATCAGATACCGATCAATATAATAATTAGGTTTATTTGGTGGTATCGTGCTCCGCCTACCACACCGAAGGGTTAAACTCCCGGGCAAAGTAAAATCAAAAAAAGTAGAAAAATTAAATTTTCAATAATTTTGTTTTTATTTGCTCAACATGTGAGGGTGGTTGGCGTCGAATAAACCGATAATGCCAGATCAAGTTATTCACAGTAACTTTTTATTAAATTTTTTTCCGTTATTTTTCGTAAAAATGTTAATTTCACATCATAGTTTTTATTCAATTTTGTATTTTAATGGCAGTATGCCAGGCACAAGTTGTTTTCATTTATTTTTCATTTCATTTTCAAATATATTTGTCGTAAAAATTGATTTTTAAATGACACCACGCCAGGCATAAAATCAGTAAGGTTTCTTTTCCTTTTCCAAATTTCGAGTTTCTTTTATATAAATATATGTGTGTCAATATATGGCTTGTTGCCATGTTTTTTTTTTCACTATCCCGTCATGTTCCGTTATGTATATAAAATGAGTTTCGTTTTTAAATGGCACCACGCCAGCTTTTAAATTTCAATGTTCCTCCGTTATTCACAGTAGCTCCGTTATTCAATAATATTTAAATTCCGTTATTTCTCGTAACAATAGCCGTGTTTTTTTACACGCGTACACGTTTACGTTTGCGGGTAAAAAAAAAACGCTTATCCTCGCTTAGAAATTGCTTAGGACACCCATCTAGAGGCAGTGGTTATATAACTAGGTACAGAAGAGGGTGTAACTAAAATCGGAGACACAAACCTGTGGTGGCCATAGTGTATAACATATAGCTGAATCAGTTGCGATGAATAGTGAATACAGACCATTTTTAGAGGAGACGTCTATAGATGTAAAAAAAACATAGCTAATGTAAATTTTTGGTTTTTTAAATGGCACCACGCCAGGCACAAAATCAATAATATGTATTTTAAAAATACTTGTCATATCATGTTGGGAGGACAAAAGCTATCCTTAAGACAAGCCCAAGGATGCTCTGCCAATCCCAACTTGCCACGTTGAACTCTGAAATTTTCAATCAGAATAAAGCTCGGGGTCGCCCCTTGGCTGTGATTTGTCAAACAATCCGATTGTATTTCTGCCATGAAAAGTTTCTCAGTGAAAACTTATCTGCCTTGCAGACGCCTTTCGGATTCGGCGAAAAAGGCATTGAACCTGCCAATTTGTACGAAAAATTAAGAGAAGCTCGGGCTAAATTCTCTTCGAAGGTATATCGGGCCTTGCACTTTTTTACTTGGAGGTTGTAAAGGTCTAGGTTCCAATCCACCAAAGAAAGGATCTTGTATGGATTGATCTGCAAAGGTTAAGTAGAAGTCGTTTGAAAGTAGAAAAGTTTCCACACCCCTTTGTTTTCGATGGGAGCTCATCAAAACATTTCAACCACTCGTATAGTCTTTTTTGTTCTATATAACAACAGCCTAAATCTATCATTATCCCTTAGCAATTATGTATTGCAAATTATCGCTTAAATGATGTGCTGACTTGCCTAGCTTTAAACTCCACACAAAGTTCATAGCGTGGCAATGTATTTGTTGTCTCACGCCAAGCCAATTTTATTCAATGATAATAATTTGTATGGGCCTATCATAACGCTTATACTGAGACAATTAGAATTTGCCATGTTTTGCCGCTTATTTTTTCTTTTACTTTATTTGTGGAATTAGTGGGATTCGTACATTTGAAATTCTTTAAAACTTGAACAAGCAAATTTAATTTTTTTAACAAATATTGGGGCCAATAAAGATTATATCTGCAAGTACAAAAAAACGTAGTTTTTTTTTCTCCCAACTCAATAAGAAAAATGTGAAGTATTTAACTAAAGTTGTAAAACAATAGAAAATACAAACTATTCTTCGTCTTCATCATCTTCGTCGTCTTCGTTATCGCGGTTAACGTTTGCACGTTCGCCTCTGTGATTGAATTCTTTTTCAGGATCGAATTGCATGCCCTCTTGATCACCGTCCCCATCCTCATCATCATCACCACCAACTTCCTGGTTCTCAGCTTCAGCACGTTCCAGTCTACGGGCCAAATCCGCCTCATCTATAGCAGTAACAAGCTTCGGCGGCATTATTACTTTAAATTCACCTTCGGATTCAATAATTTTATTGCGGATATTTTCAATTGCTTCTTCGAGAGCTTTTAGTCCTTCGGCTTTTTTAGTGGTTGATGTTGTCATCACGTACCTTTACATATGAGGGTTGGTAAGTTTTTTTAATATAATTAGTACAATAATTCAAAATGTTTATACTCACAATGGTGGTGCTATCAAATTAATGCGTATGGGTAGTTCTTCTGTAGTTAAATCAAGACCAGTTTTTAGGGCCGCCTTTACAGCATCTATGCCTTCATATCCGTAGCAGGAACATTCAATATCAGCACGTATTTTCACAGTTGGCGATACCAACTTACGCTTGATATTATTTAACAACACCTCCTTGGTGTGTTCATCTAAGCCACATTCATCAAACACCGATGGTTCTGTTACCGATTGCTTGAATATATCGTAGGCCACAGTTTTACTATTATATTTCTTTTCAAAATGCCAAGCAGTCTTCAAATACAATTCCTCCAATTTTTCACTGGAATCATATCCTAAAATATCGGCCACATGTCGCAATAAGGAATTTACAGCTTTCGCTTTAGCAAAGCGTTCTGAGCACTTCTCTACATCCTCTGCTGAGACACGACGTTTCGACAAGTCTATATAACCCTTCTCCTTATCAACACGTATAACTACAACCGGTTCTGTTTTGCCAACTCGTATCAATTTATTTATGGAACGTATACGACGACGAGACAACTCTGACAATAGAATCATACCCTCAATATTGTTGTATTCCAACAGATGGACATATGCTCCCATTTCCGCAATCGACAATACATTCACCATTACCACATCTTCAACTTCTGGATATTTCTCACTATAAAATCGGGATGTTAACGCCATTTTTGAGTTTTTATAAATTTCGGCGTGTTAATTTTTACTGAAATTGCACGTAAAAATTGAAAACTATAAAATGTATACCATAAACGTATACACTTTTATAGAAATGGGCGTGCAAAGGTGTCAAAATATGACATTTATCGAAGTGTTCTTTAATTAATAATTAATTGTAACCGGTATAAATACAGTGTTGCCGTATATGCAAATCACCCTGTAAGAACGTTCTTGTGCACGTCCCACGACCAAAAATCTCATAGAGCTGTAAAAATTTGTGCCAAAAGTGCAATCTCTCAGCATTCTTTAAATTGCGATTTTTTGGTTGCATATTGTAAATCTCCATTCCTGAATGGCTTAGAATACTTTCAGATCAAAGCCAAAGTGTGTGTGTTATTGAATGGTAAAATATGATTCAATATAGAGTGTGAATGTACAAACCATTCCCAATCTTTATTGAATGTAAGCTTGAAATGCACACTTTTTTCCATTCAGCACTAAATACTTTTTTCCCAAGGATATATTTTTTAATTCCCCCCAGATATGTTAAATCAATTCAGGAGTTTTTTTTTATTTTTTTATTACAATCTATGAGATCACATTTATACATTATACCAGGCATGCTTAACCAACGAACCGATATCATTTCGTTACGATAATTAACGTTAATAAACGTAACAAAGTCATTTCGTTTCGTTTTTTAACGTTAAGAACGTCAAATTAACGAAATGATTTTGTTTCGTTTTCTGCCATATCAAAACGAAATCAAATCGTTTATGTTGATTATTAATTTCAAACTATGCTGGCAAAGCTGATTGATGGCGGAGTCATTAAAGGTGAAAGCATTAGCCAAGCTGATTGCAACTTTTCTCATGAATTTTGACAGTACGAACATTTCTCAGAGTATTTTTGACATTACCATCAACGAATTACACAAACAAATTACATGGAGTTTGTGTGTGTATATCCGCTCGCTGTTACCACCTTACGGCTTCACCATGGCTATAGCATTGCCAGCACAATTCAAACATAAATTATCACGTTTTTGTTAACGTTTTTAACGATAACGAAACCTTTTCGTTTCGGTTAAAAACGAGATACAATTTATCTTGATAATTTTTTTATCGATAATATTTCGAAGTGTTTCAACGGAAACGGTGGAAATTTTTTGATAAACGATTAGCTAACGTTAAGGTGCATCCCTGCATTATACAGTCTTTGGATTTTGCATAATTAATTTTGAGTTATAAAATGTATTTCTTTTTTACCTATTTTTACCTAATAGGTACTCCTTTACAATATTCGTATAATAGCCTCTTGAACTCTATCATATTTTTACAATCTTTTAACTCCCTAGGAAGTTCGTTGTATTCTCTTAATCCCTCAAAATATATACTCTTTTTATCAAATTCGGATTTTACAATTGGCAAGTGGAAATTATTTTTGTTTCTTGTGTTATAGTTATGGACATCGTTGTTGTATTTTACACGATCATTTAGATAATTTGGTAGGTTTCCTAATTTCATGTTGTGTATGAATTTCAAAGTATAATATGACACAAGCTGGTTTACACTAAGCCAGTTCAAGCTGTTTAGTAGCTCTTGTATGGGAGTATCAAAACGCTTCTTTAAAATAAATCGCATTACCGTATTTTATTTTTTCTGCAACGTATTTATCCTTGAATCAGCTATTGTAAATAGAATCGTTGGCCAATATATAAAATGAGATTCAACGATAGACGTCCTGGATCAAAAATGTGTCTTTTGATACCACTACCGACATTTGGACACGTATTAAGTGTCATGCTGTCGCATAGAATTCCGTAGAATTAACTGTCTTCAATAGGTTTATTTTTGTAAGACTCAATTTCAAACCACAGGAAATCCTCTTTTCCTGTAGCGCCATTCACTAACTTTGCCATTTCCGAAATTGATATTTTGACCGTATTCAGTTATTTGCTGCATTGTCGATTGATGGCCGAGTCACAATCCATATCTTCATATAGTTGCGTTGAACCCATGGTGCATTTTTATTTTGGTATTAAATATATTTACATATTTAAAGCTACACATTTTTTATGCAGAGTGCCCGCACCAAAGAGGATAAATATGTAAGAGACGTCAATTGGCTATTCCAAGGCGAATTCATTACAGGTGGTGTTATCCCATCAGCTGATTGCTTCTTCTTGATAATTTTCCATACAAAGCCTTGTACTACACCATGTAAGTTAATCGAAATCAATGAAAATTTTCGTTTGGCTTAACATTCTTCAGCACGGCGAATTGGTTAAATTCGCTTTGCACCACCTAGTATAGATTCGCCTTGGGTGGTGGCAAAGCGAATTCAGCCCATTCGCCGTGCAGAAGAATGTCAAGCCAAAAGAAAATTTTCATTGATTTCGATTAACTGACATATTGTTGTACAAGGCTTTGTATGGAAAATTATCAAGAAGAAGCAATCAGCTGATGGGATAACACCACCTGTAATGAATTCGCCTTGACCTATACTGAATTCGCCTTTGGCTATTCGTTTCTTTCCGAAATTTTTGACCGCTGAAATCTATCCTCTTTGCCCGAACTCTTTGTAATAATTTTTGGCGGGAAATTAATCATAACAGCCATCCTCGTCAAAGAGGATAGATATATCTATCCTCTTTGCCCTCGTCTTGAATCTTTGTGAATTCATACAAGTGAAAAATCTTTCCATTGCTCCATTGCCATATGTCCTTACCATGAATTGCCCTTTTGTGTTTCAATTCAGCTTTTATTTAAATTGTGTATACAGAAAATCAGATAAAATCTAGTTAATAAATAAAATGTGAGCAGCTAGTTGGGCAAACAATTTAAAATATGTTAACATTGCAATATACCAGTCGTCTACAAATGTTTGAAAAAACACTATTGAGCAAATGATTTTAGTAATCGAACAGCGATTGAACAGGTGATCGAGGCTGTTTACTATTGTGAACGCTTTTGCCACTTCTATGAATTCACAATGTCCTGAATTATAAGAAATTTTCCAAAAACAAAATGAATGGAGTATGTGTGTAAGTTTGAAATTGTATATCGCCCTGATATTACCTTGTATGGTCCCCCTTTGGTTCTAACAAAATCGAAGATATAAAAATTAAAATGTTTCCGTCACTAATTGTGTCGCCATATTAATCAATTCAGACGTATTTCATTCCAAATAAAATAATTTTTCCATATTCAAACCATCCTTTTCCTTCCCAACAATAGCCACTAAAATCAACAAAATTACGCTGAAACAAATAACAAAATTTGACGTGCGCTTTGCGCGAAAGCTGTAAATGTAAGTAGTGTGCAGATTAGCGAAAAAAAAATTCTGTGAGAATAAAACACGCCCAAAGTAGACCGCAAGGCAAGTTGTAAACAACTAAAAATACTGCATTCGTTGAACTTGACTTTTGCATTCACGTAATTTCAATTCTTTTTGCGCCGACGGCCTTTCTTTTAGAGCGGCCGGTATATGCGAAGGTGTTGCCAATTAAAATTCGGCATTGTAACTTTTGTTTTGGTTTGGTAATTTGCTTGCAAAAAGGAGATAACACCAGTTTTTGGACGCACACATTTGCATAAACACAAACAGAGCGAAAACGTCGAGTAAAGCAGAAAATAAATTCGCCTAAATTCGGACGGACATCTTTCGCTTAGACCATTTTGAAAAAATAAAACATGGCTGGAAGAGGTGGTTTTGATCACGCTAGGTAAATATTTTCTTTAAATCGACAATTTTGCACAAATTTCTTCTGTTAAATTTATTAAAAGTTCATTTTAATGTTCTGCTGTGATACAAGACAAAAAAAATATTCACAAAGTGTTAAAATGATGACTAAAATCGAAAGCAAGTAAATTGATATATTTTCTCACTGGTGACGGGCAGTAGCCAGTAGAGAAAACGCGACGTCTTCGTTGAACACGGCGAATTAGTGTAGGAAATGATGTACATCAGTAGCTAATTTAAGCAGCATATATGAGTGAATTAGACACAGAAATAAGTGAGAATGAGCGGGGAATTGCAAATATTTAAATAAAGTTAATAATATTGCCGACAATATAAAATTAAATGTATATTATAGGTTTTATTCGGGGAATGTACAATCCGAGTGTGGAGCATGTGCAAAAACGGCGAATGTCTTTAAATGTCAAAAAGACGCAACGCAGTCGGCATTTGGCCGACGTCACCGCATCTCTGCTTAGGTTGTGGTTGGATAGCTGACGTCGCACCATTTCTATCCTCTTTGGAAAAGGCAAAGAGGATTGATATAATAAGATACGTCAGTTCGATTTTCATTTGTAATGTATCTGATTGGCGGCGGGAAAATTACCTTCTACACATTTTTAAGAACTTTATATTAATATATATTGTGATTCTTAATATATCAATCCTTTTTGGTAAAGGTTAGGGTGACGCCGATATGGCTATAACCAGTCACGTCCTATGAAATGTATTTGTCTGGGCAAAGTATGAGCCTTAGTTTTGATTAAAGTGTTTCAAATTAGGTAAAATTTTATGGATCCGTAAATACCCTAAATGTTACGAACGCTTTGATATACATGTGGCTATAGAGATAATGATATAAACTCATAAAGTTATTCGCCAATGAAGCCAATCAGGCGAAATCCTCAAAATTCATACAAATTCTTGTCACCACCTGATTGGGCGATATGTAGTAAAAAAGGTTGTCTCTCCTAACTTATATGTTCACAGTCAGGTATTCAGAAGGTCTTCTGTTGTTGTTGTAGCCGTTGGGGAGCGTTATCAATGCTGAAGTCCTTTGCCGGATATATATCCGGTACGTTCCGGTAACAACTACCATTAAGGTGCTAGCCCGCCATCTCAGAATCGATTTAATATGACCACATTAAACCTTTTAGGCTCAACCCATCGAGTATCCCGAAATAAAGGAGTGGAAGAGATTGACAAGGCAACCCATAACTCTAGAGCAAAATAATTTCCTGATGTTATAAACGATAAGCGAACGGAGAAAATATTTTATATCCAAATAAAGATTGGAAAAATTCGCTCTCATACTGAATTTATAAAAAAAAGTAAAAGCTTTTAAAATAACATATTGTATTTCTATTTTCAAGAAACTTTGGAGATCGTCCAGGAAAGCAACTTCCAACGGAGCCCCCATTCATTGCTTACGTCGGCAACTTGCCACAGGGACTTGTTCAAGGCGATGTCATTAAAATATTTCAAGAATTTGAAGTAAAAAATGTACGTTTGGTCAAAGACCGTGAGACTGATCAATTCAAGGGATTTTGCTATGTTGAATTCGAGACTTTAGACAATCTAGAGCGGGCTTTGGAATGTGATGGACGCATTAAATTGGATGACTTATCGGCACCTTTAAGAATTGATATTGCCGATCGCAGGAAAAACGATCGGTACGTAATTGCATACATACATATAAATAACAAAAATTTAGCGATTGATAAATATGTCATTTAATTTTTGCAGAGGCGGAGCTGGCGGCGGCGGTGGTTTCAATAAACGTGGTCCGCCTAGACAAGGAGGTGCAGCGGGTGGTAATCATCAATATTCTCGTGGTGGTGGTGGTGGCGTTGGTAATCGCGGCGATAGTAGAGGTTCGTACAATGATAATTATGGCCACAACGATAGAAATCGCGGCGGAGGCGGCGCCAGCGGTGGTGGTGGTGGCATGAATAGAGGATATAATGGTAAATGATAATTGCTGTCCAAAAAATTTGAATCAACTTAAGTTTGCTTTATCGTACATATTAATGTATATGAACAAGAATGGGAGACATTCACAATGTCGAAAATCAAGACCCAGACACCAAAATAAAGAAAAAATTCAAAATTTCCGACAAGTCAAAATACAGACAAATCAAAATATAGACAAACCAACATTAAGACAAATCGTAAAATAGACACATCAAAATGCAGACAAATCTTAATTTAGACGAATCAAAATACAGAATAATACAGAAATTCCTAGACTCTCCGTTCAAAAATAAATGTGATTTCTTTAATAAGTACATATATTAAAGAGTAAATCTTTACGACAGCATAACACTGCTAATACGCGTAAAAAAATATCGAGAGAGGTGTCAAAAGACGCGTAAAAGTTGCAGTGGAAGTTGGCGGTTTTCATGTGGTTGTTGTAATTTGTACCCACAAAAAAAAATTGTGAACGCACATCGCCGTGGCGGTAGCCACGGTTATACCACACACCCGGACTTGGCACGGCGTAGCCCAGGGTTATTTCTTACAAGCGCGGCCGAAGGCCGCCAACGCAGAAAGATGTTCTGCGCAAAAATACTATGGATACCACCCCCGGTTTCGGAGGTACCCGCGCTTCTTTTTTCGGTTTTTCGTCAATATCTTTTGAATGAGTTAAAATTTTTAATTTCCGCCGTCGGATTAATAAATACTGATGTCAAGACGCGTCGTTTGATACCTCTCTCGATATTTTTGGACGCGTATTAGCAGTGTCATGATGTAGTAAAGAATTACCCATTACAGGACTATGGATTTTTATTTCAATTAATATTTTGTATCTTATAAGTGAAGATAAACCTATATATGTGTAAATATTTTCAGCGAGGGGATCGCGTAGCCGGTGTTGGATCGGCTAAGGGTTTTTTTATTTGAAGAGCGGCCGAAGGCCTACGCGGAAAGGTGTTCTGGGCAGAGATACTTGGGATCGCGTAGCCGGTGTTGGATCGGCTAAGGGTTATTTTTTTGAAGCGCGGCCGAAGGCCTCCTACGCGGAAAGGTGTTCTGGGCAGAAATACTGTGGATCGCGTAGCCGGTGTTGGGTCGGCTAAGGGTTATTTATTTGAAGCGCGGCCGAAGGCCGCCTTCGCGGAAAGATATTATGGGCAGAAATACTGGGGAACGTGTAGCCGGTTTTGGATCGGATAAGGGTTATTTTTTTGAAACGCGGCCGAAGGCCGCCTTCGCGCAAAGGTCTTCTGGGTAGAAATACTGTGGATCGCGTAGCCGCCTACGCAGAAAGGTGTTCTTAATAGAAGAATCAGATTTTGGGAGCAACAAGATACCATTTTTTGGTTTGTCTGTATTTATCTGTATTTGGATTTGTTCGCATTTGGATTTGTCCGTATTTAGATTTGTCTGAATTTTGTTTTTTCTGTATTTTGATTTGTCTGCATTTTTATTTGTCTGTATTTTAAATTATCTTTATTTTGATTTGTCTGCATTTCGATTTGTCAGTATTTTGATTTGTCTGCATTTTGAATGTCGACATTTTGAATTTCGGGATTTCGATTTTCTGTATTATGTTACACACCCAACAAGAATACATAAAATTTTAAGTTCTAAACATTCTTAATATCTACCTGTGCTGTGTAAAAAAAGCTAATTTTAAGATTACTTTATTCGTGTTATTTTTTTTAATATCCTTATTACAGCTTTGCCTCACAACATACACCTATACGTACATCACCCGTATATTTGCCTCTTCCAAATCCACACCTCGTATGCGTAGTATCTTTTTGGCGAAAACAAAAAAAAAAAAATCACGCAGAAAAATGTTTAATTTTAACGTATCTAAAACTTGTTAAAGCTAATAATGTATTAATTTTATTTTTCTTCACAACAAAACATGTTAGATCGTCCAGCGAATCGTGGTCGTTATGGAAATTTTAACAATGATGATCGCTATGATCGAAGTCATGATCGCAATCAACGGGAAGGAAGTTTTGGTGCTCAAAGTAGAGATGGTGGTAATGATCGCTATAACAATTTTAGCCGGAATAGAGGAGGTGAACGTGAACGTGAACGTCCACATTTTAATCCCAGAGACAATGATCGCCCGGCACCGGCACCTGTTCCGTTAGGAAGTATAGGTAAATTATAAAGTTACTAAACGCATCTATTTTTCGCAATTTATCAAGAAGATGAAAATGAGCTAATAATGGTCCATATCAGGAGAATAATATACAACAAAAAGCGGATACACTTGAATCTTAACTGTTTTTATCCTTTTTATTATGATGCTTGTATTGGCTTCACTTGTACGTATGCTTGTTTGTAACTCTATAGGCTAGGCGCGAAAGGGGAGCTAGATATTCTAGCGGCAATTATTGAGAGGAGACCCGAACCTCTGTGCTACAGTGGTATCAACATAAAACATCTAAGTGGATTGTAGATACTAAAAAGGCACCATATTTTCGTGTTTTTCGTTTTTTTAAACTATATTTATTAATACTTGGTTCTCCAGAGAAACCAAATTTGTAACTAGTACTGCCGTCCTTAATATGACTGGGACATTTAGGTAATACAAACTTAACAACGCACTAAAAATATTTTTTTACCTTCCATTGGGCACATTGATGTCCAAAATTTAAATTTCTTGGCAAATACTAAATATGCGGTTTTATGGCGACGCAAAAACTTGTGTACTTACTTCCGTAACGTTTATCTAACCATTTTTTACGCCTGTGCCCAATAGGCTCTTTCTACCTTTTCATGATTTTATTTCTCAACAAGAAAAGCGTTTGTATAGTAGGTAAATATAATTAACATTTCAGTCACCGACCAGCTTTCAACGAGTTCGGACGCGCATACAAGTGCTCATAGTAGTGTGTGAACAGTGAAAATAAAACAAAAACAAACTGACATAGTCTCTATTATTCTTGAATATATAAAAAAAAAAAGAATTATAAGAACAATACACCTCGTACCGTTTCGATTTAACAAAAATGCGGCCATCACCTGATCCGTCCGACAAAACTGCAAACCGTTTCTCAATATTGAGTGAAATGGATACATCAGACACATACACATTCCCTACACTAAAACCAAAAACCACGACACCCAACCAACCAAAATACATAATAATAACATCAAACAACGGTGAATTAGCCAAACTATCTCCTTTCGTATTAAAAAAGGGTGTTGATAATATATCAACCCAAATATATGAAATAAAACAATTAAAAGACGGTTCCCTCCTTGTTTTAGCTCGGAACTCTAAAATTGCTGAAAAGTTCTTAAATACAAAATTCCTCTTAAATACTTGCCCAATCACGGTTAAACTGCAAGACAATTTAAACACCATCAAAGGAATAATATATGCACCATGTCTCATCCCAGTAAAAGAAGAAGAGATAGTGGAAGAACTCAAAAGTCAAGGAGTTTCTAGTATATATAAATTTACGCGAACCAAGGATGGAAAAACTGGACCCACCGGACAGATCGTCGTCAACTTTGATCTTTATCACCTTCCAAAAACCCTCGACGTAGCATGGCACAAGGTACAAGTAAAACCATATTTTCCAAACCCAATGCGCTGTAAAAAGTGTCAACTTTTGGGCCACACTATAAACAAATGCCCTAACGAAGCTGCCTGTGAAAGCTGCAACCTACCACCCCACTCTCCTCATAACTGCACACGGATAGAAAGCGCCAACTGCGAGCAACAACATGCCTGCTCCGACAAAATCTGCCCTAAATACCAAGAAACTAAACAAATATTAAAAATAAAAACATTAGAAAAATGCTCTATGGGCGAAGCCCGTCGCAAATACAATGAAAAACAAACCCACACACAAAGCCAACAACCATCATATACCAACATTACAAACCCAAAAACAAAGAAAAAAAAAAACGGTACAAAAACCTACAACGCAAAAACGCCCCGCATCGCCTGCAAGAACTGATTCAAACAAAATAGTAAGATCTCAAACGACTGAAAATAACTCCACAAAAAATAATAACTCTACTACAAACAGACCAAATACAACCTCCACTATAATATAAAAAAAAAAAAAAGAAAATACCAACAAGGAACTACCAACCTGTTCCATTTACACTCACAACAACCAATCACAAACATACCCACTTACCAACGCACCACAACAGCTTCTAAACAATACCAACAACAACATGGCACTCTCATACTCTGATCAAGAGACATATATAATGCAAACCCCCAACCAATCGCTAATAACTTCACAAACAAACTTACCGTCATCTCCTCTCACTCAAATAACACAACAACTATTAAATGAAAATAACTACTTCTTGCCTGTTTCAGACACTGAAGAAGAACCACAACTGTAAATTTAAAACACAAAGAACAAACTAAAACTAAACCAAAAACAAAAAACCATAAAAAAAAAAAAATTAAAACACCAAAAAAAAATATCAATTAAAATTAATATAAACATTATGGATTTTAAAATCGTACAATGGAATATAAAAGGATACTTCAACAACATCTCCGAACTTAACCTGCTAGTAAAGGAGCAAACTCCGTCACTCGTTTCACTGCAAGAAACACAGTGCAAATACAACTTTACCCCATTCCCTCTTCGTGGATACGACTCCTATTTTCAAAACTCATCTGCCAATACAACAGGCAAACAGGGTGTAGGTGTGCTTATAAAAGCCAAGATCCCACATAAACAAATCTTCTTACAAACCGATTTACAAATTATAGCCATCGAAGTCAATCTTAATATCAAGTTTACCATAATATCATGCTACTTTCCACCAGCGGAACAAATTCCCGCAAAAGAAGTAATAGATTTACTCAATACCATTCAAACACCAATAATCGTTTTAGGGGACTTCAACAGCTGGAATCCGTTATGGGGTTCACCAACATACAACAATCGAGGCAAAATTATAGAACATATTATGAACCAAACGGACCTTTTCTATCTAAATGACGGCAGACTAACACATCTTTCTACACACGGGACACTCACGCATGTCGATATCACATGCTGTTCAGCTAGCCTCCTTCCGATGACGAAATGGAATGTCTTAGACGACCTGTACCACAGCGACCATTTTCCAATAGTCACTACAGTTCAACTGACACAAACCACCAAAAAACAATACACCGATAAAAAAATTTTACTTAAGTTTGCTGACTGGGAGAAGTTTAGCAACGCCGCGGATGAAGAACTTTCGAAAAGACCAACCTCTAGTAACATAAATCAAGAAGCTAGTCATATTACTAAAGCAATACGCACAGCAGCCAATGCTTCGATCCCTCAATCCTCCCATAATGCCAGATATCACGTCCCTTGGTGGAACAGCAACCTTGCAGATCTCCGAAAACAAAAAATTATTGCATGGGAATCCTTTAAGAAATCTCCAACGCAACAGAATCTTCTCGTGTACAAAAAAAGAAACGCAGCTTTTCGGAGGGAAATGAAAACAGCAAAAAAATCTAGCTTCGAAGACTTCGCAAAAAGTATAAACATAAACACATCTTCACAAGAATTATGGAATAAAGTCCGAAAACTTACAAATCGGCACACACAATCAACAATAGCAGCAATTCAAACTCCACAAGGAACAACAATCGAACCACAAACAATAGCCCATCTCTTTGCATCCAACTGGTCCCAATATTCGAATGACACCAATTTTCCAGATGAATTTAATCAAGCCAAATCGTTGAATATAACACCTAACAACATCACCAACCCAACAGCAATGAAAATGGAAACCAATATCTCAATGGACGAAATGTACTACACTCTAAAAAGTACTAAAGAAAAAACTCCAGGGTATGACCGCATTTCATACAATATGATTAAACACTTCAGTATTGCCACAAAAACGAGGCTCTTGGACCTTTACAATAATATCTTCCAATCGGGAATTATCCCCCAAAACTGGAAAACGGCAACCATTATTCCGATCGCAAAACCAAAAAAAGCCGTCAATCTTCTAGAATCGTATCGACCTATCTCTCTAATCTCGTGTTTGTCGAAATTAGTTGAGAAAATAGTCGCTGCACGTCTAGTTTGGTTTACAGAGGCAAAGAAGCTCATCTCATCCAACCAGGTCGGATTCCGACCAGGAAGAGGATGCACCGATGCTCTGCCACACATCGACTATATTGTGGCTAAAATGCTATCTTCACATAACCACATCTCGATATTATCCTTAGACTTCGAAAAAGCATTTGATAAGTGGGAGCTCATATCATCTTGGACAAACTTCACCAGTGGGGAATTGGACCCAAGATATTCAACTTTGTCAAATCATTTCTGGAGAACCGAAAAATCAGAGTCAAAGTAAATGGAACATACTCCAAACTATACCCTCTATCGAACGGGATTCCGCAAGGGTCACCCCTCTCAGTACTGCTATTTTCAATCGCATTTAACGAAATAAGCCATATCATACAAAAACACAAAAGCGTTAACCACTGCATCTACGCTGACGACTTAAATTTTCAACACGGACAACTTAAACAGCATCCTAAATACACCTAGCCAGGAAAATATTGAAAAAATTGCAAAATTCATCAAAATCATAGATATGATTATTTAAGGAACCAAAATCTTAACAAAAAAAAAAACAAATTAATCATTAAAATTGAGCTGATGGCCTGAGTAGCCAATGCTCTTTTAGTTAGTTCTGATATTCATACCAGTACCTAATCAATAATAATAATAATAATAATAATAATAATAATAATAATAATAATAATAATAATAATAATAATAATTAACATTTGATCTGCATGAGTGCTCTTCCTTTATGTGGGCCTGATGGCATCATGCCCCTTCTGCTTGTTATTTTTTTTTTGCAAAAACTTTAATGCTACTCCTACCTCAGCTGTATTGCAAAATTCTCTTTGGCATCTTTACCGTTCGCGACTTGGTTGACGTTTTACGGTTGGGAAACAAAAGATTTATTATTATTATAACTATTATTATTATTATTATTATTATTATCATTATTATTATTATTATCATTATTATTATTATTATTATTATTAATATAAGTAGTAGTACCAAAGTGCGAACCATGCCCCTTTAAGAACCCATTCGGTTTTGCAAATTGGTTCAGTAGTTGAGAGTTTGGCTCTATGGTCTTCCGCTTCGTTTTACTGATTTTGACGTTCGGGGTAAACGTTTTCAGGTCGTTTGTTGTTGTTGTAGGAGTCCTTACTTCCATCCAGTAGGTACGATCACTCACAAATTTTCAACAATATCCTCTAACGGGAGTCCGGGGTTGGACCAAAAGATAAGAGAGTTAGAGGCGTTTGCTTCACATTGCAATTGAAAAGGTGGTTGGTGTCATGTGGGGACACGTTACAAGCAGGGCATATGTACATTGGGTATGTCGGATGAAAGTAAGGAGTTTAACCTATTACAGAATCCAGATATAAGTTGAGTTAGAGTGACGCGCGTTTCCCTGGGGAGGTTGCTCTCCTCAATTACGAGTCTAAACGCTTTTTTGTTAGATATATTCCTGAAGTAACTTTCTTGCCCCTTTTCTTATAAAATGTGTAACGAATCTCTCACTTCACCACTGGATTTAGTACAATAATACAATTAAAGTGAAATCTAACGTTAAATACCAAGCTTCCGGTTTGATTTAAACTCACGTATCTTATAAAAACCAAAAAATATCTTCAAGACGGCTTTTGTGCGTTCAGCCGGTCAAATATGCCTAATAACTCCGTTTTCTTCAATGCACATACCATAGCATATATGTAATACCAAAAAGGATAAATATAATAAGAGCCGTCACTCGTTATTCTTTTTGCATTTACTGTTGTTGTTGTTGTAGCAATGCTCGCCCCACCTAATAGCCGCGACCGATCACAAATTGTCATCAATATCCTCTAACGGGAGTCCAAGGAAACTTGCCGTTTCAACAGGGGTGGACCATAAGGAAAGGGGTGTTAGAGGCGTTGGTTCCACATTAAAATTGAAGAGATGGTTGGTGTCATGTGGGGACACATTGCAAGCGGGGCATACATTTTGTATGTCGGGGTTGATTCTGGATAGGTTAGAGTTTAACCTGTTACAGTATCCAGAACGAAGTTGAGCAAGAGTGACACGCGTTTCCCTGGGGAGTATGCGTTCCTCTACCGCGAGTTTTGGATAATTTTCTTTAAGTACTGGATTCACCGGGCAATTCCCGGCATAAAGGTCCGACGCCTGTTTATGGAGTTCACCAAGGACCTGCTTGTGTTTTTTCACTTCATACGGCTGGGTTCTCAGGTGCCGCATTTCCTCAAAATGCTTACGGAGATGACTCCTTAAGCCCCTAGGCGGTGCTGGTTCATCAATCAGATGTCTGTTGGGATGCCCAGGTTTCTGGGTATTCAACAGGAACTGTTTGGTCAGCATCTCATTTCTCTCCCTGATGGGGAGTATTGTCGCCTCATTATGCAGATGGTGTTCTGGGGACATAAGAAGACAGCCCGTGGCGATTCTGAGAGCAGTATTTTGGCAGGCCTTTAGTTTCTTCCAGTGGGTGATTTTTAGGCTTGGCGACAATATCGGTGACGCGTAGCACGTAATCGGCTGGCCAATTGCTTTGTATGTAGTCATGAGCGTTTCTTTATCTTTTCCCCAGGTACTGCCAGCAAGGGATTTGAGGATTTTGTTACGGCTCTGTATTCTCGGAACAATTGCGGCTGCGTGCTCACCAAAATGTAGATCCTGATCAAACGGGACACCCAAGATTTGGGGGTGTAGGACAGTCGGTAGCGTAGTGCCATCGACGTGGATGTTCAAAATGGTCGACATTTGGGACTTCCATGTTGTAAATAAGGTCGCGGAAGATTTAGTCGGTGATAATGCCAGGTTTCGCGAGGCGAAAAAACTGGAGAGATCAGGGAGGTAGCCGTTTATTATATTGCATAGCGCATCGATCTTTGGGCCTGGGCCTGTGGCCATTATTGTGCAGTCATCGGCGTAGGAAACGATTGTGACTCCTTCCGGTGGTGAAGGTAGCTTAGATATGTAGAAATTAAATAAAAGTGGGGATAGGACACCACCCTGTGGCACCCCTTGTTTAATTCTCCTTGGTTTCTAAATTGCACCGATGCCTGCCGACCACCCAGATAATTTGCAGTCCACCTTTTAAGACATGGGGGAAGGGTAGACCCTTCCAGGTCTTGCAGTAACGAGCCATGGTTGACCGTATCAAAAGCTTTTGATAGGTCTAGCGCTACGAGTACTGTTCTATGGTGGGGGTATTGATTTAAACCGCAATTTATCTGGGTGCTAATGGCATTTAGCGCGGTGGTAGTGCTATGGAGTTTTCTGAAGCCAGGCTGATGAGAGTCTAGCTGCAAATTTGCTTGGAAATAAGGGAGCAAAATGGCTTCAAGCGTCTTTGCCAATGGCGATAGGAGAGATATCGGACGATACGACTCACCTAGGTTAGGTTAGGTTAGAGTGGCTGCCTCCGCTGTCCGAGCGAAGACTCACGTAGGCCGTTGTGGCCCGTTGTGCTACCACGCGGGGGCCCCTATTTCCTATTACCCTACTTTCGAAGAAGAAGAAGGTTTAGACCCCAGTGAGGCTAAACCAGCGCGTTTGCCTAATGAAACGCAAGATGTCGTTTGGGTTTATAGATTCAAGCTCCGCAAGGCACCCAAAAGAGTGTCTGTGGAGGCATTGGTACCTGGTTTTTGACAGTGCGGGACAGTGGCACAGATAGTGCTCGACGCTTTCTATCTCCTCCTCGTCCCTACAGCTGCGGCAGAAGTCATTTGTCTGCAGGCCCATATAGGCACCGTGAGTGCCCATGAGACAGTGACCTGTAAGAGGGCCCACTAGTGGGCTCATAGGGATACGGTTTAACAATATCACCGATCGCGATCTCTTTTCATCCAGCTTAGGCCAGATTTGCTTGGATATACTACATGTAGGTTCCCTCGCCCATCTGGCGTTTGCCTGATCCGTGAAAAGAGATCGCAGGTGGTATTTGCAAGTGTTTAGAGGAGGGCTGGCCCAACCAGCGGAGGTTGTTGTTTGCAAGTTGGTGCCTTCCCTAGCCAGCTCATCCGCGGCGCAGTTTCCTGAGATGTCACAGTGGCCAGGAACCCATATTATGCTTAGGTTGCAATTTTCAGCTGGTTTGTTGAGGGTTTCTCTATACTTCAATGCCACTAGTGACGAGGTGTTACTGCATTGCAGGGATTTTATGACAGCTTGGCTGTCAGAGAAAATTGAAATAGAATTGGTTACCTGCAGGTTAGCAAGATAGCGGGCTGCTTCCCAGATAGCTATGAGTTCAGCCTGAAAAACACTGCAGTGATCAGGTAGGCGAAAGCTCTCGCTTAGATTGAGCTTCTCCGAGAATATGCCGCTGCCGACTCTTTTGTTTAGTTTAGAGCCATCTGTAAAAACGGAGATTTCGTGTGATCCCGGCTCCACGCCGTTTGCCCACTCGTTCCTCCCTGGGATTCTTGCGGAAAATTTGTTGTCCCAGCAAGGGGGCGATGTTGTATGGTCCAATTTCAAGGAGGTTTCGGGGACTTGCTTCAGGATCCGGGTGTGACCAAACCTGCAGTCCCTCCATGGTTCGATAGCGTTGAGCATTGCCGCGTTGCAGGAGGCACAGTATCTACCATATGGATCAGTTGGGAGAAGGAATAATATGGTTTCAAGAGCTTTGGTGGGAGTGGAGGGAAGGGCATCGCTGGTGAGCATTGCCGCCATCCTCTGCACTCTCGTTACTTTACTCTTGTTAAATTCGATATCGAGTGCCGTCCACCATACGGCGTAGAAGAGTATGGGTCTCACCACTGCCGTATAGATCCAATGGACTATGCGTGGCTGGAGACCCCACCTTTTTCCGATTGCCGACTTACAAGCGTAGAGAGCCATTGTGGCTTTCCTGGATCGTTCCTCCACATTTCGCTTCCAGTCAAGCTTCCTGTCTAGAATAACTCCGAGATATTTAGCCTCGGTAGAGAGTTTGATTTCCTTCCCGTTTAGGGACGGGAGGGTAAATTCCGGTATACTGCGTTTGCGGGTAAAAAGCACCATCTCAGTTTTTTCACTGCTGATGCTGAGTCCGCTTTCCATAGAACAAGTGTTTGTTACATTAAGAGCAATTTGCAAGAGTTCGCCAAGCACCGGAAGGTGTTTGCCGGTAACTGTCAAGGCTATGTCGTCGGCATATGCAATGACTTGGCATCCGGTGGGCTGTAGTATAGATAACAGAGCGTTCACCGTCAGGTTCCATAGTAGAGGAGAAAGAACGCCCCCCTGGGGGGTTCCTCTGTTGGTATACCTTATTAACGATGAGCTGCCCAACTCAGAGATAATAATTCTCTTGTTTAGAAGGAGCTCGACGAATTTCACAAGAGGCTCTTCCACCCCTAGTGAACGTAGAGATTTTGTGACCGCTGCTGGAGAACGTTGTTGAGGCTCCTTCCATGTCGAGAAAGATACCCAGCGTAAATTCTTTAAAGGCAAGACCCTTCTCTATCTTAGTAGTGATAGCATGTAGAGCTGTCTCTACGGATTTGCCCTTAGAGTAGGCGTGTTGGTTGTTGGAGATTAGTGCCTTATTTGCTGATCGTCTAATGTAGGCGTCCAGCAATCGTTCTAGAACTTTTAGGAGGAAGGAGGTCAGACTTATTGGTCTGAAATCCTTTGGGCTGTTCCCCGATATCCTGCCTCCTTTGGGTATGAAGACTACCTTTGCCTTGGTCCATTCCGTGGGGATATAGACCAGGTTGAGGCAAGCCTTGTAGATTTTAGCTAGCAGCGGGCTTATAATATCGCTTGCAGCTTGCAATTCAGCGGGAAATATTTCATCCGTTCCCGGAGATTTGAAGGGTTTAAAGGACTTGATTGCCGAGATAACTCCTTTTTCGCTTACAATGTGGTCCAGGGGTTGAAATGGCCCTGGGTTAGATTGCGTGTTTAAGATTTATGGTTGAGATCTGCAGCCTGGAAAGTGAGTGCTGATCAGGGTTTCGAGAATTTCCGTACTAGAAGCGGCCCATTCTCCGCTCGTTGTGCGAATGCAGCTTGGAGGTATGGGGTTTTTGGAGAGGACCTTTCGTAGGCGATTGGCCTCTGAGACTTCTTCGATGTCATTGGTGAAGTTCTTCCAGGAGTTCCTTTTGGCCTTCTGGATTAACTTCTTAAAAGATTTTAAGGCGTCCCTATAATGGGACCAGATTCCCGTGCGCTTAGCCTCGTTAAAGAGTTTTCTGCTGTTTTTCCTCTACTCGGAGATTTCCTGGTTCCACCAATAGGGTTTCTTTTTACCCCTCACCTTAATCTCCGGGCAGGCTACTGTGAAGGCAGCGTTACAAGATTTGGTGATAAGATCTACTGCTTCTTCTATTTTTGACGATGAGTCTAGCTCACCGAGAGAAGCAAATGTTGTGTCTAAAGGAGGCGCTTCATCAGTTGTTAGCGGTAGGCTCGCCCTACCGTGAGAAGCGTTCTTTAGGAGAGTAGAGGATAGAACTTTTTTATAAAGGTTCCAGTCCGTACGTCTCCTATTCCTGTAAGCCACCCTAGGCGGTGTACGCAAGAGCATAGTGAAAATGAGAATGCCCCAGAAACTAGAGTAACATCTAGAACCTCCTTCCTGTTTGAGGTGATGAATGTTGGTTTGTCTCCAGAGTTGCATATACTTAGATTGTTACTTTTAATAGAATCAAAAAGAGACTCACCCCTACTGTTAATGTGCATTGGCATCGGCCCCAATTATTATCGGGAACCCTTTACTGTGGGCCTCCCGTACCGCTTTGCAGAGCCGGTCCTGCACAGAAGTTGGGCGATCGTGCGAGAGATATGCGGACATCAGCCAGATTGTTTGCCCCTGTAGCTCGAGGCTAATACAGGTAAAGTCCTCGTCGCTAAAAAGAGATAGTAAAATAAATACTAGATTTTTCTTTACTAGAATACAAGATCTGATTCTACCTGTCACGGGCGGTGTCACCAGCCGGTAGTCCTTAGAAAAGAGTCCACAGACCTTGCTGCCAACGACACAAGGCTCCTGGACTAGAACGACGTCCGTCCTCATACGTTGTGCTGAGGCGTAAGATTAGGGCAGCCGAGGCTGCCTTAGAATGGTGCAGGTTTATCTGCAGTACCTGCGCGCCCGTTACGGTTCGTTTGCGGCATCGACGTCCATCTTCTGCTGATACGACTCACCTATGTTAGCTGGTTTCCCAGGCTTTAGTAGCGGGACCACCTTGGCGATTTTCCATTTCTCGGTTATGACAAAGGTGGAAAGAGGCAGGTTTAAGACATGCGCTAAATATTTAAAACCCTCTTTCCCTAGGCTTTTAAGCATCGGCATGGCTATGCCGTCTGGGCCCACTGCTTTGGATAGTTTAGCACGACCAATGGCGTCCACAACCTCTTTAGCGGTGATGGTGATTGGTGACGCGCTGAATTTGTGTTTATGTGCGTGTCTATTGGCTCTCCGTCTATCTTTGTCGACCGTAGGATGCATTATATATTGTCGGCAGAAAGCACTCGCGCATTTTTTCGCCTTCGACATCACTTTGTCGCCAAAGGCGATGGAAACTTTGTTTTTGTTGTTGTAGCAATGCTCGCTCCACCTAATAGCCGCGACCGATCACAAATTGTCATCAATATCCTCTAACGGGAGTCCAAGGAAACTTGCCGTTTCAACAGGGGTGGACCATAAGGAAAGGGGTGTTAGAGGCGTTGGTTCCACATTACAATTGAAGAGATGGTTGGTGTCATGTGGGGACACATTCCAAGCGGGGCATACATTTTGTATGTCGGGGTTGATTCTGGATAGGTAAGAGTTTAACCTGTTACAGTATCCAGAACGAAGTTGAGCAAGAGTGACACGCGTTTCCCTGGGGAGTATGCGTTCCTCTTCCGCAAGTTTTGGATAATTTTCGTTAAGCACTGGATTCACCAGGCAATTCCCGGCATAAAAGTCCGACGCCTGTTTATGGAGTTCACCAAGGACCTGCTTGTGTTTTTTCACTTCATACGGCTGGGTTCTCAGGTGCCGTATTTCTTCAAAATGCTTACGGAGATGACTCCCTAAGCCCCTAGGCGGTGCTGGTTCATCAATCAGATGTCTGTTGGGATGCCCAGGTTTCTGGGTATTCAACAGGAACTGTTTGGTCAGCATCTCATTTCTCTCCCTGATGGGGAGTATTCTCGCCTCATTATGCAGATGGTGTTCTGGGGACATAAGAAGACAGCCCGTGGCGATTCTGAGAGCAGTATTTTGGCAGGCCTGTAGTTTCTTCCAGTGGGTGGTTTTTAGGCTTGGCGACCATATGGGTGACGCGTAGCACGTAATCGGCTGGCTAATTGCTTTGTATGTAGTCATGAGCGTTTCTTTATCTTTTCCCCAAGTACTGCCAGCGAGGGATTTGAGGATTTTGTTACGGCTCTGAATTCTCAGAACAATTGCGGCTGCGTGCTCACCAAAATGTAGATCCTGATCAAACGTGACACCCAAGATTTTGGGGTGTCGGACAGTCGGTAGCGTAGTGCCATCGACGTGGATGTTCAAAATGGTCGACATTTGGGGCATCCATGTTGTAAATAAGGTCGCGGAAGATTTAGTCGGTGATAATGCCAGGTTTCGCCTGGCGAAAAAACTGGAGAGATCAGGGAGGTAGCCGTTTATTTTATTGCATAGCGCATCGATCTTTGGGCCTGGGCCTGTGGCCATTACTGTGCAGTCATCGGCGTAGGAAACGATTGTGACTCCTTCCGGTGGTGAAGGTAGCTTAGATATGTAGAAATTAAACAAAAGTGGGGATAGGACACCACCCTGTTGCACCCCCTGTTTAATTCTCCTTTGTTTTGATGTTTCGTTTCTAAATTGCACCGATGCCTGCCGACCACCCAGATAATTTGCGGGCCACATTTTAAGACATGGGGGAAGGGTAGACCCTTCCAGGTAACGAGCCATGGTTGACCGTATCAAAAGCTTTTGATAGGTCTAGCGCTACGAGTACTGTTCTATGGTGGGGGTATTGATTTAAACCGCAATTTATCTGGGTGCTAATGGCATTTAGCGCGGTGGTAGTGCTGTGGAGTTTTCTGAAGCCATGCTGATGAGGGGCTAGCTGCAAATTTGCTTGGAAATAAGGGAGCAAAATGGCTTCAAGCGTCTTTGCCACTGGCGATAGGAGAGATATCGGACGATACGACTCACCTATGTTAGCTGGTTTCCCAGGCTTTAGTAGCGGGACCACCTTGGCCATTTTCCATTTCTCAGGTATGACAAAGGTGGAAAGAGACAGATTGAAGACATGCGCTAAATATTTGAACCCCTCTTTCCCTAGGTTTTTAAGCATCGGCATGGCTATGCCGTCTGGGCCCACTGCTTTGGATGGTTTAGCACGACCAATGGCGTCCTCAACCTCTTTAGCGGTGATGGTGATTGGTGACGCGCTGAATTTGTGTTTATGTGCGCGTCTATTGGCTCTCCGTCTATCTTTGTCGACCGTAGGATGCATTATATATTGTCGGCAGAAAGCGCTCGCGCATTTTTTCGCGTCCGACAGCACTTTGTCGCCAAAGGCGATGGAAACTTTGTCTTTGTGATTAGTCGGATTCGATAGGGACTTTACGGTGGACCAAAGTTTACCCACACCGGTAGAGAGGTTACAACCCCTTAGGTGCTCCTCCCATTTCGCCCGCTTGTGTTCATCCACAAGCAATCTGATGCGTTGGTTTATATCCGGGGCAAAGCTGTCCTCCTACGAATGTCCCTTCAACCGCGTTGACTAATACGAACAGGCTAACCAAAGACGTTATGAACAATGCAGCTCAGGAATCTCCACAAGAATCTACACAAGGTTGTGTCGAGACTTCCAGTGAGACGATATATGGCAAATTAAACGATGCACGAACTAATAGTGGTACTTTTGCGGCTGTTTGTTCTACGTCACCAATGTTGATTTCGCTGGACTCCCCAATTCATCCTACACCTCCACCGGTATCTTTAGCTCCAACAATAACAGTTACCGATACTGGGGTTGTTGCTAGCGATACAAGTGTACCTGAAAAAAATAGTAGGGCTCGATAACCAACGCTATAACGGCCGCACCTTCCCAGCTCTCTGGTGCGCTATCCGCTACTCCTTTGCAGGTGACTGCCGTGTCACCTCGTAGGGCTGTATTTGTGTCCCGATTACACGCCTCGCTTACCGAAAATGACATTGCTCATTACGTTTGCTCTAAACTTGGTGTTGCACCCACTAGTAACATCAATGTGTATAAATTTAACTTTAAATATGAGAGAGACATCTCCTCATTTAAAATATCCCTTTCAGATGAATATTTCGATAAGGTACTTGATTCCTCTTTTTGGCCCAAGCATACTGTGGTTCACTTGTTCACGAGAAAGGCGAGGGCCGAACCTGTTTTATTACAGCCAAAAAACGGTATGACGAACACAGTAATAACAACACAAAGGTAATTGCTGATCTGTCCCGTCTTCTCATTAATTATCAAAATGTTCGTGGTTTACGATCAAAACTTGTTCCATTCTTCGTTAATTCTTTCAACTTTTCTGCACAAGTTGTAGCTTTTACGGAGACCTGGCTAAAGCCTGATAATTACAATTCTGGTGTTTTTTCAAATAAATATGCTGTTTATCGGCGTGACCGCATCTCTAGAGCGGGAGGTGTCCTTATTGCTGTTGAATCTAACCTATCGTCTGAGTTGATTTCGCTGGACAATATCTCTCATATCGAATTCATAGCAGTTAGGCTTTCAATCGGTAGCTATAGCGTAATTGTTTGCTGTTCGTATATACCACCTCGTTCGGATATGGATGTTTATGCTAGTCATAGCTCGGCCATCTGTGATTTGCATTCGCAGTTGGGAGATAACGATCGACTTGTTGTTGTTGGTGACTTTAACTTGCCAACAGTTAGTTGGGTTAATATAAGTGATTCAAACTTTTTAACTCCCACTGCTCAACATGAGTTTCTCAATTGCTTGTTAGACTCATCTCTTTTACAGATTAACAATGTTCCAAATAGTGGAAATAAAATGCTGGATTTAGTATTTGTGGATGGCTCGGTGGGTACTGCCCTTACGCAAATACCACCTTTATCCCTTCCAGAAGACCCTCTTCACCCTACGCTAGAGATATCACTTGATATCAGCCTACCCCGTAGGATTCAAGTACAGTCTCGTCCCCGATCTAGATGCTTCTACAAAGCGAATTTCATTATGCTCAATGATCTGTTGGCTTCCCATGATTGGTCGGATCTCTATGCTTGCACTGATGTCGATTCGGCTATCTCTATATTTTACAGTACGCTTGATAGCTTCTTTGATACCTGCATTCCTACTCGCTATACCCTTTGTTCGAATAAGCCCCCTTGGTTTTCAAGGCAACTTATCAGACTTAATAACA
Source organism: Eurosta solidaginis (assembly GCF_040869045.1). NCBI lineage: Eukaryota > Metazoa > Arthropoda > Insecta > Diptera > Tephritidae > Eurosta > Eurosta solidaginis. The sequence goes on along the minus strand of NC_090322.1, from coordinate 58,385,414 downwards.
TCAAATCTAGGCTTTATAAGAGGTTCAAGAAATCTGGAGCATCTGCAGACCTCTCTAAATATCTAATAGCTCGTTCTAAATTTCACCGTCTTAATCAGCTTTGTTATAAAAATTACTTGAGTTGTTGTAAAGCCCAATTTTTTAGAAATCCAAAAAAGTTTTACAGTTTCGTAAATTCAAAGCGGAAAACTTCTGGGTATCCTTCCTCATTAACCTTTGGAGGTAAAAAAGCTTGCACTGATGACAAAGTTGCTGAACTATTTTCTGAGTTCTTTAAGTCCACGTATTCATCCAGTGGTTTTCATTCTGGTCAATATCCCTATCGCTTAGATAGCTCGAATTACATTAGGAATCCTGCTATTGATGGTAATATTGTTATTCAGAGTCTTCAGTCTTTGAAGCCCACCTTTTCTCCGGGACCGGACGGTGTTCCTAGTTGCGTGCTTAGGTACTGCGCCGAAAACATGTATGAGCCTATTTTAAAATTATTTGAGCTGGGATCTGCGTCATTCCCGGCACTTTGGAAACAGTCTTTTATTATACCCCTGCATAAAAAAGGTAGTAGGTCAAAAGTTGAAAACTACAGGGGTATTGCTAAACTTTCAGTCATTCCTAAAGTCTTTGAACAGATTGTCACCAATCAAATGCAATATCAGTGTTCTAGTCTTTTATCTCCATGTCAACACGGTTTTATTCGTCAAAGGTCTACCACTACAAATTTGCTTGTATTCACCTCTATAGTTATGGAAGGATTTTTAGCGAACAAGCAAACGGATGTCATCTACACGGACTTCAGCAAAGCATTTGATACCGTCAACCACGAGTTGCTTATTCATAAGCTTGATTTACTGGGCTTTCCGTTTCACCTATTAATGTGGCTGAAAAGCTATCTTTCTAACCGGACCCAAAAAGTCCTGTTCAAGTGCAATCTGTCGGAATCGTTCGGAGTTTCCTCCGGCGTACCCCAGGGAAGTCATCTAGGCCCTTTGCTCTTTGCCCTTTTCATTAATGACTTGCCACAGACAATATTATATTCCCATACTATAATGTATGCGGATGATGTAAAACTTTGCTACACCTACTGTCCTACCGATTTGAGTTCCTTGGATCTTCTTCAGGCCGACTTGGACTCGTTCCAATGTTGGTGCACAACAAATTTACTAGCTTTAAATTGCTCTAAATGTAAGCATATGACATTTCACCGAGTGAAGCCAGCATTGAAATCTTATGTAATAGATGGTACGCCTTTGGAGCGTATATCTATTGCAAATGATCTAGGTGTCCTTTTTGATCCGAAATTGAATTTTAACATACATATTTCATCTATAGCCAACAAAGCGTTGGGTTTACTTGGATTTGTTAAAAGATGGGCTAAAGAGTTCGATGATCCGTACCTCACTAAGGTTCTTTACACATCGCTGGTTCGTCCAATACTCGAGTATTGCTCATGCGTTTGGTCCCCTGTTTCTCAAAAGCATATAAAGCGTCTTGAGTCAGTTCAAAAGCAATTTTTGATATTTGCATTGCGCGGCCTTAATTGGGACTCAAGTCTCCACCTTCCTCCATACAGAAGTAGACTTCTTCTTATTAACTTACCCACTCTGGAAAATCGGAGAATATTACTGGGGGTATTGTTCATCCATAAGCTCATTATTGGAGAAATTGATTCCGCGGACCTCCTCAGCCGCTTGTTTTTTGCGGTTCCCCCTAGAGTATCCAGACACTACGTTCCTTTCTATTTACCCCTTTGTCGACGAAACTTTGCTAAAAATAATCCTCTTCTTATCTGGTGCGCGCACTACAATGACTTGTATAGCTGCATGAGTCTTGAATGTACTTTTGCCACTATACGTAATGCAATACTTGCCTATCTAATTTAAGAGATACAAGCTAATTTAATTTGCCGGCATTTTATTACTTCGATAAAAAAACAGGAACTGTCTCGCTTAAGGATGGAGGAACATTTATCAACATGTATCATTAAGAAGGAACAAGACAGTACTGTGTTGATTGGAATCTGGTGCATTCCAACAACGTAAAAAACATGCTTTTTCATGAGTCACTGACCGGAATCGTATGCATTCCGGCAGTATAATCTTATGGGTCAGGCATCGAGCTGATTGGAATCCGGTGCATTCCAACAACACAGGTCATGTTACTTTTTTATGCCTTGTGATGGCGTATCCTCATTACACTACTCTTAGCACTGCCGGATTCCCATGACATGCTGATTGGAATCTTGTTGCATTCCAACAGGGAGATTGGAATCCACTGCATTCCGAAATCATGCTGAGCGGAATCTGATGCATTCCGCCAGTATAAGATTTCGGCATAAGATCTTATTTCTGCTCATATTTCTTATTATTATTATATTCTGAAATTAAATAGTAATGTTCATTAATATTTCTTTGTTTGTAATATAACATTGTTGAAAGCTCGATATATCTTAAATTTTATCTTTTGAGTTGTATATTTATATATCTTTTATATTATGCAGTCGACCATAGTTTGTCGTCGACTTTAAATAATAAATAAATAAATAAATAAATAAATAAATATCCCTTATTTGGGGGTCGCCTGGATCAAGCTGTCTTATAAGGTCACGTTCTCTCGCTAAGTTTGCGGCCTCCGCCGGGAAGTGGGGCCGGATTTCGGGAATTTTCCCGGCGGGAATGAAATGTGCCGAGGCGGATTCAATGACCTTACGGAAGGCACGCTCCCCTTGGCGGGCATCAGTCGGGATAGGGAGGGCAGCAAAGCGGTTGTCTGTAAAGGGTTTATATTCTTCCCACTTTCCTTTTTTATACCTTTCATGAAAATGAAATGGTATATTAATTTCGTCACGAAACCGAAAATTGTAAGTCCTTAAAGGAAAATAGATAGACCCACCATTAAGTATACCGAAATAATCAGGTTGAAGAGCTGAGTTGATTTAGCCATGTCCGTCTGTCCGTCTGTCCGTCTGTCTGTTTGTATGCAAACTAGTCCCTCAATTTTTGAGATATCTTGATAAAATTTGGTGAGCGGGTGTATTTGGGTGTCCGATTAGACATTTGTCGGAACCGACCGAATCGGACCACTATATCATATATCCTCCATACAACCGATTTTTCAGAAAAAGAGGATTTTTGTAATATCTTACCCAATTTAACAGATTGAAGCTTCAAACTTCACCATATACTTTCGTATATTGCACGTATTGTTGCCTGAAAAAATTGATGAGATCGGTCGTATATATAGTATATATCCCCCACAACCGATTGTTCAGATAAGGAACTTTTCGTAATTACTGCCCTATTTTAAGAGCTAGAGGCTTCAAATTTCAACGAATACTTACGTATATAGCATATATTGTTGTCTGAAAAAATCATAAAGATCGGTGGTATATATAGTATATATATGGTGGTATATATAGTATATATATGGTGGTATATATAGTATATATATATATATATATATATATATATATATTTTCGCAAATTTTAGCCCCATTTTAACAGCTAGAAGCTTCAAATTTCACCGAATACTTACGTATATAGCATATATTGTTGTCTGAAAAAATCATAGAGATCGGTTGTATATATAGTATATATCTCATACAACCGATTGTTCAGATAAGAAACTTTTCGCAATTTCTACCCCATTTTAACAGCTATAAGCTTCAAATTTCACCGATTGCTTACGTACATATATAGCATATATTGTTGTCTGCAAAAATCATAGAGATCGGTTGTATATATAGTATATATCTCATACAACCGATTGTTCAGATAAGAAACTTTTCGCAATTTCTACCCCATTTTAACAGCTATAAGCTTCAAATTTCACCTATTGCTTACGTATATAGCATATATTGTTGTCTGAAAAAATCATAGAGATCGGTTGTATATATAGTATATATCTCATACAACCGATTGTTCAGATAAGAAATTTTACGCAATTTCTACCCCATTTTAACAGCTATAAGCTTCAAATTTCACCGATTGCTTACGTATATAGCATATATTGTTGTCTGAAAAAATCATAGAGATCGGTTGTATATATAGTATATATCTCATACAACCGATTGTTCAGATAAGAAACTTTGCGCAATTTCTGCCTCGTTTTAACAGCTGCAAGCTTCAAATTTCACAAAATGCTTACGTATATAGCATATATTGTTGTGGGTGAAAAAATCATAGAGATCGGTGGTATATATATTATATACTTCATATAAACTGTCATTTTTGCCCCTTTTTTACGGCTAGAAGCTTCAAAATTCATCAAATTTCATCAAATAATTACGTTTACGTCATATATTTTTGAAAGACGTGATTCGTACTCATAGTTTTTACATGCAGACCACAAAAAACGTGAAGCTTTGCATCCTCACACAGATTACCTACCTATTTTTATACCTTTCATGAAAATGAAATGGTATATTAATTTCGTCACGAAACCGAAAATTGTAAGTCCTTAAAGGAAAATAGATAGACCCACCATTAAGTATACCGAAATAATCAGGTTGAAGAGCTGAGTTGATTTAGCCATGTCCGTCTGTCCGTCTGTCCGTCTGTCTGTTTGTATGCAAACTAGTCCCTCAATTTTTGAGATATCTTGATAAAATTTGGTGAGCGGGTGTATTTGGGTGTCCGATTAGACATTTGTCGGAACCAACCGGATCGGACCACTATAGCATATATCCTCCATACAACCGATTTTTCAGAAAAAGAGGATTTTTGTAATATCTTACCCAATTTAACAGATTGAAGCTTCAAACTTCACCATATACTTTCGTATATTGCACATATTGTTGCCTGAAAAAATTGATGAGATCGGTCGTATATATAGTATATATCCCCCACAACCGATTGTTCAGATAAGGAACTTTTCGTAATTACTACCCCATTTTAAGAGCTAGAGGCTTCAAATTTCAACGAATGCTTAGGTATATAGCATATATTGTTGTCTGAAAAAATCATAAAGATCGGTGGTATATATAGTATATATATCGTGGTATATATAGTATATATATATAGTATATATATATATTTTTTTTTTTGGCAAATTTTAGCCCCATTTTAACAGCTAGAAGCTTCAAATTTCACCGAATACTTACGTATATAGCATATATTGTTGTCTGAAAAAATCATAGAGATCGGTTGTATATATAGTATATATCTCATACAACCGATTGTTCAGATAAGAAACTTTTCGCAATTTCTACCCCATTTTAACAGCTATAAGCTTCAAATTTCACCGATTGCTTACGTACATATATAGCATATATTGTTGTCTGCAAAAATCATAGAGATCGGTTGTATACATAGTATATATCTCATACAACCGATTGTTCAGATAAGAAACTTTTCGCAATTTCTACCCCATTTTAACAGCTATAAGCTTCAAATTTCACCTATTGCTTACGTATATAGCATATATTGTTGTCTGAAAAAATCATAGAGATCGGTTGTATATATAGTATATATCTCATACAACCGATTGTTCAGATAAGAAATTTTACGCAATTTCTACCCCATTTTAACAGCTATAAGCTTCAAATTTCACCGATTGCTTACGTATATAGCATATATTGTTGTCTGAAAAAATCATAGAGATCGGTTGTATATATAGTATATATCTCATACAACCGATTGTTCAGATAAGAAACTTTGCGCAATTTCTGCCCCGTTTTAACAGCTGCAAGCTTCAAATTTCACAAAATGCTTACGTATGTAGCATATATTGTTGTGGCTGAAAAAATCATAGAGATCGGTGGTATATATATTATATACTTCATATAAACTGTCATTTTTGCCCCTTTTTTACGGCTAGAAGCTTCAAAATTCATCAAATTTCATCAAATAATTACGTTTACGTCATATATTTTTGAAAGACGTGATTCGTACTCATAGTTTTTACATGCAGACCACAAAAAACGTGAAGCTTTGCATCCTCACACAGATTACCTACCTATTTTTATAACTTTCATGAAAATGAAATGGTATATTAATTTCGTCACGAAACCGAAAATTGTAAGTCCTTAAAGGAAAATAGATAAACCCACCATTAAGTATACCGAAATAATCAGGTTGAAGAGCTGAGTTGATTTAGCCATGTCCGTCTGTCCGTCTGTCCGTCTGTCCGTCTGTCTGTTTGTATGCAAACTAGTCCCTCAATTTTTGAGATATCTTGATAAAATTTGGTGAGCGGGTGTATTTGGGTGTCCGATTAGACATTTGTCGGAACCGACCGAATCGGACCACTATAGCATATATCCTCCATACAACCGATTTTTCAGGAAAAGAGGATTTTTGTAATATCTTACCCAATTTAACAGATTGAAGCTTCAAACTTCACCATATACTTTCGTATATTGCACGTATTGTTGCCTGAAAAAATTGATGAGATCGGTCGTATATATAGTATATATCCCCCACAACCGATTGTTCAGATAAGGAACTTTTCGTAATTACTGCCCCATTTTAAGAGCTAGAGGCTTCAAATTTCAACGAATACTTACGTATATAGCATATATTGTTGTCTGAAAAAATCATAAAGATCGGTGGTATATATAGTATATATATGGTGGTATATATAGTATATATATATATATATATATATATATTTTCGCAAATTTTAGCCCCATTTTAACAGCTAGAAGCTTCAAATTTCACCGAATACTTACGTATATAGCATATATTGTTGTCTGAAAAAATCACACAGATTACCTACCTATTTTTATACCTTTCATGAAAATGAAATGGTATATTAATTTCGTCACGAAACCGAAAATTGTAAGTCCTTAAAGGAAAATAGATAGACCCACCATTAAGTATACCGAAATAATCAGGTTGAAGAGCTGAGTTGATTTAGCCATGTCCGTCTGTCCGTCTGTCCGTCTGTCTGTTTGTATGCAAACTAGTCCCTCAATTTTTGAGATATCTTGATAAAATTTGGTGAGCGGGTGTATTTGGGTGTCCGATTAGACATTTGTCGGAACCAACCGGATCGGACCACTATAGCATATATCCTCCATACAACCGATTTTTCAGAAAAAGAGGATTTTTGTAATATCTTACCCAATTTAACAGATTGAAGCTTCAAACTTCACCATATACTTTCGTATATTGCACATATTGTTGCCTGAAAAAATTGATGAGATCGGTCGTATATATAGTATATATCCCCCACAACCGATTGTTCAGATAAGGAACTTTTCGTAATTACTACCCCATTTTAAGAGCTAGAGGCTTCAAATTTCAACGAATGCTTAGGTATATAGCATATATTGTTGTCTGAAAAAATCATAAAGATCGGTGGTATATATAGTATATATATCGTGGTATATATAGTATATATATATAGTATATATATATATTTTTTTTTTTGGCAAATTTTAGCCCCATTTTAACAGCTAGAAGCTTCAAATTTCACCGAATACTTACGTATATAGCATATATTGTTGTCTGAAAAAATCATAGAGATCGGTTGTATATATAGTATATATCTCATACAACCGATTGTTCAGATAAGAAACTTTTCGCAATTTCTACCCCATTTTAACAGCTATAAGCTTCAAATTTCACCGATTGATTACGTACATATATAGCATATATTGTTGTCTGCAAAAATCATAGAGATCGGTTGTATACATAGTATATATCTCATACAACCGATTGTTCAGATAAGAAACTTTTCGCAATTTCTACCCCATTTTAACAGCTATAAGCTTCAAATTTCACCTATTGCTTACGTATATAGCATATATTGTTGTCTGAAAAAATCATAGAGATCGGTTGTATATATAGTATATATCTCATACAACCGATTGTTCAGATAAGAAATTTTACGCAATTTCTACCCCATTTTAACAGCTATAAGCTTCAAATTTCACCGATTGCTTACGTATATAGCATATATTGTTGTCTGAAAAAATCATAGAGATCGGTTGTATATATAGTATATATCTCATACAACCGATTGTTCAGATAAGAAACTTTGCGCAATTTCTGCCCCGTTTTAACAGCTGCAAGCTTCAAATTTCACAAAATGCTTACGTATGTAGCATATATTGTTGTGGCTGAAAAAATCATAGAGATCGGTGGTATATATATTATATACTTCATATAAACTGTCATTTTTGCCCCTTTTTTACGGCTAGAAGCTTCAAAATTCATCAAATTTCATCAAATAATTACGTTTACGTCATATATTTTTGAAAGACGTGATTCGTACTCATAGTTTTTACATGCAGACCACAAAAAACGTGAAGCTTTGCATCCTCACACAGATTACCTACCTATTTTTATAACTTTCATGAAAATGAAATGGTATATTAATTTCGTCACGAAACCGAAAATTGTAAGTCCTTAAAGGAAAATAGATAAACCCACCATTAAGTATACCGAAATAATCAGGTTGAAGAGCTGAGTTGATTTAGCCATGTCCGTCTGTCCGTCTGTCCGTCTGTCTGTTTGTATGCAAACTAGTCCCTCAATTTTTGAGATATCTTGATAAAATTTGGTGAGCGGGTGTATTTGGGTGTCCGATTAGACATTTGTCGGAACCGACCGAATCGGACCACTATAGCATATATCCTCCATACAACCGATTTTTCAGAAAAAGAGGATTTTTGTAATATCTTACCCAATTTAACAGATTGAAGCTTCAAACTTCACCATATACTTTCGTATATTGCACGTATTGTTGCCTGAAAAAATTGATGAGATCGGTCGTATATATAGTATATATCCCCCACAACCGATTGTTCAGATAAGGAACTTTTCGTAATTACTGCCCCATTTTAAGAGCTAGAGGCTTCAAATTTCAACGAATACTTACGTATATAGCATATATTGTTGTCTGAAAAAATCATAAAGATCGGTGGTATATATAGTATATATATGGTGGTATATATAGTATATATATATATATATATATTTTCGCAAATTTTAGCCCCATTTTAACAGCTAGAAGCTTCAAATTTCACCGAATACTTACGTATATAGCATATATTGTTGTCTGAAAAAATCATAGAGATCGGTTGTATATATAGTATATATCTCATACAACCGATTGTTCAGATAAGAAACTTTTCGCAATTTCTACCCCATTTTAACAGCTATAAGCTTCAAATTTCACCGATTGCTTACGTACATATATAGCATATATTGTTGTCTGCAAAAATCATAGAGATCGGTTGTATATATAGTATATATCTCATACAACCGATTGTTCAGATAAGAAACTTTTCGCAATTTCTACCCCATTTTAACAGCTATAGGCTTCAAATTTCACCTATTGCTTACGTATATAGCATATATTGTTGTCTGAAAAAATCATAGAGATCGGTTGTATATATAGTATATATCTCATGCAACCGATTGTTCAGATAAGAAACTGTGCGCAATTTCTGCCCCTTTTTAACAGCTAGACGCTTCAAATTTCACCATATGCTTACGTATATAGCATATATTGTTGTCTGAAAAAATCATAGAGATCGGTTGTATATATAGTATATATCTCATGCAACCGATTGTTCAGATAAGAAACTGTGCGCAATTTCTGCCCCTTTTTAACAGCTAGACGCTTCAAATTTCACCATATGCTTACGTATATAGCATATATTGTTGTCTGAAAAAATCATAGAGATCGGTGGTATATATACTATGTACCCCATATAAACTCTAATTTTTGCCCCCTTTTTACGGCTAGAAGCTTCAAAATTCATCAAATTTCATCAAATCAAATAGTTACGCTTACGTCATATATTGTTGAAATACGTGATTCGTAGTCATAGTTTTTACACGCAGACCACAAAAAACCTGAAACTTTGGATCCTCACACAAAGTACCTAACTATTTTTTATTCTATATTTATCTTAAAAATCGTTAAGGTATGTAGATCTGTTCACTATATATTTCTTATCTTATACATCCGATTATTCGGAGATTACGAGCAGGATAAGATTATTGTTCAGCCCCATTCATGAAAGGTATGAAGTCTTCGGCACAGCCGAAGACAGTCCCGTTCTTACTTGTTGAAGTTTATGAAAGTGCGTTTTTCAGTGACGATGAAGTCGGCGGTACGCTCGAGCGAAATAAGTATGGGCAGGTGGTCGGATACCAATGTTACCATCGGCTGCCAGTTGACGCATTTTACGAGTTCTGCGCTCACGATTGAGATATCTGGCGAGCTGTGACAGCTTCCTACCATACGTGTGGGGGCGTCTCCGTCTATTGTGCAGAACGTCGTTTCTTCTATTTGATCCGCCAACATCTCACCCCTACTGTCCGCCCGCAAGTTTGAATGCCATAGATCATGATGGGCATTGAAATCGCCTAAGATAATGCGATTGTTGCCAGTGAGTAAGGCCCTGATATTAAGGCGGTATCCACTGGGGCAACAGGTGGCAGGAGGGATGTAGATGGTGATGATTTCTAGGTTTGCATCGCCTGACCGGACAGATAGTCCTTGACGTTCTAAGACATTGTTCCTGCGGTCGATGCCAGGATCAAATATATAATATTGCACAGAGTGGTGTATGATAAACGCGAGACCGCCTCCATTTCCGCTCTCGCGGTCTTTCCTGTGGACATTATACCCAGAGCAGGTCTGCAATGCAGATCTTGCTGTGAGTTTAGTCTCTTGAATCGCAGCAATGCGGATGTTGTGCCGCTTCATGAAATCGACTATCTCCGTAATCTTCCCAGTTAGTCCATTACAGTTTAACTGCAGAATTCTGAAGTGCATAAGGGGAGACGCCCCGCCACTCTGGGGGTAAGTGACGGGTGACTACGCCTGAGTTGTGGAAGGCCAGGACGCAATTGCTGTTGTGGCCCTGGGACTGGGCGTCCTTGGGCAAGCATTGGGGTACCCGGATGATTTGGGTTTGCGACCTGGCAACATGGCGCGATGAAACCCGTCGGGGGGTTGCCGTCGCGGAGACCAGAACATCTAGGAAAGTGGCACCACCCAAGGCAGGAGCTGCATTGGGCGGATGTCGCAAACCTATATATTCTATGCTGGCAGACGGTGCAAACGGAGGTAGGGACTAAGAGTCTGTTTCCCTGACCTGCGCGGTTGCTGGCGGAAAAGAGGGGGGGGGGGGGGAGAAGACGGTGGCAGGGGCTGATGCTCAGCATTGCTACCAACTCTACTAAGAAGGTAGTAGTTATGAGTGGTATCAGCTGTTTGAGTTGTTGGCGCCGTGGGGCGCGAGCAGCAGCGGGTACTTGTTGTGGCTTGCTGAGCAGCGGGGCTGCTGGAAGGTAGTGGGGGCGCTTAGGCGTAGACTACGGGACGCCCTTGGGCGTGAACAGCAAGGAGCCACAAAATATTTATAAAAGTTACGTGGACGTCGGGTTTTGGGATCAAGCCCCAAAAAACCTGTCCGATGCAACCATCCCTTGCACGAGACACACTGAACAGAGTATGACCGTCCTAAAAAGATTCTTTTCCGGCAGATGCAGCAAAACCATTTCTCAGGACCGGGGTCAGGAGACGGACCCGGATTGGATTCGATGCCTTCCCGGAGTAAGAGAATATGGAGCAGTCCTGCTGCAAGGAGCTGCTGGGAGGATGACAATTTGTGGGAGGGACGAAAGAAATTAAATGGGGTCACACTGAAATGACAGTCCTTGGTCGTGAAAAATCCCGAGTTGCTCCGGTACATAGAACCAACTGCCTTGGGAAGCGTTTACTCGACGTTTTCTATGAGGTAGTCCCTGGTTTTTTTTTTGAGCGAGATGTGCATAAAATCGTTAGCTTAATGTGAAAATGTGCTAAGTCACTTTTTTTGAAAAATGGTATTTTAATGCAGTTTTAATACTGAATTCAAAATACATCGATCACAAAAAAAAAATATTAAAATTTTTCATTTTTACGTGCTGTGGGCAATGATGTGTAAATGTGCTAAGTCGTCAGCTTTTAAAAAAAATGTGCTAAGTCAACCTGTCAATAATATCAATCTGAATTACTAATCACTTCTTTGTGCGCGCATTTTATTTATTTATTTAATTCATTCAGTCTAAAAGTGCATGCTTAGTTTTTGTTGTATTAATGATAAAGACACTCCCCGAAGGCTTTGGGGGAGTGTTACCGATGTTGATGGCCCTTTGCCGGATATAGATTCGGTACGTTCCGGTAACAAAGCACTATTAAAGTAAGTTCCCATTTCGGAAACGATTGATATGACCACATTAAACCGTGTAGGCCATCCCGCCCTCATCACCCCCTAGTTCCATGAGGAACTTGGGGAAGCCAGAGCCTCGGCTGTTAATGAAACAGGATTCGCCACGGTTAGGTGAGTTGACAATTGGGTTGGAGAAGCTATATATTGTGCTGGCAACCCCTTGAGAGGGTTGCGAATATAACCCCTTGAGATTGGATTTACCCAATTGAGACATGTCTTTGGTGTATGATAAATGCTTTGCGCTGACTTCAAATCTTACATGTCTATAACTACATTCTTTCTTACAGACTAGTTAAAAATAGAAAACAATTCAAGCTTAAACTTATATAAGCTGTTATTAAAATTAATAACACTACTGAATCGATTTGCTAGATGTATAGTCCTAGTTAAAGGTTCATTCAAAGCATAATTCGTTTTATGAGTTATTTCGATAAATAATACTTATATTATGCTGAAGATCACGCATTGGAATATATGGAATGAATAAAGTAAATAAATCATAAAGTTCTTCTGTCATGCAAAGCCTGAAGACCAAGCAATTTGTCACTGCTGGTATATAATGGGAGGCCGTCTGGCCAGGAAGCATACGTAAAACGATATGGAATAAGACACAACACAGCATTTGTTTGAATTTAAAAATAAGTTATTGTCTGCGCACCATCCGGCAAAAGAATCAAGATCAGAACCGTTAGAAATAGAATAAATTAATAAATAAATGTAAGGAGCGATAACCTCCGAAGAGATGTTAGGCCAAGCTTCTCTTCCAATTTACGTTGTGCTCTTTTTTTTAATTTTTCCTACGAATTGGCGGGACGGGACCTACTTGTTTTATGCCGACTCCGAACGGTATCTGCAAGGCAGATGACTTTCCACTGAGAGCTTTTCATGGCAGAAATACACTCGAAGCGCTTGCCAAACACTGCCGAGGGGCGACCCCGCTTAGAAAAACATTCTTCTAATTGAAAAACCTTAAAAATTTGATGTTGCTTTGCCCGGGGTGTGAACCCAGGGCATTCGGTGTGGTATGCGGAGCACGCTACCATCACACCGCGGTGGCCGCCAATAGTTAGAAATAGTTTGACATATAAATAGTATTTTTTGTGAAATATATAGTTTTAGTCTTATATTTCAATCATTAAAGAGGATGAGTGATGTTGAAACATATTGAGTAAAAAGTGCTAAGTCAGAAGAAAAAAATTGTTTTGACTGCGGAAATTGTGCTAAGTCATAAAATAGCTGCTGGGTTAGCATACATGATTTTTATTTATCTTTTTCAAAGCTTCTACACTCAAAAGTATTGCAACTAAGGTATTCTCATTCACAGTTTTGAAAAAAAAAAAAGTTATTTAAAAAATTATTCAGTTTTTTTCGTCTCCTGTAAAATTCGTAAAAAGAGACTTAGCAAATTTTCACATTAAGCTAACGAAATGTCTTCTATACATTTTCATGGGGTATTTGTGTTTATTTTTGTGACTGTCTTTAATTAATTATTTAATTATGTACCATAGTAAAGCTTGATTTAAAAAAAAAATGCGATATATGTATGAATATTTACTATTTTGATTTATCTCTGCCACACCAGAACTATTTTTAAATTTCGTTCATTTCCTAATGTGAACATTTTTTTATTAAATTTTATGCATAATAGTTGCTTCAACTTGGTAATGTTATTGTAGCGGTGCTTCGCCCCTTCCAATAGGTGCGACCACTCACAAATTTTCTTCAACATCCTCTAATGGGAGTCCAAAGAAATGGCAGTTTCAACAGGGGCGGACCAGAATAAGAGGGTGTTAGAGGCGTAGCTTCTACTTTGCTATTAAACAGACGGTTGGTGTAATCTGGGGACACATTGTTATGTATGTCGTCATTGATTCTGGTCAGGTAAGAGTTTGACCTGTTACAGTATCCAGATCGAAATTGAGCTAGAGTGGCGCGCGTATCCCTATGGAGAATTCTTTCCTCTTCTGCGAGTTCAGGGTATTTATCTTAAAGAACGGGGATCGCCGCGCAATTCCCGGCATAGAATTCGACGCTTTTTTGTGGCTATCACTGAGGACCTGCTTGTGTTTTTCTTCTATATACGATTGTTCTCAGGTGCCGTTTTTCCTCATAATGCTTGCGGAGATTACTTCTTAAGCCCCTATTAGGTGGGGCCTCTTCAATTAGATGTTGTTGTTGTTATTGTAGCAGTGCTTCGCCCCACCTAACAGCCGCGACCGATCACAAATTGTCATCAATATCCTCTAACGGGAGTACGAGGAAACTTGCTGTTTCAACAGGGGTGGGCCATAATGAAAGGGGTGTTAGAGGCGTTGGTTCCACATTACAATTAAAGAGATGGTTGGTGTCATGTGGGGACACATGGCAAGCGGGGGGGGCATACATTTTGTATGTCGGGGTTGATTCTGGATAGGTAAGAGTTTAACCTGTTACAGTATCCAGAACGAAGTTGAGCTAGAGTGACTCGCGTTTCTCTGGGGAGTATGCGTTCCTCTTCCGCAAGTTTTGGGTACTGTTCTTTGAGTACTGGATTCACCGGGCAATTCCTGGCATAAAGGTCCGACGCCTGTTTGTGGAGTTCACCAAGGAACTGCCTGTGTTTTTTTCTTCATACGGCTGAGTTCTCAGGTGCCGTATTTCCTCAAAATGCTTACGGAGATGACTCCTTAAGCCCCTAGGCGGTGTTGGCTCATCAATCAGATGTCTGTTGGGATGCTCAGGTTTCTGGGTATTCAACAGGAACTGTTTGGTTAGCATCTCATTTCTCTCCCTGATGGGGAGTATTCTCGCATCATTATGTAGTGTTCTGGGGACATAAGAAGACAGCCCGTGGCGATACTGAGAGCAGTATTTTGGCAGGCCTGTAGCTTCTTCCAGTGGGTAATTTTTAGGCTTGGCGACCATATAGGGGACGCGTAGCACGCAATCGGCTGGCCAATTGCTTTGTATGTGGTAATGAGCGTTTCTTTTTTTCCCCAAGTACTGCCAGCAAGGGATTTGAGGATTTTATTACGGCTCTGGATTTTCGGAACAATTGCGGCTGCGTGCTCACCAAAATGTAGATCCTGATCAAACGTCACACCCAAGATTTTGGGGTGTAGGACAGTCGGTACCGTAGTGCCATCGACGTGGATGTTCAAAATGGTCGACATTAGATCGCGGAAGATTTAGTCGGTGATAATGCCAGGTTTCGCGAGGCGAAAAAACTGGAGAGATCAGGGAGGTAGCCGTTTATTCTGTTGCAAAGCTCATCGATCGGGTTACACTGAAATGGCAGTCCTTGGTCGGGAAAAATCCCGAGTCGCTCCGGTACATAGAACCGACGGCCTTGGGAAGCGTCAATTAGATGTCTTTTGGGATGCCTAGGTTTCTGGGTATTCAACAGAAACTGTTTGTTCAGCATTTCATTTCTCTCCCTAATTGGAAGTGCTTTCGCCTCACTGTGCAGGTGGTGTTTTTGGGATATAAGAAGGCAGCCTTTAGCGGTTGTGAAAGCAGTGTTTTGGAAGGCCTGTATTTTCTTCCAGTGAGTAACCTTTAGGCTTGGACCATATCGGGGACGCGTAGCATGCAAGCGGCCAGCCAATAGTTTTGTAAGTGGTAATGAGTGTCAATTGCTGCCGGCAAGAGATTTAAGGACTTTATTACGGCTCTGGATTGTAGCTACAATTGTGATGCATGCTCGCCAAAATGTAGATTCTGATCGAGCGTCACACCCAGTGTTTTTGGGTGTAAAACCTGTAAGGTAGCACTTATGTTCAAGTCAAGCAAAGTGTAAATATCAATTAGTGCTTATTAAACACACCTTTGAATTCGATGTAAATATGAGAAATAGGCAAGGCGAATTCAGTACCAGGTGTTGTTATCCCAAAGGCTGATTGCTTCTTGTATATTTTCCATATAATGCCTTGTACAACAATATGTCAGTTAATCAAAATCAAGGCGAATCCATACCAGGTGGTGGCAAAGCGAATTCAACCAATTCGCCGTGCAGAAGAATGTCAAGTCAAAAGAAAATTTTCATTGATTTCGGTTAACTGACATATTGTTGTACAAGGCTTTGTATGGAAAATTATCAAGAAGAAGCAATCAGCTGTTGAGATAACAACACCTGGTACTGAATTTGCCTTCATCGAAATCAATGAAAACTTTGTTTCAAGGCGTGGAAATAGGATAGGTTAAAAACTGAGACAAACTGAATGGCAGTAGAGTTTCGCGCACATTCAAGACGAGAGGTCACTTAATACAACATTTGAATAAAACACTTAATTAGCGAAAGTTTTTAGTCTACTTTATTTAAATATACGGGCGACAGTAACGCCTCCGTCTTCTCAATTCATATTTTTATTTAAATATATGTATACAATAATTTTAGGTGGTTCCCCCCAGCGGATCAGGAGGCCTAGAATATACCCGCGGCAGGTATGCCTGTCGTAAGAGGCGACTAAAATACCAAATTGATTCAAGGGGTTAGGTAGCGCAACCCTCTCAAGGTGTTGCTAGCGCAAAATATAGCTCCTCCAACCCAATTGTCAACCTCACCTATCCGTGGTGAATCCTGTTACTTTAACAGCCGATGCTCTGGCGACCCCAAGTTCCTCACGGATGTAGGAGGTAGGAGGGCGGTATGGCCTTGAAGGCCACGCGGTCATACAAAATCGTTCCCGAAATGATCGGGCTGGTGCCTTAATGGTGCTTGTGACCGGAACGTATAGGATATGCATCCGGCAAAGGACCATCAATACCGATAACACTCCCCAAGGCCTTCAGGGAGTGTCCTTACCTTACAACAACAGCAACAAAGGTGGGTGCCATCCACTTCCTACAAACTTTCGGTGATAATGTTAGGTTTCGCGAGGCGAAAAAACTAGAAAGATCAGGGAGTTAGCTGTTTACTTTTTTACATAGCTCGTCGACGGGTGAGCTGGTGCCTGTGGACATTATCGTGCAGTCATCGGTGTAGGATACAATGGTGACTCTTTCTGGTGGCGAAAGGAGCTTCGATATACAAAAGTTAAACAAAAACGGGGATAGGACAATACCCTGTGGAACCTCTTGTTAAATTTTTCTGGGCTTAGATGTTACGTTCCTGAATTGCACCGATGCCTGCCGAGACTTGGAGGAAGGAAAGACCCTTCCAAGTTTTGCAGTAACTGCATTGGGCATATACATATGTATATTCTATGCTGGCGAACGGTAAACAAGGTGGTAGGGACTAAGAGTATGTTTCTCTGGCGTACTCGTGTGCTAGTGCCGCAAATAGGGGAGAAGACACCGTATTGGGTTCGATACCTTCCCGGAGCAGGAGAATATGGGAGGATGACTGAACACTGAAATGAAACTCGGGAAAAATCCCGAGTTACTCCGGTACATATGTATAATCCCTGGGAAGCGCAAATTTTGCATTATTTTAGTGTAGTGCTGATGTCCACAACCACTCAAGTTAGTGCTAGCGTAAAAATAAAATGACAGCTTCACATGTTTTTAATCGTAGTGGAGAAAGGAAGCTCTATAAGTAAGCTAAACAAAAAATTGCTCCACTATAGTGTAAATTAATGAAAGTGTTATACACTCAAAACTTAGTGAACTATGTTAAGTAGGCCGTAGTTTGAACCATACAAAATTATTGCCAATTTTACAGAGGCTTGATGAAATAATTAGTCAAGTTTTCTAAATTAAAGCCCTTATTGAAGTCAATCTTCCATACAAAATACAAATTCTTGATTATCTCATTATTGCTTTATTGAATGCCCATGACGCAATTAAACAGACAGTGTTATTGTTGTAGCAGTGCTTCGCCCCACCCAAATAGAGGTTTACGCCGGTCAGTTAATGGTAAACCTCTGAATTGAATCGCTGGACTTCAAAGTACTGCTGACGTCAATGATATGTTTGACGATCTGGAACATTATCATTAATTTGCGGATAAAGATCTGGGAGGCTTGTAAAACGAAAATTTAAAAAAAATAATATTGGGAAAGGTTTTGTTTATATGTATTTAAGGAAATCGACGTTTCGGCCATTTCGGAAAGATCCGCGGTTTTTGCCTCAAAATCTCGTGGATCGTTCAAAACATTTCGGAGTAGCTCCTTGCGGAGAGAGGGTTGAACTGGCCGGTCCATGAGGACCTCACATAGACTGATTGAGTCTGTTGTGGTTTGCGGAGAGAGGGAGAAATACTTTAAATAAATAAATAAATAAATGGTCACACTTTTTTAGCGTAGTTTCACCGAAGGAGATGTTCTGGGCTAACTCTAATATCCGTCGTCGGCACGATTTCTTTAAATCATTTGGGGCTACTTGCTGGTCTCGCACAAAGGCGACTTACGGTTACTATAAATTATCTGCTAATAGTCATGACTCTCGTGGTACAGTTTTAACGGTTAGCATCAATGCTGGCTTATTGTTGATCGCGCCAAAGGGCGCCTTCAGTTTTTTTTGCTGTTTTTAAGAGCTACATTTCCCGACGTGCGAACAGTAGCAATCCTGACCACCAGTCGCTACCCCGCATCCTGGCCCTTATACCATATGCCAAAACAGAATCCATAGGACTGAGACTTCGAACTAATACCTTCGTCGACGCTACTTTCCTAGAAGCTCCGAAGACTTTCTGACTGATTTTTTTGTCGCGCTATGCTTCCGAGCTACACCAAAAAACACATTGAAACGTTAGGGAGTAACTATTCGGCCAAGGGTGCCGCCCTCGAAATCATAAGCAGTCTAAGTGGATATCATTGCGTAACACATGGGTGAAAATCGTATAATCCTTGGCGCATGTACATAAACTTTACAAGGACCGTGGATAAAAGTCTTAAAATGTAGACCAAAATTTGCAGACGTTTCTGTTCGATATATTGACCTTAATACTCTTCGTTTCCGGTCTTATGATATAAGAGCTCATTATGGATGACCGCCTTCAGTTTTCAGACTAGTTCGACTATCCCCTACGTTAGGCTAGAAGAACACCCGGTCATTTGTTCCGCTGTCTTGGGAAAGCTTTTGCTTCACCAATTTGATTGTTCTTGCGAAGGACAAAGCCTCACCTGGTAAATATGTATATGTGCCTACTAGGGCTGGGACTATCCGCATATTCGAATATCCGGACGGCATGGATATCCGGTTAATATTCGTTTGTGAAACTATCCGGATATCCGGATTTATGAAGATCCGGTTAATAACCGTATTTTTGGATATCCATTGAAAGCAAAAAATTGATGTACCAAACATGTTTATTTAACATTAATAACAATAAATTCGTGGGGCATTTAAATCAATTAACAGCGTTTTTTCACAATATAAACAAATGGCGCTGTTCTTATTTTCACTTGTTTGTAAAATTGTAGCTTTTTAATTTTTGACGTTAATTTAATAATCTACAAACATATTTTGTGAATAATTTTTTCGATGTTTGCTTTGTTCAATTCTGATATGTAGATATTCAACTTTTATATTCCAGTATCCGAACATACGGATATCCGGATAGCCGAATTTTTTGCTTAGCTGTCCGGTTATTCGAATATCCAGTTTATCCGGATAGTTGAAAAATCCGGATGCAGTTCACAGCCCTAGTGCGTACGTATTCACATTTGTAACAGAAAGCAGTCACGTGTTGGTCATATTTAAACATGGTTGATAGGCTATATCCAATGTGATTCACTCCAAGGAACTAGTTGGAGATAAGGCCGCCAACTTTAGGAAATGTCAAACCAAGAGACTTCCGTGTTGAATAATGAAGTGTGAAAATCAAAATTAAGATTTCAGACGCTCTTTTATAGTTCAACAAATAAAGTAATTTTTCAAACCCTTCTCATACGTGTTGAAGATATGTATATGCAACTTAAGTATGAGCTGAGAATCATTTCAAAGGAGAATTTAAACCACTGGAGCCTACTAAAGGATTTTGCATCACTGATTTCGCTTATTTTTTCAGCCAATCGGGATATAAAATTCGGCACCTTTTTCGGGTAACTTGCTTTTTTAACAACTTGAGGACAATTTGAAACTATGTTCGATATGGGACACTTTATTTAAATTCATTATACGTTATTAATTTTTTGAAAAAATTATGCGATGTGAGCATTTAAATTTATTATATAATTTTTTTTAAGTGTTTTGTTTTAATAACTTGGTGAATTCGGTGATGTGAAATCCGTGTTTAGCTAGCATTGAAAGCGCCTGTTTTCTCAAATAACTTTTGAACGGTTCGAAAGTGTTAAATTTCGCAATTGGAATTTTATAACCGGAGATGATGTGCATCCCTCGATACCTCTTTCGCCCATATCGGACCAATTTACGAGATGAACAAGAAATGGCCAAGACAGTCTTAAAAGAGTAGAAAATATAAGAACGCGCCAAACGCCGCCGCCGCCGATATTTTTGACATTCGGCGGCGGCGTGAGAAAAACGACGCTAATCGGCGGCGGCGTTTATCTCCAGCGTATATCTCTACACCCAATAAGCGCGACCGATCACGAATTGTCACCAATGTCCTCTAACGGGAGTCCAAGGAAACTTGCAGTTTCAACAGGGGTGGACCATAGTGAGAGGGGTGTGAGAGGCGTTGGGTCCACATTACAATTGAAGAGATGGCTGGTGTCATATGGGACACATTGCGAGCAGGACATAGATTTTGTATGTCGGGGTTGATTCTGGATGGGCCCTCAAAAATGTAAATGCTGCTTCTTATCTTGACTTATCTGCAGCACTGATTTGTTCAGTATCATAAAAAAACTACTACATTAAGCCTTTCTGAAATTTGAAGCAAAGCGCAGAAAATAACGCTTGCGGCTTATATTTTCTTTTCTGGGAGGGTTTATTTCCTTTTCCTGGGAGGAAATGAAACGTTTTGTGTGAAAAGGGAAACTTAATTATTTTATTTAACAAAATTGTATAACAAATTGTATATAGTACTTTATTTCGTTTTTTAGATGACAGTGAGAGGCCCAGATTGAATTTGAAGCCTCGTACCATTCAGGCGCCCATCAATGCGTTAGCCGAGACAAAACAGGCGGCTGCGATTTTTGGTAATGCCAAACCACGTGAAGAGAAGTTGAAGGAATTACAGCCAGCTACCAAGGAGCAAGACGATGCAGATGAGTAAAAAAGCAAACAATAGTCGCTATTTTCATATGATTGCGTGCAGAAAGATAATAAACAACAGCAAATACCCGAAAGAAATCAGACAAAAAATAAAACTTGCTACTTTAGCATTATAAACATTTATAAATGAGATGAGATAAAACTGATAAATCAGCAGTAGCGAAATAGTAAAACAGCAAAATAATTGAAATTTTCTTAAGTGACATTGTATTGCAGAAATGGAAGTGAAAATAAAAAAGGAAAAAAGTTTAATGAAAAAAATAAGAGCAGACAAAAAAGAGAAATATGTGCGAATTGTAATAAAATCATAACAGATAACGAGCGAAAAGTAAATTGTGCAAAATGAGAAGAATCTCTCAAACAAATAAAGAATTAATTAACACAACAAAACAAAAAAATCAAATTAATTAAGGAGACATCAGCAACGATTGGGAGCAAAAGCAAAGTTCATAATACAAAACAAAACACAGACAAAAAAAAATAAATATAAATTGCGACAGGCGGGAGTGAAAAGGGGCTTGTTACGCAAATCAGCAGCTAGCAGGCTAAGTAAAAATTCAGCCGGATTACAATTTCGACACAGGGAAATTTAGAGAAAGCGAGGTGGGTGTGGGCGTGGCGAAAGCGAAAACATATAACGGGACAACAACGCAGCAAAACACGAGGCAGGTGTGTAGAAGAGGAGAGAACGTTTATTTTAAATCGTAACTAATTGGATTAAAAAAAAGATATATTGAAATAAAGAGAAGTTAAGCAAGTAAAAACTTATTAATTTACAAACAAAAAACAAAATTTATTCATAGCGAAAAGCAAAAGTATAAATAAAAAAATACTATGTTAAGATATATATACATGACAAAAAATATATATATAACGCATACTAACTATATTTTATGATAGGAGCGCTACAGTACAGCGAAAAAATTATAAAAGAAGCGTTTGAAAATAGCGTAATAAGCAATACGAAAGAAAGATTTGAATACACAAAATAATAGAAAAATAGGCTGAGTTATAAAAAGAGTGAAGATAAAAAATAAAAACTATACCTTCCCTCCTTAAATCTTAAATTAGCAAAGCAAATAAGGAAAAGTTAAATAAGGCTAAAAGCAAAAAAAAAAAAAAAAGTACACTCTTACATACATAATAAAAACCAAAAGTAATTATATTAACTATATTTATATATCTAATACAAATTAAACTTAATTAACTACTATAACTTAATATAATTTCGTAGTTTTTACTTGCATACAAATACAATACACACATTTTGCAAGAAACAACAAAAATAACCTAAATCGAGCGAAGGGAATCCTAAATTAATAAATAAAAATTAGGAACTAACAAAATAAACCAAAATTAATAAAAGAGGCAGTCAAACGGCATAATAAACAACTGAGCAGTTAAATAGAACAATAGAAGACAAAGAGAATCTTACCTATGTGATTCTTTTTGTCTTCTATTGCAGGAAAACAATGATAAATTATTGCAGTGTACGATAGCACATAACAACAGAATTTATGATACACAACAACAATTAAAACACCAACAAAATAACAGTTTTCTCTATCACAACACACGAAAACAAACAAGTGTCCGAGAGTGGTTAAAGCTGATACAACAGCGTTGGAAGTGCTTTCATCTTTTACAAGACCAACCTCAAGACAGCCGTCATATTTTTATAACAACAGCAATCGCATAGTGGTTTAAGCTGTTATTACAACAATAATTTTGGAATTGTATTGAGCTGTGGCCAGAACAACATTAGGGCAGCGCTGAAATCCTTAACACAGCAACACCGCATAACAGCGCATAGCTTAAACTAATAATTGTCTGAAGTTACCAAAGTACGCTCATAATTGAGAATTTAACAGATTCTAATTAATAATTCTAGTAGTTAATTTCTTTTAAAAACATTTTTCCAAAACACACGCCAATATATGTATATGTACGCCTCTGTAGCTTACAAAGTACTTGTTGCATTTCAACGCGCCTAGTCCTTTAAAAAGCAACAACTCACAAATAACGTTAAAATAAACATAACGTTCTATTCGTACACCCACCTCTCTCACAACAGCAACATCAAACTGCGGTCCACATTTAATTAAAATACGGCTCCATATTTTTCTACAAATAAAAAATTGCATTAAAAAACACATTATTTATAAGCGCATACATTTAACTAAGAAATTACCAGTTCTTTTTTTTACTTTTAAGCATACATACTTATGTTATAAATATAGATATAACGTCCGATTATCGTTTGTACGTACACATCCCGAAAATTTAAATCATATATATACATATTCAATCCATTTTTTTATGCTTTTGTGTCCCTTTTGTAAAATTATCGACTTTGCGCTATTTGTTATCTCTGTTATATTATATATATATATATATATATATATATATATATATATATTATTTTTTTTTTTATAAATTTATATCTACTTGTTTATGCATGCTCGCATAGCGTTTTTGTTATAATAAAAAATCTGCTTTGTTATAGTAGTTTTTTTTGTTTTTTTTTTCTGATTTTACCCTTAACTAAAGGCAAACAATTGTAGAAAAAAATAATAAATAGAAAATTGCATATTTCGAAGGCTAAGCAAAAATTATCTATATACAAATTTAAACTGCATGTAAAGTAAAATTATATAAAAAAATTGTATTAACGCATAAAAAGAGAAAGAATTTTTGTACGCAAACCAAAAAAGTTGAAAACAGAGCAGCAGTTAAATGAGCAAAACTTTAATTTCATGAACATTAAATAAACTCATAAATCGTAATTATTATAACTTTTAATAAGTAATGGTAATAATTAAATTAAAGTAAAGTAAAGTGAATAAATATAAATATAAAAGAAAACAAAAAAACACGACAAAAGGCAAAAAATGCTAAAAAATTAAGCAAAATAATAAATTAACGATACAAAAAACTATATTGAATAATTACTTTTATATAAGTATATTTAAATATACAAAAAGAATCCATACAATTATTAATTTTATGTTTACTAAATTAATAAATAAAATAATTAAAATAAAAAAAAATAGTTCGATAATTTTATTACATATATGAATCTACTTTCCCACGAAAGCTGCCTAACCTAGAAAAAATGACAGCCCGGGTCAGAACTTTTATTTCAGTATCTCCCTGTTTAATTCGACATGCCCTATTACATAATTCTTCTAAGGAGCAGGTTATGCATCTGCGCTGTTATTTGATCTCTCTTTGGGAAGGCATTGAACCTAAGTTCCGACGAGATTGGACTGGATTGCTGTGTAGAGGTACATATGTTTAAAACAATCACTTTATTATCAGGGGCAGCTGTGTATTGCGAGTTCGAAAGCTGCGGTAGGAAATTGTCACAGCTCGGCAGATATTTTATCATTCGCGCAGAGCTTATGAATGGCAGACACAGTTAATCACGTTACTGCAAGATTTAGGAGGGTATATTCATCCACATAACATTTGAGTTAAAGAAGTTATAAATTGCGCTAGCAACTCCCGGAAGGGGTTTCGTTACACAACCCCTTGAATATTTGGCGATGCCCGAGGGTCCTGTCCTATCCCCACTTTTAATTTCTCGAAGCTCAGCAGAAAGAATTACCGTTGTTTGTATGCTACACGTTCGCAATATGGTCGCCGAGCCAAAACGAAACACACTGGCGGAAAGTGCAGGCCTGGCAAAACGCCGCGCTTAGCTCTGTCTTCTTGTGTCCCATCTATTTATCTGTGAGGCGAGAATACTCCCAATAGAGGAGAGAAATTATATGCTAATTGAAGAGGCCCCGCCTTTAAGGAACTTAACACCCGTTAACACATTGAGGAAATTCGGCACTTAAGAAGTCAGCTGTATGAAGAAAAGGAGCACGAAGAGGCTCACTACATGATACCAACCATCTTTTCAATTACAATGTTCAACCTTCTAACATCCTCTTTTCTCTGATCCATACCTGTTGAAACTGCAAGCTTTGTCGGACTCCCTTTGGAGGACTTTGATGAAAATGTATGAGTGGTGCGGCGATGCACTGCTACAGCAACAACTACTACCATTGCTTCCTACGTCGATGACTAACGATAATGGGAACATGTCCTGGCCCCTTCCATAGATAAATGGGAACATGCCCTGGCTCCTTGCATAGATAAGCTATGCTTTAAAAATTAATACCAAAAAACTATCTCGGGATTCAGGGCGTTGATAAGGGCAATTCAAAGCTTTATAGCTTCAGAGCTTCCGCAACCCAATTGTCACCCTCACCTACCCGAGGGAGATCCTGTTAAAAATATGAATGTATCATACACATTTTTGGCAGGCGAGGCTCTGGCGACCAAAAGCCCCGCATGGAACTAGGGTTTGGGGGCGGTGTGGCCTAGGAGGTTCAATGTGGTCATAATCGCTCCCGAGATGGGCGGGCTAGTACCATAATGGTGCATGTGACCGTAACGTACCGCATCTATATCCGGAAAAGGACCATCAACATCGATAAAACTCCAAAACCTTCGGGGAGTGTCTTTATCGTGAATACAATAACAACCCTATCTCCATAGCCTCCAGATTTTTCGGCTCGCATATATTTTTACTACCGACAAAGTCCTCGGTGATCTTATTTACGATGTAGACTGGGGAAATGTCGACACTCTTGGAAACCCACGTCAATGCGCCACCGACTGCAGGCAGTCGAGATGCATCATCCACTTACATCAATCAAAAGAAACATACATCGCAGATTCAATGAGTTAGCGGTTTCCAACTGGTACTCCTCGGACACTTGCAATATAAAAAAGGAAACATGGCCGAATTCCGATATAGGTTAAGGAAAGAAATCTTAAGGATCACTGCCACAATCACGAGACACTGGCCTCTTGCCTTCTGCTGGGGATCCTTTTTGCAGGAGCTACGACGAGGAGAGAAGCAAAGAAACACTCGTTCACTACCTGTTTGAATGCCCAGCTCAAACACACACTAGGTTTCTAACTATGACAGTTATATTCTGCCGGAACTTCAAGAAGTAGCAAATCGTCTGTAAAGATATCAGCTTATAGGTTGAGAAGCATTTATACTAGGCAAAACCATACTCATAAACTGTAATCCTATTCAACAAATCCAATCCAAAATTAAAAGTTCAGATACTTTATTTCAAAGTTTCACGCATCCGAAGAAGCGGGAAACAGCTTGTCTGGTAATATTATTGTTATTAGTATTAGGCCTCGATGCACTGCGCCCTTTATTTAGATCTATTGTATTTGATCTTTCAGTCTATTACTGTATGTGGAGGATTTTAATGTATCAGATTTGTGTATCGGTTAGAATTATCTTACTTGGGTTATAAGATTATAGTGTCCCGTGAGAGCTCGTAGGTCCTCCGGCGGGCTAGGGGGCTTGGAATATACCCGCGCAAGTATGCATATCGTAAGAGGCGACTAAAAACATTCGTTGAAATAGCGTGGAGTGCGGACGTGTTTTTTCTTTGCTCCGCATTATGGTGAATTTTATCATAATAAACCGTCTTTAATCGCGTAATTTTATGACCAATTGTCGTGCAATTACATATTGACTCTTGGTGTATAACTTTATTGACGCTAACCGCTGTCTAGTTAATCGAATATTCATTTAATTTTAAAATGCCTTGTGTGTGCAAACAAAAAGTTGATCGCATAGATCCAAAAATTCAGTGTGCAAAGTGCAAAGAAATTTTTCACTTGCATTGTGTTGGTTTTGTGCAAACCGATGTTGACTATTTTGCTCTCGGCAGGTAAATCTTTTTTGTGTGAGAAGTGCATGGCAGAGCGTCGCTCATCTCTCCGCCCGCCTGTATCACCCGTTGTATCGTGTGAACGACCACTTGAAAGTTCTTCATTGAACACAAACAATACAAAAAATATAAATAATGCGAAACCCACTGTGGACAATGAACTGGATGGTTTGCATGCAGAAGATGCTAATATGCATTCCTCTTTACGCTTCTTTCGTGATGACAATAAAAAGTTATCACGAAAGTTTGATGCTTTATGTGCCGAATTTAAGTTATTGTCCACAAACCTACAAGACAGAGATGCTGTTATAACTTCTCTTAAGTCGGAAATAGTAGATTTGAGAAAGGCTGTAGTCGATTTGCTTAAGCTGGTTTCGGACAATGCTCTTAATGTAAACAAACAAAAAGAGTTGTCTGATAATGTTAATGTTCCTGCTTGCTCTTTGGTTATGCGGGATGCTGTCGCTGCTGCTGCCGATGATGTTGCTGGCGTACCAAAATCAAATACTGTTGATACGTCTATTAATAGCATGACCGTGTTGACAAATAACTCTCTCACTCAGTCTTTGCTAAAAGGTAATGCGACTGAACATAATAATGTCAGAGACATACATTTGCCGAATAATAATACCCAGCCGTTTATTTCAAAGGGTGCAGATAATAAACTTGGTGCGAACCGTACTAACTCTAGTTCGACTGTGAAGGGTAGTAAGAAAAGCAAAACTAAACCAGTATTAACGAATGTTTCCGCTGCTTCGGTGCCACTTTCTACTGCCTCTGTGTCTATCAACACTACTACCTCTTCTACTACTTGTGCCACTGGTACTAATACTTCGTTGCCAATGAGTTTCGCTACGGTGGTAGCCCAAAATAATAACCCATCAACTGCAAATTTTGGACTGCGGGATGCTCATACTGTGAGTAACACGCAGAATAATGATAATGTTCCTGCACCTTTACTGGTAGGGAGGAGTGCCAAGAAGAATCTAAGTAAGCCACTGGTTCTTGGCGTAAATACCAACTCGGAATTGTGTGTAGCTTCGAGTATGAAGTGGCTGCACGTCTCATCGTTCTTGCCCAAAGTGACCGAGGATGATATTTTAAGCTATGTCACGAAACATTCTGGCATTGGTAAAACTTATTTGAAATGCGACAAGCTCGTAAAAAGTGGTACCAATCTGTCCGAACTAAGGCGAGTCAGTTTTAAACTAGGCGTATCGGAATCTTATTACAACAAAGTTATTGATGCGAACATCTGGCCTGTTAATGTAATTCTACGGCCGTTCCGTTTTTTTCCAAGGGGCGGTGCAACTCAACAAGTGGTGTAGCAACATCCCTGAATTTCAAACCGAACTCTTTGCCGTTTAGTATATATTATGAAAATGCTTCTGGGCTTAGAACTAAGTCTAAAGCAGTATAGGAATTTAGTTCACTTTTGGGTTATGATGTTTACGTTTTCGTGGAAACCTGGCTAAATGAAAATTTCTATGACAACGAGTATTTTGATCCCGAAATGTACAACGTATATAGAAAAGATCGAGATACGTTAAAAACTGGCCTGTCCTGAGGAGGTGGTACTTTAATTGCTGTTCGGCGTAAATATCACTCATCATCTATTTCACTGCAGAATGAGGACACGCGGTTGGATCAACTGTGTGTATGTGTCAATGGGTCGTCGACACTCTTTATATGTGTATCTTACATTCCGCCTGGTAGTATTGACAGTTTGTATAAAGCACATACTGATAATCTTATAGACTTAGTTTCTACGAAATCAGAGTGTAATTTTTGTATTTTAGGTGATTTCAATATAGGAGATGTGAGCTGGGCGCCAGTGGGTGAGAGTTTAACTTTGTACCCCAACAATGTAACTAGTTTTCCGAAACGTATGTTGTTGACAACTTATTAAGCGTCAATCTTACCCAAATTAATTCAATTTTAAATAAACTGTTTAAAACATTAGATCTAATTTTTTTAAGTGAAGATATGAGTTTTTCTTTGGAAGAATGTCTCGACCCTCTGTCATGCCCCGGCTTGCATCATGTTCCTCTTGTCCTGCAACTGGAGTTTTACGAATTTAGAAATGTCGACTTAGATTTGCTACCGGATAATTACTGTTTCAAAAATTGCAACTTTAATGCCATTAGCGATAGAATCAATTTGCATGATTGGGATACTATATTTTCTGGGAAGAGTGTAAATGAATGCTTTGATCTTTTCAAAGTTAAAGTGAATGAAATTTGCTCCACTTTAATTCCTCGAGTGAAAAGGAAATGTTACAAAATACCTTGGTATACAAGAAAGTTGAAAAGACTTAAAAATTTAAGGAATAAGTTTTTTAAAAGGTATAAATTATCGAAGATGCGTCTTCATAAGGATAAATATTTATTATACTCAAGTAAGTTTAAATCTTTGAGTAAGAAACTTCATAAAGAGTATGTTGCTAAATTTGAAAGGAATATTAAGTTAAACCCTAAATCTTTTTGGCGTTACGTTAAGGCTAAAAAGTCGTGTGCAATATCCCATCTAAAGTTTCTTACAATGGAAAATCTGCGTATTCCCTCGGCGAAGCTGTCAACCTCTTTGCTGATTTTTTCGGGGCGAATTTTGAGACTGGGACGTTTCTCACCGAGGAACTAGATACGGAAAATGACACCCCTATTAATTTTGGTCAATTGTCCCTGACTCTTGAAGATGTCATTTGTGTCATCTCGGTGATCAAGTCGTCAGTGCAAATGGATGTAGATGGGTTCTGTTCTTTTTTGTTTAAAAATATTGCAGCAGTTGCGTATCCAATGTTATTAATTTTTAATAAATCTCTCAGGAATGGAGATTTCATAAACGCTTGGAAGGTAACGTCTATTACCCCGATATTCAAGAGTGGTAATAAAAGTAATGTTGCCAACTACCGTCCTATTTCTAAACTTTCCACTGTCTCGAAATTGTTTGAAATTGTGGTTAAGGATAAAATATTCTTCGCAGTAAAGACCTTGATTTCACCTAATCAGCATGGATTCATGACTGGCAGATCAACTGTAACTAATCTAGCAGTATTTTCTGAATACTGTATTTCTTCATTTAATAGGAGGGCGCAAGTTGATACTATCTATACCGATTTTTCGAAGGCTTTTGACAAAGTCAACCATTCATTACTAATATCTAAACTTGCTGGCTTCGGCTTCCATTCTAGTATACTATCTTGGGTGAGATCTTACTTGGCAGATCGTAGCTGTGTTGTTGTGGTAGATGGTATTTCTTCGCGGTCGTTTACTGCCAATTCTGGTGTACCCCAAGGGAGTGTGTTGGGTCCCTTATTATTTGTTATCTTTATTAATGACATACGTCATTATTTCAGTTATGCTGAATTCTTATTGTTTGCTGATGACTTGAAAATTTTTGCATCAATCACGACTCAATCTGAGTCCACTATGCTCCAAGCTGATCTTGATAACGTAATGGACTGGTGTAAACGGAATCGTCTGCTTTTAAATATAAGTAAATGTTTTAGTATTACCTTTGCTAAAACTTGAAATGTTCTTCCTGTTTCTTATATACTCTACGCTGAGGGTTGTTGATGAAATATCAGATCTTGGTGTAGTCTTTGATGCGAAGTTTCTATTCCACAGTCAGATTAATTATGTCATTGCGAAGTCTTATTCCACACTCGCGTTCATTCGCCGTTTCAGTATGGATTTTAGTGATCCTTATACTTTAAAACTTTTATTTACAACCCTAGTGCGGTCTAAACTAGAATATGCTGTTTTCATTTGGAGGCCGTACCATGCCTGCCATATAGACCGACTTGAGCATATTCAAAAAATATTTTTGCGATTTGCCCTCCGGTCTTTGCGTTTTCAGGACCCTGTTCCAACATACAGTTCTAGGTGTCTTTTAATTAACCTTAAATCTTTAGTGAGTAGAAGATCAATGCTTTCATTGACATTTTTATATGATATCATCAATGGGACGGTTAACTCGCCCTATCTTTTAGAACGTATACGGTTCAATGTACCATCGCGAACCCTTCGATGTCACGATTTTTTCTGGTTAGATAGATTTAGAACGACTTATGCTTCAAACTCTCCAATTGCTAGGGCAATGAGGGAGTTTAATTTGCTGTATTCTATAGATATTGATTTTGCATTAATGAATGAAATTATTTGAATATTTTATATTTATTAGTTAAGATATATTAGTAAATAGTCTGTAGGGAGGTTCTGATTGTCCTAGACTATAATATGAATAAATAAATAAATAAATAAATAAATAAATACCCAATTGATTCGAGGGGCTGTGTAGTGCAACCCTTTCAAGGGGATGTCAGCGCAATATATATCTTCTTCAACCCATTTGTCAACATCACCTACCTGTGGCGAATCCTGTAACTCTAGTACTCTGGCGACTTCAAGTTCGTATGCGGGTTGGCCTAGAAGGTTCATGGTGGTCATATTAAATCACTCCCGAGATGGTCGGGCTTATACTTTAATGATGCTTGTTACCGGAACATACCGGATCTATATTCGGCAACGGTTCACCAACATCCATAACACTTTTCATCGCTACAACAACAACAATAGCTCGTAGGTCTCTGCTTTGATTAATGAGTTTTGCTATACTCTAGTTGCTGGGAGTATTAACACTTTAGATTGCCTTTGCCCTGGGATTTTAATCTAGTGTAGTCTGAGCTTCTTTGTTTCCCAGTTACTTTTGGTTTCCCTAGTGCGCGCTTTGTGAATCCACAGAACTGCTCTGGATCATAGAATGCTGCTAAATCACCCTGCTTGGCTATGTAGTATGCCTGTTCATTCTCTACCACAAACTTCTATTGAATCGATTTTTGCCTGAAAAATAGTGGCCATTGGTTTCGATTTCTTGAAGCTCGGTCCATAGATCCCGGTTTTCCGTCATTAAATTTTAATCAATCTGTGAAACAGACGTTTGACTCAGTCAGGCATCACGTATTGCAATACGGAATTTCTTATTACTTTCATATGCTGTGTCATGTTTCCATTCTTCTGGATCGACACAATGAAAAACAGACCCCACTCCTTTCGTTAATTTGGAATCATCGGTAAACACGTGCATAATAAAAATAAAAAATAAATGTTACGCGCGATAACCTCCGAAGAGATCTAAGGCCGAGCTTCTCTTCCAATTGGCGTCGTGCTCCTCTTGATTTTCCCTACAAATTGGCCGGACGGGACCTACATGTTTTATGCCAACTCCGAACGGCATCTGCAAGGCAGATGTGTTTTCACTGAGAGCTTTTCATGGCAGAAATACACCCGGAGCGCTTGCCAGACTCTGCCGAGGGGCGACCCCGCTTAGAAAAATTTTTTTTTAATTGAAAAACCTTATTTCTAAAATTTTGATATTGCTTTGTCCAGCGTGTGAACCTAGGGCATACGGTGTGGTAGGCGGAGCACGCTACCATCACACCACGGTGACCGCCCGCATAATGTGATCGGACATTTCCGCACCCTTGCGCCAACTCTCCGACCTCCAAGATGTTCTTCGAAGCTCAAGTATGGGATCATATAGTCCGTTCTCCCTATGTTAGATGGCGCTATGCTGCTATGGCCATCAGACCTGCACTCAAGCTGCCCTGCGGACTTAAGCCTTGTTGCCGTTGCTAACGCTATATTTTTGGACATTAGGTCTGCAGGCGGTATGGCATGCAATGCTGCTGTCGGGATAGTTTTTATAGCTCCCTATATATACATACATACATATATATATATATATATATATATATATGGGGTACTCCATCCCATTTCGACCAATTTTGAACCCGACCCCTTTAGAATTGGCTGAAAGTTTTTCTTCTTTTTCTAGCTGACGAAAGACGTTTTCCAGAATTTTTTTAAATTTTTTCATCAAACTCAAAAAAAGTTATGAATTTTTAAAAAAACACCGTTTTTGTTTTCAAAATGCTATAACTTTTTAAAAATTAACCGTTTGGGATCTTTTTTTTTTAATTTGGTTTTAAATGTACTTTTCGGAAAAAATACAAAAAAATTTTTAAAGTTTTTTTTTGTAATTTTTCAGTTTTTCGAGATTTTTCGAATTCTCCATTTTTTTTCTCATAAAAAACTTCAATCAATTCTGCAATCATCCCCACTAATCCCGTAGTGGGCCGATTGTTTTTCTTTTTTTTATTTAATTGAAAAAAAAAACTTTAAAAATTTTTTTGTATTTTTTCCGAAAAGTACATTTAAAAGCAAATTAAAAAAAAAGATCCTAAACGGTCAATTTTTGAAAAAGTTATAGCATTTTGAAAAAAACACCGTTTTTTTTTTAAATTCATAACTTATTTTGAGTTGGACACCGTTTTTGTTTTCAAAATGCTATAACTTTTTCAAAAATTGACCGTTTGGGATCTTTTTTTTTTTTTTTTTAAAATTTGTTTAAAAAAAAATAATAATAATCGACCCACTCCGGGATTAGTGGGGATGATTGCAGAATTGATTGAAGTTTTTTATGAGAAAAAAAAAAAAAAAATGGCGAAATTCGAAAAATCTCGAAAAACTGAAAAATTACAAAAAAAAACTTTAAAAATATTTTTGTATTTTTTCCGAAAAGTACATTTAAAAACAAATTTAAAAAAAAAAGATCCCAAACGGTCAATTTTTGAAAAAGTTATAGCATTTTGAAAACAAAAACGGTGTTTTTTTAAAAATTCATAACTTTTTTTGAGTTGGATGAAAAAATTCTGAAAAACGTCTTTCGTAAGCTAGAAAAAGAAGAAAAACTTTCAGCCAATTCT
Source organism: Eurosta solidaginis (assembly GCF_040869045.1). Taxonomy (NCBI): domain Eukaryota; kingdom Metazoa; phylum Arthropoda; class Insecta; order Diptera; family Tephritidae; genus Eurosta; species Eurosta solidaginis. Next base: position 58,351,618 of record NC_090322.1, on the reverse strand, counting down.
AAACGGGGTCGGGTTCAAAATTGGTCGAAATGGGATGGAATACCCCATATATATATATATATATATATATATAAATGTAAACGAGCATTTATTGTATATTTGTATGTTTGTATAGCCGAACGATCTCGGGAACGGCTCAACCGATTTAAATGAAATTTGGCACAGAGATAATGTGTAACCTTCTAAGACTTTCTACCTAGGTGTTGCCACTCAGAATATTTCAGAAGGTTGCCACCCATTGGAAATTAAAAAAAAATTGCATGATATATGCCAATATGGGTATCAAACGAAAGGTATTTCACTCCGCATTACAATAGGGAAATTTTTGAGTAGGGTTACCATTTAGGGTTGCCACCTGTTCGAAAAAAAGGTATTTCAGTCCGCATTACAACAGGGACATTTTGGAGTAGGGTTGCCATTTAGGGTTGCCAACTATTCGAAAGTAAAAATATATCTCACCATGGTAATTTAATACCGTTGAACACTAGAGGCATATGTTCAATACTTACCAACAGATGGCGCTTATGGAAGTAAGTTGACATTTAAATAAACTAACTAACTAATAGTTGTCATATCTGATAGTTGTCATTCGTGAAATTTACAAGTTTTTTAAATGTAATAAAATTGTGAGACTTTCATAGTGTATAACTAAAAAAAATGTTTGAAATTAATAATTCGGCGCATGAACATACTCGACCTAAATAACTTAGTTCTCATATTTGTTTGTCATAGCAATCCCTTATACTATAGGCTAGATTTACCCATTTCAAATTTTTCATTCCAGTTCCTTTCGCGGTTAGTGTGTGATATGTTTTTGAAATCTATTTTTAAGGATATCAAATATATATAAATATAGAGTTTGGTTAATGATGACATGTAGAACAAAGTATGTTATACGGCATACTCGAAGATTGCCGAGCAAAGCTCGGTCGCCCAGGTACTATATAGCATGGATAATCTGGATGCCCCCTCTATTTTTTCTATACGTACTTTTTTGTGCGGTTGTCTACCAAACAAGAACCCCATGGTAAAGTATGGGTTTCACAATTGCCGTAAATACCCAATGACAGAGTTTTGGGCGATAGGCCCGAGGTGCATCCTAGCATCCTCTTGCATGCATACATTGAAACGGAGGCTTTCTTCGTGATCTCTTCCACATGGAGTTTCCACGGCAACCTACTATCTAGTATAATTCGAAGATATTTTGTGCTGCATTTTTTTGTAGGGTTACTCCTCCAAGCTTCGGCTTAGTCCGATTAAGGACCTTGTATTTCCTAGTAAACAATACTATATCAGATTTTTCCGCGTTGGCGGTTAACCCGCCTCCAGATGCCCAGGCATATATGTACATCCCGAAGTGCCTGATACATTGGAGAGCTAATTTTTGGTAGACATATCACGCTTATGATGACTGAAACGCCATCTACGTACGCCGTGAGTTTGACTGGCCCTCTGCCGAACCGCATGAGTCGTTTTACCGAAGCTTCTTTTTTCATTCCAGCCGTCTCCATGATTTTTTCTGACTGAGAGACAAATTAACAGCCCTATTCTGCATTTGGACTTGGATTGGAATTTTTTCGATTTGGCAATTTTGGTATTCTGTGTTCCAATCTCTTTCGATCCAACTTCGAATCGTTCGATTTTTTGTATTCCGCATTTCGATCGTAGTTCCGTTTTTCTAAGTTGCAAATTAGTTGGCGGAAAAATATTTTATTTTTATTTTTTTATTAATATATAACAGAATTTTAATAAAAATGTAAGTAAAACTTGTAAAGAAACGTAGTAGGCTTGATGATGATTGTTTTTTATATGTTTCCAGGTCAAAAACAACATGTCGATGTCGAAGTCCTTGGACGTATTTGCCCCGCAAAAGTATCTAACACACACTTGAAGGCATCCTTGTTAAGTCGAAAGTTTTTTTTGAACCTAGATAAGAAAATAAGTCATTAAACTTTACCACTTTTAAGTTCAATTTCTTACAATTCGTCACTCATCTCAAATGGATTACAAAAATGTCGCAATATTTGCTTTCCATTCTCGCCTGGCAATTTTCGTATGCGTTGCTTTCCAACTCCATAAATAATGCCGCGGCTATTGAATCCATTATAATAGACAGCTATAATTTGTGTCTGTTCGTTGGGTCCAGTTATATGCCAAGGCAAGCTGCCGGCGTAGAGGAAGGTGAAGCGAAAACGTAAACAATCCATGCGCAAAGAATAAATAAATCTTCATAAAGTATTTTTGGCCAGTGGAATGAAATTAGCATCCTTAAAATTCAGAAAATGACAACTATATTTGTGCAGGAATCCGTTATAACAAAAATCGGTGGCCACGGCAGGGAATTGGCCAAAAGAACGACAAAAACACATTTACAATTATGAAAGCACTTCACTCAAAAAAATATGACACTGCGGCAATATATTCTATTGCTTTTTTTTAGTACAAAATGACGTGGATAATAAAATATAAACGTGTTTTTTACAAATTTTCTTTAATTTATTTTGTTCCAATGTTCACACATTCCGTACCAACACCTGATTTCGAAAAATCATTTGCTCTTCCTCTTCTCTTTACGATTCCGTCGTAATGCAGAATACCAAACTTCGATTAAAGCGGAGCGTAGAACGGGAACGTAATCGAAATGCAGAATAGGGGTGTAAGTCTTACATAGAGGGAGTTTGTTTAGGTTGACCTCGCAAATATGCTGATCCAAAATTGTCTACCTACCCTTTAGGAGAAACGAATTTAGGCTAATTGGCTGATACTACGAGGGCAGTTTATTTAATTTCCCTGGCTTGGGTATGAATACTACCTTAAAAAATAAATAAATATGTAAAAATGGTTTGTTTAGTTGAATCGACTATTTTATTTTTAAATTTCTCTTACTAAAATTTCACATAGTACATACATATAAAAACTGCTAAATGTCCATAAGTAAACTTTTACTTTACATAAATATTTTCAAGTAAAAAAGCTACATATACAAATCATCGAGTGTTTGTTATTCGACATTTACAAAATTTTCACAATTTTAAAGAGATTTGGTAATTAGGGTAGATACATAATTACAAATACATATGTAGATATGTAGTTGTATGTTTATATTTATCTGCGAAACCCGAGGAGATATAGTACACACATAAATGAAGAGTTATTGATTAAGTTGATATTTGAATATTTTTTCCTAATGCATAAACTTCCAGGATTTCAAGATCAAGCTAATGTTTTGACCTTCTCTAAAATATTATTATGTTAAACGTTTTGTGAATACAAATTTTTTAACAATTTTGGGGTTTTATAGTGAACACATTTCGCAATTTCGGTGTAATTATTTGTTATTATTTTTTTGAATTTGGATGAATTTTAGAGTGATCATAAAAAATACTTAGGGTATCCACGGTAGCATGGTTATGAACATGATGAATTGAAATTTAAGGTGTTCTCATTCTGTTGACGTTTTCTATTATTCTTTTTTCAGTTACAAAATTCGTAACGCTCGTTAGACAGAGCCAAGCTAAATAAAGCCGTTTAAAAAAAATTCAGAGCACTCAATGGAAGTTTTTGATTTTCATATTTAAGTGCAAAGCAAGAACAATTTCATATGATGAATGAGTACTTCGGTATAAAAAAAAAAAACAAATTGGCACTCAAAATTTGACAACAAAAATTATTCACAAATATTACGAAAAATGTGTATTCAAAATTAAATTCATTAAGAAAATAAGAATTACTCCAGCCATTTAAGGGTTTGACCTCGTAATTTGAGATAAGACTTGGAAACTTGCATACGTCTTAATTTTGAAATTATGTTAATGCTATTAAAAGTTATGATAAGTCGCATGTGCGCCTATTGAGACCCAGGGTCGCAAAATTTAGTACTTCGCAAATATCTCGCTTCCTATGGCTTGCTGGAGTTTCGCGCTCAGTTGGAAGTTGAACATCATGAAATTCGTCACAGGTGCAGGCTGAAGAACTTTTTCGACCTAGGTTAGATATTAATGAACCGAACTCGTTCAAATATTGTATTTGGAGTGACATTTGGGTCGCCAGCAACATCGATTCAAAATCTTAAAAAATGGGCGTAACTCCGTGTAGTTCCAATATTGAAATAAAAAAGGAACTATTTTTATGTAATAATTAATATATTTTTAATTGAATCGTTAGTACAAAAATTGAATTTTCACAAGAATGAAAATTTTTGAAGTCACCAAATTCAAAATTGAAAACCAAAAATACATGAATACATTTAAAAATAATAACAAAATTACAAAGTAAAATATTGTAAAGTTAAAATTATAAACAAACCCTACAATACTCCCCCTTCAAGAAAAATCAACATCAAACAAATTAAAAGTAACTCTCTTTTTAAGTGTATTGTTAGTGTTGTTTGTATCTGTTGTTTCAATTATTGCTAGTTTTAATCTGTCAATTGGAATAGTTTTAATAGTATCATTGATTTCCAATTTAAAATATTTTTGTTCTTTTTCCACAATTTTGTAAGGTTCCTCATATGGTTGCTGTAATGAGCGTTTATCTATAACTCGAACAAATGCAAATTTACAAGTTTGAAGATCTTTTGGAACATAAATTCCTGTATCACAATTTCTATGATGACTTAAATTTGATTTAATATTCCGAAAATGTTCACGTAAACTACTTAAAATTTCAGTTGATGAATTATTCTCAGCTGATGGAACAACAAGTTCCCCCGATAAATGTACATTTTGACCAAAAACCATTTCCGCTGGTGTAGCTGAAATATCCTATTTGTAAATAGATCGCAACCTAAGTAGTATGACAGGTAACTCGTCATACCAATTGTTTGATCCATCTCTAGCCATTATAGTAACTTTTAGCTGCCTATGAAACCTTTCAACCATACCATTTCCTTGAGGGTGATAAGCCGAAGTAGTAATATGATGACTACCGAGTAATTTGGGTAACTCTAAAAACAATTTTGATGTGAATTGGCTACCTTGGTCGGTGGTTATTTTCAATGGAACTCCAAAACGAGATATATATTCTTTGAAAAATTTGTTCGCGATTGTTGACGCTGAAATATCTTTTAGAGCATATGCCTCTGGCCAACGAGTAAATCTATCAATTATTGTTAAAATAAAACGATGTGCTTTCGAAATAGGTAACGGTCCAACTATATCTAGATGTATATGCTCAAATCTATTCTTAGTAATGGGAATTTTGACAACAGGAGACTTTGTGTGACGATAAACTTTGGATTTTTGACAGTTAAGACACTCTTTTGACCAACTATTAATATCTTTAGTCATGTTAGGCCAAAAATATTTTTTAATTATGAGTCGCCGTGTAGCTCTTGTACCAGGATGTGTAATTCCATGCAGCATGTCAAATACCGTCTTCCGTAATTTACTCGGTACAAATGGTCTAGGTGTATCTCCAGAAACTTCACACCAAATATTGAAATTTAATATAGGTATATTAATTAACTTCAAATTTAAAAATTGTATTTTAGATATTAGTTCGTTTAAATCTCTGTCATTTTGTTGTTCGCTTTGTAAAATTTTGAGATTCAGTTCTGTATTGTGTATTGCATTATCCTCGAAAGCTCTAGATAGCGTATCTGCTACAACATTGGATTCTCCTTTAATGTATTGTATGTCATCAGTAAATTATATATAAACTCCAAATGTCTCGTTTGTCTGGGACTCCGTTCTGTTTTTGAATTTAAAGCTGTAGTTAAAGGTTTGTGGTCCGTAAAAACTGTAAATTGTCGTCCTTCCAAAAGATATCGAAAATGTTTTATATTTAAATAAATTGCCAGTAATTCCCTTTCAAATGCGCTGTACTTAATTTCGGTTGGAGAAAGTTTTTTAGAAAAAAATGCAAGAGGTTCAATTTTGTTATTATATGTTTGTTGTATAACACCACCAATAGCCGTATTAGATGCATCTACTGTTAAAGATAATTTGGCATCTTTGTTAAAATGATTTAACAATATCGTAGATGCAAATTTATCCTTAATGCATTCAAAAGCTTCACTCGATATATCGTCCCATATTAAAGTTTTGTCACGTTTCTTACTTGTTCTGTTAATTAGATCATAAATTTTGTTAGTAAATTCTGCTAATTTTGGAATATATCTATGGTAATAGTTTACCATGCCTATACATTTTTGGGCTTGCTTAACTGATTTCGGACGTTCGAAATTGCGAATAGCTGCTACATTTTCATCAGAAGGTCGAATACCTGTACCAGAAATATTATGTCCTAAAAAGTCTATATTTGATACGCCAAAAGTACATTTACTTGGTTTAATGTTTAAACCGTACTCTGAAAGGCGTTGAAAAAGTATACGCAAATGTTTTAAATGTTGTTCTTCGTCTTTACTTGCAATAAATAAGTCGTCGATATAAGAATATACAAAATCTAAATCACTGACTATTTCGTTAATGAGTCTTTGGAAAGTTTGTGCAGAATTTCTAAGTCCGAAGGGCATTCGCATGAATTCAAACATACCGAAAGGAGTTGTAATCGCAGTTTTATAAATGTCTTCCTCAGCCATAGGAATTTGGTGATATGCTCTAACTAAGTCTAATTTCGAAAATATATTTTTATTACGAAGATTCATATTAAAATCTTGTATGTGTGGTAAAGGATAACAGTTACAATATTTAATCTCCTAAAATCACCGCAAGGACGCCAGTCATTCAACTCTTTTTTAGGTACTAAGTGAAGTGGAGATGCTACTGAAGAATTTGAAGGCCGACAAATGCCTGTTTTAACTAAAAAATCAAATTCAGTTTTAGCGACTTTGTATTTTATCGGATCTAAGCGCCTGGGTCTAGAAAATGGAAGACTACCTTCCGCTAAAAGTCGATGTACCGTTGTATGTTTAACATGTTTCGTATAATCTGGTTCTGCAAAAAGTGACGGAAACACTCTTAATAATTTCGTAAATTTATTATCAACCGCAAATAACTTTGGTAAAGGAATGTCACAAAAAGAAGAAATGGTATTGACCGAAAGATTTGTTAAGGGATCCACTAATCGCTTATGTTTCATATCAATAAGGAGACCATATTTACAAAGAAAGTCTGCTCCAATTATTGGCTTAGCTATATCCGCTATCAAAAATGTAAAGGGAAATTCACGTCTTAAACCTAAATTTACATTTAAAAGCCTTTTCCCATATGTGGATGTTTAGGCCCAATGCCTAACTTTCACTCGATTGACGGCGCCCCTCCCTAATGTTTTAATAATATTTCCAGCCACCCACACTCACGCCGCATTTGTGTGCATGCATGCACATGCATGCGTTGCGTACACATGCATGTGTGTGTGCAGGTTGTCAGCACCCATGCACGTATACGTAAGGGTGGTGTGTGTGTGGTTTTTCCCCTCCTTAATACCAGAGGACCTTTTCGCGGCTTAGCGGTTGTCATCAACGGCACAACCGGCCTCTTTTTCGATCGACCGCCAACCAGCACACATCGCCGAGTATCACCGTCATCAGTTTTACACTCAAAGGTAATATTGTATCCTTGTATATATTTTCCTACACTCTAATTAAAACACTATTATAACGAGGAAATGCTCTTTGCGTTTTGTTCTTTTACTTTCTTTCGAGAGCACTATCAACCCGAGATCGACCCGCGTGCGCCTACCCACTGCCGGTTCCAGACGCACTCAGGCCGAACATTGGTCCTCCTCACCAGGAACTAAAAGCGCCTCTTTATATATACAGTCCACAACACAGCACATTTGCCTACTACTGAATTTGCACGAATTGCCACAAAAAAAAAAAAAATCATCAAAAGTTTTATTTGTCACAGCATAGTCCAGCAGAACCACCAAAAAGTTGGAAGTTTGATAGTATACACGACATTAGCAGCCGCCGGAGCCACAGCCATCACATCAATTTTTCCACAAAAACAAAGTAAGTTTATATTTCTTGCCACTTTTTTTTTGAGTGTTGTTTTTTGCAAAGTAAAGAAAAAAACCCCGTGTAGTGCGCGAAAAATTAAAAATAAAAGTGAAAACAGTGAAGTGATTTAGTGAGCACCAATTTATTTTTCTAAGTTCAAAGGTTAAATCACTCGGCTTGTTAGCCTTTATTTTCAGTCCTTGTGATTATCTGGTCTATCCCCCCACCACTGGTAAGGTTTTCCAGACACAACACAAGGAAGAGGGTAACCTAACCTCACTTTCCGCACCATACTAAATAGGTTGTTGTTGTTGTTTTTTTTGTACTTCACAAACACGAAATTAAGTTCAATTTAATTAATTAATCCGGTGCTCACTTCACTTTTCAAACACTTTTTACACTTTTTTTGGCGCTTGTTTTGCAATATCGCACGCATTTTTTCACTTCTTCAAAAATACACCCATTATTTGTGGAGGTGGCGAGTGGTCCCCTTTTTGTTGTTGCCGCTGAGACAAAAATTTGTACATTAAATCTTTTGCTGTTTTCGCTGCTGTGACAAAAAGTCCAAAAATAAATCCTTTTTTGTTGTCCCTGTTGTGAGAAAAAGTTGAAAAATAAACCTCTGTTGTTGTCGCTACCGAGACAAAAAGTCTGCAATATAAAAAGAAATAATAAAGCTTCGAATTTCAATAGTGTTTATTTACGGCTGGGCAGGAATTTTTACTCAAAATCGTTCCATTTCTCTAATCAGCAATTATTTCTTTAATAAATTCAAATAAGACCATGGCAACCTACATCAGACTGGTAGAATTAATCGCAGAGTTTGATACAGATTACAGCCTTATTCCGGAAAGCGACCATAGCAAACACACCCTTGCGATACAGCAGGAAGAGTTGCGGTCCTTGTGGAAGAAGGTAAAGTCTGCGTTTGATTCGCTACTAGGATCTGAGGAGGTGTCAGGGGATGACGTTATGGCGGTAAGAAAAAAGCAAAAAGCAGCATACGCAATCTACATGCGATGCCTAGCGTCTATATCTGCTGAGGCTGAAAAATACAAGAAAGCGGACAAGAACGTCAACCCTGAGCAAGAACCTCATGCGCATAAAATTCGCCTCCCTGCTTGCGACACGGAAGTTTTTAAAGGGGATTATCTGTCTTGGCCAACTTTTCGCGACCTTTTCACGGCAATTTATATAAACAATTCCAGCTTGAAAGGGGTGGAAAAGTTATTCCATCTCAACAACAAAACGCAGGGCGAAGCAAAAGATATCGTTAAAAAATGCCCTCTCACATATGAAGGTTTCGAGATGGCCTGGAAAAACTTGTGTGAAAGATACGAAAACAAACGTATCTTAGTTAACACACAACTACAAATTTTATTTAACTTAAAAAAGGTAGAAAGTGAGTGTGGCAGTTCAATAAAAAAGCTGCAAAATGATATAAATAATTGTATTTCGTCCCTCAAATGCCACAAAATTGACACTTCCAATTGGGATGCAATCCTGACTTATCTCTGCTCAACCAAGCTACCAGAGAGCACGTTGGCTCTATGGGAGCAAAGTATAGACCATAAAATGGACATATCCAAGTGGGAGGATATGGATAAATTCCTGTCTAATCGGTTTCAGACACTTGAAACAGTGTCTGGTTTTACAGGGCATGCCACTTCGAAAGTGCAAAAACCAAACACGTTGCGACAATCAACAGAACCCCCTACGAAAAGACTTGGTGCCTTTCAAACAAAGGTATCCAGACCGACGTCAAAGGCAATGTGTAAAATGTGCAAGTCCGCAGAGCACAGATTACGAAACTGTTCACGCTTTTGCGAGTTAACCCCTCCAGAAAGGATTAAATTCATAAACTCTACAAGTGGTTGTCTGAATTGTCTATCCCCAGGACACACAGTGACCAGATGCACCAGTTCCTACAACTGCAATACGTGCCACTCTCGTCACCATACGCTCCTGCATGCGGATACCCTACAGAAAAACACCACCTACAACCCGCCCCAACACTCCTACGATAATAGGCCCTCTACTTCTAGACAGGCATTAGCGAGACAGGAATAAGAAAAACCAGGTTCAAACGGGAACAAAAATGTGACATCCTGTCATACGAATTCCAGCACAGGTGTGCTATTAGGAACTGCTCGCGTACACATTCACCATAATGGTACCGACTTCTCCGCGCGGGCATTAATTGATTCAGGGTCTGAATGTTCCTTTATAACTGAAAGACTGAAACGCAGAATCAATTTGCCGGTTTAGGCATTGGGCCTAAACAGTGGAAATTGTTGAACCATTAGCTGCTGTAAGAATTATATCTGTACGTTTCGTATGTGGAAATTTACACAATGGTAACACTGAAATTTCTGCTCCACTATCGATCAAAAAATGTAGTTTATTATCTTTATCAAAAATGAACAAGCGACGAGTTGAAAATTCCAAATTACCGTTGTTCGTCGCTGCAACAACGGTTGAATTTAGTTTGTTGAATCTTTATTTTTATTATAAGAACACGGTTGTTCACAATTTCGGGCATTACTTCCAAACTTGTAGTGAAATCTACACAGCCAATTTGGATTATTACGCGAATTGGAACGACGTCTAAATGAATTTCTAAAATAATTTCTGGAATTCGACCGTGATCTAGATTGATTTTGATAAACTTGAGTTTTTATTTCAGATAATTCTAAAGAAAGTTTTTGAAAATTTTCAAACATCAAAGAAATAGTTTTAACCAAATTTTCAACAACAGAATTTTGCGCTACTAAATTCGAAACCGCGTTAACCGAATATACTTCATTTTTATTTATGACTTCTCAAATATTATCAGCGAGTTTTGTCAATTCATTTATATTAGTTGAATTGGAACTAGCTAAAATCGCATTTAAATTTTTGGGAAGTTTTCTTATCCAAATCTTTTTAAGAATATTTTCACTGAAATTTGAACCGGCAAGTAAAATCAATGATCGATAAAATTCTGAGGGTTTACGATCTCCCATCTCAGAATCACTAAAAATTTTATCTAGTTTTGAACTTTCACTTAATGAATACCTTTCTATTAAGATTTTCTTAAGTTCAGAAAACTTATTAACTTGGGGGGGATTTTGAATAAAATCTAAAACCGTTAAAATTACTTCCTGTGGAAGCGCGGTAATAATATGTTCATATTTTGTGTTCTCTTGCGTTATATTTTTAGTACTAAATTGTGTTTCTGCATGGATAAACCAAGCTTCTGGACAACTAGTCCAAAATTGTGGAAGTTTAATTGATGTTGCGGAAATTTCATTTGATCTTATATATTCGTAAGGATTCGAAATATGATCAGAAAAATTCTCATTCGGTAAATCAATTAGTGAGTCATTTAAATTGCTTTGTCAGGGTGGGTGTTCCCCACGTTTGGGCGTCCGCAAGATATACGCTACCTTGGACCGCTCGTGATGCATGGGGTGGGGTGGCCGTCATGGAAAAACACCAGGTCTCCGAAAAATGCACTTTCATAAAATTCAAAAAAGGAAAGTGGGAAGAATATAAATCTGCAACAGACAGCAGCTTTGATGCCCTCCCTATCCCGACTGATGCCCGCCAAGGGGAGCGTGCCTTCCGTAAGGTCATTGAATCCGCCTCGGCACATTTCATTCCCGCCGGGAGAATTCCCGAAATCCGGCCCCACTTCCCGGCGGAGGCCGCGAGCTTAGCGAGGGAACGCGACCTTATAAGACAGCTTGATCCAGGCGACCCCCAAATAAGGGATATAAACCAACGCATCAGATTGCTTGTGGACGAACACAAGCGGGCGAAATGGGAAGAGCACCTAAGAGGTTGTAACCTCTCTACCGGTGTAGGTAAACTTTGGTCCACCGTAAAGTCCCTATCGAATCCGACTAAGCACAAAGACAAAGTTTCCATCACCTTTGGCGATAAGGTGCTGTCGGATGCGGAAAAATGCGCGAGCGCTTTCTGCCGACAATATATAATGCATCCTACGGTCGACAACGATAGACGGAGAGCCAATAGACACGCACATAAACACAAATTCAGCGCGTCACCAATCACCATCACCGCTAGAGAGGTTGAGGACGCCATTGGTCGCGCTAAACCATCCAAAGCAGTGGGCCCAGACGGCATAGCCATGCCGATGCTTAAAAACCTAGGGAAAGAGGGTTTCAAATATTTAGCGCATGTCTTCAACCTGTCTCTCTCCACCTTTGCCATACCCGAGAAATGGAAAATGGCCAAGGTGGTCCCGCTACTAAAGCCTGGGAAACCAGCTAACGTAGGTGAGTCATATCGTCCGATATCTCTCCTATCGCCAGTGGCAAAGACGCTTGAAGCCATTTTGCTCCCTTATTTCCAAGCACATTTGCAGCTAGCCCCTCATCAGCATGGCTTCAGAAAACTCTATAGCACTACCTCCGCGCTAAATGTCATTAGCACCCAGATAAATTGCGGTTGGAATCAATACCCCCACCATAGAACAGTACTCGTAGCGCTAGACCTATCAAAAGCCTTTGATACGGTCAACCATGGCTCATTACTGCAAGACCTGGAAGGGTCTACCCTTCCCCCATGTCTTAAAAGGTGGACCGCAAATTATCTGGGTGGTCGGCAGGCATCGGTGCAATTCAGAAACGAAACATCAAAACCAAGGAGAATTAAACAAGGGGTGCCACAGGGTGGTGTCCTATCCCCACTTTTGTTTAATTTCTACATATCTAAGCTACCTTCACCACCGGAAGGAGTCACAATCGTTTCCTACGCCGATGACTGCACAATAATGGCCACAGGCCCAGGCCCAGAGATCGATGAGCTATGCAATAAAATAAACGGCTATCTCCCTGATCTCTCCAGTTTTTTCGCCTCGCGAAACCTGGCATTGTCACCGACTAAATCTTCCGCGACCTTATTTACAACATGGACGCCCCAAATGTCGACCATATTGAACATCCACGTCGATGGCACTACGCTACCGACTGTCCTACACCCCAAAATCTTGGGTGTGACGTTTGATCAGGATCTGCATTTTGGTGCGCACGCAACCGCAATTGTTCCGAGAATTCAGAGCCGTAATAAAATCCTCAAATCCCTTGGTGGCAGTACCTGGGGAAAAGATAAAGAAACGCTCATGACCACATACAAAGCAATTAGCCAGCCGATTACGTGCTACGCGTCACCCATATGGTCGCCAAGCCTAAAAACTACCCACTGGAAGAAACTACAGGCCTGCCAAAATACTGCTCTCAGAATCGCCACGGGCTGTCTTCTTATGTCCCCAGAACACCATCTGCATAATGAGGCGAGAATACTCCCCATCAGGGAGAGAAATGAGATGCTGACCAAACAGTTTCTGTTGAATACCCAGAAACCTGGGCATCCCAACAGACATCTGATTGACGAACCAGCACCGCCTAGGGGCCTAAGGAGTCATCTCCGTAAGCATTTTGAGGAAATACGGCACCTTAGAACCCAGCCGTACGAAGCGGAAAAACACAAGCAGGTCCTTGGTGAACTCCATAGACAGGCGTCGGACCTTTATGTCGGGAATTGCCCGGTGAATCCAGTACTTGAAGAAAAATATCCAGAACTCGCGGAAGAGGAACGCATACTCCCCAGGGAAACGCGTGTCACTCTTGCTCAACTTCGTTCTGGATACTGTAACAGGTTAAACTCTTACCTATCTAGAATCAACCCCGACATACAAAATGTATGCCCCGCTTGCAATGTGTCCCCACATGACACCAACCATCTCCTTAATTGTAATGTGGAACCAACGCCTCTAACACCCCTTTCCTTATGGTCCACCCCTGTTGAAACAGCAAGTTTCCTTGGACTCCCGTTAGAGGATATTGATGACAATTTGTGATCGGTCGCGGCTATTAGGTGGGGCGAGCATTGCTACAACAACAACAACAACCAGGTTGATGTTGTTGTCACCTCCATGGCGTCTTGTCCACCACCCAAGACAACATGGTCCATAATTGAGCTGATTGCAGCCGAGTGTACAGGCCATTCTGTTTTATAGGTCTTCAGACACATCAGTGATTTCAAGTCAAATAGCTTCGCTGCTGCATCTTTGGATGCAGTAACAAACAGAATACCATCTTTATTTATCTGCATATCGTTTTTAACAGCCGTATGATCATTTATTGAATTAATCTCACGACCACCCTCCCGTATATCCCAAACAGAAATTTGGCCATTTTCGTGCCCTATGCTTATTGTTTCATCCAAGGGTCCCCACAGCATAGATGTGAGTGTAGATGCCAGCATTGGTATACGTAGCAATGGGCTTTGCTCGACAGTGCTTTCATCTGCTGTGCGTGCATCAATCGCGAACCTCCGTTCTGGATTTTGTCCCATATCTTTATCCGTGGAGTGAGCCGCTTGTTTGCCAGAGTGACTGAAGACGCATGTTCTCGCCGACGACTTTGTATATATTTATATATTTTATCTATATATTTTATGTGGGGTTTGTTTTCTTTTAATGCGGTCTGCGCCGTGAAATGTTAAAACAAATGACAGCAACAACTTTCTCACCACAGGTAAAGTACAAGCTCCATGTCAGAAGGTTGCCATATGACGAAATGTAGGTACGGTGGGCTAGGGCTTAGGAAAAAGATGGATATAGGGAGACATGTTCGTTGTTGGCTGGAATGTAAAACAATAGAAACGGCAACTAGAAACGGTGTTGCTGTTTAGCTATTGCCTATATAAAGGGGTTAAAAGAAGAGAATAGCTGTGTCATTAAAGGTGATTATGTTGACTGCGCGCAGGATCGCGTAAACAATTTTATTAAGTTGTATATTTATATATATATCCCTGGCGCGAGGTCCAGTAAGGACAAAATCGTACAGTGTTTTTTTTTTTTGGTGTTGAAAATTTATGTGCGGCGGGGCAAAACGCCCATAAAGAAACCCGCGGTCGTCCGGAAAAAGTTATTTTCAAGGCGAAAGGCCTAGGATTCCGGCCGGCACGAAAATTACAGAGTTTTTGGCTAACGCGCATGATGGATGTGGAATACGCAGGGACAGCAGTTAAACAGTGTTGAACACCACCCGTCAATAAACAAAAGCTTTTGGTCTGCGCCAGGGAAATTTTTTTCGGAAATCTACCATAAACACTTTTCACCAGCATAGAGGCGTACAACAGTGCCTCTAAAACCACGTGAGGTGAAGACAGCAAAGTTCGTGTAAAAAAGCTTTTGGTTAATGTAACCCAACAAGCAAATGAAGGCAGTTTCTGTTAAGATAAATAAAAATATATATATGTATACGTAGTGTATTAATTGATGTTGCAATTTTTGGTATTTAATGTCAAATTGATGATAGTCGGACACACGAAATCACCAAACCGGGGTCCCAAGATCGCAAGAGTTTCCTTATCGCTGGAATATCCATCTGCCCCAAATATCCATTTTCCACCGAAGAGAGCTCTTTTAGGTAGGCTGTAGGATTTGGGTGTTGTATTAAAAGTAGTGCTCATCTTGAGCTAGGCGAAGGGTTTGGTTTTTTTTTGTGCCGACACAGAAGAAAACAAACGATTGTAATATTTTATATAAGTTTTCTTTTGCATGACCATGGGTGTAAAGTAATTTTTTGTTGCTGTGACAGAACTCATGGTTAATAAATCACATAAAGAAAATCCGTTGAAGAAATTTTAAAATAATGAGATATATACTGTAAGATTGTCAAATTCACTTATACACATGTGTCATGCGTAGCATTCGAGAGTAAATATAAGTGTCTGTTTGATTTATGATTGTAAAGAGATAAATCTGTTAAGCATGTTTCTTGTCGATTAAAATACCTGTTTAAAGCATGAAAAGAAATTGGAATATGGTTTGCTGATTTAGTGTGGAATCGCGAGGAGCAAAGGTAAGAAAGGGGACCTGCTCAACTCCGAAATAAACGAGCGGTCCGAGGTAGGGTGGGCTTCTGGTGGGATGTATGGAGGCGTATGAGGATGATGATTGTAACATCCGCCTCGCATCAATGTGGCAAAAGGGTTTGTAGTTTGTATGTTGTGTGTATTGTTGTGTGGGGAGTGAAACATATTAACCGTTTTGAAAAAGAAAGTTAGAGAATAAAATAGCAAATTTGACAAGGGATGACAAAAAGTCGTTCCCTGTTAGAAAATCAATAAAACAAAATTAATCTAAATCAGTAAAACAGTTATATAATTTATATTAAATAAATACTATACTGAATTGAAGGAGGAGTTCACAATTTAAATTTTTTTAATTTTGCTACTACCTTATGGTATGTAAATAGTCCTATATAAGTTACCAATTGAATGTAAATAAATTGGCTTAATTACTCGAGATTTATTATCAATATGAAATTGTTTTTGAGATGCAGGAAGATGAAATTGTTGCTAGTAGTATATCAGAAGTATCATTTACGTTGTGTAATTCTTACTTTATTAACAATAACGATAACGAAAGTGACGGAAGTGTCATTGATAACATCAGAGGTTGTTAAAGTTGATATAATCAATGGTCGTTATTGCTATGAAATCAGCTCTATTTTAATTCTAGGCGCAGCAACATACACGGTATGTACGAAGACGCACACAGCTAATAGCGTTGAGAACAATAATCGTAGTGACTAATTGTGAATAAAATGTTTGTATATCATCATAAAATTTGTTGTAATATAAGCTCCTAAATGTATCTGCAACTGCATCTAAAAATTTGCTGTAATATTAGTTCTTCTATGTTAATATTAGTTCTTCTATGTTAATATTAGTTCTTCTATGTTAAACCGTTATAATGCCAAGAAATTATACACGAATACCGATATGGATACGATTATCCCACATTCAAAAAACAATTACTGCACTCGACAAAAGGCGGGATCGCCAATTGTAGTTCCAATATTGAAATAAAAAAGGAACTATTTTTATGTAATAATTAATATATTTTTAATTTAATCGTTAGTACAAAAATTGAATTTTCACAAGAATGTAAATTTTTGAAGTCACCAAATTCAAAATTGAAAACCAAAAATACATGAATACATTTAAAAATAATAACAAAATTACAAAGTAAAATATTGTAAAGTTAAAATTATAAACAAACCCTACACTCCGCCCTTTTTAGACTTAGTTTTTCATCACGAGCTGTAACTCCGGTAATAATTCAGGTATCGTGAAAAAGTTGGTGGAGATGCTCTGAATGAGTGAAGTTGTTATGCTGGATTTTGAGAATTTAGTTTAATTGCTTTTGAGTATTGTGATGATAAGGCGATTTACGAAATTTTGAAACAATCGATATATTGGAACTTTTGAGCTTTTTGAACATTTAGAAAGTTTATTTTTATTTTTGAAATACAAAAAAAAAAAAAAAAATGCCAATGTATATATACTTTTGTACATGTATTTAGGTTTGCACTTCAATATAAAAAAATTTTGAGCAGCACTGGTAAAATGGAATATTTCTACCTTTTCTATGGTTTCTAGATTGAGAGAATACCCTTTACATATTTTTTCACTTTCAACGTATTTTGAATTTGAAAAATGTTGCTCCATTTTATGCTAGGTACCCGGGACTTTAATATAATATAGAACATTTAATGGTTAACACAAAGTCGAAAAAAGAGTAATTCTTCCGGGAAGTATATCTGTAGATTCAAGGGGCCCACATAGTATTATTTGAAAGTGTGGAGGATTCAGAAATGAGTAACTTTTAACAGGAATAATAATTAAAACAATTAAGGATTTTTTCTACTTAAGGATATGATTTCATATTTGGAGTGAAGAGGAAAAATTATAGTTAACAAATGATGTACTCAATTTCAAATATTTATCTTATATTGACGAAATCATATCTATTTATGTGTACGTAAGTATTTTAAGGTCAATAACAAAACAATAATATATATTAATACAATGTTCAAATATTTAACATTTGATATACATAATAACAAATTCGAACATACATTTTTTTAAAATAACGATTGAAATTAAGTTGGGGGTGTGTGAAAAAGTAAATTATAGTTATTATGTAATTGAAATTGCAAAATATCATCCCTTTCTTGAAAATACAAGTTTTTCAATTGTTAGTATATTATAATATTATGTATATATAATATTACGTTTTTTTTTTGTAATCATGTGCTGTACATTGACAATATAGTATATATAAGTTATAGTATATATATATTAGAAAATCGAAAATCTGAAATGGTCACTTATGCAAGTCTTTGTATTACTCGCATTTTTTTGGATTGTTCAAAATGCTTTACATATTTTCACTTATTTAGACTTTAATGTTTTTATTTACTAAAAATATCATTCCTCTGTTTAAATTTTGTATTAATTTTTTTCGTTTTGTTTATAATTTTTCTGTGTAATTATGTTTTTTTTTTATATACTTTTAAATTTGTATCTCTGTCCCTTTTTCTTATTTTAATATTTTTTTTAATTTTTATTTAATTATCATTTTTTATTTTTCGCATTCCATCATCGTTATTCCATTATGCATTAAATTTTACGTCATCAACATCATCGATCTGACGTCTTGCGGCGTTTGCATACTTGAATGTTGCATTGAATTTCACGCCTTGGCTCCAGGTATTTTCGACAGCACCTTCGACAGATCCACACCGGTCAATGCATTGATAGATGGTGGTAGTTGTGCCACTAAACGCGTGACATCGTTTGTTAAATTATCATTACCGCCAATCAGTACAATCTCATCTGTTTTGGCTAATGGTGCAGCTACTTCAGCAGCGATCTGTAAAGAAAAATTGTACAAAAAAACTAAATCAGAAAGCGGAAAATACCTCAAAATTAAGTATTATAAAATTGTTGCCTCGTTTTTTGTTCTGTTAATATTTTAAAACCACTTAAGTGATTAAAACAGGATTGTGATGAAATGTAAAGAGAATCTTGATGTATTCGAGTATATTTTGAATCGTCATGTTGTTGTTGTTGTTTGAGCAGTGCTTTGCCCCATCCAATAGGTGCGACTACTCACAAATTCTCATTAATATACTCCAACGGGAGTCCAAGGAAACTTGCAGTTTCCAGAGAAAAGAGGGTGTTAGAAGCGTTGGTTCTCAATTGCAATTGAAAAGATGTTTGGTGTCATATAAGAATAGGTTACAAGCATACGTAAGAGTTTAACCTGTTACAGTATCCAGATCGAAGGATACGCGCAAGCTAGAGTGTTGCCCGTCTCCCTGCGGAGGTTCCTTTCTACTGCGAGTTTAGGAAGTTTGATTTTAAGAACAGAGTTCGCCGGGTAATTACTGGCTTAGTGGTCTGACACGTTTTTTTGAAACCTTTTTGTTCATACGGTTAAATTCTCAGGTGCCGTATTCCGCCATATTGCTTGCGGAGATGACTTGTTAAGTCCCTGGGAGAAAACTGTTCAGCATCTCATTTCTATACCTTATGGGGAGTACTATCGCATAAATGTGTAAATTTTGTTCTGAGGACATAAGAAGACAACCCGTAGCAGCTCTGGAAGCGGTTTTTTAGCAGGCTTTTGGTTTCTTCCAATGACTAGCGCTTAGGCTCGGTGATCATATAGGGGACGCGTCGCGTGCAAGCGGCGGGCCAATTGCTTTGTAAGTGGTATTGATCGTCGTGATTCAGAAAGTTGCAATTCATATTCACAAAATTACAATTTATATTAAGAAACTTCATTTCATATTCAGAATGTTAGAATTGCAGTAACGGTTATTTGCGGTCTCTGTTTAAAAGAACCAAAATATTTCTGTTCCCAGTTTGGATCACTGAGTCGTTCGCTGCCCTCCATTACAGGTAAAGTTGATATACGATTTCAATGTAGACTTAGTTTTGTGAACATGTGTCGGACTCATAAAATAACAGAGGCTTCTTACTTAAACAATATAGTTAATATCCACACGGCATTGGCAATTGCTACCAAGGCAGCGGTTTGCTTTCAAAAGCTTTTGAGCGCCGTGTGGTTACATCAACGCCTGTACGTACTCATAAAAAACCTTTTAAATAAATACCCCGTTATATCTAAATTTTCCGCTCACTCGGGTACAACAACAACAACATCAGAGGTGCCTAAACTCGTACACTTACCTTAGGCAGAGATTCGAGCACAATATTCATAATGGCTGCATCACCGTACTGTTTATACACATGTGCCTTCATGCGCATGCGTTCAGCTTCTGCTTTGCCCACCAACTCAATGGCATGAGCCTCAGCTGAACCAATTTTACGTATCCTTTCAGCCTCTGCGCGTGCAGCTTCAATTGTCTGGCATCTGTGAAGATAAAGCAAGAATTTATTAATGACCAAATGAAAGATGTCTTCGCATGCCCTTACTGTTTGCCCTGTGCTATTGTTTGGACACGATGTGCTTCTGCTTCGGCTGGCAATTTAACAGTACCCATCAGTTCACGTTCTTTGCGTTGCACTTCTTGTGATTCGATTTCGATTTGTTTACGTCGTTCGACTACTTCGATTTGTATTTCCTCGTTACGTATTCTTTGACGTATCTTAGCTGCTTGCAGTTCGTAAGCCAATTGGGATTCAGCTTTTGCTGTGTTTATCTCCTGATCAAAGTTGGCTTTTTGCAACTTAAACATTCGTGAATTATCCTCGATTTTAGTATCCGTAGAGTATTTTACATCCATTGCGCTTTTTTCGCATTCAGCCTCACGTATTCCAGCATCACGATTGGCCTCGGCCACACCTGCATCTGCATCACGTTTGACGCTCGCCGTTTGTGCTTTGCCCAACGATGCCAAATACTGAACCTCATCGTAGACATCTTTGATGGTGAATGAGAGTATTTCAATGCCCATACGACCGACATCAGGAGCGGCCACTTCGCGCACCAGCGCTGCGAATTGGTCGCGATCTTTGTAGACCTCTTCGACTGTAAGCGTTCCTGTAATTTTTGAAGACAAACGTTAAGATTAGTTAAAAGTTTGACCTAATTTTTTGAGGAATGTTAAGTGTTGAAGTGGATGAGAGAGTTTAAAATAGAAGCCCTGAAAAAACGTGTGACCAACATCAGCAAGCTCTGCAAATTTCAATGTACAAAATATAGAAAAATTATGGCAATACTTGTCGATTTCAAATAAAGCAAGTAAAGTTGTGGTCACTGTCTATCGATGCGCCTCTGATCTACTACAAATAATGACTCATATTTACACCAGCCAAGAATGGCAGCACTGCTCATAGCTTTCGCTGAGTGTCTAATGTTGATAATAATACCAAAAAGCTTCGATGGCTAGGTCTCGTTATGGGAATTGGCGAAGACGCTCTTTCCAAGAAAGTATTTCAATTAACAACACTGTTTTGAAGCAGAAGAAGAGGGAGACCTCCACTGAGTTCGAAGAGGCAGATGAAAGAAGACATGACCTCCCTTGGTTGTTGTTGTCCCTTGGTGATCCCAATTAACGTCAGTTACAAACCTAGCAATAACTTACATATATCCGACCTACCAAAACTAATATTGTCTTAGTACTAAACGTTTGGTATCTTCTTCGGTATATATATTAGAAATTTCGGTTATCGGCAAGCTGGAAAAGCTGACTGGGAAAGCTTTTATGGTGGGCTCTGCTGGTCCTATTCATATGTTATCCGAATGGATAAATATGCTTGGGTCAAGAAACTATTCCATTCGACAAACGACTTTGGCACAGGTAAGTCCGTACCTCGCTCGGAAAACTGGCATAGGATGAGTTGGACGACCGGAAGGGAACCACTTGTCGACGACTAAATGTAATTTCTCGAAGAAGATATGTTAACTAGAGTCTAACCCTGCTAGTTAAAGATTACTGAAAAAACGCATAAAAAGTTAAAAAGTAATTTAGCCGACAAACTAAGTTGAACTTGAAAACCCGGGCATTAGTAGTATCGGCTAGACTGTTTTGTTGCCCTAAAGAGGGCCCGTGTGTGAACTCCGACAGCAACTTAAACATTAGTCGCGTTGTTTTGCAAGCTAGTTCAGTTGGCTAAGCGGTTTGAGATGAAATCGCTTAAGCAACAGTCGACCGAAAAGAGGGCACTATTGTGAACGAGCGAATGAAATGTACATACGAACGTGCAGATAAACGAAAATTACAAAATAACAAACAAACACAGGCATTCCATGTATATGGTTTTTGTATTTTCTGCTTGAGTGTCGAAAACGTACTGCGCCAGAAGTAGAAATGTCAAAGCAGCTAAAAAAGGTACCAATTAGCTGATAAACTTCCACCGCCATGATGAAACTGTTAAGCTAGTTGAAGCGTTTTTTTCAAGCTCGATTGCGAAAAAAGCAACTATAGTTTATGTTCTTTCGCGGTACAGCTACTACAATTGCTTGGTTAATGTAGATCACGCCCATTAAAAGATAAAAATCTTTCTAATTATTCAAGAAGAATTGAATAAAAGCAAAAAAATTTTTGTCAACTGGTCAGAAACAACTTTCATTGACATTCAAGAACTAAAACATTTATAGCCAATGAAGATTTACAACAATTTCTTTAATATCACATTATTTTGCATGGATCGGAACTTGCTTAGATTCGAGTTCATGTGCAGCTAAAGCATTTTCAAAATGAGTAAATTTGAAAAAACAAAAAATAAAACATCTGTATTTGATTAGCGAGACATGCTCATATTGCTTTATACAATTGTTTTTGTTATTGATATTAGAGACAAATTTCAAAGTTTACAAACGGCAATGGTTATTAGGACATGTTTCTGAATTTCACTTCTTCATCAGCTAGCGCTTTGGTAGCCGAGCATTGAACTCGAAATCTCCAACATTCATACTTTTATACTAGTGTAAAGGCAGATGCCTTTAACCACTCAGCTATATGAATTCCCTGCTGTTCGCTCTTAAGCTCTTAAGCGCGCCTATAAATATTCCGTTTTGCAATTGGTCTCTAAGTACTGCTTTTTTGTTCCTATTCCTTTATTCACCATTTAGGTACATACTAATTCTAAATGCTTTTTAATCCTAATTGTGTATAAAACACTAGTATACAAGTATGAATGTTAGAGATTTGGAGTTCTATACTCGACTACCGAAAAGCTAGCTGATGAAGAAGTGAAATTCAGAAACATGTCTTAATAACCATCGCCGTTTGTAAACTTTGCAAAGATTTCTTTAATATCAATAACAAAAAATAAAACATTTGAAAATACTCAAAAATTTGGGGTTTTATAAGAATGCTTTAAAAAGCCACCAAAAAATGTGAACCTTTTTTTATTTGGCTAATGATATAGACCTTAAGTCTGTAGAGTATCGATTATATGGCATATTATTCATAATCCTTCCTTATTTTTTTGTACTTAAGACGTCATTGTAAGACATAGGACGTACTGTATTTACCTTATTGAAGGTTCGTATTAGTAATTGCTTACAACCATTACACCATTTTTTTGCTGGACATACATATGTACATATGCATTAGCCATCATTCCGTCACAAACATCCTGAACCAGATAAATAATTTTGCATGTAAATGCAACAACAACGATTTGAGTCAGATAAATCCAGGGCCCGTATTACGTGATACGCTCTGTGATCGAAACTCATTTTTTAGATCACAATAGCTTGTGGATCGGATAAATGGCATATGCGAACTAGCGACAAATAGTACCCGTTAGATCCATAACTTATTATAATAAGAAGAATTTTGACATTTGCATAGTAATCGCTTGAGTGAAAATGGTTTTCAGTCACTGATTGTAGCATCAAAGAGGATAAATAAATAAGATCAGTCTGCTACGAGTGGCGAGTAACTCGCTGGAAATCAAAAAAATTGATGTCTAATGTTTTCTGTGAGGGACATTTTTAATTGTCTCGCAGTTGTCCATGCCTGTAGGCACCTTATGCAAATGATAAACACAAATACCCTACGAAATGTATAGAAGACATTTATGCACATCTCGCCCAAAAAAAACTTGCGAGTGCCCTAACGAATAACAGTACGGAAGTAACGAGTCTTCCCAGTGTATAAGGATGAGTATGAAAAGATGTTACAACAGATGGTTAACGACATTTCCATTTACAGAGTAATAAAACGAGACCCCACTAATAAGCTTCAAGAGAAAAAAATAATGAAATTGTAGAGAAACTATTTAAACATAAAATGATCGATACGAAAGAGAAATACCAATTAATAACCAAAACGGCCATCGCGCCAAGACTATATGGCTTACTTAAAATCCATAAAGAAGGATTACCATTGGGACCCATTTGTTCGTCTGTCAATTCCCCATCATACAAGTTATGTAAATATGTTGTCATTGTCCTTGAAAATATAACTAAAACATCTAAATATAACGTAAAAGACGCTATCGCCTTTAAGAACAAAATTAAAGATACCTACATCTTTGACGACGATAGTCTCGCTTCCTTTGATGTTGTCTCATTATTTCCAAGCATCCCGGTAGATCATGCCTTGGAAATTATAGCTTCCAAGTGGGATGATATAAAGAACCATACAACCCTCACTAAGGAACTTTTTATGAATGTGGTTCGGTTCTGCGTAAGAGATAATAGATATTTTAGGTTCAACAATAAAATTTATGAGCAACGGTCAGGAATGCCTATGGGGTCACCAGCATCTCCTGTAATAGCGGATATTGTGATGGAAGAATTGTTATAGAAATTCGAAGAAGATTCACATCACAAGCCACGTTTATTAACGAAATATGTGGACGATGTGTTCGCCATCGTAAAAACGGATGCCGTGGAATATATGCTTAATATTTTGAATGGAATATAAAAGCAATAAAAAACATATTAGAAAATAATGAGTTTCCAACACATATAATAGAGAGCTATATAAGGGATTATTTCGTCAAATTAAATACAAATAAATCAACTAATGATACAAAGAAAATGTATAAATCGAGCACATTTGTATCTGGTCTGTCTAATAGAATAAAATATTCCAACATATATGACAGAGGGAGATTTAAATTAGCTTTCACATACAATAATACGTTGCAACGGAGGATTTTTAGCAATACGAAAAGCAGAATAGAGAAATTTGATAAATCGGATGTTATATATAAAATTAATTGTAATCGCGACGGGTCCCACGTATGCGACAAAGTATATGTGGGGACAACTAAATCGAAATTGAAGACGAGGATTTCCGGACATAAATCAAATATTAAAAATCGTGACAACCCTAATGGCAATAAGACAGCTGTAACTCAGCACTGCATAACCACTGGACACTCTCCCGACTTGGAAAATGTAACAATAATGCAGCATGAGAGAAACAGCAATAAACGCTATATACTTGAAATGTTACACATAATAAATACACCAAGTGACAAACGCATACATTTCAAATCAGACACAGACCATTGCGCCTACGCCTATAGGGAACTTACAACAACAACAAAAAAGGCTTATAAAAAGAGTGTGACTTCGTTTGCACAATTGTTCACCTGCTGCTGATGTGAGCGTCGCTTACGGTTGGAGATTTAATGTATTGTTGTTTGTGTAAAAATTTGTTTACGATTACTGTATTTTATTGCGTATATTTTTTTTCTAATGTTCTTCTTTTACCCTTGTTTGTTAAAATATAAAATATAAAGTTAGTCGACCAGGTGCAGTCATAAGTGCAAGTTGGCACTTGCGATAATTGTATAATTATGTATGTATGTACCTAGGTAGGTAGGTTGAACTGGCCGGTCCATGAGGACCTCACATAGACTGATTGAGTCCGTAGTGTTACCAGAAGTTTGTTTTAACGACCAAACTGAAAAACCCTATCAAAAACCAGGACCTATGTTATAAAATAACTCCGTCATCTTGGCAAATACTAGAAGCTTCCTAGGACTTAAGCCACTTGCTGCTTCTAGATCTGGCAGCTGTATCACTCCTAATAGCTGGAGTCTTAGCCTGGCAAGTCCAGGGCACGAGCACAGAACGTGTTCGATCGTTTCCTCCTCCAACCCGCACTTCATACACCTGCTATCACTGACCAAGCCTAATTTAAAGGCATCTGACGCCAGAAGGCAGTGTCCAGTCAGAATACCAGTCATGAGTCTACAGTCCTCTCTTTTTCATGATAGAAGCAACTGCGTTAGTCTAAGGTTGTAAGACCTACACATAATCACACTTTACAGCCCCGCGCTTGAACCCACGCCTTTCCTGCTTGGTCGATCATGTGCACCTCTCGCCTTCGCTTAATCTCGCCCAATCTAATTGGGACGTCTACGGAGCAAGCTTCAAGGGATGCGCCCTTTTAGCTAATTCGTCCGCTTTTTCATTCCCATCTATTCCCATATGCCCTGGGACCCAATATAGATGTATGCTTCTCCCTGTGCCGATTCTCTCCAGAGACTGCTTACACTCTAACACGCATTTAGATGCTGTGCTATGTGAGATTATTGCCTTAATTGCTGCTTGACTGTCAATATAAAAGTTAACACGGTTGCAGCTTAAGCTATTCTCTTCCAGGGTTTCTACTGCTTTGGTTACGGCTAATATTTCCGCTTGGAAAACGCTACAGTAATCCGGCAGCCTGTAGGATCTGCTTATTCCGGATCAGCGCAGTATACCGCAGACCCTACTCCTTCCACTATTTTGGAACCATCGGTGTACACATGTATCGCCTCGTCCGCCATTTGCGCACCCTTGCGCCAACCGTCCACCTCTATTGTGGCCTTAAGATCTCCCTCAAAGTGCAGGTAGGAAATCATGTAGTCTGTTCGTCTTGTGACTGATGACGCTATACTACTATGGCCATATGGTCGGCGCTCAAGCTGCCCGAAGCATCGAGCCTGGTTGCGGTCGTTAACGCTTTGTTCTTTGTTACCAGGTCTACAGGTGGAATGTGCAGAATGGCATACAGTGCAGCCGTCGGGGTTGTCTTCAGGGCTCCCGTAATGCAAAGCATCGATAGTCTGCATACCCCCTCTAATTTTTTGAGGTATGTTGTTTTTTGTGTGGCTTTCCACCAAACAAGAACTCTATAATATAGAATAGGTCTTACAATCGCTGTAAAAACCCAATGAGAAAGAGAGGGCGATAGGCCCCACGTACACCCCAGCATTCTTTTACATGCATAGAGTGCCGTTGAGGCCTTCTTGACCCTCTCCTCCACGTTGAGCTTCCATGACAGCTTACTGTCTAGGATGATTCCTAGATATTTTGTGCAAGGTTGCTCCTGTAAGGTCACCGCTCCTAACTTAGCCCTGGTCCAATTTGGGACCTTGTACCTCTTTGTAAACACGACCATATCCGTCTTCTCCGCATCGACTTTCAGCCCGACATTAGATGCCCAGGTATGAATATCCCGAAGCACCCGATCCATCAAACAACTAATCGTTGGAAGGCATTTTCCACTTATGACAATTGCAACGTCATCTGCGTAAGCCGTAAGTTTTACGGGTCCCTTATCGAATTGCCTGAGCAGTTGCGTGCCCCTGTCCACTGATTTCGTGGCCTGGTACAATCCCCATTGTGATGTAATCTTTCTGCAATTTAACATGCAGCCGATCCATCTGATTAAGGCAGGATGTACTTTAATGTAATTAAGACCATCCATAATCGCCCATTTTGCAACATTATTGAAAGCCCCGGCAATGTCCAAGAAGACTCCTAGAGCATACTCCTTATATTCCAGGGATTTCTCTATGCTTATTACCACCCTATGCAATGCGGTGTCTACCGACTTGCCTTTGGTGTACGCATGCTGTGTTGTGGAGAGCAGCTTTTCATCCACGTTGGAATTTATGTACACATCTATCAGCCTCTCAAAGGTTTTGAGAAGAAATGATGTTAAGCTAATGGGTCTATAGCCTTTGGGATACACGTGATCGATCTTCCCCGCCTTTGGTAGAAAAGCTACACGAGCAGTTCTCCAAGAGTGCGGTACATGATTCAGTCTTATGCACCCATCGAATATTATTTTAAGCCATTCCACGACCGCCCTACTTGAGACTTGTAGCATGGCCGGGAATATACCATCTGGGCCCGGCGATTTAAACTTAGAAAACGTCTTCACTGCCCACTTGATGTTGGTATCGGTTACCAAGCCCGGCACCACTAGCTCCGTGATCGTAGTGTGAGTGATGTCTGCTGGTTCTTCTAAACCGTCTCCCGATGGGAAATGTGTATCGAGAAGCACCTCAAGGGATTCCTCACTATCACGTGACCATTCCCCGTTCTCTTTCTTTATTAGTCCCTGGACTATGTTTCCCTTTGCTAGGACTTTTTTCAACCGTGCTGTTTCACTGGAGCACTCTATGTCCGTACAGAAACTTTTCCATGAGTTTCTCTTCGCCCTGGTAATTTCACGCTTGTAGATCCTCAGTAGATCCCTGTACTCGTCCCGACACGCTTCGCTTTCCGCGGTCTTTGCGAGTTTAAACATTTATTTTACCTGTCTTCTTAGAAGACTCAGCTCATTACTCCACCATGGCGGCTTTGCTTTTCCTCTGAATCTTCTTAGAGGGCAAGCTTTGTTATACGCAGTCATAAGCGTCCTTGTTAGGAATTCATTCGACTCCTCCAGTTCCTCTACATTAGCAACCTCTTTGGGTTGTCCCAGTTTTGTTTCTACATGTTTCTGGAATTTAGTCCAATTCGTTGCCCTAGGGTTTCTAAAGGTTCCTCCCTTCTCTACCCTCTTTAGTGGGATGCTGAAGCTTATATACGCATGGTCGAAGAAGGATGGTCTATCAAGAACCATCCAATCATACCTTGATATATCACGCTCGGAGCTCAATGTAATATCCAGAACATTGCTGGATGTTGGACCAATGTATGTAGGAACATTTCCCCTGTTGGCTATCTGCAAATTGGTTTGCAGGATGTAACAAATTAGAGATTCGCCTCTCTCGTTCGTGTCTGCTCCTCCCCACGCATTGTGGTGCGCATTTGCATCTGCGCCTATGACCAACCGCCCTTTGCGCCCTTCCTCCTGTACTAGCCTTTTGCACTCCATCGGTGGAACCTCCGCAGCATGGGCCATGTAGCAGGACGCCAGGATAAATGCCTGCTTATTCTTTTGCTCAACGGCCACCGCTACGAGATCCTCAGTGGTGTAATTAGGCAGCATATACGAATGCAGCTGTTTCCTTACCATTACTACAGCTCGCACCCGTCCTTCCGTTTGCGCGTAGTAAACGCCAAACCCGCGCGCGCTAAGTCCAGAAACCTTTCCTCCCGATGAGAGCCACGGCTCCTGGATCAGCGCCACGTCAAACGAACCCTCCTCAAGGGTTAGGAGGAGTTCGCTCGACGCCACTTTACTGTGTTGGAGGTTTATCTGTAGGACTCGCAGCACCATTGGGCTGTTTGTCCCCCTCCAGCACCTTCGTCTTGACGTCGTCGTCCTCCTCTTGCCCTTTTGGTTTAGAGTATTCGAGGCCCCCTTCAGCCCCTCGTGAATGTTGTGCCGTGTGTTGCTCTGTGCGAGCCACAGCACCATTTAGCGGTTGGTCCTCTTCTAGCACGTTCGTGGTGACGTCGGGGACCTCCACCTGTCTTTTTTCCCTTAGGCTTCTGAGGTCGTTTTCGACTTCGCCCACTTCCAGCGTGTTAGGATTTTTATCCTCGGTACTTCTTTTCCTGAGTCGCATGAAATTTTGCCAGTGCCAAAGGACATTTTGCCAAGCTGCGTGTACAAAATATCCTCCGCCTGCTTGTTTATTTGGAAGATGTAGAACTGACCATCCTCGGTAGGCCGAGATACAGTAAGTACCTTCCAATCCTGTGTCGGTATGTTCGGATTCTGATTCTGCAGAAGTCGCAGTGTATCCTCCGACTTCATCACGCATGGTATCCATACCTTAACTTTTGGTACCGTGGGGATTTGCGCTTTATCCACCACCTCAAACCGCGCGTTCGTGCCTTGCCTTTGGAGGTTTGGAACGACTTCCTCCAGCCACCGCAAGCTCGCGATGTTGTTGCACGCTATCATCTTCACACCATTATACCATCCCCCCGAATCAAAGGTTGGAAGGGGCTTACTTGGTTGTTCCCGCATCATCTTAAGCATTAAGCTAATAAGCTCCCTTTCCACAGATCTCCACCTTTCAGTAGTCATTTGTCCGAACGGACTGCTACGATCAACCAGCGCCACAGTCAGTGACTGCTTTGCCACATCACTCATCTTCTCGGGAAAAGCAGGAGTCTTAGTGTTATCTCCCCTTGGCACCTCCGAGAACACCGGAGTCTTCACGTTAACTCCCTTTAGCGCCTCCGAGAAAGCCGGAGTCTTAGCGTTATCTCCCTTCGGCTTATCTCCTACTTCCGTAGTTGGAACTTCCCTCTGACTGGCAGCTTTCGAGGTAGTTGCTACCTCGCTATTGGAACCCATCTGTCTTACAGCTTTGGGCCTACTTGTCTTGTCTATGCGACTGCCCTGCCTCGCGGCTCTAGGACTTGGTCCTTTCTGCCTCTTGAAAGCAGGCTTGTCGCCTTCTGCCGAACGTTGCCTCTTCATTCTGCCATTCGACGCTTCTTCCTCCTCGTACCGGTTGCAGAACCGAGGGTTTCTCGCAGCAAGCCTTTTGAACTGCCTTCGACTGTACTTCTACCGCTTCATGGGCCCATTCCAAGCGCTCGATCTCCACTTCTGTTGGGTCGACCACTGCTCCCAAGCGTTGTACAATTCTTAGTGCTGCACGGTACTGCGAGAGAGCTCTTTTACTTCCTCTGCTCCGTACCCTTCTCCAATCTTCTACTCCGTTTTCATTTGTGTGCTTCTCCAACACGGAGTTCATTGAATCAGCACTACTCTCGCTCCCCGAGTCCGACGCATCGCTTAATTCGTAATTGTCGTCCTTGGATTGCGACTCAGTCCTCCTCTTTACATCCTCCTTATTACATTCAGGTAATGAGTTGTTCATCTTGGTCGTACGACCACCTGCCCGACAAGGCGGGCTAAGCGGTACAGTATTATATACGGGGAAAGAACCGTCCGCCACAGCAGCGCCCCTTACTGCGGTAAGGCTATAAATACTTCCCGAGATGGCCCGGTATCGGGAAGGCTCCGTTCGAATACAGCCGAATTTATCCCCTGGCTGCAAATCGTCCAATAGGCACGGTCCGCATAACACCCTGGATTAGGGGGTTGGCAGTTCTTGGTCACCGACATCCCGCCGCCCTCCTATGAGGCGAGACGGCGTAGATGTCAGTCCTAAACAGCTCCGCCTCATAGTCGGGCGCTATGGAGTTCGGCTAAGCCCTCACACCAACGACAAGGTGCCTACCCTAGTGAGGGGTGTATGTACCTATGTCTCAATAAATGTTTTTCGTTTTTTCAGTCTTGAAGATGACTTCAGATTGAAGTCGAAATATTGGCAAGACAAACCATTCGCAAAATATTTACACATTGTTTAAACACATTTGCTGTATTTTAATAAACATATGTACATATATATTGGCCTAGAGCTCAAACATACCTTGAATATTTTCCGTTTTCTTACACACTATTTGATTATCTATTGATGGCGCACAGTTGGAAAACAAAAAAAAAGTTGCTGGTAGCAAAGCAAAATATACGGACCTGGTTACTTCACGGCTATAATTTTCGCCTGAAAGACGCTGGCGTAATCTGGCCGCCTGTAAGATCTGCTTATTTCAGTAGACAGCAGACCCCGTGTAGGCCAGGGAAACAGATTCTTAGTCCCTACCTCCGTTTGCACTGTTTGCCAGCACAGAATATATATGTTTGCGACATCCGCCCAATGCAGCTCCTGCCTTCGGTGGTGCCACTTCCCTAGATGTTCTGGTCTCCGCGACGGCAACCCCCCGACGGGTTTCATCGCGCCATGTTGCCAGGTCGCAAACCCAAATCATCCGGGTACCCCAATGCTTGCCCAAGGACGCCCAGTCCTAGGGCCACAACAGCCAGCGTCCTGGCCTTCCCCAACCCAGGCGTAGTCACCCGTCACTTACCCCCAGAGTGGCGACGTCTCCCCTTATGCACTTCAGAATTCTGCAGTTAAACTGTAATGAACTAACTGGGAAGATTACGGAGATAGTCGATTTCATGAAGCGGCACAACATCCGCATTGCTGCGACTGAAGAGACTAAACTCACAGCAAGATCTGCATTGCAGACCTGCTCTGGGTATAACGTCCACAGGAAAGACCGCGAGAGCGGAAATGGAGGCGGTCTCGCGTTTATCATACACCACTCTGTGCAATATTGTATATTTGATCCTGGCATCGACCGCAGGGACAATGTCTTAGAACGTCAAGGCCTATCTGTCCGGTCAGGCGATGCAAACCTAGAAATCATCAACATCTACATCCCTCCTGCCACCTGTTGCCCCAGTGTATACCGCCCTAATATCAGGGCCTTACTCACTGGCAACAATCGCATTATCTCTCATGATCTATGACATTCAAACTTGCGGGCGGACAGAAGGGGTGAGATGTTGGCGGATCAAATAGAAGAAACGACGTTCTGCACAATAAACGGAGACGCCCCCACACGTATGGTAGGAAGCTGTCGCAGCTCGCCAGATATCTCAATCGTGAGCGCAGAACTCGTAAACTGCGTCAACTGGCAGCCGATGGTAACATTTGCATCCGACCACCTGCCCATACTTTTTTCGCTTGAGCGTAATGCCGACTTCATCGTCACTGAAAACCGCACTTTCATAAACTTCAAAAAAGGAAAGTGGGAAGAATATAAATCCTTTACAGACAGCCGCCTAGCTGCCCTCCCTATCTCGACTGATGCCCGCCAAGGGGAGCGTGTCTTCCGTAAGGTCATTAAATCCGCCTCGGCACATTTCATTCCCGCCGGGAGAATTCCCGAAATCCGGCCCACTTCCCGGCGGAGGTCGCAAACTTAGCGAGAGAACGTGACCTTATAAGACAGCTTGACCCAGGCCACCCCCAAATAAGGGATATAAACCAACGCATCAGATTGCTTGTAGATGAACACAAGCGGGCGAAATGGGAGGAGCACCTAAGAGGTTGTAACCTCTCTACCGGTGTGGGTAAACTCTGGTCCACCGTAAAGTCCCTATCGAATCCGACTAAGCACAAAGACAAAGTTTCCATCGCCTTTGGCGACAAAGTGCTGTCGGACGCGAAAAAATGCGCGAGCGCTTTCTGCCGACAATATATAATGCATCCTACGGTCGACAAAGATAGATGGAGAGTCAATGGACGCGCACATAAACACAAATTCAGCGCGTCACCAACCACCATCACCGCTAAAGAGGTTGAGGACGCCATTGGTCGTGCTAAACCATCCAAAGCAGTGGGCCCAGACGGCATAGCCATGCCGATGCTTAAAAACCTAGGAAAAGAGGGGTTCAAATATTTAGCGCATGTCTTCAATCTGTCTCTTTCCACCTTTGTCATACCTGAGAAATGGAAAATGGCCAAGGTGGTCCCGCTACTAAAGCCTGGGAAACCAGCTAACATAGGTGAGTCGTATCGTCCGATATCTCTCCTATCGCCAGTGGCAAAGACGCTTGAAGCCATTTTGCTCCCTTATTTCCAAGCAAATTTGCAGCTAGCCCCTCATCAGCATGGCTTCAGAAAATTCCATAGCACTACCACCGCGCTGAATGCCATTAGCACCCAGATAAATTGCGGATTAAATCAATACCCCCACCATAGAACAGTACTCGTAGCGCTAGACCTATCAAAAGCTTTTGAAACGGTCAACCATGGCTCGTTACTGCAGGACCTGGAAGGGTCTACCCTTCCCCCATGTCTTAAAAGGTGGACCGCAAATTATCTGGGTGGTCGGCAGGCATCGGTGCAATTTAGAAACGAAACATCAAAACCAAGGAGAATTAAACAGGGGGTGCCACAGGGTGGTGTCCTATCCCCACTTTTGTTTAATTTCTACATATCTAAGCTACCTTCACCACCGGAAGGAGTCACAATCGTTTCCTACGCCGATGACTGCACAATAATGGCCACAGGCCCAGGCCCAAAGATCGATGCGCTATGCAATAAAATAAACGGTTACCTCCCTGATCTCTCCAGTTTTTTCGCCTCGCGAAACCTGGCATTATCACCGACTAAATCTTCCGCGACCTTATTTACAACATGGACGCCCCAAATGTCGACCATTTTGAACATCCACGTCGATGGCACTACGCTACCGACTGTCCGACACCCCAAAATCTTGGGTGTGACGTTTGATCAGGATCTACATTTTGGTGAGCACGCAGCCGCAATTGTTCCGAGAATTCAGAGCCGTAACAAAATCCTCAAATCCCTCGCTGGCAGTACTTGGGGAAAAGATAAAGAAACGCTCATGACTACATAAAAAGCAATTAGCCAGCCGATTACGTGCTACGCGTCACCCATATGGTCGCCAAGCCTAAAAATCACCCACTGGAAGAAACTACAGGCCTGCCAAAATACTGCTCTCAGAATCGCCACGGGCTGTCTTCTTATGTCCCCAGAACACCATCTGTATAATGAGGCGAGAATGCTCCCCATCAGGGAGAGAAATGAGATGCTGACCAAACAGTTCCTGTTGAATACCCAGAAACCTGGGCATCCCAACAGACATCTGATTGATGAACCAGCACCGCCTAGGGGCTTAAGGAGTCATCTCCGTAAGCATTTTGAGGAAATACGGCACCTGAGAACCCATCCGTATGAAGTGAAAAAACACAAGTAGGTCCTTGGTGAACTCCATAAACAGGCGTCGGACCTTTATGCCGGGAATTTCCCGGTGAATCCAGTACTTAACCAAAATTATCCAAAACTTGCGGAAGAGGAACGCGTACTCCCCAGGGAAACGCGTGTCACTCTTGCTCAACTTCGTTCTGGATACTGTAACAGGTTAAACTCTTACCTATCCAGAATCAACCCCGACATACAAAATGTATGCCCCGCTTGCAATGTGTCCCCACATGACACCAACCATCTCTTCAATTGTAATGTGGAACCAACGCCTCTAACACCCCTTTCCTTATGGTCCACCCCTGTTGAAACGGCAAGTTTCCTTGGACTCCCGTTAGAGGATATTGATGACAATTTGTGATCGGTCACGGCTATTAGGTGGGGCGAGCATTGCTACAAAAACAACAACAACAGCAGACCCGACCCCTACCGCTAATTAAGAACCATCGGTACAAACGTGTATAGTATGTAAGACATTTCTGCACCCTGGCGCCAACTCTCCGGCTGAATTGTGGTCCCAAGATTTCTTGCTAAGCTCAGGCACGTGACCATATATTACGTTTGCCCGATATTAGAAGGTGTTATACTGTTATGGCCATACGGCCTACACTCAAGCTGCCTAGAGGCCTTAGCACTTGTTGCAGTTGCTAACGCGATATTTCTGAAAATTAGGGCTGGGGCGGGATGTGTAGAATGGCATGTAATGCTGCTGTCGGGGTAGTTTTTAAGGCTCCCGTTATGGTACTCTTGATAATCTGTTTACCCTCTATAGTTTTGTTTGTCGTGAGTAATTGCGATTTTGCTCATTTCAACTCTCCCATGTACCTTGTCTCCACATTAAGCTACAGTATAGTGAGTATACTTACGTATGAATTGCATGTACTGTATACAGTATACTTATACCACACACTACGCCTACGCTTACACATTCTGTAATAGTTCATATAGTATGCCAATACCCTATCCTGAATTTACATTCCACTTATTATATATATGGGATATTCCATCCCATTTCGACCAATTTGGAACCCGACCCCTTTAGAATTGGCTGAAAGTTTTTCTTCTTTTTCTAGCTTACGAAAGACGTTTTTCCGAATTTTTTCAAACTTTTTCATCCAACTCAAAAAAAGTTATGAATTTAAAAAAAAAACACCGCTTTTGTTTTCAACATGCTATAACTTTTTCAAAAATTGACCGTTTGGGATCTTTTTCTTTTTAAAAAAATTGTTTTTAAATGTACTTTTCGGAAAAAATACAAAAAAATTTTCAAGTTTTTTTTTTTAATTTTTCAGTTTTTCGAGATTTTTCGAATTTCGCCATTTTTTTTTTTGCTCATAGAAAACTTCAATCAATTCTGCAATCATCCCCACAAATCCCGGAGTGGGCCGATTTTTTTTATATTTTTTTTTTTTTTATTAAAAAAAAAAAAAATTTCAAAAATAAATTTTTTTTTTATCAATTTTATTTATATAACAAAAAAATGTAAGAAAATGATTTTTAAGTATTTTTTTCTTTATATATTAAGGTAATCTTTTTGTATTTTTTCCGAAAAGTACAT
The DNA here is from genome assembly GCF_040869045.1 of Eurosta solidaginis. Lineage (NCBI taxonomy): Eukaryota > Metazoa > Arthropoda > Insecta > Diptera > Tephritidae > Eurosta > Eurosta solidaginis. Next base: position 58,315,583 of record NC_090322.1, on the reverse strand, counting down.
TTAAAAACAAATTAAAAAAAAAGATCCCAAACGGTCAATTTTTGAAAAAGTTATAGCATGTTGAAAACAAAAACGGTGTTTTTTTTTAAAATTCATAACTTTTTTTGAGTTGGATGAAAAAGTTTGAAAAAATTCGGAAAAACGTCTTTCGTAAGCTAGAAAAAGAAGAAAAACTTTCAGCCAATTCTAAAGGGGTCGGGTTCAAAATTGGTCGAAATGGGATGGAATACCCCATATATAGCATACCAATTACAAAGACTACGCTTCAGATTTCCATTACTCTTACACCTCACGCTTACATTCAGGATTCCTCCATACAGTGAGCGCAAAGATGTTTACACATCAAAAACGAATAATCGAACACTCAAGTCGATAACCTTATGATAGTCGCACCTCCTGCGCCCATACCGTGATCACATACATTAAATTTAGAAATACGAGTACAATACTATGTTCAAAACAATTCAGTTTTACTGCATATAAGAGTTGCTAATTTTTTCATCATAACTGTAAGCGCATTTGAGGTGACTGGGATGAATAGAAATGTGTCACATATGACTTAACCCATCATACACCTGTCGATTTGTTAAAACTAATCTTCACATGTAAACAGAGTTAGAATTGCGCTTTGCTCTTATTTCTTTTGACTATTTTACTACATGGAGATTATTGAAAGCTGATCCATAAATAATTTGTGATTTTCTTTGTTAAGCAGTGCTCCAATTAAGACAGATATTTATGCTAATGGGCGAAAATTATGTTCTTTGTTTTGAGCTTCTTGGATATGGCACTGCACAATGACACAGCACGAACGAGCTGAATCTATTTACGATCAGCATATATCAGTGGGAGGTATTGTGAGGAAATCGTTGTAACTAATCTTTATTAAATAAGTTATAAATGTAACGGATACTTATTGTTAACTTGATACTGAATGAATGAAGTTTTCAAAAATGGAAAGTATTGCTTTAAGCTATTGAATGCTGGACGCTCTAAGTCAGTTCAAATGGTGTTCTAAACGGTATTTTGAAAACAAAATCACTTTCAGCTTCAAGCTGCATTTAGAAGCGCATTTACTATAAATAAATGCAGCAAATAGATCATTTTTCATAGTGCATTGCAGCTTTGAAGTGTTCGCATCTTTTTTAAAAAAAAGAAGATAGAAAAAGAAATATGATGTGGTTCATCCTCTTGGCTACCATTTTTAGTGAGTAATTATTGATTGTGTGCAAATTTTCGTACGTTAATTTTCATATTTTCAACAGCTCTGATATGGTCCAATAGCAAATGCTCGTTGATGAAATGTGATTGTGAAGAGGGACCACCAGGTCCAATGGGCCCACCTGGCCCTAGAGGCGAACCTGGTTTTGCACCACCATTTTATCCACATGCACGCGGCCCACCAGGCCTGCCAGGTCCACCCGGGCCGCCTGGTATATGTGGTTGTCCATTTGTACCGCCGCTTTTCGCGGGGGCTGGCGGAGGTGGTGTTGGAGGAGGGGCAGGCGGTGTTATTTTTATTAATGGTACAAATGTCGCTGCTGGTGGTGGCGGCGGTGGCGGTGGTGGTGGTGGAGGTCAGTACGAGATCGGTGTAATTGATATATTCCATTTAAAATATATATTTCCTCTCTTTCAGGAGGTGCTGCTGGTGGAGGTTAGTGTCATACAAGAATTTAAAAGATACATAGGCCAGACGTGCTAACGATCGTGTAGCGTAAATCCTTCAAGTTATTAACAAAACTTTCAATTCTTTGATAAACCTAACCTCTAATTTAAAAAATGTGTGACTCTTTCACGTCCTCTTAGGATTTTCATTAGGTAGACGATATTTTAAACGACACAATGTAAAGTTTGTAGTTAGAGTTTGAATATAGCGATGGTTTTTGGTATCGAGTTTATGGATCCGCGTCGGTTGAGGAAAGCCTTTATAGCTGAGCGTTAGCCCCGGTAATCTAAATTTATGTTGCAATTTTATTCATCAGAGGCTTAAACTGCACATTCATTGGGGGGTTTGGGCTATATTGTCGTTTCTATCCGCAGGAACATGTATCATGGACCATTGAGAAGCACGCCTTCCGGAAGACCTGTGGTCCTCCCTGCGAAGGCAACGGCAAGTTGCGAAGGAAATTTTATAATAAGCTGTACAAACCTTATGCTGATATTAACAACGTGCAGCGAATAGAAGTCCAACTACTTCGCCAGCTGGGCTATGTTAGCAGAGAAGACGTTCTGATCCAAACAAATACTCCTTTTGATACCCGAATTCGCGAGCAGATTAAGGGGAAAACGTGTACTAAGTTGAGAGAAACTGGTGGAAGAACATTTGATCTCTCTTGAACCTCCCAATCTGCGTAAGTTGCTATTGCTTAGAAGGAATGACTGGCCTAAAGTCCTATCAGACGACCAAAATCACCTAGGCTGTGAAGCGCTAGTTAATGATGATGATGACTTTTTGAGCGTGACACTTACACTTTCTTTGGCATATTAAAGATACTGTTGTCTTGATGCCAGTGTACTTCGATGTAATAACAACTTTTATCTTGTAAAAGCGGTGTCGATAGGTTGGGGGTTTTGTTTTGATAGTTTTTGTTACTCAGCATTTTAAAGGCGATAGTACTACGGCAGTAATTTTCAGCAGCCTCGTATTTGTCTATAATACTCTTTTTATTTCAGGCGGAGGTGGCGGCGGTGGTGCTGGCTTTCGCGTTTTCCAAGGAAATGCGCAAGACTTACAGAGACTTATTTCAGATAACATTATTTTGATCGCCTCACCAACTAACGCACAGTTAAATACCAATAGATTTTTGAGCTCCTCATCAACTACTACCCGCCCAAATTCCAACAGCTTTAACAACAGAGCTCAGTATCCGGCAAATACATTATTTGTTCTTAGCGCAAATGGTGAGCTAATTCAGGTCAATGGTGTACAAGGTAGCATAAATGTCCCACCAACACCACCCAGAGCAGCATCCTTTTCCTCCGTCAACACGCGTTATCAACAACCAACGACAGAAGCCTGGCCATTTCCTTCTGGCGCTTTTTATCAAACAATAGCAACACGTCCTGTGGGTCTGGGTACAACGGATTTTGAACAATATCGTCGCCAAGTTTTACTCGGCGAGGCTAAGCATAATGAATCATACCAACCGGAAAGTACAGACGCCGAGGTGAATACTACAGCACCGGATGAGGATTTTGACGCGAAAGGGGAGCGATTTCAATTTCAAGAAAATTCCCAAAATAATAAAAACCAAATTACAGACAGCGTGGAAGAGTTCCAGCGAGCGGTTGAAGAACTTCGTAAAAGGTACGCGAAATTGAATAAGGATAAGAGTTCATCAGGTCAACAAGTAGCTATTTTGTTGTAATCAAACTCATGTAAAAGTTTTATATTAGACTGAATGTTTTTCTAGTTGAAGAGTAACAAGTAAAAGACTCAAAGTGAATAAATAAAATTAATTAAGAATTGTATTGTGGGGCGTGGCTTTGCTGCTGAATTTTGAGTCACTATAGAAAGGAATAGGACTCCATGGGGAGCTTTGAAGCACTAAGCTTTAACTAAGTATGTTGAAAGTAAAACCGAAGGATCTAATTAGAGGAAATACTACGATATTTTATATGGGACCATTCGCCTGGAATGTCCGCACGATTAGTAGCAATATGCTGCTTTCCGATTAGTTGATGTCCCCAAGTAAGCAAATATCATCATTACTACGCACCAACAGAAGTGTACGAAAAGGGATTCCACCGCATCTTGAGACATATAATACAGCTTCCACATCTAAAAGTATTGCTGTGAGCTGGATTTGAGTTGCGAGAGACTTCGTACCAAGAATTAGGTCTGGCGGCCCGTAGGAAGTTTTGTCTCTACGATATAACATCTCTCAATACGAAGAAGTGTATGGGCTTTGCGGGTATCTGCTGTACCATATTCTACCAACTTCCACCAAACCACATGGATGTCTTCACATAACAAAAACCTGAAGAAGAAGCAACGTCTTTCCAGTTTTTTCGCCTTACGTAACTTGGCACGATCACTAACCAAGTCCTCGGCGACCGTGGACAAAGCAAATGGCGGTAATATTGAACATCCACGTAGCCGCATCAAAATCCTCAAATCAAATAAACGCTCTAAGCTGCCTACAAATCAATTGGGCTGCCGCTTGTGTGCGACGTGTTTCCGATATGGTCGCCGAGCTTAAAAGAAACACACTGGAAAAAGCTGCAGGGCTCAGAACTGTCACGGGACATCTTCTTATATCGTCAGAACATCATCTGCACAGTGATGCGGATGCATTCCCCTTAAAGGAGAGGAACAAAATGCGGATCAAACAGTTTCTGTTAAATACTCAGAAACCTGGGCATCCTACCAGACAACCTCATAGATATAGGGGGTAGGAGAGCGGGATGGCCTTGAAGGTTTCATGTGGCCATACCAAATCGTTCCCGAGATGGTCGGTACCTTAATGTTACCGGAACGTACCGGATCTGCATTCTGCAAAGGACCAATATCATCGATAACACCCCCAAGGCCTTCAGGGGAGTGTCATTGTTGCTACAACAACAACAACAACCAGGCAACCGATTGATGATGCCCCGGATTTTAGGGATATAAGGACTCATCTCCTGTAGCTCTGCGAAGAAATACTGCATACCAGAATTCAGCCGTTTGAACCAAAAATGCATAAAAAGCCTTCAGTCTCGACGAACCCCGTTTTCAGTGGCCAATACCTGAAACTCCCAAAAGACAGAAAAGCAGACTTCCCAGGTAGACGCGCGTGACCCGGGCACAACTTCAATCTGGAAATTGTAATGGGTTAAACTCTTAATTTATTAATTTATTTATCAGCCCCGACACACGCAGTATATGAAAGTTTTCCACATGACACCAATCATCTTTTGAATTGCAATGTGGAACCAACGACCATACCTCTTTATTGAACCCGCTAATCCCACTAAGAACGACAGAATCCATGTTTCACCACTCGATTTCTACAAAGACAGCGGGTTAAAGGCTTAGAATATACCCACGACAAGAGGTAGGAGGTGTTTAAAACTCATAAGCACGAACGTTTGAGAGGTCAAACAAATCGTACCTGTGGCAGTCAAAATACAGGCATAAATGGCCGGATTTATATTCTGAAAAAGAGTGACCATTCCGTAACACTCACCTAAACATTTGAGGAGTGTTTTTGATGTTTCCTTAAATATTAAGACTTTGTGTGCAACGTATGATAACCCAACAAACTCTTATTATTCTCCAATAGTATAGTTCTTAAGTTGATGTTCTATATCACTCTCCAACCTTAGAGACATTTTTGGAAATTTAAAGTTCTCAAATCTTTATCAAGCACATTTCTTCAATTGATATCCCATATTGGATATCAAATTGAGGTGAAGTTGAAAATAAAAAATGTTCTCCAAGGTGGCAACACCAAAGCCAACTGCCCTTTATTGTGCAGAAATAAACAATTAGTTGGTAGCATATCAAAATGCCCTTTTTATTGAGAACGCTTTGATTCTCAAATTTATCCACTGCTAAGAAACGACCCTTGAATTTGAGAAGCATGCTAGTTATAAACTTGAACTCTAATGAAACTGAAACCCAAATGTTTTTTGGTTACGATGTTCCTCACGCTTTGTGTTTAGTTTTACACTGACAATCAGTTTTTGGAGCAGGATTGGTTTGAGCAATATAAACTGCATTCCGTGTGCATTCCCGCGGTCTTAACTCAAACATTTGGAAAGAATTAAAGAAATCACAGCACACTTTTTTAATTTTTTAAAAAATACAATGTAGTTTATTTGACTCGAATTTTAAAATTTACACAACTTCCAAATCGCAAATCACTCATAGTTGTAAAATAATTTTACCCAGATGTATTGCGCGCAGCCAAATAATTTTCTTGATTTTTTTATTTCACGTAAATACTTTTCATCGGTTAAGTTTTCTTAAGAGCAAAATTTCGTGGACGGAAATTAAATGATCTTGCTAAGTGTGAATGCTCCGGCCATCGATTTTCCAAGTTCATCAGCCTGCCGTGCAATTCGAACGCACTTTCTTTACTCTGTCAGACGGCATCTTAAGTCTGCAAAAATCGATAGGAAATGTATAGCTTAAATGTAGATTTCTTCTAAGCACTATATAAATAGCTAAAGCCTTCAAAGATTCACCTAGGAAAATCCAAGTAAGTGTTAAGTGTAAGAGAGCTTTGTAGTTGTGAAGGGACTACAAAAAGTTCGCTGGCTATGCGGACAGTGCCTATGGGTTTCTTCCCCATATTTATATAATATTAGACCGCTGAGCTCGCCTTGTCGGGCAAGTGGGCGTACGATCACGATAAACAATTCAAGATCTTTTAATAATAAGGAGTTAGGAACTCCAGCGCAATTTATAGCTTCTCCAACCCAATCAGATGGCCTAGAAGTTTATGTGGTCATACGAAATCGTTCCCGAGATGGTCGGACTAGTTAGTACTTTAATGGTGCTCGTTTCTGGAAAGTGCCGGATCTATGTACGCCAAAAGATCAAAAAACATCGCTAACACTCCCAAAAAACTGCGAGGTGTCTTTAGCGCTACAAAAACAACAACACATTTAGTCTATGTGAGGCATTTACTCGCCGGCTGTTATAGCTATTTTATAATATTGTGACGAATATGAAAGACACTAAGTGATACTCACATCCCTAGTCTGATGCTAAGTAAATAAAGTCACAACAACAATAAAGCAGACAGTCACTAGTATCTACATAAACGAATCAATCATTATGTCTACACGTATGTACGTACACCCAGCTGAGAAGCAACGCACAACTACATGCATATATCTGAGATACTCCCGAAAGTATGCAATGCGAGAAGCTATAAAATCGTGCAATTGTAGTTACAGCTGAGAAATTTGATAGCTGATGGCCATCTAGTAGATTCTGGAAATGGAAGCGCCTAGAAGATGCGAACGAGGAAATCAGATAGTATAAAAGGCAACAACAGTCGAGGCGCATTAATTCAGTTTTGATTAAGACGCTATCTGGCGAGCAATAGCAGTATTATTTATTGTGAAGTACTTTAACAAAGGCCATTTTTCCATTATTCAAAATTGGAGTTATTTATTCAACAGTTTAGTGATTCGAACTTAGTAGAAGATTGCAAATAAGGGGAATTGCAAGTAAATTCGTTAAAATTGGTGTCAGAAGAGGAATTGTTGAATAAATTACGAAGATTGGGAATACAACTTGGACAAGTCAAAGTTGAGTGAATTGAGGATCCAGTAACTGCAAAAGGAGTTGGAGAACCGCGGAATAAATACAACCGGCAATAAGATCGAACTTCAAGCACGGCTACGAGAGGTAATGGAGTCGCAAGGAATTGATGTGGACGAGTATGTCTTTTATCCTGATGGGGACGAGACAACAACAAAAATTGAAGAGAAAAACGAAACATCGCAGACAGTTACGAGTACAGAATTGAACATCATTTTGGCTGCAATATCTGCACAAACATTGACAGTAACATCAATGTCGTCGCAAAAGTCAGAAATGTCGACACAGATTACATCCAAGATGGAAACTCAGCTGGAATCGCAGGAGAACCGTATAACAGCGAAGATTGAAGCACAAGAGGCACGAATATCCGAAATGTCGTCGCAAATGTCATCTCAGCTGGAATCGCAGGAGAACCGTATAACAGCGAAGATTGAAGCACAAGAGGCACGAATATCCGAAATGCCGGCGCAAATTTCAGTACAGATATGATCGCAGATCTCAGCTAAACTGGAAGAGCAAGAAGGACGTATTTCCTCGAAGTTGGAGGCGCAAGATACAAAAATTTTACAGTTTGAAGAAAAAATCGAAACCGAGGTGGATGCTTTGAGAGGACGTATCGAGCAGTTGCAACTAAATCGCCCAGCAGTTTCAACGAGTAATCCAAAGGTAAAACCACCATCCTTTGACAGTTCTGTTCCTTTCCAGGTCTTTAAGCTACAGTTTGAGAAGACCGCAGCAGTGATCAACTGGAATGCTGAAGATAAAGTTGCTGCACTCTTCGTAGCATTGAAAGGAGCAGCTGCCGAAATCTTACAGACTATTCCAGAGTACGAACGGAACAGTTATGATGCATTGATGAGTGCTCTAGAGAGGCGATACGGAAGCGAATACAGGAGGCAGATACACCAAATATAGTTGCAAAACCGTTACCAAAAAGCTAATGAGACTTTGCAAGAGTTTGCTTCGGATGTTGAAAGGTTGGCTCATTTGGCAAATGCGGACGAACCCGTGGAATACACCGAGAGGGTAAAAATCCAGAGTTTTATAAATGGCATACGGGACGTCGAAACGAAGCGAGCCACATACGCAAACTCAAAGCCAACATTTGCAGAAACGGTATCACATGCATTGACTCAGGAAACTGCCTCACTATTGAGTAAACCAGTATACAAAGCTCATCGTGTGGAAGTGAAAAGACCAGATTGGGTAGACACAATTTTGGAAGCGCTGAAAGGATCGCAAAAGCGGAGTGATAGAGTTATCAAATGCTTCAAATACGGGAAGCCCGGTCACATTGCACGTCATTGCGATCTTGATCCTAGTGGTTGCAACAGCATGAGTGGTTTTAATAACAAAGATGGTAGGGATGAGCAAGAGCGTGTAAGATGTAGAGATCGAGAGCTAGCTCCAGCTATTGAATGTCCTGTGATATCTGTGTCGCAAATTGGTATAAAATCGAGCAGTCTTACCGTCAAAGGAAATGTGGATGGCAAGGAGCGTGTACTGACTGTAGATACGGGCGCATCTCATTCCTTGATTCGATCTGATTTGGTCAACAGGAGAGTAGAACCGTTACCTGGAGCAAGGTTGCGTACGGTCACTGGCGAGTATAAACAAGTCCAGGGAGAAGTATACTTTTGTGAGTATCTCAGAAATATGCATGTGAATTTGCAGTTTATAGTCTCTCTGGCGGCAACCGTGGTGTGATGGTAGCGTGCTCCGCCTACCACACCGTATGCCCTGGGTTCAAACCCCGGGCAAAGCAACACCAAAATTTTAGAAATAAGGTTTTTAATTAGAAGAAAATTTTTCTAAGCGGGGTTGCCCCTCGGCAGTGTTTGGCAAGCGCTCCGAGTGTATTTCTGCCATGAAAAGCTCTCAGTGAAAACTCATCTGCCTTGCAGATGCCGTTCGGAATAGGCATAAAACATGTAGGTCCCGTCCGGCCAAGTCAAGAGGAGCACGACGCAAATTGGAAGAGAAGCTCGGCCTTAGATCTCTTCGGAGGTTATCGCGCCTTACATTTATTTATTTTTATCTTTAGTCTCTCGCATAGCCATATGCGTGTGTATATGTGATTATTACTCTGCTGATGATTGCATACTTTTGTGAGTATCTCAGATATATGCATGCGTTGTGCGTATCTCTCCGCTTCTTGTATGTACATATGTGTATACATATGTAATGATTGATTTGTGTAAACTACATCGTTGATCCGTTTTACAACTTTGTACGGGCCTTCCCAATTGCACTGCAATTTCGGGGACAAACCTTATTTTCGTTGTGAGTTGTATAACAGCACCAAATCTCCTTCCTGAAAACCTTCCGAATTAATTGCTTTATCATATCTGGCTTTCATCTTGTCACTCATAAACTTGGTTCGTTATCTTACAAGATCATGTGTTTCCCTCAGCTCTTCCTCCAAGACAACAGTGGATTTATTGGCATTTCTCTCCGCATCGGCATTTGTCCTAAACTCCAAATCAGCTGGCAGTCGAAGGTCATTGCCAAAAATTACTTTTGCGGGAGTTTGGCCAGTTTCTCATGCACTGCCGATCGGTAAGCCATCAAGAATAATGCTATGTGTATATCCCTTTATTTATGGTACTTGTCGACTACTTTCCTTAAGTGTTCCTCCAAGGTTCTATTGAAACGTTCCACCATACCATCGAACTGAGGATGTAATGCAGTTGTCCGTGTTTTTCGAATGCCCAATGTTTTACACATTTCTTGGAACACAGCTGATTCAAAATTTCTCTCTTAGTCAGAATGTAACTCCATTGTTACACCATACCTTGCAACCCAATGAACACTTCTGCTACTGTCTCCGCTTCTTGATTTGGGATTGGGTATACCCCTGGCCATTTGTGGAAATAATCCATAACTACCAGTACATATTTGTCTCCGCAGTTGCTAGTAGGAAATGGACCTGCGACATCCATAGCGATCCTTTCAAATGGCGCACCTGATTTATATTGCTTCATCTGGCCATGACTTCGGGCTTTGGGCCCTTTCGCTCTGCTGCAAACATCGCAGATCGCAATCCACTCAGTGACCGACTGACGGCAGCCAATCCAATAGAACCTCTGCTTAATCTCAGATGACCACTTGGCCCATTATGTAGCTCCTAGAGAACGTCAGGAATCCTTTTCCTGGGAACAACTATCAGGTTCCTCTTACATTGACCATCTTCACTCTCCCATACTCGATGCAAGCAACCGGATATCATCTCTAAACTGTTCCACTGTGCCCAATATGACTTCGCAATGGGACTCTCTGCTGACATCTCCTCTCTATTTGGTCTTTCGTTTCGTTCGAGCCCTTGCATAACACGTGACAGATCTGTATCTTCTAGCCATAGAATAATGATTAGTGATACTAATGATTAGTAATCGGATTAGAAACTTCTATTTTGTAGAATAATTGATTAATTAGGATTAGTTGGCTATACTAATCGATTACTTATTGATTAGATTAGAACTAATCAAAAATCTAATCGCGATTAGTGACAACTAGCATATCTAATCAAAACTAATAAAAAAAAATTCGATTAGATTTCTCGATTAGTTTTGATTATATCAACTATGCTGAAATATTTTTGTAAAAAAAATTATTTATTTTTGTATATACTCAGGTGATTTTCAATATTTGGAGTCGTACTAATGGAGCCTATTTCCCAAACTTTGGACTTTCTCCAAGGTGAAGCCAATGTGAAATATGGTTATATTATTCCTGTGTTACTTTCTTTGAGTAATAAGCTGCAAAAATTATCCAGAAAACCCGAAATTTCGAGCAATGTTAGCTCAACAGCAGTACAATTAGAATATCGATTGAGAGAAAGGTTTAAACTATATTTCACATTGGCTCCTGAGGTAAATATGGCATTAGCGGCAGCTGTGTTGACACCAAATGTGAAAATGAAATGGTTGCGAGTTATTCAAAAAACTTTGCCTGACTGTACTGAGGAGCAAATCAGTAAAAGAGTGATTAAAGTAATAAACACTTTCTTCCAAAATGATTCCACATGTTTTGAAACGGCCGTGCCTCAGTTGGACTATGAAAGCTCTTTTTATGATTTCAATGATGAAGGTAATTTCATCTATATTATATGATTTTTCAAACTAAATATTATTTTGGTTCCAGAACATGATGAGGAGGCCTTAATTCCCTGAACACCAATTTCACCAAAGGAGTCAAACGGTTTCAAAGAAGTGGTTAGCAATCAGCTATATGCGTATTTGAATGACCCGACACCAGGTCCTGAAATTTGGAATAAATATGGTGCACTGAGGGAAGCGTGTCTAGCGTTCAATATCCTGCTTACGTCATCAGCGCCCGTCGAAAGGCTGTTTTCATTTGCTGGAATAGACAATACCTCAAGACGGAATTCATTGTCAGAATTTTCTTTTGAAAAGTTGGTAGTAATGAAGTCGAATATAAACTTTTTGTGATACATATGTAATATAAATCAGCCTACATTTAAAGCGTCGAGAATCTCATGTTTGGTTTTTTCAGAACGTGGCTTTAATTTTTATACTACAACTAGTATGAGAAAAAGTGGAGATAGACCCACCAATAAGTGTACCGAAATGACCAGGGCTATGAGTGGAAGACAATCCCGTCCTTACTTGTTTAATAAGATTTATGTTTACTGTGAAATTTTGAATAAAAGTTCTTTTAAGTTTGTTACTTTATGAATTAAACGAAAAACACAACAAAAATATTTCAAAATAGTTGATCTAATCAAATCTAATCAAAACTAATCGAGAAATCTAATCGAATTTTTTTGGATTAGTTTTGATTAGATATGCTAATCGTCGCTAATCACCATTAGATTTTTGATTAGTTCTAATCTAATCAATTAGTAATCTAAAATATTAAAGAATAAAAAAAAACTAATGATTAGATTATTTTATTTTTCTAATCGTAATGATTTCTAATTCTAATCGAAGTTCCCCAGCTCTGCTTCTAGCTGACACTTCCTTAGTTGTTCCTTGTCCCATTCATCTGTACATGTTATAGTCATTAGCCGGACATCTATAGTATCTTCTTTAACCTCGGCCTTTGAACAGTGCTTGCATTCCAAACTACATAGTCTTCGTGACATTGCATCAGCATTTCCATGGGTACTACCTTTTCGATGCTCAATGGAATAGTCACAGCTTTGTAGTCGCTCGATCCACCGTGCCAATTGTCCTTCTGGATTACGGAACTGCAGGAGCCATTTCAATGCCGCGTGATCTGTCCTGACGCGGAATAGCTGGCCGTAGAGGTACTCGTGAAAATGTTTAATGCACTATATCAATGGCAACAGCTCTCTCCGTGTAACGCAATAGTTCCTCTCTGGTTTTCAAATTGAACGGCTGTAATATGCAACTACCTTCTCCTGTCCCTCGACCAGTTGTGATAAAACGCCTCCTATAGCATATCCACTCGCACCTGTATCTAGAATAAATGTTGCTCCTGGAATCGGATATGCCAACATTGGGGCAGTACACAAACGCTCCTTCAATGTTTGGAGAGCCACTTCTTGCTCCTTCTTCCATTCAAAAGCTTCATTTTTTCTTGTAAGCTCATGGAGGCTATGGGCTACGCTGGAAGAGTTTGGTACAAATCGGCGGTAATGGGTGCACAGTCCAAGGAAACTTCTCAATTTAGTATTTAGTATTTATTTATTAAGCCAATTAGAATACAAAATCTTACAGGCTAAGTAGAAATATGTGGTAACAGTAGGCAAATTACTAGTATAAATAAATGGCTTACTTATAAAAAGGGTTTATTGTACTTAAAAGGCGCTCTTTTGAGCAAGAAAAACTTAAAATAACTTAAAATTCTATTAAACTCAATCAAGGTTCTAGTAATTGGAGCATTGATTGCATAAAGAGCTTTGAAAAGACGAACATTGAAGAATTCAGAATTCCTAAGCGCTCTGGCAGGAATGTTTATGAAAATCCTCTCAAGGAGCATTGGGCAGTCAGTCGCACCGCGAAAACGTCAAAAATAAACGACAGCGACAAAATTAGTCTCCTGTCCTGCAGTGACTTTAAATTAATCAATACGCATCTAGCTTCATAAGTCGGAATGGGTTCAGAGAAGCGTAAGCTGCGCAAAGCAAAATATACGAATACTTTCTGGATCCGCTCAATTCTTGCAATGTGGCACTGATAATACGGCGACCAAATGAAACAGACATACTCAAGTTTAGAGCGCACAAACGCTGTATACAAAAGCTTTAGCGTGTTCAGTGAATTCCGAGCTATGACGCCTAAGAAATGCAAGCATGGCATACGATTTCGAGATGCAACGGTTGATATGGTTTGCGAAAGTAAATTTGGAGTCAAAAGTTACTCCCAGATCTTTTATTTCACTAATCCTTATAAGGGGCGAGTTAGATAAATGGTATGAGGTATCAATGACATTAACGCGTTTTGAAAAGTTATATGAAAACATTTTTTAAGTTAAGAGTTAACCGATTGCCATTACATCATGTACTTAAATTATCCAAATCTAATTGCATCAATTCAGAGTCATGCCGACTTTGAATGAGTGAATAGAGTTTTAAATCATCCGCATATAGTAGAAACCTAACTGCAGAGAAGCAAGAGCGAATGTCATTAATGAACAATATGAAGAAAAGTGGTCCTAGGATGCTTCCTTGTGGGACACCAGAATAGACAACGAAAGGCGAAGACCTCACATTGTCCACAACAACCCTACAACTGCGGTTTTGTAGGTATTATTCAATCCATTTTAGAAACACTGAGTGGAGACCCATACAGGCCAGCTTCTTAACCAGGACGACATGAGAAACCCGATCAAAAGCTTTAGAAAAGTCCGTATATACTGCGTCAACCTGATACCCAGACTGAAAAGCTGCGATGCAGTCATCAGAAAAAATAGCTAAGTTAGTCAAAGTTGAGCGTCCGGGAAGAAAGCCATGTTACTCTGGACATACAATATTCTTAACGAAAAAAAGTAATTTTTCTTGGATTATTCATTCAAAAAGCTTTGACGTGGCGGAAAGTTTTCAAATGGGTCTGTATTTGCTAATATCATTTTTATTGCCACTCTTAAAAATAGGTGTAATAAAAGCCAGTTTCCACGCGTCAATGAAAATACCCGAGGAAAGGGAACTATTAAATATTAATAAAAGGGGATAAACAAGAGCTTCGCACTGCTTAAATAAAATTGCTGACAGACCATCAACATCGGTATTTGATGACTGTTTAAGTCGAGAGATGCCACAAACGACATCATCAAAAGACAGTGCAAGATTTCCAAAACTTATCGATGGTTGTATGTTGAAACTAATGTCATCACTATTATCAGGGTCCGACGCGAAGTTAGCCATGAAAAACTCAGCGAACAGATTTGCCGCATCAGCTGGAGTATCAACATCTTTATCGCCAAGGAAGAGAGAGGAGGGAATATTCGACACAGATTTTTTCGAGTTAACAAAATTCCAAAACGATTTTGGATTTGTTTTTAAGTTTTCTTCAAAACTTAAAATGTAATTTCTGTGCAAACATTTATCCAGGCACGTGAACTTCCTCTCAAACTCTTTATACTTAGCGAAAAACACCATATTTTTACTATTTTTGAATTTGCGAAAAAATTTATTCCTCAAATTTCGAATTTTCATCAAGGCTGCGTTATGCCAAGGAACTTTATACTTCTTTTTGGAAACCAAAAGAAAAAACCGTTTACAGATTTCCACAACAGTAGTTTTAAATATCTCGAAAGAACTGTTAGTGTCTAAGTTGTGAAACAGGCTATCCCAATTAATTTACAGAAATAGATTGTTCAGTTGCATCGCTTAAAATTAAAAGAAAATTTTGATTTATCATTACTGACTTTGGCAAATCTATAAAATTCAAAAGTTATGACTAACGGTACATGTTGCATGTCAGACTTTGTAATAGGTGAGTCGCATTTAAGCAATGTGAAATTTAAATTATTACTCAAAAATACAAAATCTAAGGTGCGACCAAGTAGATTTGGGTAACAATTAATTTGCCTTAAATCAATGCTTAAAAGCTATCAATCACATATATTTCATTCAGGCTGGTAACATCACCCGCTATTAATGAAGAACTGGAAGTATCCTGAGACCAATTTATGTTAGGAAGGTTGAAATCCCCTAGCACGCAGAGATGATCGCCACCAATTTTATTCAGAGCTAAGGAAACAATATTGTCAACATGCGCTGTGTATACGTTATGCTTACTGTTGGGCGGAATATAAGATGCACACAGAAATATTGAGTCTGGGGTGACTCGGATTTGAACACAGACTTGATCAAGCAGCTCATTGTTATTATTAAGTGCAACTCATGCAGGTTCAGTGGTTTTGGCCAATCCTTTACTGCCTCTATCTTTTCATTCGCAGTACAGATGCCTTCTGTCGTTACCTTGTGACCCAAATAATTTACTTCCTTTTTAAACAGCGAACACTTTTTGGGACTTAGTTTCAGACCAGCGCCAGCTATTCTCTGAAAAACTTCCTCTAAGCTTTTAAGATGTCGTCCAGGTACACCAAGCATGTTTTTCAATGTAGTCCTTTCAATACCTGATCCATGAGTCTCTCGAAAGTAGCTGGTGCATTACATAATCCAAAGGGCATTACTGTAAATTGTTAAAGACCATCACTTCTCTTTGTCTTCCTCCTTTACTTCCACTTGCCAGTAACCGCTGTTTAAGTCCAGTGTGGAAAACCATTTCGTACCAGATAGCGAGTCCAGTGTGTCGTCAATTCTTGGCAATGGGTAGCTATCCTTTTTAGTAACGTCGTTCAACTTTCGATAGTCCACGAAAATCTCATTTTTCCATCCTTCTTCTTCACAAGTACGGGTAGCAAGCAATGGGTAGCTATCCTTTTTAGTAACGTCGTTCAACTTTCGACAGTCCACGAAAATCTCATTTTTCCATCCTTCTTCTTCACAAGTACCACAGGTGAGCTCCATGGACTAGCTGATTGTTCGATGACGCCGCTGTCGCTCATTTCTTGTACGATTTTACTCACAACTTCCCGCTTCCCCAGTGGAACACTACGTGGAGCTTGACGGATCGGCCTCGCATCTCCAGTGTCAATTTGATGTTTCACAACGTTGGTGCGGCCTGGTTTGGAGCCATCTTGGTCAAATATGTTGGCGTACCTTAGGAGCAGTTGTTTTGCCTTACTCTGATAGGCTTCCTCTAGTCCCTCCGTCCATGCCGTGATATCATTTGAAAGATCAGTATTACTAGATGAAACGTGTTCGTGGAGCTGTTCACAGTCAACTCAATGAGTACTCGTACCGGAATACGTCCATCTTGTTTTGCCATAGCCAGGGTTTTTCCTACAAGTATGTTCGGAGTTGATTTGTTTGCTGCCTCGACAACCCACAGTGTGTTTGTTACACAATCTCCATCAACCTTTACCCAGATGACTGCTTCTGATTTTGGTGGTATTTGCTGACTCTCTTCCACCAGCACTCGTTTACTGCTGTAGCCTCTCTCGTAGCCGAAATTAAGTGGCACATCCATGTTCTTATATCGCATCGTCTTGCTTTGCATATCGATCTTGATGCCTTGGTCGATTAAGAAGTCCACTCCAATTATGATTTCATCAACAATCTCTGCCACTATAAAATTGTGTACTACCATGACGTTCCCAAGTGCGACTTCACATGCTACTTCTCCTAGAACCGTGGTGTCTTCTCAAGTACGCAATTTTGCTCCATGCAATGGTCTTATCTTCTTGTTGACTAAATCCGCTCGAATGTTGGAATGAGATGCACCCGTATCTACAGTCATTAAACGTTCCTTTCCATCCACATGTCCTCCGACAGTAAGATTGTTTGACTTTCTTCCAATTTGCGAGATAGAGATTATGGGGCATTCAATTGCGGGAGCCAGCTGTCGCCCCTTGCGGCTGACTCACTTTAGTTTAACGATTGAGTAGATTTGGAGATTTGCTCATCTCCTTCAGCTCTGCGTTTACGACCACCCACATTGTTGGAACTATTGGGGTTGGTATTGCAATAACGCGCAATGTGCCCTGGCTTTCCACACTTAAAGCATTTGACTACATAATTATTCTTCTGCTGCGTACTCTTCAATGCTTCCAAAATTGTGTTCACCCACTCTGGTCTTTCTACTTCCACACGATGAGCCTTGTATGCTGGTTTACTCAATAGGGAGGCAGTTTCCTGAGTCAATGCATGTGATACCGTTTCTGCGAATGTGGGTTTTCGGTTTGCATATGTCGCTCGCTTCGTTTCAACATCCCGGATTCTATTGATAAAGTACTGAATTTTTATCCTTTCGGTGTATTCCACGGGCGCGTCCGCATTTGCCAAATGAGCCAAACTTTCAACATCCGAAGCAAACTCCTGCAAAGTCTCATTAGCTTTTTACTAACGGTTTTGCAATTCTATTTGGTGTATTTGCTTCCTGTGTTCGCTTCCGTATCGCCTTTCTAGAGCGTTCATCAATGTTTCGTAATTGTTTCGTTCTCCCTCTCGAATGGTCTGTAAGATTTCCGCTGCAGGTCCTTTCAATGCGACGAACAGCGCAGCAACCTTATCTTCAGTATTCCAGTTGTTAACTGCTGATGTCTTCTCAAATTGAAGCTTAAATACCTGGAAAGGAACAGAGCCGTCAAAAGATGGAGTTTTTACCTTCGTATTGCTTTCTGAAACAGCTGGGCGATTTAGTTGCAACTCCTGTATACGACCTCTCAAAGCATTCACCTCGGCTTCGATTTTTTCCTCAAACTGCGTTATTTTCTCGTCTATACGCGCTTCGAGTTTTGATAACATACGCGCCTCTTGCGCTTCGAGTTGTACTGTTATGTGTGCCTATTGTTCTTTCAGTTGTGTTTCCATCTTTGATGTAATCTGTGTCGACATTTCTGAAATACGGGTTTCTTGTGCTTCAATCTTTGATGTTATGCGCATCTCCTGCGATTCCAGTTGGGATGACATTTGTCTTTCCTGGGCTTCAATCTTGGATGTTATACGGTTCTCCTGCGATTCCATCTTGGATGTTATATTTTCAGTTATACGTGTTCCCTGGGTTTCCATCTTTGTCGATATATGTGATAACAAAGCTAATTTAGCATTATTCTCGCCGCTTGCGACTGGACTCGGACTTCCGTTCTTCTCTTCCATTTTTTTTGTTGTCTCTTCCCCATCAGGATAAAAGACATACTCGTCCACATTAATTCCTTCCGACTCCATAGCATCTCGTAGCCGTGCTTGAAGTTAGATCTTATTGCCGGTTGTATTCAATTCACGGTTCTCCAACTCCTTTTTCAGTTGCTGGATCGTTAATTCACTAAACTTTGCCATGTTCGAAATCTTCAGAATTTATTCAACAATATATATATATATATATATGTATATTCAATAATGCAAAATGGTCTTTATTAGATGAAAAGACTTCAATACACTTATACTTCGCACCTGATAGCGTGCTTAAATCAAACTGATTGCCCATGCTTTAGCTTGTGCTGCTTTTATACACTTTGGTTTCCTCGTTCGCATATTTCTAGGCGTTTCTCCTTCTAGAATTTACTAGTTCGCTGAAGATTGCATACTTTTGTGAGTATCTCAGAAATATGCATGTGAATTTGCAGTTTATAGTCTCTGACATAGCCTTATGCGTGTGTATATGTGAGTATTACTCATTATCTCAGATATATGCATGTGTTTGTGGGTATCCCTCCGCTGCTTGTATGTACATATGTGTAGACATAATGACTGATTTTTTTATGTACATACAAATGACTGCTTAGTATCGGCTTAGAGATGACAGTATCCCTTAGTGTTGCTAATATTCGTCTCAATATATTTAGCAAAATTTGAGCTGCAAAATTTGAGGTAAAAACATGAGCCTCATTCAAGCTTTATTTAAAGTACAATATACCTTACAAGAGTTACTTAACTTGATGTCTCTACAAATGTTTGTTCATGTGGTTATTAGATGACGTAACAAGAGGACGATTAAAGCAATCAGGTATAGATGGCGGCCGCCGTGGTGTGGTAGTAGCGTGCTCAGCCTACCACACCGAAGATTATGGGTTCAGGCAAATTTGGTAAAATTTAGTAAAAAGTTTTTTCAATTAGAAACAAATGTTTTTCTAAGCGGGGTCGCCCCTTGGCAGTGATTGGGCGAACATTCCGAGTGCCATGAAAAGCTACTCAATAAAAATTCACCTGCCTGGCAGATGCCGTTCGGGAGAGAAGATCGGCCTAAAATCTCTTAGGAGGTTATCGCGCATTTATTTATTTAATCAGATGAAGAACATAAGATACCCTTCAAGGAAGGAACAGGAGGAAGGCCTGGACAGCGGTATGGACATTACAATATACACAGATGGCTCAAATTGCAAAGGGAACTGGAGCTGCAATGATTCAAAGCATCTGCAGGTATATTGATTTACCGCTTTCCAGACTCATGCAGTGTCTTCCATGACGAGGTCTATGCCATAGAGAGAGCAGCCAGACTGCTTCAGGATAGTACGACCCATACATCAATGTAACGATCTTTGCCGACAGTCAGGCCTTAAAGGCATTAAAATCCAACGTGATAAAGTCAGACATGGGCACAGGTGTTTAACCTCACTGGCGTACATATGGCACCTAAATGTCTCACTTTGCTCGGTCTCGGCACACATCGATATTGAAGGGAATGAATATGCAGATGAGATGGCTAGGAAAAATCCCTAAATGGACATCGAGGAATATGAGATTAGCGCAACGGATCTGCTGTGGGATGATTGAGGACCACTAGAAAGTAATACAGTGGGACGGATGTGCCCCACTCACTGAGGGCACTCACATTGGACAAAAATGTCTCCGAGTCTAAGTGTGGGAATCTCCCACGCATGCCCGCTTAACCTCACCTACAAGTCTACTTCGTTGTGAAATTTGGACCCCGCCACTAATTCATCATCGGTGGCAGAATTTGGTTGCCCTTCCTAAGGGTGGACTTGTGTCGTATGCCACTTTGCAAATGACTTACTTCTATGGAACTGTGGCGAATATTCGCATCACTATGCTGTTAGTAAATAATCACAACAACAACTACAGCAAGCAGCCACACTTATGTCCATGCATACACATAACCAGCAGCTCGAAGTGGCGATATATCTCACATACACACATGTAGTCATGAGCTAAGAACAGAAGTTTCTACTCACACATACACACGCATATATCTAAATAACTAAGTATGCGATAGAATTGTTCCATCTTCGTGAAAAGTCTAGACCTTCGGAAAAATATGCGAACGACGCAACAGAGAGCATAAAAGCAGCGCAAGCTGAGGAATAACTAATCAGATTGATTTAAATACGGTATTAGTTGTGAAGTACTACTCCCAAAGTAGTCTAAATAAAGACCATTTTGCAATACTAAATATGGGAGTTATTTATTCGACAGTTCAGCGATTCGAACATTAGCGGAAGGGGCATAATATTCAGAAATTCCAAAATTCGTTACAGAACATTTGCAGTGAGCGGATTTTCGTTCTTTTAGGTGGCCTCGTCCGAATTTTAACTCATCATTGCGAAGTTTTGAAAAAAAAGTGTTACAGTGATTGTTTTAGTGTAAAACAAATATAAGAGCCAGCAACTAAGCGAACTTTTGTTAGTACCCTCTTATTCTCATTCATAATTTAGTATGACAATTTGGTGAATGTTTAAAGCTGTTTACTGTTGTTTGCGAACTGGTGTGAGATTTTGGATCATTTTTTATTAAATAAATAAGAATAAACACAAAAAACAAGTGAAGAAATTAAATAAATTACTTAAATATTTGAAAATATACACAAATGTATTATTTACCTGGATACTACAAAATATGTACCGCCAATTATCATTGAAAGTTTTATCATTCCCATCAATAAAAAAGTCATATTTAACTTGTTTACTTTTTGCTTTCTACGAGCTGGAACAACCGTTCCTTTTGTTTCTCGTTTCTTCTGTTTCTTCGTTTCTACGTATTTGTCTTAACGTTAATTTATTTACGCGTTTAAGTTTTTATTTTGCTCTAAAGCTTTTTTGCAACAATTTTTACGCTTTTTTAATTTATTAATGCCTTTTGATTGCTTATGACTTTCTATTAGTATTTATTCTTCTTAGTATTGCTTTTATTTCTTTCTCCTTGGAATTATTTCTTGCGCATACGAGTAGTAGTTAGAATTTAAATTTAAATTAAGACCGAAACGCCAGGTCTCTAACAATACAGCCAATCATACGCATGCATGCATACATACATATGTATATTAAGGTGGCCCTTCGTTGTATGGAGGGGAAAAAAAGTGTTTGGATTCTTTATCTCACCCCCTAGAAATATGCGAATAGCTCAAAAACGAATATGTACAAAGTTTTAGGCAAATCAAAAAAGATTTAGAGGTGGCGCAAAGGGCTTGAAATCCTGAAAAATTAAAAATTTTTACAATTTCCTTTTTCAGGCTTCCATATTTCTAAACCCTTTACTAATTTACTGCTTTTCCATACCGTAATAAGATCTCTATTTTCTTTGTTTTCTATAATGGACACAGTCTTCCAAATCGGTCGATCAATAACAGAGTTACAGGGCAAAATATATATTGCTTTCTACAAACAAATATGAAAAGTAAATTAAGTCTGTGCAAATGTGATTATCAGTGGATCGTGGTAATCGGGTAAAAAACGCTCAAATAAACTTTTTTATACACAAATACATATATCCCTTGAAGCCAAACTTGAAGCTTATTTATTTAAAAAAGTATACACATATATTTTTTTATAAATTTTCTTTCCAAATGCGTGATGCCACAACAAATTTAAGCCTGTACTGCAACTTGTTATTGCAACAAGCATGTCGAAAGAAATTTAAAAAAGTATAAAGAAATGAAAATATATATTTTAAAATTGCAAACAACTACAAACAATTTCTTTGACGTTTTCTTACTAAAGCTATACTGCTCTTGAATGAACAAATTTTGAATAGCAGGTTTTTTAAATAGATAATTTGCGGCACTTTGCATTGGGATGGAAAACCAATTCCAGAAATAACAGGTCGTGAAAAGGTGGAACGACTTCCAGTTGTTGTTACTTACAGGAATGGCGAACAGTTAATAGGAGCTTCAAAATTATATGCTGCAACAGGCTCGGAAATAGCAGATACTTTGTATGAACTGTTATTTGAATGGGATCTGAAGGATGATATTGTGGCCTTTTTTTTTGACAAAAAAACTTGAGCAAAAATTTTTGTATCTACCTTGTCGTCAACATACATATTTATGAAGTTTTGCTGAGAGTTTTTTCCAGTAAATACTAGTAAGGACGTTCACTTATTTCGGCGATTTCAAGAAAATTGGAAAAACATCAACAAAAATAGTTTTAGAGATTTGCTACAAAATAACGAATTGAAATTACTTTTAAGCGAAAGCAAAGATAATATTCTAAATTTCTCTAAGGAAGAGTTGAGAAAGAAAATAGTAAGAGATGACTATAGGGAATTATTGGAATTAACGTCTATATGTCTAGGAGCTAGTGATGGCATAAAGTTTCGTGTACCAAGGCCCACTCATCAATCTTGGTGGATGTCTAAGGCATTTTATTGCTTAAAAATCTATTTATTTCGTGAACAGTTTAAACTAACGGAGTATGAAGAGAATTCGATAGCAAGTATATGCGCGTTTATTATACAATTCTATGTTAAACTTTGGTTTAACTGTACCAATCCTCATAGAGCACCTCTTCAAGACTTATCTTTTATTAAAGAAATTTATAAATACCGAAATGTTAATAAAAAATATCTGACATTGCAATAAGAAAGTTTTGTAACCACCTATGGTAACTGTCTGAAGAATGTATTGCATTGGCATTGTTCAATGATGACGGCTCTTGTACCATGAAGAAAAAGATTGTGGAAAAAATCAAAAGCATAGACAACTGCGACAAGTAAGCAGAAAATTTAAAAAGGTTACACTTAAGGCCCAGTGAAATCAATAAATTCATAGAAAAAGGACTACACGATTTTATAACAGGAAATACAATTTTTTTGGTCGGTTTGGGATATCATCTCAATTTCTGGAGGTAGGTCCACTATACTGGGGGAATACAGAAACCTATAAAAAAGCTAAGGATACTGTTACAAATATAAAAGTATTTAACGTCACAGCAGAACGGGGCGTAAAGCTTATGGAAGAATATATAGAATACTTACAAATGACGAACAAGAAAAACAATATTTATTATAAGTTGTAACTGATTACAAAAATTAATTTGAATCACATACTAAATCACCATTAATTAGATCTTAGAATACAATATCATACTATATAACGTGTCAGCTAAAGTTTCACAAGATATATGCACATATATGTTTTAAAAATGTATTTTCAAAAAAGTTATAATAAAAAAATTTGAAACAAACTCAATTACATATACTCATTATATACACATTCTTGAAGTAATGACACCGTGTTTAAGGCATAATTTATTTTATAACTTTATTATTATTTTACCACTTTTTGATGTTTTTCTTTCTTTTTTTCTTTGCGCCACCTCTAAATCTTTTTCGATTGACCTTAAACTTTGTATATTCTAGTTTTTAGGCTATTCGCATATTTCTAGGGGGTGAGATAGAGAATCGGAACACTTTGTAGGAAAAACTAAAAGAAGTACGACGTAAATTGGAAGAGAAGCTCGGCCCAACATCTCTTCGGAGGTCATCGCGCCTTACATTTATTTATAACAGCTAACAATAGGCTAACATATTTTGATATTGACATTAGTGTATAGTAGCAAAAATATGCGCCGCCGGTGCCGTTGCCGCCGCCCTAGATTTTTGTAGTTCTCGCCGCTGAATGTCATATATATCAGCGCGGCGGCGGCAGCGGCGTTGGGCGCATTTCTACATCTTGTACTTATTTCAGACTGTCTAGGCCGTTTCTTGTTTATGGCGAAAATTGGCCCGATATGGGGTATCAACGTACGCGCATAACTCGCTGTCGTAATAATCCGATTGCGAAATTTACCTCGTTTTAGTCGTCCAAAAGTTAGTAAAAAAACACAGGCGTTTTTCTGGTCAGCTCAATATACCAATAGATTTTGCATCACCAATTTATTATAACAAAAAACGCGGCTGTCGTGGTGTGACGGTAGCGTGCTCCGACCAGCACACCGAATATCCTGGGTTAAAGCCCCGGGAACAGTAACATCAAAATTTTAGAAACAAGTTTTTTTCAACTAGAAGAAACATTTTCTAGGGGGGGGGGGTCGCCCCTCTGGAGTGTTTGGCAAGCACACAGTGGAAACTCATATGCCTTGCAAATGCCATTCGAAGTCGGCATAAAAGGGGTCCCGTCCCACTAATTTGTAGGAAAAACGAAAAGAGGCACCACGCAAATTGGAAGAGAAGCTCGGCCCAAAATCTCTACAGAGGTTATCGCGCCTTTCATTTTTTTATTTATAAAAGAAAAGTTATTTTATAACTTTGAATACTGATTGCTTTTCGGAAAATTAAAAAAAAACCATTAATTCAAATAAAATGACCCAAGTCGAGCAATTGTTCAAGTTTCAGCGAAAAAAGTATTTTAAAAAGTTTGTATTTCTACGTTTGCACGTTGATATTCTGCAATATTGTGCAACTCTCCCGTAAAAAGGGTACAATTGTTCTAAAGTTACTCCCAAATGGGGCGGAGAACATTCCGGCTTTCACATGGAAATTGCGGGTTTTAGGGAAGCTTCTGCGGTCTCTGCGATAGTCCCCGGGTTTAGAAACAACGTTCAAAATTCGGTGTAAGTACACCTATAATGAAGTTTAACGTAGGTTTAAATGGGATTTTCGGTAGTTCTTAAATTAGAAACTTCAGCAGATTTCAATAGCATTTGAATGAACGTTTTGAAATGATTCTCACTTCATACTACATAAGTTAAAGATATACGAACGCAAAATTTAAATAAAAAAGAATCGCCGAGAACTATACAATTTTCCACTCAGACAGATTGTGATTTCGAGAAAGGTATCTTTGGCCGGAGAGTTATTCTCTAACATTTTAAGATATTTCTTACGCGTTCTTTGGGCGTAAAGAATAAGTGGCCAACAAGGAGCTGAAGAAATGGCGTCGGCAACGACTATGAGGGGTTAGTCCAAACATACAGACCAGAATGTCTGGTCCTGGAAAAAACCCCGATTCTAGTGTATAGAACTTGCTGCCGTGGAAGGTCCAAAATTTCCAAAACGCCGATTTCTTAAATACACATAATCAAAACCTTTACTGGACATTAGTTTTTTTTAAGAAAACCAAATTATTTGCGGTCAATACGCCATCGCACCTCCACCATATAACGCAGCCTACGCCTCCGCCGCCGATAAAGTGATCGGAGTAGACCTCAATATAGTAGTTAGTAATGCAGATATAACCACCTCTGAGTAATTTTCGGTCATTGCCATTCAACCGCAGTTAGCCTTTTTCAAAGAAAAAAAATATAATAGTGCATGTTGAGTTATTGGAAATCAAGTTCTAGCTGGCTCGTTATTTGTTTATTTTCCAGCTAGGTTTTAGAGGTCAAAAAAGTTCAAAAATAAATACAGTTTTGGAGACTATTTAATTTTAGACTAACAAAGTGCAACTTTTACTTGCGATAAATGGCTCTCAAATAAGATTTAAATGCGAATAATATGGAAATAAGTGACACCACGAGCTCGGCGATATGGTTGAAGCCTACCTCATCTCTTAATTCTTTTTGTCTGGATAATTTTTCCCTTACAACAAAATTAAAATAATAGATACAGCATCGCATTTATAAAACAAAGCTTTTAATAAGTCTGACCACCCTAATATTAAGCCGCAGACAATTTAGTATATGTATTTAGTTAGGCGCGTTTATGAAGATGTCTTCTACGTTGTAGACAGTTTACTGATGTTAAGCAATTTAATGTGAATTGATTGAGGAAGTGACGTCATATTGCGGAGGTAGATAATTTAAACAAATGATTAGCAAATTTAACACATTTGTTTTAAAAGAAAACAAAAAATTACCTTGTGAAACACAAATTAGATTAAAAAGAACAAATAAAGCCAACAAATAAGGTAAAGCTTATTTTATCAGTGGCGGCCACCGTGGTGTGATGGTAGCGTGCTCCGCCTATCACACCGTATGCCCTGGGTTCAACTCCCGGGCAAAGCAACATCAAAATTTTAGAAATAAGATTTTTCAATTAGAAGAAAATTTTTCTAAGCGGGGTCGCCCATCGGCAGTGTTTGGCAAGCACTCCGGGTGTATTTCTGCCATGAAAAGCTCTCAGTGAAAACTCATCTGCTTTGCAGATGCCGTTCGGAGTCGGCATAAAACATGTAGGTCCCGTCCGGCCAATTTGTAGGGAAAATCAAGAGGAGCACGACGCAAATTGGAAGAGAAGCTCGGCCTTAGATCTCTTCGGAGGTTATCGCGCCTTACATTTATTTTTTTTTATTTTATCAGTAAATATTAATCAAAACACAGATAGAAATAATAATAGAGCATAAAGCATTTAAGGCCCAAACACATTCGAATTTAGCGTCGTTTTGGCATTTACGTTGCGTCAATAGTTGACTTTGAACACACAAGTCTTTATTGCTATGCTCCCAATCCCCAGGCAACGCAACGGAAACGCCAAAGCAACAGCAAAAGAGTTAAAAAACCAACGTTTTGCCATGCGCTGCCAATCCCTTATTCCAATCTCCTAAATTGTGTACGAAATCCATTGATTCTTATTTTTATTTCATTTATTTTGAAAAATATTTCCATTCATGTAAAGAAATTTGTTATTTTTAAAATTTATTCAAATGAAAACAAACTCAAACAAAATTTGAGTTTTCTTGCATTCTTGGTAGCAGGCAAGCTTCTATCGTGCGTTGTTTCAAAGTGACACCAGCGCCAAAGCAATGCAAAAGTCGAATGTGTTCGGGCCTTTACAAAAAAGTGTTTCTATAGCTTTTAGCCATGGAAAAAGGAGAAGGGGAGAGGGGGCGGTTGAGATAGAGTTCAGTTTGCCGGTGTTGTTGCTATAAGCAGCAAGAGCCAAAGCTCAAGCTGACGGCTTAAATACAATCCTTCGTTATCGTAATTTTCGCAGCTTCTTTCATTTAAGAGGTTGCATATTTCATTTTCATTAAAAGTGTGGCTACTTCGTAGTTATTGCGATGCTAACCTCTAATACCCAAAAAATTCCCATTGCTTTGGCCATTTTACTTCCCTTATATTAGGTCGGTTGAATGTTTGTCCGCTTTTCATACAAATCTTGCAATCGATTTTTAAGTAACTTCTCACTGAGCTATACACGTGAAACTTTACACATGGATTAGAAAACCGTGCAATGCAACAAAAGGAAAAAACCGCTAGGTGGCGCACGGATCGAAATAATTAAATAAGAATTTGAAAATTTTCAAAGCAGCTTTTAAGTAACTTCTCGATGAGCTAGAGACTTGAAATTTTAAACTTAATTCAGAGGTCGATGACAGCCGATGACACGATACAAATAGATTCGCTAGGGGGCGCACGGGATGAGATATTTAGAAAAGTCTTACGAAACGGAGGAAATATTGGGATTTATTTTTATGTAAGTTCTCATTGAGCTACAACTGTAAAAATTCACAGATAGAATAACACGCCGAGAAAATTTAAGAAAAGGAGAAAAAATTCCGTTAGGTGGCACATGGATCGAAATATTTAGATAAGAATTTGGAAATTTGGTGTTTTGAGACCGATTTTAAAGTAACTTCTCATTGAGCTACAAAGATGAAACCTCTAAGGCAGGTTAAGACACCGTGACAAAGGAACAAAAGGAGAAAAAAAAATGCCTTTAGGTGGCGCACGGATCGAAAAAATTAGATAATAATTTGGAAATTTGAAACCGGGTTTTAAGTAACTTCTCGATAAGCTGGAGGCTAAAAATTTAGAGCTTAGTTCAGAGGTTGATGACAGCCGATGACACAATACAAAAAGTATCGCTAGGGGGCGCACGGACTGAGACATTTAGAAAAATCAAACGGAAAGGAGGGAATTTTGGAATTAATTTTTATGTAAGTTCTCATTGAGCTACAACTGTAAAACTTAACAGATAGGTTAAGACACCAAGAAAATGTAAGAAAAGGAGAAAATAAAAATAAAATAATAAAATTTTAAGAACTTCCTTTATATAAATGGACAAAAATCAGCGAAATATGCCTCCTTATATAAAGGCATACTCTTGCTAAACTTTGATTTTTAAATTTTGACATAGAAATTGCAGAAATATTTATGAAATATTTGGTAAAAATATAAAGGTGGAGCGCAATTGATAGACCAATAATATTTCTTTTCCTACCAACTTTCCAATCCAAGTAATGTGCGCTCCACTTTTATATTTTTATTTCTCATAAATATTTTTGCAATTTCTATGTCAAAATTTAAAAATCAAAGTTTAGTAAGAATATGTCTTTATATAAGGAAACATATTTCGCTGATTTTTGTCCATTTATATAAAGGAAGTGCTTAAAATTTTTTTATTTTATTTTTATTTCAATAGCGATGCATACCCTGAATTTAATACATGTATGTTCATCATACGCCATGTCAGACTAGCTAAACGATTTCAGGACATTTATAGGTGTAGATATACAAAGCAGTAGATCCCGTCACTACGGGGCTACCATCCCTACTTTATACCTACATATATTAGGCCTTATAATAATGTTTAATTTAGAATCAATAATTGTCCTGATTATTTGATTGTAATCCAATTCGACTACATTTTTTGTGATTAAAAAACTTACAATCTACGACCATGTTACAATCAAGTATTAAAATTAAATTGGATTTCTAAGTTTAAAATCTACAATCAATTTGCAATCAAATGTTGATTGCTTTTTTGTGTTTGTAAAAATTAAAATCTACAATCAACGTGATTGTGAGCATTTCATTGCTAGATTGTAATTAGTTGAAAGACGCAATCAGCTACTATGATTGCAATCATCAAACGCGCAATCATTTGGAACTTAGATACATCATCTGCTGGTTGGTATGTATATGCACACGTAAGTTAGTTAGAAATACATTATATACGAGTTTACTTGTTGATTTTGTAAATACTCAAAAGAAAGTGTGTGATCCATTGTACCACAGCATCATCGTGCGCTTACCACCATTTTATAATCATTACAATCAATTTTACAAGAAAAAGAAAAAAAAATATTGATGATTGGGGCATATACATGCTTGCAATCTATGATTGTGGTAGAAAGGTAAATGAAATCACATTCATAAAAATCGTTGGTTGTAAAATCTAGCAAAAAGTGATTGCAATCAAATACGCAGAAATGATTGCAAATTGTGGTTTTTACAACCATAAAAAATACGCCCACACATCATCAAAAGCACATGTAATTGTAATATTTAACGGAGCGGCCGTTGGGTAACAAGTACTCGTCAAATTTAATAACATACGAAAACATGACATTAACTCGCCCAGTGTTTGACATTCAACGACAACTGCAGGCGCTATAAGTGCTATACAGACATAAACCGAATGAGCTTTATGCATTAAAAGCGAGTATTTCTCAGACTCGAGCTTTTGAGTAAAAATTGGGTATTTTGTTTATGAAACAAAAACCAACAGGCCATATTTAGCTCGAAAAAACGGGTTTCAGTTTCATACTTTTGGATTCTGCCTCTAATTTCAATTTCAATTTACAGTATATGTAAGGCTAAGTGTTTGATCCATGATAAATCGATTTTCATTAACACTTTGACTTCTGTTAGTTGGCCCAGGTTCTGATTTCGCTCCCTTATGAAACATTAACATGTATGTATATTTGGGATGGTTGGAGACAGTCGAATGATGTCGCAGAGGGGTCAAAGTTAAGACCGCTTTATTTATGGTTGCTCATTTTTTATTTTTTATAACTTTACTTTGAATATCAATAAAATAAAAAGTGTTTACCTGCATCTAGCTTTAAAATTTTCACGTCAGCGCAATATTCCGATTCAATATTTTCAACAGGTACACGGATATTTGCCCACTGTACTATGAACGCTCAAAAAATTTAAATTACTATTTTTTGTATCTAATTCGAAAAATGGATAATACTCTAGTAGAAAATTTTGGTCCGGATCGGGACGATGTGTGTAAAGAACCCCAGTTCAGTCTACCATGCGAAGTCCGTGACAGCCCTTAATCGTTCAAAATCCAGACCAAAATTCATATGTTAGATTTTTGACCTTGGTATTTCGGTTCGAAAAACATGTTTTACTTTATTCATACGGACCACCCTAATATACATATATATAAAATATTTCATTGAGGGCATGTATATAGCAACTGAACACGATACACATTTCTTATCTCATTTTAGACTTAACTGATAATAGTACGTCGTTATTTCAGGAACCTGGGGCCAAATCGTCACGTAAAAATATGATTTTCGGATTATGACATACGTGAACGTACTACTTCGATCGTAATTTGGGATCGCAACATACGTGACGAGTGACTGAACGTACACGTTACGTACCACTTTCATTCGAACACAAACTGACACATCAAACACACATATTTCATTGAAAATGTAAGAAAATTGTTAAAATAGATGAACAAAAAATATAATAAATTTCAAACTCTTATTACCTATTAACAAAGGTCGAATTCAAACAAGCTTAATCCAAGCCAAAAGGAAATGTTGACGGAATTCATGGCGAGGCACCCGCTTTGGTATCGGCTTGCTTCAAATTTAACTCCTCCAGAAAGTAACTAAAAGCTTCTTAAGTTAAGCAAAATATCTTCAAGAAACTGCAATAACTGTTTTTTACAAAGAAATAATACATAAATGATATGCTTACGCTTTGATAAGTCCTAAGGGTTACTAAACTCTCTTAACCGCCTTCGGACTATCTTTTCCTCGCCTGCGCTATTACTGGAGCTCAAACAAAACAATAAAATTGGGTCCATCGCAGTTATTTACTTTTTATTTTATTTTTGGTAACCACTTTGACAATTCAAAATCTATTGTGAGCTTAAAATACAATCCAAATTAAGGTGGATCGTAAAATTTATTGTGAATTGAAAAGAAATTACGTTCCGTTTGCTATCGTATGTTATAATCCCATTTTGTTTATACGTTTGACGTTTCACGTAATTTTCTTTCGTATGGTTGCCGATCCGTGATCGTATGTTACGATTCGAGCCCTGGTTTAAAAATAATACGGATAATTTTAGATATATATGTGTGTATGCAGATATTTGTAAAAATGCTCATATATGTATATTACATATGGAAGCAGCGGTGATAAATTTGATAGTTCTTATTAAATAATAAAAATCTGGCGTGATATAAGTCTGGTGTGAGACAAACAGAGCTTGGACCATTGGTATGGTACGCAAGCACACTTCTCTCCATATACGTTTTTATTTGTTTAAACTACATATACGATCGCAAAATAGGGGGAAAGACTGACTTAAATGTGAAATTCGCTGTGCCATAATTTTGAAATAAAAGTTAGAGAGCATCTGACTTTAAATGACATATTAATGTGTACAAGCTTGGGGCGCGCCCTATTTAATATGCATAAGTAACAATAAAAAATTTATGCATAACGCAACTCGACTGAAACTATGTGTATTTACATTTGTTACAATTTTTGCAGGCAGCGAATCGTGACGTCATAATTGATGAAGGCTAAATTGTTTGAATTTTAGTGTGAAATGATTAGAGGTTTCGGCTACTACACACACGAATATTTGTTTGATTGTTATTATAGATAACTGTTTTCAATAAAATCATTGTGTATGCGGCTGTGCAGATGTAACGTATGTATGTTTGTATGCATGTACGTTTATTGCAGTTAACTAGAGGTGGCACCATAAACCAAAGAGCTAAAGGGCATTGTACCACTAGCTGACACCAAACAACGTATTAGGTGTAATAATGTGTCAAATCGATGACTGTTAATTTTTTACCGAAATATGTATTTGCTTTTTATATTGTTTATTGATCAGTTGTAACCATTTATTTTTATAGAGTCTATAAACATAATTATTATATATTAGACCGTTGCAAGATTTTTTCTAGTGTGATTGGTTATAGATGAGTTCTTAATTTTAATCATGAGTTATTGTGGACGCGTCTTTATCATCAGCTTTTTATACATACATACATACATATATGCCGGACGGCAGGGGCCACTTTAACAAATCAAGCAAAAGAATTTTTCAAATTTTTGATGTGAATATCTTTGCTCAGGGTATAGGGGAGTGCTGAATGTAAGCGTAAGATGTAAGCGTAAGATTAAGCGAAGCGTAGTCTTTGTAAGTGGGGTGGTATATTGGGGATATACATATGTAGAATATAAATGCAGGTATACTGCATGGAGTACTAAGGAATGCATAGGCGTAGTGTGTGGTGTTGGTATACTGTATGGAGTAGTAGAGAATGAGAGCATAATTCAGGAACAAGCAGGGGCTGAAACTGTTATTCTTTTTATAATATAAGTCCTTGCAAAACAATTAATTTTGGACTTTAAATATATTTGGATCAAGATAAAAATTAAGACAAAAATTATTTTCGGATTTTTATTTTTTCAGTCCGATAGAACTAGTTAAACTCGGACTTTTAAAAATAAAAGTCCGGAAATAAAAGTTAAATCCGGACTTTTATTTTTTAAGGCCAAGATAAAAGTCCCGCTTGATAACTAAGAAACGTCTTATTCGAAATAAAAAAATTTTCTTAATTCGGATAAGCCGTTTCTTTGTTATCAAGTGGGACTTTTATCTTGGCCTTAAAAAATAAAATTCCGGATTTAACTTTTATTTCCGGACTTTTATTTTTAAAAGTCCGAGTTTAACTAGTTCTATCGGACTGAAAAAATAAAAATACAGATTTTACTTTTATATGTGGACTTTTATGGAAAAAGTTCGAAACATAAAAAGGATGCATGATTCGACATGATATTGCTATAGGGATAATTTTTTGACCAGGCCTTTTTCGACTCCGAAAAAAAAAATTATTATTTTCCATCCCTGGGAACAAGGTATCTGATAGATTTTATATGAGTGAAATTACACCGCAACTCAAGGCAAACACGTCGTTTACATACATATAAATTAATGTCCCTGAGCATATACATAATTTGTATGCATGCAAGTCCGCGAAGAGATGTGTGCACTGCACTTGTTAGAAACAAAAAGCTAGAGATGAAAAAAATTAGCAAATTCGTGACTGATACCCAAAGTGTATATAAAAACAGCAACGTAGTTAATTATTAAAGTTTGAGTTTTAATTTGTTTTGTTTTAGGATTTTGTTGATTGTAACATCTTTGTATATTATTTAGTTAGATAAGAAAAATAAAATTAAAAAAATATAAAATAAAATAATATAGAATGAAACGAAATAAAATAAAATTAAAGTAAATTAATAAAAATAAATAAATTTAAATAAAATAAAACAGAATTACATAAAACAAAATAAAACCAAATAAAGCAAAATAAAATAAGCAAAACAAAATAAAATGAAATCAAATAAAATAAATTTAAATGAAATAAAACAGAATAAAATAAAATTAATAAAATAAAATAATATAAAATAAAATAAAAAAATACAAACAAAATTAAATGAAATATAATATAATAAATTAAAATAAAATAAAACAAAATAAAAAATATAAAACAAAATAAAAAAATTAATTACATAATAACAAAATAAATTAAAATAATATTAAATGAACTGTAAGATCATAAATGCAACCATGTCAACTAATTAATAGAATAAGCAAAAATACATCACTGTAAAGGAAGAAAAAGAGAAGATGGTGGACTTCCGGTTAATTATTGGATTGACGACTGAAGAATAAAGTATTAAGATAATTAATCCGGACGTTTCTGCTGTTTTATTAACCATCGAAGGTAGAAGTTACAGAACTAAAATAATAAAAAAAAAATATATATATATAACAAAATAAAATAACGCCAGATAAAATAAAATAAAGTAAAATGAAATGAAACAAAATAAAATGAAATGAAAAAAAAATAAACCGAACTAAAATAAAATAAAATTTAATTAAATCGAATCTATTGTAACGAATGGTAGCAGCACTGAACGATGCTATCGTCTCTAAGCCGATGCTAAGCAGTGACGTGAATTCGCACTCATAGATCAATCATTAGGGGGACTCATGATAGCATATAAACTTATAAGGTGTAAAATTATATCCATTTACCCACGCGGTTATATGAACGCACCTAGTAATACTCTTGATAAACTTGATTGTTTTTCAGCTGATTTATTTCCAAAAAAAATTTTTTGATTGTTATACAAATTAAAAAATACCAAGATTAAGTGAAAAATCAAAACTAAAACGCCTTTACTTGCTGATGTTGGAGATTTTTGATGAAAATGCCGTCTGTAATGTCTGCAAGGTTGCATTCCTTTGAGTTTACCGCGTTTACACAATGAAATGTGCGCGTAAATTTATACAAATTGTGTAAATGATTTTTCATACAAAATTTGACAGCTCGTGCGTAAACTAGATAAATTTATACGTTTACACACTTTATAAGGCATTTATACGGTTACATGAGTCCCCCTATTATGTATCTACATAAACGAAACAATAATTGCGTCTACACATATGTACCATGTACGTATACGAGCAGCGGAGAGTCAATGCACAAACACATACATATATCTGAGATACTCCTATAAGTATGCAATGAGAAAAACTATAAAATTGTGCAATTGTAGTTACAGCTGAGAAGTGTGAGAGCTGCTGGACTAGTAGATTCTCGAAGCGCCTAGAAGATGCGAAGGTTGAAATCAAAGAGTATAAAAGGCGGAAATTGTAGAGGCGCTGGAATTCAGTTTGATTTGGGTTGTCAAGCAGTTTCGACTAAGACGCTATCTAGCGAGCAAGAGCAGTATTATTTTGAATAGTAGAGTTTCATTTGAGCTATCAATCAGTTTGGTTATTAAGCAATCTGTTCGTTGCACAGTTTGAGTGTTATTGTGAAGTACTTTAATAAAGGCCATTTTGCATTATTACAAATTGGAGTTATTTATTCAACAGTTTGGTGATTCGAACTTAGCAGAGGATTGCAAATAAGAGGATTTGCATGTAAATTCGTTACAATTTTTTAATCGACGGGGTTTCAGTTTGTTATCGAAAAGTTTTGGATTTATCATCGAAAAATTATCGATGTTTTCGATTTGTTATCGGTTTGTTACCAATTTCTTACCAGAGTTTTTTGAAAAAGTTATCGATGAAAAATTATCGATAACTTACCGAAAAGCAATCGAAATCTTACCATAGGGATATGAAATTATTTTGAGAAACTTAACACTTTTTTATTGAAATTTATTCATTTGTTATCGAAAAGTTATCGATTTTTTATTGGAGTGTTACCAATGTGTTTTTGGCTAATTATCGATTTGTTAACGACGACTAATCGTTTTTTTATGAACCAGATACCTATAAAACTTCAAATAAATCGATAACACATATGTAACCCTTCGATAACAAGCCGATAAGCAACCAATAAGAAAGCAATAACAAGCTAATAACAACTCACTAGCAAGCTGATAATAGCCGTGTTTTTTTTACACGCGTATACGATTACGTTTGCGTACTGATGATGAAGGCTTAGCATCCTTCGAAATGGATCTATATGCGCAGCTATGGCAGGTGGTCTGAAAAGTTTTCTACTTACTATTCCAACAAAAAAAAAAAAAAAAAATACAAATTTTCAATTATAGAAAAATTAAAAAATAACAATAATTATCATTAGAAAAAAAAAAATGATTGTTCTTGCCTTGAGCTCGAATCGAACCTTGAATCATTTATCAATAGGCCGATAAAAACAAAAACAATTGGAAACAAGTAAGAACGGGACTGTCTTCGGCTGTGCCGAAGACTTCATACCTTTCATGAATGGGGCTGAACAATAATCTTATCCCGTTCGTAATCTCCGAATAATCGGATGTATAAGATAAGAAATATATAGTGAACAGATCTACATACCTTAACGATTTTTAAGATAAATATAAAATAAAAAACAGGTAGGTACTTCGTGTGAGGATGCAAAGTTTCAGCTTTTTTGTGGTCTGCGTGTAAAAACTATGACTACGAATCACGTATTTCAAAAATATATGACGAAAACGTAACTATTTGATGAAATTTGATGAATTTTGAAGATTCTAGCCGTAAAAAAGGGGTCAAAATGACAGTTTATATGAAGTATATAATATATATACGACCGATCTCTATGATTTTTTCAGACAACAATATATGCTATATACGTAAGCATTTTGTGAAATTTGAAGCTTCTAACTGTTAAAACGGGGCAGAAATTGCGTAAATTTTCTTATCTGAACAATCGGTTGTATGAGATATATACTATGTGTACCACCGATCTCAATGATTTTTTCAGACATCAATATATGCTATACACGTAAGCAGTTGGTGAAATTTGAAGCTTCTAGCTGTTAAAATGGGGCCGAAATCGTAAAAAAATATATATATACTATATATATACTATATATACCATCATATATATATTATATATATCACCGATCTCTATGATTTTTTGACACAACAATACATACTATATACGTAAGCAATCGGTGAAATTTGAAGCTTATAACTGTTAAAATGGGGAAGAAATTGCGCAAAGTTTCTTATCTGAACAATCGGTTGTATGGGATATATACTATATATACCACCGGTGTCTATGATTTTCTCAGACAACAATATATGCTATACACGTAAGCATTTGGTGAAATTTGAACATATCTAAACGATTTTTAAGATAAATATAAAATAAAAAATAGGTAGGTAATCTGTGTGATGATGCAAAGCTTCACGTTTTTTGTGGTCTGCATGTAAAAACTATGGCTACGAATCACGTATTCCAAAAATATATGACGTAAACGTAACTATTTGATGAAATTTGATGAATCTTGAAGCTTCTAGCCGTAAAAAAGGGTCCAATATGACAGTTTATATGAAGTATATAATATATATACCACCGATCTCTATGATTTTTTCAGACAACAATATATGCTATATACGAAAGCATTTTGTGAAATTTGAAGCTTCTAACTGTTAAAACGGGGCAGAAATTGCGTAAAGTTTCTTATCTGAACAATCGGTTGTATGAGATATATACTATGTGTACCACCGATCTCAATGATTTTTTCAGACATCAATATATGCTATACACGTAAGCAGTTGGTGAAATTTGAAGCTTCTAGCTGTTAAAATGGGGCCGAAATCGTAAAAAAAATATATATGTACTATATATATATACTATATATACCATCATATATATATTATATATATCACCGATCTCTATGATTTTTTGACACAACAATACATACTATATGCGTAAGCAATCGGTGAAATTTGAAGCTTATAACTGTTAAACTGGGGTAGAAATTGCGAAAAGTTTCTTATCTGAACAATCGGTTGTATGAGATATATACTATATATACAACCGATCTCTATGATTTTTTCAGACGACAATATATGCTATATACGTAAGCAATCAGTGAAATTTGAAGCTTATAGCTGTTAAAATGGGGTAGAAATTGCGAAAAGTTTCTTATCTGAACAATCGGTTGTATGAGATATATACTATATATACAACCGATCTCTATGATTTTTTCAGACAACAATATATGCTATATACGTAACCAATCGGTGAAATTTGAAGCTTATAACTGTTAAAATGGAATGAACAATCGGTTGTATGAGATATATACTATGTGTACCACCGATCTCAATGATTTTTTCAGACATCAATATATGCTATACACGTAAGCAGTTGGTGAAATTTGAAGCTTCTAGCTGTTAAAATGGGGCCGAAATCGTAAAAAAATATATATATACTATATATATATACTATATATACCATCATATATATATTATATATATCACCGATCTCTATGATTTTTTGACACAACAATACATACTATATGCATAAGCAATCGGTGAAATTTGAAGCTTATAACTGTTAAAATGGGGTAGAAATTGCGAAAAGTTTCTTATCTGAACAATCGGTTGTATGAGATATATACTATATATACAACCGATCTCTATGATTTTTTCAGACGACAATATATGCTATATACGTAAGCAATCAGTGAAATTTGAAGCTTATAGCTGTTAAAATGGGGTAGAAATTGCGAAAAGTTTCTTATCTGAACAATCGGTTGTATGAGATATATACTATATATACAACCGATCTCTATGATTTTTTCAGACAACAATGTATGCTATATACGTAACCAATCGGTGAAATTTGAAGCTTATAACTGTTAAAATGGGGTAGAAATTGCGAAAAGTTTCTTATCTGAACAATCGGTTGTATGAGATATATACTATATATACAACCGATCTCTATGATTTTTTCAGACAACAATATATGCTACATAAGTAAATATTCGGTGAAATTTGAAGCTTCTAGCTTCAAAATTATATATATATATACTATATATATACTATATATATATACTATATATACCACCATATATATACTATATATACCACCGATCTTTATGATTTTTTCAGACAACAATATATGCTATATACGTAAGCATTCGCTGAAATTTGAAGCCTCTAGCTCTTAAAATAGGGCAGTAAATACGAAAAGTTCCTTATCTGAACAATCGGTTGTGGGAGATATATACTATATATACGACCGATCTCATAAATTTTTTCAGGCAACAATATGTGCAATATTCGAAAGTATATGGTGAAGTTTGAAGCTTCAATCTGTTAAATTGGGTAAGATATTACAAAAATCCTCTTTTTCTGAAAAATCGGTTGTATGGAGGATATATGCTATAGTGGTCCGATCCGGTTGGTTCCGACAAATGTCTAATCGGACACCCAAATACACCCGCTCACCAAATTTTATCAAGATATCTCAAAAATTGAGGGACTAGTTTGCATACAAACAGACAGACGGACAGACGGACAGACGGACATGGATAAATCAACTCAGCTCTTCAACCTGATTATTTCGGTATACTTAATGGTGGGTCTATCTATTTTCCTTTAAGGACTTACAATTTTCGGTTTCGTGACGAAATTAATATACCATTTCATTTTCATGAAAGGTATAAATATGAGAAAACTATGAGAAACATAAACTTTT
Organism: Eurosta solidaginis; assembly: GCF_040869045.1. Lineage (NCBI taxonomy): Eukaryota > Metazoa > Arthropoda > Insecta > Diptera > Tephritidae > Eurosta > Eurosta solidaginis. The sequence goes on along the minus strand of NC_090322.1, from coordinate 58,276,169 downwards.
TCCCATATGGGTTTAATGTATGTACATACATAGTTTCGGCATATTTTAACAGCCTTATATTAGCTTCACCTGTTTGTTTGTATGTAACCGAGTCCTTTGACCCACTTTAAACGGACAGATTTTATTAAAACTTTGTACACTTATCAAAGACCGATGACAATGCAATAATTTGATGGTGGGGTGACATAATTGACCTCATGAACACTTCTAATGGCATTAAGATTGAAATCGAAATTTACGAATGCATCAAGAACCAACGGCAATCAACAACCAATGATTTAGTGCCGGAGTGACATAAGGTCAAAGGGTATACGGCCATTTATCCAACTACTTAGCAGAGACTATTTGTGATTAAAAATTAGTTTCTAATTTTTAGTTTAGTTAGCTATAAATGATTTTTTAGTTTTTTTTAACTATTCCTTATTTTAATAGTTATTTTTCTCGTTTTTAGGAAATTTTGTTTATGTATATGTATTGCGCTTAATAACCTCTTGAATCACAAATAAATGTAGTATTTTTCGTTGGATCATCTAACAACATAATGGGAACACTGTGAATATCTATCTGTTGTTAAAAAACTTTTCATGGAAAATGCACAATATTGTTGCTGTTGTAAAGTCACACTCCCTCTCGAAAAATTGAGAAGAGCAGTCATTTGTTTGCCATGAGTGCCATACACCTTGGCACTACTACCTTCTGACAACAGCACTACTTTGTGATACGTTTGACCTCTCGAGCTTTCAGGTTTTGAATAGCAAACCTAGACCTTGTCGTTTGGTCATCTAACAAATTTGTGATATCACTCTAGGGGGACTCGCTTTGTCGTGGAAGGTGCACGAATTGAACGGAGAGTTTATATCCTATGCAATATTATGAGAGCACCTCATTCCGGAGTTATAGCAGACATTGGTAACAAAAAAAATCTATATATATAAAAATGGAGGCTATATCTACATGTAAAGGGATAGAGGTCAATCTGGACGAAACATACAGTCGTCTTATATACATGGACCTTTATTGTTTTGGCTCTTTAATTTTTAAAATCAGACACACTAGGGCTTTGAAACCCATTACATGGACCCGGATATTTTTCAAATGAAAGCTGGTGATGAGAGCTTTAATGCAAAAGTAAACTTTTTGCGGGTTGAGGGGCCAAAATATGGTCCAAAAAAATGTTCGTGTCACAGTGTTTGTGGTTGAACTCCTTCGGAACGGCTCGACCGATTTTCATAAATTTTTTTGAGTATATTGAGTAGGTTTGAGATTCGGATCTAATCTATTTTTCATACCCCTACATTTTTTTAGAAAAAAATTTTTGTTATTTTTTTAAGAAACAGCTTTTGAACGCTTACAACTTTCTGGACTGGAACTGCGGCTGGGACTAGAAATAAGGGATGGAGAGGAATAAAAACTAGAGGGAAGAAAATGGAGGGAAGGAGAGAGATATAGAGTTAGACGTAGAGAGAGGGATAGATGGAGCGAGGGAGGAAGAAGGAGAGGGAGAAAAAGACTTAGGGAGAGGAGTGTATGAAAGGATAGAGAAAAGGGGGAGAGGGGAAGGGAGAGTAAGAGGTAAACACTTCTTGAAAGTTATGCAGATAGACCAAAGTTATGGGGAAAAAATTATTAAAAACAACTGTTTCGTTCTCTTGTAAGCGGAAATAGCGGATTGAGAGCAATATCTAAAATTTGTTGCATGAAAATATACATAGGATTGAGCATAACATGAATTGCACGACTTGCGTAACAATTTTTGCGTGTATTTCGTTGTTGTGAATTTACAATACATGCAATCCAGGCATTCCGCCCACCGCTTGTAAGACTAAGCGAACTTGAGAAGCTGAAAAATTTGTTTGACACCTCGAAAGTTTGGATCAACCCGCATTGCCTATATGTTTGTAAAAGATAGTGGAAAGTGAGAGATCTGTAATTGACTTGCAATTCACTACCCCAAAAACTATTCTGAATAATTTTAGTTTTTTAAATTACACTGGTTTACAGCCAAAATGTACCAGAGGCGCCATTATGAAATTCCTATGTAAAATCACCCCCTGATTTCGAAAATCAAGGTTATTTTTAATTCTATGGTTTTTGAGATATTTACGAATGACGGTTTTTTTCAAAAAAAAAAAAAAAAAAAATTGGGTCCACTTAATCATATATATCTTAAGAACGAATTGAGCAATTCTAAAACGGTTTGAAGCTTTTAAAAGGTAATAAATTTGCTATAAACTGTGTGTACAACACTTTTTGCTAGGCCCTACAGATTGAAGGAATTTCATAATGGCGTTTCTGGTGCAGAAAAAAAATTGAAATTGTGATCCAGTGTCATCAGATCGTAGATTCGAAACTAGATGTTTGACATGGAAGACAAGTAAACATACACTATTTTTCTTCTTAAAACAAAAAACATTTACATATTTTAATTTTATGAAAGCTTTTAGCAAAATAAGTTTAAAAATTGTTGCGCAAAATCTTTAGCATACACGCACAAACATACATATGTAGGCGGGTATTCATTAAGTAAAAATCAACAGCACACATATGCAATATTTAACTGTTTAAATTGATGAAAACATCTTTTTATTTAATTAAATTAATTCTCATACTCTCCGTATTTGCTTTCTTTATTTCGTTTAAAACATATTTCAAGATCAAATGTACGTTTAAATTAAGAATTAAAAACACGATCGTACGTCACGTCGTACTAGAACCGTATGAGGAACTCGGTAATATGGCGTACGTCTTTCGTTCTTTAATGTTTTCGGCAAACTGAAAACGGCGCGGAAATGTTAGCAACATTTTATTGTTATTAGCTGGTATCAATCGGTGTCATTTTTATAGTTGCTAGCAAAGCTTATTTTGTTTATGCACGTTCACAAAGAAATATTTATTGATGCTACTCACTTGTCATTACAACACCTGCTTTGTTTGAAGGGTTGCCAAATAGAAGTATTTAAAAAATAAAGACATACACTTATTTTTGATGACCATATCGCAGGATTTCAATAGATCGAGTACCACGAGAATCGTTTGTTGGTGAGCAACTCTGTCAGAGGAATGACATGAGGCTAACGATCATAACGTCAATTGATCTTACAACCACTTCAAACGGCCACAAATTCAATTTAAGATTTAGCCATATGAATGGTCACAACTTCAAATTTAAAATGCTTACATGGTTAAACATATTGAAATTGTAACCATCCTGCTTTCCCGAAATGTTCATAAAGTCTAACACTTTTTTTGAAGTGGTCGTAAGGTCAATTATTTGGTTTCGGACCTGCCCGTATTAAAATGTTATCAACTGTTGAGTTAAAGTTATATTTTATTATTTGGTCCCATTCTAGTGAAAAATCTGACGAAAAACTTGCTAATGCAGTTCTGTTTGAAATAAAAAAACTTAATAAACTATAAGTTAAGAGCAAAGAATTTTCGCCTGCGTCGCTTCTTTTTCTATATGACGATCTCATTTTGGTGAAAACCCAGTTTAAATACTGGTCCAGAGTAGATTTCTTCTAAATAAGAACAACTTATTTTAATAAAAGATAGAGAGAAGTTGGAATAAAAAGTCGCACAATTCTTGTTTCATTAAAAAAAAAGAGATATTCAGTACACTGAAAGAAATGGCGATAGTAAAATCAACAAATCGGTTCTGTTGTTCTTGACTTAACGGAGATTCGGTGAAATTGATCGCATTATGGTTAATTCGACCGAGTTCTTTGTCAAGCGAACAAATTAGTTTAGTCATTTCAACAGAAGAGAAATTGTCGCTCTTAAGTTAACACAATTTTTTAAAATTGACAGATTCCTAATCAATCTAACTGATTTTTCTGTTAACACAACTGATCTCACTGGTTATTTCAACAGCGGTCAACAGTCAATTCATGAGCAAATATCAAAGAAAATTTTACGCTCAATGCGCTCTCTACTTTGTACTTATATATGCTGTGTACTATATGTATGCACATATTTACGTATGTATATGGCGGCCGCCGTGGTGCGATGGTAGCGTTCTCCGCCTACCACACCGAAGACCCTTGGTTCACACCTCGGGAAAAGCAACATACAAATTTTAGAAATACGGTTTTTCAATTAGAAGAAAATTTTCCTAAGCGGGGTCGCCCCTCGGCACTGTTCGGCAAGCACTCCGAATGTATTTCTGCCATAAAAGATCTCAGTGAAAACTCATCTGCCTTGCAAATGCCGCAACATAGATACTTTCGTACAAAGCTGTCGCAACAACTTTCTTTTGTTCATTTTACTACTAAAACGGTCAATTACGAATCAACGATTTGTGCGCAGTTGATTCAACATCTTGTTGCAATGGATAAAAATTGACAGAAATTTCGGTTGAACTGACCCGTATTTCGGTTGATTTTACCAGTCTTTTTCTTTCAATGTATAGTAAAATGTTCTTTATTTACAACACTAATATGATAGTAGCACTTCACAATTAGATTACTCGCGTACTTTACTTTCAACGTTTAAAATCAAACTGATTGATAATTTTTATTTTTTTTATTATAATTTTAGGAAATAGGTTAACGAGGCGAACTGAGAGTATAAAAGCAGCGCTGTCCAAGCGATGATCAATCAGTTGGTTATAAAATGTTGTAAGTGAAGTATACGAGTAACTTAATTGTGAACCATAGTAGTGTTTTGAGTTATTTATTCGACAGTTAACGAAATTGAACGATAACAGAAGGCGAAGATTAATTAAAAATTTCCCAAATTTCCACAAAATATAAAAAAATTCATTTTGTAAATTTCCAAGATTAAAAATTTTTCGTGTTTTGGCAACTCTTTTTTAACTAAAATGCTGAAGCAGCAAGTATTGTGCAATAAACACAACGAATGTACCCATTCATAGTTTTATGTGCATGTAAATACATAAATATATCTAGAGAAATAATGTTGCTAAACATTTAATGTGGATGGTGCGTGGCAGCATGTTGCTAAGATTAAACAAGTGAAATGCTGACAAAGGAAAATGCATTCTGCTGTTAAATCGGATGTTATAACAACTCAGCAGAGCTTATTATTATACAAACGAATTGCTTTATGGACTGTTTTTATGAAGATACTTTTTATTCAAACATGTAACTTTTAGACTACAGCTGCTTTTTATGTACATTTATCACACTATACACTTTACCATGTATGTATAGTATGGCTGTCCTTGTTAATAAAATAAACGACATTTTTCAGTGTCATCAAGGTCAAAAATTGGACAGACAAAGATAGTTTCGCCTTCCGGATCACTGTAGCGTATTTCAGGCCGAGCTTGCGGCCATACAAGACGCTGTGGACTACCTTAGGCAGAAGGCAGTCTCTCAAAAGCACATTTATATATTCTCAGACGGTCAAGCAGCACTGAAAAACCTTAGACTCTATCATAACAAATTCTGAAACTGTAGTAGGCTGTCGCAGGTCACTTAACTTGATGGCTGAACAGTTTACTCTGCATCTGGTATGGGTTCCGGAACATAAGGGCTTACCAGGTAAAGAGATGGCGGATGAGCTTGCAAGAAAGGGTAATTCCCTTCCAATTTCGCCATCCTGGAAGAGGTTGGGCATGTCGCTCTCCACCGGCAAGCTCAAGTTAAAGGAGGCTCTAGTGATGGAAGCCGGAGCTAGGTGGAAGCATCATGATAGATGCCGCGCGGCAAAACTCACATGGCCCTAATGGAATGAGAAGAAATCGCGAGAGCTTCTCACCCTCCGTAAGAGGGATCTTTCCTCAGTTGTAGGTCTTCTCACTGGTCACGTTTGTATTGGACCGCATACGGAAAGGATTGCCGCTCCATTTAATGATTATTGTAGAAGCTGCGGCAACGAAGAAGAGACTGAAACTATTAGGCATCTACTTTGCGCTCAGTAGAAAAAGGCAACGTTTCATGGGCAAGATGTTTCTTGTAGATATGAATGATATAGCTGAGGTCAATACACGACGCTTAGTTAGCTTCACAAACTCAACGAAGTGGTTTGATTAGGAGAGTAGGAACAAATCCGTGTGGTTTCACAATGGGCCTATAAAGGCCTAAGTGTGCTGCTCCGATGTGGACGGCAGCCACTTGAACCTAACCTAACCTAAGGTCAAAAATGGTACATATTTGTTTTGAGTGCGATGAAGACGTTGGAAACGCTTAAGGGGTTCGTATAGCGTCCAAAGTTAAGATTATGTAGATAAATGTAGATAATTTTTGCCCTATTTCCAAAATCATTAATACCATAGTTTTCGATATCCCATATAAATTTTGATCCCGATTGGAAGACCATTATATTAATATTAGAACTGCAGATACCTGGGCATTTCGAGTAGCGCAATATTCGTTCGAAAATCGTTGCAAAACTGCTTAAATGTTTGCTCGAGATTTTCGAACTTTTGAACAAATCGAGCTCCCAAACAGAAAATTTAAATATTAGTTTTCAACAGTTTGCCAAATCGTATATTTAGTTATTTAAAAAAAAAATATTAGAAAACATAAGTCTGCGGAGCCAAAGGAGCTGAATATGACGCTTGAAAATATATTAATACACTGGTAAATTCGAGGGTATAGCTATCTTCATGAATGAACTGAGTTGGTCGGGTTTCAATGTCCAGAGGTGTCTATTTAAAATCCGTTGAGTTGAGACTGTTCATGATTGCTCGTTTCGAGATATTGTTGAAAGCCCCGGCATAGTCCAGAAAATACCTAGGGCATATTTCTAGTGTTCCTGAGCTTTCCTTATATCCATGACCGACCTATGCAATGCAGTATAAACTGACTTGCCTTTGGTGTAAGCATGTTGTGCTGAAGAAAACAATGCTTGATTCCTGTTTGGCTTAATATACAAATCTATCAATCAACACTATGGACACATTCAGTCTATCTGAGATCTTTATTGACCGGCCAGTGCAACCTAGCCTAAGCTACCCGCTAGATACTTATAAACATCAGAGTTACCATAACAGTTATTTTATTTAGTCCTCAAATGATGTTCAGAGGATGCGCTTATGCTGGCATACAAACGTGTGAATGTTTGTGCGTACGTGCGCTTGATGAACTGCATTTTCTGTGTGTTACAAATAACTTCACCTCCTGAAAGCTAGTGAACAGATGGGGATTATGCTCGTTTACGAGTGAATAATGGTGGTGAGCTATAAAATTGCGGTTTAGCCTACATTATTTTCATCACTTCTCCTTGATAAGAAAAGACAATGTTTTGTATTTTTGAGGGATAAGTATGCATTTAGCTGAGAAATATGTTGCTCATACGCCATGTATACAGGAGTGCTGTGGAAAATACTTAACGTACGTACAAACCTTCTTTTAAACTTTGCCGCATATGCAACCTTCACTTCGGTTTTTGCTGTGCAAATCAAATAGCTCGAAAACAAGACGGATGTCTATAACGCTTGCAACACCCGGGAAGCTAACTGGGAGTACTGCCCTTAAACTTACTTTGGTAATATATAAGTAATGTATGAGGTATTCCGACGTGGTACTGGGTTCAAGACCCGGGAAAAGCAACATCAAAATTTTAGAAACAAGTTTTTTCAATTAGAAGAAAGTTTTTTTAAGCGCTGTTGTCCCTCAGCAGTGATTTGACAAGCATTACGAGTGTATTTCCGCCATGAAAAGTGTCGTAGTGAAAACTCATCTGCTTTGCAGAAGCCGCTCGGAGTCCGTATAAAACATGTACATCCCGTCACACCAAATTATTAAACATTGAAAAGTAGCATGAAGCAAATTGAAAGAGAAGCTCGACATAAATGCCTCGGAGGCATATCGCGCCTGGTATTTTTATACTCAGTTGAGCAGAGCTCACAGAGTATATTAACTTTGATTGGATAACGGTTGGTTGTACAGGTATAAAGGAATCGAGATAGATATAGACTTCCATATATCAAAATCATCAGAATCGAAAAAAAATTTGATTGAGCCATGTCCGTCCGTCCGTCCGTCCGCCCGTTAACACGATAACTTGAGTAAATTTTGAGGTATCTTGATGAAATTTGGTATGTAGATTCCTGGGCACTCATCTCAGATCGCTATTTAAAATGAACGATATCGGACTATAACCACGACCACTTTTTCGATATCGAAAATTTCGAAAAACCGAAAAAATGCGATAATTCATTGCCAAAGGCGGTTAAAGCGATGAAACTTGGTAGATGGGTTGATGTTATGACGCAGAATAGACAATTAGTAAGATTTTGGACAATGGGCGTGGCACCGCCCACTTTTACAAGAAGGTAATTTAAAAGTTTTGTAAGCTGTAATTTGGCAGTCGTTGAAGATATCATGATGAAATTTTGCAGGAACGTTACTACTATTACTATATATGTGCTAAATAAAAATTAGCAAAATTGGGTGAAGAACACGAACACTTTTTAAAAAAAATTTGTTTAAAATTCAAATTTTAACAAAAAATTTAATATCTTTACTGCATATAAGTAAATTAAGTCAAAATTCAACTCCAGTAATGATATGATGCAACAAAATACAAAAATAAAAGAAATTTTCAAAATGGGCGTGGCTCCGCCCATTTTCATTTAGTTTGTCTAGAATACTTTTAATGCCATAAGTCGAACAAAAATTTACCAATCCTTCTCAAATTTGGTAGGGATATAGATTCTATGACGGTAACTGTTCTCTGTGAAAATGGGCGAAATTGGTGGAAGCCACGCCCAGTTTTTATACACAGTCCACCGTCTCTCCTTCCGCTCGGCCGTTAACACAATAACTTGAGCAAAAACTGATATATCTTTACTAAACTTAGCCCACGTACTTATCTGAACTCACTTTATCTTGGTATAAAAAATGACCGAAATCCGACCATAACCACGCCCACTTTATCGATATCGAAAATTACGAAAAATGAAAAAAAATGCCATAATTCTATACCAAATACGAAAAAAGGGATGAAACATGGTAACTGGATTGGTTTATTGACGCAAAATATAACTTTGGAAAAAACTTTGTAAAATGGGTGTGACACCTACCATATTAAGTAGAAGAAAATGAAAAAGTTCTACAAGACGAAATCAACAGCCCTTGGAATCTTGGCAGGAATACTGTTAGTGGTATTGCATATATAAATAAATTAGCATTACCCGACAGATGATTTTCTGGATCACCTGGTCCACATTTTGGTCGATATCGCGAGAACGCCTTCACATATACATCTAAGGGCCACTCGCTTTTAAAACCCTCATTAATACCTTCAATTTGATATCCATATCGTACAAACACATTCTAGAGTCACCCCTGGCCCACCCTAATGGCGATATCTCGAAAAGGCGTCCACCTATAGACCTAACTCCCACTCCCTCTTAAAATGCTCAGTAACATCTTTCGTTTGATACCCATATCGTACAAACATTCTAGAGTCCCCCTGGCCCACCCTAATGGCGATTTCTCGAAAAGGCGTCCACCTATAGACCTAATGTCCACTCCCTCTCAAAATGCTCAGTAACACCTTTCGTTTGATACCCATATCGTACAAACATTCTAGAGTCACCCCTGGCCCACCCTAATGGCGATATCTCGAAAAGGCGTCCACCTATAAACCTAATGCCCACTCCCTCTTAAAATGCTCAGTAACACCTTTCGTTTGATACCCATATCGTACAAACATTCTAGAGTCACCCTTGGTCCACCTTTATGGCGATATCTCGAAAAGGCGTCCACCTAAGAACTAAGGATTACTCCCTTTTAAAATACTCATTACCACCTTTCATTTGATACCCATATCGTACAAACACATTCTAGAGTCACCCTGGCCCACCCTAATGGCGATATCTCGAAAAGGCGTGCACCTATAGACCCAATGCCCACTCCCTCTTAAAATGCTCAGTAACACCTTTCATTTGATACCCATATCGTACAAACATATTCTAGAGTCACCATTGGTCCACCTTTATGGCGATTTCTCGAAAAGGCGTTCACCTATAGAACTAAAGCCTATTCCCTTTTAAAATACTCATTACCACCTTTCATTTGATACCCATATCGTACAAACACATTCTAGAGTCACCCCTGGCCCACCCTAATGGCGATAACTCGAAAAGGCGTCCACCTATAGACCTAATGCCCACTCCCTCTTAAAATGCTCAGTAACACCTTTCGTTTGATACCCATATCGTACAAACATTCTAGAGTCACCCCTGGCCCACCCTAATGGAGATATCTCGAAAAGGTGTCCACCTATAGACCTAATGCCCACTCCCTCTTAAAATGCTCAGTAACACCTTTCGTTTGATACCTATATCATACAAACACATTCTAGAGTCACCCCTGGCCCACCCTAATGACGATATCTCGAAAAGGCCTATAGACCTAATGCCCACTCCCTCTTAAAATGCTCAGTAACACCTTTCATTTGATTCACATATCGTACAAACACATTCTAGAGACACCCATGGCCCACCTTTATGGCGATATCTCGAAACGGCGTCCACCTATGGAACTAAGGATCACTCCTTTTCAAAATACTCATTAACAGCTTTCATTTGATACCCATATCGTACAAACATATTCTATAGTCACCCCTGGTCCACCTTTATGGCGATTTCTCGAAAAGGCGTTCACCTATAGAACTAAAGCCTATTCCCATTTAAAATACTCATTACCACCTTTCATTTGATACCCATATCGTACAAACACATTCTAGAGTCACCCCTGGTCCACCTTAATGGCGATATCTCGAAAAGGCGTCCACCGATAGACCTAAGGCCCACTCCCTCTTAAAATGCTCAGTAACACCTTTCATTTGATACCCATATCGTACAAACAAATTCTAGAGTCAGCCCTGGTCCACCTTTATGGCGATATCCCTAAATGGCATCCATCCATAGAACTATGGCCTACTCTCTCATACAACCACATTCCAGGGTTACCCTAGGTTCATTTTCCTAGATGGTGATTTTCCTTATTTTGTCTCCATAGCTCTCAACTGAGTATGTAATGTTCGGTTACACCCGAACTTAGCCTTCCTTACTTGTTAATATTTATATGGGACATTCCATGCAAATTGATTTCGCAAAAATTTGGCAATTCCTACAAAACGGCATGGAGTGCTTCATATAATGTTATTATTAGGTGCGTTTTTTGTAACTGTACATAGTAGTGGTGCATATTTTTTTCGATAGTGGTAAAATAGCGGAAACACGAACCTTTTGACTTTTTTGTTGACCAGCCCATTGTGAGACGTAACCCACACTTACCAACACTGCACTCACAGAGAAGATAGAGGATCTGGTAACCACAACCGGAAAACCACTTAAAGGTGTCACCGATTCGCCATTACCGATGTGGTGATATGCTATTTGCTCTTATGGTAATAAAACTTTCACCACTACCGATCTGGGCATGCGCTGCTTAACACTATTATTGACAAAAGGTTCGTGTTTCCGCTATTTTACCACTACCGAAAAAATATACACCACTACTATGTACAGTTACAAAAAACGCACCTAATAATAACATTATATGAAGCACTCCATGCCGTTTTGTAGGAATGGTCAAATTTATGCGAAATCTATTTGCATGGAATGCCCCATAAAAATATTCAAAATACCAGGCGCAATATGCCTCCGAGGTGATTTAGGTCGAGCTTCTCTTTCAATTTGCTTCATGCTACTTTTCAATGCTTAATACAATTTGGTGTGACGGGACCTACATGTTTTATGCCGACTCCGAACGGCTTCTGCAAGGCAGATGAGTTTTCCCTACGACACTTTTCATGGCATATATATACATAAATTTGATACAGTTGAGAACTATCTCTATCAGGGAACCATCGCAATATAAAGTTTTATAGCTTCACAGTTTCCGCAACCCCATTGTTAACCTCGCCTATCTGATAGTTTTGTTCTTGGAAGATCGTCGATCTTTTTTATACTCAGCTGAGCAGAGCTCACAGAGTATATTAATTTTGTTCGCATAACGGTAGCCCGTACCGGCATAAACTAATCGGGATTGATATAGACTTCTATATATCAAAATGATCTGGGCGAAAAAAGAAATTCATTAAGCCATGTCCGTCCGCCCGTCTGCCCGTAAGCACGATAACTTGAGTAAATTTTGAGGCATCTCAATGAAATTTGGTATGTAAGCTCCTGGGCACTCATCGCAGATCGCTATTTAAAGTCAACGATATCGGACTATAACCACGTCCACTTTTTCGATATCGAAAATTGCGAAAAACCGAAAAAGGGCGATAATTCATTACCAAAGACGGATAAAGCGATGAAACTTGGTAGGTGGGCGTGGCATCGCCCATTTAAAAGAAGGTAATTTAAAAAGACTGTAAGCTGTAATTTGGCAGTCGTTGAAGATATCATGAGGAAATTTGGCAGGAACGTTACTCCTATTACTATATGTGTTCTGAATAAAAATTAGCAAAATCGGATGACAAACATGCCCACTTTAGAAAAAAAATGTACAGTAAACTTTTAACAATAAATATAATATCTTTACAGTATAGTTATAAGTAAATTATGTCAACATTAAACTCCAACATTTGTCGCCAAAGCTCTCAGCTGAGTATGCAATGTTCGGTTACACCCGAACTTAGCCTGCCTTACTTGTTGTCTATAGTTTCGATAGTAGTTTTTTGAGGAAAAGGTCTTTAAGTTTACTTTCAACTTCTTGCATTTATAGAAGTATATTCCTTCTTCTATCTTTTCGTTGGATTGGCTGATCCGTACCAAATTTTAATAGAATTCAAGTCATGCTACATGTTATTTTCGAAACGTACTATTTCGGATTTTCGTTGCTGCTGTAACTGCAAAAACACACCCTGTAGGTTTTGATATGTAAGCGGTACGAGCCCGATTTCCACAGGAGCGATTTCTTTGACTTCCCGAACTTTCGAGTCGCCTTACTCCGTCTATCTTGTAATATTTTGAGGCATTGAGACGTGCATATGTATATTGTAACGAATTTAGTGAAATTCCGCTTATTTCCAACCTTCTGCAAACGTTCGAATCGCTAAACTGTTGAATAAATAACTCCAATATTCAATAATGCAAAAATGGTCTTTATTAGATTACTTTGAAAGTACGTCACAATAACACTTAACTTCACAACCAATAGCGTGCTTAAATCAAAAGTGATGAGTCATGCCTCAGCTTGATTGCTTTTATACTCTCGGTTTCCTCGTTCACGCATTTCTCCTAAGGTCTAGTAATTTCGTGAACTTCATGCTATATACATGTATATTTGTAGTTTGTATCCATATGCGTGTGTATATGTGAGTACTACTTCGGCTCATGATGACATGCGTTTGTGAGTATCTCTCTGCTGCCTTGTATGTATGTATGTGTGTAGATGATGATTGATTTGTTTACGTACATACTGCCTAGTATCGGCTTAGTGATGGTAGTATCGCTTAGTGATAATAATATTCGTCACAATATATATTAGGATGGGCCCTACAAATCAAATACATTTTTTTCTAGTCAACCTCTTAATCGATGATAGTAGAAAACAGCGTTTATTTGGTCATAAGAAGCACCCTACTGGCGGAGAAGGTTCAATATGGTCATATTAAATATTTCCTGAGATGGACGCGCTCCCCAAAACCTTCGGATAGTGTCTTTATCGCTGCAACAGCAACAACAGATTAACTTCAGCGTAAAAATCAAACGAAGAATCACTTTTGGCCCGAAGTGATACCTTGAACCGCGGAGATACTTGATAAGCTTAAAAGTATCTTATACCAACTGTCCTGATATATGACTCGGACGGTATCGGGAGATGATGGACTGAACCTTCAAGTATTCGAGAAAACGATCTCCGGGAGAACTATGGTCCTTCCCGTGATGCCAACTGCTTGTATCTAAGGAGGTTTAATGAAGAGGTTTACCCAAGCATGATCATAGTGCAACGAATAAAATTCCAAAGCCTTTATGTCTAAGCTTTGGTTATTCGACGGGCGAATATTTTTTTGTTATTTTTATGGACTGTATGTTATGTTATTATTTTTTAGAGGGAGGTCGCTATGTGCCTATTACACCCTGTATGTATTCATTGGGGGCTTTGGAAACCCCCGCTTTGGGATAAAAATTTAAACTAGGTGTTTAGAATATTTCACTAACCAGTTGAGAATTACAAGCACACTCAATGGCTAATGAAACAGACAACGAAAAATGTTCATAGTTTAAGTCACTTAAACACTTCATGACGCTGTTAACGCGATTGAAATCATAAGCTTAACCAGAGAAAATTCTTAATAGAAAACTTTATCATTTTCAAACGTGTGACTGAAGCAAAAAAACAATGAGATATCAAAAAATCATGCGATTAATCTCCAAAGAGAGTAATCTGCGATTGATCTCTTTTGTCTTCATTGGTGTATAATTGATCCCCTCTAGTCCCTTTTGGATACAGTTGGGATAAGTCAGTTTGAAACTAATGTATAAACTTTTAAGAAACAATGAAAAAAAAAACACGAAACGAAATGGGGAAAATAAAAAAAAAAGTGTGGTATTGAAACAAATTATTTCATAAATATCCGGAGCCGCATACCGATTTGTTTTTTTATATTTTTCTACAATACCGATACGAAAAATAATATAAAGATATTGTATTAAGGTTTAAAAAAAAAAAAATCAAATCGGTAAGAATCCTAAGTAGAAAGAGGACTTATCCGAAAGTACTGATAGGCGAGGAAGGCGTATCTGTCCAATAGCACCCGTAGGGGTATGAAGAGGATCTGCCCGACATCACCCATCGGGGTACAAAGGGTATAAATCAGAGTAGAAAAGGATCTGTCCGCCAGTGCCCGCTCAGGTGTTCTACGCCAATTTATTGTAAAAAAAATTAAAACTTAAGTTACTTATTAGAGCATTTAACAAACTACTTCGGAATTATTTTAACGAGTAACATTACCGTAATAAAAATACTGAATTTATTTAGTTGGTTACTTCAACCGCAAATGAAACTAAAACAATTACAATTATTGTTTTATTATTATTATTATTATTAAGACACAAGTAAGACAGAGTCTTTTAACGTGCCACATTTAAGGGATAAAGGAGAACATAGAGAAAGAAGGAAAGAAAGAAAGAAAGGGTGTATTCAATATTTTTAGGTATACATGCAGAACTTCAGTGATATCATATTTTGAGTTTTGAATAATAATGGTATAAAAGTAGCATTCGGAAGTATCTGATAATCACAATTGTGAAACACCCTGTTAAATTTAAGATTGGGATTGAATAGCCAGTTTGAATTGCCGTGGATTTGCTACCATTTTTAATTTGTTAGGCAGTGAGTTCCACAACTGAATGGCTCTAACGAAAAACATTCTTGAGGTAGCCGAATATTTAAAGTGTGGTACTATAAGATTGCATGTTCTAGTTGAGTGTGCAAAAGTTAATTTTGAGAAGAGATAACTCGGACAATGGGTATGGATTAGCTTATGTATAAATAACAATAAACGGCGTTCAAAAAATTTTGATAAACTGCAACCAAGAATTTGTACGGATAGTTCGGATATATGGTCATATTTTCTTTTTAGGTGTACATATCTAGCTGCATTGTTTATTAGTAATTGTAATTTATTCATGGAACCCTTATCAAGGCACCCCTATACTAGTTCTTGATATGAGATTATGGGCACTAATAGAGTCTTAACAAGTTTTAGCTTAATATCCAGAGGGATATAAGCTGCGGTTCTCCAAAGATGTCTTAATACAGAATACGACTTAGAAATTGTTGCATTTATATGATCAACACATGCGAGGGAGGTATTCAACCTAAAGCCTAGGGTTTTAAAAGAATTCTCATATTTTATAGTTGTACCGTTCAGTCTAATAGGAGAAACATCATCCATGCTATATGAACAACGAGATAGGGCAATAGCTTGTGTCTTGGACGCATTAAGGTTAAGCCTATTATGCTTCGACTATAAATAAATTGATTCCAGATCTTCGTTTATTCTGAACACCAAATCCTCTCTATGCCCCAGCGGTGCGGATAGATATATTTGTGCATCATCAGCGTAAAGATGAATAGAAACATTTTTACAGCACTTAACAATGTCGTTGATGTATAGACTAAATAAAATGGGACCAAGAATAGATCCTTGGGGTACCCCAGCTGTAATTGGCACCAAATCAGAGCAGCTATTTTTTAGTACTACCTTTTGCCATCTGTTCGTAAGATAGCTTGCAATCAACCCAACTGCATCGTGGTTAAATCCAAAGTACGCGTAAAGTTTTTGCAAAAGAATCTTATGACAAATAGTATCAAAAGCCTTAGAAAAGTCTAATAATGTAAGAATAGTAAGATCTCCTTGGTCAAAGAATGGTCTAATATCTTCCATCACCTTCAACACGGCTGTTAAACAGCTATACCCCTTTCGATAAGCGGACTGATACTCAGAAAGGAGTCCGCTCTCTGATAGATACCCTCTCATTTGATTTAAAATTAATCTTTCAAAAACCTTTGATAATGCCGGTAAAATGCTGATTGGTCGAAAATCATATGGTTGAGTTGCATTATATTTTTTAGCAACAGGTGTTATATTAGCTACTTTCCAAATGTCAGGGAACCTTGAAGTTGTCAATGAAAAATTTAATATGTGAGTAAATGGGCCAATAATATAGGGCAGAATTAACTTTATAAACTTTAAACTGATACTGTCCTCACCTACCGCATTTGATTTAACTGAAAGTATACACGGTATAACTTCAGATTCACTAACATTTTTAAAGCTAAATTTAATATCGCTATGAAAAACAAGTTCACAATTCTGTTCAAATCGAGCGCTATCAACAGGCATCTTTATTGAAAAATATTCGTTCATATCGTCAGGATCCACCATACACTCTGACTTCATTTCCGATTTTACCCCGAGACTTCTTAGATTGTTCCACAGCAGTTTTGAAGGAAGCTTGACGTTGAGTTTGCTCTGGAAGTAAGATTTCTTTGCTCTGCGGGTTGCTTCAGTAGCTCTGTTACGCATTAGTTTGAACATTGTCCAATTCTCCTCAGTTCTGTCTTTTTACCAAGCAGAGTAACACCTGTGCCTCGCATTTATGGCTTTACGTACCCCCGTAGTGAACCATGGCTGCTTATTTTTACTTATTTTTATTTTCTTTAAAGGGACGTATTTATAATATAAAAAAAAAAAAAAAAACAAAAAAAAAAAAAACAGTTAACGTCATAAAATCTATGCCCCTACCAAATTTCAAAAGGATTGGTTAATTTTTGTTCGACTTATGGCGTTAAAAGTATCCTAGACAAATTAAATGAAAAAGGGCGGAGCCACGCCCATTTTGAAATTTTATTTTATTTTTGTATTTTGTTGCACCATATCATTACTGGAGTTGAATGTTGACATAATTTACTTATATATTGTAAAGATATTAAATTTTTTGTTAAAATTTTACTTTAAAATTTTTTTTTTTTTAAAGTGGGCGTGGTCCTTCTCCGATTTTGCTAATTTTTATTAGGCGTACATATAGTAATAGAAGTAACGTTTCTGCCAAATTTCATCATGATATCTTCAACGACTGCCAAATTACAGCTTGCAAAACTTTTAAGTTACCTTCTTTTAAAAGTGGGCGGTGCCACGCCCATTGTCCAAAATTTTACTAATTTTCTATTCTGCGTCATAAGTTCAACTTATCTACCAAGTTTTGTCGCTTTAGCTGTCGTTTGTAATGAATTATCGCACTTTTTCGGTTTTTCGAAATTTTCGATATCGAAAAAGTGGGCGTGGTTATAGTCCGATATCGTTCATTTTAAATAGCGATCTGAGATGAGTGCTCAGGAACCTACATACCAAATTTGATCAAGATACCTCAAAATTTACTCAAGTTATCGTGTTAACGGACCGTCGGACGGACGGACGGACATGGCTCAATCAAATTTGTTTTCGATCCTGATTATTTTGATATATGGAAGTCTATATCTATCTCGATTCCTTTATATATGTACAACCAACCGTTATCCAATCAAACTTAATATACTCTGTGAGCTCTGCTCAACTGAGTATAAAAATAAAAAGAACATCAAGTTGCGCTGCTCATAAGAGAATCCACATCAGTTTTGGTGCATACAAATTTCGGCTCTTCATTGCGTTTTAAGCGTACAGAAATCTTTCCTTGAATTGAGAACACAGAGAACAATTTCTTTTTTCTTCTAAGCTCACAAGCATAAGTCATAACTTCTCTGAGCATCTTAGGCAAGCTTTCATGTAGGTTAACACTGCCAAAACCCGGTTGGTCAATGTCCGATAGTACAAGTGACCTCTTATTTGTCTTGCAAAAACTAGCTGTTGCTCTTAGTAGTTTGGTACGTTCATATGCAGAGAGCAATTTCACTACAATTGGTGAATAGTTGTTGTTACCCTTTTGCAGTTTGCTTTTAACATTTTTCATGCGGAACGCATCGCGTAGTGGGGGTGCTTTGCATTGCACACGACTGCAGATTTTTGCAAAAATATCCGACACATTCTCATCAACAGCTTGTGGAATGCCGTTTATAATTATGTCGGTGGCGACTGCGCTGCTTTCGATTTCACCGAGTTGAGCGCGAATAGCGGCTATATCGCTATTTAAGGTGACAATATCGGCACATGTGCTCTCAACTTCAGTTACTCTCTTCTGCATCTCCCCTATGTTACGCTTCAAATTCACTGTTTCAGCAGATAACTCACCAAATCTTTGCATCAGCCTTTCCTCGGTACTCTTCGCTACTGCAGTTAACTCTTTTTATACTCAGTTGAGCAGAGCTCACAGAGTATATTAAGTTTGATTGGATAACGGTTGGTTGTACATATATAAAGGAATCGAGATAGATATAGACTTCTATATATCAAAATAATCAGGAACGAAAAAAAATTTGATTGAGCCATGTCCGTCCGTCCGTCCGTCCGTCCGTCCGTCCGTTAACACGATAACTTGAGTAAATTTTGAGGTATCTTGATGAAATTTGGTATGCAGGTTCCTGAGTACACATCTCAGATCGCTATTTAAAATGAACGATATCAGACTATAACCACGCCCACTTTTTCGATATCGAAAATTTCGAAAAACCGAAAAAGTGCGATAATTCATTACAAAAGACAGCTAAAGCGACGAAACTTGGTAGATGAGTTGAACTTATGACGCAGAATAGAAAATTAGTAAAATTTTGGACAATGGGCGTGGCACCGCCCACTTTTAAAAGAAGGTAATTTAAAAGTTTTGCAAGCTGTAATTTGGCAGTCGTTGAAGATATCTTGATGAAATTTGGCAGGAACGTTACTTCTATTACTATATGTACGCCTAATAAAAATTAGCAAAATCGGAGAAGGACCACTTTTTTTAAGTAAAATTTTAACAAAAAATTTAATATCTTTACAGTATATAAGTAAATTATGTCAAAATTCAACTCCAGTAATGATATGGTGCAACAAAATACAAAAATAAAAGAAAATTTCAAAATGGGCGTGGCTCCGCCCTTTTTCATTTAATTTGTCTAGGATACTTTTAACGCCATAAGTCGAACAAAAATTAACCAATCCTTTTGAAATTTGGTAGGGGCATAGATTTTATGACATTAACTGTTTTCTGTGAAAATGGGCGAAATCGGTTGATGCCACGCCCAGTTTTTATACACAGGCGTCCGTCTGTCCTTCCGCATGGCCGTTAACACGATAATTTGGGCAAAAATCGACATATCTTTAATGAACTTAGTTCACGTGCTTACTTGAACTCACTTTATCTTGGTATGAAAAACGAACGAAATCCGACTATGACCACGCCCACTTTTTCGATATCGAAAATTACAAAAAATGAAAAAATGCCATAATTCTATACCAAATACGAAAAAAAGCATGAAACATGGTAAGGTAATTGGATTGTTTTATTGACGCGAAATATAACTTTAGAAAAAATTTTATAAAATGGTTGTGACACCTACCATATTAAGTAGAAGAAAATGAAAAAGTTCTACAGGGCGAAATAAAAAACCCTTAAAATCTTGGCAGGTATTACATATATAAATAAATTAGCTGTATCCAACAGATGATGTTCTGGGTCACCCTGGTCCACATTTTGGTCGATATCTGGAAAACGCCTTCACTCCACTCCCTTTTAAAACTCTCATTAATACCTTTAATTTGATACCCATATCGTACAAACTCATTCTAGAGTCACCCCTGGTCCACCTTTATGGCGATATCTCGAAAAGGCGTCCACCTATAGAACTAAGCCCCACGCCCTTTTAAAATACTCATTAACACCTTTCATTTGATACCCATATCGTAAAAACATATTCTAAAGTCACCCCTGGTCCACCTTTATGGCGATATCTCGAAAATGCGAACACCTATAGAACGAAGGCCCACTCCCTTTTAAAATACTCATTAACACCTTTCTTTTGATACCCATATTGTACAAACAAATTCTAGGGTCACCCCTGCTCCACCTTTATGGCGATATCTCGAAACGGCGTCCACATATGGAACTAAGGATTACTCCCTTTTAAAATACTCATAAACACCTTTCTTTTGATACCCATATTGTACAAACAAATTCTAGGGTTACCCCTGGTCCACCTTTATGGCGATATATCGAAACCGCGTCCACCTATGGAACTAAGGATTACTCCCTTTTAAAATACTCATTAACACCTTTCGTTTGATACCCATATCGTGCAAACGCGTTCTATAGTCACCCCTGGTCCACCTTTATGGCGATATCTCGAAAAGCGACCACCTATACAACAACCACCACTCCCTTTTAAAACCCTTATTAATACCTTTAATTTGATACCCATATTGTACAAACAAATTCTAGGGTCACCCCTGCTCCACCTTTATGGCGATATCTCGAAACGGCGTCCACATATGGAACTAAGGATTACTCCCTTTTAAAATACTCATAAACACCTTTCTTTTGATACCCATATTGTACAAACAAATTCTAGGGTTACCCCTGGTCCACCTTTATGGCGATATATCGAAACCGCGTCCACCTATGGAACTAAGGATTACTCCCTTTTAAAATACTCATTAACACCTTCCGTTTGATACCCATATCGTGCAAACGCGTTCTATAGTCACCCCTGGTCCACCTTTATGGCGATATCTCGAAAAGCGACCACCTATACAACAACCACCACTCCCTTTTAAAACCCTTATTAATACCTTTAATTTGATACCCATATCGTACAAACATATTCTAGAGTCACCCCTGGTCCACCTTTAGGGCGATATTTCGAAACGGCGTCCACCTATAGAACTAAAGCCCACTCCCTTTTAAAATACTCATTAACACCTTTCGTTTGATGCCCATATTGTACAAACAAATTCTAGGGTCACCCCTGGTCCACCTTATGGCGATATCTCGAAACGGCGTCCACCTATGGAACTAAGGATTACTCCCTTTTAAAATACTCATTAACACCTTTTTTTTGATACCCATATTGTACAAACAAATTCTAGGGTCACCCCTGGTCCACCTTTGTGGCGATATCTCGAAATGGCGTCCACCTATGGAACTAAGGATTACTCCCTTTTAAAATACTCATTAACACCTTTCATTTGAAACCCATATCGTACAAACGCATTCTAGAGTCAACCCTGATCCACCTTTATGGCTATATCCCTAAATGGCATCCACCTATAGATCTATGGCCCACTCCCTCATAAAATACTCTTTAACGCCTTTCATTTGATACACATTCCAGGGTTTCCCTCGGTTCATTTTCCTACATGGTTATTTTCCCTTATGTTGTCACCATAGCTCTCAACTGAGTATGTAATGTTCGGTTACACCCGAACTTAACCTTCCTTACTTGTTTAACAATGTTTTGCCTTTGCTGTTGCATTACTCTTTCCTCCATTGTCTTCATAACTGCAGTCAGCTCTTCAATAATGCTTTTTCTTTCCTCTTCCATCTCCTTCTCAATTGTATCAAATGTAATTGATGGCGTTTTGGGAGTTGTTGGAGAAACAGCTTTTCTTGATGGATTTTTGCGGTTAGACATTTTAATAAAATAACAAACGCCGTTCAGTTAAAGAAATGTAGCGCCACTTATGTAAGTATTTTTATGGAAAATTTTAACTTTAATAACGAAAATACGTGAGAAACTCAAGAGCGCGACACAAACACGTCTTACTCGTATGACATCACTCTTTATTTTAAAATAAATTACATCGGTGAGTATCATTCTATTACCATTGAGGTCAAAAATGCATCTCGTTCCTATTTGCCTCCTTATTGATACCTAAAGGGACTAGTATTCATATGTTCCCATATGGGTACAAAGGGGGTTGGTCCTATCGATCCCTTTCGGGTATAAATGGCTACAATTAGTCTCTTTATAGGACATGCTCAAACAAAAGGGAGGAGTTCAACTCATACAAAGAGATCAAAACTGGCATTGGTCGCATATTTCTTTGCGACTCATCCCGGATTCATCCTAGACTAATCGCATTTTTTGAAGGGATATATATTTATAAGACCATAAGTATCTACATACTAGAGATATACGCCGCCGATAAACGCTGCCGCCGCCGCCGCCGATTAGGGTCGTTTTTCGCACACCGCCGCCGAATGTCAAAAATATCGGCGCGGCGGCGGCGGCGGCGTCCGGCGCGTTACTATATTTTCTACTCGTTCGAAAATTGGTCGGATATGGTCGAAAGTGGTGTCAACGGATGTGCATCACTGCCAGTTATAAGAAACTAATTGCGAAATTTAAATCTTTCTAACTGTTCAAAAGTTATTTAAAAAAAAAACAGGCGCTTTCGATGTCAGCTTAACACGGACTTTGCATCACCCAATTCACCAAGTTATTAAAACAAAACACTAATAGAAAAGTTATATATCTAATAAATTTATATGCCTACTTTGTATATATTTTTTTTTAAATTAATAATGAAAAATGAAAATAAAATGACCCAAGGCGAACATGTTTTCAAATTGTCCTCAAGTTGCTAAAAAAAGCAAATTAACCAAAAAAGGTGCCGATTTAAAAAAAAATTTATATTGCGATTGGCTGAAAGAATAAGCGAAATCAGTGACACAAAATTCTTTAGTAAGTTCTAGGGGCATACACACTCCTTTGAAATGATTCTTACCTTATACTTAAGTTGAGGATATATGTACGTATAAGGGTTTGAAAAATCGCTTTATTTACGAAACTATACAATAGCGTCTGAAATTTTAATTTTGATTTTCACACTTCATCCTTCAACACCCAAGTCTCCCGGTTTGACATGTCCTAAAGTTGGCGGTCCTATCCAAAACTAGTCCTTTGGAGTGAATCACATTGATGATAGCCTATCAACCAAGTTTAAATATCACCTACACGTTACGGCTCCTTTTACAAATGTGAATATGTAGGCACATATATTTACCAGGTGAGGCTTTGTCCTTCGCAAGAACACTCAAAGTGGAGAAGGAAATCTTTCCCAAGACAGCCGAACTAAGGACCGTGTGTTCTACTACCCTAACGTAGTGGACAGTCGACCTAGTCGGAAAACTGAAGCTACGCGGTCATCCATAATGAGCTCTTATATCAGAAGGCCGGAAAACAGAAGTTAACATCTTTCAACTTAAAATCGGTCGACTTTCATTCTAAAATATCGTTTTGATTTAACGAAGGCTACTGAAATCAATGTTGTGAACACAAACGTCTGCAAATTTTGGTCTACATTTTTAAAATTTTATCCAGGGTCCTTGTAAAATTTTAATTATGTAGATGCGCCGAATATTATACGATTTTCACCCATTACGCAATGACATCCACTTAGACTGCTTATGATTTCGAGGGCGGCATCTTTGGCCGAATAGTCACTCCCTAACGTTTCAAGGTGTTTCTCTGGTGTAGCGCGGCAGCATAGCGCGACAAAAGCATCCGTTGGAAAGTATTTGGAGCTACACCTAGAGGTTCTAGGAAAGTGACGTCAACGAAGGTATGAGTTCGAAGTCGCAGTCCTATAGTTTCTGTGCTGGTATATGGTGTGAGGGTCAGGAGGCGTGGTAGAGACTGGTGGTCGGGATTGCTACTGTTCGCACATTGGGAATAGCTCTTAAAAACAGCCGAAACAACTGGAGGCGCCCTGTACCACGAGAGTTATGAGTATTAAAATACCATTAATAGCAACCGTAAGTCGCTTTTGTGCGTCGCCGCCAAGGAGCCACAAATGATATAAAGGAATTGTGTTCGCGACGATTATTAGGAGTTAACCTTAGGTGAAACTACGCATTGCACGAGATATACAGACAAAAGTGTGACTATTTTATGTATCTCTATACCTTTTCAGCCGACGTAGCAGTACCAATTCCAAAGACAGGGGTTAGGTACGAAGCCTCTCTGGAGTGAGCGAACGAGGGACAATCCCTCAGCAAGGAGCTACTCCTGAAAATTTTTGAACGGTCTGCGAGATCTTGAGGCAAAAACCCCGGATCTATCCGAAATGGCCAACACGTTGATTTCCTTAAATACATACAAACAAAATCTTTCCTAAATATTATTTTTTTAAATAGAAAAATCAAGCTTTTTAAAGTTAGAACACCGGCGTAAGACGGCGCGCCGCCCACGCCGCCGCCGCCGATAAAGTGATCGGCGTAAACTTCTACTAAATACATACATATGTGTTTGACTTTGCAGTTATATTCATGGCTCTACATAAATTACTTGCTATATGGCAAGTAGTTCCGCCTAACAATTGCTGCATTTACATACCTTCAATCGATACAATTTCAATAAATCTATATAATTATATATACATCAATACATAAGTACAAACACATATTATCAAGTTGAATGGCGCCCATTTGTGTTGTGAAGGTGACATTCCATTATAAAAAATGCATAACCATTTTATTTGTTTTACTTATAAAAGTGGCACAGAACTTGACATTGAAACTTTCTTTCGTTTTCTTTTCCTTTCACCTTTATATATTTGAAGAATAATTATATATTGAATGAATAGCAAAAGCTAAAGTATTAGATTATTGGTAAGCTACATTCATACTAACAAACTAAGTGAAATAGAAGATACTCTGTTTCGATTTTTTTCATTGTGCTTTGTTTAAAATTTGTTTGATTTTCAAACACAGGTTGTGTGTACTTTTTATGCTCCTACACTTGGAATACAATTCAGCCACTTTTTGAAAGGGTCCACCATTACTCCTAATCTCAAAAGGTGTACTGCAAATTATCTGTCTGGTAGTCAGGCAACGGTGCAATTCAGGAACGTAACATCTGTACCCAGAATAATTAAACAAGTGGTGACACAGTGTGGTGTCCTATCCCCATGTTTG
Organism: Eurosta solidaginis; assembly: GCF_040869045.1. Lineage (NCBI taxonomy): Eukaryota > Metazoa > Arthropoda > Insecta > Diptera > Tephritidae > Eurosta > Eurosta solidaginis. The sequence continues at coordinate 58,250,902 of NC_090322.1, read as the reverse complement.
TTTAACTTCGACATATCGAAGCTCCCTTCGCCACCTAAAGGAGTTGGCATTGCATCGCGAAACCTGACATCATCACCGACCATATCATCGGCGACCTTACTTACAACATGGTCATGGCAAATGTCGACCATATTGGACATCTACGTCGATGGCATTACGCTATCGACTGTCTTACACCCAAAGATACTGAGCCTGTCCAAACAGCGCTCTCAGAATCGCTACGGGCTGTCTTCTTATGAAATGCTGAACAAACAGTTTCTGCTGAATACCCAGAAACCTGGGCATCCCAACAGATATCGGATTTTAAGTCATCTGCGCAAGCATTATGAGGAAATAAGTCATCTGAGAACTCAGTCGTATGCAGCAAAAATGAACAAAGGCAGGAATTGTCCGACGAAACCCGTTCTTAAAGTAAAACTCGCAGTAGAGGAAAGCAACCTCACCAGAGAGATGTAGCTCTACTTCGATCTGGACACTGTAACAGGTTAAACTCTTATCTAGCCAGAACTAACACCGACATACATGTTTGCCATGTGACCCCACATGACACCAACCATCTTTTCAATTGATACACTCTTTTCTCCTTTCACCCTTTTTTCTCTGGTTTACCACTGTCGAAACTGCGAATTTCCTCGGACTGCCGTTAGAGGATATTAATAACAATTTGTGAGTACTCGAACCTATTGGATGGGGCGAAGCACTGCTACAACACAAACAACAACGTTTTTCCGTATGACGGGTTTTTTATTGCCGAAATATATATATAACATTTATATGTCAGTCTACAAATTAAACAATTATACAGACCAAATATAGACACTTAATTTACAGATATAATGTACGATATAAATAACATATGCAATCATCAATTTCAAAATAACATTTAAACAGCATTTAATTAAACGTTTTACAATTTCAAATTCTAAACTTAGAAGTAAGCAGAAGTGAAATGATGTAAATGAATTCTTATAAGTATCTCAAAAAGACCTCACACAAAGTACTCATGAAGGAGCTGTTTGCCCAGTAGGGGGCACACGTGAACTTATGAAATTGGCAACAATAGAGCAAATTAATAGTAGACAAAATTTATACAGAATAAATTTGAAAACATATATATAAAAATTATGATAAAATCACAATTTTGCAAACAAGTTTCCAATAACTAGTACTTTCATATTTGAAATAGGGGGTTGAACAGTATTATCACATTTAAGCGTTCTTTGCTTCATTTAAAATTACAAATTTATTGTGGTCGAAAGATATTTTTAATACCAAGAAACGAGTCACAGGCGTCGAAATTTTGACAGTGTTTATTAAAATCATTACATAAACAGCGAAGTGGTTCGTGCGTTTCATAATTCGATCTACATGTAGCTACAAAAGTTGAGTGAAAATGTTTAGATGGCCTAATTGGAACATTAAGCTTGATTTCACCAAGCAAAAATGGACTATTTATCGACCCTCTTATTAGTTTTACTATAAATAAGACCCCAAGCATCTCCCTGCGGCTCTGTAACGTGGGCAACTGTAGTAGTTTTAACCGGTTGCAGTAGGGGGGAAGATTTTTGGAAGGATTCCATGGGATCATGGTAAGTGTTTTAAAGCAAAAAAAAAATATTGTTTCTGGACCCGTTCCTGCTTGTCAGAATGAACCTGATAACGTGGATTCCAAATTATTGAAGCGTATTCCAAAATAGGCCTGACCAGTGATAAAAAAAGAGTAGAGAGCCTAGATCAATAAAGTTAGTGACTTGCTTGATTATATAATTGCCAATAGTATAATCATGGGATTGGAAAGACCTCCTTGTAAAACACATGAACTTACACTTAGGAAGGCTAAGTGACATGGCGTTTACATTACACCGATCAACTAGACTATTCAGATCCGCCTGAAGAAATTCCCTATAAGCGAATAGGCATTAAAAGTTTGACATCATCAGCGTACATCAACGGCTTGCAGCACTTCAAAACACTTGGAAGGTCATAAATGAACAACAGGAACAAAACTGGACCAAGGTGGCTGCATTGTGGAACACCAGAAGTTACGTTTATGAACCGAGACCAGCAATTATTAAATATAACTGTTTGTTTTCTTTCCTTCAAATAAGAATAAACCCAAGAGAGTAACAATGGAGGAAATACTAACCGATCAAGTTTGAATAAAAGTATGGAATGAGAAACTTTATCAAATGCCTTACTAAAATCAGTATAAATAACATCAATTTCACAATTAGTCTTAAAACTGTTGGATACAATGGTTGTAAACTCAAGCAAGTTGGACACCGTAGACTTACCCTTGCAAAAGCCATGTTGTGAAAAATCAACTAATGCAGATACTCTAAAAGCAAATTGTTGTGTGATTATCGATTCAAGTAGCTTACGAATAGTGTAGAGTTTAGCTATTCCTTGTAATTTATAACACATGTACTACTTCCATTTATGCAGTGGTATTATGAATGATTCTTTCCACTTCTTGGGAAATATCCCTTGCTTCAGGGAGGCATTGAACAAACAGGCTAGAGGTCGATATAAGTATCGAGCACAAGATTTCAGCACAACTGACGGAATTTGTTCCGGACCACTAGAGCAAGAATTTTTAAAATTTTCCAGATGAGTTCAAACATCATCAGTACATATATATGCGACTGCCTGCGAATTCAGGAGAGACAATCTGAAAGTATAATTCGATGGCGGGTAATCAGAGGTGTTTGAATAATTAGATTCGAAGAAATCCGCAAACATATTAGCAATTTCGAAGCTATCGTTGGAAATCCCATCATTTAGCTTCATTGTAGATGGAAACCCTTTTATCTTCCTTTTCGAATTCACGAAGCTATAAAACGACTTAGGATTGTTAAAAATTTGGCTCTTAATCCTACAGATCCTGAGCAACTTCTATTTAACATTTTATATTTGTAACGTAAAATTGAGTAGGCGGCATAGGAAGTCATTGATTTTTCAAGCGCTTCAATTCAATAATTTATATCGGTAGTTTGCTTTGTGGGTGTACGCTTTGCGTTGATGCTTTGACAGTGCCATAAGATAACAATGAAACACCTTGCCGCTTTGTTTGATTTAAAGTGGCCAAAGCGTTTATGTAAACCCGCCTTATGAGTCTTAACCAAATTTTTAAAGCTATACTACACGCTGTTCCAAATCGAAGCTCCCACGTGGGAGACCTACATTGCGTATGAGTAACATTTACTGCCATTTGGATAATTCTATTGAAAATCGTTAATCTTTTGCAACCCTAATATATATACATATATACACATAAACACTTACCGAGTATGGCACGCAAATGTCCCTCCAATGTTTGCAAAATTGTTTGTTTTATCTCCTTAACGCTCTTGCCCAGAAATTGTTCGCTAGCGGTGCCCAATAATTCGTCAGCCTGATGATGAAAATAATAGACGTTCATCATCTGCTCATGTGGCAGAATGTTGTTGATGTTGTAATTGTTGTTTTTGAAGTTGAAGGAAGATGAATGAATGAGAGTGTCGGTTGATTGTTTGTTTAATTTTTGGTATTATTTTTTGATTGATTGGTATTTATTTTTTTTTTGTTGTTTTGTTGGTTGTAATAGATGATGATGATGATATTTTTTAGATGGTTGATGTATTTTTTTTTTTATTTTTAATTTGGTTGTTTTTAAAATTTTGTTGGTAATGGCAAAAGAGAGAGAAGAAAAAAGAAAAAAATACATTTAAAAGCCGAAAAACTTTAACTTTTGAAAGAAAAACAACAAGTCACAAATACAACAATGAATTGATTACACTGAGTTCAAATTGTTAAATATTTGTATGAGTACTTAGATTAAATTCCATTAGGAAATGAGAAGTCGTGAGACAAACAAATGAGAGTTTTACAAATGATCTGGTAGTGAAATGATTTAACAAAAAAAAAAAAAACGCATAATAATGGCCCACATTGAAGTACACTAATAAACACAACAATAAAACATGATTGCAACATTCATACATACATTAGAGTGACCATGGTGAAACAACAAGAAAATAAATGTTTCAGATTGGCAAACTTTATTCGCTTATTCTTTTTCATTTCCCTTCTTCATTAAATTCACTATCCCGCTCCGTTTTTGTAATCCCCACTCGACGCTCTTGGTTTGTAGCTGCTAGCTTGACGAGCACAGTAAGGTCGGCCGGGTATACTTCGCTACCTTCCCCATTCTATATGACAATTGTGTAGTACCCACTGAGAATTCTTAGCTTCGCTTAGCTTATATTAATAAGTTTGGTTGAAACTCTCGTTGTTAGAAGTATAAACAGTATGGCTTGTCCTTGCTCTGGGCAATCAATCTAGTGTTGTCTGAATTGCTTTGTTTGCCAGTTATTTATGGTTTTCCTAGCCATTGTGAGTCCACAGAAGGGCTCTGGACCAGAATGCTGTTATGGCACCTGCTTGGCTAGGTTGTATCCCTGTTCATTGTCTGCATGTCGCTGATCCACAGGAACACATCGTGACAAAACAATATTTTTGGTTCCCCAATCATTTTGGGCTGCAATGAATTCATCCACTAGCTAAGAAGTTATTATGTAAGACTGCAACGCACGTAAGGTTGCCTGGCTGTCTGACATAAGGAGGATATTTCTGGAGGATAAGCATCTTCTTAGAGATTCTCTGCCGCAAACCTCTATTGCATGGGCCAAGCAACAAACAGAATGTGATCAACGACTTCTCTTGTCCTCGACACTAAAACTACAGTTGGGGCTTACGTGATAGCCTTTAGAATCTTGCCATTGCCGAAATTTGGAAAATATTAAGAATTGTACCCTAATGAAAATTAAGAAGCCAACTGTATAAGCAGAGTCATACCGAGCTCCTTTGAAGGGAGTCGAAAGAAACTAGCGGGTTGAACAGGGTTGGACCATAGGGATGTTGCTGTTAGAGGCGTACGTTCCACATTTGAATGGAAAAGATGGTTGTAGTCATGTTGGGACACATCGAAAGCAGGACATACATGACGTATATCGGGTTGATTATGGACAGCTAAAAGTTTAAGCTATTTAGAAAGAAATTGAGCCAAAGTGACTCGTGTCTCCCTAATATGTTTTCTCCTTCTGCAAGCGTTGGATAATGTATATTGATAACGGGGTTCACCAGGCGCGACCTAGCGGAGGTATTTACCGACTTAGTGTGTATTAGGCTAAGGGCTTATCTGAATCAAACGATGCTGGATACCAAACTGGAAAATCAAATCTAAAACCAGGACCTCTGTTAAAAAATACCTCCATACACTTGAAAACTACTAGAAGTTTTCTACTCTACTTGCACTTCTAGATCTGATACCTATATGCCAATATGTGCGCACGGTAGGAAAGACTTGAAGGGATTTACAAGGTATGATCGAACAATGTGCAATTGCACATAACTGAAAAGCTTTCCTTCCTAAGGTAATTAGATTAAAAAACAATAAGGCCATGGGCGCTGATGGATTGCCTGCAGAACTTTTTAAATCAGGCGGCGAAGAGTTGGTGGGACGCATGCATCAACTTCCATGCAAAATATGGTCGGACGAATTCATGCCCGACGATTGGTATCTAAGTGTTCTTTGCCCAGTACACAAGAATGGGAATCCTGCAAACTACGCCAACTATTGCGAAATCAGTCTTTTTAGTGTCGCGTTTAAGGTCCTGTGAAATGAATTGTGCAAAAGATTGAAGCCCACTGTGATTCGGCTGATGGGACCTTATCAGTGCGGCTTCAGACCTGGTAAATACAATATCGACCAGATACGCCAAACTTTAGAAAAAAACCCGCGAAAAAATTGTTGACACACAAAACCTTTTTGTCGATTTTAAAGTCGCTTTCGACAGCACGAAAAGAAGCTGCCGCTATGCCTGAACTTGGTTTCCCCGCAAAACGTATACGGCTGTGCAAAATGACGTCGAGCAACACCATCAGCTCAGTCAGAGTCAGCGCAACCAAGCCACTGTTGGCAGCCATAATTTCAAAATAGTAAAAGGTTTCGTTTATTTGGAAACCAGCATTAACACAAACAGCAATATCAGCTGTGTAATCCACCGAAAAATCATTCTTGCCAATAAATGCTACTTTGGACAAGGTAGGCAATTGAAAAGTAAAGTCCTCGCTCGGCGAACGAAGATCATGCTCTACAAGTCGCTTGTCGTACCCGTTTTGATATACATACGGTGCAGTGGCATGGACCATGACAACATCAGATGACGCTCCGGCTAAAAAAGTATTTTTATCGGAACCCGCCTATGGAAGCAGAGAAAAATGGCGGCCCCACTCTGCTAGAAGGACCAGGTAGAAAGTGGTTTAAATGATCTAACCGATTGGTGTATGCTGGCCAAAAAAATAAGCAACTGGCAGCCTTGTTGGACGGCCATAAACGTTAAAGCGGCTAAGCGCCAATTAAGTAATAATTTCGGTTTGTTAAAAAAAGGCAATCCTCGTGCTATTTGACATGTTTATAACAAGCGTGTAGTAGTATTAGTAACACCGAATTCTAAAATCCAAAAAACTGTTAAAAATGTGTCCCTGCTATAAGCTAAAAAGTTCAGTTAGAGTACATCAAACCCACTAAAAATATAGTATAAAAAACTTTCATTTTGATGAAATGAGCATGAGTTACAAAACATATAAATTCACAATAAATAAATTTAAAAAAATAAGGAAAAAAAAAATAAAGATAAATAAACATACCTTAATATGATTAGAACTTTCATTAGATGTCATAAAAGTTTATTTTCAAATAAAAACTCGCCAACGGTCGTTCAACGATATGAAGATCCATAAAAAACGAAAATAAATTAGAGGTTAATATAGTATATAACAAAATTGAAATAAAAGTAGATATAAATATTTTTATATAATGAAATAACATAAAATTAATTCTTTTTACGTGATATCTATTTCAAACAAACATCTAATTAAGCAATTAGTAAGCGTTTACTGAGCTCAATTTCTCATACAAAGTACAAATTTCATTTATTAAAAATTTTAAATCTGGTCAGTTTTGCATTCTTTCTCGAAAATAATAATTTTTTCTTGTGTCGTTCAATTATCGGGAAATATAGTTCAGAGACTAATAAAGAAAGAGAACGTAGAATGGTCACGTGGTAGTGAAGAGTCCCTTGAAGCGCTTCGTATCCGGAAATAATGCAGAGGAGCCATGAGACTGCACTTACACTTCGATCAAGCAGCGGGTGGTGCTGGGTTTGATGACTGATACCGAAATGGAATGGCGGCGAAGACTTTTCTAAGTTTAAATGAACCAATATGGTTCATTTCCTGCAATGCTACAATTTCAAGTAGAGCGGCCGTGGAAAGGCTTAAAATAATATTCGACGAGTGCATAAGAATGAATCACGTACCCAATTCTTGCAAAAACTGCTCGTGACGTTTACCTACTAAAGGCGGGGAATGCTGATAGATGTATATATAAATTCAAACACACACAACATTCGTACACCAAAAGCAAATCGGTATACGACACACTGCATAAGGTCGTTGTAACATAGAGAAAGCGTTGGAATATAAGCAGTAGGAGTCTTCTTAGACTTTGCTGGGTCTTTTAAACATGTCTCCAAACAGGCGATAATGGAGGGTCTTAACAACACCTTTCACTCATTGGATATTTACAGCGATGTAAAGCCTTGTTCGGTGCACGGCCACACTAAAAAGAACATACCTCAAAAAACAAGTGGGGATATACAGGCTATCAATGCTTGGCATAATGAGAGACCTGAAAACAACCTCAACGGATGCGTAAACAACTATAACGAGTCTCAATGCATCCGGGCAGCTTGAGCGCAAGCCATACGGCCACAGTAGTACACCGTCAACAAATATTGGATCAGACTACTTAATTCCCTACCTGCGCGATTCTTAGAGATGCAATAAAGGTGAAAGGTTGGAGGGAGTAGGGTCTGCGGTATACTTCGCTAATCTGCTAATAAAAACCTGTCAGAACACTGTAGTCTTTTACAAGCGTAAGTAGTAGCCGTGACCAAAGCAGTTGAAACACTGGAGGAAAATAGTGTAAACTACAGCAGGGTCAATTTTTACATTGACATCCAAACAGCGATTATAGCAATTATAGAATGAATCCCTAAAAAGAATCAGGATAAGGAAAAGCTAGCTAAAGAGGGCGTATACTTCGAAGCTTGTACCGTAGACATCCTAATTATATTGTGCGAGAAAAAAAGGATAGAAATGGATAATATTGGCCAGGAAGGAAAAGCGTGGAACCAAGCGCGAGACTGAAAGTGTCGAAGATAATGTGCAGGTCTTGCAACCTTAGCCTAACAAAGTTATTCTTATCATTGAAAGCACTGTAGGTTCCTGGTAGGTATCCTGAGTGTACACTAGGTATTCTGATATGGCGTCACATGCTTTTAAATTAGGCCTAGTCAGTGATCGCAGATGTAGAAAGTGCGGTTTGGAGGAGGAATCGAGTGAGCTCATTTTGTGCTCGTCGTTGCGCTCATCAGGCCAAGACTCCAGCTATTAGGAGTGACACAGCTATTAGATCTAGAATACGATTCGTACCGAAATCAAGTTCTCACTCAAACATTGAATCAAAACAGCTCTGAAATCGTGAGTCCGAATAACGACATATGTGAAATAGAGACTTCGCGTACTAGTTGGATTTATAAATTATCATAATTGGTATAAATAATTTGGCAATTTCATATTTATACATTGCGGGAAAAATTGATTCCGATACGGACCCAGAGTTAACCTCACACAAGGGGTTAAACTTATATATTTCTGAAATTTATTTTAATTTATAGAAATATAACTTGCTGTTGTGCAAATGGGCCTAAAAGCTAAAGACCATAAAAGAAATAAAAATAAATACAAAAATATTATATGCAAATGAAACAAGACACAAAGAAAACTTTTGGCAAGTTCATACTTCTACAAGACTTAGACCTTAGAATGAACAAAAAGCGTTTGATGATTTAATTTTGATCAAGTGTGAATGAAAAAATCACGCTACAAATTTGTTTAACATTTACTAATAATTGTGAAAATAACAAGTAAGGAAGGTTAAGTTCGGGTGTAACCGAACATTACATACTCAGTTGAGAGCTATGGTGACAACATAAGGGAAAATAACCATGTAGGAAAATGAACCGAGGGAAACCCTGGAATGTGGTTGTATGAGAGAGTAGGCCATAGTTCTATGGATGGATGCCATTTAGGGATATAGCCATAAAGGTGGATCAGGGTTGACTCTAGAATGCGTTTGTACGATATGGGTATCAAATGAAAGGTGTTAATGAGCATTTTAAAAGGGAGTAATCCTTAGTTCCATAGGTGGACGCCGTTTCGAGATATCGCCATAAAGGTGGGCCAGGAATGACTCTAGAATTCGTTTGTGAAAGATGGGTATCAAACGAAAGGAGTTAATGAGTATTTTAAGAGGGAGTGGGCCTTAGTTCTATAGGTGGACGCATTTTCGAGGTATCGCAATAAAGGTGGACCAGGGGTGACTCTAGACTTTGTTTGTACGATATGGGTATCAAATGAAAGGTGTTAATCATTATTTTAAAAGGGCGTGGGGCTTAGTTCTATAGGTGGACCCCTTTTCGAGATATCGCCATAAAGGTGGACCAGGGGTGACTCTAGAATTCGTTTGTGCAATATGGGTATCAAACGAAAGGAGTTAATGAGTATTTTAAGAGGGAGTGGGCCTTAGTTCTATAGGTGGACGCATTTTCGAGGTATCGCAATAAAGGTGGACCAGGGGTGACTCTAGACTTTGTTTGTACGATATGGGTATCAAATGAAAGGTGTTAATGAGTATTTTTAAAAGGGAGTGGGCCTTCGTTTTATAGGTGTTCGCCTTTTCGAGATATCGCCATAAAGGTGGACCAGGGGTGACTTTAGAATTTGTTTGTATGATATGGGTATCAAATGAAAGGTGTTAATGATTATTTTAAAAGGGCGTGGGGCTTAGTTCCATAGGTGGACGCCGTTTCGAGATATCGCCATAAAGGTGGGCCAGGGGTGACTCTAGAATTCGTTTGTGCAATATGGGTATCAAACGAAAGGAGTTAATGAGTATTTTAAGAGGGAGTGGGCCTTTCTGGACCAGGGGTGACTCTAGACTTTGTTTGTACGATATGGGTATCAAATGAAAGGTGTTAATGAGTATTTTTAAAAGGGAGTGGGCCTTCGTTCTATAGGTGTTCGCCTTTTCGAAATATCGCTATAAAGGTGGACCAGGGGTGACTCTAGAATGAATTTGTACTATATGGAAACTTGTACTAAATGTGGACCAGGGTGATCCAGAACATCATCTGTTGGATACCGCTAATTTATTTATATATGTAGTACCTGCCAAGATTTTAAGGGTTTTTTTATTTCGCCCTGCAGAACTTTTTCATTTTCTTCTACTTAATATGGTAGGTGTCACAACCATTTTATAAAGTTTTTTCTAAAGTTATATTTCGCGTCAATAAAACAATCCAATTACCTTACCATATTTCATCCCTTTTTTCGTATTTGGTATAGAATTATGGCATTTTTTCATTTTTCGTAATTTTCGATATCGAAAAAGTGGGCGTGGTCATAGTCGGATTTCGTTCATTTTTCATACCAAGATAAAGTGAGTTCAGATAAGTACGTGAACTGAGTTTAGTAAAGATATATCGATTTTTGCTCAATTTATCGTGTTAACGGCCATGCGGAAGGACAGACGGACGACTGTGTATAAAAACTGGGCGTGACATCAACCGATTTCGCCCATTTTCACAGAAAACAGTTAGCACCATAAAATCTATGCCCCTTCAAAAGGATTGGTTAATTTTTGTTCGACTTATGGCGTTAAAAGTATCCTAGACAAATTAAATGAAAAAGGGCGGAGCCACGCCCATTTTTAAATTTTCTTTTATTTTTGTATTTTGTTGCACCATATCATTACTGGAGTTGAATCTTGACATAATTTACTTATATACTGTAAAGATATTAAATTTTTTGTTAAAATTTTACTTTAAAAAAAAATTTTTTTTAAAAGTGGGCGTGGTCCTTCTCCGATTTTTCTAATTTTTATTAAGCGTACATATAGTAATAAGAGTAACGTTCCTGCCAAATTTCATCATGATATCTTCAACGACTGTCAAATTACAGCTTGCAAAAGTTTTAAATTACCTTCTTTTAAAAGTGGGCGGTGCCACGCCCATTGTCCAAAATTTTACTAATTTTCTATTTTGCGTCATAATTTCAACTCATCTACCAAGTTTCGTGGCTTTATCGGTCTTTTGTAATGAATTATCGCACTTTTTCGGTTTTTCGAAATTTGTTCATTTTAAATAGCGATCTGAGATGAGTGCTCAGGAACCTACATACCAAATTTCATCAAGATACCTCAAAATTTACTCAAGTTATCGTGTTAACGGACGGACGGACGGACGGACGGACGGACGGACGGACATGGCTCAATCAAATTTTTTTTCGATCCTGATTATTTTGATATATGGAAGTCTATATCTATCTCGATTCCTTTATATATGTACAACCAACCGTTATCCAATCAAACTTAATATACTCTGTGAGCTCTGCTCAACTGAGTATAAAAAAAAATTATAAACTGTGACTTACTTTGTTGTCTCTATTTTTTCTAGGTTTTTTACGCTACATAGATTTTCATAATTTTTTTTTTTAATTAAATTTTTTTATTTTTTTTTATTTATTTTTTTATTTTTTAGTCGTACAGTATAATACCAGAGAAATGTTGTTAATTAATAAAAGTACCACAAATATTAGAAAAATTTATTAAAAATTCAAATTATAAAATATAAGATATTTTTGCTGAAAATTATAAAAAAAAAGAAATAAATAGTTAAAAATTAAAACTAAATAACATAGCTGTATTTTTACACTAACATGCCATTTTCTATACCTAAAGTTAATTAATTATAGACAGTTTTAGCAAAACAAATTCTTCCAATTACATCTTTCAAACTGTTAACGCATAGCTAAAAAAGCGCTAAATTATTATAAATTATAATAAACTAAAAAATTATATATATCACTTGAATTATATCCGAATTTTTGTTGGAAAATAGTAAAGGTTGTGAAATGAATGAATATACGTTTTATTCGCAATATACCTTCATGATTTTGCATTGTGCCACTCCCGTCACGGTTAATGGAACACCCTGTGCTGTTTCCACATTCTCGCACATTGGATTGAGCGTCATTACTTCAAGAGAGAGACGTTGCACATCTGTTACGAGCCACCAAGCCCATGCCCAACCGCCAACAATAGTGCGCTTTTTGGTGGAACCACAGCAGCCACCTGTAAAGAGAAGAATAAATAAAAAAAATGAGTTATCTTTGTGTTTTAAACTGAAAAAAGTGCGTACTTAAGAGCAGAACATATTTCATATAAGGGGCATCAGACCCCGTCATCAAATGAACTCTTCAGATCAGCTCATATCAGCAACTCACCTTGCTAGATCATATCGTACCAAATCACTTCACTTCTTAAAAAGTGGCAATTTCAATTCAAAGCATACATTACTCATTTTAGTAAGAAAAAATATTACTCTTATAAATGGTTAATTATCTTACTTGTTCTTGTTGCTTCAATGGTAAACTACTTCCTGACAGGCTTTGGCACTGGTATTAGCTAATCTGTCGGGAAATCAAACTAAGTAGTTGGACTACCGCATGTCTGTGGCATTGCTCTTAATATTTTTTTCTTTAGGCAAAAGCAACTCTTTGTTTTAAAAATGATCCTCAAATTACTATAAACATAAAAAGTCTGTAAAGTATCATAGCATCAGACCCCTCCATCAACTTTTCAGATCATATCATATCACCGCCTCACCTCATTATATCGCCTTGTACCCAATCACATCATTTCTTAAATTGTACCCATATGTGGAAATTTTATTGAATTAGATTTTTCAGTAAAGAAAGAAAACATCCTATTCGTTTGAATTAAAAAGTCAGTTATCTCAGCTGCTCTCGTTGCTAAAGTTGCAAAATATATTCTGACAGTCTTCTGAGGTGTGAACCCGGTACTCACAGGGGCCAACACTTCTGGTAGTAGCCCAATTGTCGCATATGCGAGCTGGTTAGATTACGGCATGTATCTAATCATAATAATATAATTATAATAATATTTTTTCCTTTAAGAAAAAAGCAACTCTTGCAAACATATTATCGTATCTGTAAATAACTATCATTATAAAAATTGACACTCTGGAGGCACTCTTCTGAATATATGTAATCCGGTACATTCCGCTAACAAGCTTCATTCAGGTACTAACCCGACCATCTGAGGAATGATTAAATATGACCAAATTGAACCTTGTACGACATCCCGTCCCCACCCCTAATGAGAAAATTGGGATCGCCAGAGCCTCACCTGCTCATCTTATGTAAAAAGGCCTTAAATAGTTTGTTAGGTAAAATTAAAACTCATATTAACCACACTGAAGTCAACTGACATCACATCACTTGCCAAATGTCACTAAAGAGGCAAACGATGAACAATCAAAGTAAACATGAAAATGGAAGAACATGAGCTTGATTAATAGAGAAAGCAATGAGAACCAAACAAGCCAAGTTAGTTGCATTATTTTGCACATCTGTGTTAAACGTACGTGATGACTACCACGTCCGGTGGCGACCATTAGATACGCAAAGTAATTGAAAGAGGTTAAACACGATAGGTGAATAGTTAACTGTGTTGACATTTAAATATGGAGCAAGTGATTTAAAAGTGGGCACAATTTTCTTTTGAAAAACTAAGATCACAAATTATTGACTAAATGTTGGGAAATTTGCAACTGATCTACTTATGTTAACAGGAAACAATTGAATAAAATAAATTTTATGCACAAGCGGCTAACAAGTGCTTTGTATTGATCATGGCCCTCATTCAATATAAGTTGTGCTATAGAGAGAAATTTGCTTACATCATCTTCATTACTCAACTAACAAAAATACGCTCACTGCATTAACCCAAGAAAAAGCATGTAAAGAAAAATGGGAGGAAAGGTAATTTTGGTGGCTTTGAAGGTACTACCTTGCCATATGAAGAAACAGTCAACGCGCATGCGTCAAGCTGTATAGAAATACCTGTTGTTAAGCTGCTAGTGCACGTAACGAAAAACAAAAGAATAAAAGAAAAAAAACGAAGATCAGGGACCAAAAAAGAAAGTGCACACGTAATGTGAAGAAATATTCTTGTGGAATTTGTGTTTATGTGAAAATACCAAAAAAAAAAAAAGGGAAATACCCACAATTTTGAAGTTGTGCGCTCTTCACAACAAGAGTGTACTCAAGAAAGTTGCATTCGCCACATGAAAAGTTCCAAATGAGACAACTATTCTGGAAGCATCTGACTCATTTAGCAAACATCTAGAATTGTTACAGCTTAAGCGAGAATAATAAACAAACAAAAAGTCGAAGCAGTTCAACGTACGAAGATCAAAATAGTAAGTGAAGAGACGGAGTTTTGCATGCACAAATAGAATAAATCCAAATAAAGAAAAGTGAAATAAAAAAATTAACATAAAAAAAAAAAAACAAGAAAAAAAAATAAGGAAATAATTATCATAGAATTATGAAATAAGCTTAAATCATCGTCATTATTAAATGGCGTTTAATCGGGTAGGCGATTATGACCGTTGTTCAGCAAGGTACGACATTTATTTCTGCTTTGCAATAACTGGCGCAAATCGGGAACACCAAGGGGGATGAAGTCTTCCTTCACCCGTCTCTCCCGACTCAATGGAAGTCTCTCCCTTCCAAATATGGGCGCCGAAATTTAAATTTTCTGGGCTTTCGTATTCACCCTGGATTGATAGTCAGTTTGAAGAAACTTGAAATTTTTTTAATTTACAGCAAGCAGTATCGCTTCTTCATGTCAACGCAGATACAGAAAGAATATTTAGAAAAAAGGCGTGAGTACTAAGTACTCGTCCAGTTTGATGTGCTAATATACGGGTCTAGAAAACTTTTTTTTTAATTAACTAGAGCATGCCTATGGGTTTAAGTTAAACCAAAACAGAGATCACTTTATCAGTAACAAATAATTACTTATTTGAGAAGAGCCTCGTTGGCTTGTTACCGACACCGATAAACTATTATCAAATGCAAAATTATCGTCGAATTATCTGTTTTATTGGCGGATGATTATCTCCGAGTCAACGGCTTTTTATGGGTTTCTTATCGGCTTGCAATCGACGGGTTAC
This sequence comes from Eurosta solidaginis, assembly GCF_040869045.1. Taxonomy (NCBI): domain Eukaryota; kingdom Metazoa; phylum Arthropoda; class Insecta; order Diptera; family Tephritidae; genus Eurosta; species Eurosta solidaginis. The sequence goes on along the minus strand of NC_090322.1, from coordinate 58,235,693 downwards.
AGATGTGTTACCGATTTTATTAAAGTTTTATCGATATCAGTTTCATAACAAACTAGCTTTTTGATAAAAAAGCGATAACGCGAAGATAAAAATTCGAAAATATATCGATAACAAATCAACAACTTTTTTAAAACAAATCGATAACCGATATTTTTCGATAGATAGATTTACCGGTAAATATCGATAACATATTCGATAAATAGTCGACAACATTTCTATAGTAAATCAATAACAAAACGATACATCGTCGATAAAAAATGTACAACCTTTGTTATTGGAGGAAGGTTTATAACACTTCGATACAAATCGATTACTCGTCTATACCGCGTCGATAACACACCAATAACAAACAGATAACACGTCGATGAGAAACGTATAAAAACCGGCAACTCACGGAAAACTCATCGCTAACAAACCGTTACTACTTCGATATCAAATTGATAACACGCCGTGCAGTATAGGTTCCGGATTCGGTTTTGATTTCCAATATTTCTTTGCCTCTTCTTTCATTTTCTCCCGCTTCTTTCCCTTCTTTTCCTTGCATTTTCTTTCCTTTCTCTTGCTTGCCTTTATACATTGCTCCCACATTACGCTACAGTGTAGTGACTTCACCTCTTATGCTTACATTCTCTACTCCCCCATACATCAGACAGTCCCACACACTACGCCTAGGCTCAAGAAGTGCACTGGTTCAGATCTAGAACATTTTTCCTTCTGGGTATTTACCTACAAACATACAAGGCCGGAATAAGGATGTGAGGGCCCCAGGTCCAGTTCATGTGAGTGGTTCCGCCTAGCACGTAACTGAATTCAGTAACATATTGCTTTTTTCAACAGTTTACTCGTGTTAAAAAGTTACTTAACTTTTACAAATGACGGTAAGTTAATTGAAAGTTTGACATTAAGGGAAAATCAATTCGTCACAGCCCCATTCATACATTAATTTCATGTAAAAACAATTGATGTCATTGGAACGAAACTTCTTACATCTCTCATAGCTTGGGATATTCGTATTAAGTTTACAAGTCCCAGCAAAATCTTTTGGCCTCAGCGAACCCATAATACGGTCCTGCATACAAACATATATACATTTAAGTTAAAATCGAAATAATCATACTAAACGCCATGAAGAGGAAACCAACTTATGATCAAAAGATTCATGAATTACGAGTTTACGACATTTTCTCGCTTCTATGAAATTTGCGTAGGATGAAAGAAACTCCTCACGCGAAAGCTAAAAAAATAGTTGTTTCATATAATGCCCCGATAAAATTTCTGACAAAAGTAAACATTTATACCTTTCGAAAAAAGTTGTATGTGAAAAAAATTCCACTTGCTTGCCTTTTTAATTATGAAAAATGCTAAAAAAAATTTAATTGAAAAAAGTTAGTAACTAAAAGTAAAAAAAAAAGAAAAAATAAAGTAATGAAATAATTTTGTAAACAAAAATTTCAAGCAATACGATTCACAATTGCGATATGTAGTAACTCTAAGGCCACGTTTATACATGCACTAATCTACAATAAATCCTCAATAGATAATCTACGCGTTTATATATGTTCCATCACTATGGACTAGATTACTATCGTGTCAAGTTTTCACGTTTCTCTTTTAAATCGGCATCTCTAAAATTTGTGCATAATTACGGATTATCGAAGGGAAAAATTTTAATGAGAAATCTAGTTATTTAATTAACAATTGGGAGTTAAGTAGGAAGATAGTATTGTTATATGTAAACTAGGTTTAAGGTCCACTTGCAGAACGGAAAGTTTTTTTTTTAGTTCAGACCTCTTTGAAAAAAATTATCAAAAAATTATGAGTTCAAACCCTCATGTCAGGTTAACTCTGAGTTAAAAAGTTAACTTCTTAACTTTTGACTGAGACATCTATAATGCTGTTGAGTTGGCATATACTGGGAAGTCAGTGGTTTTGTTACTGGGACTGAAATACCACAGTAAATGGCATCCTTAGTTTTGTAGACGGGAATATAAAGTAATGTACCCTTAACTTCCGCTGCCGCTAAGTGAATGGCGCAGTAAACAGCGACTGCTACAATTTGCTACTAGCGCTAGTTGTTGAAAATTTTGAAGCTTGGTTGGAATTCATTTTTTGACTCAATCTAAAATACATTAGGTTTTTTACTTTGCCAGTTTTTGTGAGGCGGTCGGGTGAGATGCAGTCAAATGGCGCCAGTTGCAGATTCCAAGGGATCTTAGATCGATCTGAGTTTTGTCCTTCTACCGGAGTGCGGGCCTCGACGTGCTCGAGGTGGTCGTGCTAGTACCTTATCGGTGCTTTTTACTGGAACGTTTATGAATCCGGTAAAGGACCATCAACATCGATAACCCTCCCCAGGACATTCAGGAGTGTCCTTATCGCAACAACAACAACAGCAACAACAGTGCGGATCTCGGAGCCTGCATGTGCAAGTATAGAAAGGAAGCTCCCGAAACGATTTATCAACCAAAAGATCTCAGAATTTTTATTTTAAATAGTGCCGCAAAGACGAGTTTCCATGTAAAATTGTATTGCGTTTTAGTACTTTTTACAAAACAAAAAATTACGCAAAATTTTTGGCATAACCAATAATAAGCGACACGATAATATCAAATGTCTAATTTGTATTTATATATTTTTTATATATTTCAAAAATGTTTAAATGGTATCTTTTATAGACTGTTTATTTTTATACTCAGCTGGGCAGAGCTTAAAGAGTATATTAATTTTGTTCGCATAACGGTACCGTAACGGCATAACCTAATCGAGATAGATATAGACTTCTATATATCAAAATTATCTGGGCGAAAAAAGAAATTCATTTAGCCATGTCCGTCCGTCCGTCCGTAAACACGATAACTTGAGTAAATTTTGAGGTATCTTAATGAAATGAAATTCCGGGGCACTCATCTCAAATCGATATTTAAAATGAACTAAATCGGACTATAACCACGCCCACTTTTTCGATATCGAAAATCTCGGAAACCCGAAAAAGTGCTTATCGCATCATTACCAAAGACGGATAAAGCGATGAAACTTGGTAGGTGGGTGGGTTGACTTTATGACGCAGAGTAGAAAATTAGTAAAATTTTGGACAATGGGCGTGGCACCGCCCACTTTTAAAAGAAGGTAATTTAAAAGTTTTGCAAGCTGTAATTTGCCAGCTGGGTATGTAATGTTCCGTTACACCCAAACTTAGCCTTCCTTACTTGTTCTATATAGTAATATCTACATGTCATTCGGTAACAAAATATGAGTGCCAGTCACGCGTACGGGGAGGAAGCCGTAGCTCTTTTCTCATCGCTGCTCTATATGGGCGAAGCTACCCAGCCTATTTGAAAACTAACACCCTCATTCTGCGCTGGCGAAAGAGACGCTTAACGAACTATACCTGCGATGGCGATATCGTCCGCTAATGGTACTCTGCTTACATTGTCGATTGTCGTCTAGCTCTGTGTTATTCGCCAACTGCATAAAATCAATTGTCAAGTTTGTTTTAGTCCTTCCAAGGAAAGGTTTTTTGTTTTGTTAAAAGTTCAAAAATCCTATACAATTTTATAGAGAGAATACAACAACTTCGTGCCATCATTTGAAATAATAACGAATATATATTATATTTTGATGGATACGTCCTTTTTAATTTTTAGAACGCGTTTCGTAAAAAAAAACTAAATTGCTAAATAACGGACATCCTAATATACATTGTAAAACTGCATTTGTATATGCATATATTTTTCATAGAAGTTACTCCTCCACGCTTAGGTTAACAAGCTTTTATTGCTCGTCATTATTGCAGTGGTTTGAAGTTTTGTTTTTGTTATTTAGTAGCCAAGCGTTAAATTTCACTTTCACGAACATATTTGTGATCGTACCAAATTAGGGGTATGACATTTTTCTCACATAACAGCTACGGCGTAGGGGAGGAAATAATGAAAAACAACTCCATAGTAGTAGTAAAGATCGATTTGTTGCATAATACACTTAATTCGATTACGATATTACCTTAGAACGATGTTTTTAGAGATTGAAGTAGAGGGAAAATGTGCGTAGAGAAATCGAGCTACGAGGTTTGAATATACTAGCTCTACTTTTCGTATTGTATAGAAATGGCACTGTTGGTTTTGTTGCGGCAGAATTTTATAGTTTTGTTTCAGACAAATTAAACGCTTTAATTTATTTCATGAAAAAATTATCAAGGTTCATACTTTCGCATGTCAAATTTCAATGAAGAAATGACCAAAATGTCTCTGTCGGATTTCAAAATTGTCACCAATGCAATATAATTTCCTTCTTTCTTTTCGCTAAAGCCTTCGTGTTGGCGTTTTCAAAATTGAAATTTAAATTCAACTTATATTATTTATCATGCTTGTTAAGTTAGCATTTATTTGCTTCCGACAACGCTGATTTGCATTTGTCATTGTGAAATTTTTATTTTGACTGTCAATTGTTAGCACCATCGTTCAACATTGTTTATGTATATACCCAACTGTACTTGTACACAGGGTATTATAGCTTTTTGATTGGATAACGATTGGTTGTACAGGTATAAAGTAATCTTGATAGATATAGACTTCCATTTATCAAAATCATCAGTATCGAGAAAAATGTGATTAAGCCATGTTCGTCCGTCCGTCTGTTCCTCCGCTAACACGATAACTTGAGAAACTATTGAGATATCTTCACCAAATTCGATATACGGGCTAATCTGGACCCAGAATAGATTGGTATAAAATGAGCGAAATCGAACGGTAACCACGCCCACTTTTTCGATATCGAAAAATTATAAAAATGCAAAAAATGAGATAATCCAAAAATGAATACCGCTAAGCTAATGAAATTTGGTAGGTGGATTGGTTTTATGACGCAAAACAGAGATTCAACAAAATTTGGAATATGAGCGTGGCACCACCCACATTTAGAAGAAGAAAATTTGGAAGAAACCGTAAATCAAAAGCCGTTAAAGACATGAAATTATATAGACTGAGTGAAGATAATTAAAATTCGTTAAAGACCACGCCCACTTTTCGTAACAAAGTTTGCAATAACTACATTTAACTGACTAACAACAGCGTTTCAAGTGCACAGCTGGGTATTTAATTTTCGGTTTCACCCGAACTGAGACTTTCTTACTTCTTTTCTTTGTGACTGTCGATTTCCAATTATTGTCGGCAACAATTTTATTTCAGAAACAAAAAAAAACTGCGTCGCCTTTCTTATTTCTAAGAATCCAAGTTTATTTTTATTTTTTTATTATTATTATAGTTTGAATTCTATTTTTAGAAATATTTCTCAACCTCCATGACTTTGTGTCTTATACAACAATCAAAACTAAAATGTACTTTGAATTAAAATTCGCTTTTTTCAATTTAGCTTCATTTCTGATTTCAATCAGTAGATAAATAAAATACAGAATCCATTTTTGTCTTCGTTTTTGTATATCTGTTATCTGCTTTTTTTTTTAAGAATATATATTTTTATTTTGATAGATAGATCAAAAATCACATATTATACAACAGCAATTGTAAACATTTCCTCACGTTTATGGGATTTTTAAATCATTGGTTCAGTGCGCCAAATAAATTCCATACTATGACTCCATCTAGAGATTCAGTAGAGATTTAGGTCTCTGAAGAGAGAGACATGTTAAATCTTGCAGGCTCTATAATACAAAACTAAATCTAGAAACGCGATAAATTTAAGTTAAGTCCCCGTGAAATCTTCAATTAAATTGTGCAATCGATTCAATATTTTGAGTATGGCCACCTTCAATTTATATGTCATGTAATTTTTTGATAGGAAAAGGTAGAAGCAATTTAAAATTTTTCATCCATGATTTTCTTTTTTGGGAAATTTTCAAATTTAGATATTTTATATTTTATATTACCAAACTTCGGTGAAATAAAAAAAATTGCAAAATATAATATTCAGGTATATTTTTGCATTGTGGAAAATGTGAAAATTTAGGTGTTCCATTCGGAAAACTTAAAACGTGACGTGATAATACTTTATTATTTTTTTAATATGAAAACGTAATTGTAATAAAATTAGAGATAGCGTGGATTCAAATATATGATTTAACCAGGCTCAAAACTAAAGCTTGCAATGGAGACCTAGTACAAGTAAAACATAATAAGTAAGTAAGTAAGTAAGTAAGTAAATAAGTAGTAGTGAACAGCGAAGGCATTGTTAAATAAAGCGCTGCTAAAAATCCAATGTAACAAGGCTCTGTTGATGCGCGCCTGTAAATATACTACACAATTTGGATCGAAAAACATGCTTTGTGGATTGCATTCCAAAAGCAATAAATATTTGGCATTGCATTCTCCAAAAAATTATATACGGCTTTGCATTTGCTACGTCATGGCAAATACGCAACCTCAAAAACCGTAGTTGTTTATTTTTGCTGATGCGTTGCAAACATGTGATATAAGTTATATATATGACCGATCTCTACGATTTTTTTAGACAAAATTTTTTGTAATATTTGTAAGCATTGCTTGAAATTCGAAGCTTCTATCTGTTCAAATGGGGCAGAAATTACGAAAAGTACCAAAAAGTACCCTTATACTCCGCTACTCTAGGGAGTTCAAGATTTTGTGCAAATGGTCTAGCATGATTGCATTTGCAAACTGGCGTAGCTTATTTTCACAATACCCCAACAAAATATACGACTATGCATTGGCTATGTCATTGCAAATACGCAACATGAAAAACTGATATATTGTTTCCAACTCTGAATAAAAAGAATCAGCAACCGTCAATACAAAACAAAGTAAAAGAAAGGAAAATTATAAATAAAAAAGTTGCTAACGATCCGTAGCTTGAAATTGCTATAGCAACACTTCCAATATCAAATACACAAAACTTTAAGCTGCCTTCATTTCGAAAATTTCAAGTTCTACCCCTAATGTACATATTCATACAGGCAAACACTTTTACACATACAGTATCGGTCATAACTAAAGCACCTCGATTAAACGACGAACCTTAACTTTATATTAAAGGCCTTTCATATTAAAGTTGACTTAATTTTATTTACAGATATTGCTTACGCTGCATAATTTGCACAAAATTAAGCAAAAATCTGACAATTAAAGTGTAAGTGTAAGTAGCTTAAAAACTGCGCTTAATATTTAAATTTTTTTTTTAATTTAATATAAATATATAAATTTAATATAACGAAATCCTAAAACTGCATGGTTATATCGAAAAGAAGCGAAAGCTGGTCTGAAAAAAAGTAAAGTAAAGTAAAAAGCACAAAATGTAAAAAGTATGAATATTTTTCTTAAATGAAATTTATTAAGCATGAGCGATATTTGTAAAAAAAGAAAAATTTCATACAAAAAACGCTCAAGAAATGCTGAAGAAAAATTTCGCTTGTCAAGTAGTATCCACCTTTCAAGAAAACTCACACGCTTTGTGTTACTTTTTTCTAAAGATTTTTTAGCATAAGTGCATAAGAGCCTTCTGCGATTTACAACCAGATTGACTGAATTTTGTGTGTGTTAGTGCAGTCGGATGGCTTCGTGACACACGTATTTGTTGTCGGCTACACGTTGATGAAAATCAAAAATTTTTGATTTTTTCATTTGACGCTAGCTTATTTGATAGTCGCGGGGTGTGATTGACAAAACAGCAGTGTTGTATTTAGTTTGTGTCGACATTCAAAATGAACAAGTGCGCGGAAGAACAGCAATTCATATTAAAATTTATTGAAAATTATCAACGTTTACCAGCTTTATGGAATGTAAAGCTTTTATTATTATTTAATAAAATTTTTATTAATTTTTTTATTATCTAATAAAACTGCTGTAGTTGCAAGTAAAAAATTCATCATCCGATGACGACATATTAACGACCGAACGCTACGGTTTCTCAATGCAAATGTTGATTGACGGCTTTTTATTTGATAGTCGCGGGGCAAGCGTCAAATACCCGACACGCACACATACAAAAATTCAGTCAATCTGGTTGTAAATCGCAGGAGGCTCTAAGGGGGCCTTGGTTTCATCAAGAAATATACATATGTAAGTGTGTCTCATTATATCATCAGCAACAACCCTGTACGAACACAGTTGGTTAAATACCGGGGATAACAGTGACAGTATTTATGAGTTTTTTGAATGGAATTTTCAATTCTATTTGAGCACAAGTGTTCTTTTCTCTTGTTTAGTGTATCGTCTTCAACTAAAGTGCATTTTCAATTCGAATTTGTTAGTTTTAACAAATTTTCTTCTAATGCATTGCTGAATCTGACTTTCGTGCCTTGCAGGTAAGTGATGCCGCTTCGTAGAGAACAGAGATAAAGGAAATGTGAAAATCCAATCAAAATTTTTTTACACAAGAAATATATACAAGATTTTTCTTGAGCGTTTTTTATGATATGTATACCGCGCTCTAATGGTTAAAACTCGCTATTTAATGGTGATGAGAATGTTTGGTCCGACACTGTATATATATATGTATGTACTTTCGTATATTTACTTTTATTTGTGTATAGATAACGTAACAGTACCGTTAATGCCGCAAAATAAAATAAAAAGTATTTAGCAAATTTTGCATCGTTTGTTTGGGTGCATTGCCCAGCCGATAAACGGAAGTAAATTTTTTTTTGCTAAGAAATGAGTGATTATTGAGGTAAACTTTTTTTTTGGTATTTAAAAGGCATTTGTTTTGTAAAAAGCTATTATAAGCCCTGATATTGTAAATAAATAATTTTAGGCTTTTATATTTTTTAAGTGGGAATATTTTTTTTTTCATATTTACACGTTTTATCCTGTTAATTGGTGATTGAGAGATCTCGGTAGAGCGGGAAAATATATCGCTAGGCTGTGTGTAGATAGTTTTGAGCAGGCATGCTTAACCAACGAACCGATATCATTTCGTTACGATAATGTGGAAGAAGAAGAAATGACTTTGTTTCGTTTATTAACGTTAAGAACGTCAAATTAACGAAATGATTTTGTTTCGTTTTCTGCATATCAAAATGAAATCAAATCGCTTATGTTGATTATTAATTTCAAACTATGCTGGCAAAGCTGATTGATGGCGGAGTCATTAAAAGTGAAAGCATTAGCCAAACTGATTGCAACTTTTCTCATGAATTTTGACAGTACGAACATTTTTCAGAGTATTTTTGACATTTAACGAATTACACAAACAAATTACATGAAGTTTGTGTGTATGTCCGCTCGCTGTTACCACCTTACGGCTTCACCATGGCTATAGCATTGCCAGCACAATTCAAACATAAAGTATCACGTTTTTGTTAACGTTTTTAACGTTACCGAAAGCTTTTTGTTTCGATTAAAAACGAGATACAATTTATCTTGATAATTTCTTTATCGATAATATTTCGAAGTGTTTCAACGGAAACGGTGGAAATTTTTTGATAAACGATTAGCTTAACGTTAAGGTGCATCCCTGGTTTTGAGCTATGAACTCTATAGATAGTTTGAAAAAGTATGTAGATCTTTCCTCCTTGGTAAGGTCTGCAACATATGGCACCTTATCCGACAACAACTACAACTTCTAGGCTAAAAAAAGTTGCTTTTGACTGTAAATCAGTCTTATGATAAAGGTTATTTGCTTTCAATTAAAGGCTGTGCCGAAAAGAAAGTGCACACTTTTTCCCTTGTAATTCGACGAGTTTTGTCGTTTTTTCTTAAATTTTCTTTTTAATGATCAAGGAAGGAAGCCAAAGAAGTGTTCTTTATTTTCACAGAGTTTTGTTTTTACCAGCTTTAATTTACTTTTGTACACCTTTTTCAAGAAAAGTTACCTTTTCTATGGTGTGAGGACTTAGCCGTAGTCCATAGCGCCCGACTATGTGGCTGAGCGGTGCATCTAAGCTGTTACGCCTCATAGGAGGCTGACGTGATGTCGGCGAAGAAGAACTACCAGCTCCCTTAGTCCAGGGTGTTATGCGGATCGTGGCAATTGGGCAGCCAGTAGCTATATTCCGCTGTATTCCAACGGAGCCTTCCTGTATTCTAACGATGACCTACGAGCGCTCTTGTGGAGGATGGCTTACTCCCCAATTTTAATATTAGACAGCTAAGCCAGCTTTGTCGGGCAGGTGGTCGTACGACCAATATAAACTACTTAATATCTTATGGAAATAAAGAGGAGAGATGGAGAAAGGCAAGTCGGTAAACATGCACTGCAGTGGGTAAGAAGTAATCTTTAAGAGTCTTCCCAGATATTGCGGGGATTTCAACAATGTTTCTAAACAGGCGATCATAGAGGGCCTTGAGAACATTGTAGTACATCCAGCCCTAACCAGATGGATTGGCTGCATATTTAGCTGAAGGAACATTACTTCGTAATGGGGCTTTATGAGACCACAAAATCTGTATACAGCCTCTGCTTTCTGGTCATTAACTCAGAGCTCAGGCGGTTCGATGGGGGACCCCTGAAATTTACGGCGTATACAGATGAAACTGCAGTTATCATAAGTGGAAAGTGCTTCCAAAAAATTAGCTCTTTAGCCACAATAGAGGTCTCTTAGAGCCACAATTGAGGTGTAACGTTGGCCGAAGGGCGCTCAAGTGGCAGATGAGTATACCGATGTTTCCAAAATAAACGAAGGGGTACGGCCTAGAAACTGCCATATCACTGCTGTTCTTTTCAGGCGGAAGAAGGAGGAAAATAGCTTAAATAATAGCCCGGAAAATTTTTACACTATATCTCTCATAGCACAGCATCTAAAAATGTGTTAGTGTGCAAGCAATCCCTGGAAAGAATAGGGTTAATTAGTAATTTACATCTATATTGCGTGCCTGGGCATATGGGAATAGTGGATATGAAATAGCGGATGAGCTAGATAAACAGGGCGCATCCCTCGAAGCTTGTACCGGAGACCTCGCAATCAGATTGGGCGAGATTAAAAGAAGGCGAGAGCTGCACATGATCGACCCAGCAAGAAAGGCGTGGAACCAAGCGCGGAGCTGCACTGTTGAACTGTAACAAAGGTTCTCGTATCATTGAAAAGAGGAGACTGTCGGCCTATGATGGGTAGTTTGACTAAACGCCGCCTTCTTGCGTCAAATGCTTTTAAATTAGGCCTTTTCAGCGAAAGCAGATGTAAGAAGTGCGGGTGGAGGGAAGAAACGGTTTAGCACATTTTTTGGTCGTAGAGTGGCACTGCTACCATATCTACTATGCTAAATCTTCACTTTTTCCCATGCTCTTGTTCTTCAATTAGCAGTAGAGCAAACATTGTGTAAAATCTATCGATGAAGAACTTAAAGTAAAAACCAGAACGGACCATACTCTCTAACAGTACCTTAGCCATAATGATAACTAAAAGTGTGCACTCTCTTTTCGGAACAGTCTTTATCATTATTGTCTTAACACTTTTGTTTTCTACTTTTCGTAAAGCGACCTATACTGGCTTTGTTTTAAATAGTGAAATTAGGCAAATTTTACCAAATACTTCACATATTTAAATAAGTTCAAATAGAGAAACCCCAAATATTTTGTTAACAAATATTTGTCACACTCACGTACATATGTATGTATGTATGTATGTAAGTATATGAATTTATAAATATTGGAATGCGTAACATCAAAAATTTGGGAAACAATTTTTTTCAAATAGAAAATAGAGGTAAATTGCGCCAAGTTTTTGTTCTGGCAGCTTCAGCGCCCTTTTTTCGTTCCGATCCTATCAGTTTGGAAATCCCATGGATGAAAAATTAAATAAAAAGTATATCTTATTATACATAGTTGAATGTACTGTGTAAATCCGAGAAATAATTTGTACATCTTTAGCACAAAACCTTCGGAAAATTTGTTTGCGACTACGATAATAACAAGTTTCATAACTTTATTGATCTTTGACAATGAACTATCGAATTTTTTCCATTTTTCGATACAGTTTTTTTTTTAAGTGGGCATGTTTGCCAACCGAATTTGTTATTTTGACGAAGTAAACAAGGACAATTTATTATCTTCAATGCCTTGCAAAGCTATTAAATTGTCTTCTCCCGAATGTGGGCGGTGGCAAGCCCATTTTCCGAAATTTTCAAAAATTTCTATTTTGTGTCATAAGGTCAACCAACATATCAAGTTATTCCAAATTTCGTAAAGATATCTCAAATTTTACTGAAGTTATCGTGCTAAAGGACGGACAGATATAGCCAAATAAAAATCTTTTTCGATGCTGAAAAATTTGACATAAGCATGGCGGAACTACATATACAAGGTGGCAGCACGGTGACATGCATACAAATATAAATACAAATTCCATGTACTTTGTTTTTGTTAATCGATGGACTAGTGTCAAAATTGCCCTCGCCGGAAGTTGATGTGTCAAATCATACTAAAAAAGTACCAATCAGCTGATTTCCGGCGGTCACCTGTTCCTGGTTCCGCCATGGACACGAGAAAGTCTATATCGTCATAGTTCGTCTGACAAGCGAACTCAATGCTTTATTTTAATATTTTGCTACATAAAGTTTGTTAAATGTAAGATTTTTCTAACTTATGTCGCTGTCAAAGCGTCAAAGCGAAGCAATGCGGCAAAAGTTTTATGTAAATCTGGCCTTAGCATAAGCTCGTTGGTGGATTTAAAGCAAAGGACGCAGCAATGCGTTTCATTGTTGTTTTAATGTTGCTGTCAAAGCGTTTTTGCAAATTCGCCTTAAGTTAACAATATCTCAACTTTTTGTCTCGCTTTACAATTCATATTCTTTGTGTGGCAAGATATATTTGCGGCCATGCATTGAACTCATCTGTCAGGCGAATTAATGCAGTAAAACGTTTTATGTAAATACGGCAAAACAAAAAGGTGTTCTGTGAAGATACATATGTATACTGTGGATCATGCAGCCGTTTACTTTTTTAAACGGCAACCGCAGTTCTAAAGCGGCCCAGAGCAAATTTTTTTGTTTCCGCCATCGGGTTATTGATACTGACTAAAAAATTCGTTTTTTTAAACCACCATATACAACTTCGGATAAAAAGTAGGCAGTGCACCGTCTTATAAATCGTGACCCCCATTCCTTCATCAGGTTTGTGAAAGAGCTCCAAGTGATAAGACCTTTTCCTTAATAAGTAATCTATACTAATTATATAAAAATGCTTATATGGGCAATGTTTGTAACGGATAATCTCAAGAAGTACCAAACCGATTTTTATGATTTTTTTTTAAAGAAAGTATTGACGCAAATAAACACCCTGCGTTTTTTTGTTTTTTCCATTTTCACAAACTAAAGCCCTTTATTATACTCAGTTGAGCAGAGCTCACAGAGTATATTAAGTTTGATTGGATAACGGTTGGTTGTACATATATAAAGGAATCGAGATAGATATAGACTTCCATATATCAAAATAATCAGGATCGAAAAAAAATTTGATTGAGCCATGTCCGTCCGTCCGTCCGTCCGTTAACACGATAACTTGAGTAAATTTTGAGGTATCTTGATGAAATTTGGTATGTAGGTTCCTGAGCACTCATCTCAGATCGCTATTTAAAATGAACGATATCGGACTATAACCACGCCCACTTTTTCGATATCGAAAATTTCGAAAAACCGAAAAAGTGCGATAATTCATTACAAAAGACCGATGAAGCGACGAAACTTGGTAGATGAGTTGAACTTATGACGCAGAATAGAAAATTAGTAAAATTTTGGACAATGGGCGTGGCACCGCCCACTTTTAAAAGAAGGTAATTTAAAACTTTTGCAAGGTGTAATTTGGCAGTCGTTGAAGATATCATGATGAAATTTGTCAGGAACATTACTACTATTACTATATGTACGCTTAATAAAAATTAGCAAAATCGGGGAAGGACCACGCCCACTCTTAAAAAAAATTTTTTTTTAAAGTAAAATTTTTACAAAAAATTTAATATCTTTACAGTATATAAGTAAATTCTGTCAACATTCAACTCCAGTAATGATATAGTGCAACAAAATACAAAAATAAAAGAAAATTTCAAAATGGGCGTGGCTCCGCCCTTTTTCATTTAATTTGTCTAGGATACTTTTAACGCCATAAGTCGAACAAAAATTAACCAATCCTTTTGAAATTTAGTAGGGGAGTAGATTTTACGACGTTAACTGTTTTCTGTGAAAATGGGCGAAATCGGTTGATGCCACGCCCAGTTTTTATTCACAGTCGTCCGTCCGTCCGTCCGTCTGTCCGTTAACACGATAACTTGAGTAAATTTTGAGGTATCTTCATGAAATTTGGTATATATGTTCCTGGGCACTCATCTCAGATCGCTATTTAAAATGAACGATATCGGACAATAACCACGCCCAATTTTTCGATATCGAAAATTTCGAAAAATCAAAAAAGTGCGATAATTCATTACCAAATACGCATTAAGCGATGAAACTTGGTAGGTGAGTTGAGCTTATGACGCAGAATAGAAAACTAGTAAAATTTTGGCCATTGGGCGTGGCACCGCCCACTTTTAAATGAAGGTAATTTAGAAGTTTTGCAAGCTGTAATTTGGCAGTCGTTAAAGATATCATGATGAAATTTGGCAGGAACATTACCCTTATTACTTTATGTCTGCTTAATAAAAATTAGCAAAATCGGAGAACGACCATGCCCACTTTTTAAAAAAAAATTTTTTTAAATTCAAATTTTAAAAGAAGAGTTAATATCTTTACAGCATATAAGAAATTATGCCAACATTCAACTCCAGTAATGATGTGGTGCAACAAATTACAAAAATAAAAGAAAATTTCAAAATGGGCGTGGCTCCGCCTTTTTTCATTTAATTTGTCTAGGATGCTTTTAATGCCATAAGTCGAACAAAAATTAACCAATCCTTGTGAAATTTGGTAGAGGCTTGGCTCCTAGAACGATAACTGTTTTCTGTGAAAAAGGGCGAAATCGGTTGAAGCCACGCCCAGTTTTTATACACAGTCCACCGTCTGTCCTTCCGCTCGGCCGTTAATACAATAACTTGAGCAAAAATCGATATATCTTTACTAAACTTAGCACACGTACTTATCTGAACTCACTTTATCTCGATATAAAAAATGGCCGAAATCCGACCATAACCACGCCCACTTTATCGATATCGAAAATTACGAAAAATCAAAAAATGCCATAATTCTATACCAAATACGAAAAAAGGAATGAAACATTGTAACTGGATTGGTTTATTGACGCAAAATATAACTTTGGAAAAAACTTTGTAAAATGGGTGTGACACCTACCATATTAAGTAGAAGAAAATGAAAAAGTTCTACAAGGCGAAATCAACAGCCCTTGGAATTTTGGCAGGAATACTGTTAGTGGTATTCCATATATAAATAAATTAGCAGTACCCGACAGATGATTTTCTGGATCACCTGGTCCACATTTTGGTCGATATCCCGAGAACGCCTTCACATATACATCTAAGGGCCACTCGCTTTTAAAACCCTCATTAATACCTTTAATTTGATATCCATATCGTACAAACACATTCTAGAGTCACCCCTGGCCCACCCTAATGGCGATATCTCGAAAAGGCGTCCACCTATAGACCTAATGCCCACTCCCTATTAAAATGCTCAGTAACACCTTTCGTTTGATACCCATATCGTACAAACATTCTAGAGTCACCCCTGGCCCACCCTAATAGCGATATCTCGAAAAGGCGTCCACCTATAGACCTAATGCCCACTCCCTATTAAAATGCTCAGTAACACCTTTCGTTTGATACCCATATCGTACAAACATTCTAGAGTCACCCCTGGCCCACCCTAATGGCGGTATCTCGAAAAGGCGTCCACCTATAGACCTAATGTCCACTCCCTCTTAAAATGCTCAGTAACACCTTTCGTTTGATACCCATATCGTACAAACATTCTAGAGTCACCCCTGGCCCACCCTAATGGCGATATCTCGAAAAGGCGTCCACCTATAGACCTAATGTCCACTCCCTCTTAAAATGCTCAGTAACACCTTTCGTTTCATACCCATATCGTACAAACATTCTAGAGTCACCCCTGGCCCACCCTAATGGCGATATCTCGAAAAGGCGTCCACCTATAGACCTAATGCCCACTCTCTTTTGAAATGCTCAGTAACACCTTTCGTTTGATACCCATATCGTACAAACATTCTAGAGTCACCCTTGGTCCACCTTTATGGCGATATCTCGAAAAGGCGTCCACCTATTGAACTAAGGATTACTCCCTTTTAAAATACTCATTACCACCTTTCATTTGATACCCATATCGTACAAACACATTCTAGAGTCACCTCTGACCCACCCTAATGGCGATATCTCGAAAAGGCGTCCACCTATAGACCTAATGCCCACTCCCTCTTAAAATGCTCAGTAACACCTTTCGTTTGATACCCATATCGTACAAACATTCTAGAGTCACCCCTGGCCCACCCTAATGACGATTTCTCGAAAAGGCGTCCACCTATAGACCTAATGCCCACTCCCTCTTAAAATGCTCAGTAACACCTTTCGTTTGATACCCATATCGTACAAACACATTCTAGAGTCACCCCTGCCCACCCTAATGACGATATCTCGAAAAGGCGACCACCTATAGACCTCATGCCCACTCCCTCTTAAAATGCTCAGTAACACCTTTCGTTTGATATGGCGATATCTCGAAACGGCGTCGACCTATGGAACTAAGGATCA
Source organism: Eurosta solidaginis (assembly GCF_040869045.1). Lineage (NCBI taxonomy): Eukaryota > Metazoa > Arthropoda > Insecta > Diptera > Tephritidae > Eurosta > Eurosta solidaginis. The sequence goes on along the minus strand of NC_090322.1, from coordinate 58,219,078 downwards.
CTCCTTTTCAAAATACTCATTAACAGCTTTCATTCGATACCCATATCGTACAAACATATTCTAGAGTCACTCCTGGTCCACCTTTATGGCGATTTCTCGAAAAGGCGTTCACCTATAGAACTAAAGCCCATTCCCTTTTAAAATACTCATTACCACCTTTCATTTGATACCCATATCGTACAAACACATTCTAGAGTCACCCCTAGTCCAACTTAATGGCGATATCTCGAAAAGGCTTCCACCGATAGACCTAAGGCCCACTCCCTCTTAAAATGCTCAGTAACACCTTTCATTTGATACCCATATCGTACAAACAAATTCTAGAGTCAGCCCTGGTCCACCTTTATGACGATATCCCTAAATGGCGTCCATCAATAGAACTATGGCCTACTCTCTCTTAAAATACTCTTTAATACCTTCCATTTGATACACATGTCATACAACCACATTCCAGGGTTACCCTAGGTCCATTTTCCTACATGGTGATTTCCCTTATTTTGTCTCCATAGCTCTCAACTGAGTATGTAATGTTCGGTTACACCCGAACTTAGCCTTCCTTACTTGTTTTTAGGATAAAGTTGATGAAAACCCCCAAATAATGCAAGCACACTTTTCGATGACCAAACCCAAGCTACAGTGGCCCAAAATACAAGATACATATACTCACAGCCAAAGAGAGTGCGTCATTTCGCTCTTCACAAATGCACAAGTTTTGTGCTTGCAACGAGCTAATGTACATTGTGAAGATATTGTACATGTACATTGTACATACATATGGAAGCTAGCGCGCGCAAATCAAGGAACGTATGTATCTCTTTTTCAAACTTCATTGTATTTATGATTGTATGCTGAAAAACATTGCTAGAAAAAAATACATGGACAAGTGTACCATATTATTGGAAGTTTATTACCACCGCCCAACATGGTTCCAAAATTTTTACAAATATATTCTTCAAAGAGCAATGTTGAAATTAATTCAAGAAATTCTGCTTGAAAATGTGTATGTTCGAAGTTTTATGACTTCTATGGAGCGTATGCCATCTAATTCCCCTCACTAGGGTAGGCACCTTGTCGTTGGTGTGAGGGCTTAGCCGAACTCCATAGCGCCCAACTATGAGGCGTAGCTGTTTAGGACTGACATCTACGCCGTTTCGCCTCATAGGAGGGCGGCGGGATGTCGGTGACCAAGAACTGCCAACCCCCTAATCCAGGGTGTTATGCGGACCGTGCCTATTGGACGATTTGCAGCCAGGGGATAAATTCGGCTGTATTCGAACGGAGCCTTCCCGATACCGGGCCATCTCGGGAAGTAGTTATGGCCTTACCGCAGTAAGGGGAGCTGCTGTGGCGGACGGTTCTTTCCCCGTATATAATACTGGACCGCTGAGCCCGCCTTGTCGGGCAGGTGGTCGTACGACCAAGATGAACAACTCATTACCTGAATGTAATAAGGAGGATGTAAAGAGGAGGACTGAGTCGCAATCCAAGGACGACAAATACGAATTAAGCGATGCGTCGGACTCGGGGAGCGAGAGTAGTGCTGATTCAATGAACTCCGTGTTGGAGAAGCACACAAATGAAAACGGAGTAGAAGAGTGGAGAAGGGTACGCAGCAGAGGAAGTAAAAGAGCTCTCTCGCAGTACCGTGCAGCACTAAGAATTGTACAACGCTTGGGAGCAGTGGTCGACCCAACAGAAGTGGAGATCGAGCTCTTGGAATGGGCCCATGAAGCGGTAGAAGTAGGTCGAAGGCAGTTCAAAAGGTTTGCTGCGAGAAACCCTCGGTTCTGCAACCGGTACGAGGAGGAAGAAGCGTCGAATGGCAGAATGAAGAGGCAACGTTCGGCAGAAGGCGACAAGCCTGCTTTCAAGAGGCAGAAAGGACCCAGTCCTAGAGCCGCGAGGCAGGGCAGTCGCATAGACAAGACAAGTAGGCCCAAAGCTGTAAGACAGATGGGTTCCAATAGCGAGGTAGCAACTACCTCGAAAGCTGCCAGTCAGAGGGAAGTTCCAACTACGGAAGTAGGAGATAAGCCAAAGGGAGATAACGCTAAGACTCCGGCTTTCTCGGAGGCGCTAAAGGGAGTTAACGCGAAGACTCCGGTGTTCTCGGAGGTTCCAAAGGGAGATAACACTAAGACTCCTGCTTTTCCCGAGAAGATGAGTGATGTGGCAAAGCAGTCACTGACTGTGGCGCTGGTTGATCGTAGCAGTCCGTTCGGACAAATGACTACTGAAAGGTGGAGATCTGTGGAAAGGGAGCTTATTAGCTTAATGCTTAAGATGATGCGGGAACAACCAAGTAAGCCCCTTCCAACCTTTGATTCGGGGGGATGGTATAATGGTGTGAAGATGATAGCGTGCGACAACATCGCGAGCTTGCGGTGGCTGGAGGAAGTCGTTCCAAACCTCCAAAGGCAAGGCACGAATGCGCGGTTTGAGGTGGTGGATAAAGCGCAAATCCCCACGGTACCAAAAGTTAAGGTATGGATACCATGCGTGATGAAGTCGGAGGATACACTGCGACTTCTGCAGAATCAGAATCCGAACATACCGACACAGGATTGGAAGGTACTTACTGTATCTCGGCCTACCGAGGATGGTCAGTTCTACATCTTCCAAATAAACAAGCAGGCGGAGGATATTTTGTACACGCAGCTTGGCAAAATGTCCTTTGGCACTGGCAAAATTTACATGCGACTCAGGAAAAGAAGTCCCGAGGATAAAAATCCTAACACGCTGGAAGTGGGCGAAGTCGAAAAGGACCTCAGAAGCCTAAGGGAAAAAAGACAGGTGGAGGTCCCCGACGTCACCACGAACGTGCTAGAAGAGGACCAACCGCTAAATGGTGCTGTGACTCGCACAGAGGAACACACAGCACAACATTCACGAGGGGCTGAAGGGGGCCTCGAATACTCTAAACCAAAAGGGCAAGAGGAGGACGACGACGTCAAGACGAAGGTGCTGGAGGGGGACAAACAGCCCAATGGTGCTGCGAGTCCTACAGATAAACCTCCAACACAGTAAAGTGGCGTCGAGCGAACTCCTCCTAACCCTTGAGGAGGGTTCGTTTGACGTGGCGCTGATCCAGGAGCCGTGGCTCTCATCGGGAGGAAAGGTTTCTGGACTTAGCGCGCGCGGGTTTGGCGTTTACTACGCACAAACGGAAGGACGGGTGCGAGCTGTAGTAATGGTAAGGAAACAGCTGCATTCATATATGCTGCCTAATTACACCACCGAGGATCTCGTAGCGGTGGCCGTTGAGCAAAAGAATAAGCAGGCATTTATCCTGGCGTCCTGCTACATGGCCCATGCTGCGGAGGTTCCACCGATGGAGTGCAAAAGGCTAGTACAGGAGGAAGGGCGCAAAGGGCGGTTGGTCATAGGCGCAGATGCAAATGCGCACCACAATGCGTGGGGAGGAGCAGATACGAACGAGAGAGGCGAATCTCTATTTTGTTACATCCTGCAAACCAATTTGCAGATAGCCAACAGGGGAAATGTTCCTACATACATTGGTCCAACATCCAGCAATGTTCTGGATATTACATTGAGCTCCGAGCGTGATATATCAAGGTATGATTGGATGGTTCTCGATAGACCATCCTTCTCCGACCATGCGTATATAAGCTTCAGCATCCCACTAAAGAGGGTAGAGAAGGGAGGAACCTTTAGAAACCCTAGGGCAACGAATTGGACTAAATTCCAGAAATATGTAGAAACGAAACTGGGACAACCCAAAGAGGTTGCTAATGTAGAGGAACTGGAGGAGTCGAATGAATTCCTAACAAGGACGCTTATGACTGCGTATAACAAAGCTTGCCCTCTAAGAAGATTCAGAGGAAAAGCAAAGCCGCCATGGTGTAGCAATGAGCTGAGTCTTCTAAGAAGACAGGTAAAAGAAATGTTTAAACTCGCAAAGACCGCGGAAAGCGAAGCGTGTCGGGACGAGTACAGGGATCTACTGAGGATCTACAAGCGTGAAATTACCAGGGCGAAGAGAAACTCATGGAAAAGTTTCTGTACGGACATAGAGTGCTCCAGTGAAACAGCACGGTTGAAAAAAGTCCTAGCAAAGGGAAACATAGTCCAGGGACTAATAAAGAAAGAGAACGGGGAATGGTCACGTGATAGTGAGGAATCCCTTGAGGTGCTTCTTGATACACATTTCCCATCGGGAGACGGTTTAGAAGAACCAGCAGACATCACTCACACTTCGATCACGGAGCTAGTGGTGCCGGGCTTGGTGACCGATACCAAGATCGAGTGGGCAGTGAAGACGTTTTCTAAGTTTAAATCGCCGGGCCCAGATGGTATATTCCCGGCCATGCTACAAGTCTCAAGTAGGGCGGTCGTGGAATGGCTTAAAATAATATTCGATGGGTGCATAAGACTGAATCATGTACCGCACTCTTGGAGAACTGCTCGTGTAGCTTTTCTACCAAAGGCGGGGAAGATCGGTCACGTGTATCCCAAAGACTATAGACCCATTAGCTTAACATCATTTCTGCTCAAAACCTTTGAGAGGCTGATAGATGTGTACATAAAGTCCAACGTGGATGAAAAGCTGCTCTCCACAACACAGCATGCGTACACCAAAGGCAAGTCGGTAGACACCGCATTGCATAGGGTGGTAATAAGCATAGAGAAATCCCTGGAATATAAGGAGTATGCTCTAGGAGTCTTCTTGGACATTGCCGGGGCTTTCAATAATGTTGCAAAATGGGCGATTATGGATGGTCTTAATTACATTAAAGTACATCCTGCCTTAATCAGATGGATCGGCTGCATGTTAAATTGCAGAAAGATTACATCACAATGGGGATTGTACGAGGCCACGAAATCAGTGGACAGGGGCACGCCGCAGGGAGGGGTGCTATCACCTCTGCTGTGGACACTGGTCATCAACCAACTGCTCAGGCAATTCGATGAGGGACCCGTAAAACTTACGGCTTACGCAGATGACGTTGCAATTGTCATAAGTGGAAAATGCCTTCCAACGATTAGTTCTTTGATGGATCGGGCGCTTCGGGATATTCATACCTGGGCATCTAATGTCGGGCTGAAAGTCAATGCGGAGAAGACGGATATGGTCTTGTTTACAAAGAGGTACAAGGTCCCAAATTGGACCAGGCCTAAGTTAGGAGCGGTGACCTTACAGGAGAAACCTTGCACAAAATATCTAGGAATCATCCTAGACAGTAAGCTGTCATGGAAGCTCAACTTGGAGGAGAGGGTCAAGAAGGCCTCAACGGCACTCTATGCATGTAAAAGAATGCTGGGGTGTACGTGGGGCCTATCGCCCTCTCTTTCTCATTGGGTTTTTACAGCGATTGTAAGCCCTATTCTATACTATGGAGTTCTTGTTTGGTGGAAAGCCACACAAAAAACAACATACCTCAAAAAATTAGAGGGGGTATGCAGACTATCGATGCTTTGCATTACGGGAGCCCTGAAAACAACCCCGACGGCTGCACTGTATGCCATTCTGCACATTCCACCTGTAGACCTGGTAGCAAAGAACAAAGCGTTAACGACCGCAACCAGGCTCGATGCTTCGGGGCAGCTTGAGCTCCGACCATATGGCCATAGTAGTATAGCGTCCTCAGTCACAAGACGAACAGACTACATGATTCCCTACCTGCACTTTGAGGGAGATCTTAAGGCCACAATAGAGGTGGACGGTTGGCGCAAGGGTGCGCAAATGGCGGACGAGGCGATACATGTGTACACCGATGGTTCCAAAATAGTGGAAGGAGTAGGGTCTGCGGTATACTGCGCTGATCCGGAATTAAGCAGATCCTACAGGCTGCCGGATTACTGTAGCGTTTTCCAAGCGGAAATATTAGCCGTAACCAAAGCAGTAGAAACCCTGGAAGAGAATAGCTTAAGCTGCAACCGTGTTAACTTTTATATTGACAGTCAAGCAGCAATTAAGGCAATAATCTCGCATAGCACAGCATCTAAATGCGTGTTAGAGTGTAAGCAGTCTCTGGAGAGAATCGGGACAGGAAGAAGCATACATCTATATTGGGTCCCAGGGCATATGGGAATAGATGGGAATGAAAAAGTGGACGAATTAGCTAAAAAGGGCGCATCCCTTGAAGCTTGCTCCGTAGACGTCCCAATTAGATTGGGCGAGATTAAGCGAATGCGAGAGGTGCACATGATCGACCAAGCAGAAAAGGCGTGGGTTCAAGCGCGGGGCTGTAAAGTGTCGAAGATTATGTGTAGGTCTTACAACCTTAGACTAACACAGTTGCTTCTATCATTAAAAAGAGAGGACTGTAGACTCATGACGGGTATTCTGACTGGACACTGCCTTCTGGCGTCGCATGCCTTTAAATTAGGCTTGGTCAGTGATAGCAGGTGTAGGAAGTGCGGGTTGGAGGAGGAAACGATCGAGCACGTTCTGTGCTCGTGCCCTGCACTTGCCAGGCTAAGACTCCAGCTATTAGGAGTGATACAGCTGTCAGATCTAGAAGCAGCAAGTGGCTTAAGTCCTAGGAAGCTTCTAGTATTTGCCAAGAGGACGGAGTTATTTTATAACATAGGTCCTGGTTTTTGATAGGGTTTTTCAGTTTGGTCGTTAAAACAAACTTCTGGTAACACTACGGACTCAATCAGTCTATGTGAGGTCCTCATGGACCGGCCAGTTCAACCAACCAACCAATGCCATCTAATTCGAATAACTATGGGGTTGTAATCCATGCCGGCAAACACCCTGTTAATGAACACCGTGGTCGTTATAATGCCCCGACTACAGGCGGGGTCGCAGTATTGATAGTTCACGAGAATGCTCGTCCCTGCGATATTGTCCTACAGTTCCACGATAACACTCTCATTGTGTGTAAGAAATTCATCCTTCATATGACTCCCTGCAATACCGTATCATATTTTTAAATGGTGAGATCGGTTACAACGTAAATATACCGCAAACTTATCCAAGCAGTGGGGCACCTAACCCACAAAAAACAGTTTCATGTATGCAATTTTATGCATATAAAATTATGATTAGAGAAAATAGCTTTAATGCGCTTCATAGATATGGAAATTTGTTTAACCGATACTGTGTGGACATGGCTGCTAAACTGTTGACTAAAAGGTTGAATTTTATTAGAGCACACCAAAAGATGTTGCGTGCAGATAATTATATACATCTAAGGGATGCTGTTAACGAGGATTGCAATACTGAAAATATTGGTCAGTTAGTCATTTTGCCGTCTTCATTTACTGGATCGCCTCGATATTTGCACGAACATACACAAGACACCCTCTAATATCTCCGTCATTATGGAAGGCCTGACTTATTTATAACATTCACATGCAATCCAGAGTGGAGTGAAATCAAAAACGAATTGTTTCCTAATCAACGACCAAGTAAGCGCCGTGACATTGTGTCAAGAGTATTCCATATCAAACTACACCAACTAAAATAAATAAATGTAAGGCGCGATAACCTCCGAAGAGATCTAAGGCCGAGCTTCTCTTCCAATTTGCGTCGTGCTCCTCTTGATTTTCCCTACAAATTGGCCGGACGGGACCTACATGTTTTATGCCGACTCCGAACGGCATCTGCAAAGCAGATGAGTTTTCACTGAGAGCTTTTCATTGCAGAAATACACCCGGAGTGCTTGCCAAACACTGCCGAGGGGCGACCCCGCTTAGAAAAATTTTCTTCTAATTGAAAAATCTTATTTCTAAAATTTTGATGTTGCTTTGCCCGGGAGTTGAACCCAGGGCATACGGTGTGATAGGCGGAGCACGCTACCCATCACACCACGGTGGCCGCCACCACCGCTACACCAACTGATGAGTTTAATTACAAAACAAGATATGTTTGGAAAAGTTAGATGCCATATGTTTAACATTGAATGGCAAAAGCGAGGTTTACCTCACGCGCATATTTTAATTTGGCTGATAGATAAAGTTCTTCCCGATGACATGGATCGCATTATATCAGCGGAAATTCCAAATAAAGACGAAGATCCGATGTTGTATATATAATTACTAAAAATATGATCCACGGCCCATGTGGGGTTGATCATTTATCGTCGCGCTGTATGTTGAATGCACGATGCTCAAAACGATACCCACGCGAGCTCCTACAGCATACGCAGACCGGGGAAGATGGATATCCAAAATATAGACGAAGGTCTTCAGCGGACCGTGGCTATACCCATTTTCTTTCTAATGGGTACAACGTCGACAACCGTTGGATCGTTCCATATTGCCCAGTTCTTTCCAGATGTTTCTCCGCTCACAAAAATGTAGATTAAGCGCAATCAATAAAATATAATTGTAAGTATGTAAGTCAACAAAGTAAGCGACGCAGCGGCATTTTCCGTTCAAGATAATAAGGACGAATTTAAAATTTTTTGAATGGCAGATATTTAAGCACATCAGAAGGTATTTGGAGATTACTGGGATTTTCGATTCCTGACCGATTCCCAACGGCTGTATATATATCTGTTCACTTAGAGAATGGACGCAAAGGGTTTATTTCACACCGAGTAATGTGGAAAACGTACTGCAGGAACCACCACAAACCACTTTAAAAGAATTTTTTTCCATTTGTTCAGTTGACGATTTTTCGAAGACTTTGCTTTACTCCGAAGTACCCGCCTATTACACTTGGACTAATAAAAAATGGCAACGTAGAAAGAGTGGACAGAATGTCCCTAATCAGCCCTGAGTTAAGCGAGAATGTAGTAATGATCCTGAAATGGACTTTACTGAAACATTTGATAATACAGGCCTTATTTTTCTTGATAATTTGGTTTCTTCATATGCAGAGAAACGTATAAAGGATTTCGGGTTGCCTGAACCTAACCGCACTAGATCCCGTTTCTACAATGTGCGAAATAACGCACAATACCCATGAGCTCCACCACACTCGTGTTTCGATACACCTACTTTTTCCGTCAGATACTCACTAATCGGTGCAAAAGTATCGACTACAAATTTTCTTGGAATCGGATCGAAAGTATCGATACTTGTATTTACTAGTATCGTTTCACCCCTATGTAAAATATGAGTGAATGCTCAGGTACTATCAGAGCTTAAGTACTCTCCCAGGAACGATTTGATTTGAACTCGTCTAAGCTTCTTAACCTTTTTCAAATGTATTTGAGAAACGGGCGAATGTATAAGAAAAGGCAAATACAATTGAAAAATTGTCAAATGCATTTAAGAAAATTGTTTTATTAATGTTTTGATTTTTCTTTTTCTCAAATAAATGTGATCATTTTCCAAATACATTTGCGCTTTTCTCAAATACAGTTGGATCGTCTCATTTTGATTATCCGTTCACAAGCTAAATGTTTGACGCTAACAACGTCACCTCACATGAGGGAAAAGCAGGAGATTTAATGTGAGATTCCACCTCACACTATTAACTACTGTTACATCCATAGATTAGCCTTCTGGTTGTACGTTAAAACCCTTTGTGACATCTTATAAAGACTAATTTTGGATTAATCTCTGAAATCATACAGTTTATTGCACTTTACAAAATCATATGTATGTACATAAATCAGACTTCTCAGTAAAAAACTTTATGACTTTTATTTTTTAAAACTTAATACCACGGCCGGAGGTTATCGAGCCTTACATTTATTTATTTATTTAAATACCATAATTTTATTTCTCTCTTTTTCAAAAACTACTTTTGCCATAGCAATTGGCCCTTTTTGTTAACCAAATGTATGTTGGCTTACATTCATATACATATATACTTGCACAACATTTAACAATCACATGCAGCTCATGAAAACATTATTAGCATAAAAATTAGGTTGTCGACTTAAGCGCTGCGCACATTAAATAGCACACGCAAGTCTGGTTTTTTTCTTGCCAAAACGGAATTAATACTTTTGAATCTGAAATGAAATTGTGCACAAAATATTAACGAATTTTATTGTTTTGGTATTTACGAGACTACCTTTGTATGTATTGCGTATCGTTTTTTAGCTTTGAACGAAAATTCCGAAAAAAAAACCGGCGGAAGTTAATTACCCTTATTATGGTCAACGGCAAACATCACTACGTATCGTCATCGACATCACGTCGTATCGACAACAACGTCACGTCACGTATGAGTTAGTGAGACAAATGAAAAATTTGGTTAAATATAGCATATTTGAACCTCAATAGAGTTTTTCGAGTTAAGAGACATTCAGTCAAAAACGCTTTAGACTGTGGCCAGGATACGCTGATAGTTTTTTTTATCAAACTAAACTAGCTGTCATCTATTGGAAACTCCAACATTCGCATGAAACGTTTCAGACTCATGTCCAGAGGCAGCCTTTTTTCCGCTGCGGCCATATAACCCCTAAAGGCTGTTAACTGGAGCAGCGACTGTTAGTCATGGCCGCGTCACAATGCACTTTGTCATAGAGATGGGTTCAACCCAACCGTATGAGTAGACGGCATGTATTTTTATAGAGAAAGGTAAATCGAGCGACATTAACGTCATCTGCCACACAAAAGTTGGCAATCTTCAACTTTTGCTACATGTAAAGCATAAGAAGAAGAATTCGACATTTGCTTTGGCTATGAGTGCTTTCATCAAGGAAAATTTTCTTTTCACTTAACATTCTTCTGATGGCTTTGTGAATTCGCTTTGCCATCAGCTTGCATAGATTCGCCTTGGTCTTCAAAGTTTGGAAGTGAAATTATTTATCTCACTCTTTCGCAGGCACAATAGAGAACCGCCAACAGAACGAATAGTGGGAAACAGTAAACCATCAAGTCGCGGATAGGTAATTCACCATTGAGGAAATGTGGCATGAAATTCGTCAATTCCAACGCTATAAAAATATTATTTTGACATAATAACCCCGAATTAACTATTTTTTAACATTTTCAATTACTTTTTTGTGAAATTTCAACGAAAACACCGCGTTTTTTTACTAATCTTCAAGTAGGTAATGGGGTGAATTACCTGCCGCCAGTTTGACAATTTCTTTTGCTGTCCGTCGTTGGCCATACTCTATAGCTTTACGTCTCTGCTCTTTTGTACTTTTCCAACGTTTTTAACAACTAAAAACTGCATATTAACGAATGAATAGGAAACGAAATATGTTAGCAAGTATTCTTATGGCATAGTTGGAGTATTTGTAACAGTGCTTCGCGAAATTCTGTATGTGAATGGACAAGACAAAGTAGGTTTCAATAAGTCTGAAGAGCTGCTTATATTTACAAACGCAACATCCTGCGTGATTGTGACGATGTTACTATCAGCTGTTTTTTTGGTGAACGAGTATTCACAAATCACACAAGAAGATTGCGCATTGCGCATAAAACATTAGATCAGCTGTTTTTTATGGCGTATGAATTGACTATTCCTTTAGCTCTTTTTTTCTTGCTCTTTTTTTATTCGCTCAAGAGTTAACTATGATGTAGATGCGCAGAACGAAGTAATTTTGAACTCGTGAATGCGCAATCTGTTTAGGTGATTTGTGACGAGTATTGACAAAAGCTTCCTGCGATTTATTCCATGAAATATTTACAATTATCGATTTTAGTTGAGGGTGGTCATCATGTGTTGGCGAAAATTAAAATGTCAACTGAAACTATCTGAAAGTTTTCCATCATTCAGTTAAATTTTATCTTAACCAGAGATGGATGTGACTTGCCCCAGATAAATCGATTATTGTGAATGTTTTGCAGAAAAAATCGAATTCGATTACAGATAAGTGACAAACTAAGGATGGTGCAAACATCTCTGAAAGTTGCAAATGTGGCATCGAATCCCAAAAATATTTTGCAATCCCGGGACCACGAGATTTATCAGGATCATCAAGAGACTGTTTATTTTGAGTTTTGGTTCAAAAATTATTATGTAACATATACAAATATCAGAAGTTCAACAAAAACCATTTATTAGAAAAATGTCTGTTTTCTTCGAAATATATTCATTGAATTTTGTACCGTCTAGAGAGGGCTGTACCTTACCAGGAAAGGAGGATTTCCTGTGGTTTTAAATTGAAACTTACAAAAATAAGCCAATTAAAGATATTAAAATTTGTAATATGAGATCCCGAAAAAATACCGAAGTACCGGGAATTTTTTACATGAAATCCCGGAATTTCGGAATGGAAAAATGGCTAGCGAGGCCCGTGATTCGGGATTCCCGGGACTCGATGCCTTCGTAGCAACCTATGTCCCCACTCACGCTTCTTGGGCTGCTTCGAACGAGTCTCAACTGAAAGTATTTATGGGGCTGAATTTGTTAGGTTATGTTATGGTGACATATTGTGTACGACTTATATGAGCTACAGCCTTTCCTACAAGGCTTTTTACTGCTGAGTGGAATACCACCCTGTCTCGGCTGCCGTTTCGAAAAGGCCCTATCTCAGAAAACGTTTGAATAACGCTCTATGTCAGATTTTGTTTCAAAAAGCCCTATCTGAGCTCAAATTCAATATTGTTACGAATATTAGCAAAACTAAGGGGTGCTGCTATCTCTAAGCCGATGTTAAACAGTGATATCATGCACATCCATAGATCAATCAATATGTATCTACATAAACCAAAGAGGATAAATACAATAAGAGCCGTCACTCGTTATTTTGTGGCGAGTATCTCGCTGGAAATTGAAAAAATTGATGCCGAATGTTTTCTGAGAGGGACATTTTTAATTGTCTCGCATTTATCCATGCCGTGTAGGCCCCTTGTGCAACTATGATTTTTGGAAAGAGAATTAAATAAACTAATTAAATACAGGCGAAAAATAAACACAAATACCCCACGAAAATGTATAGAAGACATTTATAAACATCTCGCCCAAAAAAAAGTAGCGACTACCTCTCAGTATACATCGAGTAAATGCCAAAAATATAACGAGTGACGGCTCTTATTGTATTTATCCTCTTTGCATAAACGAAACAATAATTGCGTCTACACATATGTACCATGTACGTATACGAGCAGCGGAGAATCAATGCACAAACACATGCATATATCTGAGATACTCCTGAAAGTATGCAATGAGAGAGGCTATAAAATCGTGCAATTGTAGTTACAGCTGAGAAGTTTGAGAGCTGATGGCATCTAGTAGATTCTGGAAATGGAAGCGCCTAGAAGATGCGAACGTTGAAATCAGAGAGTATAAAAGGCAGCAAATGTAGAGGCGCTGGAATTCAGTTTCATTTGAGCTATCAATCAGTTTGGTTATTAAGCAAGTTATTCGTTGCAAAGTATAAGTGTTATTGTGAAGTACTTTAATAAAGGCCATTTTTCCATTATTCAATATTGGAGTTATTTATTCAACAGTTTAGCGATACGAACGTTGGCAGAAGATTGCAAATAAGGGGAATTGCAGTAAATTCATTACAATTGGTGTCAGAAGAGGAATTGTTGAATAAATTCCAGAAGACAAAAAGGCAAAGTTCAGTGAATTGAAGATCCAGCAACTGAAGAAGGAGTTGGAGAGCCGTGGATTGAATACAACCGGCATTAAACTCGAACTTCAGGCACGACTACGAGAGGCAATGGAATTAGAAGGAATTGACGTGGAAGAGTATGACTTTCATCTTGATGGCGAGGAAACAACGAAAATGGAAGAGACAGTTACGCAGACAGTTACGAGCACAGACTTGAACATGATTTTGGCTGCAACATCTGCTCAAACATCGACAGTGGCTTCTCAACTGGAATCGCAAAAGACAGATATAACGTCTCAACTGCCATCTCAACTGGAAGAACAAAAGATAAGTATGACATCTCAACTAGAATCCCAGGAGAACCGTATAACATCCAAGATGGAAGAACAGAAGACACGTATTGCAGAAATGTCGTCAGAAATAACATCGAAGATTGAAGCACAAGAAACGCGTACCTATTTCAGAAATGTCGACACAGATTACATCCAAGATGGAAGCACAAGATGAGCGCTTATCATTGCAGGTGGCACAAATGTCTTCGCAGTTAGAAGCACAGAATACAAAAATTGTACAGCTCGAGGACAAAATGGATGCCGAGATAGAAGCTTTGAAAGGTCGAGTAATCCAAAGGTAAAGACACCATCCTTAGACGGTTCTGTTCCTTTTCAGGTCTTTAAGCTACAGTTTGAGAAGACCGCAGCAGTGAACCACTCGAATGCTGAAGATAGAGTTGCAGCTCTGTTCGTGGCACTGAAAAGGCCTGCCGCGGAAATCTTACAGACTATTCCAGAGTACGAACGGAACAGTTATGACGCATTGCTGGCTGCTGTAGAAAAGAGGTACAGAAGCGAACACAGGAAACAGATGTATCAAATAGAATTGCAAAACCGTTACCAAAAAGCTAATGAGACTTTGCAAGAATTTGCTTCGGATGTTGAAAGGTTGGCTCATTTGGCAAATGCGGACGCACCCGTGGAGTACACCGAGAGGGTAAAAATCCAGAGTTTTTTAAACGGCATACGGGACGTAGAAACGAAGCGAGCGACATATGCAAACCCAAAACCCACATTCGCAGAAACGATATCCCATGCGCTGACTCAGGAAACAGCGTCACTTTTGAGTAAGCCCACATACAAAGCTCATCGCGTGGAAGTGGAAAGGCCAGACTGGGTAGACACAATTTTGGAAGCATTAAAAGGAACGCAGCAGAAAAACGATGGTGCCGTCAAATGCTTTAAATGTGGAAAACCAGAGGAACTACTGCGTTACGCGGAGAGAGCTGTTGGCATTGGTAGAGTGCATTAAACATTTTCACAAATACCTCTACGGCCAGCGATTCCGTGTCAGGACAGATCACGCAGCTTTAAATGGCTTCTGCATTTCCGTAATCCGGAAGGACAATTGTCACGGTGGATCGAGCGACTACAAAGCTATGACTTTTCCATTGAGCATCGAAAAGGGAGTACCCATGGAAATGCCGATGCAATGTCACGAAGACCATGTAGTTTTGAATGCAAGCACTGTTCAAAAGCCGAGGCTAAAGAAGACATTATAGATGTCAGGCTAATGACTATAACATGTACAGATAAATGGGACAAGGAACAGCTAAGAAAGTGTCAGCTAGAAGATACATATCTGTCACGTGTTATGCAAGGGCTCGAACGAAACGAAAGACCAAACAGAGAAGAGATGTCAGCAGAGAGTCTCATTGTGAAGTCATATTGGGCACAGTGGAACAGTTTAGAATTGATATCCGGTTGCCTTCATCGAGTATGGGAGAGTGAGGATGGTAAATGCAAGAAGAAACTGATAGTTGTTCCCAGAAAGAGGATTCCTGACGTGCTCAGCGAGCTGCATAATGGTCCAAGTGGAGGTCATCTTGGAATCACGAAGACGCTCGACAAGATTAAACAGAGATTCTATTGGGTTGGTTGCCGTCAGTCGGTCACTGAGTGGATTGCGAACTTCAAGGTTTCCAGCAGAGCGAAAGGGCCCAGAACCCGAAGTCATGGCCAGATGAAGCAGTATATTTCAGGTGCACCATTTGAAAGGATCGCCATGGATGTCGCAGGTCCATTTCCTACTAGCAACGGCGGAAACAAATAAGTACTGGTAGCAGAAGTGTTTATAAACAATTGGGTTGCAAGGTATGGTGTACCAATGGAGTTACATTCTGACCAAGGCAGGAATTTTGAATCAGCTGTGTTCCAGGAAATGTGTAAATCATTGGGCATTCGAAAAACACGGACAACTGCATTGCATCCTCAATCCGATGGTATGGTAGAACGATTCAATAGAACATTGGAGGAGCACTTAAGGAAAGTAGTAGACAAGTACCATAAAGAGTGGGATACCCACATACCATTATTCTTGATGGCTTACCGATCAGAAGTGCATGAGACAACGGGCCAAACCCCTGCAAAAGTAATTTTTGGCAATGACCTTAGACTGCCAGCTGATTTGAAGTTTTGGATAGATGCCAATGCGGAGAGAAATGTCAAGAAATCCACTAGTGATTTAGAAGAAGAGCTAAGAGAAATACATGATCTGATAAGGCAACGAACAAAGATTATGAGTGACAAGATGAAAGTCAGATGCGATAAAGCAATTAATTCTGAAGGTTTTCAGGAAGGAGATTTGGTGCTGTTATACAACCCACAACGTAAAACAGGTTTGACCCCGAAATTGCAGTGTAATTGGGAAGGTCATTCCAAGTTGTAAAACGGATCACCGATGTAGTGTACCGCATACAAACCATCGGCAAACCACGAACCAAAATGAAAGTGGTCCATTTGGAAAGGCTGGCAACGTTTAGATCGGCAGATTTGTCTAATCGGGACGATCAGACTTAGGTGGAGGGCAGTGTTACGAATATTAGCAAAACTAAGGGGTGCTGCTATCTCTAAGCCGATGCTAAACAGTGATATCATGCACATCCATAGATCAATCATTATGTATCTAAATAAACGAAACAACAATTGCGTCTACACATATGTACCATGTACGTATATGAGCAGCGGAGAATCAATGCACAAACACATGCATATATCTGAGATACTCCTGAAAGTATACAATGAGAGAGGCTATAAAATCGTGCAATTGTAGTTACAGCTGAGAAGTTTGAGAGCTGATGGCATCTAGTAGATTCTGGAAATGGAAGCGCCTAGAAGATGCGAACGTTGAAATCAGAGAGTATAAAAGGCAGCAAATGTAGAGGCGCTGGAATTCAGTTTCATTTGAGCTATCAAACAGTTTGGTTATTAAGCAAGCTATTCCTTGCAAAGTATAAGTGTTATTGTGAAGTACTTTAATAAAGGCCAGTTTTCCATTATTCAATATTGGAGTTATTCAACAGTTTTGCGATACGAACGTTGGCAGAAGATTGCAAATAAGGGGAATTGCAGTAAATACGTTACAATATGTTTCGACATTTGAAACTAATTAGGAGCTTGGTTTGGTTTTCATTGGTGTGGATTCAAGTGTGTTTGATCACACAGACGCAAGTCATTACTTGCATGTGACAACACAAGCCCGATGTTGCTCGACTATTTCATTCAATCCGATCAGTGGGTTTCTTCGCAAATTTATCGGTGAAAAGAGTACCTATGTGATCTGGAACTCCCACCACTGTTATGATTCACAGCTAATGGCAGCTGTAGTTTATAGGTAGATTCTCACTGGGATTCACTGGCATGCATTAACATTAACATACATAACCAAACCATGAAAACTGTTCCCAATTCTTTCATGTATAGCTTTGTTACAGCCATACAGTTCGGGATAGGACTTGAGCTGAATTCGCATAAGCTCTCTTAGGATTAAAATAAGCCAACTCCAAGGTTTTCTGATTGCAAAAAGATAGAAAGCATTAAGAAGCTAGATGATGACATTTTTTTCTTCTCCAAGCGTCTGCGACAAATGTCTTGTATAATAAGGCGCACTTCGTGTACTTTCATTTGATGTCAAATGGACGGACGAAGCTAGGTACTTTCCAAGAGATGTTTTAAATACCACAACTTATAAATATATATTTTTCTTCTTTAATTACAGTTGACCCCAGATGTCTTCGTAAGAAAGTAAGAAAATTTGAAGAAAATCTTCTCTTTCCAATTTGTCAAAATGAGTGCAATTGTTGGAGCCGCCACGGCGATAGGTGGCGCAGTGACTGCTGCCACTAGTAACAGCTGGTTTATACCGATGTTGGTAGCGGCTATAGCATATTTTCAATACGAAGAGATAATGGATCCAGAATCTAGAGCTGAAGATCTACCCACAGATGAGATATTAGATCATTACGACTTTATAGTGATAGGAGCAGGTTCAGCGGGAGCAGTAGTGGCCAATCGGTTGACTGAAGTGGAGAATTGGAATGTTCTACTATTAGAGGCTGGCGGAGATGAGACTGAAATTTCAGATGTACCACTTATGGCAGGCTATTTGCAGTTAAGCAAAATGGATTGGAAATATAAGACGGAGCCATCGGGGAAGTTTTGCTTGGGTAAGTTCTGAGCGTATACAACTTAAATTAAAAGGTTGTTAATGTCCATATTTCTGCTTTAACAGCCATGAACAACGGTCGCTGTAATTGGCCACGCGGTAAAGTGCTTGGCGGTTCCAGCGTTTTAAATTACATGTTGTATTTGCGTGGCAGTAAAATCGATTATGACAATTGGGAGGAAATGGGCAACCCTGGTTGGGGTTATCGCGATGCTTTGTACTATTTCAAAAAGTCGGAAGATAACACAAACCCCTACTTGGCCAGCACGCCTTATCACTCTACCGGTGGTTACTTGACGGTAGGTGAGGCACCCTATCACACACCACTGGCGGCCAGTTTTGTCGAGGCCGGCGTCGAAATCGGCTACGAGAATCGTGATTTGAATGGTGAAAAGCAAGCTGGTTTTATGATAGCACAAGGTACGACTCGACGTGGTAGTCGTTGCAGCACAGCAAAAGCGTTTTTGCGACCAGCACGTTTACGTCCTAATCTACACATTTCCATGCACTCACATGTGACGCGCATAATGATCGATCCCGTGACCAAATTAGCCTTTGGTGTTGAATTTGTTAAGGATCAGCGTGTTTATCATATACGCGCTACGAAGGAAGTCATTTTATCGGGCGGTTCTGTTAATTCGCCGCAACTACTGATGCTGTCGGGTATTGGACCACGCAAAGAGTTGACAAAACATCGCATTCCGGTAATCAATGATCTAAATGTGGGCGAGAATTTGCAGGATCACATTGGACTAGGTGGTCTCACATTTCTTGTTAATCAACCGGTTTCAATTGTGGAAAGTCGTTTCCATTCTATGTCGACAGTGTTGCAATACGCCGTCTTTGGTCAAGGACCACTCACCATACTTGGCGGCGTTGAGGGTCTTGCTTTTGTCAACACAAAATATGCAAACTCTTCGATTGATTGGCCCGATATTGAGTTTCATTTTGTTTCGGGTTCTACGAATTCAGATGGCGGTTCACAATTACGCAAAGCGCATGGTCTGACCGATGCTTTTTATCGTACTGTATTCGAGAAGATCAACAATCACGATGCCTGGAGCATTATACCAATGCTGTTGCGGCCACGTAGCATTGGCTCGATTAAATTGCGTAGCAATAATCCCTTCGAGTATCCATACATTTATCCGAATTACTTAAGCGACGAGCTCGATACGAAGACGCTGGTTGAGGGTGCAAAAATTGCAGTTGCTCTCTCGCGCACTAAATCCATGCAACGCTTCGGTTCACGCATATCATCGATAAAATGGCCTGGCTGTCAAAATTTGCAAATGTTTACCGATCCCTATTGGGAGTGTATGATACGTCATTATACGGTTACTATTTATCATCCAGTGGGTACGTGTAAAATGGGACCCTATTGGGATCCGGATGCTGTGGTAGATCCGCAACTAAGAGTTTATGGTATACGCGGCTTACGTGTCATCGATGCGAGTATAATGCCAAAACTGGTGAGTGCTAATACAAACGCGCCAGTGATTATGATTGCTGAGAAGGGCTCGGATATGATCAAAGAGTTTTGGATTAAAAATACGATAATTTAGTTTTAGAAGGGTGAGTCGGGTTAGGGGCGGCTGTGCGTTCGTGTGGGGCGCATATTTTTTTTAGTGATCTAAGCGTGTAAATTGTGAGATATTTTGTAAACTATTTATTTATTTATTAAGGATGTAAAGTGAGAATAAAAATGTATGATTTTGAAGAAGAGAAAAGTTTTTTTGAATGCGCGCCCGGCGCCCGCCAAGACTGCAGCTATTAGGAGGGATACAGCTATCATATCTAGAAGCAGAATGAGGCATAGCTCCTAGAAAGCTTTTCGTATTTGCTCAGAGGATGGGGTATTTTTTTTACATAGATCTTGATTTTAATAGGGGTTTTTATTTGGTCATTAAACAAACTCATTCAGCCTATGTGAGGTTCTCACGGACCTGCCAGTTCAGCCTAACCCTACCTCATTGAATGTGTGGATACGGGATTTGCAAGACATCGCTGGGGACGTGAAATCGAATGCAAAATATCGACGCGGTACTCGTATCGGGTGCCACATAAATATAATCAAAAGGACCTTGTCGGAAAATCAACAAAAGAAAATAAATAACATTATAACTTTGTATGAGCGACCGCCGTGGTGTGACGGTAGCGTGCTCCGCCTACCACACCGAATATCCTGGAAAAGCAACATAAAAATTTTAGAAACACATTTTTTTAAATTAGAAGAACATTTTTCTAAGCGGAGTCGCCCCTCGTCAGTGTTTGGAAAGCACTCCGAGTGTACTTCTGCCATGAAAAGCTCTCAGTGAAAGCTCATCTGCCTCGCAAATACCGTCGGAGTCGCCTTAAAACAGGTAGGTCCCATCCAGTCAATTTGTAGGAAAAATTAAAAAAAGGAGGACAACGCAAATTGGAAGAGAAGTTCGGCCTAAAATCTCTTTGGAGGTTATCACGGCTTACATTTATTTATTTTTTCTTAGCTTTGTATTAGTAAAATAAACGTTGCAGTAAGGCCGCATTTACACGCTATACCAAGAGCTTCAACTTTGCGAGAAGAAGTTTTGGCTAACGTTCCACAAATTTTGTGTAGCCCGCCCGCACCTGATACACTCCCGAAGTGTCCTGGAATGCAAACAATCTTTCGAGGGATATCGCTCAGGCCGGCCAAACATCTACGCTGAGCTCCCGGTCATAAAAGGATTGAAGGTAACGAAAAGGCCGATGGGTTTCCAAAGAAGGGTGCTGCACTTGACGAATCGACGGTAAACGCCTATCCCTGTGGGTTAGGGGGCTTATTATATCCCTCCGGCAGGTATTCCTATCGTAAGAGGCGACCAAAATACCAAATTGATTCAAGGGGTTGTGTAGCGCAACCCGTTCAAGGGGTTGCCAACGCAATATATAGCTTCTCCAACCCAATTGTCAACCTCACCTACCCGTGGCTTGTACCTTTATGGCCAAGGCGTGGACAGAAGCGCAGGGCTGCAAAATTTCTAAGATCAAGTGGAAATCCTACGATATTACGATATTAGACTTACAAAGCTGCTTATATCTCTAAAGAAAGAAAACTTAAGGCTCATGATGGGCGTGCTAACTGGATAGTGCCTTCTGGCGTCACATGCTTATAAAATAGGACTTCTCAGATCTAGGTAGTGCGTAAAACTGGAACAAAATATTAAGCACGTGTTGCGTTCGTGTCCTGCACTCACGAGGTCAAAGCCCCAGCTACTAGAGGTAGCAGCGTTGCCAGACCTCGAGGCTGCAATTGAGCTAGGTTTTAGAAAACTTCTAGCATTTGCCAAGAGGATGGAATTATTTCGGGAGCGTGTCATTATTCTGTATTACAAAATTCTGGGTGACAAAATTCTGTAAATTGCAAAAAAGTTCTGCTTGAACAAAATTCTGCTTTTTTAAAATTCTGCTTTCTAAAATTCTGCTTTCTAAGATTCTGCTTTTTCAAAATTCTGCATGTTTAATTTTGGAAGTCAAAATTCTGTAAATTGCAAAAAAGTTATGCTTGAACAAAATTCTGCTTTTTCAAAATTCTGCATGTTTAATTCTGGAAGTCAAAATTCCGGAATCATGGCCTGCGGTAGCCGGTGTTGGATCGGCTAAGGGTTATTCTTTTTAAGTGCGGCCGAAGGCCGCCTACGTAGAAGAATATACTACGCAGAAGGACATCACCGTGGCGGTAGCCACGGTTATACTACACACCCAGACTTGGCATGGCGTAGCCCAGGGTTATTTTTTATAAACGCGGCCGAAGGCCGCCTATGCCGAAAGGTGTTCTACGCAGAATTACTGTGCATGACGCACTGTTTCAAAATAATTACATGACCTCTTTAACATTGTTAACATTATATTTTAATACAGAATTTTGTAATACAGAATTTTGAAAGCAGAATTTTAGAAAGCAGAATTTTGTTTTTAGAATTTTGTACATACAGAATTTCGACACCAACCCATTATTTCATAAGCCCTGGTACCTAATTGGACTTTTCCGTTTTGTCATCGAACGAGTTCTGCTAACACTATGGACACATTCAGTCTATCTGAGATCTGAGGTCTAGCCATTTCACCAGTCCTTCCATCCATCTGTCCATCCTTGATCACTTATCATTGTACGTTCGCATGACTGCTACAGGTTCAGTAGAGAGGACGGATGCTGGACTAGTGTTTCGCCACAATGGTAACCTCGACAGGTTCCTGAAGTAGATACTATATCAGACCATCTCCCCTACTTCTTGACCTTTAACAGGAACTTTGGTTTGCCGCAGGTAAGGAAAAGCTCCAGAATTCATAAGAATTTGGTAGTCTCACTTTACACTTACTGGTCCAATGGACTACGCTGTTGCGGCAGGCGTTTCCCACAGGCAAATACAAGTCGCACTTTACACCCGCCTTTCAAGCTAGGATGGTATCTTTCTTTCTTTCTATCGGAGGATAGAATCAAAACAGTAACAGCCAGCTCCAGAGGTTGTGCAGCACAACTTCTTGATCCAAAGCTGCTAGCAGAAGACGGGAAGGTTCAAAAAGGTCATACCAAATCGTTGGCGAGATGGTCGGGCTAGTATCTTAATGATGCTAGTTTCCGCAACATATTAGACCAATATCAGGTAAAGCACCAGCAGCATCGATAACACTCCATAAAACCTTCGGGGAATGTCTTTAATAATCACTTTAACAGTGAGCTCGCTTTAACATGGTAAAGAAAGAAATTTTCAGCTTCTTTTTGATTGCCCACATCTAGTTCAATTCTATATCAAACTTTTGATAGTTTCGAGTTCCTGTACCTCAGAGGAGTTTCAATATGCACCGGGAATAGTTAATTGTCGAAACACAAGGATTTTAAGGGTTGTTCCAGGATAATGTAACTCAATCCGCTTATTGAGCCCGATTTCTTCTGTCAGCCGTTACAGTAACCGATCAACTTATTCTTCGAGTACATCTGTCAAGAACACTCCAAATCCCCCTTTCGGTCATGCCTGCCTCGCTTTCAGACTATATTTCACTTTCCAACAACACCCAGTTTCATGAATGAAAAGATGAGACATTCTCAGTTTATGCATTTAGATTTGTAGGAAACGGCTCTTAGGCCTGGTTTTTCAGTAGTTGGTTAAGCTAAGCTTAAACTAAGTTTGCTTAAACTCTAGTCAAATTTAAACTCCAGTTAAACTACTGAGCAGTTTTTCAGTCCCAGTTTAAGGCCACCTTTGGGGTATGTTTTTTGTGCGGCAACATTGGTTTTTTATTATCTAGATAATTTTTAGATACGGCAACAGCTGGATTTTGTTTACCCAACAAACATGGAAAAAAAGTTCTCCAGCGAAATATATATCTAGTTCCGGAAGTGATATCCAACATCATTATCTAGTTAGTCTTAAACCAGATAGTTCTCGAGTTGATATCTAACTTCATTCTCCAATCACTACCCAACTTTTGAAAAATTTTGTAAAATTAAAAGTCTTCGAGTTGATCTCCAATGTCATTAATATTTTCCAATTATTATCCTAATTTCGAGATATCTTGAGAAATGTACAGTTCTCAAATGTATATTCAACACCTTTCTCCAGTTGATATTCTACATTGCCAATCGAGTTGAGGTGGAGTCGAAAAAAATCTCCAAGGTGTTATCACCAAAACCAACATCTGTTTATTGTGAGAAATAAACACCTGGTTGATAGCAGTAATGAAGCGTAGTTATTCAAAAATAAATTATATAGGCAGCCGCCGTGGTGTGATGGTAACGTGCTCCGCCTACCACACTGAAGATCCTGGGTTCACGCCCGTGGCAAAGCAAAAGCAAAATTTTAGACACAAGAATCTTCAATTAGTAGACAATTTTTCTAAGCGGGGTCGCCCCTCGGCAGTGTTTGGCAAGCACTCCGAGTGTATTTCAGCCATGAAAAATTTAAAGAGCACGACGCTAATTGGAAGGGCAGCCAGGCCTAATTCTCTTCGGAGGTTATCGCGTCAAATTTATTTATTTTTTAAATTATATATATTTCATTTCATTTTCGTGAAAATACTGTAGTATGGAGTCCAGTTAGAGAACCGCAAGTTCGGAATTAAATTTTTTCAATTTAAGTGTAATCATTTTTTGCTTTATAAAAAATTCCCTCTTTTGCTGAGTACGCTATGATTCTCGAGTTGAGCCACTGTTTCGAAACAACTCTTGAGATTTTAAAAGTATGCCTAGTTATCAACATGAGCTCTAATGGTACTCAAGCCCAAATGCTTGTTGGGTATATTCGACACAATTTCGAACGAACGTAAATAACTGATAGGTTAATGAGAGTTTAACCCTGCTAGATCGGCTGCTTAACCTCAGCTTAAACTTCAGTTAAAGTAGACTGAAAAACTGCAGAATAAGTTTAAGCGTAGTTTAACTGACAAAATGAGTTGAACATGTACTGAAAAACTGGGCCTTAGCCACCAACTACAAGTCACTTACATATTACATAGTTTATGCGCGCTACAGTGTTACGTGCACAGTTTGAGAGCAACAGAGAGTAATATTTATCAAAGACTCACTCCACAATGTAGAGCCGTGTTGAAAAGCGTAGTGGTGAGTACACCCTTTTTAACAAATGAAAATGTCTAAATGTAAAATACATACGGGGGTTCTAACAGAAGTTCGCTTTTTAGTGAATTAAATTTTTTTTTTAATACGAAAAATATATAATTTGCAATTTCTTTTGAGATAATAGTTTAGTGTATTTTGCATGCAGCTCAATTATGGCCTAGTCTCAGTGCTTCCGTGGACACACATTCCAGCATTTTCGCTTATACCACTGAGGTATTTATTGCTTAACCATTGCCACGCCCAGATGTTGGAAGAAATATATTATGGTTAATAAATAGATGCTGCAGCCCGGCAGTATACAAATGTTTGATGCGCTGACATCCAACGAGACTGAAAATCTAGTCCAACCGCGAATTACTTGAGTGGTCGGCAGGCATCGGCACGAAGAATTGAAGAAACGTGACCTCTTGAAGCTCCCCTCAAAGAAAGCTGCTAAATTCCTATAAAGGAATTGGCTAGCAGCTCATGTGCAACGTGCCCTCGGTGAAATCGTTAAGCGTAAAAGAAATAAACTGAGGGAGGCTTTAGGATTGGCAAAACTTCACCCTCATAACTGATAGACGTCTACTTTTGACACGTGAACATCACTTATATAATAAGGTAATACTCCTCATAAAGGTAGGAAATGGTATGCTGAACGAACAGTGTATAATAAACTCCCAAAAACCTTGGAATCCTAAAAGACAACTGATTGATGCGTATCTGTTTTTCAGGAATAAAAGGCGGCATTTTAGCAAGCACTAGGAAGAGATCCGGCACACAAGAATTCAGCAGGTTGAACTAAAAGTGTATACAGAGGTGCTCAGCTTCATCCACACACATCGGTTAAGTCGTACGCCTATTTATATTTATTTATTTAATCAACAAACAAGGTGTTTTTAGACTGTTAATATACAAATTTATAATAATAAATTTATTACAACTAAAATCAAACGACAAGGAATAGGAATAAGCATTAAATTGAGAAAGTGTCCTCCTAAGGGGACCATTCATTGCATAAACCGTTCTAGCAACACCCATATAAAACAAATCGTTACAACGCAGGATACGACAGGGTACATTAAAACGAATTTTCATGAGGAGGTAAGAACAGTCAATTGAGCCCGAAACGATATCAAAGACAACGCACATTGACAACAGAGTTCGCCTGGAGTCTAGTGACATACGATTTATCAGTAAACAGCGAGAGTGATATGATGGTACAGGGTCTACAAAGTTCATCGACCGCAACGCAAAGTGAACAAAAGCTCTCTGAACAGGCTCCAACCTCTTGATATAAAGGTCTCCAAACAAATACCGCATACTCCAACCTCGATCTAACTAAAGATGTGTACAATAGTTTGAGAGTATAAGGATCTGAAAATGAGCATTTACGGCGGATAAAAGCCAACATCGCGTACGCTTTAGAAACTATATATAGCTTATGTGAGTGGTGAAATCAGCTTGGTATCAAAATACACACCCAAATCTTTAACTTCAGTTGACTTTTTTAATTGAACGTCTGAGACACTATACGATGTAGGAACTAAACCAGAACCTTAAGCATAAGTGGTAAAATGACTCTTACCAATATTTAGGAATAGAAGATTACGGACACACCAATGGAATAAGTTTCTAACTCATTTTGTAAGATTAAAGAATCCTCCAAGCACTTGATTTCATGGGAAACTTTTAAGTCATCAGCATAAAGAAGAAACTTACACCTTGAAAAGCAAGAGTATATGTTGTTAATAAATATGACAAATAGTAGCGGACCCAAAACGCTGCCCTGGGGGACACCGGAAGTTGGGGCGAATGGAAAATATGACAGATTATCTAGACGAACGACACAACTTCTGTTCTCTAAGTAAGAAGAGATCCACTTCAGAAACTCAGAGTGAAAGCCCAAGCATTCAAGTTTTGCTAGTAG
Organism: Eurosta solidaginis; assembly: GCF_040869045.1. NCBI lineage: Eukaryota > Metazoa > Arthropoda > Insecta > Diptera > Tephritidae > Eurosta > Eurosta solidaginis. Next base: position 58,192,689 of record NC_090322.1, on the reverse strand, counting down.
TATTCGATGCGATACCCTATCGCAAGCCTTAGAAAAATCAGTATAGACCGCGTCGATTTGGTAGCCCTTTTGAAAGGAATCCAAACAGTCTTCCGTAAAAACAGCCAGATTAGTTATGGTAGATCTACCCGCAACGAACCCTGCTGCTGAGGACATAGTAGATGTTTCACGGAGAAGTAAATTTTACTCTTAACTATGCACTCAAAATAGCTTTGACACAGTGGTAAGTTTGGATATCGGCCTATAATTTTCGACATCATTTTTGTTACCACCTTTAAGGATAGCCGTAATAAAAGTCAATTTCTATGCATAAATAAAAACTCCGGCAGATAGTGAGATATTAAATATGTGCCTTAAAGGAACAATCAATGATGAACAACTTTTCAACAGGACAGCCGAGAGGCCATCTGCGTCAGTTATGGTTGACATATTTAGCTGGTCAATGCCATCAGCTATGTCCAAGGCAGTCAAGCATAGCTTCCCGAAATAGATGGAAGTATCAACAATTGGCAGATATTCAGACGAAACTCCACTACTATTATCCGTAACGAAATTCGAGGAAAATAATTCAGCGAATAAGTCAGCCGCTTCCGAAAGTGAGTTCGCCAAAACACCTCTAGGGTGGACCGATGTCGGAATATCCGAACAATTCTTTTTCGACTTAGTGTAGCTCCAAAAAATTTAAGGTTACATTTAATACTGTTTTCAACATTATGAATGTACCTCCGATACAAAAATCTATTGAGGTTATTAAATTCAGCTCTGTAAAATATGTAGCGCTCGCGAACATTGGCATTGGTAGAGCGTTTATGCTTTTTATAGAACTTATTCTTCAAATTCCTTAACCGTTTGAGTTCTTTGGATAACCACGGACGTTTATAATGACTTTTTCCGGTCAATTTATTTATAGAATTAAATTTTGGTTAGGCTTTTTTGACCAATGTATTTTAGATGCAAAACGTTTATTTTTTGGTGCTCTATGAAAAGGGATGCTATTCACACAGATGTCATAAATTGTTGACTTAAAAATATCATAACAACCAGTTACATCTGCATTTCCAAAAAGATGGTCCCAATTCAAATCAAACAAAAGGTTTAACTCATCAAAATTACATCGCGAGTAGTTAAAGGCCGCTCTATTATCACATGTTGGTAGTTCGAAATATTGATAAAACTCAAGCTCCAGCATCAATGGGATATGATGTTGATTTGGAGGGGAGATGTAATTAGCTGCTATCGAGAGCTTATGGTTAACATTGTAGCTTACAAATATTAAATTTAAGACCCTGTCTAATAAGTTTAAAAAGCTAATAATTTGTACTAGTTCTATACATTGAAAGTTATCAATAAGGTATGACTCAGAGACAGTAATAACATTCGATGGAGTTAGAATGTCATTACCATCCAAGGAACTCCATGAAATATTGCCCATATTAAAATCCCCCAGGCTACAAAGGGGATTGTCGCCAATTGTATCATGCATAGTCAATATTTTATCCACATGTGCCTTATATAGGGCATCAGAACTACCCGGCGGTATATAAGACACACAAATGTACTGGAAACCACAAGCGCCTTGTAATTTAATGCATAGTTGATCCACCAAATAGTCAGTATTATGTAAATGAAACAATGAAGCTCGAAGGTGTTTGCGTGCAGCAATGAGTACACCACCACCTCTACTAAGACCAGTTTTAGCATAGTCTCTATCCTTGCGAAATACATCAAAAAGAGCCGGATTGAAAAACTCCGCATCAAAAAAATTCTCATTTAGCCAATTTTCAGTAAGAACGAAACAATCATAGTCTAGCTCTGGAGATAGTGTGTAGACAGACTCGGTTTTGGTTCTGATACCGGAAGTATTTTGATAGTAAATACAAACTTTACTACCACCAGTAGCGTAGGTGCTATTTATTTTTTGGGCTGGGACTGAACGGCTTTTTGAAAAAAATCAAAAGGACGAACAGCAACGTTTTATGGCCACATATTAGAGGTCAACAGCTTGTTAAAATACATTTGAGGAACACCAAGTTTAAAATTTACGAATTTAATATTGTTAGGATCATTACCTTTTCTAATTAAATTAGAGCACAAAATCGAATTACTATCGATATCCGCATGTTTAGCAACATAAGCGATTATATGATCAGACGTAACATTAGACAGGAACGATAATAGGTGCAGCCATTTGCGTCGAATCCTTACGCCAAGCTCGGTACAATTGTTGGAGCCAATTCTGTTTTCCACGTTTTTTCGCCACAGTAGACCACTGTGTAGACCACTCCTGTAGGAACGAAAACGGCGACCTTGTAACTGATGTCCAGAGAGTGCTTAGATTATGGAGGGAACACTTCTCTGTTCTCCTAAATGGAGGCAGCAATTCACCGCGCAGAGATTAAGAACCGGATCCCGAAATCGATGATGATGGAATATATGTCCCCCCGCCCGATTATGACGAAGTTAGAATAGCAATAACCAGATTGAAACACAGCAAGGCCGTGGGCGCTGATGGATTGCCTGCGGAGCTATTCAAGTACGGCGGCGAGGAGTTGGTAAGGCGCATGCAGCAGCTTCTTAGCAAAATATGGGCGGAAGAGTGCATGCCCGACGGTTGGAATCTAAGTATTCTTTGCCCAGTCCACAAGAAGGGGGATACTGCAAAATGCACCAACTATCATGGAATCAGCCTTCTTAATATCGCATATAAGGTCCTTTCAAGTGTATTGTGCGAAAGATTGAAGCCCACCGTGAACCGGCTGATTGGACCTTATCAGTGCGGCTTCAGACCTGGTAAATCTACCATCGACCAGATTTTCACAATGCGCCAAATCTTGGAAAAAACCCGTGAAAAAAGAATCGACACACATCATCTCTTCGTCGACTTTAAAGCCGCCTTCGACAGCACGAAAAGGAGCTGCCTATATGCCGCTATGTCTGAATTTGGTTTCTCCGCAAAACTTATACGGCTGTGCAAAATGACGTTGAGCAACACCATCAGCTCAGTCAGAATTGGGAAGGACCTCTCCGAGCCGTTCGAAACTAAACGAGGTTTCAGACAGGGTGACCCCCTATCGTGCGATTTCTTTAATTTGATGCTGGAGAAAATTATACTAGCTGCAGAACTTAACCGCACTGGAAAAATATACTATAAAAGCGTGCAATTACTGGCATATGCTGATGACATTGATATCAGCGGCCTAAGCACCCGCGCTGTTAGCTCTGCTTACTCCAAACTGGAAAAAGAAGCGGTAAAGATGGGTTTGATGGTGAATGAGGACAAAACGAAGTACCTGCTGTCATTGAGCAAAGAGTCAGCGCATATGCGCCTTGGCAACCACGCTACTGTTGGCAGCCATAATTTCGAAATAGTAAAAGACTTCGTTTATTTGGGAACCAGCATCAACACTAGCAACAACATCAGCACTGAAATCCAGCGAGGAATCAATCTCGCCAATAAATGCTACTTTGGACTAGGTAGGCAATTGAAAAGTAAAGTCCTCTCTCGGCGATCGAAAATCATACTCTACAAGTCACTTATTTTAACCGTCCTGCTATATGTGGCAGAAGCATGGATCATGACAACAGCAGATGAAACGGCTTTGGGAGTGTTCGAGAGAAAAGTTTTTCGAAAGATTTATGAACCTCTACGCGTTGGCGATGGCGAGTACCGAAGAGGATTTAATGATGAGCTGTACGAGCTATACGCAGACATCAACATAGTGCAGCGAATTAAAACGCAGCGGCTGCGCTGGCTAGGCCATGTTATGCGAATGACAGATGATGCTCCGTCCAAGAAAGTGTTTCTATCGGAACCCGCCTATGGAAGAAGAGGTAGAGGGCGGCCCCCACTCCGTTGGAAGGACCAGGTGGAAAACGATTTAAACTCCCTTGGTGTGACCAATTAAGTTAGTTTAATAATTAAGTTAGGAATTTCTTTTTCAAAAATTCGGGCGACCGAATGCTTCCAGAAGGTAATATTATTAGCTCCGTCTGCAGCAAAAACTAGCATATTTTTAGTATAAGGTATACATTGTTCAATAAAGTTTGTATCTCAATTTTAGATATATGTAATTTCTTGGTGTTTGAAAATTTAAAATAAATCTTACATAGAAGGCAGGCTTAAATCGTAATTTTTCATTACAAAATCGTCCAAGCGTCATTCTAGTTGAAAATCGTCTATCTTTCAACGCTGGTAACAGCTTTATATTATAAACAGAAGCACTGATTGTAGCATGCGCAGCAGAAACAGCATCAGCATCAGCACTAGCAGAAACAGCATCAGCATCAGCACTAGCAGAAACAGCATCAGAAACGTCATTAGAGTTATCAGCTGAACCAGTCAAACACGTATTATCAACAGGCGCTTTAGTAAGAGCGGCAGCAGCAACAAAAGCAGTAGTACCAAAAGCAGTAGAACCAGTATTATTACCAGGCGATACTGCAATCGAAGTTACAGTGTGAGAAGCAACAACAGCACCATTAGAATGCACAGGTGGAGGAGAAGAAGGCTGCACTTTGGTCGAGTGCGCAACAACACTAACACCCGCCTTAGCTTTTTTGTTTGAACGTAGGACCCGTTTATTCGAATCAATACAATTGTTTACCGACTCGACAATCTCAATAAAAACATTTTTGATTTTGTCCTATTTCGAAATCGCGTTAATACGTTTATCTTTTAAGCCGCAGAGGGCCAAACAGTTGGCGCAAGACGACATAACAATTAAAAAGCAAAATTAGCACGGAGCTTAAAAAAAATACAACCGCACTGCTCAACTGCTTAACAGCATTTTTTGTGGCCAGTGAAACCCAATCTCAGACTCCAGTACTTCGATCTGGATTTTGTAATAGGTTTAAACGGCCTGGCAGTACCCACTGGAGGCTTTAATATATCGTATACAGAGTAGTAATACAGGCGCTTGAGTACATGAAGCTACTTCTATGCATCCCTTCAGCCAACGAGTCGACCTATGATGTGCAGCTGGTACATCTCCACAGTCAATTCCAGCACCTACGAAGCAGCGTGCAAGGATGAGGGCGGTGGTTCGAAGCGAGAGAGCCAGCATTCCATTAAGCCAGGTAAGCGCAGAAGAAGTAAACGTTTCCTGCAGCAACACTCTTTAACTACTACCACGTACTGCCACTGAGCTATTTCTCCACTCTTGTCGCTCGCTTGCAGCATTGTTACCAACTGGTCAACCGTTTTCGATCGTTATCTATTGCTTTGCCGATGATATCCGCTTAATACTACAACCTCGTCCGCTCTCAGTATCAGCTCACAAATACTACCCATAGTCAGGTTTGAATCTGCAGCAAAGCAATACAGTGTCTAAGGCCTGGTTCAGTTTTGGACCTCTCATGTATATAGATCCAAAAGGGATAGTGGGTGAAAGATCACAGACTTCCAACTTTATGCATAGCGGAAAAGCTGACGACTCTCCTAATTGTTGAATGGATTTAACGCTGGATACCAAATAGAGAAAGCCCGGTACAATATACAGAGACTTTTTATTCTGAGGTAGCGTGAACTATGATTGAGATATATGATCCAACTGGTTGGTTACATTGGTGCCCTCAATGAGCAGTTTTGCGAGGGCTGATGTGCTCACTTTCTTCGCTGCACAGAAGAAATATGTTGATCCGAGTCTATAATGGAAGTTTTTAGGGTACGTACAACTAGATCTGGAATGGTAGACGCGTGAAAGAGAACCCTTGGCGGCAATCTCCTTCCCATGACAATTCCAATACATCAACATCATCTATTGCCATGGCTATTTTAGTATTTGTCGCAAGACCATGAATTCAAAAGGGCCCATCACATCACATATTCTCTTCACCGTCTGTTACATTGTTTTGATTTGCCAGAACCGGGACCTTCCGCCCTACGGATCCGGAGACTCTATGTAAATGATCATGGAGAGCCGTTTTATTGGAGGTTTTATTTTCGACTTCATTGGTTGTTGCTCTAACTTGCGGTTACCAAGTACAGCACCACACAAAAAGATCGGAATAGAATCATATTCTTATCAATATTTTAGCGATTTAAATGAACCGCCACTTCCTATTTCACCTTGTATTATTAGCGCTAATGAAACTACAATAAATAAAAGCAGAAATACGAAACCCTTACCAAATTTTATTCTGCTATATTTTTTGCTGATGGTCTTATTAGTTCATAGGAGACTAATAGTCTACAAGGTATGACATAAACATGGTGAAAGAATTGTTACCATTTTTTTTTGCTTGATTTTTATTCCGAAAATGGCTATGAGCACAAAAATTGTATACTTCAGGTCAGCAAATTTGGGTTTGAGCTTCGAGTCGAGTGTAAAGAATATGCAATGGTCAAGTTGATTTTGGCGTGCAGTACAATTTCGACCCCAGACCAAATCGGTAGCGTTGGCGCGTTCTAATTGAATACAAATTTTTCTTTGTATTCATATAACAGTTTTTTAAGAAGCTCTTGTGCAATGGTACTCGCACAGGGCATGTACACGCTGTGGCGTATCGCTCTCACCGCCATCCCGCACGCAACTTTTTTGGTGTTATTAATTGAGGGCATACGTAACTATCGACCAGACATTGTAGATGACTACTTTCGCGTACGTGAAATTAATATACTGAAATTACGTGATGCTTATGATTTTGTGATCGTTGGTGGCGGCACAGCCGGTTGTACGCTCGCGTCGCGTCTCTCGGAAATACCACACTGGAGTGTGCTGCTGTTAGAAGCTGGCGGTGATTCACCCATGCTCTCCGACCTACCAGTATTGTATCCCATTTTTCAACGTACTTCTTTCGATTGGAAATATAGACCAGAGCGCTCAGATCGTTATTGCCTTGCAATGAAAGATCAGCGATGTTTTTGGCCGCAAGCAAAAGTACTCGGCGGTGGTAGCACCATAAATGCGATGATGTATATTCGTGGTAATCGACGTGATTATGATCATTGGGCGGAACTGGGCAATTTAGGTTGGGACTATGAAAATCTCTTACATTATTTTAAAAAAATTGAAGATATGCGTGTGCCGGGCTTTGAGAATGCGGGTGATTATCATGGTTATGGTGGACCAGTTTCTGTGGAAAATTATAGATTTCCCTCGCCAATGTTGGATATTTTCATGGAGGCAGCGCGTGAGCTAAATTGGGTGTGTAAAATTGATTGCTTAAGTTTTTATCTACAACAGTTTTGTAATCTTGCACTTTCTCCTATCAGGTCAATCCATATGGTGACTTTAACGGTCGTAGTCAAACCGGTTTCGCTGTACCACATGCGACAGTACGGCACGGTTTGCGTTGTAGTGCGAATAAAGCTTATTTACGTCCTGTATGGCGACGCCCAAATCTTGATATTGTTTTAAAGGCTTTCGTCAAAAAAATTCACATCGACAAAGATACGAATGTGATACATGGCGTAGAATTTGAGCATAATGGCTTGCTGCATAAGGTAAGGGCCAGACGCGAAGTCATACTCTCTGCTGGCGCTATAGGCAGTCCACATATGCTAATGCTTTCGGGTGTGGGACCAGGTGCACATCTGAGTGATCATAAAATCAAAGTTATACAACATTTGGCTGGCGTGGGTATCAATCTGCAAGATCATGTATCTAGCACAGGCGCACAATATCTCATACATAATAGCGAAACTGGTCATCGTCTGTCGATAATTGTGCCAGAGTTTATGAATATTAGATCGGTCGATTCTTTTCTTCATCGTGCTGATGGATTTTTCTACGCTATGCCAGCGTCTGAAGTAATGGGCTTTGTTAATACCAAATATCAAGATCCTAAATTGGATTGGCCTGACATACAAATGTTTCTTGGTAGTTATGCTTATGGTTCAGACGGCGGAATGATCGGTAGGCGTGGTAGTGGTATATCATTACAGGATTTCGAAAATACTTTTGAGCATATGATATATAAAGATAGTTTCGTAATAACAGTATTATTAATGCGTCCACGAAGCCGCGGTTATATCGAGTTGAAATCAAAAGATCCACACGAACATCCACGCATCTACGCTAACTATTTCGATGATCCGCTTGATATGGCAAAGCTGGTGAGTGAAAAAATAAGCACTTTAGCTTCAAATAAAGTAAATAATAATTTTAAAAAAATGTTCCCATAGGTCGAGGGTATGAAAATTGCACATCGTTTAACTCAAACAGCTATTATGCAACGTATCAATGCAACGCTGAATATTTTTGAATGGCGCAACTGCCCTGAAGTGGAGTATTTGAGCGATGCTTTTTGGGAGTGCATAATACGTTATTATACGCAGACAATTTACCATCCGGTGGGTACATGTAAAATGGGCACTTCAAATGATCCATTCGCAGTCGTCGATCCACGTCTACGCGTTTACGGTGTGAAAGGTTTACGTGTAATTGATGCCAGCATTATGCCGACAATAGCGACAGGAAATACGAATGCGCCAACATTTGTGATTGCCGAGAAGGGAGCCGATATGATAAAGGAAGATTGGCTACATTACGGTGGTGGGTTTTGATAAGGTGAGGTGAGTTTTTATAATCCGAGTTAGGGTTTTTTATGTAGATATTAGTATAACTTAGTCGTTAGCCTGTTAGTTTGTCATGAATATAGCTTAAGTTTAAATCAAGATAAATATAATAATAATATTACAAAAACACTAAAATAAAAGGAAACAGGTTTTGAAAAGAAAAAAGAGGATAGCCGCAGATCTCAACATTATTTCAATTTTCTTTCCTCTAAAAGCGCATAGCTCAGCTTCTGGAGCTTTTTTGTAAATTGCTATAACTTTGAAGGTTTTGACTTCAAACCGATAATTTTGGTTACATTCATCATGGTCTACACTTACGTCAGATTTTAGGATGATTTGATTACAGCGGAAATTTCTTTGTATTTGGCCTTTTTTCGGGATCATCTTCGGATCATTTCGAAATTGCTTTGAGTGCTATTCGAGATGGTTTCCCAGACAACTGAGGGATTAGTTTGAAACTATTTGGGGATTGATTAACGATATTTTCGGGACTTCTTTTTAAAATAGTTTCGGGGTTGTTTTTGTCACCACTTAAGATTGTTTTCTGCTTCGATTCACGACTGTTACAAGATCATTACGATCATTTCGCGACTACCATTTGATCATTATCTGATTGTTTTCAGGATAGTTTCGTAGCTATTTCGGGATAATTTCAGGACGCCTCGGTAGATCCATATATGCATAGTACATCCGTCTTCAGTGTTAGCTAATCTTAAGTAAATTATTTCAGCCGTTCTGGTGTGAAGGTATCAGAAAGCCAACATCTGTTCACCCCGACATAGAAACGTCCAGATATCCATACATCCCCACTTTCCCACTTGTTATACGTATGTACAGTTCAGGATTTATATAGATTTTGGTCCAAATATGTTTTGAAAACTTGTTAGTTTGCGGGTTACTTACAGAATAACATTCCGAGGCGATTTCCAAATTGTTTCGAGGATATGTGTGGATCATTTCACGGCCTTCACCGGATTGTTTCGGGGTCGTTTTATGGATATTTCGGCATTACTAAGGGACTATTTACGAGCATTTTTGGTATATTTTGAGATAATTTTTGCTTTTTGGAATCACATCGTGAGTATTCTGGGACCATTTAGGAATGATTTTTGGAACAACTTTCAGATCAGGATCTCTGAATCGCGACTGTGTTCTGAATCATTTCGGGCCTGTTTCTAAATCACTTCAGGATTATTTTCGGACTGTTCCGAGATTGTATTCGAAATCGTTTCGGGGCTATTTCTATATTGCTTTAGGAATATTTAGGGGCCATTTCTGGATTGTTTAAAGGGCTGTCCCTAAACTATTTTCAGGATCATATCAGGATACACTGCAATAGTTTTGTATTGTATTTTTTCGTGCGGACTGCGCCGCGGGTATAGGCAAGTTATTTATTGTTTATTTCATTGGTCAAATCATGTGTCATGTTAGTAAAAAGGTACAGCGCTACTAGCAGTCAGTGGAAACTATTCATACCAACTAGCAAAGCTTATCTAACCTTAACCCAGGATAAGATCCTCCCCTCGTGAAGCGTATAATTGGAAACAAAATAAAGTTAATGTACGAAAATAAGCAAAAAATAAAACAAGGTAAATTAAAGTAGAGTAAAGATATTTTTCTCAAGCTTTTTATTGGCCGAGTTGTTAATAAATTTGTTTTAAATAAAATGCTTATTAATCAACTTCAATTCAGCTCAAACATTATGACCCACTTTGAATGAAACTTGAGAATGCACCAGAATTGCTGTAAGCCAATAAATAAATAACGCTAAACCATGTGAGGTAAGTGACCTTGGCGTAGAAAACAAAGGAAATCATTTCTCACATAGTTCAATTTAAACACTGAATGTGATATGTTAGTATAGTAGTGGTTAAACAAATTGCAACACATTTCAAAACGGCGTTAATAGCAAATTATGTTTCTGTACTTGTTTTCAATAATTTTCATTTAAAGCTAGCGTACCCTGCAGACTTATTCCACTTCGAAATTTTGTCTCCCTACGTTCGAAAGTGAGCCTCGCTTCACCTTTTCTCTCTCTATTCCATTCTCGTGTACTGCATCTTCCATTTTTCTTATTATGCTTGTCCATACAATAATCCATTTATCTCCTACCCAATCCCACTCCAATTCTTACTCTCAATCCCTCTCCCACTCTCAATCCTACTCCCACTCTCCCTCCAACTTTCATTCCCACCCCGATCACCCCGCTGTTAAAACTACTATTTCAAAGTCGAAATTTTTCGCTGGATTCAAAAGCAAACATATTTAAATATCAATAATTTGGAGTCAATGCTATTTTTTCACTCACCACTGTAACTTGGAAATTTTAAATTTGCTGAATGAGTCAAGCTAAATATAATTATGAACATTTTAGTGCAAGTTAAAAAAAAGTTTAGTAAGATTCTACTCAGTTGCCCTTAGTGTGTTAATTTCATATATTTCTTGATATAAATTATAACTTTCTAGTAAATACCTTGTAGCTATGTTAAATTGTGATCATCGGAGCGTAGATAGCGAAGATCTAAACCCAACCTGACACTATGTTTGTAGGTTCGATTGGGTGTAGGCCACTCCAGATTAGGCTTCCATTGCAACGTTCGATTACATGTAGAACGGATAAGTTATTCCTGCCAAAAGGTGAGTAGTGTGAAGTGAATCGACACCATTCCCCCAACAGAGGGATAACGGAACCTGGGAAGCGAGTTCAGCTTAGCGCTTGCATGTTTTATCCGAGGTCCCTGTGTCCTATTACGTTATGTTTCAGACTTTGATTGAATTATACACTTTTTTGGAGTTTTCGCAGTACAAAAAGTCAAATTTTTTAATTGAATTCCAAGGTTCCCTTTTAAACTTGAAATCTTCCGTACTCTGTTGAGATTTTTTGTAAAAATTTCTTTATTTAGCTAAGACATCTCATTTTATTTGTATAGATACCTCGAGGTTGCTCCGAGTTTAACGCAATCGGTCGTATTTCGCTATGTGGGGTGGGTGGGTAACAAATATGAGTGTATCATACACATATTTAGCAGGCGAGGCTCTGGAGTCCGCAAGTTCCTCATGGAACTATGTAGCGGGGAGGGCGGGATGGTCGAGAAGGTTTAATGTGATCATATTAATTGTTCCCGAGATGACCGGGCTATACCTTAATGGTGCTTTGTTACCGGAACGTACCGGATCTATATCCGGCAAAGAACCATTAACATCGATAACACTCCCCAAAGCCTTCGGCAAGTGTCTCTATCGCTAATACAACAACAACAACAACACGAAAGTCGAAACTTTACAGGACTCTAGATTCACTTTCTGCTAAGAGGTATGATCCGCTGCTGCACTAATCCAACTGTCAACTTCACAGTCGCGCAAAGCTACTGTTCCAGTATAGAGGTTTAATGAGCCTGCGACTATCTAGGAACTATTTACAACTGAACCAGTTCAGAATGCGTTCAAAATATCTGCAAAGGGGGAATTCTTAAATCGTAGAACATCACAGTGATAAAAGTGTCAGTTGAAAGACTTGCGAGGCAACCGAATTAAAACTAGTACGAACTCCTGGCGCAATAGTTCTGCGCTATTTCAAAATTGGTCCGATTCGCTGCAGGGAATAAAACAGCTTTAGTTTATTTCAATTATGTTTCAGTATCATGGATGGTGTTAAGAGAAGATGGGAGGACCCTTGAAGTATTTGAGAGAAACGTTTATCTGAAAATAAAATATTATTCCTATGTCTAATGGTTTGAACACAGAAATATAATACACTCTGTAGCTGTAGCTATCTGTTTAACTACTACCGCTAGATTAACGCAGATATATATTAACATACTGCAAATAATAAAAGGGCAAAGGCACCGTTGGATGGGTCATGTTATGTGAATGATGAAGACGCTCCAGCCCAGAAGATATTGGAAACAAAACTTGAACGCCCCAAATAACAGTATGACAAACACTGTTCTTCAAGCAATACCTAAGTGTCAATCGCTCGTTTTTCCATAAAATATGTCTACAGTTACCTCTACTGAAAATTTTCTAAACAAACAAATCATTAACATGTTTTTTCAATTAACCCTAAACCCCAAGTTGAATGAGAGTTGAATCATTGGGCACTCTGCTCTAATGTATATGGGGTATTCCATCCCATTTCGACCAATTTTGAACCCGACCCCTTTAGAATTGGCTGAAAGTTTTTCTTCTTTTTCTAGCTTACGAAAGACGCTTTTCAGAATTTTTTCATCCAACTCAAAAAAAGTTATGAATTTTAAAAAAAATGTTATAACTTTTTCAAAAATTGACCGTTTGGGATCTTTTTTTTTTAATTTGCTTTTAAATGTACTTTTCGGAAAAAATACAAAAAATTTTTTAAGTTTTTTTTTGTAATTTTTCAGTTTTTTCGAGATTTTTCGAATTTCGCCATTTTTTTTTTTCTCATAAAAAACTTCAATCAATTCTGCAATCATCCCCACTAATCCCGGAGTGGGCCGATAATTTTTTTTTTTTTTGTATTTAATTGAAAAAAAAACCTTTAAAAATTTTTTTGTATTTTTTCCGTACATTGTTCAGTACATTTAAAAACAAATTTAAAAAAAAAGATCCCAAACGGTTAATTTTTGAAAAAGTTATAGCATTTTGAAAAAAAAACACCGTTTTTTTTTTTAATTCATAACCTTTTTTGAATTGGATGAACAAATTTGAAAAAATTCTGAAAAACGTCTTTCCTAAGCTTGAAAAAGAAGAAAAACTTTCAGCCAATTTTAAAGGGGTCGGGTTCAAAATTGGTCGAAATGGAATGGAATACCCCATATGCATCAATTGTTTGGCACGGTCCAATTCTGTCTGTCGACTTTATCAAAACACACAATGATGAAGCAAAAAAGTGAAACTGATTTATTGGTTAGAGAGCGTTAGATACACTAGGGATGTTACGGAAGTGTACTTACCGAAACCGGTATCAAAGTTTGTAGAAATCAGAATGAACCATAATCATAAGTCGAAGCAAAACACAAGAGACACATATATCGTTGGAGTTAAGGAGGAAGTCGAATCAAATAGTACAGGCGAAGAGAGTACTTTGCTGGTTTCGAATATACACTCAGATTTGCCATGGCCCCTGAATATTATAAACACAGTTAAACAGAAGCGGGTAACCGAAAATAGACGCTCCCTCTGGCCAAACTTCGTTCTGGATACTGTAACAGGTTAGGCTCTTACTTGTCCAGAATCAACACCAGTATATGTAATGTATGCATCCGATGTGTCGTCACATCACACCAACGTTCTATTTAATTGTAATGTCGAATGTCGTTATAGGCGGACTATAACAGCAGCATCCCTACGGTCCAACCCTGTTGCTGCTAGCTTCCTTCGACTCCCGTTAGAGGACTTTGATGGAAATATGCTATTAGTCGCACTTCTTAAATAGGGCGAAGCACTGTTAACAAAACAACAAAAATAACAACATTTTTAGTCGATTTCTCAACCAAATTATATTGACCTACCACAACGATTGAGGTTATAATTACTGTTATACACAGTTGAGGAGGTTGGGCACAGAAATCTTAGTAAATTAGAAGATCCGACGTTCCAGAATCGTAGTCGAAGCTCGATGGCATCCCTAACATACATATTAGGGTGGAGTGAATTTATTTTTTTTCGAAATCGCTTTTGGCTGACTTCCAGAAAGTTGCCTTTTTAGACCAGAAATAAGGTTTAATTTTTATTTCACTCATCGTATGTTTAGAGGTGCCCCAACGCAATTAAACTTTGAAAAAAGACGGTAGGTAACATTTTTTTTTCGCATTGATTTACTTTCGCTTGTTGTTTATTTGCTCATTGATTTCAAAGCCTACTGATTTTCATGGCCTACTATGTGCCTGTAAAACTCTTACTTATACACTTGATTAGAAACATACTATTACGAGCCGGACTCGTGCGCATATTGCGTAACCAATATAAGTCTCTTATCAAATATCAACAGAAATCAGCTGTTATATCAATCAGTAAAAACTTGCGCTGACATCTGGCATATGGTAGCAATTGCCGGTAATGCAGTGCAAATATTCACAATAGTGTCATAGTGCAAATACCCTGCAAAAACACTCTCATCATTCCACGTCATTTTACGGTCAAAGGTTATATTCATAGTCACATTTGCATGGGCGTGATTAGGTTTTGTGACCAAATTTTTTGTAGGGTAGATTAGGGTAGGTTTTTTCTAAACAAAGAGATTACTTTGTGTGCTCACAATCGTTTATTTTTAACAAATTATTTTAATAAAATATAGCTAAACAGAAGCTCTACGACCAAAATACCCCAAAGCTCGCTAATAGCCCGAATCTCCATCTTTACAACCAAAACTTTATTTATAGATTTGGATTCCAAAGGAGAGCGAAAAAGGGACCCGTACATAAAAACAGCAATTAAAAATAATATATATGATCAACAAAAAACTGTAAAACACCATTTAAAAGTTGTCGTTTTTAGTTATATCTAATATGTAATTTTAGTAAAGTTATGTACATTAAAAAAGAAATAAAATAAATATGTAAATAATAAGCTTTGTAAAATCGCGATTAGTTTGCTCAACTTCTTGGGGCTGGGGACACCTCAAAACGCCATCCTACGAAAGTAATTTTTGGTGGTTTTGGCTAACTCTTATAAAGACAAATTTTCATTGCTAGGCAATTACAAAACAGAAAAAATATCTATAGGGTATCACTCCACCCTAATACATATTCATATTAGTAAATTATCTGTAGCAGCTACTGTACATGAGAAAGGCATTTCGGCGCTGATTCTGTTAGCATTGCTTCCATGGGCATTTTCAACCAATACAGAGCAGCGGCAAAAAAAGGTGAACACGAAAGGCAAGTTTTTTCGTTAAACGATGCTGACAGCTTTTCGTGCACAAAATGCCACATATTGAGCGGTATTGCCAAACTAGAATCAAGTGCTGAAAATGTGTCAATTACATACATACATACATAGTTAACAATTGATTTCGTTTTTCAGTTATTAATGACCTTGAATTGGCTGCTGGGAATACAACCAACATAGTAGCAATGAAATTATTGAAGGTAAGAATAACTGAAAAGCCTTTTTTTGGGATTCCTAAATTTTCGGACACCACTGGTAGGTATCGCTTAGTGTATTTTTTTTTACCAGGGCACCATCTTTCAGCCATGTCAAGACCTTTTGCTGTACAGCTGATATAGTTTATTCTAAGGAACTTGTTCCTGTTACACTCCTAAGTCTATCTTATCTGATGATCGCTTTTCGTACAACAAACAACAAATTGGACCAATCCAGAGGAATGTACAAACAAAATTGTGACAACCCGACTAACAATATAGAGGGGCTGGAATAATCCACAGAGCTTGTTCCCTAAGCATATTCAGAGCAAAAGCAAAGTCGGCTTGTTAGAGCAAGGAGCTGGGTCTTCTCAGAAGACAGGAAAAAGAAATGTTTAAGCTGGTAAAGGTAGCGGAAAGCGAAGCGTGCGGAGACTAGTATAGGGAGGATTAAGGGGTATTATCAACTCTTCTTTGGATGCTGGTCATCAGCGAACTGCTCAGGCTGTTCGACATGGGGCCCATGAAACTTACGGCGTACGCAGATGACGTTACAGTTACCATAAGCGGAAAGTCCCTTCCAATTCTTAGCTATTTGATGGATCGGATGATTCGGGATATACATATAAGGAAATATTATGTAGAGTTCAGGTCCTGAATCGTACTAGGCCTAACCTAGGAGGGGTGACCCTACAGGTGAAACCTTGTACAAAATATCTTGAAACCATTTCAGATAGTAAGTTGTCGTGGAACCTCAACGTGGAGAGTGAAGAAGGCCCCGACGGTGCTCTGTTCAATATACTATTATTAATAGGTTGGTAGGTTGGTCATCATCATAACTAATTTGCGCCTAAGCGGTTTTGACCGTTTCGTAACAAGTATCGCCAGCAATTCCTGTTTCGCGATAACAGACGCCAATTGCGAGCATCAAGGGAGGCTAAGTCTTCCTTCACCTGCCTCTCCCAACTCAGTGGAGGTCTCCCCCTTCCTCTGCTTTTAAACTGCGGTGTCGATTGCAATACTTTCTTGGCCGGAGCGTATGCCTCCATTCGCATAACATGACCTAGCCAGCGAATCTTTCCACTTTTATTCGCTGCACTATCCTCATCTGCGTGGCGGCCGCCGTGGTGTGATGGAAGCGTTCTCCGCCTACCAAGTTTTTTCAATTAGAAGACAATTTTTCTAAGCGGGGTCGCCCCTCGGCAGTGTTTGCCAAGAAAAGCTCTCAGTGAAAACCCATCTGCCTTGCAGATGGCGTTCGGAGTCGGCATAAAACAAGTAGGTCCCGTCCCGCTAATCTGTAGGAAAAATTAAAAGGAGCACGATGCAAATTGGAAGAGAAGCTCGGCCTAAAATCTCTTCGGAGCTAGTCGCGCCTTACATTTCTTTTTAATTTGTCCCCACAGGACACCAACCATCTTTTAAATTGCAATGTGGAACCAACGCCTCTAACAACCGTTTCTTTGGTCCAACCCTGCTGAAACTACAAATTTCCTTGGCCTCCCGTTAATATTGATGGCAGTTTGTGAGTAATCGCACATATTGGATGGGGCGAAGGTTTCTTGCAACAACAACAACAATGACTCATATCCTGGGAAAACCGAAAGTGAAAAAGTTTTCAATCCAAAACTCAGATTGCACAGACTCGGTAAAGTTCATTGCTGAAAAATCTTTTTTTTTTTCTGTCGTGATATTTGTTACGCCATTAGAGAGCAAAATAATTGAATTGGCGCGCAAACGCTGTCAGTGACAGGTTGCTAGTGCAGCTTTTGAGTTTAAATAGCGCGCGCACATGCGAGTGTGTTTGGTCTAATGAGGCGTGCAAAAAACATTACTAAATATATATACTATATATGTACGAACTTGTAAAGTGGCGTAAATATTATAAGGAATAATATATTTGCTCGATCAGTAGTTAGTTGATTGTTTAACAAGAATGTTGTTGTCAATGCGCAATCTCAACTCAATTCGCGCGTTTTGCTTTTACACGCTTGGCTTGATGCTGCTGTTGGTGCTGACCGTGAGTGCGCAGGGTCAAAATGAACAATTCATAATAGGCGTTGCAGAGCAACCCAATGACCTGGCCGATGGAACGGTGGACGATGCTGCAGATGCGGGTGGTGAATTTACTTTCGAACTTCCAGCAACGGGTTTAAGAGGTTCTGCATTTGGCGCTGCAGAACTGTTGCAAGCACCTGATGTGGTAGTTGAGGGTGAGCAAATGACAGTTGTGCGCTAAGTGGCATGCGTGCAATACCTGCGTGTCATTGTAAAAGTGCGTGCTGAATAATTTTGTTTCTTCATGGTTTGTTTATTTTCTTAGGCTTAAACTTGTTGCAACGTAACAATTTGGTGGCAGCTGCTGGCAATATGGAGAAGTCTAAACCACAACAACGCATTCGTTTGGCTCTGAATAGTGGTTTGAGGAGGCGTTCAGTTGATGTATATTAAAAGTGCAAACATTAAAATAATAATAAAAGAAAGCAATAAAGCCCAGCTACTTTGCCAAATTCAGAGCATTTATGTTATTAAAGCATTTCAAAGTAAAGCGTGCTTTTTAATTGTGATTGATTTAAGTGAATAAACTTTTTATATTTAAATGAACTAAATCAATTGTATTTTAATTTACATATGTAAGCCATTTCATGAGATTGGCTGGCTATTTTTTGTGCAATTAACACGCCCGTTTAACTAACTAAGGAGAATCGGTCATAACTAATACAGCCACTTAGACAGCCTTGGATTTTATAATTTCTCATGAATAAATCAAAAAAAATAGTGAGTCATACTTAAACAATCTCGTGCTTTTAGATCTGAACAAACGCTGGACTTGGCTTGCCTGATTTTTACTATGAGTTCACGAGAAGCCATCAGCAATTTCGTAGAACATCGCAATTTTAAGTGTCAGCTGAGAGCATTGCGCGGTAACCAGGGCCGGCTCTGCCATAACGCGAACTACGCGACCCGCCTAGGGCACCAAGTTCTAGGGGGCACCAAATTCGATAAAAACTTTTGTACTAAAAATCGTTTTTGCAAAAAAAAAGAAAAAAAAAAGAAATTTTGTAGGGGCCCTATATTTAGTTTCATAAAAAAATAAAATTTTCACCATAACGCTAGTGGAGATTGAACGTAATTTAAAATCTTCGCGCGCAACCAGAATGTGCAGCAGCGCACCTTCACAAAGCCTTGGAAGTCAACTGACAACACTGAGCAACTGGCAATCGTGTGTGATTCTCCAGCTCTCGCGAGTTTCAACTTGGTCAGACGTGCACATTTTTGTTGTTTCGTGAGCTGTTACAATTCATAAAAAACTACACAAATTTTATCATGATCGCACCGTGAAAGCCATATATTGTGTTCGTGTTCGGGAGGCAGTGGCGCAGTGAGGCGGGCACAAGGGAGGCATCTTGCCCCGGACGCTACTCACGGGGGCTCCAAATGGTCCGCAAAGCAGAACTTCCTAGATAATTTGTATATTTCTTAGAAAGAATTGAATTTACAAACGTGTACTGAGCAGCTTTCTGTAACTAGAAATTTTTGGAGGACATGCGATCAGACTCAGGTTTCGAAAATATCGTGGTTGATGCGAAAACAGTCGCTGATGTGATTACTAAGTTTGAATCATCGAAAAGGCCACGGAAAAGGAAAAAAACAGTTTTCGTATGAAGGAGATGACGTAGAAATTGATGAAAAGCAAAAATTCAAAACAAATTTTTATTTTTCTATTTTCGATACTGCTATCAATTCCATCGATGAGCGATATCTGCAACTGAAAAATATAAACTCTGTTTTTGGATTTTTGAACGATGTCCACAATTTGTTGAATGAGAGTAAAGAAACAATTTTGAAAAATTGCCAGAATCTAGAAAAAGCTTTAACATTCAATGCATCGAAACATATAGATGCTGCAGATCTATGTATGTGATGAATACAAGCCATCACACGAAGAGTCTCAGAGTCATTCAACCCTCCTGATGTTCTTAATTATATTTTACAGCACAACTTGTCTGGTCTCATGCCCAATTTATTGTAGCTATACGTATTTTGTTAACGATACCAATGTCGGTTGCGAGTGGCGAGCGTAGTTTTTCGAAACTGAAATTAATCAAAACGGACTTGCGTTCGACCATGACTCAAGAAATGATTGTAGGTTTAGCATTGCTATCATTAGAGCAGCAAATTGCGCAAAAATTAGATTTAAGTAAAATTATATCAACTTTCTCTGAGTTGAAGGCGCGGAAAATGAAGCTTTAGTAAACTCCTAAGATAATTAAATATACTGTTACGAATATTATCAACTCTAAGGGGTACTGCCATCTCTAAGCTGATGCTAAGCAGTGATTTGATGCACATCAGTAATTCAATCATTATGTCTACACATATGTACGTACACGCAGCGCAGAAGCAACGCACAAACACATGCATATATCTTATCTGAGGTGCTCACAAGGGAGGGCAATAATTTGTGCAAGTATTACTCACGCGCATATGAGAAGCTATTAACGTAGTTGTGGCTGGTGATTTTGTAGCTGATAACTAACTAGTAAGTTCTGGAATGGAAAAGCCTAGAAGTATGCAACGAGGAAATCAGACAGTATAAAAGGCGACAACAGTAGAGGCGCGAGAATCAGTTTTGATTAAGCACGCTATCTGTCGAGCAATAGAAGTGTTATTTTGAAAGTAGTCTAATAAACACCATTTTGCATTACTGAATAGTGGTGTTATTTATTCAACAGTTTAGTGATTCGAACCTTAGCAGAAGGTTGCAAATAAGAGTATTTGCAATAAATTCGTTACAATACTTTTGTGTATCATATTTTCAAAAAAAATATATTTAATATGCAAAAGATATATATTTTTTTTGTTTTAGTGACACTAAGTTTGAATTAAATATTTCTGATCTCTAATTTTCTGATCTCCAATTTCTTTCTACAAATACGGTAGAAAGGGGCCGCAAATTATAACTCGCCTACGGCCCCAACTTCTCTTGAGCCGGCCCTGCCGGTAACATTATAAGAACTAGTACAGTCGATTTGCTTGCTCAAAATCAGTGTGATTAGGGATTAATCGATACGTCTAAATGCAGGTCGTATCGATACTTTTGATCCGATACCAGCAAATTTGCAGTCGATACTTTTGCGCCGAGTACTGAGTAGATATTCGAAAAAGGTAGTTGTATCGAAGCACGATTTATCGACAAATTTATGACCGTTTATTTCTTTCGAGGGAAATGCGCGATACGTCCGCATCAATTATTTGAATACTATTTATTAAGGAATGAATATACTCTGGAACAGATTATATACATATTGTTACGAATATTAGCAAAACTAAGGGGTGCTGCCATCTCTAAGCCGATGCTAAGCAGCGCCTTGCATGCACATCCACAGATCAATCATTATGTATCTACATAAACGAATCAATCATTATTTCTACACATATGTAGGTACACGCAGCTGAGAGCAACGCACAAGCATATGCAGATATATAATCTGAAATGCTCCTAAAGGGGTGCAATTGTGATTGTGGAAGTGTCGCTCACACATGCAAGCGCATGGGGCATGAGAGAAGCTGTAAAAATTATACAACTGTAGTTGTAGCTGAGAAATTTATAACTAACTAAGTAAATTCTGGAAGCGCCTAGAAGATGCAACGAGGAAATCAGAGAGTATAAAAGCATCAGTGGTAGAGGCGCTATGGGCAGCTTCAGTTAAGCACGCTATCTGTCGGGCAATAGATCAGTTTCATTTTAGCTATCAATCAGTTTCATTATTAAGCAAGCTAGTTGGAAAGTATAAGTGTTATTGTGAAGTACTTTAATAAAGGCCATTTGTCCATTATTCAATATTGGAGTTGTTTATTCAACAGTTTAGCTATACGAACGTTGACAGAAGATTGCAAATAAGGGGAATTGCAGTAAATTCGTTACAATTGGTGTCAGAAGAGGAATTGTTGAATAAATTCCAGAGGACAAAAAGGACATGGCAAAGTTCAGTGAATTGAAGATCCAGCAACCGAAGAAGGAGTTGGAGAACCGTGGATTGAATACAACCGGCATTAAACTCGAACTTCAGGCACGACTACGAGAGGCAATGGAAGCAGAAGGAATTGATGTGGACGAGTATGTCTTTTATCCTGATGGGGACGAGACAACAACAAAAATTGAAGAGAAAAACGAAACATCTCAGACAATTACAAGCACAGACTTGAACATGATTTTGGCTGCAATATCTGCACAAACATCGGCAGTAAAAGAAATGTTGTCAGAAATAACATCGAAGATTGAAGCACAAGAAACGCGTGTGTCAGAAATGTCGACACAGATAACATCCAAGATGGAAGCACAGGAGGCACGTATTTCAGAAATGTTATCGCAAATGTCATCTCAACTGGAAGAGCAGAAGACATATATGGCATCCCAGCTGGAATAACATGAGACACGTATTTCAGAAATGTCGACACAGATTACATCAAAGATGGAAACACAACTGAAAGAGCAAGAGGCGCGTATGTCATCAAAACTCGAAGCACGTATGGACGAGAAAATAATGCAGTTTGAAGAAAAATTCGAGGCAGAGGTGGATGCTTTGAGAGGTCGTATACAGGAATTGCAACTTAATCGGCCGACTGCTTCAGCGAGTAATACGAAGGTAAAAACTCCATCTTTTGACGGTTCTATTCCTTTCCAGGTCTTCAAGCTACAGTTTGAGAAGACCACAGCAGTGAACAACTGGAATGCGGAAGATAAAGTTGCTGCACTGTTCGTGGCATTGAAGGGGCCAGCAGCCGAAATCCTACAGGCGATTCCCGAAGGAGAGTGGAACAACTATGAAGCATTGATGGTTGCTGTAGAACGACGTTATGGAAGCGAGCATAGAAAACAGATATTCCAAATTGAGTTGCAAAACCGCTACTAAAAAGCAAATGAGAAATTGCAGGAGTTTGCTTCAGATATTGAAAGATTGGCTCATCTTGCAAATGCGGACGCACCCGTGGAATACACTGAAAGGGTAAAAATCCAGAGCTTCATAAATGGCATACAAGATGTGAAAACGAAGCGGGCTACATATGCAAACCCAAAGCTAACATTCGCAGAAACCGTTTCACAAGCTCTGATTCAGGAAACAGCGTCGCTTCTGTGTAAGCCAGTTTTCAAAGCACGCCGTGTGGAAGTAGAAAGGCCAGAGTGGATAGACGCAATATTGGAGGCGCTGAAAGGATCGCAAAAGCGGAGTGAAAGAGTTATCAAATGCTTCAAATTCGGGAAGCCCGGTCACATTGCACGTCATTGCGATCTTGGTCTTGGTAGTTCTAACTTGTGTGGCCGTAAACGCAAAGCTGGAGGAGATGAGCAAGAGCGTGCCAGATGTAAAAATCGAGAGCTAGCTCCAGCTGTTGAACGGCCTGTGATATCTGTGTCGCAAATTGGAAGGAAATCAAGCAGTCTTACCGTCAGAGGGAATGTGGATGGCAAGGAGCGTGTACTGACTGTAGATACGGGCGCATCTCATTCCTTGATTCGATCTGATTTAGTCAACAGGAGAGTAAACCGTTACCTGGAGCAAGGTTGCGTAAGGTCACAGGCGAGTATAACCAAGTCCAGGTAGAAGTGATATGTGAAGTCCTAATTGGGAAGGTCATGGTTCTACACAAATTCGTTGTGGCGGAGATCGTTGATAAAGTCATATTGGGAGTGGACTTCTTAGTTGACCATGACATCAGGATCGATATGCCAAGAAAGATTATGCGCTATGAGAACCAGGATGTGCCACTTAACTTCAGTGTGGAAGAAGGGTTCAGCAGTAATCGAGTGCTGGTGAAAGAGGTCCGACAAAAACCGCAAAAGTCAAAGGCAGCAGATCGGGCAAGGGTTGATGGAACGAATGGGCCAAACAAATCAAAACCGAAGGTACCTGTGAGAGAAACACTGGCATTGAAAAGCTCTAACGCAAGTACTAAAACGAAGGAAAGAATTTCGCAGAAAGAATGCAAGGGTGGTTTCAAGCCAGAGCACACTACTGTTGTGAAGCGTCGGAACGATACTGATTATGCAAAGCAAATCCGTCCAGCACAAGCTCTACGAAGTAGTTCATTGGCCAAACAACAGAGTGTGAAGGAACGAACCAGGGTATTGAGTAGTACGATGAAACACAGGTACGATGAGAACAATAATTCGAAAGGTTTCTTGGCGGGAGATTTGGTACTGTTATACAACCCTCACCGGCAGAAAGGTGTTCCATCCAAATTTCGGTGCAGTTGGGAAGGCCCGTACAAAGTTGTGAAGAAGATCAGTGACACCAACTACCGCATACAAACAATTGGGAAACCACGGAGTAGAAGAGTGGTACATTTGGAGATGCTAGCGGCGTTTAGATCGGGAGATTTGTCTTATCGGAACGATCAGAATTAGGTGGAGGGCAGTGTTACGAATATTAGCAAAACTAAGGGGTGCTGCCATCTCTAAGCCGATGCTAAGCAGCGCCTTGCATGCACATCCATAGATCAATCATTATGTATCTACATAAACGAATCAATCATTATGTCTACACATATGTAGGTACACGCAGCTGAGAGCAACGCACAAGCACATGCAGATATCTTATCTGAAATGCTCCTAAAGGTATGCAATTGTGATTGTGGAAGTGTCGCTCACACATACAAGCAATGGGGTATGAGAGAAGCTGTAAAAATTATACATCTGTAGTTGTAGCTGAGAAATTTATAACTAAGTAAATTCTGGAAGCGCCTAGAAGATGCCACGAGGAAATCAGAGAGTATAAAAGCATCAGCGGTAGAGGCGCTATGGGCAGTTTCAGTTAAGCACGCTATCTGTCGGGCAATAGGTCAGTTTCATTTGAGCTATCAATCAGTTTCATTATTAAGCAAGCTGGTTGCAAAGTATAAGTGTTATTGTGAATTACTTTAATAAATGCCATTTTTCCATTATTCAATATTGGAGTTATTTATTCAACAGTTTAGCGATACGAACGTTGGCAGAAGATTGCAAATAAGGGGAATTGCAGTAAATTCGTTTCAATATATACGTCCTTCGCCGGGATTCAAGGGGTTGAAAACGCAATTCATAGCTTTCGCAACACAACTGTCAACCTCATCTACACGAGCCAAATCCTGTTACAAATATGGAGCTAGGGGCTGGGGGCGGAATGGCCTAGAAGGTTTAATATGGTCATATCAAATCATTGCCGAGGTGGCCGGGCCAGCACCTAAACGGTGCTTGTTACCGGAACGTTCCGGATCTATATCCGGCAAGGGACCATCAGCATCGGTAACTCTTCCCAAAACCTTCGGGGTGTGTCCTTATCGCTACAGAAACAACAACAACGTCCTTTCAGGAACTATTCCAGCTGAGGAAATATGATATATTTTTAAATAAGAAACCTAGAATGCTATAAAAAATGGCGGGTAAAGATTTACAAGATGGTTAAATGCCTTTTTTTTATCGGAAATTGTGGAGGGTGGCATGAAAGGTCGAATTTTTACCTCAGCATCAAAAAGCCGATAGCGAAAATAAAAAAAATTTACCCCGGACCGCTTTAAAACTGCGGTCGCCCTTAAAAAAAACCCAAGGTGGATTCAACACCTGCTACACGATCAGTATACAGTATATCTCCACAGAACACCTTTCTGCATACATGTATGTGAATTGCCGGGTTTACGAAGAACGTTTTTCTGCGCTGCTTCGCCTGACAGATGAAGTAGGTATCGATACTTTTTGTCGATGCTACTTGCAAGTATAGGTATCGATACTGTCATGTTATCGTTTCATCCCTATATGCGATTCGCAGGGTTCTTAAAGCGGTTCGAACGGTAGAATAAGTGAAAGCTATAGGCGATGTTCGCCCAATGAATGGCAGGTTGCTATACCTTAATCTTTGGTGCTTGGTAATCCGTGACCTTCCCGATACCAGATCGCCTGGGGAATTAATGGTGACCTTATGAGGAAGGGGCGCTACTGTGGCGGATGTTTTTTATTCTTCGTACTTGATACAAGACCGCTGAGCATGCCCTGTTGGGCACGTGATCGCACGATCCAGATGGATCACTCAAAAGCTACGAGTAAATGGAAAATAAGGTTGAGTCAGGCTAGAGAGTGATAGTAACGACAAGTTAATAAGAAAGCAGCAGAACTAGCCGGATCGAAGAGGGGGGAAGGGTATGAAGTAGGGAGAGTAAGATAGTCCGATATATCCTACAGGAAGAGCGGAGCAGAACTTATTATACGTGGTAATCCCTTTTGGTAGTGCAGGTCAGTAAAAATTGGGATTTTTAGCTTCATGATGACGAAATTCCCGCACATACCGAGTTGTTCCTGACCTCCAAACGCAGGACACGAGCGCACGGTTTGAGGTGGTTGATAGAGCGCAGATCCACACAGTCCAACTTATCGATCCCATGCGTCGTGAAGGCAAAGGATGCTGCGCCATAATTGTAATATACCGACAAAGAATTTGAAGGCACTTCGTATTTCCACAAACGAGCAGGCATGCCAGGCCCAGGAAAATGTCCTAATGGTGTAACCTGTATACATCTGCGCCTCTGACAGATAAGTGCCATAACCAAAACATTAACACACACAAAGCGGGCGTGGTAAAAGGGAACCTTAATTGCCTTAAATCAAGGCGACAAGAGAAGGACATAGACGGGAAGTTGTAAACGCTGGTCGAACTCAACGGTCAAATAAATCTATAGCATACTAAAGAAGCTTGGAACCAGTTCCTCCTTAGTCTTCAGATGCCAAGAATTTCTTCTGAGGGACGATTTTTTGAATTGGGCGCGCGAATTCATTTACTATGCGAAATGGAAACGCGAGGTATGGCAGGAAAATAGCTATGCGTTGCCAGTTTATAGTACTGAGGACCTCGTGGCGGTATCCATTGAGGGATAATGAGCAGGCATTTCCACTTTATAGCTTCCTGCTATTTTACTCATAAGGTGGAGACACCACATGGGGTGTGCAAGAGGCTGGTGGAAGAGGCTGTGTGGTCATAGAATACTCTATTGAAACGGCGAGCTTAAGAAAAATCCTGTTCGGGAGTGAGATAATTCTGGGAGTGATAAAGAAGAAAAGCGAGAAGTCGACACGTAGTAGTAAATAGATTCCTGAGGCCCTCTTTGAAGGTAGCCAGTACTTACATTAGGACCTTGTAGCGAGTGGGGCCAGGGTTGAGGGTAAACTCTTTTTTGATGTTAAAATCGCGGAGTCAAGAGAGAACATTCACTGCAGTGCTACATATGTCGAGGCGACCAATCATAGAAAGGCTGTTGATAATATTTTATACTAGCGGGTTAAGAAGCGTAGAATGTGTCCGTGGTAGGCAAACATGTCGTAAAACGTTACTAAAAGTCACAGACAGGAAGGTTCGAGGGACTTAAAATAAAATGTTCCAAAGGGCAGTCGGGCTATTACCAGAAAGTGCTAGTACCAAAGCGTACCGCATTTGTATCTAGAAAAGGGCTGCCGAAGTCTTTTTTCGGTTAAAACAATAACAACAATTTAATCTGTAAAGGGAGTCTACTTTCAATCAAAAAACTCGCGTGGGGGTTTCAACATTTGCTGGTTAGGTGCTCAGCAATAGCAGTAGTCGTTTTCATATTTTTCGCATCTGATTTGTGCTCACTAATTCGGATGCCCAATGATCTCTTCGTTGTACCAATACGAACTTTTTCGCACACTTCTCTTTCCTTTCTGTTGCATTTTATTTCGTAGACTACATCGTGCTGTTGTTCCTTGTTAATTTTGTCTTTTGTTTGTGTAAATATTTTATTTAGTGTTTGGTTTGGTTTATGTGCTAATGTTATGTTGTTGTTTCGCATAAAATTTTCCATTGATTTGTTGTCCGTTAGTCCTGGTATGTATGTTGTTACACCTGTATATAGTCTCTTATTGTTTTCATTATTCAAATTTGCATTGTTGGTTACATTGTTAGTGCTGATTGTTTTTGTTGTTGCCAGCTATGTGTCTATTAAGTTATTAGGGTACGCATTTGTGTATAAAATATTTTTAATTTTTTGGTTATTTTCAGTTATGAACTCCTGATCACTTAAGTCGCGTACTTTCTTTATAAAGTTGATTGCCGTGTTTCTTTTTTGTATCCATGGTTGATTAGAATGATAGTTAATTATACGCAACGATGCTACAGGTTTTGCATACCAATTTGTTTTCAACTTTTTATTCGATTTTATTATTTCCATATCTAGGAAGGCCAATTTATTTTCTTTCTCTGTTTCTACCGTGAATTGGATTTTTGGGTGTTGTGCGTTAAAAGTTTTTAAAATTTCTTCCACGTCCTTTATTTTAATTATTGCAAATATATCGTCTACATACTTATTTATGTGTTTGATATATATGTCCCTGGATTTGAGCTCGATGATGCTGTCGTCAAGTATTTTGTCTAGCACTATATCTGCTACTGTAGGTGATAGGGGGTTTCCCATAGGCATTCCGTATACTTGTTGGTAGAATTTGCCATCGTATGTAAAATAATTGTTGTCCCTCAAGCAGAATTCGAGGTAAGTTTGAAACTGTTTATTTGATAAAGTAGTGTGTTCTTTTAGTTTTTCCCATTTTCTCATTATTGTTCGAATGGCTAATAGTATGGGAATATTTGTGAAGAGGGAAACTACATCAAACGATATTAGAATTTCATCTTCCGCTATGTTAACTTCTTGGAGGTTGTGTTTTAGTTGGAGGGAATTTTTGACATTGAGGGTACCACATATTATGTTTTTTAAGGTCTGTCCAATGTGTTTTGAAAGTTTGTAGCATGGTACACCTACAGAAGATTAAATCGGTCTAAGTGGGGTTTGTTCTTTATGGATCTTGGGTAGTTCATACAATCTTGGCGCTGTAGCCGCAGTGCAAGTAAGTTGCTTCTTAAATTTTAAAGATATGTTTCTCTGCTTGTAAATGTCATTTATGATGTTGTTGTTTTTCCGTACTAATTGTTGTGTAGGATCAGTTCTTATTGTTTTGTATGTGTTTTTGTCGCTTAGTAGTTGTTCCATTTTTTGTTTATAGTCTACCTTGTAAATTAATACTGTTTTGTGTCCCTTGTCTGCGGTTGTAATAATTATATTGTCTTTATGTTGTTTCACGAAGTTCTTAGTGTCCTCAAAAGCCTTCAATATAAGTTTATCTTGTTTTGTACCTGAAAGTCAAATACCGCCGTGATATGATCCCACCTCTAACATGGCGCAGAAATATGGTCGCTGGTAATATAACATTCAAGAAAAGTGTTATTCGGAATACGAATGGACTTGCACGCGATGCCGATGGTGATTTAGTGATGAAAAGTACCAGCTTTTCACAGACATAGGTATGAATAAAAAAATAAGAGTAAAGCGGCTAATAATAATTGGATGTGTTCCGGGAAAAGCATTTCTTTAGAAACCCACTAGTAGCAGTAAATGAAAAGGGTGGCCCTTTGATGCTTTTAATTGGCGCCAGTTATCGCTGGGAAGGAATAACTGGCACGCTTTGTTGAACTTGCTCCGACTTTTTCACAAGGTTGAGCACCAATGAAAAATATTGTTACGAATATTAGCAAAACTAAGGGGTGCTGCTATCTCTAAGCTGATGCTAAACAGTGATATCATGCACATCCATAGATCAAACATTATGTATCTACATAAACGAAACAATAATTGCGTCTACACATATGTACCATGTACGTATACGAGCAGCGGAGAATAAATGCACAAACACATGCATATATCTCAGATACTCCTGAAAGTATGCAACGAGAGAAGCTATAAAATCGTGCAATTGTAGTTACAGCTGAGAAGTTTGAGAGCTGATGGCATCTAGTAGATTCTGGAAATGGAAGCGCCTAGAAGATGCGAACGTTGAAATCAGAGAGTATAAAAGGCAGCAAATGTAGAGGCGCTGGAATTCAATTTGATTTGAGCTATCAAGCAGTTTCGATTAAGACGCTATCTAGCGAGCCATAGCAGTATTATTTTGAAAGTCAGTTTCATTTAAGCTATCAGTTTGGTTGTTAAGCCAGCTAGTTGCAAAGTATAAGTGTTATTGTGAAGTACTTTAATAAAGGCCATTTTTCCATTATCCAATATTGGAGTTATTTATTCAACAGTTTAGTGATACGAACTTAGAAAAAGGGCAAATAAGAGGATTTGCAAGTAAATTCGTTACAATTGGTGTCAGAAGAGGAATTGTTGAATAAATTCCAGAGGACAACAAGGACATGGCAAAGTTCAGTGAATTGAAGATTCAGCAACTGAAGAAGGAGTTGGAGAGCCGTGGATTGAATACAAGCGGCGTTAAACTTGAACTTCAGGCACGGCTACGACAGGCAATGGAAGCAGAAGGAATTGATGTGGACGAGTATGTCTTTCATCTTGATGGCGACGAGACAACAACAAAAATTGAGGAGAAAAACGAAACACCGCAGACAATGGCGAACACAGACTTGAACACAATATTAGCTGCAATATGTGCACAAACGTCGACAGTAATATCCAAGATGGAAAAACAACTAGAATCGCAGGAAATCCGTATAACATAGCAATTGGAAGAACAGAAAACGTATATGTAATCACAGATGGAATCCCAAGAGACACGAATAACATCGAAGATTGAAGCACAAGAAATGCGTATTTCAGAAATGTCATCGCAAATGTCATTTCAACTGGAAGAGCAGAAGACATATATGGCATCCCAACTGGAATCACATGAGACACGTATTTCAGAAATGTCGACACAGATTACATCAAAGATGGAAACACAAAGAGCAAGAGGCGCGTATATCATCACAACTCGTATGAACAGCGCGTATGGACGAGAAAATAACGCAGTTTGAAGAAAAATTCGAGGCAGAGGTGGATACTTTGAGAGGTCGTATACAGGAATTGCAACTAGTTCGCCCAGTTCTTTCAGCAAGGAATACGAAGGTAAAAACTCCATCTTTTGACGGCTCTGTTCCTTTCCAGGTGTTTAAGATTCAGTTTGAGAAGACCGCAGCAGTGAACAACTGGAGTGCGGAAGATAAAGTTGCTGCACTATTCGTGGCATTGAAGGGATGTGCTGCTGAAATCCTACAGACTATTTCCGAGGGAGAGCGGAACAACTACGAAACATTGATGAGCGC
This sequence comes from Eurosta solidaginis, assembly GCF_040869045.1. Classification (NCBI taxonomy): domain Eukaryota; kingdom Metazoa; phylum Arthropoda; class Insecta; order Diptera; family Tephritidae; genus Eurosta; species Eurosta solidaginis. Next base: position 58,161,982 of record NC_090322.1, on the reverse strand, counting down.
TCTAGAGAGGCGATACGGAAGCGAACACAGGAAGCAGATACACCAAATAGAGTTGCAAAACCGCTACCAAAAAGCTAATGAGACTTTGCAGGAGTTTGCGACCGTATGCAAAGATACAATGCCTGAAGTAGCTCTGATTTCTTCGAACTAATCGATGAATCAGCCAAAATGTATATAGAGCAGTCTACTCGCAAAAAACTATTTTTGTTGGCACAGGTTTCACACATATGTAAAGTCGGAGAGCCGCGTGCACATCAACTCATATGGAGCTTAGTGCTATCTTTGTCCTTGCCTAAAGGATTGACGTACTTTGATAAAATTTCGAGTGGGATGGAACCAATATCCAAGCTGTCTATGATTTCTTAAATTTTCGTGGTTGCCAAGTGGAGTTTTGCAGTTAAATCCCTTATATCGCCCCACCACCATGGGTTTGTTGCTGACAGATCTACTGTATCAAATGTTGCTGTCTTTAGCAAATACTGTGTAGAGTTCTCCTCTGCTGAACTCGAGGTTGATTGCATTTACACTGATTTCTTTAAAGAATATGACAGAGTCACACTGCTCTAACTAAAAAATTAAGCTGTCTAGGTCTCCTTTCAACGTTTTTTAAACGGTTTTATTTAGCTTGACTTGACAGGCTGCCTGGTTGGCTGGCTGATTGGTTGGCACGAATTTTGTAATTGAAATTTAAGTAACTTCCCGATAAGCTACAAGCTGGAAACATGGAATATAGTTCAGAACCCGATGACAATGCAATAATAAGAAAAAAATCGCCACTAGGTGGCGCAAGGATCGAGATATTCAAAAAAATCGTATTTGGGGTCCGATTTGGCTCATATTTGGAACACATAATACATACATGAATAGAAAGCGACCTATGATGTCCGATTTGGCTCATATTTGGAACAAATTTTACATACAGTCCGGTAGAAGTGACATCAAAATGTTTTGAAGTTGGAGGAGGGACAAGCATACGTGGCGCAGATTCGAGTACAGTCTTTGGTAGGATTATGTATTGAGGACTTAGATTGTAAGAAATTGTCAGGAAAGAGTCCTTGTAATAATGAGTCACTAAATGAGCAAAATAGAATGAGAAATAATAGGCAATTAAAGAAAGATTAAAATACTTAAAATGAAACAATTAAAAAAAAATTTAAGTTAAACGGTTTTATTGAAAACAATAATTACATGAAGTAATAATAATACTAAAAGCTAGAAAATAATTAGGTAGGCCCTAGGTGCTAGTCATCACACTCCTCATCAATCTAGGGCGTTGGTCAGACAATTAAATAAAAGCGTTGGACGCGTAAAATTTCTATTGATAGTCATATATAAGATCAACTGAACCTTAATAAGGTCATGATACGCCTCACATTTTTAGAAATTTCACGCGCCCCACACTTTTATTTAATTGTCTGATCAACGCCCTAGATTGATGAGGGGTGTGATGACTAGCACCTAGGACCTACCTAATTATTTTCTAGCTTTTAGTATTATTATTACTTCATGTAAGTATTGTTATCAATAAAACCGTTTAACTTAAAAATTTTTTAAATTATTTTATTTGTTGATAGATTCTTGATTAAGCTGTTGCCAATGATGGCAAATCGTCTAGTCCATTTGCAGCCACATCTGGGTTTCCCCAGGGAAGTATAGTGTTCCTATGAGTGTTCCTACTCTACTCATATTTGGCTTTTATGCCTCAAGCCTTTGGAAAATCTTAGATCTATACTGTTCTAGCCATTCACATACAATATCATTAATGGCTATATGGATTGCCCATACTTGCTGGAAATGGTTCGATTTAATGTTCCCCACATACATATCTCCAGGAATTTCGCAAGTAATGTTCCCATTACCCGTGCTATTCGCGAGCCTAACTCAATAAGTAATTGCGCTGCTCTAGGTTGTTCTATTCAAAGTCCTCATTTTATGAATATTTTGAGTTCTGCTTTATAAGTACACTGCTCAGTTTCAGGCACACATACGTACTGTTAAGACTTCTTTGTGTTATAGGCTGTAAGGATTGAAATTGATAGGATTAACCAAAATATATAAATATTTTTGGACCAATATGGGACAACTTTCGCACTATTTCGTGAACATTTCGGGATGCCTTCAGAATAATTTCGAGACTATATCGTAACCGATTCGGAACACTTTCGTGATCGCTTCCAGATTATTTTATGTATCACTTCCGAACAAAATCGGGCCATTTCAAGACTAATTCGAAATTATTTCGGGACACTTCCTTTTTTTGTATAGTTTTAAACCTGATTTCAGCAGCTAGTGAAATATTTATTCGCTCTCACTAAAAACAACAAGTGTTGACTGGCAATTCGCTTTCGTTTAGTAGTCGCCGAACAAGCAGAGTAGTAACACCTGGAAAGGCTGTTTTTAATTTCCGCATTTCAAAAAACATTTTTTGCAAGCAAAGGCTCATATGTAGAATGTTTTAATTTTTTAGTGTTAGCAAAAAGTTTTGTATAATTTTTTTTAACTGAAGCAATAAATTACTATTTTTTAGCATATTTGTAATTTGTTTTGAGTGTTAATAAACATGCGTGTGCACATCTTGCCTCGTTGAGCATTGTAAACTTTACCAAGTAGCGCAACTAACTGATCGCTCAAAATTTGCACACACACACAAATATCACTAATGGCCATATTACGGAAATCTTAAGGAAATTGAAGTTAAATTTTTAAACAGACATAAAATGTTATAATTTTGGAATATATAGCATCTAGGACACCTTAATTGCAGTAATTGAAAGAAAATGTTTGCTTATACTCAAGTATTTAATTACTTTTTCTAAATTTATCTTTAATATTGATGCAATGATTGATCCAATGCAACTCTGGTCTTTCTACTGTTCTTCATTCCACTCCATTCGAGTGCCTAATTTCACGGCCTGCGAGTGCCTTCCACTCTATTCGCAACATAACCTCGAAATAAGCTGCCAAACTATATAGTAAACAATGTCGTTGAGCAACGACTAAATCGCTAGTATTTCGAAAATTTTACACTAACCACTACAGCCAAAGTTGTGGTGACCACTGCTTTAAACCAGCCTCAGCGCACTGACAAATAGGATATGGAAATTTTTGCTCTCTATGAGCACGCGAAAATATTAATTTTTCATAACATTGGCCGTTGATGCCATCATCGTTTTAAAACAACTTTTGGGTATTGTGCACCATAAAGGTTTATTTTATGATTCCTAACGAAAGTAGTGGAATGTGATATTCAAATACGCGTATTTTTGTATTAAGAAACCGAAAGAGGAAACTAAATATTTTTTTCCATAAAATACTTATCCGTGGAAGTCCGTTTCATCGGAACGCCACCAGAGCAGAAAGATGTTCTTCACAGAAATTCCATAGCTGGTTTTGGACCAGCTCAGAATTATTTCTTAAAGTCAACATACATTCACTCTAGTATTTAAACCCAGATTTCCTTGAGTTCCATAAATTGCAAATTTACTTAAGTAAAAGGTAAAACTTTACATGAGGTGTTGACTGCTAAACTTAGTCCAAAAATGGTACCGAAAGACGCGTTTTAATCACGGTATCTATAAGCCGGAAGCTGAAATTACATATTTTTCTTCTGTCTAAAGGTATCTGCATTAAAGTAAAGAGTGAGAGGATCCATAGTACTGCTGCACAGAACACTCTGGCTGGGTTCAGCAGCGGCTACACGATACGGTATTACTCCGCAGAACGTTAAGCCGGAGTCATTGGTGCCGTATGTCGTATCGCTGTATCCCTAACGTAATCAGCTGTTTATCGTTACGACGGTAAACCAAAACCCAATTGGTTGGCTACGATACGGTTACGACCTTAGCGGCACCAATAATCGATTGCATTGATTTTCATAAGGTTGGTCAAATCAGCTGTTATAAGGTTACCGATACGGTTACCGATAAATCACCAATGTCTCCAGCTTTATTCTGATACCGAGTGATCGCCTAGTGACAGAGTGACGGCCTAGTGACAGTACACAAAAGTTTCATTTTGGCTTACAGATAATTGATATCGAAGCGGTAGTTCGAGGCCATTTCTTGGAAACAAATCGCTAATTTGTCTTAGGACTTATAGAATGTTGTGTAGAGTATATATATTTTCCTAAATGTATGATAACACAGGTAACCAATGACATTACGACAGTTCGTTATAAAAAGACGGCCTTTGTAACGCCATGCGTCAGTATTCTATTGAACCGCATCAACCAATAAGCCACGAGCATAAAGATAAGATAACTGCTGTTTTAAAAAAAAAGACAGCAATAGCGCACGACAGTGACACAACAATAAAACCACAGCTTTATTTTCTGATAATCGCCTGTTGCAGGCAATAAAAATAAAGGTATACAATAAAAATCGAAGTAGAAATTTTACGACACCAATTGTTTGGTTTGAACTTCAAAACATAAACCAGCAATTCAATAAGAGAAAAAGCTTAAATAATAATATTAAGAAATAAAATATTATATTATAATTTTTAACCATATTCGCAATAGATAATTCAACTAAACGCTAATGATTTCGCTATAACAACATTGTACGACAGCAATATAGCAACAAAGTAATCATTGTATTTTTCTGAAAGGTGGCACCACACAGATAAATTTCTGTGAAAAAACGTATAGTCCATCTCGTCTAGTTTACTTTTACGTTGCATTGAATGGTTAAATTGGTCGAAAGGTGTCCAGAACCCTGACACGTTAAGCTTTCGTTTCTGAGAATTATTGTTTCCTCCAAAAAAATTAATGTACTAGCACTTGAAAATTCTATAATTTCTCCCCCAACTACTTTTTTACATTTTTCCGAGAGGTAGCAGCAAGATTTTATGTGTTGATGCAAGATGTTGCCAATTATTTGCTTTACAACAACTAAGGCATGACGTGGCTGAATGCGTTTGTAACACTTTAAACCATTGTAGGAGTGCTGGTTCGAATCCCACTCCCGGATAAAAAGGGCTTCGAACTATTTGTGGAGAGTTGAAGTGTTAGTATGAAATGTTAAGCTTCGTACACAGATTTTTTTAAAACTTGACCAAATACCCCCAAATGGGATGAACTTTAAGTCACACCTTTAAGTGCAAATAAAAGATAAGTCAAACTTGCTGTACTATAAGCGAAAATGACATGTGAATGTAATCTAATTTTGTTGTAATGTATGATTGTGTATCTTTGATGTCCTGCGTTTCAAAGACTGCTATGGATGGAGTATGAAAGATTTAAAATTCGTTTAAGCTGTAGAAGTTGAATTACCTACTTACTTAGTACTTACTTTCTAACTGTTATTGTTTGTGTTAATACTGGTTATCAAATAAACAAAAATTTAATTGATCGTCTGAATTTGAAAAAGTCGGAGCTGACTTCTTCGCATAGATCGCATCCGTACGAGGAAATAAATGGGCTGCTCTACATCTGATTTTAAAGTAAAATAGAGGAAGATAAAACTGAGAATAAATTAAGTGAACAAAGTAAAACCGGTAAGCTTCTCAAGACAATGAACAGAAATGCATGCTATAAGCCCCATGCAAACTACAGAAAACAGATTTTCGGAAAACTGGGCATAAATGGTCTAATAAAAAAGTTAATAGCCGCCAGCCTGTGACAGCCTTGGCTGTGCGGTGCTCTTGTTTTATTTTTCCCGGTCGTCAGATTCTAGTCTTACAATCTACGCAACAACACTTTCCGAAGGTTTGGGGAGTACTGCAGAATTAGTTTTGATATTACTTTGAAAGGATGTCAGTATAATCATTTGAAAGTTACTCTTCATATGTGAAATATCAACCTTGTTAAATATCCTAATAGCAGAGCCTAGAATGTAGCGGAAACCCTACTTAACAATATTAGAAACACCTTTAATTTGATGCCCATTTTGGCATACAAGTTAAGCCTCACAGCAGGCGAGGCGATAAAAAATTAAAGTTGCGGTGAACTGTCCGTTCACCGAATTAAAATAAACACGAGAAATATGTTAACGTTATAAAATTTATTCTGTGCTCTTGCACGATCCAAATTGAACTAACTCGAACAAAGTAATTTACCTAGCAGCTAAGTTATTGTGTTAAAGTAATTATGCTATGCTAACCAATTATTGTATAAAAAATAGTTTACTTAACTAAAACTAGATTATGCTGTTCAATCACAATTTCTGCAACTACACCAATCGTTGTCCCAATTATTCTGCGCGTGTGCTGCGTCAGCGAAACTTCAACACGCAACATAGCGCGGTCACATGCTCAGCAACGTGAGTAAATGGGTCAACCGCTGGATACTGCTGTTATAACTCCTCCCCCTTTAAAGATCTGCGTCCCGCAAATCGAAGCATGAAAAATGTGAAGTGGATATATCTTTTATAGAGTCGATGTGGTTACTTGGCGTAATGTTGATTCTGACTGGCTTGACTGGTGCGCTGTCGTCCAGGCTACGGATTTCATGGGCAGATTGGCCCTTGAAGATCTTCATGTTTGTGGCCCATTGCATCGGAATTTGAACTGGTGGAATATCTAGCTTGCTAGTGTACCATTTCCATAGCATGGTGACGGTGAGGGCTATTGCGAATATCGAGGCAGCTTCCGTGACTAACGAGAAGTTAGTTTTCCCGTTCACATACCCTAGATATCTAACGTTTTCCATCGTGATATCATGACCGTACTCCATATTGATCTTTGTAGTGTGGTTTTTGACGTTTGCTAGTACGGCTGGCAAGGCTTGAGCTGTGATTGCTTCGTTGCTGGAGAACACTTGGTTGCCAATTTTTATCGTTTCGTTACTTAACTGGATAACGTAAGTGCCATTTATGTTACTAGTATCGTTATTACTTTCCACTACACCTTGGCAGTTTGAGATAAAAATTGTGTTATCGTTTATCAATTCGATTATCGTTCCATTGCGCCTGATGAATTGACAGCTAGCGTCACCTCCTTTCAGCAACCGAGGTAGGCAGGTATTCTCTTCCAATTTGCTCAAGGACTCTGATTCACATACCGTAGATGAACTGATTGTCAAGCAATTTTCCTTGAGTCCATATGTTTGTTCTTGGTTGACGAGCATTTTATCGAATGGAAGGTCCAGTTGTTTGCCTTCGTAGATACCGGCGTGAGTAATTAATAGATTACACTTCTTCTCTGTTACTTTGGGTATTGATAAAACGTATAGGAGCATAGTCCCATATGTATATATTGATGGTTTTCCGTATTCAATTGCCTCAATTATATTTTGGTAAGGTAGTGTTTCTATTTCTGACAGGATCTGATTAACTTCGTCCATGTCGAGTAGGTTAGTGTTATAATTCCACGTTTGGCTAGCTGACAAGCCCGTACTACTTCATTGACCTCTTTTCGGACGAGCACGATATTATGAAGGGCGCTCTGCTCGAATTCTTCTGCCTCAGCTTCCTTCATTACCGAATTGGTGCGGCTTACAATTTCATTAATTTTTTGGGAAATTTCTAAAGTTGCCGTGAATAGATCTTTGTTTACTTTGTATTGGTGATTATTGTTTTCTATGATTTCACCCTGGCTGTGGAGGATATTGTCCCAATCAGTGGCATCGGGTGATCCTGCTAGCCATTTCCACGCAGAGCCTATCCAGTCAATAGATCGGGAGGGTCTGATTTTTTTCGTGTTCCCCGTCAGCTCTTCGAGGCGCTGCAGAGTTTGGTTGATATAGACTTGTGCTAGGAGCTGGTCGTCAGTTCGTTTTAGTAGTTGGTAAACCAGTTTTTCCATCTTCGATATAATAGTAGCGTACTGCCGGAGGTTGATAGCATGTATAAGTTTGAAGGATCCGCTGATGATCCACCCATTTCCGCTCTGGATACTAACGATTGGTGCCTTATAGTGGAAAATGTGGAGGCCGCTGATGGCCGACGCCAACAGTGGGAGTCTGCAATTGGAAAGACCATACCTAACATTATTGGTGTTAGTAGGTTAGTGGTTGTTGGAAGTTATTTATGTTATTGTGAGGTTAGGAGATTAGTGGGAGTGAAAAAATTGTTAGAAAAGGGACGTTTTTTTCATTCTATTTCCTTTTTTTTTTGTTTTTTTTGTACATATCATTTCGGTTCCTTGTATATTTGTTTTTTGTTGGTTTTGTTTTTGCGCTACCTAGTAGTATCTAATAATTTCAATGTTGTACTATTTAAGTTTGTATTTTTTAGTTTTTTTGTTGTAGCAAGTAATAACGGAATTCAGAAATACATTTCTTTGGTGATTTTTTGTTTTTTGTCTTTCTTTTTTTTGTTTTTCTTTTTCTTTTTTGTTCTGTTTTGTTGTAGCAAGTAATAACAAAATTCAGAAATACATTTCTTTGGTTTTTCTTTTCTTTTTTTGTTGTAGCAAGTAATAACGAAATTCAGAAATATGTTGTTTTCCTTTTTTTTTCTTTTTTTTCTTTTTTTTTGTTTTTTTGTTCATCATGCTGTTCTCGAACCAGCTATGGGGGATCGTGGGTATCCCTTTTGGGAGTAGCGTAGCCATTTGTCAATTTCGATGGCGCCACAACCTACTAAGGCACGATTGGTCCCACTAATAAGCCCGCTCTTGTAGCTATGATTTCAAATAGTTTCTATTCATTATGCGCATTGCCGCGTTTCTTTAAATTTTTTATGTGCAATTTATGGATTTTTTACCACTAATTGTGGTTACTGTGACTTTGTTGTCTTTGGCAACTATTTCTTTTTTGAAAGGTGGTTTCTGTTTTCCCTTAATCTGTCTATCCTTCACGTACATATATGACATCGTTTTCGTCATAACGCTCCGGTAGCGATCTTTTCCTGTTATGCCGTTCGATCTGGGCAATTTGCTTTTGGGTTAGCAGTGTTTTCAGGTATGTATTTATTTTCCTACTTTTGTCTAGGAGTTCCTGGTAATTAGAGGCTTTTGAACGATTGAAAAATATCTCACTTGGCTTTCGGTTTGTTACCGAGTGAATGGTATTGTTATAGCGATCTACTGCTATATTTACCAGCTCTTTTGTCTTGAAAGTGGGATTGTCTAATTTTAAACACCTAAATATTTCGATAAGGGTGGAATGGAGCCTTTCTACTTGGCCATTCACCTCACTTCTCTGGGATGGCGTACGATAAAGGCTGATTCCTAACGATTCGAGTAAATTTTGTATTATCGGGCTTATCAATCCGCGTTCATTGTCGGTTATCAGAATTGTAGGGGTCGTAAAATAGTGTAGTAGTTTCACCATTTTCTCTTTAAGGTGCAGAGTGGATTTGTTTCTAATGTGGAAAAGTTTAGCAAATTTTGAGAATTTGTCTATGCAGCTTAAAAACTTTTCCCCTTGAATTTCGAATATGTCTATGTGAATGATTTCACAAGGACGTAATGGGATTGGTGTCCTTTGTAGTTCTGGCGTATTTGGGTGCCTATCATACTTGCTAAGTTTACATGTTTCGCACGATGAAACACATGTTCTAATCTTATTGCTCATTCCCGGAAAGTAGTATCGCTATAGGATTTGCTTTCTATTCTCAGTGGGGTTTCGATGCGCTCTTCTATGCTCCTCCCATATGACTTCAAGGACTCTATCTGGGTTTCGTAGCTCTTCTACAAGAATTTGAGCTACCCGTATTTTATAATGTAAAAAGTTCTCTAAATATACCTTCTGGAGCAACCCTAAGTGACTTTCTGGAATTTTGATGCCGTTGATTACATTCGGTCTAAGCTTTTTCATAAGCACATTAACGAGTTCTTGTTCGCATATACCCTCTATTCCTACATAGTGTCACAGGTAACCAGGATGAGGTTCCTCGCATATTTGTAACCTCCCCCCAAACACAATTTGATTCCTGAACACGTTAAGAGGTACCTCGACGAATGGAATTAAATCTGAGTTATCCCGATCTGCGCTATGAACGGTGTCACAGGTTGAGCTTCGTCGTTTGCCGAGTACGACGTTGAGCCCATGGTTGCGTTTTCGCTGGCATATTCGGATTCGGACGTCGTTGTTAGTTGATTTACCTGAGTTTTGAGCCGAGAGAGAGCGTCAGCTACGACGTTCGATTTTCCTGGCTTATAGATGAGTTCGTAATTATACTCCTCTATCCTAGATTTCCATCGCTTGAGCTTGGCGTTATAATTACGGTTGCTTAAAGAGAAGGTTAGCGGTTGATGATCGGTAAAAATTCGAATCTTCCTTGCACCGTACAAATAATTTCGGAGGTTGTCTAAGGCCCAGACGATGGCTAGCATTTCTTTTTCGTTCGTTGCGTACCCCTCCTCTGTGGTGGTCAAGCTTCGTGATATAAACGCTATAGGCTTGTCTTTGCCATCATGGTCTTGTGAGAGTACCGCACCGATCGCAAAATCGGACGCATCAGTCGTTAGATTGAAGGCCTTCTCAAAGTTGGGGAATGTCAGGACTTCCACGGTCGTCAGTATTTCCTTAAGATTACTGAATGCCTTTCGTGCTTCTTCATCCATTATTATTGCTACTTTTCTTGATTGTGTTGCTCTTACTTGTGCGTGTTCGCCCCGTGTTAGGTTGGTTAGTGGTTTGGCGATTTTTGCATAATCGCGGATGAATTTCCTGTAGTAGGAAGTTAATCCTAAAAAACTTTTGAGTTCTTTTAAATTGGAGGGAGGGAGCATGTTTCTTATTGAGACTACTTTTTTGGGTCTGGTAGTATACCCTCGGATGTCACAATGTATCCCAGATACTCCACGCTTGTTCTTAAGAATTGTGTTGTTTCCAAGTTGACTTTAAGACCAGCTGTTAAGAGTCTAGCAAGAATTGCTTCGATATCCTTTAAATGAGTGGCTTCATCTTTGCTAAAGATGATGATATCATCAATGTATACGAAGCAAATGCGGCCTATAAATTCTTTGAGCACGTCGTCTATCATGCGTTGGAAGATAGAGGGTGCATTTTTGAGGCCGAAAGGGAGCCGCAAAAATTCGTATTTTCCATTCATGGTGGAAAATGCGGTTTTTGGGATGTCGCTCTCCTTCATAGGAATTTGGTGGAACCCGGAGGTTAAGTCTAAGGTAGTAAAGTATTTTGCATTTCCCAGGCTTGCGATGGTGCCATTAATGTCTGGTATAGGGTATGTGTCAGGAATGGTTACGGCATTTAGACGTTTAAAATCTATAACCATTCTGTATTTTTTCTCACCATCAGGCTGCGATTTCTTTGGCACAATCCATATGGGCGAGTTGTAGGGGCTTTTCGAAGGACGAATGATGCCTTCTGATAGTAGATCCTTAATTTGTTTTTCTACTTCGCTACGCATGTTGACTGGGTTGGGGTAGCTTTTAGTGTAGATGGGGTTTTCCGTTTCGGTTCATATCTCTGCCCGGACGTTGGTTTCGATCTCCATTCTACGATCGACTGGACCGAACACGTTGTCATATTTGTCGAGTATCTTTCTCAGTCCTTTCCTAATAGGGTCAGAAATACTGGGGTCAAAGGGAATGTCTACGTTGATACTATTGACTTCTTGTACCTTTTGTCGCTTAAGGGGCAGAAAAATATCTGGTTTTAGTATGAGAAGATTTAATTCCCTATCTAACACTGCTTTAATCTTTGTTAGTGTATCGACACCTGGGTGGTATGGGTTTGGTCCTAACTGGCTTGGGACTCTATTTATAAGACTTTTATTTGTTTGGGCTGTGTACCTATATCTAGATTGGTACTGAGGTGGGTAATCCCTGTTGCCTTGCTGCAAATTACGCGATTGATATACATCAGTGAACATTCTGTTATTTCTGTTGAATGTTTGTGGGGCTCTATAAATGGCGTTTCTGCTATCCACGTTCATAAATGCGAAGCATGATGAGTATGCCTCTGGTAAGGATTTTGGTTTCTGTATGAGGAGCAGCGTCGGCAAGTCCCCATTTAGACCTCTTATAAAGACGTCGAGTGCCCTTCTTCGGTGCGTCTCCGCCAAAGCCTTAACTGTTTCCTTATGCTCGTATTTTTCAGTATTGATAGTATTTATCATTAGGGATAATTGCTTGTTAATTTGAGCGTAAAATTCGGATACTTCTTGGCGTCGTTGAGTCATGTGGGTTAGTTGTTGATCGGGCGTTTCAATGTCCCTGCTCGGGAGCCAGTTAAGCCTCACAGCAGGCGAGGCGATAAAAAATTAAATTTGCGGTGAACTGTCCGTTCCCCGAATTAAAATAAACACGAGAAATATGTTAACGTTATAAAATTTATTCTGTGCTCTTGCACGATCCAAACTGAACTAACTCGAACAAAGTAATTTACCTAGCACCTAAGTTATTGTGTTAAAGTAATTATGCTATGCTAACCAATTATTGTATAAAAAATAGTTTACTTAACTAAAACTAGATTATGCTGTTCAATCACAATTTCTGCAACTACACCAATCGTTGTCCCAATTAACTTCCGCTTATTCTGCGCGTGTGCTGCGTCAGCGAAACTTCAATACGCAACATAGCGCGGTCACATGCTCAGCAACGTGGGTAAATGGGTCAACCGCTGGATACTGCTGTTATAACTTACATATATACCTTAAATTTTTGTACGAAATTTAGAATACGTGGCAATAGTGCTAAAACATTCTAAGTGGCAAACGCATCCAAACGGGCTGAACCACTTACGAGATAGTAGCGGATATACAAAGGAACATATATCATAAAATCTTACTTGAAAATATTTATATTTCATATGCGAAAAAAATCGTTTGATTCATACATGGCATATTTCATTAAATTTTCTCAAATTCGAAATAGTTGACAACCTTGCAATGTAATCTACACCATTTTACGCAAAGTGTGCGGCGCAAAGCACGGGCGTTTTTTCCACAATGGTTAACACGCTGCTTCAAGCTCTTCTTGCTGCGCAATGTGCCATCTCATCGCCCGAACTATGGCCACCAGACTATAACGATCAAGCATTGAAACATGGATTAGATACGTACGACTTTGTGATTGTGGGTGCCGGTTCAGCGGGTTCGGTGATAGCTAGCCGCTTAAGCGAAAATCCTAATTGGAAGGTGTTGGTGCTAGAAGCAGGTGGTGATCCGCCACAAGAGTCTGAGGTATAAATGTGTTTTTTTAAAAGTGTTAACTCAATTATTTTAATATCTTTGCAGGTCCAGTGCTTGCCTATGCAATAGAACATTCCAATGCTACTTGGAATTATTATACTGAACACAGCGATAAAGCATGTTTAGCTTGGGTTGATGGTCGTTGTTACTGGCCGCGTGGTAAAATGATAGGAGGTTCTGGTGGCGCTAATGGTATGGTTTATGTGCGCGGCAATCGTAGAGACTATGATCAATGGGCGCAGGCTGGTAACACATGCTGGGGTTGGGACGATGTTTTACCCTATTTCGAACGTTCGGTACGGCCAGTGGGTAATGACACATATCCGCAGGGCTATGTGGTGCTTAATAGTTTTCCAACTTACAGTAGCGACATAGAACAACTGATATTTAAGGGCGCCGCTGAGTTGGGTGTAACTGCAGTTGCGGAATTCGCTGACGACAATGCGATAGGTTTTACCAAACTGCAGGGCACTTATCAGGATGGACGCCGTATGAGTACAGGCAAGGTTTATCTTGCCAAAGTTGCGCAAAGGCCGAACTTACATATAATTAAAGGTGCTGACGTTACTAAATTAAATTTTCAAAAAGACGACGACATCGTTAGTTCAGTTACTTTTGTTCTGCAAGAAAAATATGAAATGGAAGTGAAAATCGGCAAAGAACTGGTGCTGTCTGCTGGCACGATTGGCTCACCAAAGCTGTTAATGCTGTCTGGTGTGGGGCCAGCGCAACATTTAAAGCAGTTGGGCATTCCGGTTGTACGCGACTTACCAATTGGAGACAATTTAGAAGATCATGTGCATGTGATAACTTTTTTCAAACTGAAGGAGCACACAGCGAATATATTCAAGCCACAGCACGCCTTAGACAACCTTTACAATTACCTTATCCATAAAACAGGGCCTATATCAACGTACGGAGTATTTTCGCTAGCTGGATTCATTAACACATTAAATAATAGCCGCTATCCAGATGTTGAGTTCCATCACATTCATTTTCGACGTGGTGACTTCGGCAGTTTACAAATATTTCTGGATGGTCCTAGAGCTAACGAAGACTTCAAGGTTCAAATATACAAAGCGCTTGAAGTTGCAGATATTTTAATTGTTTTTAGTGTTCTTTTAAATCCTAAATCCATAGGTAATATACGTTTGTCAAGCGCCAATCCAAGAGATGCGCCAATAATCACACATAATTACTTCACTCATCCGAACGATGAGGATACTTTACTGCGCGCTATACACTTTCAGGAACGTCTTTTAACCACCCCAGCTTATAGAGCATCCAACGCTACTCTCTTCCTTCCAACAATTGGCGAGTGTAATGCTCACGAAGCAAGAAGTAATGCCTATTGGCTTTGTTATTTCAAATATTTCAGTACCACGATTTATCAACCAATAGGCACAGTAAAAATGGTACACAACACGAGTAAAACTAGTTGTGTTAATTCGCGCTTGCTGCTAAATGGGTGTCATAATTTGCGTGTGGTTGATGCCAGTATTATGCCAAAGATTCCAAGCGGAAATACGAATACCCCCACAATTATGATTGCTGAAAAAGCTGTAGATTTTATACGAGAAGATTGGCAGGAGTGGCACTCAATCAAAAGATAAGATAAACTTAAAAGGCTAAACTGATTCAACTTATATTAAAAGAACTAGTAGATTTTAGTCAATTATCCTTTTTCGAAATAAAAGCTTTTTCACAAACTACAAACAGATTCATCTTAAAACTAGCCTAAAATGTTTTTCCCAATAAGATCTCAGATGGCCAAGTGCGTTTAGAAAGGACTGTCATCTTAGCCGAAACAGCCGATGAAAGCCTGGACCTAGTGCCTATATCTATCACATACTTCTTTCGAGGATAGATTAAAAACTTTTTTAAATTTGCAGTTCTATTTGTTATATTATATAACTAGCACACCGACAGATGTTGTTATACTCAGTTGAGCAGAGCTCACAGAGTATATTAACTTTGATTGGATAACGGTTGGTTGTACAGATATAAAGGAATCGAGATAGATATAGACTTCCATATATCAAAATCATCAGTATCGAAAAAAAAAATCGATTGAGCCATGTCCGTCCGTCCGTCCGTCCGTCTGTCCGTTAACACGATAACTTGAGTAAATTTTGAGGTATCTTGATGAAATTTGGTATGTAGGTTCCTGGGCACTCATCTCAGAACGATATCGGACTATAACCACGCCCACTTTTTCGATATCGAAAATTTCGAAAAATCGAAAAAATGCGATAATTCATTACCAAATACGGATTAAGCGATGAAACTTGGTAAGTTAGTTGAACTTATGACGCAGAATAGAAAAATGGTAAAATTTTGGACAATGGGCGTGGCACCGCCCACTTTTAAAAGAAGGTAATTTAGAAGTTTTGCAAGCTGTTATTTGGCAGTCGTTGAAGATATCATGATGAAATTTGGCAGGAACGTTACACTTATTACTATATGTCCGCTTACCAAAAATGAGCAAAATCGGAGAACGACCACGCCCACTTTTCAAAAATTTTTTTTTTTAAATTCAAATTTTAAAAGAAAAGTTAATTTATTTACAGTATACAAGTAAATTATGCCAACATTCAACTCCAGTAATGATATGGTGCAACAAAATACAAAAATAAAAGAAAATTTCAAAATGGGCGTGGCCCCGCCCTTTTTTATTTAATTTGTCTAGGATACTTTTAATGCCATAAGTCGAACAAAAATTTACCAATCCTTGTGAAATTTGGTAGAGGCTTAGATTCTAGGACGGTAACTGTTTTCTGTGAAAAAGGGCGAAATCGGTTTGAAGCCGCGCCCAGTTTTTATACACAGTCGACCGTCTGTCCTTTCGCTCGGCCTTTAACACGATAACTTGAGCAAAAATCGATATATCTTTACTAAACTCAGTTCACGTACTTATCTGAACTCACTTTGTATTGGTGTAAAAAATGGCCGAAATCCGACTATGACCACGCCCACTTT
Source organism: Eurosta solidaginis (assembly GCF_040869045.1). NCBI lineage: Eukaryota > Metazoa > Arthropoda > Insecta > Diptera > Tephritidae > Eurosta > Eurosta solidaginis. The sequence continues at coordinate 58,145,960 of NC_090322.1, read as the reverse complement.
TTCGATATCGAAAATTACGAAAAATGAAAAAAATGCCATAATTATATACCATATACGAAAAAAGAGATGAAACATGGTAATTGTATTGGTCTATTGACGCAAAATATAACTTTAGAAAAAAACTTGGTAAAATGGGTGTGACACCTACCATATTAAGTAGTAGAAAATGAAAAAGTTTTGCAGGGCGAAATCAAAAGCCCTAGGAATCTTGGAAGGAAAACTGTTCGTGGTATTACATATATAAATAAATTAGCGGTACCCGACAGATGAAGTTCTGGATCACCCTGGTCCACATTTTGGTCGATATCTCGAAAACGCCTTCACATATACAACTAAGGGCCACTCCCTTTTAAAGCCCTCATTAATACCTTTAATTTGATACCCATATCGTACAAAAACATTCTAGAGTTACCCCTGGTCCACGTTTATGGCTCGAAAAGTCGTCCACATATAGAACTAAGGCCCACTCCTTTTTAAAATACTCATTAACACCTTTCATTTGATACCCATATCGTACAAACAAATTCTAGTGTCACCCCTGGTCCACCTTTATGGCGACATCTCTAAAAGGCGTCCACCTATAGAACTAAGGCCCACGCTCTTTTAAAATACTCATTAACACCTTTCATTTGAAACCCACATCGTACAAACGAATTCTAGAGTCACCCCTGGTCCACCTTTATGGCGATATCTCGAAAAGGCGTCCACCTATAGAACTAAGGCCCACGCTCTCTTAAAATACTCATTAACACCTTTCATTTGAAACCCATATCGTACAAACGAATTCTAGAGTCACCCCTGGTCCACCTTTATGGCGATATCTCGAAAAGGCGTCCACCTATAGAACTAAGGCCCACGCCCCTTTAAAATACTCATTAACACCTTTCATTTGATACCCATATAGTACAAACAAATTCTAGACTCACCCCTGGTCCACCTTTATGGCGATATTTCGAAAAGGCGTCCACATATAGAACTAAGGCCCACTCCCTTTTAAAATACTCATTAACACCTTTCATTTGATACCCATATCGTACAAAAAAATTCTAGAGTCACCCCTGGCCCACCTTTATGGCGATATCTCGAAAAGGCATCCACCTATGGAACTAAGGCCCACTCCCTTTTAAAATATTCATTAACACCTTTCATTTGATACCCATATCGTACAAACAAATTCTAGAGTCACCCCTGGTCCACCTTTATGGCGATATCTCGAAAAGGCGTCCACCCATAGAACTAAGGCCCACGCCCTTTTAAAATACTCATTAACACCTTTCATTTGATACCCATAGTGTACAAACGCATTCTAGAGTCACCCCTGGTCCCCTTTATGGCGATATCACGAAACGGCGTCCACCTATGGAAATAAGGATCACTCCCTTTTAAAATACTCATTAACACCTTTCATTTGATACCCATATCGTACAAAAAAATTCTAGAGTCAACCCTGATCCACCTTTATCCCTAAATGGCGTCCACCTATAGAACTATGGCCCACTCTCTCTTAAAATACTCTTTAATACCTTTCATTTGATACACATGTCATACAAACACATTCCAGGGTTACCCTCGGTTCATTTTCCTACATGGTTATTTTCCCTTAGCTCTCAACTGAGTATGTAATGTTCGGTTACACCCGAACTTAACCTTCCTTACTTGTTCTGATCTAACTTTGGTTTGACTGCATGACTTTTGAGAAGTTTTTATCTATCCCTGTCTCCCACTCACTTTAAAAACTATCTCTGCGTCTCCATCCCTCTCCGTCCTTTTCTCTCACCACCTCTTTCTATCTGCTTCCATATCTCTCTCTAGCTCTCTCACATCATAACGTAGACGTGTTCGTATAGATCAATTCATTGCCCAGAAACGTAGTGTCTTGAGTACCTCATAATCTAAGCAAAAAGCTAACAATGTATGCAGTCGCATTGTCGCAAAGTAAAGACCCAAACACATTCGATTTTTGCGTCGTTTTGGCAGGAAAAGTGAGTTCTTTCAAAGTGACGCCATCGCCAAAACGACGCAAAAAAGTGCGTTTGGGCCTTTAATATCTCAAAGCTTGCATGTAGAAAAATTTAAATCGAGTGCCTCGCTGTTGCTATTTAAAACTTATCAAATACAAGGCGCGAAAGCCTCCGGAAAGATTTTAGGCTGAGCTACTTTCCAATTTGCATCGTGCTCCTTTTAACTTTTCCTACAAATTGGTGGCACGAGACATATGTACATGTTTTATGCCGAACGGTGCAAAAATGGCAGAACATACTTTACGTGTATACCGCTGGTTCCAAATTGAAGGGAGGGGTTGGATCTGCTGTTAACTGTGTCGAACCAGAAATAAGTAGAGCTTGCAGGCTGCTAGATCACTGCTGTGTCTTTCAGACGGAAATTGTAGCCGTAAAGAAAGCATCAGAAATTCTAAACAAAGCGTGCTTAAGCTGAAGTCGATTCAATATATATATTGAGAGTCAGGCGGCGACCAAGGCAATAATCTCACACAGTCCTTCCTCAAGAAGTGTCCAGGAATTCAAAGAAGCATTGCAGAGACTTCACTAAGGAACATACATCTATACTAGGCTCCCGGTCATATAGGGTAGAAATTAAGGAAAATTGCGATGAGTTGGCAATGGAGTGTACAGCATTCGATGAGTCGACGGTGAACGTTATAATCCATTTAGGAGAAATCAAATTGAGACTAGGAGTTACATATGATCTATTAAGCAAAAAAGCGCACGGACGCAAAACTTTTAAGATTATGTACAAACTTGTGAACATTACCTTCTGGGAGCTGCCGGAGTTATTTTTTTAAGCCGGGTACATTCTTCAGTCAGGTACTTTTCAATAACCAGATACCTTTTAATAACCGGCTACTTTTTCAGAACTGGATATTTTTTAGAAATATGTACTTTTTTACATATTGCGTCTTTTAAAGAACCGGGTACCTTTTCAAACCGAGTACAGTATAGTTTTCTAAGAAACAGGAATTAAGCATTTATAAAATAATTCAGTCTAATATAAAGCAGCAGCGGAAATGGACTGCGTACGAGGGACTGTATTTACGTTCCAAAAAGCATGAGAAAAAGTTGCTATCAACGGAAATGTGATAAGATTATTATTATAACATATTTCTTAAGAGCCAGAACTGGAAAATTTTTTTTAATAGATAGGACGACCAAAATATGAATCGAGGGAGAGACAAAATTTCTTAACCCTGCAGTGCAACATATTTGCGGTAAAGCTATCGCTAGTTTCCTTTTTTTACATAACGCTAAAACAATCAAAACCCATCATTCTGCGAACACAGTTAGTTTTGAAGCTTGCCCAGGGATTGAAGTTAAACCACAACATACAGTAAACTTATGATTTGCTTGCTATTGTTATTGTTCTTGTCATTGCACATTTTCTCATTACTTTTGTTATATGTAGCTACTGTATTTAGTAAATTATGTTTGCATATTTTTAATATTTATGGACTTATTCTGCGATATATGTATTAGACAATGTTTAGTTGAACACTACCAACTGAGGATGGCACCACGCGAGTGCCGAAACAATTTTGTATTGAAAAGTATTATTGTTTTTATAATACAATAAAAAATATATTAAGTGACGAAAAGGAGTTTTACGTGTTTTTCGTTTTCGCCAGATATTTGCGTCGCTTAGCACTCAAAACAAACATATAATCATGACAGTCACCAAACCAGCTGAGTTGTTAAAGTTTCAACTAATCAAGGAGAAAATGTGTCGTTTAAAGTCAGACGTGTGGTTTTTATCCAAATGCAAAAGCCAAAAAATAATACCAAAATTTATGGATACCTCTTTTAAATGTAAAACAAAGTGCCCAGTGGGAAAATCTTCTATTGAAAAAGCAAAAGTATATTGGCTGAGTCAAGCCCTTAAGCAAAAGCACGCGCAGTTGTCTTCTTGTGAGTTAATTGCTTACAAATTACATAAATCTATATCCTGCAGGCTTTCCTCCATAGTTTGGAATCACTTACTAATTAAGTTAAGTTGCAAATTAGATCGTCTCTCCCAACAATATATGCGTATAAAAAGATTTAAGTTGCGTAAGCTAAGAGTTACGAAACCGCCCATGAGTTTTTCAAGTAAATTTATACCCGACCTTATCATTAACGAATCAGATATGAGTCTGGATGAAAATGAAATTGAGCTTTTAAATAAAGGGTTGAACTTCGCACTGCCGTATATATGCCCACCTATGGAGGATATGATCGTTGACTCGGAGTTAGCCCTCGGAAGAATAGAAGCTGATGAGGCCGAAAATGTACGATTTAGCCTAAAACAAGTTTTATTAGGAAAACCAGGCCCTAATAATTCTAAACAATCCAATAATTTTCATAACGCTGTAAAATCTTTGAACCAAAAGAACATATTTATTACGAAATCCGACAAGGGAAACTGTGTTGTTGTGATGAATGAAGATGATTACAACAATGGTATGCGTGCTTTGATTGAGGAAGGTAAATACGTCAAAGTAAAAAATCCTCTCCCAAAAATGAAGAGAGAAGTTGTGGAGCATCGAAAAAAGTATGCCGAACTTTTCGGCCGTCAGTGGGACATGAAAATGCATAAATCGTATGTGCGGGTCCCCTGTTTATATGGACTATACAAGGCGCACAAACCGGGAAATACATTTCGACCAATAATTGCCGGTTATACTTCCCCTACATCTAATATAGCCAGATGGCTGAGCAATTATTTTAATAGTCTCAAAAGCTTTGATGAATTTTCCATAAAGGATTCTTTGAAATTAGTATCGAAAATAAAAGATGTACGACTGAGCTCAAATGAATGCTTTGCGTCATTCGATATATCTCGTATTTCTCCAGCGTGCCGAAGAAAGGAGCCTTGGATGCGCTACTTGCTTGGCTCGATAGGCAAAACATTAATCCCTCGGTCGCTGGTGCTTTATTTGATCTAACCGTTTTATGCGTGAACCAGTCATTTTTCCAGTTTAGAGGCGAATTCTTTGAGCAAACCGATGGCTTACCGATGGGATTAAAAATAAGCCCCTTCTTATGCAACCTTTTTATGAACACTGTCGAAGAACAATTAATCCAGAGCTCATTTTTCCCACGGGTATATTTTCGATATGTAGATGATTGCGTGGTCGTTATTGAGAAGGAACAAATAGAAAACACGCTTAACTTGTTTAATTCAATAGATAATGCTATACAGTTTACATATGAAACTGAAGAGGATAATGTACTACCTTTCCTTGATCTCAAACTTATACACAATATCGACGGATTTATCGAATTCGATATTTATCGAAAACCCACATCCACTGAGCGTTTCATTCCAATTGAATCAAACCACCACTACTGCCACAAATTGGCAGCTTTTAATTGTATGGCTCATCGCCTTGTAAATGTAACGCTCAGCTGCAGCGCATTTAATAGAGAAAAAGAGAAGATAATAAGTATAGCTGAAACGAATGGGTACTGCCTTAACATCATCATACAGCTAATTAAGAGGCAGCAAATAAAAAAGGAAAGAGAATGCACCTCGTTTTTTCGATACAGTGGGCAAAAATGGTGGCAACGCTATTTGTAGTATCGCGTACGATGCACATTATTTCAACAATATTAAAAAAGTTTTCAATAAAGCACACCTTAAGGTTGTTCCAAAAACAAAAACAAAGCTGAAATCTTTGCTTAAATCGACGAAGGACAAGTGTGACAGTTTAGATAAGCCTGGGGTTTATTCGGTCACATGCTCACAAATCAATAACGACGGAGATGTATGTGGCGCAAAATACATAGGCCAGTCGACTCGCACTGTACGTATCAGGATGAGCGAAAATTTAAATTACATTAAAAATATTGAACCGAAAAGTGGAATTGCAGAGCACGCTTTATTGAACGAGCACGTATTGAGTGAGGATGACTGTAAAGTGATTAAATCGGAATCTAATATCAATAGATTAAATATCTTAGAATCGTTACATATTTATGTAAACAAAAATGTCGCGGTGAATCGGGATATTGGCCCACTGTACTCTACTCTTTTTTCAGCCATACAGTAAACTTATGATTTGCTTGCTATTGTTATTGTTCTTGTCATTGCACATTTTCTCATTACTTTTGTTATATGTAGCTACTGTATTTAGAAATTTATGTTTGCATATTTTTAATATTTATCAGGGATGCACCTTAACGTTAAGCTAATCGTTTATCAAAAAATTTCCACCGTTTCCGTTGAAACACTTCGAAATATTATCGATAAAGAAATTATCAAGATAAATTGTATCTCGTTTTTAACCGAAACGAAAAGCTTTCGTTAACGTTAAAAACGTTAAAAAAACGTGATACTTTATGTTTGAATTGTGCTGGCAATGCTATAGCCATGGTGAAGCCGTAAGGTGGCAACAACGAGCGCACATACACACACAAACTCTATGTAATTTGTTTGTGTAATTCGTTGGTGGTAATGTCAAAAATACTCTGAGAAATGTTCGTACTGTCAAAATTCATGAGAAAAGTTGCAATCAGCTTGGCTAATGCTTTCAACTTTAATGACTGCGCCATCAATCAGCTTTGCCAGCATAGTTTGAAATTAATAATCAACATAAACGATTTGATTTCGTTTTGATATGGCAGAAAACGAAACGAAATCATTTCGTTAATTTGACGATCTTAACGTCAAAACGATATCATTTCGTTACGATAATCAACGTTAATAAACGAAACGAAGTCATTTCGTTTCGTTTATTAACGTTGATTATCGTAACGAAATGATATCGTTTCGTTGGTTAAGCATGCCTGATATTTATGGACTTATTCTGCGATATATGTATTAGACAATGTTTAGTTGAACACTACCAACTGAGGATGCACCACGCGAGTGCCGAAACAATTTTGTATTGAAAAGTATTATTGTTTTTATAATATAATAAAAAATATATTAAGTGACGAAAAGGAGTTTTACGTGTTTTTCGTTTTCGCCAGATATTTGCGTCGCTTAGCGCTCAAAACAAACATATAATCAAGAGGTTACCTTACTAACTAACCGAAAACTTTTCGATAATAAATCGATAACAAACCGATAAATCGTCTATAAAAAATGTATAGCCTTGGTCATTAAAGGAATGATTTAAACCCTTCGATAAAAATGTATAGCTCGTCTATACCTCGCCGATTGGACACCAATAACAAAGCGTTAGCTCGTCTATGCGAAATGTATAACACGCCCATATCCCGTCGAAAACATTTAACTTACCCCAAACTCATCGGTAACAAATTGTTAAGACTTCTATTTGATAAAATGAAGCCTAGTCTTGGTTCCGACTTCGGCTTTGACTTCTAATATTTCCTTTCCTTTGCTTAACTTTACTTCCTTCCCTTTATTTTCCCTTCCTTTCCTTGCCTTGCCTGAATTCGCTGCCTGCTTTCGCTCATATCAACTCAACTACATACACCCAAATTACACTACAGGGTAGTTACTACACTTACCCTTACATTCTCTACGCCCACATACAGCATAACAATTACACACACTACGCCTACATTGCAAACTACGCTTACATTCCCTGCGCACATTCAATCCCCCAGCGGGTTAGGGGGTTAGAGTACACCCGCGGTAGGTATGCCTGTCGTAAGAGGCGACTAAAATACCAGATTCAAGGGGTTGTTTAGCGCAACCCTTTCAGGTTGCCAGCGCAATATATAGCTTCTCCAAACCCAATTGTCAACCTCACCTATCCGTTGCGAATCTTGTTTCACTAACACCGGAGGCTCTGGCGACCCATCTCCTCATGGATCTGGTTGGTTGCTGTGCTGCCCGGCTATGGAGCCGGGCCCAAGTAGCGCTCTAGGCGCCATTTTGATGCACTTTCTCCTGGAACCAATTATATGTTGGCTGATGTACCCTGCGTATTGCTTTACTCAAACCACTTGGTTAAAACTATAAACTTACTGATGTCCTTGATGCGGCAGTTTGACACCGCCCTTAAGTCGGGAAACACATAGTTGTTTAGAGTTCGGGACCAACAGTTCGCGAGGGCTGGGCACTCGCAGAGGAAGTGGGTAACCGATTCCTCAGCACCCTCATGGATCTAGGGGGTGGGAAGGCGGTATGGCCAAGAAGGTCGCATGTGGTCATGACAAATGGTCATGGCCGAGATGGTCGGGCTTGGTACCGGAACGTACCGGATCTGCATCCGGCAAAGGATCATCAACATCGATAACACTCCCCAAGACCTTCGGGGAGTGTCTTTATCGCAACAACAACAACATCTCACATTCAATATGCCCCCATATCATGAGCAAAGATGTTTACACATGAAAAGATCTAATCTGTAAGCGGTAAGCAGTAACCCAACTATGCGGACCTTAAGAACTACGGGCGCTAGTAAGATTATTTCCATTCGGCAAATTTTATCTTAAATGTAACATGGCAAGCCTTGCATGTAAAATATGTACGTATGTTTTTCGTTCTTTCCACCTTTTTTATCTTTTTTGCCCGTTACGCAATGGTGTCGGGTTTTGCAATCGATGGATATGTGATTGTCAATCGACTGCTGAGTGGAATGTCACCCTATCCCGGCTGCCGTTTCGAAAATGTATCTCAGAAAACGTTTAAATAACGCCCTATTTCAGAGTGTGTTTTATAAACACCCCAGCTAATGTGAAAACATATTGAATTTGAGCTCAGACAGGACAGCTGAGAAAGGCTGATATTCCACACAGCAGTCGCAAAAATACCATAACTAATGCATCGGTTCTTCAAACGACGTCGACTGGGTTTTCTGGATGCTTACATTAAAGTTTTGACTGTAAAAGAAGAAGGTGATCTTAAGTTTTCGTCACAGTGACCAACCTTTATTTTTACATCGACTTATCCAAACAAATTTTTTAAAAAGAGAAATATTGCTATTATAATAAGATTGATTTTACGCCATAGAAATGCTCCCCTAATCTGGACAATTTTTTTTATCAAGACCAAGATGCTCTTTTAACTTGGTTAAAGAATAATTTTCTTAAAAATGGCAAACATTTTATTTCAAATATACACAAGTAAGGACGGGAATGTCTTCGGCTGTGCCGAAGACTTCATACCTTTCATGAATGTGGCTGAACAATAATCTTATCCCGTTCGTAATCTCCAAATAATCGGATGTATAAGATAAGAAATATATAGTGAACAGATGTACATACCTAAACGATTTTTAAGATAAATATAAAATAAAAACTGGCAAAAAACCCCCTTATCTGAACGATCGGTTGTATGGGATATATATTATATATAGCTCCGAACGAAATGATTTTTTATGAAATCTTTAACGTTACAAACATCGGACCAAAGTTAATATACCATTTCATGTTCATGAAAGGTATAAAAACGAAATTGTCTAAGCCACGGCAGTGGATTTCTAGTCGAGGTGCTCAACTTCCCAGTCGAGTGCGCTTACCCACTGAGCTACTTCGCACGTATTACCTACGTACTTAATTGGCGCTTAACCGTTTAAACGGTTACTGCCCTCCAACAAGGCACGCCAGTCGCTTCAGCGTAAAGCTCCTACAGCTCATCACTGAATCTTTCGAAGAACTCCCACAGCCACCTTATCTGATGTTGTCATATGGACCATGACTTCTACATTATATAGCAGGACGGGTAAGACAAGTGACATGATCTTCGTTTGTCGAGAGAAGACTTTGCTTTTCCATTGCCTACTCAGTTCAAAGCAGCAATTGTTGGCAAGAGAGGTTCTCCGCTGGATGTCTAGACCGATGTTGTTTTCCCCCAGCGGGTTAGGGGATCAGAATATATCCGCGGTAGGTATGCCTGTCGTAAGAGGCGACTAAAATACCAGATTCAAGGGGCTGTGTAGCGCAACCCTTCAGGTTGCCAGCGCAATATATAGCTTCTCCAAACCCAATTGTCAACCTCACCTATCCGCGGCGAATCCTGTTTCACTAACAGACGAGGCTCTGCCGACCCCAAGCTCCTCATGGAACTTGGGTGTAGGGAGGGAGGGAATGGCCTGAAGGTTTAATGTGGCCACATAAATCGTTCCCGAGATGGTCGGGCTAGTACATTAATGGTGCTATGGTACCGGAGCGTACTGGATTTGTATCCGGCAAAGGACCATCACATCGATGACACTCCCCAAAGCCTTCGGGGAGCAACTTTATCGCTACAACAACAACAACAACAACACCGATGTTGTTTGTGTTAATGCTGGTTCCCAGATAAACCAAGTCTTTTAATATGTAGAAATTATGACTGCCAACAGTGGCGTGGTTGCCAAGCTAACTCTTTGCTCGTTTTGTCCTCATTCATCATCTAACATCCTCTTTTCCGCTTCTTTTTCCAGTTCGGAGTAAGCAGAATTTACGGCGCGGGTATTCGTGCCGATGATATCAATATCGTCAGCATACTCCAGTAATTACGCGCTCTTATTGTTGCAGATCCTTCTTAAATATTTTTTACCGATGTTTTCTTCAAGATTTAGTGCATAGTGAAAACCCGTCGATGGTAAATTTACCAGGTCTGAATGTGCACTGACAAGGTTCACTCAACCGAAGCTCTTGGCAAAACTTAATGGTTTGGACTTCCGTGTATCGACATATGATGTATCTATTTGGGATTTAACTGTGCGACTTGGTAAGCCGGCTACTAATGAAGATATCAAAGCAAAAATAAATGCAGCTTCTGAGGGTACTTTAAAGGGTATCTTAGGCTACACAGAGGAGAAGTTGTATCAACAGATTTTGTAAGTAATACACATTCTGCAATTTTTGATGCCAAGGCTAGTATCTCGTTGAATAACAACTTCGTAAAGCTTATTTCATGGTATGACTATAAATTTGGAAAGACCAAGCGAAAGACTAAAATAATTTAATATCTTATTTGAGTAAATTATTCATCGCACATGCGGACTTAGAGTTAAGAGTTAATGAATATGTAGTGATTATCAAATATAAAATGTCTTTATTTAAAAAAGTATTAAAGTTAATTGTTACAGAAAAATTGTAGGGTTTAAAACGGCGATGTCATATGGCTGAGTAGCTACAGGCATCTATCTGCCTTTGCAATGGTATGAATGTTGGAGATTCGAGTTCAATGCTCAGCTCCCGAAAAGCTAGCTGATGAAGAAGTGAAATTCAGAAACATGTCCTAGTAACCATCGCCGTTTGTAAATCCTGCAGTTTTTCTCTAATATCAATAACAAAAAAATTGTGTAAAAGCAATAGAGCAAGTCTCGCTAAATTACCCACATACGTTAATTGTTACAGTTGGAAATAAACTTTTTTAAGGATCACGGCGCAAACTTCTCGGCACAACGTCAATAATTGAACTACCGTTTTCGTATCATTCAAAGTCAGTATTGTATTTAATTAGTTGTAGCATTTAGGATTGTTTTGGATTGGTTCTTACCATGGTTTAGTACGTTCGACCACTTTTGGTTTTTAACCCCAATCCCACACATATAAATACGAAAAGAATAAAACAATAGAGTAGGCTCGATTCATATAAAGACAAAATAGAAGAAATTTACAACTAATAGAAAAGTAACTTAATATTAAATTATAAAATATAAAATGCGTTACGCCAATAAAAGTTGAAAAGTATGATTCCTTGCTTTTTTATAGTGTAGAATTAATTGCGATTAAAAACAAAACAGGCAAAAATGCGACTTTTCTATTTTCACAGAACTGTTCATAAAGTTTGAAGGTAAACAGTTAAGAGAGATCGGTAGACCACCGTCTTCTTTTTATACCGCTATATGATGACTTGAGACGCTCTAGCCAATAAAGTATTTGAGTCCACACCGCAATTTGGAAGGAGAAGGGGGAGACCTCCACTAAGTTGGTGCTCCCAACTGGCGTCAATTATCGCGAAAGAGGGCTAGCTGTCATGATTTGTTACGAAACGGCTAGGCGGTTAAGCGCCCATCAATGATGATGCTGATTTGAGAATTTGCAAACTTGATACGAATTCGCGACAAGTCAATCGTGTTTACTTATGCCGCGTGAAATGAAATAAAAAGAAAAAAAATTGACTTGTTTATTTTTATGGTTTGTTTATTTTTTCTAATCAAGATCGAATACAGCTCACATGCTTGATCGGATCCTTGTACAGAAGTTATCTTTATTTGTTTTTTATGTTTTTGCATAAGTAAATGGAAAAGAAATACATATGTATATAACAAGTTTATTTAAAAAAATCTAAAACTGTATTAACAGTGTATAAAATCACTAGAAAGAATCGGTTTGGGAGTAACATACATCGATATTGGGGGAATGGGAATAGATGGCAATAGAAGAGAGGATAAGCTATATAAGGAAAGTATAATCCTCAAAGCTTATACCATAAAGGTCCCGATCAGATTGAGCGAGATAAAAAAGAGGCAAGAGCTGTACATGTTTAAGCCAGTAGGAAAGGCGTGGAACCAAGCACCAGGCTTGGAAGTGTTAAAGATTATGTGCCGGTATTACGAGATTAGACCAACCAAGTTACTCATGTTACTAAAAAGCGATGACTGTAGGCTCATAGTTCCAGTGTTTTGGATAAACGTACTCTACGATGTCCAAATATCGGCTCGGGTCAATACCTTGTGGCAGCCAAAATGCGTACACGCATCTGCACAGCATAAATATAGCACGCAGTGACACAAAAAAATTTGTCTTCGAAAAGCAGCTTACGAAACAGACAGCTGGTGAGTACTGAAACACCTGCTCTCTGAAAGAAATATTCGACTTGAGGATGTAGCCAAGGTCATCAGCAAAAGCACAATCAAAGGTAAGAGCGTATACTTGCGGCGTATTCTGATGGTATCTTCCTTGGTGCTTCCAAGCGCCATCAGTTATCGCGAAACAGGGATAGCTGGCGTGACTTGTTACGCAACGGCCAAAATCGCCTAGGAGATTAAGGTACAATTAATGATGATGATCAAATGATCAATATCGATCAAATCTAGAAGCAGGAAGTATGTTGAGTCCCATAAAGCTTCTAGTATTTATCAAGTGAGCTGGTTATTTTATAACATAAGTTAGGATTTTACTACATTAAATCCTTAAAAAAATATATTTTTTGTGGACACGAAGTCCGACTTTATTTGTTCACTTTCAAATTAGAACTAACTTTACAATTATTCTTAATTCTACTTTACGGCTAATTCTATATTTGTATGTTTGTCAGGTCACGTTGCACTTGCATGTGCTGGGAATATTTGCCGGGTTTGTTGTAGCAGCGTCATCATATTTTGGTAGCGCGTGTGGTGTCGTTTGCCCATGGGAAACAATCAGGTTAAATGTTCGCATTGTCACTTGATATTGCTGTGCTGCAATAATTTTGTTATTGCAACGTTTGTTGTGTTAACTATCCCCCACTCAAGAATGAATGTCCTCGGTCATTAGAAAAAGGGAAGATCATTGAACTTGATGTAGGTCGGGATTTTATTCGTCTGGCTGGGTAAAACCCCTGTAGGAATTTCGGCTTGAGCTGCTTGGCTTTTTCCAATGTATTCAATACTAATTGATTTACGTGTACGGGTGATAATTAATATACCCACCAGCGCTATGATGGTTACGATTGTCAGTGTCCCAATAGAAAATGTTGTCTTTCTCAAAAAATCAATTCGCTTTGTGTTGTTGATGTGTAGCTCTTGCAGAAATTCTAATGATAAAATGTCCATATGACCTTTTTCAGCTGGGGTTAGCTGCAGGACTGAAGGTATGGCTTCAAATGGTTGGGATGCAATATTTCTGTATAACTGATTATTTATTTTTACTGTTGAATTATAAAATTGGATAAGGTGTGTCCCATTAAGTTCTTGTGGTGCCTCGTTAACTTCTATCTGACCATTGAAGTTGTTTAGCAGGATAATGCCTGGTTGTACTTCTTCTACCCCAGATATGTGCTGACCTGACATCGTAGAGCAACTCGAATTCAAACTATTTATTAATCTAGGTATACATTGATCTTCACTTAAGTCTACTAAATTATTTCTATTACATATTGATATTTCATTGTATATTTCGCATGGCTTACGAATGCCGTATGTAATGTTTTTACATTTCAAAATTTCATCGTATTGAATATTTATTGCAATATTATTTTGTTTTTTTACTGGCCTTAATATTATTTTCCTAAAAGTTTCATTACTTGTAAGTGGAATTTTTACCATATAGATAATTATCATTTCTTTACATAAAACATTTATTTTTGAAAATTCTAACGCTTCTTCTGCGTTGTTAAATGGCATTTCTTCTGCCTTTAATTTTTCTAATGCTACTTTTACTTCCTGTTTGTTAAGTATTACAGTATTAAGGATATTTCCTTTAGCCCATTGTATGGCGTATTTTATATTTATTAATTCATCTTTTATTAACCTTATTTTACTTTGCAAATCTACTACAATTTCATCGATTATACTATTATCCTTACTTATTGCATTTAAAATTGAATTTGTCATTATGGTAATATTGCTTAACCTTTTACTAAAAAGTTCATTTATTATCGTTTGTTTATTGTTATTTTCATTTAGGTTCATCAGGTTGTTGTTAATGATTTCTAGGTCATCGTGGTCCGGTGATCCAGCCAGATATTTCCACGCAGTGCCTAGAATATTAATAGCTCTTTCTTTACGTAGTTTCTTTATTGGTTTAAGGGATTCAAGGATTTCGAGGGTTTGGTTTGTTTCATGTTTAAGGATTGGATAAAGAAAACTGTCCTTAGGTAGTCGCTCTGTTAGGTGAGTGTGAATGTACGTCAAAAGTGCTTCGTACTTATTAAGGTCAATTACGTGAATAAGTCTAAAGGTACCGTCCTGAATTTTGGCGAGTCCATTATTGATGGTCACTAAATAGGAGTGCGTGTAGTCCAAGATTTCTACGTCTCCGTTAATCGGTAGCAGGAGATGAAGTCTGTAAATGTAGGAATTATTAACTTTTAATATTACTTTTATGTACCGTCCTTCCTGATTCAGTTATAATTGTCGTGCTTTTATCTTCTTTTACTATTTCTTTTCTGTATTTTGGGGATATCTTGGATCCTAGTCGTTTGTCAATTTTTACGAATACAATATCTCCTGGCATGTATGATTTTGTGGGTGTGCGTTTTTTGTTGTGTTGGGTAAGGTCCTTATTCTGTTTTTCCCTGAGTTTTTCTGTAATTTCTCTCCTAGCTTGTTCAAATTGGCTTGGATCTGTACTAACGTTTCGTCCGAAAAATACTTCAATTGGTCTTCGTCCTGTTGTGGAATGTACTGTATAGTTGTACTCGTAAACTGCTCTGTCCAAAAGTTCGGGGAATGATGAGAAATTTCGTTCAGCTTTTAGGCAACGTATTAATTCTGTAAGGGTGGAATGAAAGCGTTCTATTTGTCCATTAACCGAACTTTTATATGGAGGAGTTTTGTATATTCGGATGCCGAGGGTGTCCTCGAGCATAAAGGTAATGGATGCGGAATTGAGGCTTGTCTCATTGTCTATGACTATGAGTTCTGGGACGCCAAATTGGAATAAAAGTTCACGCAAGGGCTCTTTCACGTGTTCTATTGCTCTGGATTTTATAATTTTCGTCTAAACATATTTCGAGAATTTATCGATTGCCGTTAGTACTAGGTTCTTTTCTGTTGCGTATATATCGATGTGAAGGATGTGTCCTGGGTACTGTGGTAATGGCGTCTTTTTCAATTCGGGGTTATTGGGATGGCGATCGTATTTATTCTCGCTGCATACCAAACAGTTCTTAATTGTATTTTTTATTTTCCTGGACATGGCTGGGAAAAAGTAGTTTTCTAAAATTTGGGTTTTGTTTTCACAATGGTTTCGGTGTGCTCTTCGATGAGTCTTTATGATCATTTCCTCTTGCTCCTGTTCACTTATGATGTCCTGTACTTGTTTTTGGGTGAACCTTATTTTGTAAAATCTAAAATGGATGGGGTAGATTTCTTGGATTTTCCCCATTACTGATTCTTCTGCTTTTATACAGTTTATAACGGATGGATTCAAATATCTTTTAAGGATATTAATGAGTCGGGTAGTATCGTAGTCTGGTTCCTCTACAATGTGTCTATGATAAGTCGGGAAAACTATTTTGAATTGATATGTTGATATCGGGCCTGATTTTAAGAGGATTTGGTTTTTGAATACGTTAATGGGTGTTTCCAAACTGGGTATTAGGTCGTGTGAGGAACTATCGCTGCTGTGACAAGTGGCAGTTGAAAGGCTATTGCTTTCTGTTCTAGGAGGCCTAGAGAGTGCATCGGCAACTACATTGGTTCTTCCTGGTTTATATTGTAGTTCATAGTTATACTCTTCCAGGATGCACTTCCACCTCTTCAACTTGCCATTGTAGTTTTTGTTGCTTAAAGCGAAAGTCAAGGGTTGGTGGTCCGTGAAGATTACCACTTTAGGTGAACCGTATAAATAATTTCTGAAACTATTGACTGCCCAAATTATCGCTAGCATCTCGAGGCTATTGGTTTGCCTGATTGTTCGAGAACGGCGCCGATCGCGTAGTTGGAGGCGTCGGTGGTGAGATGAAAGTCGTGAGTAAAGTCAGGATATGCTAAAACTACTTCCTTTGACACAAGTGAATATTTTAATTTGTTGAAGGCGTCTAATGCTGTGCTGTCGAGAGTTATTTGTTTTTTACTGGATGCATTCTTCGAAATGCGTCCCTCCTCCCCTCTTAAAAGCGTGGTCAGGGGTTTCGCTAACTTAGCGTAATCCCTGATAAAGCGGCGGTAGTATCCGGATAGTCCAAGGAAAGATCTTAAATCTTTCAAAGTTTTTGGACATGGGAATTTTTGAATTGCTTCGACCTTTGAAGGGTTGGTTCTGATGCCGTCAGGTGAGATAATGAATCCTAAGAATTCTACTTCTTTTCGAAAGAATTCACATTTATCTAATTGTACCTTCATATTCGCTTCTTGTAGAGTGCGAAATATTTGTTCGATATTTCGGAGGTGGCTTTCTTCATTGTCGCCGAAAACTATAATGTCGTCGATATAGACATAACAGGTTTTACCTATGTAATTCCTTAGAATGTCATCTAAGGCCCTTTGAAATATGGATGGCGCGTTTTTCAGCCCAAAAGGGAGTCGTGTAAACTCATACTTGCCATTGTTGACAGAAAAGGCTGTTTTTTCGATGTCAGATTCCTTTAAAGGTATCTGATGGAATCCGCTTTTTAAGTCCAGTACGGAAAAGTATTTATTATTTCCTAGTTGCGCAATTATTTCGTTAATCTCGGGAATTGGATACCTATCGGCCACAGTTACCTTGTTCAATTTCCTGTAGACGATTACGAGTCTGTACTTTTTTTTCCCAGAGGCATCTAGTTTTTTTGGGACTACCCATACAGGTGAGTTGTATGGGGAACGCGATGGCCTTATTATGCCATCATTAATTAAGCTTTGAATTTCATTGGTGACAAATTCCCTCATTCCAACAGGGTATGGGTAATACCTAGTGTATACGGGCGTGTCGGAAGACGTCCTTATTTCGCCTACTACGGTAGTTGTGTAGGTTAGCTTTTCGTTTGGCTCAGTAAATAATTGATCATATTTTTTTACAAGTTGTTGCATATAAAATTTTTGAGAGGGTGTCATATGTTCGGTCCTAACTTCGATTTTGTTTACGGCAGGGGAAAGCATTTGTTTAATTTTAACTTCTTTACCATTACCGAACTTGATTATATCATCACGAACGTTAATGGTTGCATGAAGATCTTTGAGACTATCGTTGCCGATGATCCCATCAAAGGATTTTAATTCTGGCAAAATAAAAAATTTTAAATTTGCATTATCTTTTCCGAAAAGATTTATTATTGTGTGGTGGGTGATCTTAATTTGACCCGCTATTGAATTTGCGAAAAAGGGTTTCTCGTTGGGGATGGGCTTCGAAACAAATTGAGGTTGTATATAGTTTTTACTTGAACCGGTGTCAATTAATATTTTAAGGATTTTCCCGTTCCTCGTTCTAAACTCAACGTAGGGTAACGAGGAACTCTTCATCCTAAAAAATTAACATCAATATAATCTGCTTGATTATCGTCAGGGTGTTCTTGCAGTAAATCTTCGTGCTCTGCATTGGCTACGTATCTCTCGTATTCCTCTCCGGTTGGTGTCCAGTTTTGGTGATAGTGCTGGTCTTCCTGGTAATATTGTTCGTCTTGTGTGGATGTGTCTATGTGAAAATTCCGTTGCTGTTTAAATGGAATTTGTTGCGAAAGGTTTGACGTCCTTTTTTCGGCTGGTTTATTGAAGTTTGGCCTATTCATGTAGTTTAGTGCTCTCGACTGGGTGGAGCGATCGATGTCCATAGGCTCTGGACGAGGTTGCGGCTTCGGTGCCGTTGGTCTAGGTGGTTGGGTTTGGCGATAGTTTTGCCAAGGTTGTTGAGTTTGATGGTTTGGTTGGGTGACTTGTTGGTAATATTGGGGCAACTGTTGGTGTCGAGGTTGCATGTGCGGTCCTGGGATATACGCGAGTTGCGGATAGAATGGTTGAGGTTTGTACTGCGGGTTCCTTGGTGGCAGTAAAGGTGTGAAAATGGGATTGGCTTTTCGAGACGTGCTTGGTTGTGTAAAGGAATAGCTGCTACGGGCAACTTGGTTTTCGAGTTTGAGACATAAGTGTAGGGCTTGTGGGAGATCCTCGGGCTCTTTCATCCCTAGGAGTCGGGGAAGATCGCCTTTTAAGCCTCTAATAAATGTGTCAAGGGCTTTATGCCTATAAGTCTGTGTAAGGAGCGAGAGTGACTCCTGGCTTATTTCCAGACTTGTTAATTTGTTTAGTATTAAGGACAGGTGAGTGTATACGTTTTGATAGAATTCTTGAATCGTACAATTTCCTTGCACCAAGGATGTGAGTTGGCATTCGAGAGTGGTAATATCTCTCTTATCTGCATAGTGTAGTGATAAACATCTGGAAATTGCTTTCCAGTCAAGGGGCGTACTATATGATTCTAAGGCAATGTCTGCACTGCCGACAATTTTATTTCTAATAACGGAAAGAATGCCAAAATATTTAGGGGTTCCTCTTAGTGAATCGTAAATTTTTAAGACCCTATCGACACCTTTCTTCCAGGAGCTGTATTCGCCTGGGTTTCCGTTGAAATCTCGGATACTGCGTACTATGTCCGGGACTTTGTCAAGATCTGAGAGTTGTCCTTGGAGCTCTGGTCTAATAGTTTCGTCAGTAGCGTTGGTTAAGTCGGCGTTGGGGTTGAGTAGGGCTTGGAATTGTTGTCGTCCTTCGTTGCTAAGTATTCTAGTGACAACTGAAGTAATTAGGGCTTCTAATTCGGTAGTGGAGTTGCTTTGGCTACTTGATGTTTGAGGTAAGGGTTGGGCGGGTTGGGGAGCTTGATTAGCTTGGGGGTTCAGCACACTTGGTCGGATCATTTTATGAGCGTTTATACTTCTTTTAATGGCTATTTGTTGCTATAGTTTATTTCTTAGCTTTTCCTAAATTTTATATTATGGGTGGTGAACCGCAGATTTTTTTTTTTTTTTTGCACAACCTAGTATTGTAGTTTAGAATTTGATTGTTAAATCCTATCCTATGTCCTACCGTTAGTTTTTTTTCCCTATTTTGAATGTTTTTATACTATTAAATTTTCTCAAAATGTGTTTCTTTTCTAAATTCACTTTTCTTTAAAAATTATCTCACTTAAAATTTTTCCCTATTAAATTTCCTTTAAATTAATTTTCTTTTCTTACTTTCACTTTTCTTTAAAAAAATTTCCGCTTAATTCATAGATTTTCCTACAAAATTACTTGTTTTAACTATTTTTATGCTATTAAATTTTCTTTAAACAAATTTCCTTTTCTTATATTCACTTTTCTCTAAAAAATTGTCCACTTAGTTCGTGGATTTTCCTATAAAATTACTTGTTTTAAATATTTTTATACTATTAAATTTCTTTAAATAAATTTTCTTTTCTTATATTCACTTTTCTTTAAAAAATTTTCCACTTAATTCGTGGCTTTTCTAATAAAATTACTTGTTTTAGATATTTTATACTATTCAGTTTTCTTTAAATAAATTTTCTTTTCTTATTTTCACTTTTCTTTAAAAATTTTCACTTGATTCACAGGTGTTTCTTAAAATTCTCTTTTCCTTACGCTATAATCAGGAACATCCTCATCTCCTGGGCAGGCGGCTAATAGCTGTGTATTTCCTTTTTGCTTTCGCTACTGGGGGGCCTCTTTTCCTGCACTTGGTCCTTTATCGGGTTGGCGCGATCGTTCCGGGTTGGCGCTTGTTTTTTATCGGCCGATTAAGTACTTTAACTGATTTCTGATCAAACTCACGGTGGCTTGCAGCTGCTTGAGGTGTCTTTGCCACAACGATTTTATTGCGCGTTTTCACCCGATTATTACCGCTCGGGCGCCAGTTAGGATTTTACTACATTAAATCCTTAAAAAATATATTTTTTGTGGACACGAAGTCCGACTTTATTTGTTCACTTTCAAATTAGAACTAACTTTTCAATTATTCTTAATTCTACTTTACGGCTAATTCCTTATTTGTATGTTTGTCAGGTCACGTTGCACTTGCATGTGCTGGGAATATTTGCCGGGTTTGTTGTAGCAGCGTCATCATATTTTGGTAGCGCGTGTGGTGTCGTTTGCCCATGGGAAACAATCAGGTTAAATGTTCGCATTGTCACTTGATATTGCTGTGCTGCAATAATTTTGTTATTGCAACGTTTGTTGTGTTAACTCATATATTGGTCCTGGCATTTGATGGGATTTTTCAGTTAGGTAATCGAGTAAACTGCTGGTATCACTAAGGACAGATTCAGTCCTTAATGACTGGCCAGTTCAACCAAACTTAACCCACATTTTTTGTTAGTGTTAGAAATACCATCGCCGTGTGTTAATTGTGAGGACAGCGTAAGTGATATTGGAAAATCCAGCGGACAAAAGGAGTTTCAACTATTAAAAGTGAAACAGTAAATAGAATGGATATGACACAGCTCAGAGAATGCTCGTGGTATCCCTTCTGGTGAATGATATTCCTTCCTATATTTAACAAATGTTTAGTCTCGAGAAAAGTTCAGATCCTCCAAGGTTTTGACGAAGGATGGCATGAAGATATCGATTTTGTCTTAAGTCTTAGCTTATATCATGTTTTACCAGCAGAATTTAAATGACGCTTGGATCTACATATTTGGGGGTTTTCGACATTTGTAAAAGCAAAGTATGCGTTATTATATCTTGCATTTTCCCAGCTCAAAAGGCTAGATATGCTGTGCGCTTTAAGACAGTTGACGTCAGATCAGCATTCTGAGGTCATAACGTAGGATCGCCGCACTATTGAAGCCAGAAGGCAAGAGGATTTGATGTATTAGTTAGCAACTGTTATCAGTCTACCTAGTTCATAATTTCGCGCTAATCATTGACACAGGTGTTGCAGTTTCACACCAAAATGAAAAAGATGGTATATAGAAATACATCTATAGTGTTTGAGAATTACTTATACACATGTTTGAATTAACTTACTTCCCCATTTTCCCACAATAAATACTTAAAAATTATTTTCTAAATAGTATAGTAATTGCAACTCCACTTATTTTTCTTATTATATATGTTAAAACTTATAGAATCTATATTTAATAAATATAATACTTGTGCGGCAGTAAATTTTGAAATCTTACAATTCAAACTTTCATTGTAATAGTAGTAGTTAAGCGATATTTGCCCTATGTATAGCGATTAGTATCCGCCTCACGAGTTATAGAAAATTTGAGTACACATGCACGTCTCAGTTTTTTTACTGCATAGCCTTTTAGTTATTTTCTCGATAGTATAGTGATTAATATCTGCCAATTTTTTTGTTTTCTCTTCTCGTCGATGGTCAAATTTATTATTTTGCAGCCAAATGCTCGTATAACTCACCTAAAAGAAAAGAAGGAAGACATGTTAATATTAAACGAGTTAAAAATCTTCAATTTGGTTAAAAATGAGTGTAGCTGGGCGTGAACAGGATATGCCAATAATCTTGTGCTTTTGTCAGGGTTTGCATTTTCTACTCCAGAGTATATTAAACTTAAGCTAGCCCAACCCATATGCCCAATAAAAAACCAAAACGTATTTAATTAGAGCATATTTAATGCTAATTTAATACGGGTTAATTAAATTTATTACACTTGTTGCTTTTAAATATCGACTGTTGGGCTAGCTTAAGTTTAAGCTATATTTAAATAAAAAGACGATAGAAAAAATTTTATGGACTACCTTTATATAAATGGACCAAAAAATAGAAGGCAATTTTTCCTTTAATTCAGACATAGTCTTGTTGAATTTTGACTAAAAAACTTTAACAATAGCTCTTGTAAAAGAATTTTAGATTTTAAAACTATAAAGGTGGAGCGCAATCTTTCAATTTAAGCAAATTATGCACTTGGGATTAACTAATTGATTATTTAAAATTTAAGCACGCGCTCTACCTTTATAATTTTAAATCCCAAACTTCTTTTACAAGAGCTATTGTTAAAGCTTTTTAGTCAAAATTCAACAAGATTATGTGTGTATTAAAGGAAAAGTTGCCTTCTATTTTTTGGTCGGTAGTCCTTAAAATTTTTTTATCATCTTTTTATTTTCACTTTTTTAGTGCTGCCTTCAAAAAGGCATTTGGAATTTTGGGTTCTGACTCAAGGCCCAAGTTTCAAGACTCTAGCTCACCGGGAAGTTACTTAAAAATCGATTGCAAGATTCCCCTCGTTTTTCAAGGATTTGCAGTTATCTTGACTAGCGCGCCACCTAGCGGAAATTTGTTTTCTATAAGTTGTATTGTCTCTAGGCCTCTAACTAAGTGCCAAGTTTCAAGTCTCTAGGTATCCGGGAAGTTAGTTAAATATGGATTGAAATATTCCCAAATTAAAATTGCTTTTCTTACCATCTCGATCCGCGTGCGTCACCTAGTGAATTTTTGTTTGATCAAATGTTGCATTGTCACCGGGTTCTGACCCACGGCCCAAGTTCCAAGTCTCTAGCTCATCGGCAAGTTACTCAAAAACCCATCGCAAGATTTCCCTCGTTTTTCAGGGATTTGTAGTTATCTCAATTAGCACGCCACCTAGCGGAACTTTGTTTTCTATAAATTGTATTGTAACCAAGCCTCGAACTGTGTGCCAAGTTTCAAGTCTCTAGGTCATCGCGAAGTTAGTTAAAATGGATTGAAAGATTCCCAAATCAAAATTAATTTTCTTAATATCTAGATCCATGCGCCACTTAGCGAAACCTTTTTTGATCAAATATTGCACTGTCACCGGGTTCTGACTCACGGCCTAAGTTTCAGGTATCGAGCCCACCGGGAAGTTACCTAAAAATCGATCGCAAGATTCCCTCCGTTTTTTCAGGGATGTTCAGGGATTTTCGTTTATCTCGATTCGTCTGCCACCTGGCGGCATTTTGTTTTCCACGAATTGTAGTGCCATCGACTCGCAAACTATGTGCTAAGTTAGAAGTTTCTAGGTAGCCGGAAAGTTAGTTAAAAATGGATTGAAAGATTCCCGCGCAGGTGAGGTTTGGGTTGCGGAAGCTATGAAGCTATAAAGCTTTGTATTGCGCTTGTCAACCCCTTGAGTGCCATGTTTCGCGATAACAAACGACCCTGTTTCGCGAAAATGGCCGCGTAAAACTCATACAGCTCATCTTTATACTTCAGCATCACGGACGGTGTTAAAAATCTTCCGGAGAACTTTTCTCCCAAACACTCGTCTCTCCACACCGTCAATGATTTGGAGTCATGCATCGTGACAGGTATAATGAGAGACTTATAGAGCGTAATTTTTTTAAGTCAAGAAAGGGCATTACTTTTTAATTGCCTATTCAGTTAAAGTAGCACTTGCTGGCAAGAGTTATTTTATGTTTGATTTCTAAGCTGACACAGTTTAGAAAGTACTGACGGGGCTGCCAAGTGAAGTGGCAGCAATTACTTCGTCTTGTGCTCAATCACGACAAGAACCACATGCATTTGCATTTTTATTCAATCCAGTGTAGGCAGAACTTAAGGCACGTTTGTTAAGATCACTGACATCAATTTCATCAGCATACACCAACAGTTGTAAGTCGTTATAATAGATGGTACACGGTTTCAATCTGCTGCTAGAATTGTGCTCTCCAGCATTAGGTTAAAGAAATCGCACGAAAGGCAGTCACGTTGTTTAAAGCAACTTTGGTTTGGAATCGCTCGCGGAGGTCCTACCAAATCCTTACGGAAACGTTGGTGTTGGTCAAATTCATTTGGCAGTCTTATAAGCTTTGAAAGGAACTTTAATTCAGACATAGCATTTTCCAACGAAATTTAGCATTCATCAATGAAATTCCATTCGCTAGACTTTCTACCTTGGAAGTTTATCAATTTGATCGTATGTTGAGAAGTGAACATTAACATGATTGCTATTTTGTATATCTATAGATAAATGAAAACTAAGTACACTGCATAGACAATAGCAATGACGTTCACATACCCTTAACCCCACACTTGATAAGAAATGCACTGCATTATTAATTTACATTGAAGCACATATTTAAATCTGCATTGGAATATTAATTATGTGAGAACTTAAGCTAACAATAACACAAAACAAGTTTGTTATAAAAAGATGAAACTTTTTGATGCACATAGTCAGTATTCTATCGAATCGCAGTAGAAGTCAACAAGCTTCAAGTACTAAGATTAGATAATATGTTTTTAAGTGTCGACTAGAGTTCGCAAACTGTTGGAAGTCCGGATCAGCGATAGTTGGTTGACTTGCTATTGATAGATATCAGTTTTTGGAATTATTTTTTACACTGCAACTTTATATTGAGTTCTAGGTTTAAGAATTCAGTTGAGTTTAGCTTTTACAGATTAGCCATAAAAAATATAGTGAAAAGCTCTTTCAAACGGCCAACGTGGTTGCAAATAAATAAAAGCAAAGTAATGTCAAAAATAATCCTTTGTTTTGAGTTAAGGCATTCCTATGTTAGAAGTTGCTTGTGACTACCACATGAAAAAAAACAGCGGTCAGCTAGTGAAATAATTATTCGCGCTCACTTCACACAAGGTCTCGCTCTTTTTGGTTTGATAATCGCTGAACAAGCGGTGTATCAACATCGAAAGTTGGTGTCGGTTGTTTCCGTACTTGAATACATTTCGCTAATAAGTATTTCGGCGCGAAGTTCCGATTTGTGCGATCATCGCGTTTACTAACACAGCCACAGTTTCAGGTTTGGTAACCATTGATCTATATTTCGTGTGAGCGCAGCAACTGAGAATTAGTACACACATATCACTACAAAAAACGTGTGAGCATAGCAACTGAGATTCTGCAGAGCGAGCAGTTTTCGCTTGTACTGCAAGCACAAATTCCTCCTCACCACTCTCCTTGTATACACATTCCATTACAAAAAATGCTGCATATGTGTATAAGAAGTTATGCTAGAATTGTGCACCTCTGGATTATACTGTTGAAAGCTGCCAACTCAGAAGTCAAAAATTACTTGGGAAGACGATAGAAAGTCAAGTTAGAAGGGATGTGGTCTCAATTTTGAATTAAACTTTGGACTGTTCTCTCTATAACCCACGAGGGAAGTGGACTCAATGTTGTTAGAAAACTTACGATGGTTTATCCTTAACCATCGATAGTCGCGTTAGTGTAGGACTATGGATAGTGGCATCGAGAGCTTTAGTGTCGATTACGTCAAAGCAAATTAAATGTACAAACCAGCGAAACAAATCAACTACTTAAAAACTATTTATTCGCAATTGAGATTGAATTATGAACTGCTGAAACTTAACAACTAGTGAATGTGAATATGACAAAATAATTATTTTTAAAATGCCATAATTTTTGTTATGAAATGCTAACGGATGTGTTAAATTTCAAACATTAAACAAAATAAATTTAAAACAATACCGGAAAAAACCATTCACAATGTCGTCTGCATTATTGGAAGCCAAATGCGCGTCTCAAAGTGTGGGCACATTCAGCACAATGTTTGGCACACTCGTGCAAGCTCTCCTCGCCGCACAATGTGCTATTTCACCACCCGAGTTATGGCCACCAGACTACGCGGATCAAGCACTAAAGTATGGATTAGATACCTATGATTTCGTGGTCGTGGGTGCTGGCTCAGCAGGTTCAGTGATAGCAAGTCGTCTAAGCGAGAATCCGAACTGGAAGGTGTTGGTGCTAGAAGCAGGTGGTGATCCGCCACAAGAATCTGAGGTATAAAGTCTTTTAGATATGCTTTTAATTGCAATTATATGTACAATCATTATAGATACTAAACTTGCTGTATACCATACAACATACAAACGCTACATGGAACTACCTAACTGAGTATAGCAGTAAAGCTTGTTGGGCTTTTTACGACCGACGCTGTTATTCAACACGTGGTAAAATGATAGGCGGCACCGGTGCTATAAATGTTATGCTTCACGTACGTGGTAATCGTCGAGACTATGATCGCTGGGTGCAGGATGGTAACAAAGGTTGGGGTTGGAACGATGTTCTACCTTATTTTGAACGTGCTGTAAGGCCAATTGGCAATGAAACGCATCCACAAGGCTATGTAGTGCTTAATAGTTTTCCAGTGAATGATGAAGACATAGAAGAAATGATTTTTCAAGGCGCCGCTGAACTGGGTATACAACGTGTACGTGAATTTAGTGAAGGCAATGAAACAGGCTATTCTAGAATACCGGGAACTTTTCAAGATGGACGTCGAATGAGCACTGGCAAAACATATCTTTCTAAGGTGGCGCAAAGACCCAACCTTCATGTGATCAAAAATGCTCTCGCTACTAAATTAAATTTTGATAAAAGCGGTAAAAATGTGCACTCAGTTAGCTTTGTGCTGCGTGGCATATATAAAATGCAAGTGAAAATTGGCAAGGAATTGGTTTTGTCGGCTATTGAGTCCCCAAAGTTGCTGATGTTATCCGGTGTAGGACTAAAGCAACACTTACGTGAGCTGGGTATACCGTTAGTACGCAACTTACCAGTTGGAAACAATCTGCAAGATCATGTACAGGTGACAACTTTCTTTCAACTAAACGAAAACGTACCGCGCCCACGTACAACTTTGGACTCTTTAGATAGTACCTATAATTATCTTATACACCGGAGAGGGTCATTATCTTCACATGGTACCGCTTCATTAACCGGATTTATTAACACCCTCAACAATGGACCTTATCCGGATGTTCAGTTTCATCATTTTATTATGCGACGCGACGATTTTGCTAGTCTTAATATATTTTTGGATGGTCTTAGCGTTAAAAAGGATTTAAAAGCTCAGCTTAACAAAGCTCTTGACGTTGCAGATGTTTTAGGTATATTCAACGTTCTTTCACACCCAAAGTCTGTGGGTAATATTCGTCTACGAAGCGCCGATTACAAGGTGCCCCTAAAATTACGCACAATTTTCTAAGTGCGCCAGAAGATGAAGCTACTTTATTGCGCGCAATACGCTACCAGGAAAGCCTGTTAAATACCACAGCTTATGCGAAAATGAATGCCAACCTACTCTTACCCACAATTGAAGAGTGTGATGTTCACGGGCAGCGTAGCGATAATTATTGGCGTTGTTACTTTAAATATTTCTCCTATACAACATATTGTTACGAATATTAGCAAAACTAAAGAGTGCTGCCGTCTCTAAGCCGATGCTAAGCAGTGACGTGAATGCACATCAATAATTCAATCATTACGTATCTACATAAACGAAACAATAACTGCGTCTACATATATGTACCATGTACGTATACGAGCAGCGGAGAGTCAATGCACTAACACATGCATATATCTGAGATACTCCTATAAGTATGCAATGAGAAAAAATATAAAAATTGTGCACTTGTAGTTACAGCTGAGAAGTTTGAGAGCTACTGGACTAGTAGATTCTGGAAGCGCTTGGAAGATGTATAAAATTGTGCAATTTTAGTTATAGCTGAGAAGTTTGAGAGCTCATGGACAATGCTAGTAGATTCTAGAAGATGCGAACGAGGAAACCAGAGAGTATAAAAGGCCGCAGATGTAGAGGCCCTGGAATTCAGTTTGATTTGAGTTGTCAAGCAGTTACGACTAAGACGATATCTAGCGAGCAATAGCAGTATTATTTTGAAAGTCAGTTTCCTTTAAGCTATCAGTTTGGTTATTAAGCTATTCGTTGCACAGTTTGAGTGTTATTGTGAAGTATTTTAATAAAGGCCATTTTTCCATTATTCAATATTGGAGTTATTTATTCAACAGTTTAGCGATACGAACCTAGCAAAAGGGCAAATAAGAGGATTTGCAAGTAAATTCGTTACAATTGGTGTCAGAAGTGGGATTGTTGAGTAAATTCCGAAGATTGGGAATACAACTTGGACATGGCAAAGTTCAGTGAATTGAAGATCCAGCAACTGAAAAAGAGTTGGAGAACCGTGGATTAAATATAACCGGCAATAAGATCGAACTTCAAGCACGGCTACGAGAGGCAATGGAATTAGGAGGAATTGACGTGGAAGAGTATGTCTTTCATCTTGATGGCGATGAGACAACAAAATTGGAGGAGAAAAATGAAACACCGCAGACAATGGCGAACACAGACTTGAACATGATATTGGCTGCAATATCGGCACAAATGTCCGAAATGTCATCACAAATATCCACCAACATGTCATCTCAACTGGAATCGCAAAAGACAGATATAACATCTAAGATGGAAACACAACTAGAAGAACAGAAAACGTATATGTCATCTTAACTAGAAGAACAGAAAACGTATATGTCATCACAATTGGAATCGCAGGAGACACGTATAGCATCCAAGATGGAAGCACAGGAGACACGTATATCCGAAATGTCATCTCAACTGGAAGAGCAGAAGACATATATGGCATCCCAGCTGAAATCACATGAGACACGTATTTCATAAATGTCGACACAGATTACATCAAAGATGGAAACACAACTGAAAGAGCAAGAGGCACGTATATCATCAAAACTCGAAGCGCGTATGGACGAGAAAATAACGCAGTTTGAAGAAAAATTCGAGGCAGAGGCGGATGCTTTGAGAGGTCGTATACAGGAATTGCAACTAATTCGCCCTGTTGTTTCAGCAAGCAATACGAAGGTAAAAACTCCAACTTTTGACGGCTCTGTTTCTTTCCAGGTGTTTAAGATCCAGTTTGAAAAGACCGCAGCCGTGAACAACTGGAGTGCGGAAGATAAAGTTGCTGCACTATTCGTGGCATTGAAAGGATCTGCTGCTGAAATCCTACAGACTATTCCCGAGGGAGAGCGGAACAACTACGAAACATTGATGAGCGCTCTAGAGAGGCGATACGGAAGCGAACACAGGAAGCAGATACACAAAATAGAGTTGCAAAACCGCTACCAAAAAGCTAATGAGACTTTGCAGGAGTTTGCGTCAGATGTCGAAAGGCTTGCACATTTGGCGAATGCCGACGCACCCGTGGAATACACCGAAAGAGTAAAAATTCAGAGCTTTATAAATGGCATACGAGATGTGGAAACGAAGCGGGCTACATATGCGAATCCAAAACTAACATTTGCTGAAACGGTATCGCATGCACTGACTCAGGAAACAGCCTCACTTTTGAGTAAGCCAGTTTTCAAAGCACGCCGTGTGGAAGTAGAAAGGCCAGAGTGGGTAGATACAATTTTGGAAGCACTGAAGGGATCTCAACAGAAGAATGCCGGAGTTATTAAATGTTTCAAGTGCGGCAACCCAGGTCACATTGCACGTCATTGCGATCTTGGTCCTAATAGTTCCAACAATGTGGGTGGCCGTAAACGCAAAGCTGGCGGAAATGAGCAAGAGCGCGTCGGATGTAAAGAACGAAAACTTGCCCCGGCTATTGAATGTCCTGTGATATCTGTGTCGCAGATTGGAAGGAAATCAAACAGTCTTACGATCAGAGGGAATGTGGATGGTAAAGAGCGTGTACTGACAGTAGATACGGGGGCATCTCATTCCTTGATTCGATCTGATTTGGTCTACAGGAGAGTAAAGTCATTACCTGGAGCAAGGTTGCGTACGGTCACAGGCGAGTATAATCAAGTCCAAGGCGAAGTGGTATGTGAGGTATTAATTGGAAAAGTCATGGTTCTACACAAATTCGTTGTGGCGGAGATCGTTGATGAAGTCATATTGGGAGTGGACTTCTTGGTTGACCATGACATCGGGATCGATATGCGGAGAAAAATTATGCGCTATAAGAACCAGGACATACCACTTAACTTCAGTTTGGAAAAAGGTTTCAGCGGTAATCGAGTACTGGTGGAGAAAAGGCGACAAAGGCCACGAAAGTCAAAGGTAAAGGTTGATGGATCAAATGGGCCAAAAAAAGCGAAATTAAAAGTACCTGCGAGAAAAAGACCGGCATTGACAAAACCTAATGGACGCACAACACCGAAGCAACGAATTTCCCAGAAAAAATGCGAGGGTAGTTTCAAGCCAAAGCGCACTACTGTTGTGAAACGTGGGAACGATGCTGAGTATGCGAAACCAATCCGTCAAGCGCAAGCTCTACGAAGTAGTTCATTGGCTCAGCAGCAGAGTGCGAGGGAACGATCCGGGATAATGAGTAGTAAGATGAAATACAGGTACGACAAGGAAAATAATTCAGAAGGTTTCCGAGAGGGAGATTTGGTACTGCTATACAACCACCACCGACAGAAAGGTGTTCCATCCAAATTTCGGTGCAGTTGGGAAGGCCCGTACAAAGTTGTGAAGAAGATCAGTGACACCATCTACCGCATACAAACCATTGGGAAACCTCGATGTAGAAGAGTGGTACAATTGGAGATGCTAGCAGCGTTTAGATCGGGAGATTTGTCTGATCGGGACGATCAGACTTAGGTGGAGGGCAGTGTTACGAATATTAGCAAAACTAAGGAGTGCTGCCGTCTCTAAGCCGATGCTAAGCAGTGACGTGAATGCACATCAATAATTCAATCATTACGTATCTACATAAACGAAACAATAACTGTGTCTACATATATGTACCATGTACATATACGAGCAGCGGAGAGTCAATGCACTAACACATGCATATATCTGAGATACTCCTATAAGTATGCAATGAGAAAAACTATAAAAATTGTGCAATTGTAGTTACAGCTGAGAAGTTTGAGAGCTACTGGACCAGTAGATTCTGGAAGCGCCTAGAAGATGTATAAAATTGTGCAATTTTAGTTATAGCTGAGAAGTTTGAGAGCTCATGGACAATGCTAGTAGATTCTAGAAGATGCGAACGAGGAAACCAGAGAGTATAAAAGGCCGCAGATGTAGAGGCCCTGGAATTCAGTTTGATTTGAGTTGTCAAGCAGTTACGACTAAGACGATATCTAGCGAGCAATAGCAGTATTATTTTGAAAGTCAGTTTCCTTTAAGCTATCAGTTTGGTTATTAAGCTATTCGTTGCACAGTTTGAGTGTTATTGTGAAGTATTTTAATAAAGGCCATTTTTCCATTATTCAATATTTGAGTTATTTATTCAACAGTTTAGCGATACGAACCTAGCAAAAGGGCAAATAAGAGGATTTGCAAGTAAATTCGTTACAATATCATCTGACTGGTACGGTCAGAATGGCACCTGAAGAGGATAAAACGGGCTGTGTTAATCCACGTTTACGTTTAGCCGGCTGTGGTAACATGCGTGTAGTTGATGCGAGCATTATGCCAAAGGTTCCAAGTGCGAATACAAATGCGGCCACAATTATGATTGCTGAAAAGGCAGCCGATTTAATACGCGAAGATTGGCGGCAGGGGCACCATGAAATGGAACATAGAGATGCAAACCGTGGCCATGTACACCATGATGATGAGGACGATTATGATGAAAGACATTATGGTGTACGCCATGATAATGGTCATGATGATGATAATGAACACGATGATGATGATGATCACGACTATGGTGAAATTCATAATGATAAACATCACCATCATTACGATGTACGTGATCACGATGATGGTGAAAGTCATGCAAAACATTATCACTATAATGCACGTTATGACTATGACCACGATAGCGACGATGATGATGAACACGATGATTATGAGCACGCCGGTGATGAACATGCAGATAACAGCGATGAAGATTAGTTGGAAAAGTAAATATTCAGAACCGGTTATTAAGACCTTATGCGCGGTATCAACATCATAAGAATATGCTAAAAAAAAAATTTGGCATATATTTCTTGTGTGAAAAAAGTAGCAGACAAGAAATTTTTACATTTCTTTTATCTCTGTTCTATGTGAATCGGCGTCACTTTCCTGTAGTACATGAAAACCAGATTCAGCAATGCATTAGAACAAAATTTGTTAAAATTAACATATTATTATTGAAATTGCACTGCATACAAAATAAAAAAACACTTGTGTCCAAATAGAATTGTATTATATATTTGCAGTTGAATTGTAAATTACCCTTCCACCATGAGACATCCCAAATGTTTCCCGAAATAAAAGATTTCAATTGTTTGATGTATTCGCACTATACAAAGTGTTTATTCACATTTGTGCGTAGATACTTTGACTATACTTTATTATATATTCACAAGAACTCGATTGTATGTAAAATTTGTTAAGTGCAGATATGCTGCTCGCACTGTATATAAAAAGTTGGTCTTTACCTTTCAGTCAAAAATTTATAATGGCCGAGCCAAGCTCACGCCGGGTTGCATTCAATTAGAATCTGATCAGCTGATGCAGTTTAATGCTTGACGCATGGTTGAATTTTCTTACGTTTGATGTGGTGACATTGGTTGACTAAAGGTGCCATTACATCACCCTTCTTTTGGAAAAGAAGAAGTCGTCAGGGTGATCAATTCTGCCGGCATCTTCTTGCCCAAAATTAAGAAAATGACGATGTAAATTTATTAAGTAAAAATTTAGTACAATTTGAAATTTCGGAATGGAGTCAGAGAAAAAATTATTTTTATTTTTGATGAACGAATTTAACCTTTAAAGGTAGATATTCCTCCCCTTTTCATTTTAAATTCGTTCATTAGTGTAGGACATTTTAAATGAATAAAATCTAATATTCATCAGCTGATGATCCAATTGACAGTTTATGGAAATAGTTTATATGTAAAATAGTTGTAATTAACGATAATTATGTTTATTTATACAATGTTATTCAAAAAGATATTTTTTTTCCATTGCATTGCACTATACAAATATTAGTTATATGATATAATATATTGTACATAGAGATTATGTATAAAATATTGATACAAACTTCAGTTCATTTTTTTTTTTTTTTTTTTTTTTAATGTATTTTGTACTATTAGTTAAAGTTTTTGGTGTAAAGTTTTAAGTATTATCAACTATAATATAGTCTTTGTTTTTTTTTTGCCTTTAATTAATAATTATTTTGTATGTTGTGCATATATATGCTTATGATAATAATAAGAAAGTGAAAAACTTATAATTATATAATTTGGATCGTTTTTTTTTTTAAGTTAATAAAATAGAATTTGTTTGTACCGTTTAGTGTACGTATGAAAAATGGTCTATGCTACTTTTTGTACACGGTTTTTATGGATTTTTTTTGATTTTTTAATTTTTCTGTTATAAATTGTAACATTTACGCCATCCATTGTTTAACTACATACGGACTCTCGTAAATGCTTGCGTGTTTATCGCGCGGTTCTTTTTCTACTAGGACCGTATCGTTTAATGCAATGTCTGAAGGACGTATATTTCTATCGTAATACAATTTATTACGTTCTTTATGTTTATTTATGAGCTCTTTTGCTAATGCATGTGATTTCTGCATACGGTACTTCACTTCCTTTGCGTAATTCTCTACATTATATATTGGATCAATGGTTTCTTTTTTTAGTTCGTTTGGTAACACCGGCTTCCTACCAAATGTTAGTTCAAATGGAGTGAATTTGTTGTCGAAAACAGTATTGAATGTTGTATTGTGTAAGAAAGTAAAGTACTTTAAATAAACATCCCAATCAGAAAAAGTATCTTTTAAATATGCACGTAAGTATTCATTAAAAACTCTATGATTACGTTCTATTGTGCCAACAGTTTCGTGATGGTATGCAGTTGAAAAATTATGTTCAATATTTAAAAGTTTAGTTAATTCTGCAAATAATTCATTTTTAAGTTCTGTACCTAGATCAGATTTTATGGCATTCATTGTGCCGCATGTTAAAATGAATCCTTCAAAAATTGCTGAAGCGATTGTTTTTGCCGATTTGTCTGGCACAGCGACTGTTACCAGGTATTTAGTCATGTCGCAAATCATGGTAAGTGCGAACTTGTTACCATATTTGGACTCAGGTAGGGGTCCTATTGTGTCAATTACTACTAAATCGAATGGTTTACATGGAGTTGGTGTTAAAAAAAGTTTTTCTTTTGTTTTAGGTTTAACCTTGTTTAAAAGACAATCTTTACAATTTTTGATATATTTCGATATATCACGAGTCATGTTCTTCCAATAAAATTTTGTTCGCAGTTTTGCGTAAAGTCTTTTCATTCCGCAATGTCCAACAGAAATGGGATCATTATGGTAAATTTTCATAAGTTTTAATTTTGTATCTTCATCTGTTACTGTCTCCACTGGATCTGTTAAAATAATTTCTAAAGATTTTAAAATTTTATTTCCAATATTTTTGAAATTTGTAATAGTATAATGTTCGAACAAAATATCGTTTTTAGGCCATTCAACCTGCTTAATTTTGCGTTTGCCGGCTTCTGATTCAAGCCTCGAAAGTAATTTCTCTAAAGTCATTATTTCGTTAACAAGCTCAAAACTAAGTAACTCGAGTTTCTTATGTTTTATATGCGCAAACATTCTTAAACTTGTTATTTTATTATTTTTATCGTACGTAATTGCAGATCTTATTCGTGAAAATTTGTCGTAGACATGTAAAGTAACTTGTTTTTCGTTGTTGTTGTTGTTGTAGCAATGCTCGCCCCACCTAATAGCCGCGACCGATCACAAATTGTCATCAATATCCTCTAACGGGAGTCCAAGGAAACTTGCCGTTTCAACAGGGGTGGACCATGTGGGGACACATTGCAAGCGGGGCATACATTTTGTATGTCGGGGTTGATTTTGGATAGGTAAAAGTTTAACCTGTTACAGTATCCAGAACGAAGTTGAGTAAGAGTGACACGCTTTTCCCTGGGGAGTATGCGTTCCTCTTCCGCGAGTTTTGGGTAATTTTCTTTAAGTACTGGATTCACTGGGCAATTCCCGGCATAAAGGTCCGACGGCTGTTTATGGAGTTCACCAAGGACCTGCTTGTGTTTTCTCACTTCATACGGCTGGGTTCTCAGGTGCCGTATTTCCTCAAAATGCTTATGGAGATGACTCCTTAAGACCCTAGGCGGAGCTGGTTCATCAATCAGATGTCTGTTGGGATGCCCAGGTTTTTGGCCCGTGGCGATTCTGAGAGCAGTATTTTGGCAGGCCTGTAATTTCTTCCAGGGCAAGTGACGGGTGACTACGCCTGGGTTGTGGAAGGCCAGGACGCAATTGCTGTTGTGGCCCTGGGACTGGGCGTCCTTGGGCAAGCGTTGGGGGTACCCGGATGATTTGGGTTTGCGACCTGGCAACATGGCGCGATGAAACCCGTCGGGGGGTTGCCGTCGCGGAGACCAGAACATCTAGGAAAGTGGCACAACCCAAGGCAGGAGCTGCATTGGGCGGATGTCGCAAACCTGTATATTCTGTGCTGGCAGACGGTGTAAACGGAGGTAGGGACTAAGAGTCTGTTTTCCTGACCTGCACGATTGCTGCCGGAAAAGAGGGGGGAGAAGACGGGGGCAGGGGCTGATGCTCAGCATTGCTACCAGCTCTACTACGAAGGTAGTCGTTATGAGTGGTGTCAGCTGTTTGAGTTGTTGGCGCCGTGGCGCGCGAGCAGCAGCGGGTACTTGTTGTGGCTTGCTGAGCAGCGGGGCTGCTGGAAGGTAGTGGGGGCGCTTAGGCGTAGACTACGGGACGCCCTTGGGCGTGAACAGCAAGGGGCCACAAGAGATTTATAAAAGCTACGTGGACATCGGGTTTTGGGATCAAGCCCAGAACCACCAGTCCGATGCAACCATCCCTTGCACGAGACACACTGAACAGAATATGACCGTCCTAAAAAGATTATTTTCCGACAGATGCAGCAAAACCATTTCTCAGGACCGGGGTCACGAGACGTGCCCGGATTGCATTCGATGCCTTCCCGGAGTAAGAAAGTATGGAGCAGTCCTGCTGAAAGGAGCTGCTAGGAGGATGACAATTTGTGGGAGGGAGGAAACAAATTAAATGGGGTCACACTGAAATGAAAGTCCTTGGTCGGGAAAAATCCCGAGTCGCTCCGGTACATAGAACCGACTGACTTGGGAAGCGAGAGGATATTGATGACAATTTGTTATCGGTCGCGGCTGTTAGGTGGGGCGAAGCATTGCTACAACAACAACAAAAACAACCTTGGCTTCGGCTTTTGAAATATTAGTCAAAGCGTAGGTAACGACAGTGACTCCTTCTGGTGGCGAAGGTAGCTTTGATATGTAGAAGTTAAACAAAAGTGGGAATAGGACACCACCCTGTTGCACCCCTTGTTTAATTCTTCTTGGTTTTGATGTTGCGTTCCTGAACTGCATTATTATTAAGACCTTATGCGCGGTATCAACATCATAAGAATATGCTAAAAAAAATTTGGCATATATTTCTTGTGTCAAAAAAGTAGCAGACAAGTAATTTTGACATTTCGTGTATCTCTGTTCTCTGTGAATCGGCGTCACTTTCCTGTAGTACATGAAAGCCAGATTCAGCAATGCATTAGAACAAAATTTGTTAAAATTAACATATTATTATTGAAATTGCACTGCATACAAAATAAAAAAACACTTGTGCCCAAATAGAATTGTATAATATATATTTGCAGTTGAATTGTAAATTACCTTTCCACCATGAGACATCCCAAATGTTTCCCGAAATAAAAGATTTCAATTGTTTGATGTGTTCGCACTATAAAAAAAAAAAAATAAAATGCTGCTCGCACTGTATATAAAAAGTTGGTCTTTACCTTTCAGTCAAAAATTTATAATGGCCGAGCCAAGCCCACGCCGGGTTGCATTCAATTAGAATCTGATCAGCTGATTCAGTTTAATGCTTGCTTGACGCATGGTTGAATTTTCGTACGTTTGATGTGGTGAGATTGGTTGACCAAAGGTGCCATTACATCACCCTTCTTTTGGAAAAGAAGAAGTCGTCAGGGTGATCAATTCTGCCGGCTTCTTCTTGCCCAAAATTAAGAAAATGACGATGTAAATTTATTAAGTAAAAATTTAGTACAATTTGAAATTTCGGAATGGAGTCAGAGAAAAAATTATTTTTATTTTTGATGAACGAATTTAACCTTTAAAGGTAGATATTCCTCCCCTTTTCATTTTAAATTCGTTCATTAGTGTAGGACATTTTAAATGAATAAAATCTAATATTCATCAGCTGATGATCCAATTGACAGTTTATGGAAATAGTTTATATGTAAAATAGTTGTAATTAACGATAATTAAGTTTATTTATACAATGTTATTGAAAAGATATTTTTTTTTTTGCATTGCATTGCACTATACAAATATTAGTTATATGATATAATATATTGTACATAGAGATTATGTATAAAATTTTGATACAAACTTCAGTTCTTTTTTTTTTTTTTTTTTTTTTTGTGTTTTTAATGTATTTTGTACTATTAGTTAAAGTTTTTGGTGTAAAGTTTTAAGTATTATCAACTATAATATAGTCTTTGTTTTTTTTTTTGCCTTTAATTAATAATTATTTTGTATGTTGTGCATATATATGCTTATGATAATAATAAGAAAGTGAAAAACTTATAATTATATAATTTGGATCGTTTTTTTTTAAGTTAATAAAATAGAATTTGTTTGTACCGTTTAGTGTACGGATGAAAAATGGTCTATGCTACTTTTTGTACACGGTTTTTATGGATTTTTTTTTGATTTTTTAATTTTTCTGTTATAAATTGTAACATTTACGCCATTCATTTCTTAACTATATACGGACCCTCGTAAATGCTTGCGTGTTTATCGCGCGGTTCTTTTTCTACTAGGACCGTATCGTTTAATGCAATGTCTGAAGGACGTATATTTCTATCGTAATACAATTTATTACGTTCTTTATGTTTATTTATGAGCTCATTTGCTAATGCATGTGATTTCTGCATACTGTACTTCACTTCCTTTGCGTAATTCTCTACATTATATATTGGATCAATGGTTTCTTTTTTTAGTTCGTTTGGTAACACCGGCTTCCTACCAAATGTTAGTTCAAATGGAGTGAATTTGTTGTCGAAAACAGTATTGAATGTTGTATTGTGTAAGAAAGTAAAGTACTTTAAATAAACATCCCAATCAGAAAAAGTATCTTTTAAATATGCACGTAAGTATTCATTAAAAACTCTATGATTACGTTCTATTGTGCCAACAGTTTCGTGATGGTATGCAGTTGAAAAATTATGTTCAATATTTAAAAGTTTAGTTAATTCTGCAAATAATTCATTTTTAAGTTCTGTACCTAGATCAGATTTTATGGCATTCATTGTGCCGCATGTTAAAATGAATCCTTCAAAAATTGCTGAAGCGATTGTTTTTGCCGATTTGTCTGGCACAGCGACTGTTACCAGGTATTTAGTCATGTCGCAAATCATGGTAAGTGCGAACTTGTTACCATATTTGGACTCAGGTAGGGGTCCTATTGTGTCAATTACTACTAAATCGAATGGTTTACAAGGAGTTGGTGTTAAAAAAAGTTTTTCTTTTGTTTTAGGTTTAACCTTGTTTAAAAGACAATCTTTACAATTTTTGATATATTTCGATATATCACGAGTCATGTTCTTCCAATAAAATTTTGTTCGCAGTTTTGCGTAAAGTCTTTTCATTCCGCAATGTCCAACAGAAATGGGATCATTATGGTAAATTTTCATAAGTTTTAATTTTGTATCTTCATCTGTTACTGTCTCCACTGGATCTGTTAAAATAATTTCTAAAGATTTTAAAATTTTATTTCCAATATTTTTGAAATTTGTAATAGTATAATGTTCGAACAAAATATCGTTTTTAGGCCATTCAATCTGCTTAATTTTGCGTTTGCCGGCTTCTGATTCAAGCCACGAAAGTAATTTCTCTAAAGTCATTATTTCGTTAACAAGCTCAAAACTAAGTAACTCGAGTTTCTTATGTTTTATATGCGCAAACATTCTTAAACTTGTTGTTTTATTATTTTTATCGTACGTAATTGCAGATCTTATTCGTGAAAATTTGTCGTAGACATGTAAAGTAACTTGTTGTTGTTGTTGTAGCAATGCTCGCCCCACCTAATAGCCGCGACCGATCACAAATTGTCATTGTTTAACGCATTGACGCAAATGCGTATTTCAATATTAATTCATTTATTTAATTTAAACTCTTAAAGCTAACAATGGGAACTTAAACGCTGAGACTTCACACAACAAATATATATGAAATGGAAATATAACTAATTCCACAACGGAACGAACATTTTTACGAAATGAATTTAAATAGTGAATTTGAATGGTAGGATTCGGGATTTTGATCCGTCTTGCGGCCGCGCAAGGGCTAGGTTAGGTTCGAGAACCAATCTCGCGCAAGGGTGGGGATGACCGCGCAAGGGTTAGGTTAGTTTAGGGGAATACCGCAACGCAAGTGCTATCTCGGTTGCTCTTATATAGAAAGATTTAACTTACGATTTTTGGGATAATACTTCCTTTGTTGTTCTCATGGATTTGGAGGTGACGTCGGTGCTGATGGTTGTACTCGCTCCTACGTTGTTGATCCGATGCAAGTTTATTCCAAAAAAGGTAGATGATGTTGGTTGCTGGTAGATGTTCGGTGTTCCACGAAACAAGAGAAAGAGTTAATGCATTGCACTGGTATTTATAACATGGGTTAGTGATGGAAAGCAATTCCAACACTGTTGACTGGAAGCACTGGATGGCAACTCCAGTCTACTCTACCGCCAGGGTTGTATGAACGCAAGTCATAACTAGTGAAGTGAACGCAAGTCACTTGGAGACGTGATCGCAAGTCACAGATGGGTGGTTAGGTGAACGCAAGTCACGGAACCGTTGCCTATTTAAGTGAACGCAAGTCACTTAAACATGGCGCCCCCGTTGCACAGGTGCAACTGCTCTGCGGAGGCGTTGTAAGGCAGTGATGGCATTGTCGAGCTCGAGGCACCAGCCAGCGTCCAACGGCTGAGGTCTACGTCGAGCAGGTGAAGTAGCGGCTCTTGAAGCCGATCGAGAGGTGGCGACGGCGGGCCGTGAGGTTTGTCGGGCCGCCGGGGTTGTTGCCCGTTGACGTGCCGTTTCGGTAGTGGTGTGTTCCACCTCCAGCTCTTCCGTGGATGGACGATGCAGTAGGGTGTGGTGTCATTGACGACATATCTTGCACTTCTGTTCGGATTGACAGTCTCTGACATGGTTGTGTGTTCGGGCGAGGCAATTGGGGCAGTAATCGAGGAAGCGTACCTTGACGCGACGCTCCTCTACATCCATCAAATTAAACTCCCGGCAAAAACGCAGGGCGTGATAGCGGAAGTATACCAAGCACTGGTGCACGTTGGGGTCACGGGGTACCCGGGAACGATTGCCGACGGAGACATCCGACGATGACGATTGATGGGTGTCACGGCTTCTGTAAGAGAGATGCGATTTAGTAAAAGTATTAAACGGGTTTGGCGGTGGTAATTGGACGGTGAAAGTGTGTGTGAATTCGGGTTAAGGGCTGGGCACCTCAGCTTGAATGGGAAGAGGACATAGTTTGACTATTGGTCGGGTGAAAATTCCCTGTTGCGTTCTAATGTCGGCGACACGTATACGATTGTCAACTCCATGGTACACCTTTTCTACTCGGCCTAAGCGCCATTCGTTTGGGGGTAGCAATTCATTTTTAAGAACGATGAAATCTCCTTCAGAAAGGTCCTTTTGAGCGGTCTTCCATTTATACCTTTTATGAAGCTCTTTGAGGTATTCATCTTTCCACCTTTGACTAAATTGGCGATGTAACCTTTTAAGCTTTTCCCATTTGTTATGGAGAGATAGATTATCGAGTTGGGGCTCCGGCGCAGCCAGCAATGGCGCACCGCGTAGGAAATGTCCTGGAGTTAACGCGAGTAATTCCTGTGGATTGTCGGACATAGGGGAGAGTGGTCGGGAGTTGAGTATGGCTTCAATGCGCGCAAGCAATGTGGCCAGCTCCTCGAATGTAAAAAGGTGACCGCTAGCAATGCGTTTAGAATGCAATTTGAAGCTCTTAACGGCGGCTTCCCAGAGGCCACCCATGTGGGGGGCATTGGGTGGTAAAAAGTGCCATTCGAGAGATTGAAGTGAGTATTTTTCCTTGATATCATCGGAAGCTTCTTTCAGGAATTGTTTGAAGTCTCGTTGAAATGCCCTA
This sequence comes from Eurosta solidaginis, assembly GCF_040869045.1. NCBI lineage: Eukaryota > Metazoa > Arthropoda > Insecta > Diptera > Tephritidae > Eurosta > Eurosta solidaginis. The sequence goes on along the minus strand of NC_090322.1, from coordinate 58,104,515 downwards.
TTGGTGCCGACAAAGTTTTTCCCATTGTCGGAGAAGAGTCGTGAGGGAAGACCGCGTCTTCCGACGAATCGGGAAAAGGCGGCTTGAAAGGCTTTGGTTGAAAGATCGGAGCAGGGTTCTAAGTGTATTGCTTTGGTGCAGGAACACACAAAGACGCAGACGTAGCCTTTAATTATTGGTGCTTTACGCATACTTGACGATTTAAGGTCAAAGGGACCTGCAAAGTCCAGTCCGGTATAGGTGAATGGTAAGGAATAGTTAGAACGTTCAGGTGGTAAGGCTGCCATGATTTGTGATCTCGAGGCTTTTTTGAAGATGGTACATGTTTTGCAATTACGTATGCAAAACTTAATTTTTGATTTCAATCGCGGAATGAAATATTCCTGTCTAGCAGTTCTCACCATGAGTTGGTGTTCAGCATGCATTAATAAATTATGTAGATATTGGAGAAATAAGTAGCAGAAACGTGAGGATTCAGGGATGATGACTGGATATTTTTCTTTATACGGGATATCAGAGTTGATTAGTCGGCCATCTACCCGGAGAAGGCCATTTGCGTCGAGAAGGGGATTCAGGGGGAGAAGTGAACTCCTTTTTGAGATAGTTTGTCCATTGGAAAGTTGGGCATATTCCACGGGATAGTATCTGGTCTGCGCAAGTTTTATGAGACGTATTTTTACCCAGTTAATTTCAGCCTGTGTGATAACTAAAGACTCGTAATTGATCGACTGAGTGGACTGCATGGGCTTGATTCGATGGAGGAAACGAAAAATGTAGGTTATCACTCGTAATGCCCTCGGCCAAGATGAGAATCGGTCTAGGATGTCGGGTTCATTCTCCGAAATATGGAACGCCTCAACCTTTCGTTCTTCGTGAGGAACAACGTTCTGACGCGGTGAAAGGGGCCATTGCTCGGGTGGTTTTAGAAGCCAGTCTGGTCCGGTCCACCAGAGTGATTGGTAAATTAAATCCTGTGGTCTACATCCTCGGGTGCCGAGGTCTGCTGGGTTATGGTTAGTGGATACGTGGCGCCATTTAATATTACCTACGTTGTTGATAATCTGTGACGTAGGATTCGCTACATATATTTTCCAATTGCATGGTGGCTTTTCGAGCCACGCAAGGACGATTGATGAACCCGACCATAAGAAGATTTCAATATCTCTTAAAGGTAGTTGATTGATTAGATTTTTTATGCATTTTGATAATAGGACTGCACCACACAGTTCTAAGCGCGGCAGGCTCACTGTTTGCAAAGGTGCTACTTTTGTTTTAGAAAAGAGAAGATGACATGAGACTTTTTCATCCGATTGACAACGTATATATACAGTTGCGCAATATGCTTTCTCGGAAGCATCGCAAAATCCGTGAATTTGGATGTTTTGGTTTGGAGAAAACTCAGTCCATTTGGGTATTCGAAGTTTTCCGATAACCGGTAGGTCGGATACGAATTGAATCCACTTTTGGAGGGAGGGTGGTTGGACACATTCGTCCCATTCAGTACCTTCTAACCATATCTGCTGTATCAATATCTTTGCCTGAATCAGAATAGGCGCGAGCCACCCTGCGGGATCGAAAAGTTTCGAAACCGAAGATAAGATTTGCCTTTTAGTTGCCTGAGAAGGTACTTGAGTGGGTTCTATGGTATACGAAAAGGAATCGTTTAATGCATTCCATCTAATGCCGAGGGTTTTCGTTGAACTTGAGCAATCAAATTTCAAAAAGTCGGATTCAAGCAAGTCTTCTTTTGCAATATGGACAAGAAGCTCTAGATGGTTGGCTGTGATTTTCTTGAGGGGGAATCCTGCGGAGTTTAAACAATGAATGGTTTGGAATTGGGCTTGCATGCAGGAGCGAAGGTCATGTCCTCCAGACAAGATGTCGTCAACGTAAGTTTCTTTAGTGAGAATTCGCTCAGCTAGGGGGTAGGGTTCCCTCAAGTCCTTGGCCAACTGGTGTAATGTTCGGATAGCCAGGTATGGCGCACAGTTCACTCCAAATGTTACGGTTTTTAAGGCGAAATCGGTAGGTTTTGTGTCATGGAGTCGACGAAAAATAACTCTCTGATACTGCTGGTCGTCCTCATGTAGGAGGATCTGACGGTACATTTTTTGAATGTCGCCATTGAATACATATCTATAAAGACGCCAGCTGAGAATGATGAACATAAGATCGGTTTGCAAAGCAGGGCCTATATGGATGATATCGTTCAACGACGTGCCTGAAGACGTCGGCTTGGAGGCGTTAAAAACCACTCTGACTTTGGTGGATGCACTGTCCGGTTTCACTACCGAATGGTGAGGAAGATAATACGAAAAATACTTTTCGTTTTGATGGATTTCTTCAGGAGAAGTCGGTTTCATATGTTCCAGGGCTAGATATTCTTCTAGCACATGATTATATTCCGATTCAAGGAGCGGAGTTTTTTTGAGCATGTGTTCCATACGAATCGCTTGTTTCATCGCCTGCGACCGAGACGAACTGAGAGAAATCTGGGATGGGAACCCTGCTTTGAAGAGGAGGCGTACGACGTAACGTCCATTGGCTTGTCGGTATGTGGTTTCTTGATAGAATGACTCACACGCACGGTCGTCCTCGGATGGGAGATGTGATTCAGCGACTTCCTCTAATTCCCAGAAACGTTTCAGCTGGAAGCTCAGATCCTCGTTTGAAACTGTTGTGGCATGGGTATGAAATGTAGAGCTTTGGGTGGAGGTCAGTGGTCCGCTCAGATACCACCCGAAAACGGTATTTTGCGCAAGCAAACTCCCAAAAACTCCGTGTCTCATTCCCTGCAGGAGGATCTGGGGTATAAGGTCACTGCCAATGACGAGATCAATGGGACCGGGTGTATAAAAGTATGGATCCGCAAGATCTAAATATTGAATTTCCGAAAGATTTGGTTTCGATAGTTTAAAGGAGGGAAGAAAACTGGTCAGCTGTTTTAAGACGATGGCGTTGGTATGGATACGGGTGTGATTGAATTTCGGTACCAACGTGAGTAGACAGACACGGTTGGCATTTTCTACTACTTTTCCGCCCATCCCCGTGACTGAGAAGTTTTCTTTATAGGTAGGTAGTTGTAAACGGTGTTGTATTTTTTCGGACACAAAGGTTTTTTGTGAGCCTTGATCGATGAGTGCTCGTAACGTGAAGATAGAACCCTGGTGTTCGATGCTCACTAGGGCGGTGGGAAGGAGTGTTTTCTCGTTGTTGGTGAAGAAATTAGCCTGAACTTCGAAGTCAGGTTTGGTGGGAGAAGAAGACTCTTCCCAATTGCCCTCGGTGAGGTTGAAGATGGGATGTCTGGGCTCTTGGGAAGATTCGGTGTGTAATAGATTGGTTGCCTTTTTCGCGGATGTGCTAGGCGTAGCCTTTGATTCGGGCTGGTTGGTTGTGGGAGGGTGTAATATGGTGTGATGGTTTTTCTTACAGTGCAGACATCGGAAGGCACTGGGACAGTTGGTAGATGAATGGTTGTAAGCGAAGCAATTCGTGCAAAACCGGATATCCTTCACAAATTTGGTACGCTCTGGTACGCTGAGTTTTCGGAATTCGGGGCAAGATGGGATGACTGTCGTTGCATAATCTACAAGTAAACGCAAGTTTTTCTTGAGAGTGATAGGATTGGATTTTAGGCGAGGATTTCGATGGGAATGAAGTGCGTGATTTAGTGCCTTTATATTCACGTAGGCGTTCAACCACTTCGTAACGTTTGGTCAGAAACTGGTTCATCTGGGACCAGTTAGGAAGCTCATTCCTAGATTCGAGGGACTGCTCCCACAGAGACAGTGTTTCCTCTGGTAGCTTTGAGGAACATAAATAGATTAAAATGGGGTCCCACTCGGAAACGGAAATTCCTTGCGTCTTTAGGATCACAAGACAATCATTGATGGTGTTCTGTATCTTTTGAATTCCTTCGCTACTCTCCGAGGTAGCTTGAGGAATGTTGAAAAGCAATTTCAATTGTTTATCTATTAAGATTCGTTTGTTTTCGAATCGGGCTTTTAGCGCTTCCCATGCTAATGAAAAATTATCACCGGACAAAGGGTACTGCTTTACGATTACGCCTGCCTTTCCTCGAGTCTTATTTCGCAAGTGATAGAGTTTCTGTACGGGAGTCAGTTTGGGATGGTTGAGGTAAACGGCCGTGAACATATCACGAAAGGATGACCACTCCTCATAGCTACCGTAAAAGGTTTCTGTATCACACGGTGCCACCTTGAGACACGATCCCGAGCTTGGATCGAAAGGCAGAGACTGACGGGAGGTATTGCCTGGCCTTGTAGGATTCCCATGGGAGGTATTGCCGGACTCTGATGAATTCCCACGGAGGATTTTTAATTGATCCAATATATGTGATTTACAGATGTAGAAAGAGTCAGCACAAAGCTGAAATTCGTTGTGGGCTTCCTCTTTAAACTCTCCAGAAACTGCGCTGTCGTCAGCTATACATACGTTTTCATAGGCATTTTTTAGCGAAGCCCAGCGACCGTTAAGGTCCTCTAACTTGACCTCCAATAAAGAGTCCGTTTGGTCATCAGGATCTTCCTTTTGAAAATTGGTGCAAAATTTCACCACATTGTTGGAGTCGAAGATAAATTTTGACATGATTTCTGTTGAAGAAGGCATGGTTGGAGGCGGTATCAAGGGTTTGATTTGATAAGAATGACCCGGAAGACAAGCTGGGTGGAGATTATTTATTTCACAAGTGGTATTGTGCACGAAGATTCGGGTTTAGGATTAGAAACTTCAACACTACAGACGCAAGCCGAGAAACACTTATTTGGAGAGAGGACTTTCCGTCTGTCGCTCAGAGGGATAACGATTTTACGAAAACGAATGCGCACTTAAGCGGTTTTGCACTGCCCACGAAGAGCTTCACCGAAAGAAACTAAGCAATGTTAATTATGGAATGCCCCACTGATATTGAAGGGATTTCACAAGAGGAAACTTAGCACGGTTTACTAGGGAATTTCCCCCGAATTCGCTGAAATATACGTATGATGTTGAATGTTTTGTGATACAAAATGTTTGTGTGACGTATAAATAAACGTGGTATGTGAAGAATTGATGTATAATGATTGAGATATGTAGATAAGAGTGGTAGCAAACACGTTATATGCAAAATAACGTGGGATCTTCAATATTTGAGAAGCCCAAGATAGGCGGTTTTCTCAAAAGATGTTAGGGTTGGACGCAAGCAACGTAATAACGCATTTATTCCCGTGCTGGATTGCGTAAGATGTAAGATTGTTGTATTTTTTTTTTTTTTTTTAAGGGATAATTTTTCCAGACAATTATTGGGTACGAACCCAATCGCAACGATAAATCCTTTTTACAACTTTAGTATATTTAGTTATATCGATGACTATGCCGATTAGAGCAAATCACACTCTTTACTCCTACAAACCGGCGTTTATCTGTATGTGCATGTAAGCAACTGGTTGTGGTATGTATATGCGTAGGTACACAACTTTTCGGTTTATTGAGAAAAACTCATATATGCACTTTATAGACCTTTAGAGAACTTCTATTTGAATTTCATTAAGGAGGGATCTTTTATAGTATTTAGAAGCAATTTAATTGAAAAGCAAGTGGGGTTGTTTGATATGCTAGTGCAAATAGCGTGAATTAGTATTACCATGTATGTGCATATCATAAAAGATGGGGAGCCAAAAGGGAGATAGGCTGCCGTCGCTGCTAGCGCAAGCGCAAGCGAAGAACGAAAAACTTGTTGGAACTGAGGTACGCTATTTGCGGAATAGCGGACTGGAACTTCGTATATATGTATATACCACCGTATATGCAAATAACGGTAGAATGTACGGGCTTGGTTGCCGTTATGAAATAATAATGAAATTTTTACGAAAACATCCAAACTGATACTCACGTGCGTATCCTCACTGTTCTCATGTTTCTCTTTTCCGATGGGGCTTGAAAATTTACGTCAATTTGGCTTATGTATATGCGTGCACACAGTATGTGAAAACTTCTTACAATTTATTGAGGCTTTTGCACAAATTTTCTTCTCAGCACACGCGAATGGCAAATTTTCGAATGAAAAAAGCTAGCGATGGGGCGATAGCGATATATGAACAGTGTTGTAATTTTGCGTTGCCACTGATTCAAATTTGGCTCGCAAGGACCAAATGTTTAACGCATTGACGCAAATGCGTATTTCAATATTAATTCATTTATTGAATTTAAACTCTTAAAGCTAACAATGGGAACTTAAACGCTGAGACTTCACACAGCAAATATATATGAAATGGAAATATAACTAATTCCACAACGGAACGAACATTTTTACGAAATGAATTTAAATAGTGAATTTGAACGGTAGGATTCGGGATTTTGATCCGTCTTGCGGCCGCGCAAGGGCTAGGTTAGGTTCGAGAACCAATCTCACGCAAGGGTGGGGATGACCGCGCAAGGGTTAGGTTAGTTTAGGGGAATACCGCAACGCAAGTGCTATCTCGGTTGCTTTTATATAGAAAGATTTAACTTACGATTTTTGGGATAATACTTCCTTTGTTGTTCTCATGGATTTGGAGGTGACGTCGGTGCTGATGGTTGTACTCGCTCCTACGTTGTTGATCCGATGCAAGTTTATTCCAAAAAAGGTAGATGATGTTGGTTGCTGGTAGATGTTCGGTGTTCCACGAAACAAGAGAAAGAGTTAATGCATTGCACTGGTATTTATAACATGGGTTAGTGATGGAAAGCAATTCCAACACTGTTGACTGGAAGCACTGGATGGCAACTCCAGTCTACTCTACCGCCAGGGTTGTATGAACGCAAGTCATAACTAGTGAAGTGAACGCAAGTCACTTGGAGACGTGATCGCAAGTCACAGATGGGTGGTTAGGTGAACGCAAGTCACGGAACCGTTGCCTATTTAAGTGAACGCAAGTCACTTAAACATGGCGCCCCCGTTGCACAGGTGCAACTGCTCTGCGGAGGCGTTGTAAGGCAGTGATGGCATTGTCGAGCTCGAGGCACCAGCCAGCATCCAACGGCTGAGGTCTACGTCGAGCAGGTGAAGTAGCGGCTCTTGAAGCCGATCGAGAGGTGGCGGCGGCGGGCCGTGAGGTTTGTCGGGCCGCCGGGGTTGTTGCCCGTTGACGTGCCGTTTCGGTAGTGGTGTGTTCCACCTCCAGCTCTTCCGTGGATGGACGATGCAGTAGGGTGTGGTGTCATTGACGACATATCTTGCACTTCTGTTCGGATTGACAGTCTCTGACATGGTTGTGTGTTCGGGCGAGGCAATTGGGGCAGTAATCGAGGAAGCGTACCTTGACGCGACGCTCCTCTACATCCATCAAATTAAACTCCCGGCAAAAACGCAGGGCGTGATAGCGGAAGCATACCAAGCACTGGTGCACGTTGGCGTCACGGGGTACCCGGGAACGATTGCCAACGGAGACATCCGACGATGACGATTGATGGGTGTCACGGCTTCTGTAAGAGAGATGCGATTTAGTAAAAGTATTAAACGGGTTTGGCGGTGGTAATTGGACGGTGAAAGTGTGTGTGAATTCGGGTTAAGGGCTGGGCACCTCAGCTTGGATGGGAAGAGGACATAGTTTGACTATTGGTCGGGTGAAAATTCCCTGTTGCGTTCTAATGTCGGCGACACGTATACGATTGTCAACTCCATGGTACACCTTTTCTACTCGGCCTAAGCGCCATTCGTTTGGGGGTAGCAATTCATTTTTAAGAACGATGAAGTCTCCTTCAGAAAGGTCCTTTTGAGCGGTCTTCTATTTATACCTTTTATGAAGCTCTTTGAGGTATTCATCTTTCCACCTTTGACTAAATTGGCGATGTAACCTTTTAAGCTTTTCCCATTTGTTATGGAGAGATAGATTATCGAGTTGGGGCTCCGGCGCAGCCAGCAATGGCGCACCGCGTAGGAAATGTCCTGGAGTTAACGCGAGTAATTCCTGTGGATTGTCGGACATAGGGGAGAGTGGTCGGGAGTTGAGTATGGCTTCAATGCGCGCAAGCAATGTGGCCAGCTCCTCGAATGTAATAAGGTGACCGCTAGCAATGCGTTTAAAATGCAATTTGAAGCTCTTAACGGCGGCTTTCCAGAGGCCACCCATGTGGGGGGCATTGGGTGGTAAAAAGTGCCATTCGAGAGACTGAAGTGAGTATTTTTCCTTGATATCATCGGAAGCTTCTTTCAGGAATTGTTTGAAGTCTCGTTGAAATGCCCTATTGGTGCCGACAAAGTTTTTCCCATTGTCGGAGAAGAGTCGTAAGGGAAGACCGCGTCTTCCGACGAATCGGGAAAAGGCGGCTTGAAAGGCTTTGGTTGAAAGATCGGAGCAGGGTTCTAAGTGTATTGCTTTGGTGCAGGAACACACAAAGACGCAGACGTAGCCTTTAATTATTGGTGCTTTACGCATACTTGACGATTTAAGGTCAAAAGGAACTGCAAAGTCCAGTCCGGTATAGGTGAATGGTAAGGAATAGTTAGAACGTTCAGGTGGTAAGGCTGCCATGATTTGTGATCTCGAGGCTTTTTTGAAGATGGTACATGTTTTGCAATTACGTATGCAAAACTTAATTTTTGATTTCAATCGCGGAATGAAATATTCCTGTCTAGCAGTTCTCACCATGAGTTGGTGTTCAGCATGCATTAATAAATTATGTAGATATTGGAGAAATAAGTAGCAGAAACGTGAGGATTCAGGGATGATGACTGGATATTTTTCTTTATACGGGATATCAGAGTTGATTAGTCGGCCATCTACCCGGAGAAGGCCATTTGCGTCGAGAAGGGGATTCAGGGGGAGAAGTGAACTCCTTTTTGAGATAGTTTGTCCATTGGAAAGTTGGGCATATTCCACGGGATAGTATCTGGTCTGCGCAAGTTTTATGAGACGTGTTTTTACCCAGTTAATTTCAGCCTGAGTGATAACTAAAGACTCGTAATTGATCGACTGAGTGGACTGTATGGGCTTGATTCGATGGAGGAAACGAAAAATGTAGGTTATCACTCGTAATGCCCTCGGCCAATATGAGAATCGGTCTAGGATGTCGGGTTCATTCTCCGAAATATGGAACGCCTCAACCTTTCGTTCTTCGTGAGGAACAACGTTCTGACGCGGTGAAAGGGGCCATTGCTCGGGTGGTTTTAGAAGCCAGTCTGGTCCGGTCCACCAGAGTGATTGGTAAATTAAATCCTGTGGTCTACATCCTCGGGTGCCGAGGTCTGCTGGGTTATGGTTAGTGGATACGTGGCGCCATTTAATATTACCTACGTTGTTGATAATCTGTGACGTAGGATTCGCTACATATATTTTCCAATTGCATGGTGGCTTTTCGAGCCACGCAAGGACGATTGATGAACCCGACCATAAGAAGATTTCAATATCTCTTAAAGGTAGTTGATTGATTAGATTTTTTATGCATTTTGATAATAGGACTGCACCGCACAGTTCTAAGCGCGGCAGGCTCACTGTTTGCAAAGGTGCTACTTTTGTTTTAGAAAAGAGAAGATGACATGAGACTTTTTCATCCGATTGACAACGTATATATACAGTTGCGCAATATGCTTTCTCGGAAGCATCGCAAAATCCGTGAATTTGGATGTTTTGGTTTGGAGAAAACTCAGTCCATTTGGGTATTCGAAGTTTTCCGATAACCGGTAGGTCGGATACGAATTGAATCCACTTTTGGAGGGAGGGTGGTTGGATACATTCGTCCCATTCAGTACCTTCTAACCATATCTGCTGTATCAATATCTTTGCCTGAATCAGAATAGGCGCGAGCCACCCTGCGGGATCGAAAAGTTTCGAAACCGAAGATAAGATTTGCCTTTTAGTTGCCTGAGAAGGTACTTGAGTGGGTTCTATGGTATACGAAAAGGAATCGTTTAATGCATTCCATCTAATGCCGAGGGTTTTCGTTGAACTTGAGCAATCAAATTTCAAAAAGTCGGATTCAAGCAAGTCTTCTTTTGCAATATGGACAAGAAGCTCTAGATGGTTGGCTGTGATTTTCTTGAGGGGGAATCCTGCGGAGTTTAAACAATGAATGGTTTGGAATTGGGCTTGCATGCAGGAGCGAAGGTCATGTCCTCCAGACAAGATGTCGTCAACGTAAGTTTCTTTAGTGAGAATTCGCTCAGCTAGGGGGTAGGGTTCCCTCAAGTCCTTGGCCAACTGGTGTAATGTTCGGATAGCCAGGTATGGCGCACAGTTCACTCCAAATGTTACGGTTTTTAAGGCGAAATCGGTAGGTTTTGTGTCATGGAGTCGACGAAAAATAACTCTCTGATACTGCTGGTCGTCCTCATGTAGGAGGATCTGACGGTACATTTTTTGAATGTCGCCATTGAATACATATCTATAAAGACGCCAGCTGAGAATGATGAACATAAGATCGGTTTGCAAAGCAGGGCCTATATGGATGATATCGTTCAACGACGTGCCTGAAGACGTCGGCTTGGAGGCGTTAAAAACCACTCTGACTTTGGTGGATGCACTGTCCGGTTTCACTACCGAATGGTGAGGAAGATAATACGAAAAATACTTTTCGTTTTGATGGATTTCTTCAGGAGAAGTCGGTTTCATATGTTCCAGGGCTAGATATTCTTCTAGCACATGATTATATTCCGATTCAAGGAGCGGAGTTTTTTTGAGCATGTGTTCCATACGAATCGCTTGTTTCATCGCCTGCGACCGAGACGAACTGAGAGAAATCTGGGATGGGAACCCTGCTTTGAAGAGGAGGCGTACGACGTAACGTCCATTGGCTTGTCGGTATGTGGTTTCTTGATAGAATGACTCACACGCACGGTCGTCCTCGGATGGGAGATGTGATTCAGCGACTTCCTCTAATTCCCAGAAACGTTTCAGCTGGAAGCTCAGATCCTCGTTTGAAACTGTTGTGGCATGGGTATGAAATGTAGAGCATTGGGTGGAGGTCAGTGGTCCGCTCAGATACCACCCGAAAACGGTATTTTGCGCAAGCAAACTCCCAAAAACTCCGTGTCTCATTCCCTGCAGGAGGATCTGGGGTATAAGGTCACTGCCAATGACGAGATCAATGGGACCGGGTGTATAAAAGTATGGATCCGCAAGATCTAAATATTGAATTTCCGAAAGATTTGGTTTCGATAGTTTAAAGGAGGGAAGAAAACTGGTCAGCTGTTTTAAGACGATGGCGTTGGTATGGATACGGGTGTGATTGAATTTCGGTACCAACGTGAGTAGACAGACACGGTTGGCATTTTCTACTACTTTTCCGCCCATCCCCGTGACTGAGAAGTTTTCTTTATAGGTAGGTAGTTGTAAACGGTGTTGTATTTTTTCGGACACAAAGGTTTTTTGTGAGCCTTGATCGATGAGTGCTCGTAACGTGAAGATAGAACCCTGGTGTTCGATGCTCACTAGGGCGGTGGGAAGGAGTGTTTTCTCGTTGTTGGTGAAGAAATTAGCCTGAACTTCGAAGTCAGGTTTGGTGGGAGAAGAAGACTCTTCCCAATTGCCCTCGGTGAGGTTGAAGATGGGATGTCTGGGCTCTTGGGAAGATTCGGTGTGTAATAGATTGGTTGCCTTTTTCGCGGATGTGCTAGGCGTAGCCTTTGATTCGGGCTGGTTGGTTGTGGGAGGGTGTAACATGGTGTGATGGTTTTTCTTACAGTGCAGACATCGGAAGGCACTGGGACAGTTGGTAGATGAATGGTTGTAAGCGAAGCAATTCGTGCAAAACCGGATATCCTTCACAAATTTGGTACGCTCTGGTACGCTGAGTTTTCGGAATTCGGGGCAAGATTTCAAGGGATGACTGTCGTTGCATAATCTACAAGTAAACGCAAGTTTTTCTTGAGAGTGATAGGATTGGACTTTAGGCGAGGATTTCGATGGGAATGAAGTGCGTGATTTAGTGCCTTTATATTCACGTAGGCGTTCAACCACTTCGTAACGTTTGGTCAGAAACTGGTTCATCTGGAACCAGTTAGGAAGCTCATTCCTAGATTCGAGGGACTGCTCCCACAGAGACAGTGTTTCCTCTGGTAGCTTTGAGGAAAATAAATAGATTAAAATGGGGTCCCACTCGGAAACGGAAATTCCTTGCGTCTTTAGGATCACAAGACAATCATTGATGGTGTTCTGTATCTTTTGAATTCCTTCGCTACTCTCCGAGGTAGCTTGAGGAATGTTGAAAAGCAATTTCAATTGTTTATCTATTAAGATTCGTTTGTTTTCGAATCGGGCTTTTAGCGCTTCCCATGCTAATGAAAAATTATATCGGACAAAGGGTACTGCTTTACGATTACGCCTGCCTTTCCTCGAGTCTTATTTCGCAAGTGATAGAGTTTCTGTACGGGAGTCAGTTTGGGATGGTTGAGGTAAACGGCCGTGAACATATCACGAAAGGATGGCCACTCCTCATAGCTACCGTAAAAGGTTTCTGTATCACACGGTGCCACCTTGAGACACGATCCCGAGCTTGGATCGAAAGGCAGAGACTGACGGGAGGTATTGCCTGGCCTTGTAGGATTCCCATGGGAGATATTGCCGGACTCTGATGAATTCCCACGGAGGATTTTTAATTGGTCCAATATATGTGATTTACAGATGTAGAAAGAGTCAGCACAAAGCTGAAATTCGTTGTGGGCTTCCTCTTTAAACTCTCCAGAAACTGCGCTGTCGTCAGCTATACATACGTTTTCATAGGCGTTTTTTAGCGAAGCCCAGCGACCGTTAAGGTCCTCTAACTTGACCTCCAATAAAGAGTCCGTTTGGTCCTCAGGATCTTCCTTTTGAAAATTGGTGCAAAATTTGACCACATTGTTGGAGTCGAAGATAAATTTTGACATGATTTCTGTTGAAGAAGGCATGGTTGGAGACGGTATCAAGGGTTTGATTTGATAAGAATGACCCGGAAGACAAGCTGGGTGGAGATTATTTATTTCACAAGTGGTATTGTGCACGAAGATTCGGGTTTAGGATTAGAAACTTCAACACTACAGACGCAAGCCGAGAAACACTTATTTGGAGAGAGGACTTTCCGTCTGTCGCTCAGAGGGATAACGATTTTACGAAAACGAATGCGCACTTAAGCGGTTTTGCACTGCCCACGAAGAGCTTCACCGAAAGAAACTAAGCAATGTTAATTATGGAATGCCCCACTGATATTGAAGGGATTTCACAAGAGGAAACTTAGCACGGTTTACTAGGGAATTTCCCCCGAATTCGCTGAAATATACGTATGATGTTGAATGTTTTGTGATACAAAATGTTTGTGTGACGTATAAATAAACGTGGTATGTGTAGAATTGATGTATAATGATGGAGATATGTAAATAAGAGTGGTAGCAAACACGTTATATGCAAAATAACGTGGGATCTTCAATATTTGAGAAGCCCAAGATAAGCGGTTTTCTCAAAAGATGTTAGGGTTGGACGCAAGCAACGTAATAACGCATTTATTCCCGTGCTGGATTGCGTAAGATGTAAGATTGTTGTATTTTTTTTTTTTTTTTTTAAGGGATAATTTTTCCAGACAATTATTGGGTACGAACCCAATCGCAACGATAAATCCTTTTTACAACTTTAGTATATTTAGTTATATCGATGACTATGCCGATTAGAGCAAATCACACTCTTTACTCCTACAAACCGGCGTTTATCTGTATGTGCATGTAAGCAACTGGTTGTGGTATGTATATGCGTAGGTACACAACTTTTCGGTTTATTGAGAAAAACTCATATATGCACTTTATAGACCTTTAGAGAACTTCTATTTGAATTTCAATAAGGAGGGATCTTTTATAGTATTTAGAAGCAATTTAATTGAAAAGCAAGTGGGGTTGTTTGATATGCTAGTGCAAATAGCGTGAATTAGTATTACCATGTATGTGCATATACATAAAAGATGGGGAGCCAAAAGGGAGATAGGCTGCCGTCGCTGCTAGCGCAAGCGCAAGCGAAGAACGAAAAACTTGTTGGAACTGAGGTACGCTATTTGCGGAATAGCGGACTGGAACTTCGTATATATGTATATACCACCGTATATGCAAATAACGGTAGAATGTACGGGCTTGGTTGCCGTTATGAAATAATAATGAAATTTTCACGAAAACATCCAAACTGATACTCACGTGCGTATCCTCACTGTTCTCGTGTTTCTCTTTTCCGATGGGGCTTGAAAATTTACGTCAATTTGGCTTATGTATATGCGTGCACACAGTATGTTGCGCGCCTTGTTTCACTTTTCCAAGCTGTTTGCTGCGCACCACTTATTACAATATGAATTGTATTCTCTTACTTTACACTGTAAAACCGTGTGAAAACACTCAAATTGCATAAAAAATGAATGTGAAAACTTCTTACAATTTATTGAGGCTTTTGCACAAATTTTCTTCTCAGCACACGCGAATGGCAAATTTTCGAATGAAAAAAGCTAGCGATGGGGCGATAGCGATATATGAACAGTGTTGTAATTTTGCGTTGCCACTGATTCAAATTTGGCTTGCAAGGACCAAATGTTTAACGCATTGACGCAAATGCGTATTTCAATATTAATTCATTTATTGAATTTAAACTCTTAAAGCTAACAATGGGAACTTAAACGCTGAGACTTCACACAGCAAATATATATGAAATGGAAATATAACTAATTCCACAACGGAACGAACATTTTTACGAAATGAATTTAAATAGTGAATTTGAACGGTAGGATTCGGGATTTTGATCCGTCTTGCGGCCGCGCAAGGGCTAGGTTAGGTTCGAGAACCAATCTCACGCAAGGGTGGGGATGACCGCGCAAGGGTTAGGTTAGTTTAGGGGAATACCGCAACGCAAGTGCTATCTCGGTTGCTTTTATATAGAAAGATTTAACTTACGATTTTTGGGATAATACTTCCTTTGTTGTTCTCATGGATTTGGAGGTGACGTCGGTGCTGATGGTTGTACTCGCTCCTACGTTGTTGATCCGATGCAAGCTTATTCCAAAAAAGGTAGATGATGTTGGTTGCTGGTAGATGTTCGGTGTTCCACGAAACAAGAGAAAGAGTTAATGCATTGCACTGGTATTTATAACATGGGTTAGTGATGGAAAGCAATTCCAACACTGTTGACTGGAAGCACTGGATGGCAACTCCAGTCTACTCTACCGCCAGGGTTGTATGAACGCAAGTCATAACTAGTGAAGTGAACGCAAGTCACTTGGAGAC
Organism: Eurosta solidaginis; assembly: GCF_040869045.1. Lineage (NCBI taxonomy): Eukaryota > Metazoa > Arthropoda > Insecta > Diptera > Tephritidae > Eurosta > Eurosta solidaginis. The sequence continues at coordinate 58,089,316 of NC_090322.1, read as the reverse complement.
GTGATCGCAAGTCACAGATGGGTGGTTAGGTGAACGCAAGTCACGGAACCGTTGCCAAGTTTTGGGTAATTTTCTTTAAGTACTGGATTCACCGGACAATTCCCGGCATAAAGGTCCGACGCCTGTTTATGGAGTTCACCAAGGACCAGAACGAAGTTGAGCAAGAGTGACACGCGTTTCCCTGGGGAGTATGCGTTCCTCTTCCGCGAGTTTTGGGTAATTTTCTTTAAGTACTGGATTCACCGGGCAATTCCCGGCATAAAGGTCCGACGCCTGTTTATGGAGTTCACCAAGGACCTGCTTGTGTTTTTTCACTTCATACGGCTGGGTTCTCAGGTGCCGCATTTCCTCAAAATGCTTATCGAGACGACTCCTTAAGACCCTAGGCGGAGCTGGTTCATCAATCAGATGTCTGTTGGGATGCCCAGGTTTCTGGGTATTCAACAGGAACTGTTTGGTCAGCATCTCATTTCTCTCCCTGATGGGGAGTATTCTCGCCTCATTATGCAGATGCTGTTCTGGGGACATAAGAAGACAGCCCGTGGCGATTCTGAGAGCAGTATTTTGGCAGGCCTGTAATTTCTTCCAGTGGGTAATTTTTAGGCTTGGCGACCATATGGGTGACGCCTAGCACGTAATCTGCTGGCTAATTGCTTTGTATGTAGTCATGAGCGTTTCTTTATCTTTTCCCCAGGTACTGCCAGCGAGGGATTTGAGGATATTGTTACGGCTCTGAATTCTCGGAACAATTGCGGCTGCGTGCTCAATGTAGATCCTGATCAAACGTCACACCCAAGATTTTGGGGGGTAGGACAGTCGGTAGCGTAGTGCCATCGACGTGGATGTTCAAAATGGTCGACATTTGGGACGTCCATGTTGTAAATAAGGTCGCGGAAGATTTAGTCGGTGATAATGCCAGGTTTCGCGAGGAGAAAAAGCTGGAGAGATCAGGGAGGTAGCCGTTTATTCTGTTGCAAAGCTCATCGATCTGTGGGGCCGGGCCTGTGGCCGTTATTGGGCAGTCATCGGCGTAGGAAACGATTGTGACTCCTTCCGGTGGTGAAGGTAGCTTAGATATGTAGAAATTAAACAAAAGTGGCCCTGTAGCACCCCTTGTTTAATTCTCCTTGGTTTTGATGTTTCGTCTCTAAATTGCAGCGATGCCTGCCGACCACCCAGATAATTTGCGGTCCACCTTTTAAGGCATGGGGGAAGGGTAGACCGTTCCAGGTCTTGCAGTAACGAGCCATGGTTGATCGTATCAAAAGCTTTTGATAGGTCTAGCGCTACGAGTACTGTTCTATGGTGGGGGTGTTGATTTAAACCGCAATTTATCTGGGTGCTAATGGTATTTAGCGCGGTGGTAGTGCTATGGAGTTTTCTGAAGCCATGCTGATGAGGGGCTAGCTGCAAATTTGCTTGGAAATAAGGGAGCAAAATGGCTTCAAGCGTCTTTGCCACTGGCGATAGGAGAGATATCGGATGATACGACTCACCTATGTTAGCTGGTTTCCCAGGTTTTAGTAGCGGGACCACCTTGGTCATTTTCCATTTCTCGGGTATGACAAAGGTGGAAAGAGACAGGTTGAAGACATGCGCTAAATATTTGAAACCCTCTTTCCCTAGGCTTTTAAGCATCGGCATGGCTATGCCGTCTGGGCCCACTGCTTTGGATGGTTTAGCACGACCAATGGCGTCCTCAACCTCTTTAGCGGTGATGGTGATTGGTGACGCGCTGAATTTGTCTTTATGTGCGTGTCTATTGGCTCTCCGTCTATCTTTGTCGACCGTAGGGTGCATTTTATATTGTCGGCAGAAAGCGCTCGCGCATTTTTTCGCATCCGACAGCACTTTGTCGCCAAAGGCGATGGAAACTTCGTCTTTGTGCTTAGTCGGATTCGATAGGGACTTTTCGGTGGACCAAAGTTTACCCACACCGGTAGAGAGGTTACAACCTCTTAGGTACTCCTTCCATTTCGCCCGCTTGTGTTCATCCACAAGCAATCTGGTGCGTTGGTTTATATCCCTTATTTGGGGGTCGCCTGGATCAAGCTGTCTTATAAGGTCACGTTCTCTCGCTAAGTTTGCGGCCTCCGCCGGGAAGTGGGGCCGGATTTCGGGAATTCTCCCGGCGGGAATGAAACGTGCCGAGGGGGATTCAATGACCTTACGGAAGGCACGCTCCCCTTGGCGGGCATCAGTCGGGATAGGGAGGGCAGCAAAGCGGTTGTCTGTAAAGGATTTATATTCTTCCCACTTTCCTTTTTTGAAGTTTATGAAAGTGCGTTTTTCAGTGACGATGAAGTCGGCGGTACGCTCGAGCGAAATAAGTATGGACAGGTGGTCGGATGCCAATGTTACCATCGGCTGCCGGTTGACGCAGTTTACGAGTTCTGCGCTCACGATTGAGATATCTGGCGAGCTGTAACAGCTTCCTACCATACGTGTGGGGGCGTCTCCGTTTATTGTGCAGAACGTCGTTTCTTCTATTTGATCCGCCAACATCTCACCCCTACTGTCCATAGAATCATGATGGGCATTGAAATCGCCTAAGATAATGCGATTGTTGCCAGTGAGTAAGGCCCAGATGTTAGGGCGGTATCCACTGGGGCAACAGGTGGGAGGAGGGATGTAGATGTTGATGATTTCTAGGTTTGCATCGCCTGACCGGACAGATAGGCTTTGACGTTCTAAGACATTGTCCCTGCGGTCGATGCCAGGATCAAAGGAAGACGGGAGCAGGGGCTGATGCTCAGCATTGCTACCAACTCTACTACGAAGGTAGTAGTTATGAGTGGTGTCAGCTGTTTGAGTTGTTGGCGCCGTGGCGCTCGAGCAGCAGCGGGTACTTGTTGTGGCTTGCTGAGCAGCGGGGCTGCTGGAAGGTAGTGGGGGCGCTTAGGCGTAGACTACGGGACGCCCTTGGGCGTGAACAGCAAGGGGCCACAAAAGATTTATAAAAGTTACGTGGACGTCGGGTTTTGGGATCAAGCCCAGAACAACCAGTCCGATGCAACCATCCCTTGCACGCGACACACTGAACAGAGTATGACCGTCCTAAAAAGATTCTTTTCCGGCAGATGCAGCAAAACCATTTCTCAGGACCGGGGTCAGGAGACGTACCCGGATTGGATTCGATGCCTTCCCGGAGTAAGAGAGTATGGAGCAGTCCTGCTGCAAGGAGCTGCTGGGAGGATGACAATTTGTGGGAGGGACGAAACAAATTAAATGGGGTCACACTGAAATGACAGTCCTTGGCCGGGAAAAATCCCGAGTCGCTCCGGTACATAGAACCGACTGCCTTGGGAAGCGAGAGGATATTGATGACAATTTGTGATCGGTCGCGGCTGTTAGGTGGGGCGAAGCATTGCTACAACAACAACAAAAACAACCTTGGCTTCGGCTTTTGAAATATTAGTCAAGGCGTAGGTAACGACAGTGACTCCTTCTGGTGGCGAAGGTAGCTTTGATATGTAGAAGTTAAACAAAAGTGGGAATAGGACACCACCCTGTTGCACCCCTTGTTTAATTCTTCTTGGTTTTGATGTTGCGTTCCTGAACTGCATTATTATTAAGACCTTATGCGGGGTATCAACATCATAAGAATATGCTAAAAAAAATTTGGCATATATTTCTTGTGTGAAAAAAGTACCAGACAAGTAATTTTGACATTTCGTGTATCTTTGTCCTCTGTGAATCGGCGTCACTTTCCTGTAGTACATGAAAGCCAGATTCAGCAATGCATTAGAACAAAATTTGTTAAAATTAACATATTATTATTGAAATTGCACTGCATACAAAATAAAAAAACACTTGTGCCCAAATAGAATTGTATAATATATATTTGCAGTTGAATTGTAAATTACCTTTCCACCATGAGACATCCTAAATGTTTCCCGAAATAAAAGATTTCAATTGTTTGATGTGTTCGCACTATACAAAGTGTTTATTCACATTTGTGCGTAGATATTTTGACTATACTTTATTATATATTCACAAGAACTCGATTGTATGTAAAATTTATTAAGTGCAGATATGCTGCTCGCACTGTATATAAAAAGTTGGTCTTTACCTTTCAGTCACAAATTTATAATGGCCGAGCCAAGCTCACGCCGGGTTGCATTCAATTAGAATCTGATCAGCTGATGCAGTTTAATGCTTGACGCATGGTTGTATTTTCGTACGTTTGATGTGGTGACATTGGTTGACTAAAGGTGCCATTACAATTGCAAATTACATTCAAACAACTTATAAATACAATCAGTGTTTTTCCTGGTATTTAACCGATTATGTTTTTACAGGATCGTTGCTCAAGGAATAATAAGGCGCACGTATGCATATGTATTTAGCGGCGAAACCAGGAATCTCTGGTGCACGTTTGCTGCAAAATCGTTGGAAAAAACAGCAGAAAGTGCATGCGTTTACTTTTAAGTGAACACTTTTGTATGGCCTTTTTCGTTTCTTGCGATGTGGATGCCGCGTTTTAATTGTTAACTGATTATCTTTATCTATTAATTATGTGTGATTGAGCTGTTCGTCAATAAACGATTTTGTATTAATGTACCTACCACAAAGGTTGTTATTATAGATTCACTAGCGGCTCGGTACGTGCTTTCGCTACGTATAAAGTGAAATATTAAATCAAACTCATTTATTATAAAAAAAAGATATTTTATTATTTGCTAGCTATTTTAAAACTTAATCCAAAACATTTGGATAAACAATATTTTTTGTTTTTCCATTTTGAGCATGAATAAACAAACGGCTGGGGCTGGAACAGGCAACATAAAGTTGGCCATGTGAAAAACATGATTCCTCCAAATCAATGCCATTTATTCTCCTAATTTGAATTTTCTTAATGCTAAGAGCCAAAGCTCTATATACCTATCTATTCAAAATATTCATGTATTTCTCTATGCAAAAAAAAATGCACCGTAATATTGTTCGATGTCTTTTCAAAGCCTACTTTGTTTGTCGATCTGCCTGATACATACATACATGTTGATATAAATACAATGCAAGTAAGTTTGTAGGTGGGAATAATAAGTAAGCTAGCTAAGACGAAAGTACAAAAATTTTGAGAGCGAAAGAGCGTAGCTAAGTAGGTAACAAATCGTTTAGTAAATGACCAAACTATTATTGATGTATGTATGTTAATATGAAAACGTATAATACGCTGGCTAAGTGGGATGAATCTGAACAAACAAATGGGTTTTTGGTGTGTTTTTCAAAATAATTTCCTTCAGGTAAAAAGATTATATTGTTATGTGATTGAATATACCATTTTAGCTGGTTGTAGTACATAAGACAGCAATCTCTTAACCTGAAGGCGAGTTCCCAATTGGTCTATATCTCGAGTCCTTAGTTACCCAGCGAAAAGAAAAGCCCTCTTTTCATTAGCATGTATCACAACTTACAATGGATACTTATGTCGTTCAAACACATCCTAAAGTTATCCGGGTCCACGTTTTGGTCTATATCTCGAGACCCTAGTCACGGACGGCATGAAAAATAATCTATACTATAGCAATCATCAACAGCTCCCATTTGCTACGCATATTGTAGAAACACATCCTAAAGTTATCCGGGTCCACGTTTTGGTCTATATCTCGAGACCCTAGTCACGGAGGGACATGCAAAATAATCTATACTATAGCAATCATCAACGGCTTCCATTTGCTACGCTACCCATATTGTACAAACACATCCTAGGGTTACCCGGGTCCACGTTTTGGCCTATATCTCGGGAACCTGGTATCCGATTCTTAAAATTTCAAAACACAAACCATCTACTGAATAGTCATAATTTGGTTGGATAGGTGAGCCCGTTCTTGAGTTATAAAATCACAACGAAAAATGGCATTATATATAGATTATAAAATAAATATAGTTTAAAACAAGTAAGGAAAGCTAAGTTCGGGTGTAACCGAACATTACATACTCAGCTGAGAGCTTTGGAGACAAAATAAGGGAAAATCACCACTTAGCAAAATGAACCTAGGGTAACCCTGGAATGTGTTTGTATGACATGTGTATCAAATGAAAGGTGTTAATGATTATTTAAAACGTAGTGGGCCTTAGTTCTATAGGTGGACTCCTTTTCGAGATATCGCAATAAGGGTGGACCAGGGGATACTCTAGAATGTGTTTGTACGATATGGGTATCAAATTAAAAGTATTAATGAGGGTTTAAAAGGGAGTAGCCCTTAGTTGTATATGTGAAGGCGTTTTCGAGATATCGAACAAAATGTGGACCAGGGTGACCCAGAACATCTTCTGTAGGGTACCGCTAATTTATTTATATATGTCATACAACGAACAGTATTCCTGCCAAGATTCCAAGGGCTTTTGATTTCGCCCTGCAGAACTTTTTCATTTTCTTCTACTTAATATGGTACGTGTCACACCTATTTTACAAAGTTTTTTCTAAAGTTATATTTTGCGTCACAAAACCAATACAATTACCATGTTTCATCCCTTTTTTCATTTTTGGTACAGAAGTATGACATTTTTTTTTAATTTTTCGTAATTTTCGATATCGGAAAAGTGGGCGTGGTCATAGTCGGATTTCGGCCATATTTTATACCAATACAAAGTGTGTTCAGATAATTATGTGAACTGAGTTTAGTAAAGATATATCGATTTTTGCTCAAGTTATCGTGTTAACGGCCGAGCGGAAGGACAGACGATCTACTGTGTATAAAATCTGGGCGTGGCTTCAACCGATTTCGCCCATTTTCACAGAAAACAGTTATCGTCATAGAATCTATGTCCCTACCAAACTTCACAAAGATTGGTAAATTTTTGTTCGACTTATGGCATTAAAAGTATTCTAGACGAATTAAATGAAAAAGGGCGGAGTTACGCCCATTTTGAAATTTTCTTTTATCTTTGTATTTTGTTGGACCATAACATTACTGGAGTTGAATGTTGACACAACTTACTTTTATACTGTAAAGATATTAAATTTTTTGTTAAAATTTGACTTAAAAAAAAAATTTTTTTTTAAAGTGGGCGTGTTCGTCATCCGATTTTGCTAATTTTTGTTTAGCACACATATAGTAATAGGAGGAACGTGCCTGCCAAATTTCATCATGATATCTTCAAAGACTGCGAAATTACAGCTTGCACAACTTTTAAATTACCTTTTTTTAAAAGTGGCGGTGCCACCAAAATTTTACAAATTTTCTATTTTGCGTCATAAGGTCAACGCACCTACCAAGTTTCATCGCATTATCCGTCTTTGGTAATGAATTATCGCACTTTTTCGGTTTTTCGAAATTTTCGATATCGAAAAAGTGGGCGTGGTTGTAGTCCCATTTCGTTCATTTTAAATAGCGATCTGAGATGAGCGCCCAGGAACCGACATACCAAATTTCATCAAGATACCTCAAAATGTACACAAGTTATCGTGTTTACAGACCGACGGACAGACGGACGGACCGACTTGACTAAATGAATTTCTTTTTTCACCCAGATCATTTTGATATATAGAAGTCTATATCTATCTCGATTAGTTTATGCCGTTACGGATTACCGTTATGCGAACAAAGTTATATACTCTGTGAGCTCTGCTCAGCTGAGTATAAAAACTAAAAAACACGCAAATATGCTGCCGTTTTAGTATCTACAATCTGCTTAGATATTTGATGTTGATAGCACCGTAGTACAGTGGTACGTGTCTCCGCTATTAAGCATTGTCGCTAGATGGGTTTAACCTCCTTTGCGCTCCTAGCATAGAGAGTTACAAACAAGCATACATACAAGTGAAGCTAATATAAGCGTGGTAATAATTAAGGAAATGTAAGTTCAGGAACAGATTATACCATCTTCGTATCTGCGACTGACAGATGAGTTCAATGTATGGCCGAAAATATATCTTGCTAGTTGTAGTTGAGGTATTGTTAACTTAAAGCGGATTTACATAAACAATTTGGTCGCTTTGCTTGGAGCTGGCACTTTCTCAGCGCTTTCAGACAACAGTTAAACGCATTTTTGCTTCCTTTGCTTTGAATCGAACAATGAGCCGCGTTACTTCATTTTGACACCGACATAAGTTAAGAATATCTTAACTTTAGGCTCGCTTTACATTAGCTGGCCATTTGTCCTTCACTTCCAAGCTTCAAAAATGCTTTAACAACACCCTATGTCCTATTTATTTCGAAAGCGATTTCTCTTTGTGTTTCTCCACATTTTTTTAAGTCTAAAATTCCTTCCATTTCAATTTTACCCAACCACGTGGCATGGTCTGTTTCGATAAATCAGGTAAGAAAATTGCAATAATAACAGCACTGCACGATTTAGACTGCCACTGGTTTCTAAAAGAGCAATGGTAATAACCTCCATTCAATGAACCATCATATAAATCAAAATTTTACTGATCTACTGAGTCCAATGGAGTTTTTATCCTGCGAAAAATGAGATTTTCTAGGATGACCCGTGATAAGTCGCAAACGAATATGCGACTATAGCAAGTTTTGATCTCTTTTTATGGGTTTTGTTTGAACATGTCCTATGGAGAGACCAATTTCATATGGTTACTAGCAGACCCGGCAGACGTTGTTCTGCCCTAAATTTGGTCTATCGGTATACATTTTAATAAGCTTTTTCCGTCTAACTCTGCCCTCCCCCCTTCACTTTTTCCTAATCCTTTTATTCACTCCTCCCTCCGTCTTTTTCCCTTCATCTATCTCAATCTTCGCCTCATTCTATCTCTTTCTCAGCCTCCTTCTCTCTTCTCTCAAGTTCTTCTCGTTCTTCTTCATCCCTTATTGCCAGTCCCAGAGGGTGGTATGTATTTGGTTCCAGTCCCATTCCGAGTCTCAGTCCCAGTCAGGGATGATAAATGGATTTTTTCATTTTGTACCAAATGAGGAAAAAAATGCACCAAATCATCCAAAAATGTACCAAAAGTTTTCGGATATGAATTTGAACCAAACTAGAGCTATATTCTGCTTCTTTATCCAAAAACTGTTTTTAGTCAGGAAACTTTCTAGTACAAATTAAAGGGAAATATGATTTATGAAGAAATACTTTTCCAATAAAAATAATAAAAGAAGTTTATCGATTGTACAATTATGTACATATATAAAAACAGTTCTTTGTTGAGAACAAGTAAGGAACATATAAATTAATATTTAAAAAAAATAACAGCTGCATTCAATGCAAAAACATGTCATACAAACATTTTAGGTACACAAGATTTAGATTCAGCTATAAAAGTTGACAAATTGTCGTCTACATCTATACTAATAACTCATGTTTCAATCACTACATTAACAGTTCTTCTTCTTTGAGTTCTTTAAATACCTCAGTTGACAAAAAGCTTTTTTTTGTATCTATATTATGACAACTACTGTTAGTTGATTTCATCAAGTCTTTAGTTTTTATTAAATTCGAAACTATGTTTATTTTAAGTCTATTTCTACACTTAGTTTTAATTAAATTTTGTATATGAATGTGGAATCCCAAAAGCTGCATATATTTAAATTCTTGAATTTTTTTAAGGCTCTCATGCTCTGCTAAAGCTCTAAAGTCAGAATTAATTTTCTCTATTTTATCAAATGCAGATTTCGGAAACGAGTCCATAACAAAAGGCAAAATACTATTTGTTTCACCGCTTAAAATACTTTCTGGTGAAAGCTTTGCAGCCCACAACAAAGTTTTATCATTCAAATTTATTTCCTTTAATAGAGTACTACAAAATGGTATATAAAGTTGTTTACCACAGCTCTTACATATGTGTACGTCATCTTTTTCGAAAAGGTTGTTTGATAGAGTAATATCCACATTAACACCGCAGTAAACTTCATCTGGGGTTAAGTGATTCTTGGCTGAATCAATATTTAACATCCAAATAGGATTGGAGTCTAAATAAGATTTATTTATAAAATTTTTAATTATACTCGGTTGAGCAGAGCTCACAGAGTATATTAAGTTTGATTGGATAACGGTTGGTTGTACATATATAAAGGAATCGAGATAGATATAGAATTCTATATATGAAAATCATCAGGATCGAAAAAAAAATTGATTGAGCCATGTCCGTCCGTCCGTTAACACGATAACTTGAGTAAATTTTGAGGTATCTTGATGAAATTTGGTATGTAGGTTCCTGAGCACTCATCTCAGATTTCTATTTAAAATGAACGATATCGGACTATAACCACGCCCACTTTTTCGATATCGAAAATTTCGAAAAACCGAAAAAGTGCGATAATGCATTACAAAAGACCGATAAAGCGACGAAACTTGGTAGATGAGTTGAACTTATGACGCAGAATAGAAAATTAGTAAAATTTTGGACAATGGGCGTGGCACCGCCCACTTTTAAAAGAAGGTCATTTAAAACTTTTGCAATCTGTAATTTGGCAGTCGTTGAAGATATCATTATGAAATTTGGGAGAAACGTGACTCCTATTACTATATGTACGGTTAATAAAAATTAGCTAAATCGGAGAAGGACCACGCCCACTTTAAAAAAAAATTTTTTTTAAAGTAAAATTTTAACAAAAAATTTAATATCTTTACAGTATATAAGTAAATTATGTCAACATTCAACTCCAGTAATGATATGGTGCAACAAAATACAAAAATAAAAGAAAATTTCAAAATGGGCGTGGCTCCGCCCTTTTTCATTTAATTTGTCTAGGATACTTTTAACGCCATAAGTCGAACAAAAATTAACCAATCCTTTTGAAATTTGGTAAGGGCATAGATTTTATGACGCTAACTGTTTTCTGTGAAAATGGGCGAAATCGGTTGATGCCACGCCCAGTTTTTATACACAGTCGTCCGTCTGTCCTTCCGCATGGCCGTTAACACGATAACTTGAGCAAAAATCGACATATCTTTAATGAACTTAGTTCACGTCCTTACTTGAACTCACTTTATCTTGGTATGAAAAATGAACGAAATCCGACTATGACCACGCCCACTTTTTCGAAATCGAAAATTACGAAAAATGAAAAAAATGCCATAATTCTATAAATAAAAAATATTCTATACCAAATACGAAAAAAGGGATGAAACATGGTAAGGTAATTGGATTGTTTTATTGACGCGAAATATAACTTTAGAAAAAACTTTATAAAATGGTTGTGACATCTACCATATTAAGTAGAAGAAAATTAAAAAGTTCTGCAGGGCGAAATAAAAAACACTTAAAATCTTGGCAGGTATTACATATATAAATAAATTAGCGGTATCCAGCAGATGATGTTCTGGGTCACCCTGGTCCACATTTTGGTCGATATCTGGAAAACGCCTTCACATATACAACTACCACCACTCCCTGTTAAAACTCTCATTAATACCTTTAATTTGATAACCATATCGTACAAACTCATTCTAGAGTCACCCCTGGTCCACCTTTATGGCGATATCTCGAAAAGGCGTCCACCTATAGAACTAAGGCCCACTCCCTTTTAAAAATACGCATTAACACCTTTCATTTGATACCCATATCGTGCAAACAAAGTCTAGAGTCACCCCTGGTCCACCTTTATTGCGATACCTCGAAAAAGGCGTCCACCTATAGAACTAAGGCCCACTCCCTTTTAAAATACTCATTAACTCCTTTCGTTTGATACCCATATTGCACAAACGAATTCTAGAGTTACCCCTGGCCCACCTTTATGGCGATATCTCGAAACGGCGTCCACCTATGGAACTAAGGATTACTGCCTTTTAAAATACTCATTAACACCTTTCATTTGATACCCATATCGTACAAACACATTCTAGAGTCACCCCTGGTCCACCTTTATGGCGATATTTCGAAACGGCGTCCACTTATAGAACTAAGACCCACTCCCTTTTAAAATACTCATTAACACGTTTCGTTTGATGCCCATATTGTGCAAACAAATTCTAGGGTCACCCCTGGTCCACCTTTATGGCGATATCTCGAAACGGCGTCCACCTATGGAACTAAGGATTACTCCCTTTTAAAATGCTCATTAACACCTTTCTTTTGATACCCATATTGTACAAACAAATTCTAGGGTCACCCCTGGTCCACCTTTATGGCGATATCTCGAAACGGCGTCCACCTATGGAACTAAGGCCCACTCCCTTTTAAAATACTCATTAACACCTTTCGTTTGATGCCCATATTGTGCAAACAAATTCTAGGGTCACCCCTGGTCCACCTTTATGGCGATATCTCGAAAAGGCGACCACCTATACAACAACCACCACTCCCTTTTAAAACCCTCATTAATACCTTTAATTTGATACCCATATCGTACAAACGCGGCCACCGTGGTGTGATGGGTAGCGTGCTCCGCCTATCACACCGTATGCCCTGGGTTCAACTCCCGGGCAAAGCAACATCAAAATTTTAGAAATAAGATTTTTCAATTAGAAGAAAATTTTTCTAAGCGGGGTCGCCCCTCGGCAGTGTTTGGCAAGCACTCCGGGTGTATTTCTGCCATGAAAAGCTCTCAGCGAAAACTCATCTGCTTTGCAGATGCCGTTCGGAGTCGGCATAAAACATGTAGGTCCCGTCCGGCCAATTTGTAGGGAAAATAAAGAGGAGCACGACGCAAATTGGAAGAGAAGCTCGGCCTTAGATCTCTTCGGAGGTTATCGCGCCTTACATTTATTTTTTTTTTATCGTACAAACGCATTCTAGAGTCAACCTTGATCCACCTTTATGGCTATATCCCTAAATGGCGTCCACCTATAGAACTATGGCCCACTCCCTCATAAAATACTCTTTAATGCCTTTCATTTGATACACATGTCATACAAGCACATTCCAGGGTTTCCCTCGGTTCATTTTCCTACATGGTTATTTTCCCTTATGCTGTCACCATAGCTCTCAACTGAGTATGTAATGTTCGGTTACACCCGAACTTAACCTTCCTTACTTGTTTGGTAATAAGTAAATGTATGCGAAAATCTTCAGACTGCATTTCTATATTCACATTATTTATTTCATTTAAAATATAAGAAAGAAATGTAAAATATACTTTATAAATAGGACTTTGAAAATTTTCAGATATAAGATTAATATATTCATTACTACTTTTATTTTCAAATACGTAAAGATTAAAATAATATTTGAGGGCATCCCATTGCTCAAGAATTCTACCTATGACTGCTTGTCTAGAAAGCCACCTTGTGGGGGCGTACTTTAGTATGACATACATTTCTCTACCGAAATATTCTGGAAAACTCTGAAAGTCTGCCCTCCTAAGAGGGCTGTTACAAAAACTATAGTTTACGTCTTTTAAAAATGTATCAATTTTGTTGGGAAATACATCACATGCGGCCATTGCAGCTAAATTTAAAATGTGACAAACACATCGATTAACATGCAGATTTGGAACAACTTGATTCAGCCTTGCTTGCACTCCGCTTTTTGCTCCCATCATAACCGAGCAATTGTCGGGCGTGAAACCAATCATTTTTTCAAGTGGTATTGAATGTTCTTTCAAAGATTTAATAATGGCATTAAAAATACCTTCCGTGCTACGGTCAAAGGTATCAAATCTAAAAATCTATTAATGCACTTTTTATCAAAAATTCGAATCGAAACTGCCAAATTTTTTGATATACATATATCAGTCGTTTCATCTATTATTAAAGAGTAACAATTCTTCTGACAAAATGCAATTATGGATTTATAATTTTCTGGCCCTGTTATTTGAGTTATTATTTTCTGTGCTTTAATTATATTGATGCAAAATTTGTTCACAAATTTAGAATCAGTTATGCTATTTTCATAAGCATATCTAAATGATCCATAATTGCAAATGGCAAATTGTGCTCGGCAACAAAACAACTTAACTATATATTTGCTTCGAAAAATTTTAAATTTTTTTGTACATTCAGAGCTGCTTAGCAAATGACTTGAAGTGTAGTGCTGTATTTTACAAAAATGTACCAAATATGTCAATGTAGTACCAACGTACTTTCGGGAAGCGAAATGTACCAAAAAAAGTACAAATATACCATGATTATCACTGGTCCCAGTCCTAGTCCTAATTCCAGTCCCAGTCCGTCTCTGGTCTACTTTCCGGAAAAAAAGGATTGTAAATACTAATATAGGCAAATGGCATTCAACAGTCGTACTGACCGGACGTGTTTTTTAATCGCTCTGCAACGATTTTGTATTTGGTATATGTACTGTGACATAATTAATTGCATTTGTTGCTATATGTACTGTGACATAGTTAATCGCTTTTGTTGCTTGTTTTACTCTAATGCAGAGCCGGCCAAAAGTTGCACATTGTGCAATTTGAGTTCGTATTTTCACACAGATGTGCGATCACGTGCGTTTGCTTTCGCTTGTCACTCACTAAAATCAACAGTGAATGCAAAAGGAAAAGTCCATGCTACTTTTTGGGCACATAATAAAAACAATATGCTGCAAGGTTAAAGTGACTTTTAATACGTTTTAGTCAGTATTATTAAGTTCCTTTGAATATACATATTAATATTGATGATTTAAATATAAATAGTTAATAATAATTAATTAATTATTAATAAATATTGACAATTTAATATAAGTAACTTTTTATACGTTCTACTTAGTTTTATTAATTTTTATACATTTTTTTTATTGAATAACTTTATGTTTTGAAAATATATATTTCTATCTTTACATTTAATTTGTTTTATAGTTCTTTCTTAATGAAAAAGTGTTTTTTTAAGTAAATTTTGCATTGAAGAAACACCATACCTTCTTTTATAAAAAAGGTTTTATCTGGCTAGCTCGACCTCCGCGTTCTTAGTTATATGAATATAAGTAAATATTGTTAGGATTAGCTTGAAATCAAATAACCATAGTCCTTTTTAATTTCGAACTTCACAGTCCACATTTTCTTTTTGCACACTGTGGGGAGTTATCACTCAATTTTTACAAACACTTATGCAATTGTTTTAGTATTTGTGTGGCCGGCTCTGCTCTAATGCCTTGTATTTGTGGTCTTAGAGTTGAGCGCACTCAACCTAAGGTTCAATGTGCTAAGTGTTCGGTACTTTTTCATCTTCCCTGTGTGGGTGTTTGGAGACTGACTTAGACTTTTTAAGAGAGTCTAATAGTGCTTTTTACTGTAAAGCTTGTGCGTGTGAGCGTCGTGGGTCGATTCGATCGCCGCCCGCCTCTCTTAAATCATCATCTAACAAAGCGTCATCGAGTATTGTAAATGACCTGCCCTTGCTGCCTGCTGGTTCACTCGGTGAAGATATGCAAAACAAAAACAATCACGATAATTTGTGCAATATAGAAAAAACATTGAAGTCGTTAGTGTGTGATATTGCTGTACTAAAAGACAATGAAGAGAAGATTTTACGTCTGCTTAAAACCTCACTAGAGGAAGTTAATCGTTTACGTCCACACGTCAGCGACCTGCAAGTTAAGTTAAGCTCTATGCATAATGCGCTCTGTAACTTGCCGCTGGCTACCTGTCGCTCTCGCTCTTCCTCTGAGTCATGCATTGCTGCTGTTTTCAATGTTCGTTCGTGATATGTATCTAAACAAATTAACATGTATTTTAATACTTTACAACACTGACAGTAAGAACTGCTAATGACGCTAAAAAAGCGGACAACCTTTTTTGCTTCTTCTCGATTTAACCGCCGAAAGAAAAAGATACGTATAGCATTTTACCCTCCACGTTTTTGTATATAAATTATATTTAATAAAGTTATGTTAATAGAAATCAACTCGTATATTTAAAATTGGCAAACATAACATTACTGGCGACGAGGGAAAAAAAGAAAAGTTTCCATAAAGTAAAATGGCAAACGAGCAGGCTATTGAGGAAATAATCCAGCAGCAGCAAAGATTTGCAACATCATTGCTCGAACAGCAAAAGCAGTGGATGCAGGCCATTCAGCAATCGGTTTTTAACGCGAATGAGTCAAGTCGCACTGGAGAAGCGACATTGGTCCCACCATTTCACTCGTTTAATAAAGACCAACAAAATTGGGAATCGTACTTGGAGCAGCTTTCGCAACATTTCGAGGCATATTTGGTAAGCAATCCAGATAAGCAAAAATAATTTTTTCTATCGTGGATTAGTACGGAATTGTTTGAGTTATTGAAGAATTTGTTTGGTGTAACAAATCTCCAATCGCTGACCTTCAAGGAATTAACATCCCAATTAACAGAACACTTCCACTCAAAAAGACATGTAGTGGCAGCTCGCTACGAGTTCTTCAAGCGGGAAATGAAAAACACTCAAAAGCACAGAGGGTGGGTTGCTGACCTACGTGTTATCGCAAGAGAATGCAAATTCATTTGTACCGCAACCAATTGTACAGCAAATTTTGTTGATGAAATGATACGTGACCAAATCATAGTTCGTACCCCTTTTGATCAAGTACGTACCGCCGCTCTACAAAAGCTTCAGCCGTCATTAGAAGATGTGCTTTTAATTGCCGAAACATTTGAGGCAACAACTAAAACGGTAGCGACACTCAAAGAGAATAATAATTCATCCCTAGCGCAAGTAAACGCTATGCAAACACACAAAGTCGGGAGGAATGAAGCTAATAAGCAAAGTAATAAGAATGAACAACAGGTACATAAGCACTCAACAAAGCAAGTGAAACTTCAATCGTGCTCAGGTTGTGGCCATTCTCACTCAAGAGAACAATGTAAATTTCGAAATGACATTTGTAACAAGTGCAGCAAAAAGGGACATATTGCAGCAGTCTGCATGTCAAAGCAAACAAAACAAATGAGTAAGAAAAGAAACTCCGATAAAGGCAAAAAAGAAAATGAACATCGTATTGACACATTAGATGCAGTGAATGCAGCTACAGGTATAATAAAATCTGAACAAAGTAAGAAAATGATTGAGTTGGAAATTAAAAACAAAACAATAAAGTTTCAATTAGATTCAGGGGCTACTGTGTCAATAATAAATAGAAAAACATACGATTTATTGAACCAACCAAAATTGGTAGAGTGCACCAAGAGTTTGTACGCATTTGGGCAGAAGCCAATTCCAATTTTGGGTGAATTACACACTGAAGCTAGGTGTGGAAACAAGCAGAAAAGTATTGTGATAATAGTAGCAAATGTAGAAAATTCTTACAATCTTTTTGGCTTAGACCTTTTCAGACAATTTGGTTTTGAGATTACCGAAATAGCCAACGTTTCCGAAATGGAAGCTTATTCACAATAAATAAACGAATTGTGTAAGAAATACCACGATATTTTTGAAAATACTACCTCAGGTTCTATACAAAACTTTAAAGCAACGATTCAAATGAAAGCTACGGCTACGCCCAAATTTTTTAAAAGCAGGCCAGTACCATTTGCACAGGTAACAAAGTTTCGTGAAGGAGCTGATAGACTTATCAAAGCAGGTATTTGGAAACCCATCAAATTTAGCAATTGGGCGTCACCAATTGTATTAGCACCAACGCCTGATGGCTCAGTGAGAATCTGAGGCGATTTTAAAATTGCGTTAAATTCGCAATTAGAAATTGAACAATATCCCTTGCCAAAACGCGAAGAGTTTTTACACAACATTCGTTGGGGCACTCATTTTTCCAAAATAGATCTGAAAGATGCCTATTTACAGATGGAAATCGATGAAGAGTCAAAGCAAATGATGGTAGTGAACACTCCTTTAGGCCTCTTTCAGTAGCAACGACTGCCATATGGCATCGCCAGTGCGCCCGCAATTTTTCAGCTCTATCTCGAACAACTCCTCCATGGCATAGAAGGATGTGGTAATTATTTAGACGATATAATTATAACCGCACCGTCAATTGAAGAACACATAGGTCGCCTAGAGCAAGTCATGAAGGTACTAAAAGACAATGGCATAAAATGCAAAAAGCAGAAATGTTTCTTTTTGAAGGAAGAAATAGAGTATTTGGGTAGAAAAATTAGCGCAAAGGGAATACTCCCAGATGACTCACGGGTACAAGCTATTAAATTGCTGAAACCGCCTAGTAACTTGGCGCAATTAGAAGCTTTTGTAGGTAAAATAAACTACTATTGCAACTTCATACCGAATTTTTCCCAGCTAGCAGCGCCACTCAACATGATACGTCGTAAAAATGTGAAATTTTTGTAGGGTACTACACAGCAAGAGTCTTTTACTGCCCTGAAGGCACACATTATCAATGCTACACAGTTAGCACATTTTAATGAGAAGTTACCACTAAGCCTTGCCGCGGATGCATCGTCTTTTGGAATTGGCGTTGTCTTATCGCACATCAATTCGGATGGAAGCGAACGTCCGATTGCTTTCGCGTCGAAAACGTTGGATAAGCACCAACTTAAATACAGTCAAATTGAGAAGGAGGGTCTCGCCATTGTGTATGGTATTCAAAAGTTTCACCAATACTTGTATGGTCGAAAGTTTGTCCTCATTACTGACCATAAGCCACTTGTACATATTTTCAACCCAAGTAAAAGTCTGCCACAAATGACGTCGCACCGTTTACAACGTTGGGCTTTAATTTTAATGGCGTACAATTTCAGCATCAAATACCGCAACACACATGCACATGGTAATGCCGACGCACTTTCTCGGTTACCCATGAGTACCGATGAACAATTCGGCTTAAGTGAAGCTAGCCATAATATTTCAGAAATTAAAACACCAATCGATGCAGATGTTATTGGAAAGCATAAAATTCAAGATGGCACCCTTACAAAAGTCCGTAACTTTGTCAAAAAGGGCTGGCCTGAAAAGTTATCTCCGGGGGATACGGACATCCAACCATACTTTCAGCGTATGTTTTCGTTAACCATTTACAAAAATTTGTTGTGCTTAAACAGTGAGGTAAATCGAATTATCATTCCAAAAACTTTAAATTCAAAAATTTTGCAATTGTTACACGAGGGGCACTGGGGAATCGTCAGAATGAAACAGCTGGCTCGACATCACGTCTGGTGGCCAAAAATAGACGATGACATTGCAAAGGTAGCACCTGAATGCGACATTTGCAAAATTGCTAATCCGGCGCCTGCACGCGAATATCTCAGCTGGCCAGAAGCAAAAGGTCCTTGAGAAAGAGTCCACATTGATTTCGCCGGCCCAATATTTAATTCAATGTGGCTTATCTGTGTAGATGCTTATTCGCAATTTCCATATGTAACACAATTACCATCGACTACAACGGATAATACCATACTTGCACTAACAGCTATTTTTGCTATTGAAGGTTTCCCGGTGACTATTGTTAGCGACAATGGGCCACAGCTGACGTCCGACAGCTTTGAACAATTTTGCAAAGAACATGGTGTCACTCACATAACGACAGCGCCATTTCATCCGGCGTCCAATGGGCTTGCTGAACGTTTTGTGCAAAGCTTTAAAGCAGCTGTCCGAAAAAATATAAATGCCGGCCTAACAATCAAAACCGCTGTAGTAAAATATCTGGCAACTTACCGTTTTACCCCAAATGCTAAGGGGAAAACGCCTGCAGAACTCCTGCATGGCAGATCGGTTAGAACAATGTTAACTCAATTATTTGAGACATCAGCTCAGAAAAAACGTGCAAGCACCAACGCACACAGATTTGAGCCAAATCAACTAGTATATGCCAGAAATTATGCAAAAGGGGACAAATGGATCAAAGGCACCATAATTAATCCGATAGGTAGAATGATGTTTATGGTAAACACCAAAATAGGCAAAATCAAGCGTCATATTAACCAACTCAAACCAAGATCGAAAACGGATTCTGATCAGGCACCCGGTTTCAACTTACCTCCGCCGTTGGTAAATACACCTGTATTAGGGTTCCCCCGACAACCAACACCAAGTTAGCTCAGAAAGGAATTTGGAAGACACCGAAAATAGTTCAGCCAGTAAAGAACAGCCAGTTTCTCAGTCAAGCAATTCGCAGAACTTATCACCGCAAACTATTCCTAGTTCATTAGTCGAGCAGCCAACAACGCCAACCGCAGGTATGCAAATTCGCAAAAGCAGCCGTTCCCGAAAACAGGTGAACCGTTTCACGGCTCCAGATTTTAGATCCACATAAAACTTTTAATATTGTAAATTAAAGGGGGAGATGTGATATGTATCTAAACAAATTAACATGTATTTTAATACTTTACAACACTGACAGTAAGAACTGTTAATGACAGCTAAAAAAGCGGACAACCTGTTTTGCTTCTTCTCGATTTGACCGCCGAAAGAAAAAGATACGTATAGCATTTTACCCTCCACGTTTTTGTATATAAATTATATTTAATAAAGTTATGTTAATAGAAATCAACTCGCATATTTAAAATTGGCAAACATAACAGTTCGAATGTGGGTATAATTGGTCCTGCTCATTCTAATGATACTTCCTCATCGCCACACACGACAAGTGAAAAAGTAGTTATTCTTTCTGCTTTGCCTGCTGCTTCTAAACATACAGCAGTTGCTACTACGTGTGCTATGGCTACCAATGTTGATGCTTGTTCTACTGTTAAAAATAGTGCTATGAACGTTGACAACAACAAACATAATTCTTCAGTACCAATAGCTATTAACAATGCTACCACCACAGCTGTGTCTCAAACCTATGAGAATAAATCTGTTAACAATTCTGATAATAGTGGTAGATCGTTTGTTTCGGTTCTTAAATCACAGGCTAATAACTCTAATGTTACCTGTATGGATGGCGCTGGAAATAAAACAATGTTAATACCAAACAAACATACAAACGTCGTAAGCAGCCTAGCACTATCGGTTCGATTACAACTTCTGCACCTTTCTTATCATCATCTACTTCTACGTTCACATCTACATCTATTTCTACTCCTGCATCTTTATCCCTTTCTGCGCTGAAAGATAGCACTGAAGTTTTCAAGCGTCGTATGCCAAATTTCGTTGGCTCTAATGCTAATAATGAGTTGGGAGTCGTTGGAATGATTTGGCTTCATCTATCGTCATTTCAGCCGTCAGTTTCTTCTAATGATATTATTACCTACCTGGTAAGGCATCTGAAGGCTGATCGGTCTAATTTTTCATGCAAAGGGCTCGTTTAGAAAGATACACCTGTTGACTCAATAACCAAAGTCAACTTTAAGCTTGGCATTACTAATGCTGTTTATGAGAAAATTTTATCGGCAGACTTTTGGCCTGCTGGTGTGAATGTTCGTCCTTTCCGTTTTTTCCCTCAAGTGGAAAAGCAACTCCAGTTCACATAGCTTCCAGCAGTAATGAGAACATAATTAACAAACAGCTTAAAGTGTATTTACAAAATGCTTCTGGTATTAGGACTAAATCGCACATTTTGAGAGCATTTAGTTGCCAATCGGAGTACGATATTTTTGTCATTGTTGAATCCTGGCTTACTTCGGATTTAAGGACAGGGATTGTACTAAAACTGGGCGTTCAAGAGGGGGTGGCGTACTAATCGCTGTTCAACGCAAGTATAATGCATCCCTTATTATGTTAGATAATTCTTGACCAGATCTGCGTCAATGTCCGTGGTTCTCCACAGTCTGGATCTCTATATCTGGTTGCATCATACATACCGCCGAACAGCTTGGAAGAAATTTACAAAGCTCATGTCAACAATATATCGTCCCTATTTTTAAATAAATTAGGAGATAATCACTTATGTGTTTTAGGGGATTTTAACCTTTGTGATATTTCTTGGTCTCATAGTTACTCTGCGTCAGGTAATAATATTACTAAGTCTTTTAAGTCATACGTTATAGATAATATCTTAAGTCTAAATTTGCATCAAATCAATAGTTTCAAAAACAGGCTCGATAGAATATTAGATCTAATTTTTATTAGTAATGACATAAATTTTAATCTTTCTGAGTGCCATGCGCCATTCGCTCCGACGGATATGCACCATTCTGCTCTAATTCTTAAACTCGAATTTTATGAGTTTGGAGCTCGCTCTTTAATTGATGATTTTTCATTTAACTTTTCGAAGTGTGATTTTTCTAGAATCGATCAGGATCTAGCTGAAATAGACTGGGCCAATTTACTTTCCATCTCTGATGTTGGTCATTGCTTTGAAATATTTAAGCGGACTCTCTTTGATCTCTGTACGAGGCATGTACCAGTTGCGAAAAGGAAACCATTTAGGTTGCCATGGGACACAACAAGGTTAAAAGAGTTGAAGAATTTAAGAAACAAGTTCTTCAAAAAGTTTAAAAGAACCAAAAAACCCGTTATTTTTTTATCAAATATAAACATTATGTGAAGGATTTCAACTGTCTAGAGAAGTTTCTTTACAGAAACTACATTACAAGCTTTGAGACGAATATAAAGTCTAACCCGAAAGCATTCTGGAATTACGTTAAGTCGAAGAAATCTCGCTCCTCGGTGCCTGCCACCGTCTTCTACAATGACAGACCTGCAAACACTCCCCAGAAAGTGGCTAACGCGTTTGCTGAATTTTTTAGTTCTAATTTTGCTAATCATGATGCTAGTCCCTCGTCTGACTTCTCGTCTGAAATTTCTTCATCCCTAAATTTTGATTCAATGTCAATTTCATTTGAAGATATCTTCAGTGGTATCTCGAAACTGAGCAACTCTACTAAAGCTGACATTGATGGTCTCTCGGCTGCCTTGCTAAAAGGATGCACTTCCCTAGTTGTCCCGTTAGAGATCATGTTCAATTTGTCACTTAGCTTTGGTGAGTTTATTGATGCTTGGAAATTCGCCTCGATAACTCCTATTTATAAATCTGGCAGTAAGACTGATGTCTGCAATTACAGGCCAATTTCAAAGCTTTCCACCGTTTCTAAGCTATTTGAGTGCGTTGTCAAGGAAAATATTTATTTTTCAGTGAAGCACTTGATCTGTCCGAGACAGCATGGGTTTGTTTCTGGTCGCTCTACCGTTTCCAATCTTGTGGAGTTCAGTGAATATTGTATCTCTGCCTTTTTATCTGGTCTTCAGGTCGACTGTATTTACACCGACTTTTCCAAAGCTTTTGATAAGGTATCGCATGATGTTCTAATTCACAAACTGTACTGCCTTGGCTTTCATTCAACCTTTTTGCAGTGGCTAAAATCATATCTAAGTAATAGATGGTGTGCCGTCTCTATTGATGGGGTATCATCAGATCCCTTTTTGGCGACATCGGGCGTCCCGCAGGGTAGTATTTTGGGACCACTATTTTTTGTGTTATTCATCAATGACATTAGCTCATGCTTCTCTTACGCTAGATTTCTGTTGTACGCCGATGATCTCAAAGTTTACTCTGTTGTAAATTCCGCAAACGATATGATTAATCTGCAAGTTGATATTGATAAACTTTACTCCTGGTGCATTAGATCTCATCTTTCATTAAATATAAATAAATGCTTCCACGTAACCTACTCAAAATCTCGTTCAAATCTCAACAGTTCGTATAGTATCGCTAACAGTACGTTGCAGACTGTTGAAAAAATCAAAGATCTTGGGGTTGTATTTGATACAAAATTTATGTTCGTGAACCATATTGATTTCATCATTGCCAAGGCCTATGCTATGCTAGGCTTCATTCGGCGTAATAGTTCGGAGTTTTCTGACCCGTATACTTTAAAGGTACTCTACTCCTCATTCGTGCGTTCTCATCTTGAGTATGCTACCATCATTTGGAGACCTTTCCAACAATTCTCAATCAACAGGCTTGAGCGAGTTCAAAAAGTTTTTCTTAAGTATGCTTTACGGTCATTAAGGTTTACATACCCTCTTCCTCCATATACTGCTCGTTTACTTCTTTTGAATCTTAAATCCCTGGAAGCCAGAGATCTATTCTCTCCTTGACTTTCTTGTTTGGCATTATCCACGGAGATGTAGACTGCGCTGATCTTCTTGTGGAAATTAATTTTAATGTTCCAAGGAGGGATCTGCGTAATGTTTGCCCGTTTTATGGTATCAATATTAGAACCAATTATGGAAGGAATGCGCCAATTGCACGCGCCCTGAACGAATTCAATAAGATTTCATCTTCTATTGAGCTTGATTTTTCGATGTGTAGGGACGCTTTTATAAACATTTTAAAGTCAGCTATTTAATTGTTTTTAATTTGTTTGTTATAAGAACTTATTATTTATTGTAAACTATATATTACATGTATATTTTGTTATCTGTGTGTTATTATTTTTTGTATCTACCATTATTGGCAGTCTGTAAGAACTGTATGTTCGTAGACTGAATAAATAAATAAATAAAAAAAAAAAATTATATACCAAATTTCATGCAAATCGAATAGGACGTATGTAAATAGGTACATATGTGGGTATTATGAATTCAAGTCCTTATTTCGGCTTCGCATGCATATCTATCAGTTCTGTCAGGTTGATGCCACTAAATCGAATATCACAATTAAAATTACTTTAAAGCTGTCAGCAGCAGCTTTCATTTGATATCCATAATACATACACATTCTAGGGGTATCTGGGTCCACGTTTTGGCCTATATCTCGAGATCCTAATCACGCAGCGGTGTAAAACTTACTCTGTACTAAAGCACACATCAACAGCTTCAATTTGATACCCATAATGTAGAAACGCATCCACGTTTTGGCCTATATCTCGAGACCCTAGTGACCCAGCGGTGTAAAACTTACTCAGTACTGAAGCACACATCAACAGCTTCAAGTTCATACCCATAATGTAGAAACACATCCACGTTTTGGCCTATATCTCGAGACCCTAGTCACCCAGGGGTATGAAAAGTACCCTCTACTAAAGCACTCATCAAGAGCTTTCATTTGATATCCATATTCTATAAACACACTATTCCCGGGACCCGGGTCCACGTTTTGGCCTATATCTGAAGAACCTGTGCGTCGATCGTAACCAAACTTATGTAATAACCACCGCGTGAGGTATACGCAACTTATGTGAAAGTTTGAAGAAAATCGACCGATGCATCTCTTCAAACATCGGCGACCAACTAACACACATTTTAGACTTTCTTTTTATATAAATAGATGTCTGAATGGGTAGTGTCGGATGGGTTTTCTTTATACCCTTACGGGTACTGTTGGACAGACCCTTTTCCACACTCCTTTCTAACGGGTACTGTTCGGCAAAACCTGTTTGTGTCCCTACGGGTACTGTCAAACAGATCCTCGTCATACACTACAGTCACTGCCGGAAAAGTTCATTTACGTGTACTATCGGTTACATACATTTTAAACTGGTTAATCTCAACTGTAGATACCTAAGAGAGACTAGAAGTATGATACCCCAATTAGGCAAAGGAGATTAATCGCAGACTACGCATCATCTTTCATTAATTGGCGCCTAACCGCCTAAACGATTTTGGCCGTTTTATAACAAGTTTTGTCATGAAAAGCTCTCAGTGAAAACTCATCTGCATTACAGATGCCCTTCAGAGTCGGCGTAAAAAACGTAGGGCCCGTCCCGCCAATTGGTAGGAAAATTAAAAGGAGCACGACACAAATTGGAAGAGAAGCTTGGCCTAAAATCTCTTCGAAGGTTATCGCGCCTTTCCTCTGCCTCCAAACTGCGGTGTCGACAGAAATACTATCTTGTCCCTGCCTTCTCGTCATATATGCATTAAGCTCATATATTACATCATTATACCTCCTTCGATACTAGCCGTTGGAATCACGGACGGGACCATAAATCTTCTCGAACACTTCAAGCTCATCTTCTCTCGACACGGTCCATGATTCCAAGCCATACATCGTCGAGAGGGGACTTTACTTTTAAATTGACTACTTAGTCCAAAGTACCACTCGTTGGTAAGAGTTATTCTCCGTTTCATTTTAAGCTGAAATTGTTTTTACTGTCAATGCTTCCAAAGCGCAAATGCGCCGCCGATTCTTTCATGGATGACAGCAAGACCCACTTTTGTATGTGTAATATGAACTCTTTTTTAACAATTATCAGACCATATGGTCAAAATAGCGATTACGTTTTAGCTTTTATAAGGAAGCTGAAATTATGTTTTTTATAGACCCAAATATATTTATTCCATTGTTTTCAATACATCGAGGCATTTAAATGAGGTTATTTTCTTTTGGATGTATGTATGAGTATTAGGGTGCCCTTATAAATCAAATAAACATTTAATTCCAGTCTGACTCTCCTTCAAACTGTTGTTGTTGTTGAACCAATAAAAACACTCCCCGAAGGTTTTGCGGAGTGTTAATGATGTTGATAGTCTTTTGCGGGATATAGATTCGGTACGATCTGGTAACAAGCATCATTAAGGTACAAGCCCGACAATACAGGAAGCGTTTTTAAGTTGCGCAATCGATACCTCGATACTGTGCCTTCGTACTCGATACTAAAGAAGGTACGTAAACGCGTTAATCGACTAAGAAAAATACTCGATACTTGAGCAAAGTACTCTAGTATCTACTCGTATCGGGACAACGATAGTAATACCTGGTTCCGATTGGCAAAGGTTAAATTGTAGAGATTTAAAAAACGAAAATAATATTTATGTAATTTATGTAACTACAATTCGTGAAATAACATATACATTTTGCTCCCGATAGCAAAGAAACCCTTAGGGATGTCGCACAGTAGTTAGAGCTCAAATTTAAATACAAATAGTCTTCGTGGGGTAATCTGAACTTAAGACTCTGGCACAAAACGCCTTAACCGTTTCCGACCGGAACCAAAAGATATATATGATATCTCCAACCGCAGTATTATCGATTTTGGGTATCAAAACTCATAAAACTCAATTTGATTTTTTGATTCTCTATAGAGCAATTTTAAGTTTGACCCATTTGACCTTTGTTCGACACCCCTTGTTGTAGTTGTTATTGATGTAACGATAAAGACACTTCTCGAAGGTTTTGCGGAGTATTATCAATGTTGATGGTTCCTTGCGGGATATATATCCAGTAAGTTCTAGTAAAATTCAACACTCAAGCCCGACTTTCTCAGGAACGGCCACTTCAATGAGGAACTTGGGCCGCCAGAGCCTAGACTGTTAAAGATACAGGATTCGCCACAGGTAAGTTATTAAATGTTTTGTAAATAATTGACCTGTCGATGACTATTTCACATTTAAAAACGTATTTCTTAAAATTGATTTGTATAAGAATAATATCAATTATAAAGTTGCAGTGAATTTTAACTTTTTTAATTATTTGTGAACAATTTAAACAATGTGACTCGAGTACGGACAAGGTAACAAAGCTTCGATTGTACCTTGTTAATCTCTGCTAAGCCTTTTCTTGCGGGAGTGGGATTCAACCCGTACTCCTGCGAGGCTTGAACTGTTACAAACATATTCAGACAAAGCCATGAAGAAGCCAACAAAATTGACTAGAGAAGCAAATCTGTTTTCCATTTTTTTTGAGTCTTTTTGTGGTCGTCACCAACATCTTCTCCTCAGAAGAAGAAGTTCATAAATTTCCTTCTCGTCATCGCTCGAACGGAAGATAACCTTTTCACAGCTGCCTGCACGAAAAGGCCCTATTCTGAATCTGGCCCTAGTAACGCTGTGATCCTGATATGTATCTCAGACATATGTACTAGGCACTAAAGTGTTTGATATTTATCAACTTTTTTAAAGTCGACACGAGTAAGCAACTGCATTGTCGCTAGGGATGCAAACGATACATGGATTCCTAGTGAAAAAAGGTCGATGTTTTCGACATCGATATTTAATTCAAGAAAAACACCGATGTTGGAATATCGATATTTTTCGGACGATGTTGCATCCCTAATTGTCGCTCTTCTTTACTTTGTCTTCATTGACATTCGCTGTTGATTTCTTATCTTGTGTTTACGTTGAGTGTAACAGGAGCATTCCACGGTTGGTACTGAATAAATCGTATGCATTTTTGCAAATTTTGTTCTTAACTTTAGGCAATTGGGCAATTCACAAGAGCGTCGTATGCATTTAGAATTTTAAGATTTGAGTTGCTTCCATGGTTCCTAAAATAAAATAGGAGGCCTTGTGAATTGCCTAAATAATAATAAATACTCTCTATGCAAAGATTTGAATATTGTATATCGACGGTTGAGTGAAATATCGTCTTATGTTAGCTGCCAGTTCGAAAACGAACTAACTGAGAGTATTTTTCGAAAACACTTTATTTCAGAAATTATTTCAAAAACGTCCTATATCAGAATTTGTGTCGTAAACACCCCAGTAAATGTCAAAATGTATTGAAATGAATCTGAGATAAGGAGATTTAGAAACATATTCTGAAGTGGGGCGTTATTCAAATGTTTTCAAAGATGAGGCATTTGCGAAACGTCAGCAGGGATTACCCTATCCCATGCATGGGAAATTTAAAATAAGCGTTCCTTTGTACGGCACATATGAAAATCTAATGAAATTATAGCGAAAGTAATATTTGAAACAAAACATAACTTTGGCAGTAATTGTATCAAGGTTTATTCATACAGCAAAAAAAATATATATGAATAAAAAAAATACTGGGTAAAAATAAATTGTGTGTACAGAAAATGTACGAAATTCAGTTTCTAAATTTAAATTTCTCATACCCTATATAAAAAAATGTAAGCTGCGGTTATCTGAAGCATTGTTTATGCATGTAAAAATATCAACATTAAATTTAATACCCTTAATAATATTGATATAATGGTGAACTGAGCAAGCATTGCTATAAATCCAATGTCACTGATGCAAGTTCTTTTGAACGAGCCTAAAAATATTCTCCACAATTTGTATTAAAAACATATTGTATACATATGTACCTACACTCAGAGAAAAAATCGTTCTAAAACGAACGAAACAAGTTCAAAATTAAAAACATTGGTTGATAAAAGTAAGTTAAGTACGTTTTTTCTTAACTCGTGACCGATGGGCTTGTTTTAAGAACAGTTTTTCAAAGCACACCGTTCGTATTTTATGATGTGTGATGATGTGTGAGGCTTCTGTGCTCATTTCAAGCACTACTTGAGCTTGATTAAAAAATTTTCGTTCTCACGCTTCGAGAACGTTTTGTGGTCGATTTAACAGTTTTCGGTCCCAATTCAAGAAGGGTTTGTGCTTGATCATTGGTGGGAGGAAGGTAATTTTTTAATTATTACCCACTTATTTATTTATTTTTAATAATAAATATTTTTTTTGTTATTAATAAGAAATATTAATAGCAAAAGAACTGTTATTAAAAGCCAAAAGGTTTGAAAAAACGCATAATATGCATTTTTTCACATATTTCTCTTATCAAGAAATTTTTCTTATTTGATGATGCAATCTGAATATATATATATTTAAAACATTTCATAACAAGTTTGAGAATTACCTCTGCATATGTGAATGGAACTGAACGAAAAATAAGAGTTAAAAAAATAGAATATAAAAAATTGTTTTAAAAAACTTCAGAGTTTGACGGTGATCGAACTCGCGCCACACGATCGCAGCCGCAACATCATAGCCGCTGGGCCACTACAACTGCTTTATAGATTGTGCCAAATGTTGTATTTAACATTATAGTGCACACGAATTGTACCGTTTCTTTTTTCTTGAACTTAATTTAAGAACATTGTACTTAATTTAAGAACATCGTTCTCATTAATAGAACCTTCGTCAATATTTTATGACCAGCCGTTCTCCGTTCAAGAACATGGTTGTCAGTACAAGAACAAGGTTATTGTTTTGAGAACAAGTCGTTCATTTTTCAAGAACAATAAAGTAAGAACATGAAAAGCTTGAATTGAGTCCGGTGGTACTGGATTTTAGAACGGCGTTTTTCTCTGAGTGTAATTGCGTATACAGGGAATATCAACAAACAGGCAATACTTAGAGGCAAATTACTAAGCATGCAGCGGGACATTCAAATGGCTGAGTGGATAGAAGCATCTGCCTCAACACATGAATGTAGGTGAACTGGAGTTCAAAACTTATCACCGGAAAAGCTAGCTGATGGAGAAGTAAAATTCAGAAACATGTTCTAGTAACAATCGTGGTGTGCAATTTTTTTTGAATTATAACAATTAAATTTAATTAATATCAAGGTTAGGTTAGGTTGAACTGGCCGGTCCATGAGGACCTCACATAGACTGAATGAGTCCGTAGTGTTAACAGAAATTTGTTTAACGAACAAACATAAAACCCTATCAAAACCCGAGACCTATGTTACAAAATATCTCCGTCCTCTTTGGAAATACTAGAAGCTTTCTAGGACCTATGCCACTTGCTGCTTCTAGATCTGACAGCTGTATCACTTCTTATAGCTGGAGTCTTACCCTGTCAAGCGCAGGAAAGGACATAGCTTTGGCTGAATGTATTTGTCACAATTCAACCATCGCAGGAGTGTGGGTTCGAGTTCCACTCCCGGGAGAAAAGCTTGTGAACAGATTTACACGATGTAATGGAAACTGCTGTCGCCTTGTCCGTCTTGATGTAACGTTGTTTCGATTTTCTAAAATTTTTAAATAAAAAAAGAAGAGCAATTGTATGAAGCAATATGAGCCCGTCTTGTTAAATTAAATAGAAATTTCTCCGATTTACATATAGGTACAGGTTAAGTCTATTCTTAATTAATACTAAGAACTCCAGCTATTTAGTATTCAGGTATACAAAATATGGTCACTAAGAAAGCCGGATCTGATGCCTTTTGGCTTTTTGCAAAATTTTAATTTACATATATTTTTCTTCCTCTTAACGTTGAGGAATGATATATTTCAAATATATTAGCACTGAAAATTTATAAAGAGATTACTTAGAAAATGGGCAAAAATTTAAGAATTTCCATAGAATGCCCGAACAGCGCTTATTTATTAGTGGTGTAAGTTTTGGAATGGCATAGTTTTTCTTATCAATAAAAAAAGTAGGTTGTGAATAAATGAAAAAGGTATATATACAATAGGTAGTGGTGGAAGCCACACCGATGTACTATCGATAAATCGTGTAATTTTTTTTCGATTATTTCCCATCATCATAGCAATCACCAGATTAAAACACAAAAAGGCCATGGTCGCTGATGAATTTCCTGGGAGCTATTCAAATGCGGCGGCGAGGAGTTGGTAAGGTACATGCATCAGCTTCTTTGCAAAATATGGTCGGACGAACGCATGTCTGACGATTGGAATCTAAGTTTTCTTTGCTCGCATATATGTATAACGTCTGTCAAGCGTATTTTGGGAAAGAGTGAAGCCCACCGTGAATCGGCTGATGGGACTTTATCAGTGCGACTTCAGACGTGGTAAATCTGCCATCCATACTAGATAGAGAGAGAGGAATAGATGGAGCAGGGGAGGAAGGAGCTTGAGAGAAAAGTAGTGAAGGGAAGGGAGGAGTAAATAATATGATAAAAAAAGGAAAGAGAGGGGGAGGGAAAGTAAGAGGGTAAAGGTTGCGCAGGTAGACCAGAGTTAAGGCAGAACAACGTCCGCCGGGTCTGTCGTATTCTATAAAAGCGTGCAAGTACCGGAGTATGCTGATGACATTGATATCATCGGCCTAAACACCCGCGCCGTAAGTTCTTACTCCAAACTGGAAAAGGAAGCGAAATAGATGGATGGATTGTATGGTGAACGAGGACAAAACGAAGTACCCGCTGTCATCAAGCAAAGTGTCTGCGCATTTGCACCCTGGGTACTACGACACTGTTTGCCGCTATAATTTGGAAATAGTAAACGACTTCTTCGGGATGGATTCCTCTGAGAAGCTCGAAACTAAACGAGAATATGAGAAAAAAAAAAACGGAGAATTATACCTGGCCACAAATGCTACTTTGAACCAAGTAGCCGATTCGGAATTAAAGCCATGTCTCCGCAAACGAAAATCTCAAGCAACAAGCCACTTTTTGTCGCGTCGGTTCTATTCTATTCGAAAGATAAAAGTTCTACGGCAGATTTGTGGCTATTTGCGCGTTTGCGATGGCGGGTAAGCTGTGGAAGCTCTTTGAAGAGATAAACAAAGCCCAACAAAATAGAACACAGCGGCTTCGCTAGCAAGGCCATATCATGCTAATGAAAGAAGATGCTCCCGCCAGGAATGGAAGGCATTCCCCGAGTTCCCCCTTCATTTATTCGCCACTGTAATACCCATATTGCTATATGGTGCAGAAGCATGGATGTTGACAATATGGAATTAGGCGGCTCTGGGAGTGTTCGAGAGAAAATTTCTTCGAAAGATTTACGGAGCTCTCCGCGATAGCGATGGCGAGTACCGAGGATGATTTAATAATGAATTGTACAGAAATAAACATAATTCAGCGGCTACGCTGGCTGGATCATTTTATGCGATCGAGAGAAGATTTTCTTGTCAATAAGATATCCGTATCGGAAACCCGCCTACGGAATCAGAGGAAGAGGGCGGCTCAATTTCCCTTTATGATAGAAATTAGCAGCAGTTGGCTCAGCGAAGAAGAGACTGGTGCGTTCAAACGGTTTGATTCATAATATTTGAGAGCCTATAGATATTTAATATGATTTTCTCATTTGTCACTAATAATAATAGAAAGTATCGTAGAAATCAAAGCGATGTTTTAAATGAAAGCAATGTTATCGAATTCGCGATATTACATCGACATTTTTTGCCAGCACTAGTACATGCTATACAATGGGGACAAATGAAAAATGCAAACAAGTGCGATGACGAGTTTTCTTTATTGGCATAGTGATTGAGATAATCTCCTATAAAAGGGAGAATTTTTATTTATTGATACGACAGTATTCTACTAACTTCCTACAATCAAGACTGAACCTACAAATATATGACAGAGCAATTAATTAGTTAAACCCCTGCAATTGAATTAATGCTCGCAGTTTGAATTATCATCACACAATAATGTCATCGCACTTGCTACCGGCTGAGTGTGCGGGTCATAGTGTCGGTACTTTCAACACACTAGTCAACACGCTGCTCCAAGCGCTTCTCACCGCGCAATGTGCCATCTCAGCACCCGAATTATGGCCGTTAGACTACGCGGAGGAAGCACTGAAACATGGATTAGATATGTATGATTTTGTGATTGTAGGTGCTGGCTCTGCGGGTTCAGTGATAGCAAGTCGTTTAAGTGAAAATCCAAACTGGAAAGTGTTGGTGCTAGAAGCAGGCGGTGATCCACCAACGGAGTCTGAGGTGAGATATACAATAGGGGGAGCCGCTTCGCCTTGCAAGGTGCATGGATTGCATATATCCGATGCAATACTACGAGAGCACCCCATTGCGGAGTTATTGCATGCGTTACTAAGCGTCAAAGTATTGAAATACAAATAACAAAATAGCACGAAAAATCATCAAAAACAATTATTATGTTTTTCATGAGCAAATGAGAGGATTAAAATCAATGCCATTGAAGCAGGGTCGCATTTTCAATTCCTACAACTCGTTGCACGAAAATATATGTACATTGCTTTGAGCATAACATTGCGTGGTAGGGATTGATAAAATTTTGCGCGTACTTTGTTGTTGTGAGTTTACAATCCGCGCAATTCATGCATTCCATGCAAATTGTTTGCAAGACAAGGCGAATCCCCTAATATATGTACTTAAGTTTCACAGTAAAGTTTGCTGTTTTCTCAAAAAATCCATGCAGGTGCCTGCACTTTTCTACGCATTGGAACACACAAACGGTACTTGGAATTATTGGACTGAACACAGTGATAAGGCATGTTTGGCTTGGACCAAAAGTCGTTGCTACTGGCCGCGGGGTAAAATGTTAGGCGGTTCTGGTGCCGTTAACGCTATGCTTTATGTGCGTGGACATCGTGGCGATTACGATGGTTGGGCGCAAGCTGGTAACACTGGTTGGGGTTGGGACGATGTGTTACCTTATTTTGAACGTTCCGTACAACCAAGTGGTAGTAAAGAGCAACCGCAAGGTTATGTTACACTCAATGATTTCCCAGTACACGATGAGGATATAGAGCAAATGATTTTCCAAGGTGCCGCTGAATTGGGTTTAGCACGCGTACGCGAATTTGCAGAAGGTAGCGAAATTGGTTATGCTAATTTACCGGGAACATTTCAAAATGGCAAACGTTCGACCACAGCCAAAAGTTATCTGTCTACAGTTTCGAAGCGAGCTAACTTGCACATTATAAAAAATGCGCGCGTCACCAAATTGAATTTTGACGAAATTGGGCGCAATGTACGCTCAGTGAGTTTTACACTACAAAGCAAGCATGAAATGAATGTAAACATCGGCAAGGAATTAGTGTTGTCAGCTGGTGCCATTGAAACGCCAAAGTTGTTGATGTTGTCTGGTGTGGGTCCAGCACAGCATTTGAATCAGTTAAAAATTCCGCTTATTAATGATTTGCACATCGGTGATAATATGCAAGATCATGTCTATGTTATGACTTTCATGAAATTGAACGAGCATAAGGCACGAGCCTGGACAACGTTGGATAGCTTGGATAGTATTTATAACTATCTAATTCACGAAAAGGGTCCACTGTCCTCGCACAATACTGTCTCGTTAACCGGTTTTATTAATACACTTAAAAAAAGCGCATATCCGGATATTGAGTACCATCATTTCATTATAAGACGTGGTGATTTTGCTGGTCTGAACATTTTTTTAACTGGTCTGAGTATTAACGAACAATTTAGAGCACAATTACTAAAGGCACTTGAAACTTCAGATATTTTAGGTGTTTATAATATACTCTTAAATCCCAAGTCCATAGGCAATATACGATTGCGGAGCTCTGAATTCATTGAGCCACCTATAATTAGGCATAATTATTTAACTGAGCCAGAAGATGAGGCTACGCTGTTGCGCGCTATACGCTTTCAGGAACGAGTATTAAATACGTTAGCTTATGAATCAATGAATGCAAACTTTTTATTACCCACAATTGATGAGTGTGATGTTTATGAGTTGCGTAGCGATGAGTATTGGAGCTGTTATATTAAATATTTCTCAACAACTTTATACCATCCTGTTGGCACGGTGAAAATGGCACCAGAAATGGATGAAACAAGTTGTGTGAATCCGCGGCTGCGTCTGAATGATTGCAACAATGTGCGTGTTGTTGATGCCAGTATTATGCCAAAGATTCCCAGTGCCAATACAAATGCGGCTACAATTATGATTGCTGAGAAGGCAGCTGATTTTATACGAGAAGATTGGCTTAATGAGGAGTAATCATCTACAGCAGTTGTCCTCAAATACGTCGAGATTATTTCTGCGGGGAAAGTCATTTACTAAAGGAGTGTGTCGTTCAAAGCCAACATTACTTTTAAGAACCCTATGTATCAAATCAGATATCTGAAGAGAAATTTCATTACAATGCTGTATCATTTGTAAATAAATACATATCGCCGACTTAAAATAAAAAAAATATTATTTCGCTCTTTAATTATTCGATGGGGTTCAGATCCGTGGTTTGAATTGAACACACAGTAGCAGCCCCCAAGAACAGTTCTTCTCCAGCTATAATGCCATAACCTGTGTAAGATTTCAACGTATTTAAAGATCGATAAAATCGTAAAATCAGGATGTACAATTACAGCTGTTGTCAACTATCCTTTTATAAATGTTTGATGGGCATAATATTAAAACTAGATTTGGCACATTGGCCGATATTCAAACACTACAAACGACACTATGCCTCTGATTTCGTTTACTTTCTTTCCCTCCCTTTCCTTTTATCGCCTTTTCCTTCCTTTCTTGTCCTCTCCTCTCTTTTTTTATTTTCTTTATATTAGGTCGGTTGAATATTTGTCACCCCTGAGGATGTTAAGATGATTAGCGAAACGTCGGGTTGTACTAGTGGAGTCTTTTGACTTGCACTAAAGCACATATTGGTCAAATAAAGCCTATTTTTATTAATTAATTTGGAAAAATGAATTGACCGGCTATAAAAAGTTCAATGTTTGTCCGCATTTTCCATACTAACTTGAAAACTTCACATATAGGTTAAGACACCGAGACAAAGCAACAAAAGCGAAAAAATCCATTAGGTGGCGCACGGATCGGAATAATTAGATAAAAATTTGGAAATTTTGAGTTTTGAGATCGATTTTTAAGTAACTTCTCATTGAGCTACAAACGTGAAACCTCACATATAGGTTAAGATACGAAGCCGATGCAACAAACGGGGACAAAAATCTGTTAGGTGGCGCACGGATCGAAATAATTGGATGAAAACTTAAACCAGCTTTTAGGTAATTCTCGATGAGCTAGAGACTTGAAATTGCAAATTTGATTCAGAGGCCGATGACAGAATAAAACATTGTACAAAAAGTTTCGATAGGGGGCACACGAATTGGGATATTAAGAAAAATCGCACGGAACGGGGAAATCTTGCGATAAATTTTCAAGAGACTTTCCATTTAGCTACAATCTTGGAACTTCATCCACGTACTCACTAGCAATTGAACAATTTTCAAGTAGCTTAAAAATTTGTGTAGCTTGACGTATTTTTCTGATATGTACTATATTGTATACAAACAAGTATTGTATGAATTGTGAATTAATAAAAGTAAGTTTTTCACTTTGTAATAAGGAACTACTTTTTTCCATCTAGAGCTAAAAAGTACAAAATTAAAAAGAAAAAATAATAATATAAATGGACAAAATCAGCGAAAAATGTGTCCTTATTAAAAAAATATTCTTGTTGAACTTTGATTTAAAAATTTTGACATAGGAATTGTAAAAATATTTATGAGAAATAAAAATAGAATAATAAATAATATATAGAAGGACCATATATTTAATACTCCTATATTGCTAATAGAAAATGCTCCCAATGTGTTTTGAATTCGAAATCAAAACAAGACAGCCTATAAAATTTTTGTGATTGTAGCAGCATAAGTGTGACAAGAAAAAATTTAAATTTAGGTACATTCCATTATTGAATACAAAAACAAAAACGTTTAAACAGCAATATATCGGCACTCTGATGTTTGGGAATGTACCTAGCCTTTTGTAGCAATATAGGAGTATTACATATCTGAGAAGGACACATTCTTCGCTGATTTTGTCCACTTATGTATATAAAGGAAATGCTTAAAATTTTTTTATTTTCTTTTTATTAAATTTTCTTTTGGTTTATCTTTGTTTTTTAAATTTAATTTTCTTCTTTTTATTTTATAAACTAACCAACCAGTAAAACGAATAAATTGAAGAGCTAGAATATTCTCGTTTGTTTTGTAAACACTTTCAATATCAGCAAAGAAAATTACACATTTCTTATTTAATCACTTTACACAGCACAAGTACAACATTTTTTAGCGGAACGCACGATATTAATTAGAATGACAATGTTAGTTTTGCAATCTTTTGGTCATTATTCACGCTTCTAACGTAAACTGTACTTGACACTGTTTTTATTATGTACGCCACTGTATGTATACCAATACATACTCTCGTAATCAGACACAGTTCAAATACTATAGCCCAAACACAATTGTCAACGATAAAAATAGCATGCTCATCTCAAATATATGGCCTAATCAAGCCTGATATATGTACATATACGTATATAAACAAGAGAGGAGTACAATTTTTTATTCAAACTGATCCCGAATTACAATGTCTGTTTGATGTGTCGGTGACCTTTTCATCTATATATATATGTAAAAAGAAGTGTACATTTTGATTGTCACTCCATAACTCGAGAACGGCTCGACAGATTGCCATGACATTTTTAGGAAAGATACAGGAAGGAGATATGATGGTTAGTTGATTTTGAAATCCCAAATCGGTTTAGCCATATATATGTGGGAGCCTTAAAGTAATTAAGACATTTTACAACACTGTATGTCATAAAGCGACTGCAGGCGGACAACGGACTAACAGCAGAAACATGAATAAATAATATAAAATGCAAACAAGCAACAAACGGATAACGGAACTTTTAAAATAGCGAATAGACAAATTTCAAAGTCATAGTTTGCGCTTGAGGACAGTTCATATGAAGTTGAGTAGTGAATCGGACGCGCCACGGCAAGTAAAAATAACTTCTTTTTTGTTTATAAGTATATAAGTGCAAAGTAAAAATGTTTAACTAAATAAATAAATTTGAACTAAAACATGTGTAAATGTGAACTAAACGTGTCTATGTAACATAAAATAGTAGCGTACAACGCAAAACAATACGAACTTGAAATGTTAATTGTAAAACCGAAATAAACGAAATACAAACAATTTGACGTAGTTTTAAAGAAAAGAGCGTGTTAATCCTTTTGGCCCCACAAATGGTGTCAGAAGTGCGGAAATTTTTTAATAAAAACTTTTATTTCATGCGCCGTCCGATTATTTGTGCTAAAGCCGTTAAGCCACACATGTACATACAAAAAAAAAGCTTGTCACAGATCGTTGTGAAAAATTCAGTGCTAGAAATGCAGCAATATCTGCATAAAACTGTACCAAAAATGTATATCGGGTTTAATTGAAGTCATACGATAGAACAGTTATACATTGGGGGTGCCTATATGCAAAACCCTATCGTTGAAAAGCCGTTATGCTCATCGCTCATATTTTGCGTGAAAAAGAAATACAGACCAATTCTAAATATTCTCGCGGAATTTTGTTCTCGCGGATTTTTTTATTCCCGCGGGAAAACTCCTCCAATTCTGTTCTCCTAGGGAGAACAATAATTGGGGAATAGGAATTTCGAATTTTCGAAGTCAGCTGTTTTGTCAATTGAAATTTCGTTGCACATTTCTTATTTTGTTTAAAAAATTGAAAAGTTTAATTATTGTTCCAAATTTGTTGGAAATTAAGAAATAAAATATAAACAATGCACAGTATTTATTGCATTTCATGTGGTATTCACTGAAATGAGTAATGACTTGGTGCCACAGCAACATCAACAGCAGAATATAAGAAGAAGACGGCCGCATAACACAAATCTGCCGGAGTTGCCTGCTTTCATTCAGCAAAGCAATTTTCTGGCGGCCAAGTTGAGTTGAATTCGTCCTTCGTCATATGCCAAAATCTATTTAAGCCTTATCAAAAAATCCTTGCGCAATTTCTGAATGGCTGCATCAAATATGTATACCAAGAGCTCTACCGTTGCTTATGATATACCTTTCGACTTAAAATAAAGAATATTGTGGTTGTAGTTGTTGTTGTATTAACAGTGAGAATATTGTGGTAGAATGTACATACATATTTTAGCACAAATTTGTACAAATAAGTGTTCTTTCTTAAAAGAACCAATTTCCTTTAACAATTTTGATGCATTCCCTTTAATTTAACAAGTGAAAAAACTCGTATGAAATGGCAGAGAAATCTCCCTCTCCCTCACATTCATAATACCTACTTTTCTCCCATAACCGGTTTCCGCTTTTTCGAACATTGTTCAGAATAGGAGGAAAGGGAGAAGTGAAAAAACTCACAAGGAATTTTTATTTAGAATACGAGGAATGGGAGAAGGGAAAAAACTCGCACGGAATTTTGGTTTAGAATTGGGCTGATAATAAATTTTGTCGCTTTGCGGCGTTCGTTTAACGAACAACGGAACACGAACTTTGAAGTGTTGCTATACTGCTGCTGATGAACAAGTTGAGTAGCCAAGCAGTAAAACTTAAATGTTGTTGTTTGGGCGACTAAGTAAAAGCCCAACCGTTGATGTGTTACTGTACTGACATGGGCGAATAATTCGAAGTAGCCCAGCAGTAAATCTACGATTCCGATAAGTGATAATATTTGGCGAACCTATGTTGCAGTTGATGGAAGAAACTTTACACCTACTAAGTTGCAGTTGTTGATACGAGCCGATGCCGCACTTACAAACGGGAAAGCTGAACACTGTCGAGACGAACTAACGATAAGTATAAGCTTATATACTAACTCGATTGTATTGTAGAATTGCGTTGAGTACTAATTTTTGCAAAAAATAAGAATATCCATTTCAATACATTATAACAAGGTAGATACCAAAAAAAAGTTATAAAGCTTACCGTGGCACAATGGATAGAGATGAAATATTAGGGTTGACCGTAAGTAATTTGAAAAGCAAACTCACTGAACTAGGGCTTTCCACAAGTGGTCGTAAGGTAGTCCTTCAAGACAGACTTATGGATCATTATGGAATTGAGCTTAGCGATGACGAAGACGAAGTCTTCGAGAATGCTTCCTCTGTACACTCCGTTGCCGTTAAGGTGCGTGAAACAACTAGAACACCCTTCACACTTCGTGACATCGAAGATTCTTTGTCTTGTTTTTCAGGTTCAGGCCAAGCATCAATAGAAAAGTGGTTAGAAATTTTAGAGGAGAACGCTGCAGCAGTGCAGTGGAATGAATTGCAAAAATTTATTTATGCAAAGCAATTGCTAAAAGGTGGTGCTAAGATGTTTGTTCAGTGCCAAAAAGGAATAAAAGACTGGGACTCTTTGAAAAAATCGTTAAAAGAAGAATTTGGTTCAGCAGTATCTGCAAGTGAAGTGCATCGTATGTTGCGCAATAGGCGAAAACAGTATAACGAAGATTACAAAGAGTACTTGTACAACCTCGTGGAAATAGGCAAAATGATTGATTTAGATGATGTTAGCATAATCGAATATTTTATAGATGGCTTGCCAGATACGAGGTCCAACAGGGCAAATCTCTACCTGGCAAGAAACATAAACAAGTTAAAAGAGCAAATAACAGTTTACGAGAAAATCAGGGGAAGTAGCCGAGCAGCTGCAGTTAAATCAAGCGAACAATCTGGGAAATTACCAAAACAAGCGCAACACCAACAAGATAAACGCTGTTTTCGGTGCGGTGAAACAAACCACATTTTGCGTAATTGTCCCCAGGCTACAGTCACTTCTTTTAAATGTGGCCAACTGGGTCACATAGCGTCGAATTGTAAAAACCCCAAAAAGGGGTTGAAGGCAGAATCGCTTAATGCAACCATGATGAGTACAAAAAGCAGAACCGTATCACGGGGCGGACTTATTTTTAAAGACATTAAAATTCGGGGCTTCGTACATTCAGCACTCATAGATACAGGATGTGATTTATGCTTGATTAGATATGAAGTGTTGGTATCATTAGGCGAATTCGAGTTAACCAACGAAAAGCATCAACTATTCGGTATAGCCGATAGTGCCTTGATAACTTTATGTGGGTTTTAGACCGAAGTAGAGTTTGAAGACTCCGCAGTTGTTATTAACTTTCATGTTGTTCGCGGGAGAGATTCCATATTCGGTGTTATTATTGGCAATGACGTTTTGAAATGGATGGACATAGTAATAAAGAATGATTAAGTGCAATTTAGAAAACGGGGAACTGTGTCCGCGAGTTCTGAGCCAATAACAATAGAAAGAAGCAGTGCAGTTGCTGGTGGACAGGCAGCCGTTGATAGCAAATTAGCTACGGACACTAAGTCAATTGTTGGTAGAAAAGAAGAAACGTTCGAACTTTTTAATGAATTTGGAAATATATGCAGGCGGAAAGCCAAGAAAGAGAGAAAGAGTTAGATCTGGCGCACTTAGATGCACTCCAAGAGGCAAAAATTAGGTCTTTAGTTAAAAGTTATGTACCCGTGAGAAGTAAAATGTCTCCAGTAGAAATGAAGATCATTTTAACCGATGAAAAGCCAGTATATCAAAGACCACGGAGATTTTCATATGAAGATAGGTGTTGGGTAGACGCCGAAATTGCGAAGTGGCTGGAAGAAGGCATCATCCAATCCAGCTCTTCGGAATATGCGTCACCTTTGGTTTTGGTATCGAAAAAAGACGGAAGTAAAAGACTTTGTTGCGATTACCGCCAGTTAAACGAAAAAATATATAGAGACAATTTCCCTATGCCATTAATTGACGACGTTTTAGAACGACTTCAAGGCGCCAAAGTCTTCACGACGCTCGACCTGTCAAATGGGTTCTTCCACGTGCCTATAGAGAAAGATTCCAGAAAATATACGTCGTTCGTGACCCATAGTGGCCAATACGAGTTCCTCTATGTCCCATTCGGAATTTCCAACTCACCCGCAGTCTTTTCACGGTATATAACGGCAGTATTACGCCCTCTAATACAATCAGGCGTTGTAGTCGTATACATGGATGACTTGATTATTTCGGCGAAAGACGAAATGGAAGGCATGAAGAGCTTGGAACTCGTTCTGGAAGTTGCATCCGCAAGTGGTTTGAAGATAAAATGGGAAAAATGTCAGTTCTTGAAGAAAAAAGTTGAATTCTTAGGTTATGTGATAGAAAATAGCACAATTAAGCTATGTTTAGGAAAGACAAAGGCAGTAGAGGATTTTCCGGTACCAACTTCAAAGAAAAGTCTTCAGCGCTTTTTAGGGTTAACGTCGTATTTGAGAAGGTTTATTGAAGGTTACGCGATTATAGCAAAGCCGCTATCTGAGCTTCTCCGCCAAGACAATAGGTTTCAGATCGGAGACGAGGAGCTAGCCGCATTCCAGCAACTTAAAGTAGCTTTGGTTACGGCCCCAGTTTTAATTTTATATATACCTTAAGGCAGTCACTGAGGTCCACACAGATGCAAGTATGTACGGCTATGGCGCGGTTTTATTGCAAAGAGACGTCGACGATAGAGAATTTCATCCTGTGCAATATATTAGCAGGAAAACTAAACCATTTGAGGAAACACTCCACTCGTATGAGTTGGAAGTTTTAGCAATAATTGAGGCACTAAAAAATGGAGGGTTTACCTGATAGGCATCAAATTTAAAATCGTAACCGACTGCAATGCATTCACGATGACGTTAAAAAAGCGTGATGTACCGTTAAGAGTTTCACGCTGGGCTTTGTATTTGCAGGATTTTGATTACACAATCGAACACCGTAGCGGAACAAAAATCAGACATGTAGACGCGCTCAGTAGAATGTCGTGCTTGCTATTGGAGCATACATTAAGTCATCGGTTGAAGTTAGCTCAGATGGACGATGATTGGATTAAGGCAGTTAGGAAAGTACTAGAAACAGGTACTTACGAAGATTATTACCTATACAATGACATTTTATTCAAAGATCCAGTTAAGACGTTAGTGGTTATTCCATCTCAGATGGAGGACGCAATTATACGAACCGCGCATAACCAGGGACATTTTTCTAACAAAAAAAAACTAAAGAAGCAATCGAGAAAAATTATTACATGCCACAGTTGTCAAAGAAGGTAGCAAAGTTTGTTAGATCGTGCGTGGAATGTATTGTCTCGGAAGCGAAGGCGGGGAAAAAAGAGGGATTTCTGACTCCGATCCATAAGGAGGACCAACCATTGGGTATTTATCATGTAGACCACTTAGGGCCAATGGAAACGACAAACAAGCAATACAATTAACTATTTGTTGTAATCGATGCGTTCTCAAAGTTCACATGGCTTTATCCGACGAAGAACACGGGCGCAGAATCGGTGATCAAGATACTAAAAGGGCAGTCGTCGGTTTTCGGCAATCCGAAACGTATTATTTCTGACAGGGGTACCGCGTTTACGTCAAATTCCTTCAGGGAATATTGCGTAAGCGAAGATATGCA
The DNA here is from genome assembly GCF_040869045.1 of Eurosta solidaginis. Taxonomy (NCBI): domain Eukaryota; kingdom Metazoa; phylum Arthropoda; class Insecta; order Diptera; family Tephritidae; genus Eurosta; species Eurosta solidaginis. The sequence continues at coordinate 58,046,075 of NC_090322.1, read as the reverse complement.
ACTTTTAAACATAGCCACAGGTGTCCCTAGAGGTAAAGGTCAAGTCGAGAGGATTCATAGCGTTATTTTGCCAATGCTAACTAAACTCTGCGTCGACGATCCAAAGTCCTGGTACAAACATGTGGATAGAGTACAGCGCGCTATAAATAATACTCCTCCCAGAACCACAAAATTCTCACCCTTTAGAATCCTAACGGGGTTAGAAATGAGGGTTGCGGATGTACCAGAACTTAGGGAAATGTTAGAAGAACTTAGAGTCGAAGAGATAGATAGTGAACGTTATGAAGTCCGACAGACGGCAAAAGAGAACATCGGGAAGATTCAAGAAGAAAACAAGAGAAATTTTAACGCTAAACGAAAACGGGAAATAGAGTATAAACTAGGCCAACTGGTAGCTATCAAGCGTACCCAGTTCGGCGCAGGGTTAAAACTGAAACCAAAATACTTAGGACCATATAGAGTTACCAAGAAATTGAATCACGGAAGATACGAAGTGGAGAAGGTAGGAGACCACGAGGGTCCAAGACGTAGTACAACGGTAGCGGAGTACATGAAACATTCGACCCATCGTTCGAGGCGAACTAATCTCAGGATGGCCGGATGTGGGAGCCTTAAAGTAATTAAGACATTTTACAACACTGTATGTCATAAAGCGATTGCAGGCGGACAACGGACTAATAGCAGAAACATGAATAAATAAGATAAAATGCAAACAAGCAACAAAGGGATAACGGAACTTTTAAAATAGCGAATAGACAAATTTCAAAGTCATAGTTTGCGCTTGAGGACAGTTCATATGAAGTTGAGTAGTGAATCGGACGCGCCACGGCAAGTAAAAATAACTTCTTTTTTGTATATGCCAAAGCATAAGTGCAAACTAAAAATGTTTAACTAAATAAATAAATTTGAACTAAAACATGTGTAAATGTGAACTAAACGTGTCTATGTAACATAAAATAGTAGCGTACAACGCAAAACAATACGAATTTGAAATGTTAATTGTAAAACCGAAATAAACGAAATACAAACAATTTGACGTAATTTTAAAGAAAAGAGCGTGTTAATCCTTTTTGAACCACACATATATATAAAAATCAAATTCTCTGTGTGTGTGTGTTCGCTATGGAAACGTATTTCCCACACATTAATCATCACCAAATTTTGGTTATGTGTTCCTTCGATCAACGGGAAGGTTTTAGGCTAAAAATAATTTCAATATATAAAAGGGGGCGTGGCACCTCCCATACAAATGGAATATATTATACTGCATATATCTGGATGTCGTAATGGTAGGATAATTAAAATTGGTAAGGAGCTATGTGACGTTAAGTCCTTAAACCTCCAGTAAAATGTGGAATGGGGAAAAACTATGGCTGCCTTACAAACTTAAGTTATTTTAACACCTAAAGTTTGACTGCATTGTTGAGTTTAGCTGTTATGCCTTTTGGACGTTTAGTAATCTGCCGCTCTTAAAAAATTGTTTAGCTTCAGTCTATCTACATCTTCTATAAAAATCAAACTCTGTGTGTGTGTTTCCTATGAAAACGTGTTTGCTATACTTCGATCATCACCAAATTTTGGCTCGAGGTTCCTTGGTTCAAGACGAAAGTTTTTCATATTTCAGAATTAAGAATTTTAAATTTAAATGTTTTTGTTTTTTGGCTATGCGAAAGAACTATCTTAGCTCCCAAAAGTGATCATGTTAACAAAATCAATGATCGCTTCCAAAATCAATTTCCTGGTGAAGTGACGAAATATAAAACGATCGACACAGTTACAGATGAAGATAAAATTGTGAATTGTCCAAATGAATTTCTATACGCCTTAGAACCAAAAGGAATGCCTGCGCATATATCAACTTTGAAAATTGGCTCACCAGTCATGCTTCTTCGGAATGTAATCAAAGCAACAATCATCAGCGGTAAAAGCAATACAATAATATAAAATAAGATACAAGAATAAAATATTTTAACAGAAAATTTCACCAAATATGCGTACAAAATTCAATTCAATTTACAGAACAATAAATTAAATTATCAACATACGAAACAGAAAAAATAACGCAACATCCATTCGATCTCGGGCGTTACAACGTGCGTCTGGTAAAGCTAGTAAAATATATAAATAAGTTCTAAACAGATACCTCTGGTTAGCTTATAGTTATAGCTGGCCCATTGTGGCACATTTCCTCCTTTACATATGCAAAAATTGAGCCATTACAATTCAACTCAACTTCAGTGGTCACAATCTACGCTAAACACAGCCAATGAAGTGCTTGTTCAGACATTCCATATTGAGGAAATGTTCAAAACCTTCTTTCCTCTCCTGCTCTACAGCTTCGCCAGAAGTCCGTGGTTGAGATTCCCATGCGTTTGCCGTGTAATCCCGTCTGATAGTGCCCCGGTAATATCTCGATCAGTGGACATAAGCAGGGAGGATTGGTATTGTTAAGGAATCTGGTTCGGTTCTACTTTATGCGAGGCCAAGCTTGTCGAGACACCTCACAAGATGGTTCTAGTGGCTTTCTCGCTAAATTTAGACATGAGGAAGTGTTTGCACGTTGCTAGAGTAGGAGCCATGTGGCTTAACAGAATTACATCGGTCTGTTCAATGGCTTTCCTTCATAGTTCATTAGCAACACAGTTCCCAGGTACACCGCTGTGACCCGGCACTCACATCACCATTGTGTTGAACCGAAAGGCTAGTTCATTTAACCACTGTCTGCATTCTATTGAGAAAATGCTCCTGCCTTGAAGAGCTTTGATCGCTACTTGACTGTCAGAGTAAATTGCAACGGACGTGAGATTCTTAGACAGTAGCTATCGGCCAGCCTCCTTTATGACTATTAGTTCTGCCTAAAAGACGCGCCAATGGCCCGGTACCCTAATGCTTAAGGTGAGCGAAATATCTCTTGAGTAAATACCAATGCCTACATTTGTCATACAGTTTAGAGCCATCCGTTAATACTGCTGTGGATTCTGGATATGGATTGGAGATATCATGCCATTTGTGCCACTCTGTCCTCTGACAGAGAATTTGTGGTATAGAGGTTTTGCGGGACTGTTTCCAGATTGGTGACAAGGCCAAATCAAATGTCGCTCCAAGGCAGGCCTACATTCAGTTGCTTTAAAGGCATAGCCGACTGTTATGGCCTTTCTAGATCTATCCTCGACATGCCGTTTAATCTGGTGTATAGAATAATTAAGAAGTCCCGAAGAAGATTTAACGATAAGCTGTACGAGCTCTACGTATACATCAACATAGTCCAGCAAATTAAAACGCAGGGGCTGCGCTGGTTAGGCCATGTTATGCGAATGAAAGATGACGCTCTGGCCAAGAAAGTGTTTCTATCGGAACACGCCTATGAAAACAGAGGTAGAGAGCAGCCCCCACTCTTTCGTCTTTATTTGTCGCTGAACAAGCAGAGCAGAGTAGCAACATCGGGTGAGGCTATTGTTTATTTGCGCATTTGCGAAAAGGTATTTTGCAAACAAACGCTCATGCGCAGAATGTTTTCATGGTTTAATGTTAATAATATATTTGTTTAAATTTTTGCTCAGAATCAAGTAATAAAGTAGTAATTATATGGCATATTTACGATTTACTTTTTGTTTGTTAAACATGCGTGCATACGTCCTACCTCATTGATTTTTCATCAACAACTAAACCACTACCAATAAGATGATTTTAGTTTTACTCACACAGCGACAGTTTTGATTTTGGGGACCCCTGGTATAAATCAGACGTCGGCAAAATGAAAATGCAGATGTGTTAGTGAGAGCGCGATGGTCGCTCATATCCATAGGTGGGCACCACTACATTTACACGATTACGAAATTGAGAAAGTGTTAGTATACACGAAAGCGTGGCTAGCACGAATGCAAAATCAAATATTTATTTAGTTTGATTCCAGCGATTGTACAATAAGCACGTATCACACACAGTCTTGGTACAGTATTTGGTCGTACAATACGAAAGTATTGTACGTACTTATGAATGCAAAATGTTTCAGATTGAATTGGAAGTAGAGTTTTTTTTTTTGTTTTAAATAGCGCCAATAAGCTACAATGCTTAGTTTGCGGGAAAATTATAAACTTCATTTGCAAGCAAAGCTTAAGTCGACATTTCGTTTTACTCCACAGGAGCGTAAATAATCTTACCCCTGTGCTATACACGTTTATACGGATGGTTCTAAATTAATAGAAGGGATTGGATCTGCTCTTTACTGAGTTGGTCCAAAAATAAATAGATCCTACGGGTTGCCTGATTACTACAGCGTGTTTCAGGCGGAACTTATAGCAGTGAAGAAAGCAGAAGAAATTCCTTAGGAATCGTTATATGAAGCGATATGAAACATGAGCCTAATCGGACCACAAATACGATTTTTTGAAATATATTATATTTCAAGTTTCAAGCTTGTACCTTATCGGAAAGTTACTTAAATTTTAATTACAAAATTCGTTCACATCGGCCTGTCAAGTCAAGCTAAATAAAACAGTTTAAAAATACTAAAACTACCATATTTTACTTCTGAAAAATGCAAAACAATTAAAAACACTTTTTCGGGGACAACATTGAAAATTCTTCATTCATATGTACGTATTTTTCGACCGTTCTCTGTGGTAATATTGCGTGCGACACCTCCTTATTGTACGGACGTCGAAAGCAAACTAAATGTGTTTGGTCGTTGATTTTGACGAAGTAGTCATTTTTCGTTCGCTCGTTGTATACGTATATGGCCGCTTAGCAGGTGCTAAGCTCATGCCCACCCTTGCTCATATCACTTGATGTAGCGTTTTGCGTTGTTCATTCGCTTATTAGCAAGCAACAAGACAAAATCGTACGTTGTGATTTTTTTTTTTGATTTTGCCAATTCTACGCAGTAAAATAAAGGTTTATGTTTATCCAGGTACAGCTTTGGCACGATAAATACCCCTAATACATATTTTTGTTTACAAAATATGTAATCCTAATATACATATGGACAACATTCGTCAACATTCCGTACGACGCAAACAATCGATGTTACTGCGCCAAATGCTCAGAGACGATTAAACTAAAGAGAATAAGAATACGTGTGAATTGAGTGCGAACAATTGCTTCACTATTTGCCGACGTCTCGTTTAAAAAATTTTTTGGCATTGCTAGTGGTGTCAGGTTTAAACTAAAATGTTAGCGTTATAATCAACTTGTTTAAAATCTTTTTGATGGCCTGCACTGCTTCTATAATAAAGATGAAGATTTTTAGTAAATTATTTTTCGCAAACATCCAACTCTGGCGATATAAGATTTTCGACTGGTGTCAATTGCCTATACCAATTCGCGGACGACTGTTAAGACGAATATTCTCTCGCTAACGCGTGACCCAAGTTATCGAAGCCTGAACACAGACAGGGTTCCTTTTGAGAAAACGCCAGCAAATCACCCTGAAATTTCGAAACCCATTCCCGACCCTGACTTATTAGATGACGACTTCCTCAAATTCCACGATTCCAGCTCGACAAGAATCCTTGAAATTTAGTGGAACGTATTGACAGACCCACTATCAGCAGAAAGGACGAGAACCCGCAGGATGACTATCGCTAATAATGATTGTTGCGAAAAAGTTGTTACAGGAGATTTGAAATTGGAAAAAGACGCCAAGCCGGGGCTCTCTGAAAATGGAGTTTATTTTATGAAAACCTAACCCACATCAAAAAAATTAAAATATCTGGGCGGGCGCAGTAATCGCTCAATAAACTCATCCAGCTACATGAGTTTTCAGATAATTCGAAAAAAGCACTTTGCGCCTGTGTTTATTTATTTTCATCCCATTTGCTAGCTGCTAAAAACAAGTTAGTACCTCTTCGAACCGTAAGTCTCGCACCATGAGAAGTCTTACCCTCCAAACATACGAAACAGCTTCGAAGTAAGCTGAATCTACCACCTCACGAACTCATTCTTCGGTACGATTTATCAATATAGCCTGGTTAGAAAAACCACTCTTCACCTGGAAAACATACGTCCTCAACAGGACATCGGAAATTCTCAAATATGGTGACAATGCTAGTCGAAGCTCTGGATCGGATAACCGTTTTCGAGTAGTTGACCTCAATACCACAAACTGAATACTAACCCGAAGTTTTGCCAAACTGTGCGTGTAACCCCACCTCTGTCATGTCCTCCAGCCATCTGCCAAACATGAGCTACGCTCACCAAACAACCATTTCATAGATATATGTTATCTCTTATCTCGTATTTACAGGACCCGAAAAACACCAAAGGAACAGGGTGTCGCTTATGTGTTCAACGACACACGCTTAGACAGTGCGCAATAGATTGATATTGAAAATGAGCGAAATCGGACGATAACCACGCGCACTTTTTCGATATGGAAAAATTAAAAAAATTAGATAGTTACAAATCTAATACCGCTAAGCTAATGAAATTTGATAGGTATATTGGTTTTATGACGCAAAACATCAACTCAAAAAAATTATGGAATATGGGCGTGGCACCACCCACATTTAGGCCCGGTTCTTCATTACAATTTCAACTCACTTTGTCTGTTAAACTACGCTTAAACTTGTTCTGCAGTTTTTCTGTCTACTTAAACTGAAGTTTAAGCTGAGCTTTGCGGCCGATCTGGCAGGGTTAAACTCTAGTTAACCCATCGGTGATTTGCGTTCGTTCGAAATGGCGTCGAATATACCCACACAAGCATTTGTTATTTATTATTTGAGTTATTACGAAACAATGGCTCAACTTAACTGAAAATAAAAGTTGAAAAAATGATAGTTCCCATTTTGTGGTTCTTTAACTGGACTCAAGTGTAAGATTCCAATACTACAGTATTTTCACGAAAATAAAATAAAGTATATATGTGACCCGGCCTATGACTAAAAGAAAATGTTTCCACTTTTTTCTGGTTTCGATAGTTTTTGAGACGCTCTTTCACGTGGTGAAAACTAGAAAGTCCTAACTGGCCTCATCTCCAGCCTTACGTTTTCTTGATTTTTTTATTGCAGTTGAAGTCGCAAGTTTCTGCAGTTCTTTCTTTTTTGGATCTTGATTTGAAGGTTTAGGTTTTGACGATGAAGCCTTTGGTTCCTTCGATGCCACTTTGGTGGCATTTTCGATGGAAATGGAGCCAATATATCCGCATTCGTGGGGTCTGAAACCAAGCTTCTGAGATTCTGATAAATGTACCACTAACGCTGCAGAGATAAACGGACTGGTTGAATAATTTCGGGCATGGTGCCATCAACTGGGATTAATGACAGTTGAAATGAATCAACATCTTTACTGTCAGCAAATTTTTTGGTTTTCAAAGAGTTTTTGCCCATTATAAAATAGTGGAATTGTGTAATACCTTTAAGTGGCTTGTAGAATTGTTTAAAATAACAATCCCATTCTTACCAAAGGACTTTTTTCGACGAAACAGCTGTATTATGGCCACCTGGTGACGATTGTATGACGCACTGCAGCAACTCTTCATATGTATCAATATTAGTGATAGCATACCTGGCCTTGAAAATACCGAAAACCCGATCTGGGGCAAACTTAGTATGCCCCGCCAATAGGAAATTTAATAAAATGGTAGTGTTGAGTCCTCGAACCAGCCGCCATTACAGATATGATATCACAACATTATTCTTATTTTGTCCAACACAAATATCGCAGAAAAGTACAATTGTTTGGACATTTTTGCAATACGTTTCCAAATGATAATGTAGGATGCTGACAACGGTGTTTGGACCTTTGCCAATCAATCATGTTCCTCATCTATCCTGTAATTATACTGTCGAAAAAAAAATAATCAAGATACTTTGATACGATAAAATCCCAACCTGTATTTTTCCTTTTTCGTCTGTAATTCCAAAGACTGCGCACTTTTTCGTTGCTTTGAAGTAGGCTGTACCTGGTTGTTGAGGGAGACACTGGATAATGGACCGTTTGCGCAAAATCGAATGATAAGACCTTTTCAGTATCATCAGTATTGTCACACCATTCTTGGTAGTATGCACGTTGATTTCGAGCTTTTTTGTAAGTGATCAAGAAAAATATGAAGTTTTTCTTCACGTTCAAGTTCAGGAACGTTTTTGGCTTGCGTAATTGATATTGAGTTCACTGTTGAAGAAAACGACAATTTTAATTACAATAGATACAACTTTGAAAAAAGTAAACAATGGCGTACTTACTACGACAGTAATCACAGAGATCATCTACTGGTTTCATAACTGTCACATATGGTATGTATTTGGCCCATATGCGTCGGAAGGAACGAATACTCATTTTAAGTTCATCATTACCGAGTGAATAAATGTATTTACGATATACTGAAGCCTTTGTCTCATTAGATGGCAGCTTCATGACGAGATAATCTTTGAATTTGGGTAAACGTCCTGGCAGTGGAAGAGCCAATAGATCGACTGTATACTCAATAAATTTAACAGCTTTTTGGATGTCAGATGGTTGAAACGCTCTCGTATGTGTAGATGGTTTATTTGCTAACCCATGTACCCGTGTTATGGCACCATGTGTATGAAAATGTCGAAGTGAATTTTGAAAACGTTTTCTTCCACACGCATGCACAAAAAGGAAAAATGAACGGCAAACAGGTAAGTGATAAAAATTGAACATCAATTTATGCCTTTCAACATCTTTGCCTTTTTGCCTTCCATGTTTCCTCCATTTCGTCATTTCTGTGTAAGCATCTCTAAGTTTGTCCGTGCACATCATTGCTGATTCGATATGCTCAGTATAACCGAATCAAGTTCATGTTTTGATAATTCTTGATAGTTATTTCTTGCAGTTTCTATCATCTTTCGCGGTATAATTTTTTGGAATTTATTATTACAGCAATCTTGCGAAATAAATATATTTACCAATTCCTTTTCTTCGTTATCTGTAATACACAAGTCCACTGTAAAAATATTTTCATCCACTTCCATTTGACCTTCGGCTTGAAAAAATGCTTGTAGTTCGTCCTCGTAATTGATACCAACATCATGGAAACAATCATCATTCTATTCGTTTTCACAGAAATATGTTTGAAAAACCTCGCTAAATTCTTTTTCGACAGACATTATTCACAAGCGACACACGTCTGAGCACTCACACGATTTTTTTTCGGTCAGAAACTGGTTTGTGCTTTGCATTGAAAAAAACCATCGCTCTTTATATGCACACACGAACTTATCTCATTTATGCTCTTTTGCCTTTTCTGGTTGCCTTTTGGGCACGACTGTTCATAATGCAAAAGAAAAACTACTAAGAAACTGAAGAAATGCATTGTTTATCTTTAACAGCTGTTTCTCGCAATTTCTTTTTTGAGTCACAAGCCACCTTTTTACAGGCCGGGTCACATATATAATTTATTTTTGATAAATTACTCATTACTGCTATCAATTAGGTGTTTATTTCTCACAATAAATAGCTATTGGATTTGGTGCCACCAACTTTGAGATTTTTTTCAACTTCACCTCAACTTGATATCCAATCTAGCATATCAACTGGAGAAACGTATTGAATATTTATTTGAGAAATGTATATTTCTCAAAGGTTGGATCATAATATGAAAATGCTAATGACGTTGGAGATCAACTCGGGAACTATAAATTTTACAAAATTTCTCAAAGGTTGGAATGATTGGAGAATGAAGTTGGATATCAACTTGAGAACTATCTGGTTTAAGAATAACTAGATAATGATGTTGTATATCACCTCCGGAACTAGATATATATTTCGCTGGAGAAATATCTTTTAAATGTTTGATGGGTAAGCAAAATCCAGCTGTTGTCGTATCTACAAATTATTTAGATAATAAAAAAACCAACGTTGTCGTACAAAAAAGCCTACCCCGGCGGCCTCAAACGGTGGCTGAAAAACTGCTAAGTAGTTTAACTGTAGTTTAAATTTGACTAGAGTTTAAGCAAACTTAGTTTAAGCTTAGCTTAACCAACTACTGAAAAACCGGGCCTTAGAAGACGAAAATTTGGAAGTTTAAGAATCTGTGATTCAAAAGCCGTTAAAGATTTGAATTTGGCAGAGACACTATCCTTGCCAAATTATATAGACTGAGTGAAGATAATTAAAATGGGTTAAAGACCACGCCCACTTTTCCTCAAGGTCTAACCTTAACAAGGTTTGAAATAACTCAATGGTATTTAAGTACATTTGATTGATATTCTACCTCAGTCGTGGTATGGTTGGTATGGTTGAGCTAAGAACAAAACTTAAACAAATTTTGAAAATGGGTGTGACCCGCCTTTTTTTACTCTTTCCAAAATACCTTTAATGCCATAAGTCGATCTCCAAATCCGAATGAAATTTGGCATACAAATTTTTTTGATAGCTACAACTGTTAAACTGCATTTTTACCAGCTCAAGTTTATTAGTGGTAACCTCTATATCCTTTTTGCTTCTTTTGAACGAAAATGAGTTCAGAATAGAATCATATCATATATATTATTTCTAATTGCTGTTTTTACGTACGGGTCCCTTTTTCGATCTTATTTGGAATCCAAATCTATTAATAAAGCTTTGGTTGTAAAGATGGAGATTCGGGATATTAGCGAGCTTTGGGCATTATTGGTGGTAATACTTTTGTTTCGCTAGATTTTATTAAAATAATTTGTTAAAAATAAACGATTGTGAGCAGACAAAGAAATCTATTTGTACTATGGCACTTTTTGCCGTCTTCAGTGAGTTTTGCAGCTCCGGCTCACGCTCAATTCTCACGGGAATGCTCTGGATCATTGAGAGACTTGAGAAGCAGATGTCGTGAAATTTTCGCACACGTGAAATGTGATAGGCAGATCTCGCCGCTGTTTTTCATTTAACTCATACGGCGAAAGGCTAAGCAGCGACATCTATTTTTGAAAAAGTAGGTTTATTAAAGGCAGCGTTGCCAAACTAAATAGAAGTAATTAACAAATTATCTGGTTCACAAATTGAACCAGAGTTCTATCTGGATTTATCTGGCTCAAATCGTTGTTGTTGCATTTACATGCAAAATTATTAATCTGGCTCAGGATTTTGCCACCGGATGATAGCTATTGTGAATATTTGATTAAAACTAACACTGCATTACCGGCAGTTGCTAACATTCGCCAGATGGCGGCGCACATTGGGGATTAAGCACTAATTTCATTCAAAACCACTTACAGGTTCGAAAAATCAATCAATGTTTACACAAAAGTTTTCGTAATTGAATTCTCAAGAGACTCACATCGCTTGATTCTTCAAATTAATTTATTTATTAAATAATTTGTTGCAAAATAGCCTATTCTTTGCAGAACTTTATATTATAATACGTATTTATGTATCACTTTCATACATACAATTTTTGCTCAATACTAAGAAAATGATATACACTTTAAGAGATGTGGGTATTGCTGATCTGAAATTTGATATTGATTTGCAAAATTAATTTGTTTAAACAATTTTTTAAAGAACATTTTGCAAAATTGTTTTTTTTTCTAAATAAGTGCCAAATTTGGGCTTTACAGAAAAAAGGCCCGAAATGATAGTTTCGTTTATTAAAATAAAATTACTTATAAACAAATTATTAAATAAATAGTTCTGCAATTTTTATAAATCAATCAATTAACATCCATACGAAAGTAAATAATAATATAAGTACAAAATATCATAGTCTAAGAAGGTGTAGGATTTGCTGAATTTAAATTGCCTTTAAAATTCGTAAAATTTAATTATTTAAACAAATGAGTACCTATACCGCGATGTGAGTCTCTTCAGAATTCAATTACAAAAATTTCTGTACAAAAATGATTAAAATCGGTTAATATTTGTGATATGTAGGTGGTTTTGAAAAGTTCGTCCCAATGTGCGGCGCAAGCGCATGTAAGTTCTTATTTTTTATTGAAAGATGTTTGATTGATATAACAGCTGATTTCTTTTGATATGAGACTTTTGTATTTTGTTGCGCGAGATGCGCACGGGTCCGGCTAGTATGTATTATTGCACAACCTTATAACAACAGCGTTTCAAGTGCATAGCTGAGTATGTTTTTTCGGTTTCAACGGCACTTAGATTTCTTACTTGTTTTACTTATTATTTCCAATAGACTATCTGTCAAAAAAGCTGCAACTAATTATAAGGAGCTACTTAATTTCGACTATCAATGCGCTTCAATATTTTAAAATTTTGTTTTGATATCGGTCGTAATTCAGTGAGTAGGTACTGTACATGCAAATATGTTTTTGTGTTTTATAGAACGCGGCGCTTGTCTTATCACATATTTCAAACCATCTGTGACAAAAAGCGCAAAACTCTTATTTGCACATAAGTATGTATGTATATAGATATTCAAGTACTACAGTTATACTTGAGCACTTAGTTGATTTAAAGATTATAAGAGCACATTAAATGCAATCGAGCTTTTATAGCTTTCGGTTTGTCAAAGTTATGTATCAAAGGCGTAGCTTGTTTTCGCCCTAGGGCGGGTACGAAAATATGTAGGACATGAAAACTTGTTTTTCATTAAGATCTGATTCTCACACGAGCATGTAGGTGTCCACGTTCGGCATAGCTTTGATTGTCATTCGCACATCAGAAGTAATATTTAATCCCATGTACAACAGTTTTCACGTAGAGTTTATTCACTGGTAAACACTTTTGTAAGAGAGGTAATGTCAATATTGGGAAGACTAGAGCTATACTATTGGTAAACCGTTCCTAGCCTCCTGGTGGTGTTTACACCAATGCTTTATTTACCTCAAGGCGCCGAAAGTGTGGTTAGAGCTTAGATCAGCACTTGTAAACACGGTTGCCACAGCCTGTTTTCATTTGGGACCAAAATTCTTCGCAAAAAAGGACAAAATTAAAAAAAAAAAGTACCAAAATTTGTTTTCATTTATTGGTATACAAACAATGTAATAATGAACAACTTAAAAGGTACAAAACAACACGGCGTTACAAACAAATAAAAAGTGCTTCACTTAAAATTGATGATAATTATTATTCTTTATCACATATAGTCATATTTTTCAGTATTATACACATACATATATATGTATGTGTATATATTTAAAAACTTAAAACATATATGTTTATAATATACTAGCTTTACCAGGCGCACGTTGTAACGCCAGAGATCGAATGGATGTTGCGTTATTTTTTCTGTTTTGTTTGTTGATAATTTAATTTATTGTTCTGTAAATTGAATTGAATTTTGTACGCATATTTGGTGAAATTTTCTGTTAAAACATTTTATTCTTGTATCTTATTTTATATTATTGTATTGCTTTTACCGCTGATGATTGTTGCTTTGATTACATTCCGAAGAAGCATGACTGTTGAGCCAATTTTCAAAGTTGATATATGCGCAGGCATTTCTTTTGGTTCTAAGGAGTATAGAAATTCATTTGGATAATTCACAATTTTATCTTCATCTGTAACTGTGTCGATCGATTTACATTTCGTCACTTCACCAGGAAATTGATTTTGAAAGCGATCATTGATTTTGTTAACATGATCATTTTTGGGAGCTAAGATAGTTCTTTCGCATAGCCAAAAAACAAAAACATTTAAATTTAAAATTCTTAATTCTGAAATATGAAAAACTTTCGTCTTGAACCAAGGAACCTCGACCCAAAATTTGGTGATGATCGAAGTATAGCAAACACGTTTTCATAGGGAACACACACACAGAATTAGATTTTTATAGAAGATGTAGATAGACTGAAGCTAAACAATTTTTTTAAGAGCGGCAGATTACTAAACGTCCAAAAGCATAACATCTAAACTCGACAATGCAAACAAACTTTAGGTGTTAAAATAACTTAAGTTTGTACGGCAGCCATAGTTTTTCCCCATTCCACATTTTACTGGAGGTTTAAGGACTTAACGCCACATAGCTCCTTACCAATTTTAATTATCCTACCATTACGACATCCAGATATATGCAGTATAATATATTCCATTTGGATGGGAGGTGCCACGCCCCTTTTTCCCAATTCCATATTTTCTTGGTGGTGTTAAGGATTGACCTCAAAAACCTCCTTACTGAATTTCAATGTTCTGGCATGTATACCTTCAAAGTTATGCAGTACCAAAGATTCCATTTGAATGGGAGTGTAGTATAATTGACTGGTTCACTTGACTTCGGGTTTATGACTGTTTTATTAAAGTTCTTTCCAATTACATATCCATGTACAGAGGTGTATTTTAAAGTACTTAAAACTAAACATTATATCATAACATCTCCCCTTCCTAGTATTGCTTAGATTTATCAAGCTTATATAAATGCATGTTTCAAATCTTTTTATGAAATGTTTATAAAAATACAGTGTATACTTATTTAATAAAATTAATTTCACTTTTTGTATTCAAGTCTATTAGGGGGCATTATTTTCCTACCACTTCTTGATCTCAATGCGTTATTTACATTTTCTGTTTCAGTATTATTCTCATTATTGTTTTCGGTACTTTTCTCTTTACCTTTCTCTTCTGTTTCACACATCATTTCATTAGCGTCTTCTTTCTTTTCTTCTCCTGCGTTTTCATTTACTTCTGGTGGAATCAAGATATGTTGCCTATTTCTTCTATAAGTAGAGCCATGCCCATCCTTTATAATATAGGATCTAGGTTCCTTACAATTTTCAATAACTGTTGCTGGAAGCCACAGAGAGTTAGGGTTTTTCTTGAAATATATATTTTTACCTACTTCAATTGGGTTGAGACGTTTTGAATTTCTATTATATAGTTCTGCTGATTTTTTATTTTTCTTTATTATAGACTTTTGGTAGTTATCAGCATTTGAAATTTTTGATTCTAGATTTTTTGAAACCGACGGCACTTTTGTCCTTAACTTCCTAGACATTAAGAGTTCAGCTGGACTAGGAGCATTATTTTTTGGAGCTGTACGATAATAAGCAAAGCTGTGTAGTAATCAACACCTAATTCTTGACATTTTTTGAAAATATTTTTTATTGTTTGTATTGATCTTTCCGCAAGACCGTTGGATCTAGGCATATAGGGACTTGAGGTATGATGTTCAATGCACCACTCGTTGCAAAATTTTGCAAAATCGTTCGAACTGAATGGGGGACCATTATCGGAAATCATAATGGCAGGAATTCCATGTCTCGCAAATATACTTTTTAGCTTTGTAACTACTAGCGTATTAGTGCATCCCGAACTGAGCCACTCTATTTCAATGTATTTCGAATAATAATCGACTACCAAAAGAAAGTACTTTTTATTAAATTCAAATAAATCAATTCCTACTTTGTACCACGGGATTGAATAGACTTCATGACTAAGCAAATTTTCTTTTGGGTTTGCGTTTCTGTATTTGATACAAGTTTCACAACTTGAAACGACATTGTATATATCATTATTGATATTTGGCCAGAATACTGTATCTTTTGCTAGATTTTGACAACTTTGAATGCCAGTGTGACCTTCATGTAAACGTTTTAATATTTTAGACCTAAGGGTTTTTGGAATTAGAATTCTCCTGTTTTTCAATATAAGCCCATCTATTAAATTAATTTCGTCTTTCATATTGAAATATGGCGCAACGATCTGATCACATGACTGACAATTCACTGATATATTTAATTTTATTTTCATCTGGTCGTACACCTGTTTCACAAAAAATATGTCCGATGAATTTCACTTCACTTTTTAATATATTTGACTTGGCTTTATTGAAGCGAATACCTACTCTTTTAGCCCTGTCTAGTACTTTTTCCAAAATTGCAATATGCTGTTCTACACTTGGCGCATGGATTAGAAAATCGTCCATGTATATAATAAGACCTTTTATATCACTAAATATACGTATCATTTCTGCGTGAAAAATCTCTGGTGCGGCGTTTATGCCAAATGGCAAACGTAAAAATCTATATCGACCAAACGGTGTACTAAACGTGCATAGCTTAGATGATTCCTCATCTAAAGGTATCATCCAGAATCCCGAATTAGCATCCAACGTACTAAAAAATTTCGATTCACTCATTTGCGACTTACATTCATCTAAGGTTGGAAAAGAAAAACGTGGCCTTATTATAATTTTGTTAAGATTACGAGGATCTAAACAAAGTCTCAAAGTTCCATTGGATTTTGTAACCAAAACTATGGAATTAACCCACTGTGTTGGCTCTTGAACTTCAGCAATAACATTTAACATTTTCATACGCTCTAATTCTCTCTTTAATGGTTCTGACAAACTAAAAGGTATGCGACGTGGCGGTTCTACAATAGGCTGACTATTTTCTTTTAATTCAAGATGACACTTATTTTTTAACTGACCTAAACCTTTGAACACATCTGAGTAGTTTTTCAAAATATCTTTGCATTTAATTGACTCAATTGACTTCACTATTTGTACCAAATTCATTTTCACTGCCAAATCTTAACCTATAACACTTCTGCAGCTCATATCTAAAATGTAAAAACTCGGACAATATGTTACCTTGCTGTTGCAATTTAAGATTGACACTCCCTAGCACTGGTAGTTTCTCACCACTAAATGTAACAATATTATTTAATGAATTCTTATTAATCTTAATTATATTCAACATTTTAAATATTTTTACCGACATCAGATTTGCCTGCGAGCCCGTGTCAACTTGACAGTTGATTTTGTGGCCATTTACATCCACATTTACGTTCCATTCCTTTATTACTCCTTCTGTGTTTGTTTGCTGCAGTAGCCCAATGAACAGATCATTGCTGAGTTCATTTTCTTCATACCCACTTCGTTCTTCTTTGACAGTTTTTATGAATTTTTTCTTTTTTTTGTTCTATGTGTTTGTTGTTGTTGCACATTTTCGCAAAATGATTTGGCTTCTTGCATAGATGACACGTCATACCCTCTGCTGGACATTTGAAACGATGAATTTGACCGCATTTTTTGCACCGGTTACGTGATGTTTGCTTATTTTGCTGCTGCGACGTCTCTGCCGGCTTTTTGAATTGCTGCCTTCGGCTTTTTATTGCTGCTATCATTTCGTCACTAGAAGTTGTTGTTGTTGTTGTTTGGGTTGCTTCTGCATTTTCCCGCGCTATTTCCATGCTTCTGGCAATTTCGAAAGCTTTTTGCCATTTGATTTCACCTTCACTCAAAAGGCGCTCCTTAATCTTTTTGTAGTTTGGTGATAATCCGCAAATAAAAATATCTTTTACAAGGCCCTCCCGCAAATTACCAAACTCACATGTCACGCTTAAATTTTGTAAAGCTGTGGCATACTGACTTAAAGACTCATTAGCTGTTTGCCGTCTGATAAAGAAATTATGACGTTCAATTGCTACGTTGGTTTTCGGCATAAAGTAGTTATGAAACAATTGCCACAGGTCTTTGTATTTTACGCTCTCTATATCAACATTGAATGAATTAAAAATTTCAAAGCTTTCTGTGCCCATGTGGTGTAGCAAAATTGCAACTTTTCGTCTGTCGGACTGTTGTTCTAAATTTGCTGCCAAGAGGAAGACTTTGAATTGATTGCTCCAATTTTTCCACTCTAGCGACAAATTCATGGCTTTAGTGTTTAATGGTGGCAAATTTGCTGCCATTGAGATAAATTGATTTTCCTTCATTTTATTTTCAGTCATTTTTTTTATTTTTTCACTTTTCACCTGACATTATGTAGTATAATTGACTGGTTGACTTGACTTCGGGTTTATGACTGTTTTATTAAAGTTCTTTCCAATTACATATCCATGTACAGAGGTGTATTTTAAAGTACTTAAAACTAAACATTATATCATAACAGGGAGGTTCCACGCCCCCTTTTTCCCAATTCCGCACTTTCTCGGTGGTGTTAGGGATTGTCCTCATATAAATAACTCCTTACTGAATTTCAATGTTCTGGCATGTATACCTTCAAAGTTATGCAGTACCAAAGATTCCATTTGAATGGGAGGTTCCACGCCCCTTTTTCCCAATTCCGCCTTTTCTTGGTGGTGTTAGGGATTGACCTCATATAACTCCTTACTGAATTTCAATGTTCTGGCATGTATACCTTCAAAGTTATGCATTACTAAAGATTCCATTTGTATGGGAGGTGCCACGCCCCCTTTCTCCATATTCCGCATTTTCTTGGTGGTGTTAGGGATTGGCCTCATATAACTCCTCATTGAATTTCAATGTTCTGGCATGTATACCTTCAAAGGTATGCAGTACCAAAGATTCCATTTGTGTGGGAGGTGCCACGCACCTTTTATATATCGAAATTATTTTTAGCCTAAAACCTTCCCGTTGATCGAAGGAACCCATAACCAAAATTTGGTGATGATTGATGTGTGGGAAATACGTTTCCATAGCGAACACAGACATACACACAATTTGATTTTTATATATATATGGCTAAACCAATTTGGGATTTCAAAATCAACTAACCATCATCTCTCCTTCCTGTATCTTTCCTAAAAATTTCATAGCAATCTGTCGAGCCGTTCTCGAGTTATGGAGTGACAATCAAAATGTACAGTTCTTTTTATATATATAGATAGATGGGCTAAATCGAAAAAAACGTACAATAAAAATAGTTTTACATCGCTCATTGTATAACTTTTCTAGGACCAGCCTATGTCTTTCACCGACCAAACGTAATGAGGACCTGGGCTTTGCGTACAAAGTTCTTTGGCTAACATTGTGTGGTTGATTGAAATAAACTCCAATTTATTGCGTAATTTGGTTTTAATAAGGGACAATTCAAAAAATTTTCGCTCTGCGGCCGCCGAACTATGTGGCAGAGGTAGTAAATCATATACAAAACCAAGCAATTCTTCAAAACACTTTCCGTTCATACCATTTCTATAAAAGCTTACTTTTTCCCAAAAATACTAAAATGTCTTATATCAGGCTTAAAATCACAATTTAACAGTCTTAAAAGCTTCCATTGTGTAACAATGGTATCTTGATCGCACTTTATCAGGTACGAAAAGTTATTTATTAACGGTATTATAGAAGCTTCGGTTTTTGCTAATACCTTGTCGGTATCTGACATTAAATTTGCTAATTGTTTTGCACTAACACCACTTACTTCGAGACACGAAGATAAAACATAATGACACAGTGCCTCCCATTGTTCATTTATCCGAACTATCACACTCTCCAGAGCGAGGCAACGAGTAAGAAAAATACCAAGTATTTTGTGTGGCTTAACACCACAATATTCCTGAAATTCTTTAAACTCACTAATTCGCTTTGGTCTATGTGAAAAAAATATGTATATATTCCTACACAATCTCTCGATTTGAAAGTAAAAAAATTCAAATCAAAGTACCAAAATCGTGACGACTCGTCCAAAAAGGACCAGCGGACCAAACGGGGTTGGAGCGGACCAAATTTGGTCCAAATGGACCCAAAGTGGCAACCGTGCTTGTAAATGCGTAATTTTAGCAGCGAAGCTGATTATTGAAAATGTAGTAGTTTTGCCAAAGAACAATTGATATTAAACGAAATTAAATTAAATTGATTTACAATGTAAGAGCTTCCAGCACTGTCCGTATGGAATAATATTTTACATATCTATGTACCTAGATTAATAGGAATATAAGTAAAAAATCTGAAATTATGAAGTTATGCTTCTCCCAGGCGCCACAATTCAATACCTTCCGATCTGTATACTCTATTAAATATTAGTTTCACTACTCGCTCAGAGAGAGTTGAGTAAAAACTATAAATTGTAATGGCGCATACCTACGGGGTTGGCTGCTGTGCCGCCCGGACATCAAAGATCCAAGCCCAAGTGGCGCACGGAGCGCCATTCCGATGCACCAATGAACCAATTGCTGTTGTTTTAGTATGGCTGGTCGGGGTACTCCGTTCGAGCTATTTGGTGCGGACTAGGAACCTGCTGATATATTTTGTGGAGCATTAAGCTACTTGCTTTAGTTCCGACAGTATATAACTGTTCTTAGATAGAAACCGAGCGTGGGCTAGAGCTGGGCGTTCACACAGGTAGTGCGCGACTGTTTCTTTGTGGCCCTCCTCGCCGTAGCTTCTGCAAATGCTGTTAAAAGGCACGTAGGGAAAGCAACCAGTGTATCGTGATTGTGGCAGTTATCCTAAAAATTTCTTTCTTTGAACTATTTAGTAGGCCCTCTGTTCTTCTACTATCGGAATTCGGCCAGGTTTGATGTAAGTGCATGATGCATCTCGACCGCATACGCGGCCTCCAGCATTGCCCTTTCCCTTGCAAGTTCGTCTGCCCTCGATGTCCCTGTGAACATATGTATACCCATATAAGAGTTATGTTTGCGTAGTTAGCTGCGGCTTGAAGCGACCAGCTTTGAGGAATATAGGCTTGAGCAGGCTTGAAAAGTTTCTGGAGCATCACCGGTGTGATACCGTCAGCGTCCGATGATTTGAAGGGAGATAATAGTTAGTAGAGAATCTTATTTGATACCTCTTGATGACCTAGTCCATCATATGAGGAGGTCAATCCGTCTTTTGCAATACATGATAAACTTCGCACCCCTTTCTGTATATGCCCATGTTCTCATTTACTAAACATTTGCTGTCGTATTTTGCGCCACAAATACACATTTATTTACATACTCGTACACTCGTCGTGTGCAATTAACAGAGGGGTGGGTGTGTTCCCTTTATAGGTAAGTAGTAAGCCTAAATACAAAATGATCTTTAAGTTAGTAGCGGAACAACGACGAAAGCATTTGCTACTGTTTTGTGTAATCGCGTGACTTACAAAGTGAAATGGAATATTTGAGAGCAGAATGTGCTGCGCGGACAGCAGGACCGGCAAACACCTTAATGACTTTGCTGTTACAAACTTTGATAACAAAATTTTGTGGACTAAGTGATCACGATCGTTGGCCTGAAGATTATGGTGCAAGGATTGAAAGCGACGGTGAGTTGATGCGATTGATGTCCGATAGTAAACAATACATTTAGTGTATAAGACGTTATCAGTTGAGAAGCCCATTGAAATGTACGAAAAAAGGGTTCTACGGAAGCTTTATGAACCTGTGAGTGATACAAATGTCAACCATAGAAAATAATTCAATGAACGCGCTAAATCACGTTGTGCGAATAGATGAAAACATTCTTGTTGTTGTATTGACAGCAAAAACACTCAATGAAGGATTGGGGGATTAGTTCTCATGGGTATGATTCAAAATAAGTTTGGTGCTAACAGTGCCACCAAGCGTGAAGGACAGGCAGATATTATAGCCGTGACGAAAGCAGCAGAGATTCATACTTAAGCTGCAGTCACGTCAATATATACACTGACACTCAGGCGACGATCAAGGCAAGTATTTTATCAAGAAGTGTCCTGGAATACAAACAAGCTTTGGAGAGATTTGGCTCATGCGGGCCATGCACTGGGTTCCCGGTTATAAGGAGATAGAAGGTAACGAAAGACTGGTAAGTTGGCAAAGGAGGCTGCAACAATCGATGCACTTACGGTAGACGTTCCAATCTGTTTGGGAGAGATCAAAAGGAGGCAGGAGCTACACACGATTTATCAAGCAGGAAAGGCGTGAGCAGAAGTGCGATGCTGCAAACTTTGTAATATCATGTGCAAGTCTTTCAACGTAGTACTCACAAAGTTGATCATATCTCTAAACAGAAAAAGATGAATTTAAGTCGATAGGCATGCGAACTGGGCATTACCTTCTGGCGTTACGTGCTTATAAGTTAGGCTTCGCCAGATGTGGGATGTGCGAGCTGCAGGAAGAGACTGTTGATTACATTCTATGTTCGTGTTCTTCGCTCGCGAAGTGAATTTAAGCTGGATCAGCAACTAAGCTAGGTATTAGCAAACTTTCAGTATTAGCGAAGAGGACGGAGTTATCCTATAACAGAAGTCCTGATGCCTAATTGGGTTTTTTTTTGTTCCTCAAACAAATTCTGGTAACACTATGAACACTTTCATTCTATGTGAGGTCTTTATTGACCGGCCAGTTCTAACTAACCTAAATTGGATTAACAACACAGTGTGTTACCGTCTGTGTCTCTAGTGGGAGTAGTACGTTACTAGCCCATTGTGTTTTTGGGTATTGCTACCGCAGAATCGATATTTTGCTGGATTTGATTCTTGGTAGTTCCGAAGCTTAGATTGGACTTTCTTTCATAAAAGGGTATCAGGTAACACATTTTAATTGAGTTCCTAATCAACCAGCCTCAGCATCTATAAATTCCTGTTTAAAAAATTACATAAATTGTTTACATACGAGACAATTTGCAGTAAATATCAATAAGGTAAGGCGAGGCTAGTTTTATATATTCACATACATAATTACTTATGCTAATAAGTTTTATTTATATTTGAGTATTGTTTGTTTTTACATTTAGAATTTACGATGCTACTACCTAGAGAGAAATGTTCGCAATTAAATTGTTTCCATATTAGGGAGCACCAAGGGAGGCCAACACCTTCTGTCTCATTCTCGTTCCTACAGCTTCGAAAGAGGTCATTCGTTGGGATTGCCATGCATTCGTCGTTTGTTCCCATCAGACAATTTCCCTTAATTTCTCACCTAAGGAGTTACGATTGGGACGAGACGCCTCACAGATGGGTTGTAGTCCTCATATGACATTGGTTTTCATGTATACATGAGGAAGTGTTTGCAAGTGGCTTTCCTCGGTAGTTCATCAGCAAGACAGCCCCAGGTGCACCAATGTGACCCGGGACCCACACCACCATTGTCCAGAGTCCAGTTCATTTAGCGACTGTCTGCATTCTATTACAACCTTTGACGAAGAGCAGGAGTCTTGCAGAGCTTTGACCGGTGTTTGATTGTCAGAGTAAATTACAACAGTTGTGAGATTCTAAAAAGTAGACATCGGGCAGACTTCTTTATGGCTGTGAGGGTAGTATGGCCAAAACTGATGCCGCTCTAAGGCAGGAAAGCATTTATTCCTACCGCATTACAACTCGCCTGGAGCTTACCATACAGGTATATTGGGAGGAGGTCGGGTGCCGTGTCGGAGTGTTGTCGTCGGCGTAAGTGATAACTTGGCAATCGGTTGTTGCTAGCTTCAATATTAATGTGGCAGTCCTTTTAGTTAGAAGTTGCTCCTCGAACTTCAGAAGTGGCAGGTCCAACCGCCCTCATTGGTAAATACTCCTTCTATGTCCAGAAAGATGCCAGGAGTGAAGTCCTTATAGGCAATCCCCTTTTCTGTCCTAGTGGTGATAGCGTGGAGTGCTGTGTCTACGGATTTGCCTTTTCAGTACGCGCGTTGAGAATTGGGATGTTTTTTTATGTGCAGCCTCTCTAGGGTTTTTATTGAGAAAGTATGTGAGGCTTATCGTCCTCAAATCATTAGTCTTTGTGTGTGCAGCCCGTCCTCCTTTGGGATCATATTTGCCTATGTAACCTTATTTGGAATATTAAAGAGCCTTGTTAGGCATTATAGATTGCAGAGATCGTCGGGCATAGAACTCCTTTTGCCACATTTAGTTCTACAGGAAATATACAATCGGATCCAGGAAATTTTAAGAGGTCGAAGGATATGATGGCCCATTCAACTTTGTGCGGGCTGATTAAATGCCCAATGGAGGTAGTAAGCCGGAATGTGCAAGCAAGAATGTGCGAAATAGCAAGCCGGAATGTGCAGCCAAGAAAGTGGGTGTCCATTAAAACCTTCAACATTTAGCCGCTGGATGACGTCCATCCACCATTCGGTTTGTCTATGTAACTCGGTGCAGATGTGTTTTTGATGTAAGAAACGAACGAAAATGCTAGAGAGTAAGATTGCCAGACGAAATCGTAATTCTTTAGTCCGATATCTCAGATAGACTTTTAAGTAATTGTTCACCTAAGTTTGGTAATTGTGCCCTACCTTGATGGCGATGCCCCTGATAAGTGGTTTACAATAGTTATTGTTAAAATCATGACCCCTGTACCCCTACCGAAATTTGTCTACCTCGTCTTGCATTGTCATCGCATGCTGATGTATGTTCTATGTTTCAAGACGAAATTTACCCAAAAATGTTGGGGATGGAGAATATGGGAAAAGGAAACGGGGTTAAGTGGAAAAATAGGAAGACGTGCAGGAGAGGAAAATCCGGCCTAATGACCTCACTCAGGCTAGTTAAGACAATGACTGGGTTTTTTTAAAGGTGGACTGAGACTTCTAGTGGACAGAACATAGCTTCCCGACTACTGTGCATTAAAAATTAATCTCGCCATTCAATAAAAATTAATAATATATAACTAATAACAAATATTTATTATATTTTACGCAGGTCCTGAAAGCTATGATTTCATAATTGTGGGCTCAGGTTCCGCAGGTTCGGTGGTTGCGGGTAGACTCAGTGAAAACCCGGATTGGAAGGTGATTTTGCTCGAAGCGGGTGGTGATCCTCCAATTGAAACCGCGGTAAGAATATAATGAATGCATACATACTATAGTAAATTGTTTGAATGTATTTAAAGAATTTGGGATGACCGTTGGGAGGGTGTGGCTAACCGCAGTGATATTGCAATATATATGAGTGGCTAGAAAACAAAACAAAGAACTTATATCACGGCTCCTGGTCTTATAAAATGATATCGAAAAGAGTTCTGCCAACCAACATCTCATAAAAAAGACTTTCCCTTTGCTAAAATCGAAAAAATTTTTGAACAATTGGCGGCACTTGATAGCATAAGTAGAACAGCTTGCTCCAGGCAAAGCACATAGCACAGCTTCTCGGATGTAACTTTACAACTAAACTTCTAAACGAATCAACCGAGTTAATCATGGTTTAGAGATTATCGTGCAATCCTTTTCCGACCAAAGGGATTTGTAGAGTGGAGTTTTTAACCTTGAATTGCTTCGTATTTAAAACTGTCAGAACGCGGCAGAGGACCATTTTCTTTGTTTACTCTAGTCGAACAAAGCTTTAGTCCTCTTCAAGTAAATATAGAAAAGCAAATGGTTTGCTGCAGAAGCTTTTGTGGTGCGAATCGGCAAACCAAGCTTGGTTGACTAAATATTCTTAATGCTCCATTCAGGTGGGGAACTCTTCATACGCCTTTTCAGAATGGAATTTCTTACTCCACACTAGCATTCTCTAAGGATATATTAATCGCATTGACAATCATTTGCATCTAAAATGTATTTATCATCTTCACAAATTGGCATTTAGCAGCCTGGACGATTTTGGCCATTGCATATCAAACTGCACCTCCTCAGCATTATGAGGCACCTATTGGGAGCATCTAGGTAGATGGTAAATAATGGTCACCGGTGCCAAATTCAGATGTCGGTACGATTACGTTCTTGGCTGAAGTGTTTTTTATACTTTCAAATAACACGGCCCAGTCAAGCTATTGGGCTTTGATCTGCTGGACTATGCCCTTAAACACGCAAAGTGTGGACCGCTTATTATTACCTAGCCTTTGATACTGCTACAACAACAAACCGTCCTTTGAAATATGCCATTGCGCATAAGTGCATATCCATAAACTTTGAGGAGCACTTTTATGTCGAATATACCAAAGGCAGTCCCATCTTCTTTCAGGAAAGTCCATCATTTCGAATCATACGTTGGGACAAATATGCTCAGAGACTTAAAGGGCGCGATTTTCTCCTCATCTACAAAAAACTTTACTACTTCATACCCAATTTAGTTGAGAGTAGTACTTATTGGAATGACGGACGACCCCAATGTAAGTTTAAGGAGACATCCACATCGATGGCATAACGCTTTCGACTGCCAGATACCCAACAATTTTGGGCGTGATGATAAAAAGTGACATAAACATGCAGCTGAAATTGCATCTTAGGTAGAGTGCCGCCACAAAGTTTGAAGGTCTATCGCTGGCAGCCTCTGGGTCAAAAACAAAGAAATGTTGCTAGCTACTTATAAAGCAGTTAGCCAGCGGATCTTGTGCATGCGCCTCCTGTATGGTCGTCGAGTTTCACAGAAACAAACCGCAGGCCTGTCCGCCTGACCGCGCTCAGAACTACCACGAAATGTCATAAAGTAAAGGAAGGAAAAATGTGAAATAGATTTTGTTAAATTACCAGAAACATTATCCGGGCCCGCCTCCTAGAATAAAGGGGAAATTTGAGAACAGATCACCAGAATTCTGCTGTTTGAAATTGTTTTCGATACTAACGCTGGCTCCCAAATATGCGGTCTTCAGCGGCCTGGAATTTATGCCTACAGTGAAGTGGTTTAAGCAATTGATTAGAAACTTAAGGATTAAATCTCGCGTTTGGAATGTTTTTCCCAGCATCAAGGATCACCTTGATTGATCCTCATTGCGAATGGCTTGGTATTACTCCACGTCATTTGGCTTAGCCACATAAGATTCGCAGAGAAATTAAATTCAAAGATAGAAGCACTTTTCGAACTGGCAAGGTCAGCTTGTAAATCTACAAACAGATGGGGTTCGTCGATTCTCCTAGCATAAGTATTCTTGACGATTTGGCTTTGGTATGGATTGTACAGAGTGCTCTTTAACTCTAAGTTGGGAGGCATGCGCTCGTCAGATCATTGTTTACGTAAGAGTTGATGCATGCTTTCCTAGCTTCCGAAAAGTGACTTCACTTACCACCGCGATCGAATTTGATACCTCTAAGAAAAACGAACGTCATATCAGCTTTATTTTTGGGAGTTATCACTTCATGATATCAAAATATTCCGTTCACTGCCTTGAGAATAAACAATTATTTCTCTTCTCTTATCAAACATGTTTCAAGTTTGTAGGTTGGCATATGACAACACAGTTCACCAACTGGGATTGGCAGTATTATGCAGAACCGAACGGCAAATCGTGCATGGCGATGGAGGACGGCAAATGTCATTGGCCTCGGGGTAAAATGCTTGGCGGCACTAATAATATGAATGCCATGATCTATGCACGTGGTACACGTTTCGATTTCGATGACTGGCGCAATCGAGGAAATCCTACTTGGGGTTACGACGATGTATTGCAATATTTCCGCAAAGTAGAAGACCTGCGCTCCACAAGCGAAGATTTCCAGGCCGGTGATTTTGGTAAAGGTGGTCCGATGGGTTTAAATCGTTACGTGTCGGATAATGAGTTTCGAACGACAATACGGGAAGGCATGGCTGAAATGGGTTATGGTAGTTCACCAGCTTTTACAGAAGGTTCATGGATTGGGCAAATTGATATATTGGGTACGCAGGACGGTGGACGTCGTATTACAACGGCGCACTCGCATTTGCCAAAAGATCGTCAAAATCTGCATGTCGTACGTCATGCACACGTCAAACGGGTGAATTTCGATGGGCAAAAACGTGCAACGGGTGTTACTTTTGTGCTGAACGGTAAAAGGGAGTATGAAGTTAGAGCAACAAAAGAAGTTGTGTTATCGGGTGGCGCTATTGGTACACCACAAATTCTAATGCTTTCGGGTAAGTGTGAGCCGGATTATACTTAGCTGTAGAATTGGTAATAAGAATAAGTTTTTATATTTTTCAGGCGTCGGCCCCAAGGATCATTTGAAACAATTGGGCATTCCGCTAGTTTTAGACTTGCCAGTCGGTCAAAATCTTAAGGATCATGCTAGCCTACCAGTTATTTTCGAAATTGATAAATCTACCGCACGCAAGCCTACCGATGAAGAGCTAGTCGATGCTATGTATAATTTGGTTATGGGTCGTTATAGCAAACTTCTGCATCATGAGGCCACAGCACTTACTGGATTTATTAACACAACCTCACTGAATGGCCCATATCCTGATATTCAAACTACAAACTTCTTCAGTTTAATGCAAAGTCCTGAACTCGAGGGTTATGTGGCAGCTACATGTTTTATTGATCGTGTTGCCAAATCTATACTCTCGGCGAACGAGCACACCAACACCTATATCACATATTTATTGCACTTGAAACCCTTTTCAGTTGGTCACGTGGAACTGAGAAGCTCCAACTACTTGGATAAACCAGAAATCTATCCTAATTATATGTCCGATGAGCGCGATGTCGATACATATATACGCGCTTTGAACATATACACGAAGTTGCCTGAAACGGAAGCTTTCAAGAGGCGTGAAGCAGAATTGCATAAAGTAGACCTAGAGGCTTGTAATGACTTAACCTATAAATCGAATGAGTACTGGAAGTGTTATATAAATCATATGACTACAACAGTTTACCATCCGGTGGGTACTGCAAAAATGGGTCCCGAAGACGATGTCACAGCTGTGGTAGACTGGCGTCTCCGTGTACATGGCGCAAAAGGTTTGCGTGTAATTGATGGTAGTATTATGCCCGACATTGTGGGTGCAAATACGAATGCGGCGATAATTATGATTGGCGAAAAGGGTGCTGATATGATCAAGGAGGACTGGGCTGCAAAACACACGGAGCTTTAAAGCCTGGTTTAAGTGATTGAAGCGAATGCATTGATATTCTTGTTTGTGATTTTGTAAACATTTTTTTTTAATCAATTTGTCTTTTATAATAAAAGAAGTAGGCATTATGTCACCAATTTGATGTGAAAACTGTTTAAGAAGGATGAGACAATGAGCAGAAGCTTATGAAATAAAGGGAAATCCGAAGAACCGAGCAGTGGGAGCACAACTTGTGCCTACTGCAGCTGCGAACACCATAGGTTTCCCATGAGCACGTAAAAACCACTGGTGCGATGACTAATGTCACGATTCTCTGGAAAAAAAGAAAGCTGCCTATAGGTGACGCTGCGTACGTTCACAGCAACGCGCTATGTATTGGAGGTATATCGTCAGCCAAAGGATGAGAGACGCCTACTTAGAAGTAAAACACGCAAGGCAGAACGGTGTTAGTGCGAGAAGCTTCAGATGTTGGCTAATATGAAGGGTCCGAAAATATTACTAAAAAATCCGGCAAATGACAGAAGGTTTCAAGCGGGTCGGCTTCATTCACGAACGATAATGGCTACCTGACAACTGAGGTACAGAATGTGCTTAAGTTGTGGAGGGAGCATTACTCCCCATTGCTAAATAGCGAGGAGATAACGAAAGCGATACCCTAATCGCTGATGACGCTGCCGAGTTGTTCAAGCACTGAGGCGAAGAGTTGGTAGAGAGCATACAATCTCTCTAGCGTATTGTGCGAAAGACTCAAGCCTAATGTCAACGAGTTGATTTGGTATTTTTAGTCCAGCTTCAGATCTTATTTATATGTTATCGGCCAGATCTTCACTATGTCAAAAATCCTGAAGATGACTCAAAATAAGAGAATTGATACGCACCCTCTTTTTCTCATTATGTAGCAGTTCTTTGTTCCATCCAGTTGAATGCCATATCCTCTAACGAGAGTCCAAAGAAACTTGCAATTTCAATAGGGTTGCACCAAATAGGGTTGCACCAGGTTGGATATTCGGAAATATGCTATATTGCAAACTTTACAAGCATTTTACAAAGTTAAAAATAATTTAATTAAACATAATTTATCTGTTCCCGAGGAACCAAATCTCGAATACGCGCTACGAACTAGGTCGAACATCAGACCGCGATTCTTTCGAACGGAGAGAAGTGCGAAATCCTTAAGACACTATGGTGTAAAATTATTTAATAAGCTTCCGGACGAAATAAAAAATGCTAGAAATCTCCAATTCTTTAAAACGAAAGTCAAACAGCTACTTCTTAATAATTTTAATTTTAATATATAATTTTAATATGGCAACTTCTTTGTTATGAGTATCACCGAAATCTGGATTGGAGCGCTGGGCGCTGGGCGCTTTTTTTTGATCGCGCCGTCTCCTTTTGACATATACGATTTTGTTAAGTTGAGGGATTCAATGCCAAACGCTCCTGTTTCTAGGCTCGGATGAATTTAAAACATTTTTTTTTTTTTTGCTTTTTACTTTGGGTTGTTGTTGTTTGTGTTGTAGCAATGCTCGCCCCACCTAATAGCCGCGACCGATCACAAATTGTCATCAATATCCTCTAACGGGAGTCCAAGGAAACTTGCCGTTTCAACAGGGGTGGACCATAAGGAAAGGGGTGTTAGAGGCGTTGGTTCCACATTACAATTGAAGAGATGGTTGGTGTCATGTGGGGACACATTGCAAGCGGGGCATACATTTTGTATGTCGGGGTTGATTCTGGATAGGTAAGAGTTTAACCTGTTACAGTATCCAGAACGAAGTTGAGCAAGAGTGACACGCGTTTCCCTGCGGAGTATGCGTTCCTCTTCCGCAAGTTTTGGATACTTTTCGTTAAGTACTGGATTCACCTGGCAATTCCCGGCATAAAGTTCCGACGGCTGTTTATGGAGTTCACCAAGGACCTGCTTGTGTTTTTTCACTTCATACGGCTGGGTTCTCAGGTGCCGTATTTCCTCAAAATGCTTAAGGAGATGACTCCTTAAGCCCCTAGGCGGTGCTGGTTCATTAATCAGATGTCTGTTGGGATGCCCAGGTGTCTGCGTATTCAACAGGAACTGTTTGGTCAGCATCTCATTTCTCTCCCTGATGGCGAGTATTCTCGCCTCATTATGCAGATGGTGTTCTGGGGACAAAAGAAGACAGCCCGTGGCGATTCTGAGAGCAGTATTTTGGCAGGCCTGTAGTTTCTTCCAGTGGGTGATTTTTAGGCTTGGCGACCATATGGGTGACGCGTAGCACGTAATCGGCTGGCTAATTGCTTTGTATGTAGTCATGAGCGTTTCTTTATCTTTTCCCCAAGTACTGCCAGCGAGGGATTTGAGGATTTTGTTACGGCTCTGAATTCTCGGAACAATTGCGGCTGCGTGCTCACCAAAATGTAGATCCTAATCAAACGTCACACCCAAGATTTTGGGGTGTAGGACAGTCGGTAGCGTAGTGCCATCGACGTGGATGTTCAAAATGGTCGACATTTGGGGCGTCCATGTTGTAAATAAGGTCGCGGAAGATTTAGTCGGTGATAATGCCAGGTTTCGCGAGGAGAAAAAGCTGGAGAGATCAGGGAGGTAGTCGTTTATTCTGTTGCAAAGCTCATCGATCTGTGGGGCCGGGCCTGTGGCCATTATTGTGCAGTCATCGGCGTAGGAAACGATTGTGACTCCTTCCGGTGGTGAAGGTAGCTTAGATATGTAGAAATTAAACAAAAGTGGGGATAGGACACCACCCTGTGACACCCCTTGTTTAATTCTCCTTGGTTTTGATGTTTCGTTTCTAAATTGCACCGATGCCTGCCGACCACCCAGATAATTTGCGGTCCACCTTTTAAGACATGGGGGAAGGGTAGACCCTTCCAGGTCCTGCAGTAACGAGCCATGGTTGACCGTATCAAAAGCTTTTGATAGGTCTAGCGCTACGAGTACTGTTCTATGGTAGGGGTATTGATTTAAAACGCAATTTATCTGGGTGCTAATGTCATTTAGCGCGGTGGTAGTGCTATGGAGTTTTCTGAAGCCATGCTGATGAGGGGCTAGCTGCAAATTTGCTTGGAAATAAGGGAGCACAATGGCTTCAAGCGTCTTTGCCACTGGCGATAGGAGAGATATCGGACGATACGACTCTCCTATGTTAGCTGGTTTCCCAGGCTTTAGTAGCCGGACCACCTTGGCCATTTTCCATTTCTCAGGTATGACAAAGGTGGAAAGAGACAGATTGAAGACATGCGCTAAATATTTGAAACCCTCTTTCCCTAGGCTTTTAAGCATCGGCATGGCTATGCCGTCTGGGCCCACTGCTTTGGATGGTTTAGCACGACCAATGGCGTCCTCAACCTCTTTTGCGGTGATGGTGATTGGTGACGCGCAGAACTTGTGTTTATGTGCGTGTCTATTGGCTCTCCGTCTATCTTTGTCGACCGTAGGATGCATTATATATTGTCGGCAGAAAGCGCTCGCGCATTTTTTCGCGTCCGACAGCACTTTGTCGCCAAAGGCGATGGAAACTTTGTCTTTGTGCTTAGACGGATTCGATAGGGACTTTACGGTGGACCAAAGTTTACCCACACCGGTAGAGAGGTTACAACCTCTTAGGTGCTCCTCCCATTTCGCCCGCTTGTGTTCATCCACAAGCAATCTGATGCGTTGGTTTATATCCCTTATTTGGGGGTCGCCTGGATCAAGCTGTCTTATAAGGTCACGTTCTCCCGCTAAGTTTGCGGCCTCCGCCGGGAAGTGGGGCCGGATTTCGGGAATTCTCCCGGCGGGAATGAAATGGGCCGAGGCGGATTTAATGACCTTACGGAAGGCACGCTCCCCTTGGCGGGCATCAGTCGGGATAGGGAGGACAGCAAAGCGGCTGTCTGTAAAGGATTTATATTCTTCCCACTTTCCTTTTTTGAAGTTTATGAAAGTGCGTTTTTCAGTGACGATGAAGTCGGCGGTACACTCAAGCGAAATAAATATGGGCAGGTGGTCGGATGCCAATGTTACCATCGGCTGCCAGTTGACGCAGTTTACGAGTTCTGCGCTCACGATTGAGATATCTGGCGAGCTGTGACAGCTTCCTACCATACGTGTGGGGGCGTCTCCGTTTATTGTGCAGAACGTCGTTTCTTCTATTTGATCCGCCAACATCTCACCCCTACTGTCCGCCCGCAAGTTTGAGTGCCATAGATCATGATGGGCATTGAAATCGCCTAAGATAATGTGATTGTTGCCAGTGAGTAAGGCCCTGATATTAGGGCGGTATCCACTGGGGCAACAGGTGGCAGGAGGGATGTAGATGTTAATGATTTCTAGGTTTGCATCGCCTGACCGGACAGATAGGCCTTGACGTTCTAAGACATTGTCCCTGTGGTCGATGCCAGGATCAAATATATAATATTGCACAGAGTGGTGTATGATAAACGCGAGACCGCCTCCATTTCCGCTCTCGCGGTCTTTCCTGTGGACATTATACCCAGAGCAGGTCTGCAATGCAGATCTTGCTGTAAGTTTAGTCTCTTGAATCGCAGCAATGCGGATGTTGTGCCGCTTCATGAAATCGACTATCTCCGTAATCTTCCCAGTTAGTCCATTACAGTTTAACTGCAGAATTCTGAAGTGCATAAGGGGAGACGTCGCCACTCTGGGGGTAAGTGACGGGTGACTACGCCTGGGTTGTGGAAGGCCAGGACGCAATTGCTGTTGTGGCCCTGGGACTGGGCGTCCTTGGGCAAGCATTGGGGTACCCGGATGATTTGGGTTTGCGACCTGACAACATGGCGCGATGAAACCCGTCGGGGGTTGCCGTCGCGGAGACCAGAACATCTAGGAAAGTGGCACCACCCAAGGCAGGAGCTGCATTGGGCGGATGTCGCAAACCTATATATTCTGTGCTGGCAGACGGTGCAAACGGAGGTAGGGACTAAGAGCCTGTTTCCCTGACCTGCACGATTGCTGCCGGAAAAGAGGGGGGGGGGGGGAGAAGACGGGGGCAGGGGCTGATGCTCAGCATTGCTACCAACTCTACTACGAAGGTAGTAGTTATGAGTGGTATCAGCTGTTTGAGTTGTTGGCGCCGTGGGGCGCGAGCAGCAGCGGGTACTTGTTGTGGCTTGCTGAGCAGCGGGGCTGCAGGAAGGTAGGGGGGGGGGGGGGGGGGCGCTTAGGCGTAGACTACGGGACGCCCTTGGGCGTGAACAGCAAGGAGCCACAAAATATTTATAAAAGTTACGTGGACGTCGGGTTTTGGGATCAAGCCCAGAACAACCTGTCGGATGCAACCATCCCTTGCACGAGACACACTGAACAGAGTATGACCGTCCTAAAAAGATTCTTTTCCGGCAGATGCAACAAAACCATTTCTCAGGACCGGGGTCAGGAGACGGACCCGGATTGGATTCGATGCCTTCCCGGAGTAAGATTATATGGAGCAGTCCTGCTGCAAGGAGCTGCTGGGAGGATGACAATTTGTGGGAGGGACGAAACAAATTAGATGGGGTCACACTGAAATGACAGTCCTTGGTCGGGGAAAAATCCCGAGTCGCTCCGGTACATAGAACCGACTTACTTTGGGTAATTATAATTAGTATTACGTTATAATGTATAACTTATGCCTTTTAATTTTTAATTCTTTTTTATTATTGTTCCATTTTATTCATCTATTTCCTTTGTTATTCGTTTTTTTTTTTTTTTTTTGCTCATGTTGTTGTAGTAATTTACTCTCACAAAAATTGATGGCAAAATTTATTAAAAAGAATTAAGCTATCTTCTCGTACAAAAACAAGCTTTTTTTTGAGAAAATCTGTATTAATCTGAATGCTGTTATCAATAAAGAAAAAAAAAATGCCAAATGATCATGGGTGTTAGATGCGTTGGTTTCATATAACAGGTGTAAAGAAGGACATATATTGCGTATGTTGGGGTTTTACAATTGACAGTATTCCGGCCGAAATTGTACCGCAGCGAGTTTCGGGTATTGAACTTTTAGGAAGGGGTTCGCCATGCATTTATCGGCATAGGACTTTGCTGACTCTTTTGCATGCGGCTGAGGGCCTTTCATGCTTCATTGGCTCAAACGACTGAATTCTTGTGTTCGGGATCTTTTAGTGGTACTTTCGCAGAAACCCCTTACATCTCTGGGCGGCGGGACTTTAATCAATTGTATTTTAGGATGTTTCTGAGAACTAAACGGACGCGGTTAAACATTTCGTTTCATTCCTTTATGGGGAGTATTTCCGCATCAATAAGTAGATGATGTTCTGGCGTTATAAGAAGACATTCCGTGACAATTGTGTTATAAGTATCTATGAGCATTCCTTTGTCTTTGTCCCAAGTGCTGACAGCGAGGGACTTGGGATCTTAATATGGCTCTGAACGTTATATACAGTTGCGGCTCCATGCTCACCGAAATGTAGGTCATTATCGAACATCACTCACAGTATTTTTTGATGTCCTACAGTGGGTAGTATAATACCATTCGCCTGGATGTCCAACATTGCAGACTTTTTTATTGCTTAATGCCTGCAAACAATTTTTAGTTTACTGAATATTTCGATAAAAACTGATACAACGCGACATCAAAATAGGAAAGGCGACTGCGGTTTCGATTATACCTCGTAAACCTCTTCAAAGCCTTTTTTCTGGGAGTAAAACGTGTCAAATACGTTGAAGTCGTAAATACGGTCGCAAAAGACTTAGTCGTGATAGTGCCATGTTACGCGAGGCGAAAAAACTGGAAAGACTAGAGAGATATCTGTCAATTTAAAGCATAGCTATCCTATTGAAGACTTCTTGGCATTAGCGTGCAGCCATAGGGCGTGGGAAAAAAGGGTTATACCTTCTGGTGAGGATGTACAAATTCAACAAAAGTTAGAATAGGACACCACCCTGAGATAACTCTTAATTCATCTTTGTTTAAATGTTACGTTCCTGAACTAGCCTACCGCTATGAGTATTATTCTGAGGCGGGGTTCTTGGTTCAATATTATTTCAGTATTAATTTCACCATCTTTTTGTCGAATTTTAAGCATAAGAAGTTCTTTGTATGCTGCTATGTCTGAATTTGCGAAAAAAGTTGAGAGTTGGGTAGAGCCTCTCCGATTCATTCGAAATCAAACGAGGCTTCGGATAACGCAACTCCTTATCGCGCGATTCCTTTAACCTAATGCTATTATAAAAACGTATAATTGCTGACGTATGCTGATGATATTGATGATTAAGATATGTGACCCGGTATATGAAAAGGTGGCTTATAACTAAAAAAAAACAGCTGTTTCTCGCAATTTCTTTTTTGAACCATAAGCCACCTTTTCATAGACCGGGTCACATATAGTGTTTGCTGTCATCAGAAAAAGGATCGCCACAAACAAAACCGCGATGGCGACGGCTGGTATCGAATAAGATAATAATGCTACTACCTCATATATCTACTACTTATCAAAGCTACCGGCCTGATGTGCGTAGGTTAGTGTGATGATGTCCTACAGATGGCGCGATGGCCGCTTCTATGGCAGACATCTATTTTAACTCTTTGAGGTGCACTGTAGTTATATTTAAATATAGCATAGTAGTTAGTGCCGACATGAACCCATCACAGTGTCTCTCAAATAAAACGTACGATTGCTTTTCAATTTATGGAAAGCAAAGGGGATAACAAAAATAGGAGTGGTGTGTATCTGTATGTGTGGATGGGCTGCGAGAAGAATTTGCATACGATTTGCCTCCTATTTCGTTTTCAGCGTAGCGCCAGCGCCAAGGCCGGTGCCAACAAAGATTTTTGAAGAATAAAGATGTTGCATGAACGAAAAATAATGTGTAGCAAGCTGAACAAAACTCTCGTAGGTCACATTCAGCACTTACCACAGCAGAATTTGTTAAACTACCACTGTCTGTATTTATTATTTAACAATTATTTGTACATTTTTTATTCAGCTAATCTGTTCAGAATTTTAATTTTTACTCTCTAAAACTCCAATCAGTGTATTTTGTGTGCTTAAATTATATTAAAACTTGTGTTAAAGTTTGTGGTGTGGTGGAAGTGACCTACTAGAATTTTGTGAAGCTCCGCTTCTTTCCACCGAAGTTCGCGCATGCAACATCTTAGTGTTTCAAAAATCTGTGGTGCCAACTAAATGATAGCTCATTGACGCAATGACTCGAAGTTTTTACGCTGCGCAGTAGCAAAGTTGATCGAAGAGTAAAGACAAAGATTATCGAAAATATATTTCGATAATCTTTGGTAAAGATGTTGCAGGCGCAAACTTCGGTGGAAAGCAGCGGATTGTAACAAAATTCTAGTAGGTCACTTCCACCACACCAAAAACTTTAACACAATTTTTAACATAATTTAAGCACAGAAATACTCTGATTGGAGTTTTGGAGTGTAAAAATTTGAATTCTGAACACATTAGCTGAATAAAAAGTGTACAAATATTTATTAAATAACAAATACAGACAGTGGTAGTTTAACAAATTCTGCTGTGGTAAGTGGTGAATGTGACCTACTGGAATTTTGTGAAGCTCGCTTCACACGATTTTTCGTCCCTGCAACATCTTTACTCTTCGATTAGCCTTTGTTGCTGGTATATTACTTGCGCTACTGAGCGAAACGATTTTTGTGTGACTGTTGATGGAGTTGATGACGGTAGTTCAACTTTTAAACCAGAGAAAGCAATGATGGTCTAAGTTGTATGTAATATAATATGGCTTATGCTATTATTGGTTGTGACTTTGAATATTATCGAGTATTTAGTCCCTGCTTACATAGCTGGATGCCAATAAGAATACTTTCGGGAAGGAGCATTTTAATTAAATAGCATAACATTACATAGGCAGGGTTTTAAATTGCTGAACTATGTCGGTCCTAATAAATCTTCTTCGTTACTCGCGGCGTGAAGGTATATTGATTGTGGCTAGAATTTCTGAGAGGATTGCCCAAACAAAAACGTCCGGATTCTTTGCTTCATCTTAGCAGGCACTTAGTCTTTTTATTGTTTACTACGAAATATATTATTCTCGTAAAATTTTCAATTTAAATTAAGCTTAAGAGCTTATAAGGGGATTTTAAGATCAATGTAAACGTGCATGACTCGATGAAGTGCACACTTAAGAGGTGAGGTTAGGCTGAATTGGCCGGTCCGTAAGAGCTTCACGTAGACTAAATAAGTCCAAAGAAGTTTGTTCGATCCAACTAAAATACCCTATCAAGAAGCAGGACATATGTATGTCATAAAAAACACTGTGCTCTTCTCAACTTCTATACGTTTTTTAAGCGCCAACCATCAATATATTATTTCTAATTGCTGTTTTATGTACGGGTGGTCCCTTTTTCGCTCGTATTTGGAATCCAAATCTATAAATAAAGTTCTGGTTGTAAAGATGGAGATTCAGGCTATTAGCCAGCTTTGGGAAATTTCGGTCGTAGTGCTTTTGTTTAGCTATATTATATTAAATTAATTTGTTAAAAATAAACGATTGTGAGCACACAAAGAAATCTATTTGTACTATGCCACTATTGTGAATATTTGCACTGTATTACCGACAGTTGCTACCATACGGCCGATGGCAGCGCAAGCTGTAAGTTTTAATTCATTGATAGAACAGCTGATTTCTGTTGATATTTGATAAGAGACTTTTATATTGGTTGCGCAAGATGTGCACGGGTCCGGTTCGTACTTGCTTATTCCTTAATTTTTATTTGTTTAAAATAATGTTTCCTC
Organism: Eurosta solidaginis; assembly: GCF_040869045.1. Classification (NCBI taxonomy): domain Eukaryota; kingdom Metazoa; phylum Arthropoda; class Insecta; order Diptera; family Tephritidae; genus Eurosta; species Eurosta solidaginis. The sequence goes on along the minus strand of NC_090322.1, from coordinate 58,008,120 downwards.
GATAGTATAATGATTAGTATTCGCCAATTTTATCAAATTAATTTTTCAATCTTGAAACTGCTAGCAGCGTCCACGTCTCGATCACTCTCATGATCTATTAAACCGTATTGCCCGTTTTAGGTCAAAATGCTCACCTGAAATGAAAAAATAAAGGGTAATTGTTCGTTTTAAAAGCATAAACATTTTTATACCCAGCTGTACTTGTACACAGGGTATTATAATTTTGATTGGATAACGGTTGGTTGTACAGGTATAAAGGAATCGTGATATATATAGACTTCCATATATCAAAATCTTCAGTATCGAAAAAAAATTTGATTGCGCCATGTACGTCCGTCTGTCCATTAACACGATAAGTTGAGTAAATATTGATAATAATATTGATTGGTACACGAGCTTATACCCAGAATATATTGGTATTGAAAATGAGCGAAATCGGATGGTAACCATGCCCACTTTTTATATATATAACGTTTTGGAAAACACAAAAAACCTGATTATTTAGTAAATAATACACCTAGAATGTTGAAATTTGACATGTGGACTGAGATTGAGACTCTTGATAAAAATTTTAGAATTTTTTTTAAATGGGCGTGGCCCACTTGTGATAAAATCAATTTTACAAATATTACTAATCATAAATCAAAAACCGTTAAACCTATCGTAACAAAATTCGGCAGAGAGGTTGCCTTTATGCTTCGAAGAAAAATTAACGAAATCGGTGAAGTACCACGCCCACTTTTATAAAAAAAGATTTTTAAAACGGCCGTGGACGAATAAAATAAGCTATATCTTTGCAAAAAAGAACTTTATATCAATGGTATTTCATTTCGCAAGTGGATTTATAACAATAAATAGGAAAAACTTCAAATTAAAAAAAAATGGCGTGACACCACCCCTTTTATGACACTAAGCAACTTTCTATGTTTCGGGAGCCATAACTCGAAGAAAAATTAATGTATCGTAATAAAATTGGGTACAAAAATTTTCCCTATAGCAGGAAATATTTCTAGAAAAAATGGACGAGATCGGTTAAAGACCACGCACACTTTTATATAAAAGATTTTTAAAAGGGTCGTAGGCCTGTACCAATCGTATTTTGTGCCATTATGACAATAAAGGGGAAAAATTCAAATATTGAAAAATAGGCGTGGCACTGCCCCTTTCTTCCAACGCATTTCCCAACGTTTCTGGAGCCATAACTCGACGAAAAATTTTTAACAGGAAATATTTTCAGTAAAAACGGACTAAATTGGTTAAATCGCCTTCTTTTATATAAAGGATTTTGTAAAAGTGTGTAAATGCAGGTAATAAGCTATTTCTAGTAAAAGTTGGAAAATTTAATAACGCTTTTTAGTACAATGGCACTTGAGTGTATATGTTTATTGTTCTGTTATATCTTTATTTCAAAATAAACAGTAGGGAAATCCTCATATCTGAAAGAAAACTGCATTATTACCCTCTCGAGGTCATTGGTGTTAGCCTCTGTACCCTTTTTGCTTCTTTTAAACAAAAATTAGTTCACAATAAAACCATATGTATATGTATTATTGCGTAGCCTTGTAACAATATTAAGAACAAAACAAACAACAGCATTTCAAATGCACAGCTGGGTATGTAATGTTCGGTTTCACACGAACTTAGACTTCCTTACTTGTTTAATTTAATAAAACTTGTCATTATAAATACACCATACGAGCAAAGATGAAATCAAACATTACGAGAATCCAAAGAGTAATGTGGCGAATATTCAGTTCGATACGTCACTATGCTGCTAGTAAATAAATGCACAACAACAGCAAAGCCATCAGCCATATATACATGTAAACAGGAAAGCTAAGAGAGAAAAGAATATTTCACAAAGAGCGAAAAGAAAGAGATATAGTCACATATGCATGTAATCAGCTAAGAGCGAAGATAACATTACTCACACTTATATACATATACACACGTACAGTTAAATAACCGACGATGTGATACAGAAGCGAGAAATAAACAAGCAAGAGTTCGAAACGGCTGTTCGCGAAAGGTCTGGAAAATCCGTTTGATTTTAACAAGTTATAAGTTAAGTGCGTGAGTAACCATTGTGAACCACTATTACAGTAGAGTTGTAAATAACGAACATTTAGGAATACTGAATATTTTAGTTATTTATTCGACAATTCAACGATTCGAACGATAACAGAAGTTACAAAATAGTTAAAAATTCTTAAAACTCGCTACAGTATAAAGAAGACTGACCAAAATATTAAGAAGCATTGACTTTACTATATTCCCAAGAGTTACAAAGACCTATTACCCTACGCATTTCGCATATGCAGTCTATCTTTTGACGACAACAGTTTTTACCTCATATTCAACCCAGTGGATTTAGAGGCTTAGGATATTGCAGCGGTAATGTATGAGTGTTGTAAGAGTATATTTAAATACACAGACACAAGGGTTTTCGAAAAAGGACTGACAATATCCGTAACACTCCCCTTAACCATCATAGAGTGGGGGGCCTCTTTTCCTGCACTTGGTCCTTTATCGGGTTGGCGCGATCGTTCCGGGTTGGCGCTTGTTTTTTATCGGCCGATTAAGTACTTTAACTGATTTCTGATCAAACTCACGGTGGCCTGCAGCTGCTTGAGGTGTCTTTGCCACAACGATTTTATTGCGCGTTTTCACCCGATTATTACCGCTCGGGCGCCAGTTAGGATTTTACTACATTAAATCCTTAAAAAATATATTTTTTGTGGACACGAAGTCCGACTTTATTTGTTCACTTTCAAATTAGAACTAACTTTTCAATTATTCTTAATTCTACTTTACGGCTAATTCCTTATTTGTATGTTTGTCAGGTCACGTTGCACTTGCATGTGCTGGGAATATTTGCCGGGTTTGTTGTAGCAGCGTCATCATATTTTGGTAGCGCGTGTGGTGTCGTTTGCCCATGGGAAACAATCAGGTTAAATGTTCGCATTGTCACTTGATATTGCTGTGCTGCAATAATTTTGTTATTGCAACGTTTGTTGTGTTAACTCATATATTGGTCCTGGCATTTGATGGAATTTTTCAGTTAGGTAATCGAGTAAACTGCTGGTATCACTAAGGACAGATTCAGTCCTTAATGACTGGCCAGTTCAACCAAACTTAACCCACATTTTTTGTTAGTGTTAGAAATACCATCGCCGTGTGTTAATTGTGAGGACAGCGTAAGTGATATTGGAAAATCCAGCGGACAAAAGGAGTTTCAACTATTAAAAGTGAAACAGTAAATAGAATGGATATGACACAGCTCAGAGAATGCTCGTGGTATCCCTTCTGGTGAATGATATTCCTTCCTATATTTAACAAATGTTTAGTCTCGAGAAAAGTTCAGATCCTCCAAGGTTTTGACGAAGGATGGCATGAAGATATCGATTTTGTCTTAAGTCTTAGCTTATATCATGTTTTACCAGCAGAATTTAAATGACGCTTGGATCTACATATTTGGGGGTTTTCGACATTTGTAAAAGCAAAGTATGCGTTATTATATCTTGCATTTTCCCAGCTCAAAAGGCTAGATATGCTGTGCGCTTTAAGACAGTTGACGTCAGATCAGCATTCTGAGGTCATAACGTAGGATCGCCGCACTATTGAAGCCAGAAGGCAAGAGGATTTGATGTATTAGTTAGCAACTGTTATCAGTCTACCTAGTTCATAATTTGCGCTAATCATTGACACAGGTGTTGCAGTTTCACACCAAAATGAAAAAGATGGTATATAGAAATACATCTATAGTGTTTGAGAATTACTTATACACATGTTTGAATTAACTTACTTCCCCATTTTCCCACAATAAATACTTAAAAATTATTTTCTAAATAGTATAGTAATTGCAACTCCACTTATTTTTCTTATTATATATGTTAAAACTTATAGAATCTATATTTAATAAATATAATACTTGTGCGGCAGTAAATTTTGAAATCTTACAATTCAAACTTTCATTGTAATAGTAGTAGTTAAGCGATATTTGCCCTATGTATAGCGATTAGTATCCGCCTCACGAGTTATAGAAAATTTGAGTACACATGCACGTCTCAGTTTTTTTACTGCATAGCCTTTTAGTTATTTTCTCGATAGTATAGTGATTAATATCTGCCAATTTTTTTGTTTTCTCTTCTCGTCGATGGTCAAATTTATTATTTTGCAGCCAAATGCTCGTATAACTCACCTAAAAGAAAAGAAGGAAGACATGTTAATATTAAACGAGTTAAAAATCTTCAATTTGGTTAAAAATGAGTGTAGCTGGGCGTGAACAGGATATGCCAATAATCTTGTGCTTTTGTCAGGGTTTGCATTTTCTACTCCAGAGTATATTAAACTTAAGCTAGCCCAACCCATATGCCCAATAAAAAACCAAAACGTATTTAATTAGAGCATATTTAATGCTAATTTAATACGGGTTAATTAAATTTATTACACTTGTTGCTTTTAAATATCGACTGTTGGGCTAGCTTAAGTTTAAGCTATATTTAAATAAAAAGACGATAGAAAAAATTTTATGGACTACCTTTATATAAATGGACCAAAAAATAGAAGGCAATTTTTCCTTTAATTCAGACATAGTCTTGTTGAATTTTGACTAAAAAACTTTAACAATAGCTCTTGTAAAAGAATTTTAGATTTTAAAACTATAAAGGTGGAGCGCAATCTTTCAATTTAAGCAAATTATGCACTTGGGATTAACTAATTGATTATTTAAAATTTAAGCACGCGCTCTACCTTTATAATTTTAAATCCCAAACTTCTTTTACAAGAGCTATTGTTAAAGCTTTTTAGTCAAAATTCAACAAGATTATGTGTGTATTAAAGGAAAAGTTGCCTTCTATTTTTTGGTCGGTAGTCCTTAAAATTTTTTTATCATCTTTTTATTTTCACTTTTTTAGTGCTGCCTTCAAAAAGGCATTTGGAATTTTGGGTTCTGACTCAAGGCCCAAGTTTCAAGACTCTAGCTCACCGGGAAGTTACTTAAAAATCGATTGCAAGATTCCCCTCGTTTTTCAAGGATTTGCAGTTATCTTGACTAGCGCGCCACCTAGCGGAAATTTGTTTTCTATAAGTTGTATTGTCTCTAGGCCTCTAACTAAGTGCCAAGTTTCAAGTCTCTAGGTATCCGGGAAGTTAGTTAAATATGGATTGAAATATTCCCAAATTAAAATTGCTTTTCTTACCATCTCGATCCGCGTGCGTCACCTAGTGAATTTTTGTTTGATCAAATGTTGCATTGTCACCGGGTTCTGACCCACGGCCCAAGTTCCAAGTCTCTAGCTCATCGGCAAGTTACTCAAAAACCCATCGCAAGATTTCCCTCGTTTTTCAGGGATTTGTAGTTATCTCAATTAGCACGCCACCTAGCGGAACTTTGTTTTCTATAAATTGTATTGTAACCAAGCCTCGAACTGTGTGCCAAGTTTCAAGTCTCTAGGTCATCGCGAAGTTAGTTAAAATGGATTGAAAGATTCCCAAATCAAAATTAATTTTCTTAATATCTAGATCCATGCGCCACTTAGCGAAACCTTTTTTGATCAAATATTGCACTGTCACCGGGTTCTGACTCACGGCCTAAGTTTCAGGTATCGAGCCCACCGGGAAGTTACCTAAAAATCGATCGCAAGATTCCCTCCGTTTTTTCAGGGATGTTCAGGGATTTTCGTTTATCTCGATTCGTCTGCCACCTGGCGGCATTTTGTTTTCCACGAATTGTAGTGCCATCGACTCGCAAACTATGTGCTAAGTTAGAAGTTTCTAGGTAGCCGGAAAGTTAGTTAAAAATGGATTGAAAGATTCCCGCGCAGGTGAGGTTTGGGTTGCGGAAGCTATGAAGCTATAAAGCTTTGTATTGCGCTTGTCAACCCCTTGAGTGCCATGTTTCGCGATAACAAACGACCCTGTTTCGCGAAAATGGCCGCGTAAAACTCATACAGCTCATCTTTATACTTCAGCATCACGGACGGTGTTAAAAATCTTCCGGAGAACTTTTCTCCCAAACACTCGTCTCTCCACACCGTCAATGATTTGGAGTCATGCATCGTGACAGGTATAATGAGAGACTTATAGAGCGTAATTTTTTTAAGTCAAGAAAGGGCATTACTTTTTAATTGCCTATTCAGTTAAAGTAGCACTTGCTGGCAAGAGTTATTTTATGTTTGATTTCTAAGCTGACACAGTTTAGAAAGTACTGACGGGGCTGCCAAGTGAAGTGGCAGCAATTACTTCGTCTTGTGCTCAATCACGACAAGAACCACATGCATTTGCATTTTTATTCAATCCAGTGTAGGCAGAACTTAAGGCACGTTTGTTAAGATCACTGACATCAATTTCATCAGCATACACCAACAGTTGTAAGTCGTTATAATAGATGGTACACGGTTTCAATCTGCTGCTAGAATTGTGCTCTCCAGCATTAGGTTAAAGAAATCGCACGAAAGGCAGTCACGTTGTTTAAAGCAACTTTGGTTTGGAATCGCTCGCGGAGGTCCTACCAAATCCTTACGGAAACGTTGGTGTTGGTCAAATTCATTTGGCAGTCTTATAAGCTTTGAAAGGAACTTTAATTCAGACATAGCATTTTCCAACGAAATTTAGCATTCATCAATGAAATTCCATTCGCTAGACTTTCTACCTTGGAAGTTTATCAATTTGATCGTATGTTGAGAAGTGAACATTAACATGATTGCTATTTTGTATATCTATAGATAAATGAAAACTAAGTACACTGCATAGACAATAGCAATGACGTTCACATACCCTTAACCCCACACTTGATAAGAAATGCACTGCATTATTAATTTACATTGAAGCACATATTTAAATCTGCATTGGAATATTAATTATGTGAGAACTTAAGCTAACAATAACACAAAACAAGTTTGTTATAAAAAGATGAAACTTTTTGATGCACATAGTCAGTATTCTATCGAATCGCAGTAGAAGTCAACAAGCTTCAAGTACTAAGATTAGATAATATGTTTTTAAGTGTCGACTAGAGTTCGCAAACTGTTGGAAGTCCGGATCAGCGATAGTTGGTTGACTTGCTATTGATAGATATCAGTTTTTGGAATTATTTTTTTCACTGCAACTTTATATTGAGTTTTAGGTTTAAGAATTCAGTTGAGTTTAACTTTTACAGATTAGCCATAAAAAATATAGTGAAAAGCTCTTTCAAACGGCCAACGTGGTTGCAAATAAATATAAGCAAAGTAATGTCAAAAATAATCCTTTGTTTTGAGTTAAGGCATTCCTATGTTAGAAGTTGCTTGTGACTACCACATGAAAAAAAACAGCGGTCAGCTAGTGAAATAATTATTCGCGCTCACTTCACACAAGGTCTCGCTCTTTTTGGTTTGATAATCGCTGAACAAGCGGTGTATCAACATCGAAAGTTGGTGTCGGTTGTTTCCGTACTTGAATACATTTCGCTAATAAGTATTTCGGCGCGAAGTTCCGATTTGTGCGATCATCGCGTTTACTAACACAGCCACAGTTTCAGGTTTGGTAACCATTGATCTATATTTCGTGTGAGCGCAGCAACTGAGAATTAGTACACACATATCACTACAAAAAACGTGTGAGCATAGCAACTGAGATTCTGCAGAGCGAGCAGTTTTCGCTTGTACTGCAAGCACAAATTCCTCCTCACCACTCTCCTTGTATACACATTCCATTACAAAAAATGCTGCATATGTGTATAAGAAGTTATGCTAGAATTGTGCACCTCTGGATTATACTGTTGAAAGCTGCCAACTCAGAAGTCAAAAATTACTTGGGAAGACGATAGAAAGTCAAGTTAGAAGGGATGTGGTCTCAATTTTGAATTAAACTTTGGACTGTTCTCTCTATAACCCACGAGGGAAGTGGACTCAATGTTGTTAGAAAACTTACGATGGTTTATCCTTAACCATCGATAGTCGCGTTAGTGTAGGACTATGGATAGTGGCATCGAGAGCTTTAGTGTCGATTACGTCAAAGCAAATTAAATGTACAAACCAGCGAAACAAATCAACTACTTAAAAACTATTTATTCGCAATTGAGATTGAATTATGAACTGCTGAAACTTAACAACTAGTGAATGTGAATATGACAAAATAATTATTTTTAAAATGCCATAATTTTTGTTATGAAATGCTAACGGATGTGTTAAATTTCAAACATTAAACAAAATAAATTTAAAACAATACCGGAAAAAACCATTCACAATGTCGTCTGCATTATTGGAAGCCAAATGCGCGTCTCAAAGTGTGGGCACATTCAGCACAATGTTTGGCACACTCGTGCAAGCTCTCCTCGCCGCACAATGTGCTATTTCACCACCCGAGTTATGGCCACCAGACTACGCGGATCAAGCACTAAAGTATGGATTAGATACCTATGATTTCGTGGTCGTGGGTGCTGGCTCAGCAGGTTCAGTGATAGCAAGTCGTCTAAGCGAGAATCCGAACTGGAAGGTGTTGGTGCTAGAAGCAGGTGGTGATCCGCCACAAGAATCTGAGGTATAAAGTCTTTTAGATATGCTTTTAATTGCAATTATATGTACAATCATTATAGATACTAAACTTGCTGTATACCATACAACATACAAACGCTACATGGAATTACCTAACTGAGTATAGCAGTAAAGCTTGTTGGGCTTTTTACGACCGACGCTGTTATTCAACACGTGGTAAAATGATAGGCGGCACCGGTGCTATAAATGTTATGCTTCACGTACGTGGTAATCGTCGAGACTATGATCGCTGGGTGCAGGATGGTAACAAAGGTTGGGGTTGGAACGATGTTCTACCTTATTTTGAACGTGCTGTAAGGCCAATTGGCAATGAAACGCATCCACAAGGCTATGTAGTGCTTAATAGTTTTCCAGTGAATGATGAAGACATAGAAGAAATGATTTTTCAAGGCGCCGCTGAACTGGGTATACAACGTGTACGTGAATTTAGTGAAGGCAATGAAACAGGCTATTCTAGAATACCGGGAACTTTTCAAGATGGACGTCGAATGAGCACTGGCAAAACATATCTTTCTAAGGTGGCGCAAAGACCCAACCTTCATGTGATCAAAAATGCTCTCGCTACTAAATTAAATTTTGATAAAAGCGGTAAAAATGTGCACTCAGTTAGCTTTGTGCTGCGTGGCATATATAAAATGCAAGTGAAAATTGGCAAGGAATTGGTTTTGTCGGCTATTGAGTCCCCAAAGTTGCTGATGTTATCCGGTGTAGGACTAAAGCAACACTTACGTGAGCTGGGTATACCGTTAGTACGCAACTTACCAGTTGGAAACAATCTGCAAGATCATGTACAGGTGACAACTTTCTTTCAACTAAACGAAAACGTACCGCGCCCACGTACAACTTTGGACTCTTTAGATAGTACCTATAATTATCTTATACACCGGAGAGGGTCATTATCTTCACATGGTACCGCTTCATTAACCGGATTTATTAACACCCTCAACAATGGACCTTATCCGGATGTTCAGTTTCATCATTTTATTATGCGACGCGACGATTTTGCTAGTCTTAATATATTTTTGGATGGTCTTAGCGTTAAAAAGGATTTAAAAGCTCAGCTTAACAAAGCTCTTGACGTTGCAGATGTTTTAGGTATATTCAACGTTCTTTCACACCCAAAGTCTGTGGGTAATATTCGTCTACGAAGCGCCGATTACAAGGTGCCCCTAAAATTACGCACAATTTTCTAAGTGCGCCAGAAGATGAAGCTACTTTATTGCGCGCAATACGCTACCAGGAAAGCCTGTTAAATACCACAGCTTATGCGAAAATGAATGCCAACCTACTCTTACCCACAATTGAAGAGTGTGATGTTCACGGGCAGCGTAGCGATAATTATTGGCGTTGTTACTTTAAATATTTCTCCTATACAACATATTGTTACGAATATTAGCAAAACTAAAGAGTGCTGCCGTCTCTAAGCCGATGCTAAGCAGTGACGTGAATGCACATCAATAATTCAATCATTACGTATCTACATAAACGAAACAATAACTGCGTCTACATATATGTACCATGTACGTATACGAGCAGCGGAGAGTCAATGCACTAACACATGCATATATCTGAGATACTCCTATAAGTATGCAATGAGAAAAAATATAAAAATTGTGCACTTGTAGTTACAGCTGAGAAGTTTGAGAGCTACTGGACTAGTAGATTCTGGAAGCGCTTGGAAGATGTATAAAATTGTGCAATTTTAGTTATAGCTGAGAAGTTTGAGAGCTCATGGACAATGCTAGTAGATTCTAGAAGATGCGAACGAGGAAACCAGAGAGTATAAAAGGCCGCAGATGTAGAGGCCCTGGAATTCAGTTTGATTTGAGTTGTCAAGCAGTTACGACTAAGACGATATCTAGCGAGCAATAGCAGTATTATTTTGAAAGTCAGTTTCCTTTAAGCTATCAGTTTGGTTATTAAGCTATTCGTTGCACAGTTTGAGTGTTATTGTGAAGTATTTTAATAAAGGCCATTTTTCCATTATTCAATATTGGAGTTATTTATTCAACAGTTTAGCGATACGAACCTAGCAAAAGGGCAAATAAGAGGATTTGCAAGTAAATTCGTTACAATTGGTGTCAGAAGTGGGATTGTTGAGTAAATTCCGAAGATTGGGAATACAACTTGGACATGGCAAAGTTCAGTGAATTGAAGATCCAGCAACTGAAAAAGAGTTGGAGAACCGTGGATTAAATATAACCGGCAATAAGATCGAACTTCAAGCACGGCTACGAGAGGCAATGGAATTAGGAGGAATTGACGTGGAAGAGTATGTCTTTCATCTTGATGGCGATGAGACAACAAAATTGGAGGAGAAAAATGAAACACCGCAGACAATGGCGAACACAGACTTGAACATGATATTGGCTGCAATATCGGCACAAATGTCCGAAATGTCATCACAAATATCCACCAACATGTCATCTCAACTGGAATCGCAAAAGACAGATATAACATCTAAGATGGAAACACAACTAGAAGAACAGAAAACGTATATGTCATCTTAACTAGAAGAACAGAAAACGTATATGTCATCACAATTGGAATCGCAGGAGACACGTATAGCATCCAAGATGGAAGCACAGGAGACACGTATATCCGAAATGTCATCTCAACTGGAAGAGCAGAAGACATATATGGCATCCCAGCTGAAATCACATGAGACACGTATTTCATAAATGTCGACACAGATTACATCAAAGATGGAAACACAACTGAAAGAGCAAGAGGCACGTATATCATCAAAACTCGAAGCGCGTATGGACGAGAAAATAACGCAGTTTGAAGAAAAATTCGAGGCAGAGGCGGATGCTTTGAGAGGTCGTATACAGGAATTGCAACTAATTCGCCCTGTTGTTTCAGCAAGCAATACGAAGGTAAAAACTCCAACTTTTGACGGCTCTGTTTCTTTCCAGGTGTTTAAGATCCAGTTTGAAAAGACCGCAGCAGTGAACAACTGGAGTGCGGAAGATAAAGTTGCTGCACTATTCGTGGCATTGAAAGGATCTGCTGCTGAAATCCTACAGACTATTCCCGAGGGAGAGCGGAACAACTACGAAACATTGATGAGCGCTCTAGAGAGGCGATACGGAAGCGAACACAGGAAGCAGATACACAAAATAGAGTTGCAAAACCGCTACCAAAAAGCTAATGAGACTTTGCAGGAGTTTGCGTCAGATGTCGAAAGGCTTGCACATTTGGCGAATGCCGACGCACCCGTGGAATACACCGAAAGAGTAAAAATTCAGAGCTTTATAAATGGCATACGAGATGTGGAAACGAAGCGGGCTACATATGCGAATCCAAAACTAACATTTGCTGAAACGGTATCGCATGCACTGACTCAGGAAACAGCCTCACTTTTGAGTAAGCCAGTTTTCAAAGCACGCCGTGTGGAAGTAGAAAGGCCAGAGTGGGTAGATACAATTTTGGAAGCACTGAAGGGATCTCAACAGAAGAATGCCGGAGTTATTAAATGTTTCAAGTGCGGCAACCCAGGTCACATTGCACGTCATTGCGATCTTGGTCCTAATAGTTCCAACAATGTGGGTGGCCGTAAACGCAAAGCTGGCGGAAATGAGCAAGAGCGCGTCGGATGTAAAGAACGAAAACTTGCCCCGGCTATTGAATGTCCTGTGATATCTGTGTCGCAGATTGGAAGGAAATCAAGCAGTCTTACGATCAGAGGGAATGTGGATGGTAAAGAGCGTGTACTGACAGTAGATACGGGGGCATCTCATTCCTTGATTCGATCTGATTTGGTCTACAGGAGAGTAAAGTCATTACCTGGAGCAAGGTTGCGTACGGTCACAGGCGAGTATAATCAAGTCCAAGGCGAAGTGGTATGTGAGGTATTAATTGGAAAAGTCATGGTTCTACACAAATTCGTTGTGGCGGAGATCGTTGATGAAGTCATATTGGGAGTGGACTTCTTGGTTGACCATGACATCGGGATCGATATGCGGAGAAAAATTATGCGCTATAAGAACCAGGACATACCACTTAACTTCAGTTTGGAAAAAGGTTTCAGCGGTAATCGAGTACTGGTGGAGAAAAGGCGACAAAGGCCACGAAAGTCAAAGGTAAAGGTTGATGGATCAAATGGGCCAAAAAAAGCGAAATTAAAAGTACCTGCGAGAAAAAGACCGGCATTGACAAAACCTAATGGACGCACAACACCGAAGCAACGAATTTCCCAGAAAAAATGCGAGGGTAGTTTCAAGCCAAAGCGCACTACTGTTGTGAAACGTGGGAACGATGCTGAGTATGCGAAACCAATCCGTCAAGCGCAAGCTCTACGAAGTAGTTCATTGGCTCAGCAGCAGAGTGCGAGGGAACGATCCGGGATAATGAGTAGTAAGATGAAATACAGGTACGACAAGGAAAATAATTCAGAAGGTTTCCGAGAGGGAGATTTGGTACTGCTATACAACCACCACCGACAGAAAGGTGTTCCATCCAAATTTCGGTGCAGTTGGGAAGGCCCGTACAAAGTTGTGAAGAAGATCAGTGACACCATCTACCGCATACAAACCATTGGGAAACCTCGATGTAGAAGAGTGGTACAATTGGAGATGCTAGCAGCGTTTAGATCGGGAGATTTGTCTGATCGGGACGATCAGACTTAGGTGGAGGGCAGTGTTACGAATATTAGCAAAACTAAGGAGTGCTGCCGTCTCTAAGCCGATGCTAAGCAGTGACGTGAATGCACATCAATAATTCAATCATTACGTATCTACATAAACGAAACAATAACTGTGTCTACATATATGTACCATGTACGTATACGAGCAGCGGAGAGTCAATGCACTAACACATGCATATATCTGAGATACTCCTATAAGTATGCAATGAGAAAAACTATAAAAATTGTGCAATTGTAGTTACAGCTGAGAAGTTTGAGAGCTACTGGACCAGTAGATTCTGGAAGCGCCTAGAAGATGTATAAAATTGTGCAATTTTAGTTATAGCTGAGAAGTTTGAGAGCTCATGGACAATGCTAGTAGATTCTAGAAGATGCGAACGAGGAAACCAGAGAGTATAAAAGGCCGCAGATGTAGAGGCCCTGGAATTCAGTTTGATTTGAGTTGTCAAGCAGTTACGACTAAGACGATATCTAGCGAGCAATAGCAGTATTATTTTGAAAGTCAGTTTCCTTTAAGCTATCAGTTTGGTTATTAAGCTATTCGTTGCACAGTTTGAGTGTTATTGTGAAGTATTTTAATAAAGGCCATTTTTCCATTATTCAATATTTGAGTTATTTATTCAACAGTTTAGCGATACGAACCTAGCAAAAGGGCAAATAAGAGGATTTGCAAGTAAATTCGTTACAATATCATCTGACTGGTACGGTCAGAATGGCACCTGAAGAGGATAAAACGGGCTGTGTTAATCCACGTTTACGTTTAGCCGGCTGTGGTAACATGCGTGTAGTTGATGCGAGCATTATGCCAAAGGTTCCAAGTGCGAATACAAATGCGGCCACAATTATGATTGCTGAAAAGGCAGCCGATTTAATACGCGAAGATTGCGGCAGGGGCACCATGAAATGGAACATAGAGATGCAAACCGTGGCCATGTACACCATGATGATGAGGACGATTATGATGAAAGACATTATGGTGTACGCCATGATAATGGTCATGATGATGATAATGAACACGATGATGATGATGATCACGACTATGGTGAAATTCATAATGATAAACATCACCATCATTACGATGTACGTGATCACGATGATGGTGAAAGTCATGCAAAACATTATCACTATAATGCACGTTATGACTATGACCACGATAGCGACGATGATGATGAACACGATGATTATGAGCACGCCGGTGATGAACATGCAGATAACAGCGATGAAGATTAGTTGGAAAAGTAAATATTCAGAACCGGTTATTAAGACCTTATGCGCGGTATCAACATCATAAGAATATGCTAAAAAAAAAATTTGGCATATATTTCTTGTGTGAAAAAAGTAGCAGACAAGAAATTTTTACATTTCTTTTATCTCTGTTCTATGTGAATCGGCGTCACTTTCCTGTAGTACATGAAAACCAGATTCAGCAATGCATTAGAACAAAATTTGTTAAAATTAACATATTATTATTGAAATTGCACTGCATACAAAATAAAAAAACACTTGTGTCCAAATAGAATTGTATAATATATATTTGCAGTTGAATTGTAAATTACCCTTCCACCATGAGACATCCCAAATGTTTCCCGAAATAAAAGATTTCAATTGTTTGATGTATTCGCACTATACAAAGTGTTTATTCACATTTGTGCGTAGATACTTTGACTATACTTTATTATATATTCACAAGAACTCGATTGTATGTAAAATTTGTTAAGTGCAGATATGCTGCTCGCACTGTATATAAAAAGTTGGTCTTTACCTTTCAGTCAAAAATTTATAATGGCCGAGCCAAGCTCACGCCGGGTTGCATTCAATTAGAATCTGATCAGCTGATGCAGTTTAATGCTTGACGCATGGTTGAATTTTCTTACGTTTGATGTGGTGACATTGGTTGACTAAAGGTGCCATTACATCACCCTTCTTTTGGAAAAGAAGAAGTCGTCAGGGTGATCAATTCTGCCGGCATCTTCTTGCCCAAAATTAAGAAAATGACGATGTAAATTTATTAAGTAAAAATTTAGTACAATTTGAAATTTCGGAATGGAGTCAGAGAAAAAATTATTTTTATTTTTGATGAACGAATTTAACCTTTAAAGGTAGATATTCCTCCCCTTTTCATTTTAAATTCGTTCATTAGTGTAGGACATTTTAAATGAATAAAATCTAATATTCATCAGCTGATGATCCAATTGACAGTTTATGGAAATAGTTTATATGTAAAATAGTTGTAATTAACGATAATTATGTTTATTTATACAATGTTATTCAAAAAGATATTTTTTTTCCATTGCATTGCACTATACAAATATTAGTTATATGATATAATATATTGTACATAGAGATTATGTATAAAATATTGATACAAACTTCAGTTCATTTTTTTTTTTTTTTTTTTTTTAATGTATTTTGTACTATTAGTTAAAGTTTTTGGTGTAAAGTTTTAAGTATTATCAACTATAATATAGTCTTTGTTTTTTTTTTTGCCTTTAATTAATAATTATTTTGTATGTTGTGCATATATATGCTTATGATAATAATAAGAAAGTGAAAAACTTATAATTATATAATTTGGATCGTTTTTTTTTTAAGTTAATAAAATAGAATTTGTTTGTACCGTTTAGTGTACGTATGAAAAATGGTCTATGCTACTTTTTGTACACGGTTTTTATGGATTTTTTTTGATTTTTTAATTTTTCTGTTATAAATTGTAACATTTACGCCATCCATTGTTTAACTACATACGGACTCTCGTAAATGCTTGCGTGTTTATCGCGCGGTTCTTTTTCTACTAGGACCGTATCGTTTAATGCAATGTCTGAAGGACGTATATTTCTATCGTAATACAATTTATTACGTTCTTTATGTTTATTTATGAGCTCTTTTGCTAATGCATGTGATTTCTGCATACGGTACTTCACTTCCTTTGCGTAATTCTCTACATTATATATTGGATCAATGGTTTCTTTTTTTAGTTCGTTTGGTAACACCGGCTTCCTACCAAATGTTAGTTCAAATGGAGTGAATTTGTTGTCGAAAACAGTATTGAATGTTGTATTGTGTAAGAAAGTAAAGTACTTTAAATAAACATCCCAATCAGAAAAAGTATCTTTTAAATATGCACGTAAGTATTCATTAAAAACTCTATGATTACGTTCTATTGTGCCAACAGTTTCGTGATGGTATGCAGTTGAAAAATTATGTTCAATATTTAAAAGTTTAGTTAATTCTGCAAATAATTCATTTTTAAGTTCTGTACCTAGATCAGATTTTATGGCATTCATTGTGCCGCATGTTAAAATGAATCCTTCAAAAATTGCTGAAGCGATTGTTTTTGCCGATTTGTCTGGCACAGCGACTGTTACCAGGTATTTAGTCATGTCGCAAATCATGGTAAGTGCGAACTTGTTACCATATTTGGACTCAGGTAGGGGTCCTATTGTGTCAATTACTACTAAATCGAATGGTTTACATGGAGTTGGTGTTAAAAAAAGTTTTTCTTTTGTTTTAGGTTTAACCTTGTTTAAAAGACAATCTTTACAATTTTTGATATATTTCGATATATCACGAGTCATGTTCTTCCAATAAAATTTTGTTCGCAGTTTTGCGTAAAGTCTTTTCATTCCGCAATGTCCAACAGAAATGGGATCATTATGGTAAATTTTCATAAGTTTTAATTTTGTATCTTCATCTGTTACTGTCTCCACTGGATCTGTTAAAATAATTTCTAAAGATTTTAAAATTTTATTTCCAATATTTTTGAAATTTGTAATAGTATAATATTCGAACAAAATATCGTTTTTAGGCCATTCAACCTGCTTAATTTTGCGTTTGCCGGCTTCTGATTCAAGCCTCGAAAGTAATTTCTCTAAAGTCATTATTTCGTTAACAAGCTCAAAACTAAGTAACTCGAGTTTCTTATGTTTTATATGCGCAAACATTCTTAAACTTGTTGTTTTATTATTTTTATCGTACGTAATTGCAGATCTTATTCGTGAAAATTTGTCGTAGACATGTAAAGTAACTTGTTGTTGTTGTTGTAGCAATGCTCGCCCCACCTAATAGCCGCGACCGATCACAAATTGTCATCAATATCCTCTAACGGGAGTCCAAGGAAACTTGCCGTTTCAACAGGGGTGGACCATGTGGGGACACATTGCAAGCGGGGCATACATTTTGTATGTCGGGGTTGATTTTGGATAGGTAAAAGTTTAACCTGTTACAGTATCCAGAACGAAGTTGAGTAAGAGTGACACGCTTTTCCCTGGGGAGTATGCGTTCCTCTTCCGCGAGTTTTGGGTAATTTTCTTTAAGTACTGGATTCACTGGGCAATTCCCGGCATAAAGGTCCGACGGCTGTTTATGGAGTTCACCAAGGACCTGCTTGTGTTTTCTCACTTCATACGGCTGGGTTCTCAGGTGCCGTATTTCCTCAAAATGCTTATGGAGATGACTCCTTAAGACCCTAGGCGGAGCTGGTTCATCAATCAGATGTCTGTTGGGATGCCCAGGTTTTTGGCCCGTGGCGATTCTGAGAGCAGTATTTTGGCAGGCCTGTAATTTCTTCCAGGGCAAGTGACGGGTGACTACGCCTGGGTTGTGGAAGGCCAGGACGCAATTGCTGTTGTGGCCCTGGGACTGGGCGTCCTTGGGCAAGCGTTGGGGGTACCCGGATGATTTGGGTTTGCGACCTGGCAACATGGCGCGATGAAACCCGTCGGGGGGTTGCCGTCGCGGAGACCAGAACATCTAGGAAAGTGGCACAACCCAAGGCAGGAGCTGCATTGGGCGGATGTCGCAAACCTATATATTCTGTGCTGGCAGACGGTGTAAACGGAGGTAGGGACTAAGAGTCTGTTTTCCTGACCTGCACGATTGCTGCCGGAAAAGAGGGGGGAGAAGACGGGGGCAGGGGCTGATGCTCAGCATTGCTACCAGCTCTACTACGAAGGTAGTAGTTATGAGTGGTGTCAGCTGTTTGAGTTGTTGGCGCCGTGGCGCGCGAGCAGCAGCGGGTACTTGTTGTGGCTTGCTGAGCAGCGGGGCTGCTGGAAGGTAGTGGGGGCGCTTAGGCGTAGACTACGGGACGCCCTTGGGCGTGAACAGCAAGGGGCCACAAGAGATTTATAAAAGCTACGTGGACATCGGGTTTTGGGATCAAGCCCAGAACCACCAGTCCGATGCAACCATCCCTTGCACGAGACACACTGAACAGAATATGACCGTCCTAAAAAGATTATTTTCCGACAGATGCAGCAAAACCATTTCTCAGGACCGGGGTCACGAGACGTGCCCGGATTGCATTCGATGCCTTCCCGGAGTAAGAAAGTATGGAGCAGTCCTGCTGAAAGGAGCTGCTAGGAGGATGACAATTTGTGGGAGGGATGAAACAAATTAAATGGGGTCACACTGAAATGAAAGTCCTTGGTCGGGAAAAATCCCGAGTCGCTCCGGTACATAGAACCGACTGACTTGGGAAGCGAGAGGATATTGATGACAATTTGTTATCGGTCGCGGCTGTTAGGTGGGGCGAAGCATTGCTACAACAACAACAAAAACAACCTTGGCTTCGGCTTTTGAAATATTAGTCAAAGCGTAGGTAACGACAGTGACTCCTTCTGGTGGCGAAGGTAGCTTTGATATGTAGAAGTTAAACAAAAGTGGGAATAGGACACCACCCTGTTGCACCCCTTGTTTAATTCTTCTTGGTTTTGATGTTGCGTTCCTGAACTGCATTATTATTAAGACCTTATGCGCGGTATCAACATCATAAGAATATGCTAAAAAAAATTTGGCATATATTTCTTGTGTCAAAAAAGTAGCAGACAAGTAATTTTGACATTTCGTGTATCTCTGTTCTCTGTGAATCGGCGTCACTTTCCTGTATTACATGAAAGCCAGATTCAGCAATGCATTAGAACAAAATTTGTTAAAATTAACATATTATTATTGAAATTGCACTGCATACAAAATAAAAAAACACTTGTGCCCAATTAGAATTGTATAATATATATTTGCAGTTGAATTGTAAATTACCTTTCCACCATGAGACATCCCAAATGTTTCCCGAAATAAAAGATTTCAATTGTTTGATGTGTTCGCACTATAAAAAAAAAAAATAAAATGCTGCTCGCACTGTATATAAAAAGTTGGTCTTTACCTTTCAGTCAAAAATTTATAATGGCCGAGCCAAGCCCACGCCGGGTTGCATTCAATTAGAATCTGATCAGCTGATTCAGTTTAATGCTTGCTTGACGCATGGTTGAATTTTCGTACGTTTGATGTGGTGAGATTGGTTGACCAAAGGTGCCATTACATCACCCTTCTTTTGGAAAAGAAGAAGTCGTCAGGGTGATCAATTCTGCCGGCTTCTTCTTGCCCAAAATTAAGAAAATGACGATGTAAATTTATTAAGTAAAAATTTAGTACAATTTGAAATTTCGGAATGGAGTCAGAGAAAAAATTATTTTTATTTTTGATGAACGAATTTAACCTTTAAAGGTAGATATTCCTCCCCTTTTCATTTTAAATTTGTTCATTAGTGTAGGACATTTTAAATGAATAAAATCTAATATTCATCAGCTGATGATCCAATTGACAGTTTATGGAAATAGTTTATATGTAAAATAGTTGTAATTAACGATAATTAAGTTTATTTATACAATGTTATTGAAAAGATATTTTTTTTTTGCATTGCATTGCACTATACAAATATTAGTTATATGATATAATATATTGTACATAGAGATTATGTTTAAAATTTTGATACAAACTTCAGTTCTTTTTTTTTTTTTTTTTTTTTTTTGTGTTTTTAATGTATTTTGTACTATTAGTTAAAGTTTTTGGTGTAAAGTTTTAAGTATTATCAACTATAATATAGTCTTTGTTTTTTTTTTTGCCTTTAATTAATAATTATTTTGTATGTTGTGCATATATATGCTTATGATAATAATAAGAAAGTGAAAAACTTATAATTATATAATTTGGATCGTTTTTTTTTAAGTTAATAAAATAGAATTTGTTTGTACCGTTTAGTGTACGGATGAAAAATGGTCTATGCTACTTTTTGTACACGGTTTTTATGGATTTTTTTTTGATTTTTTAATTTTTCTGTTATAAATTGTAACATTTACGCCATTCATTTCTTAACTATATACGGACCCTCGTAAATGCTTGCGTGTTTATCGCGCGGTTCTTTTTCTACTAGGACCGTATCGTTTAATGCAATGTCTGAAGGACGTATATTTCTATCGTAATACAATTTATTACGTTCTTTATGTTTATTTATGAGCTCTTTTGCTAATGCATGTGATTTCTGCATACTGTACTTCACTTCCTTTGCGTAATTCTCTACATTATATATTGGATCAATGGTTTCTTTTTTTAGTTCGTTTGGTAACACCGGCTTCCTACCAAATGTTAGTTCAAATGGAGTGAATTTGTGTTCGAAAACAGTATTGAATGTTGTATTGTGTAAGAAAGTAAAGTACTTTAAATAAACATCCCAATCAGAAAAAGTATCTTTTAAATATGCACGTAAGTATTCATTAAAAACTCTATGATTACGTTCTATTGTGCCAACAGTTTCGTGATGGTATGCAGTTGAAAAATTATGTTCAATATTTAAAAGTTTAGTTAATTCTGCAAATAATTCATTTTTAAGTTCTGTACCTAGATCAGATTTTATGGCATTCATTGTGCCGCATGTTAAAATGAATCCTTCAAAAATTGCTGAAGCGATTGTTTTTGCCGATTTGTCTGGCACAGCGACTGTTACCAGGTATTTAGTCATGTCGCAAATCATGGTAAGTGCGAACTTGTTACCATATTTGGACTCAGGTAGGGGTCCTATTGTGTCAATTACTACTAAATCGAATGGTTTACAAGGAGTTGGTGTTAAAAAAAGTTTTTCTTTTGTTTTAGGTTTAACCTTGTTTAAAAGACAATCTTTACAATTTTTGATATATTTCGATATATCACGAGTCATGTTCTTTCAATAAAATTTTGTTCGCAGTTTTGCGTAAAGTCTTTTCATTCCGCAATGTCCAACAGAAATGGGATCATTATGGTAAATTTTCATAAGTTTTAATTTTGTATCTTCATCTGTTACTGTCTCCACTGGATCTGTTAAAATAATTTCTAAAGATTTTAAAATTTTATTTCCAATATTTTTGAAATTTGTAATAGTATAATGTTCGAACAAAATATCGTTTTTAGGCCATTCAATCTGCTTAATTTTGCGTTTGCCGGCTTCTGATTCAAGCCTCGAAAGTAATTTCTCTAAAGTCATTATTTCGTTAACAAGCTCAAAACTAAGTAACTCGAGTTTCTTATGTTTTATATGCGCAAAATTCTTAAACTTGTTGTTTTATTATTTTTATCGTACGTAATTGCAGATCTTATTCGTGAAAATTTGTCGTAGACATGTAAAGTAACTTGTTGTTGTTGTTGTAGCAATGCTCGCCCCACCTAATAGCCGCGACCGATCACAAATTGTCATTGTTTAACGCATTGACGCAAATGCGTATTTCAATATTAATTCATTTATTTAATTTAAACTCTTAAAGCTAACAATGGGAACTTAAACGCTGAGACTTCACACAACAAATATATATGAAATGGAAATATAACTAATTCCACAACGGAACGAACATTTATACGAAATGAATTTAAATAGTGAATTTGAATGGTAGGATTCGGGATTTTGATCTGTCTTGCGGCCGCGCAAGGGCTAGGTTAGGTTCGAGAACCAATCTCGCGCAAGGGTGGGGATGACCGCGCAAGGGTTAGGTTAGTTTAGGGGAATACCGCAACGCAAGTGCTATCTCGGTTGCTCTTATATAGAAAGATTTAACTTACGATTTTTGGGATAATACTTCCTTTGTTGTTCTCATGGATTTGGAGGTGACGTCGGTGCTGATGGTTGTACTCGCTCCTACGTTGTTGATCCGATGCAAGTTTATTCCAAAAAAGGTAGATGATGTTGGTTGCTGGTAGATGTTCGGTGTTCCACGAAACAAGAGAAAGAGTTAATGCATTGCACTGGTATTTATAACATGGGTTAGTGATGGAAAGCAATTCCAACACTGTTGACTGGAAGCACTGGATGGCAACTCCAGTCTACTCTACCGCCAGGGTTGTATGAACGTAAGTCATAACTAGTGAAGTGAACGCAAGTCACTTGGAGACGTGATCGCAAGTCACAGATGGGTGGTTAGGTGAACGCAAGTCACGGAACCGTTGCCTATTTAAGTGAACGCAAGTCACTTAAACATGGCGCCCCCGTTGCACAGGTGCAACTGCTCTGCGGAGGCGTTGTAAGGCAGTGATGGCATTGTCGAGCTCGAGGCACCAGCCAGCGTCCAACGGCTGAGGTCTACGTCGAGCAGGTGAAGTAGCGGCTCTTGAAGCCGATCGAGAGGTGGCGGCGGCGGGCCGTGAGGTTTGTCGGGCCGCCGGGGTTGTTGCCCGTTGACGTGCCGTTTCGGTAGTGGTGTGTTCCACCTCCAGCTCTTCCGTGGATGGACGATGCAGTAGGGTGTGGTGTCATTGACGACATATCTTGCACTTCTGTTCGGATTGACAGTCTCTGACATGGTTGTGTGTTCGGGCGAGGCAATTGGGGCAGTAATCGAGGAAGCGTACCTTGACGCGACGCTCCTCTACATCCATCAAATTAAACTCCCGGCAAAAACGCAGGGCGTGATAGCGGAAGTATACCAAGCACTGGTGCACGTTGGGGTCACGGGGTACCCGGGAACGATTGCCGACGGAGACATCCGACGATGACGATTGATGGGTGTCACGGCTTCTGTAAGAGAGATGCGATTTAGTAAAAGTATTAAACGGGTTTGGCGGTGGTAATTGGACGGTGAAAGTGTGTGTGAATTCGGGTTAAGGGCTGGGCACCTCAGCTTGAATGGGAAGAGGACATAGTTTGACTATTGGTCGGGTGAAAATTCCCTGTTGCGTTCTAATGTCGGCGACACGTATACGATTGTCAACTCCATGGTACACCTTTTCTACTCGGCCTAAGCGCCATTCGTTTGGGGGTAGCAATTCATTTTTAAGAACGATGAAATCTCCTTCAGAAAGGTCCTTTTGAGCGGTCTTCCATTTATACCTTTTATGAAGCTCTTTGAGGTATTCATCTTTCCACCTTTGACTAAATTGGCGATGTAACCTTTTAAGCTTTTCCCATTTGTTATGGAGAGATAGATTATCGAGTTGGGGCTCCGGCGCAGCCAGCAATGGCGCACCGCGTAGGAAATGTCCTGTAGTTAACGCGAGTAATTCCTGTGGATTGTCGGACATAGGGGAGAGTGGTCGGGAGTTGAGTATGGCTTCAATGCGCGCAAGCAATGTGGCCAGCTCCTCGAATGTAAAAAGGTGACCGCTAGCAATGCGTTTAGAATGCAATTTGAAGCTCTTAACGGCGGCTTCCCAGAGGCCACCCATGTGGGGGGCATTGGGTGGTAAAAAGTGCCATTCGAGAGATTGAAGTGAGTATTTTTCCTTGATATCATCGGAAGCTTCTTTCAGGAATTGTTTGAAGTCTCGTTGAAATGCCCTATTGGTGCCGACAAAGTTTTTCCCATTGTCGGAGAAGAGTCGTGAGGGAAGACCGCGTCTTCCGACGAATCGGGAAAAGGCGGCTTGAAAGGCTTTGGTTGAAAGATCGGAGCAGGGTTCTAAGTGTATTGCTTTGGTGCAGGAACACACAAAGACGCAGACGTAGCCTTTAATTATTGGTGCTTTACGCATACTTGACGATTTAAGGTCAAAGGGACCTGCAAAGTCCAGTCCGGTATAGGTGAATGGTAAGGAATAGTTAGAACGTTCAGGTGGTAAGGCTGCCATGATTTGTGATCTCGAGGCTTTTTTGAAGATGGTACATGTTTTGCAATTACGTATGCAAAACTTAATTTTTGATTTCAATCGCGGAATGAAATATTCCTGTCTAGCAGTTCTCACCATGAGTTGGTGTTCAGCATGCATTAATAAATTATGTAGATATTGGAGAAATAAGTAGCAGAAACGTGAGGATTCAGGGATGATGACTGGATATTTTTCTTTATACGGGATATCAGAGTTGATTAGTCGGCCATCTACCCGGAGAAGGCCATTTGCGTCGAGAAGGGGATTCAGGGGGAGAAGTGAACTCCTTTTTGAGATAGTTTGTCCATTGGAAAGTTGGGCATATTCCACGGGATAGTATCTGGTCTGCGCAAGTTTTATGAGACGTGTTTTTACCCAGTTAATTTCAGCCTGAGTGATAACTAAAGACTCGTAATTGATCGACTGAGTGGACTGCATGGGCTTGATTCGATGGAGGAAACGAAAAATGTAGGTTATCACTCGTAATGCCCTCGGCCAAGATGAGAATCGGTCTAGGATGTCGGGTTCATTCTCCGAAATATGGAACGCCTCAACCTTTCGTTCTTCGTGAGGAACAACGTTCTGACGCGGTGAAAGGGGCCATTGCTCGGGTGGTTTTAGAAGCCAGTCTGGTCCGGTCCACCAGAGTGATTGGTAAATTAAATCCTGTGGTCTACATCCTCGGGTGCCGAGGTCTGCTGGGTTATGGTTAGTGGATACGTGGCGCCATTTAATATTACCTACGTTGTTGATAATCTGTGACGTAGGATTCGCTACATATATTTTCCAATTGCATGGTGGCTTTTCGAGCCACGCAAGGACGATTGATGAACCCGACCATAAGAAGATTTCAATATCTCTTAAAGGTAGTTGATTGATTAGATTTTTTATGCATTTTGATAATAGGACTGCACCGCACAGTTCTAAGCGCGGCAGGCTCACTGTTTGCAAAGGTGCTACTTTTGTTTTAGAAAAGAGAAGATGACATGAGACTTTTTCATCCGATTGACAACGTATATATACAGTTGCGCAATATGCTTTCTCGGAAGCATCGCAAAATCCGTGAATTTGGATGTTTTGGTTTGGAGAAAACTCAGTCCATTTGGGTATTCGAAGTTTTCCGATAACCGGTAGGTCGGATACGAATTGAATCCACTTTTGGAGGGAGGGTGGTTGGATACATTCGTCCCATTCAGTACCTTCTAACCATATCTGCTGTATCAATATCTTTGCCTGAATCAGAATAGGCGCGAGCCACCCTGCGGGATCGAAAAGTTTCGAAACCGAAGATAAGATTTGCCTTTTAGTTGCCTGAGAAGGTACTTGAGTGGGTTCTATGGTATACGAAAAGGAATCGTTTAATGCATTCCATCTAATGCCGAGGGTTTTCGTTGAACTTGAGCAATCAAATTTCAAAAAGTCGGATTCAAGCAAGTCTTCTTTTGCAATATGGACAAGAAGCTCTAGATGGTTGGCTGTGATTTTCTTGAGGGGGAATCCTGCGGAGTTTAAACAATGAATGGTTTGGAATTGGGCTTGCATGCAGGAGCGAAGGTCATGTCCTCCAGACAAGATGTCGTCAACGTAAGTTTCTTTAGTGAGAATTCGCTCAGCTAGGGGGTAGGGTTCCCTCAAGTCCTTGGCCAACTGGTGTAATGTTCGGATAGCCAGGTATGGCGCACAGTTCACTCCAAATGTTACGGTTTTTAAGGCGAAATCGGTAGGTTTTGTGTCATGGAGTCGACGAAAAATAACTCTCTGATACTGCTGGTCGTCCTCATGTAGGAGGATCTGACGGTACATTTTTTGAATGTCGCCATTGAATACATATCTATAAAGACGCCAGCTGAGAATGATGAACATAAGATCGGTTTGCAAAGCAGGGCCTATATGGATGATATCGTTCAACGACGTGCCTGAAGACGTCGGCTTGGAGGCGTTAAAAACCACTCTGACTTTGGTGGATGCACTGTCCGGTTTCACTACCGAATGGTGAGGAAGATAATACGAAAAATACTTTTCGTTTTGATGGATTTCTTCAGGAGAAGTCGGTTTCATATGTTCCAGGGCTAGATATTCTTCTAGCACATGATTATATTCCGATTCAAGGAGCGGAGTTTTTTTGAGCATGTGTTCCATACGAATCGCTTGTTTCATCGCCTGCGACCGAGACGAACTGAGAGAAATCTGGGATGGGAACCCTGCTTTGAAGAGGAGGCGTACGACGTAACGTCCATTGGCTTGTCGGTATGTGGTTTCTTGATAGAATGACTCACACGCACGGTCGTCCTCGGATGGGAGATGTGATTCAGCGACTTCCTCTAATTCCCAGAAACGTTTCAGCTGGAAGTTCAGATCCTCGTTTGAAACTGTTGTGGCATGGGTATGAAATGTAGAGCATTGGGTGGAGGTCAGTGGTCCGCTCAGATACCACCCGAAAACGGTATTTTGCGCAAGCAAACTCCCAAAAACTCCGTGTCTCATTCCCTGCAGGAGGATCTGGGGTATAAGGTCACTGCCAATGACGAGATCAATGGGACCGGGTGTATAAAAGTATGGATCCGCAAGATCTAAATATTGAATTTCCGAAAGATTTGGTTTCGATAGTTTAAAGGAGGGAAGAAAACTGGTCAGCTGTTTTAAGACGATGGCGTTGGTATGGATACGGGTGTGATTGAATTTCGGTACCAACGTGAGTAGACAGACACGGTTGGCATTTTCTACTACTTTTCCGCCCATCCCCGTGACTGAGAAGTTTTCTTTATAGGTAGGTAGTTGTAAACGGTGTTGTATTTTTTCGGACACAAAGGTTTTTTGTGAGCCTTGATCGATGAGTGCTCGTAACGTGAAGATAGAACCCTGGTGTTCGATGCTCACTAGGGCGGTGGGAAGGAGTGTTTTCTCGTTGTTGGTGAAGAAATTAGCCTGAACTTCGAAGTCAGGTTTGGTGGGAGAAGAAGACTCTTCCCAATTGCCCTCGGTGAGGTTGAAGATGGGATGTCTGGGCTCTTGGGAAGATTCGGTGTGTAATAGATTGGTTGCCTTTTTCGCGGATGTGCTAGGCGTAGCCTTTGATTCGGGCTGGTTGGTTGTGGGAGGGTGTAACATGGTGTGATGGTTTTTCTTACAGTGCAGACATCGGAAGGCACTGGGACAGTTGGTAGATGAATGGTTGTAAGCGAAGCAATTCGTGCAAAACCGGATATCCTTCACAAATTTGGTACGCTCTGGTACGCTGAGTTTTCGGAATTCGGGGCAAGATGGGATGACTGTCGTTGCATAATCTACAAGTAAACGCAAGTTTTTCTTGAGAGTGATAGGATTGGATTTTAGGCGAGGATTTCGATGGGAATGAAGTGCGTGATTTAGTGCCTTTATATTCACGTAGGCGTTCAACCACTTCGTAACGTTTGGTCAGAAACTGGTTCATCTGGGACCAGTTAGGAAGCTCATTCCTAGATTCGAGGGACTGCTCCCACAGAGACAGTGTTTCCTCTGGTAGCTTTGAGGAACATAAATAGATTAAAATGGGGTCCCACTCGGAAACGGAAATTCCTTGCGTCTTTAGGATCACAAGACAATCATTGATGGTGTTCTGTATCTTTTGAATTCCTTCGCTACTCTCCGAGGTAGCTTGAGGAATGTTGAAAAGCAATTTCAATTGTTTATCTATTAAGATTCGTTTGTTTTCGAATCGGGCTTTTAGCGCTTCCCATGCTAATGAAAAATTATCACCGGACAAAGGGTACTGCTTTACGATTACGCCTGCCTTTCCTCGAGTCTTATTTCGCAAGTGATAGAGTTTCTGTACGGGAGTCAGTTTGGGATGGTTGAGGTAAACGGCCGTGAACATATCACGAAAGGATGACCACTCCTCATAGCTACCGTAAAAGGTTTCTGTATCACACGGTGCCACCTTGAGACACGATCCCGAGCTTGGATCGAAAGGCAGAGACTGACGGGAGGTATTGCCTGGCCTTGTAGGATTCCCATGGGAGGTATTGCCGGACTCTGATGAATTCCCACGGAGGATTTTTAATTGATCCAATATATGTGATTTACAGATGTAGAAAGAGTCAGCACAAAGCTGAAATTCGTTGTGGGCTTCCTCTTTAAACTCTCCAGAAACTGCGCTGTCGTCAGCTATACATACGTTTTCATAGGCATTTTTTAGCGAAGCCCAGCGACCGTTAAGGTCCTCTAACTTGACCTCCAATAAAGAGTCCGTTTGGTCATCAGGATCTTCCTTTTGAAAATTGGTGCAAAATTTCACCACATTGTTGGAGTCGAAGATAAATTTTGACATGATTTCTGTTGAAGAAGGCATGGTTGGAGGCGGTATCAAGGGTTTGATTTGATAAGAATGACCCGGAAGACAAGCTGGGTGGAGATTATTTATTTCACAAGTGGTATTGTGCACGAAGATTCGGGTTTAGGATTAGAAACTTCAACACTACAGACGCAAGCCGAGAAACACTTATTTGGAGAGAGGACTTTCCGTCTGTCGCTCAGAGGGATAACGATTTTACGAAAACGAATGCGCACTTAAGCGGTTTTGCACTGCCCACGAAGAGCTTCACCGAAAGAAACTAAGCAATGTTAATTATGGAATGCCCCACTGATATTGAAGGGATTTCACAAGAGGAAACTTAGCACGGTTTACTAGGGAATTTCCCCCGAATTCGCTGAAATATACGTATGATGTTGAATGTTTTGTGATACAAAATGTTTGTGTGACGTATAAATAAACGTGGTATGTGAAGAATTGATGTATAATGATTGAGATATGTAGATAAGAGTGGTAGCAAACACGTTATATGCAAAATAACGTGGGATCTTCAATATTTGAGAAGCCCAAGATAAGCGGTTTTCTCAAAAGATGTTAGGGTTGGACGCAAGCAACGTAATAACGCATTTATTCCCGTGCTGGATTGCGTAAGATGTAAGATTGTTGTATTTTTTTTTTTTTTTTAAGGGATAATTTTTCCAGACAATTATTGGGTACGAACCCAATCGCAACGATAAATCCTTTTTACAACTTTAGTATATTTAGTTATATCGATGACTATGCCGATTAGAGCAAATCACACTCTTTACTCCTACAAACCGGCGTTTATCTGTATGTGCATGTAAGCAACTGGTTGTGGTATGTATATGCGTAGGTACACAACTTTTCGGTTTATTGAGAAAAACTCATATATGCACTTTATAGACCTTTAGAGAACTTCTATTTGAATTTCATTAAGGAGGGATCTTTTATAGTATTTAGAAGCACTTTAATTGAAAAGCAAGTGGGGTTGTTTGATATGCTAGTGCAAATAGCGTGAATTAGTATTACCATGTAAGTGCATATCATAAAAGATGGGGAGCCAAAAGGGAGATAGGCTGCCGTCGCTGCTAGCGCAAGCGCAAGCGAAGAACGAAAAACTTGTTGGAACTGAGGTACGCTATTTGCGGAATAGCGGACTGGAACTTCGTATATATGTATATACCACCGTATATGCAAATAACGGTAGAATGTACGGGCTTGGTTGCCGTTATGAAATAATAATGAAATTTTTACGAAAACATCCAAACTGATACTCACGTGCGTATCCTCACTGTTCTCATGTTTCTCTTTTCCGATGGGGCTTGAAAATTTACGTCAATTTGGCTTATGTATATGCGTGCACACAGTATGTGAAAACTTCTTACAATTTATTGAGGCTTTTGCACAAATTTTCTTCTCAGCACACGCGAATGGCAAATTTTCGAATGAAAAAAGCTAGCGATGGGGCGATAGCGATATATGAACAGTGTTGTAATTTTGCGTTGCCACTGATTCAAATTTGGCTCGCAAGGACCAAATGTTTAACGCATTGACGCAAATGCGTATTTCAATATTAATTCATTTATTGAATTTAAACTCTTAAAGCTAACAATGGGAACTTAAACGCTGAGACTTCACACAGCAAATATATATGAAATGGAAATATAACTAATTCCACAACGGAACGAACATTTTTACGAAATGAATTTAAATAGTGAATTTGAACGGTAGGATTCGGGATTTTGATCCGTCTTGCGGCCGCGCAAGGGCTAGGTTAGGTTCGAGAACCAATCTCACGCAAGGGTGGGGATGACCGCGCAAGGGTTAGGTTAGTTTAGGGGAATACCGCAACGCAAGTGCTATCTCGGTTGTTTTTATATAGAAAGATTTAACTTACGATTTTTGGGATAATACTTCCTTTGTTGTTCTCATGGATTTGGAGGTGACGTCGGTGCTGATGGTTGTACTCGCTCCTACGTTGTTGATCCGATGCAAGTTTATTCCAAAAAAGGTAGATGATGTTGGTTGCTGGTAGATGTTCGGTGTTCCACGAAACAAGAGAAAGAGTTAATGCATTGCACTGGTATTTATAACATGGGTTAGTGATGGAAAGCAATTCCAACACTGTTGACTGGAAGCACTGGATGGCAACTCCAGTCTACTCTACCGCCAGGGTTGTATGAACGCAAGTCATAACTAGTGAAGTGAACGCAAGTCACTTGGAGACGTGATCGCAAGTCACAGATGGGTGGTTAGGTGAACGCAAGTCACGGAACCGTTGCCTATTTAAGTGAACGCAAGTCACTTAAACATGGCGCCCCCGTTGCACAGGTGCAACTGCTCTGCGGAGGCGTTGTAAGGCAGTGATGGCATTGTCGAGCTCGAGGCACCAGCCAGCATCCAACGGCTGAGGTCTACGTCGAGCAGGTGAAGTAGCGGCTCTTGAAGCCGATCGAGAGGTGGCGGCGGCGGGCCGTGAGGTTTGTCGGGCCGCCGGGGTTGTTGCCCGTTGACGTGCCGTTTCGGTAGTGGTGTGTTCCACCTCCAGCTCTTCCGTGGATGGACGATGCAGTAGGGTGTGGTGTCATTGACGACATATCTTGCACTTCTGTTCGGATTGACAGTCTCTGACATGGTTGTGTGTTCGGGCGAGGCAATTGGGGCAGTAATCGAGGAAGCGTACCTTGACGCGACGCTCCTCTACATCCATCAAATTAAACTCCCGGCAAAAACGCAGGGCGTGATAGCGGAAGCATACCAAGCACTGGTGCACGTTGGCGTCACGGGGTACCCGGGAACGATTGCCGACGGAGACATCCGACGATGACGATTGATGGGTGTCACGGCTTCTGTAAGAGAGATGCGATTTAGTAAAAGTATTAAACGGGTTTGGCGGTGGTAATTGGACGGTGAAAGTGTGTGTGAATTCGGGTTAAGGGCTGGGAACCTCAGCTTGGATGGGAAGAGGACATAGTTTGACTATTGGTCGGGTGAAAATTCCCTGTTGCGTTCTAATGTCGGCGACACGTATACGATTGTCAACTCCATGGTACACCTTTTCTACTCGGCCTAAGCGCCATTCGTTTGGGGGTAGCAATTCATTTTTAAGAACGATGAAATCTCCTTCAGAAAGGTCCTTTTGAGCGGTCTTCTATTTATACCTTTTATGAAGCTCTTTGAGGTATTCATCTTTCCACCTTTGACTAAATTGGCGATGTAACCTTTTAAGCTTTTCCCATTTGTTATGGAGAGATAGATTATCGAGTTGGGGCTCCGGCGCAGCCAGCAATGGCGCACCGCGTAGGAAATGTCCTGGAGTTAACGCGAGTAATTCCTGTGGATTGTCGGACATAGGGGAGAGTGGTCGGGAGTTGAGTATGGCTTCAATGCGCGCAAGCAATGTGGCCAGCTCCTCGAATGTAATAAGGTGACCGCTAGCAATGCGTTTAAAATGCAATTTGAAGCTCTTAACGGCGGCTTTCCAGAGGCCACCCATGTGGGGGGCATTGGGTGGTAAAAAGTGCCATTCGAGAGACTGAAGTGAGTATTTTTCCTTGATATCATCGGAAGCTTCTTTCAGGAATTGTTTGAAGTCTCGTTGAAATGCCCTATTGGTGCCGACAAAGTTTTTCCCATTGTCGGAGAAGAGTCGTAAGGGAAGACCGCGTCTTCCGACGAATCGGGAAAAGGCGGCTTGAAAGGCTTTGGTTGAAAGATCGGAGCAGGGTTCTAAGTGTATTGCTTTGGTGCAGGAACACACAAAGACGCAGACGTAGCCTTTAATTATTGGTGCTTTACGCATACTTGACGATTTAAGGTCAAAAGGAACTGCAAAGTCCAGTCCGGTATAGGTGAATGGTAAGGAATAGTTAGAACGTTCAGGTGGTAAGGCTGCCATGATTTGTGATCTCGAGGCTTTTTTGAAGATGGTACATGTTTTGCAATTACGTATGCAAAACTTAATTTTTGATTTCAATCGCGGAATGAAATATTCCTGTCTAGCAGTTCTCACCATGAGTTGGTGTTCAGCATGCATTAATAAATTATGTAGATATTGGAGAAATAAGTAGCAGAAACGTGAGGATTCAGGGATGATGACTGGATATTTTTCTTTATACGGGATATCAGAGTTGATTAGTCGGCCATCTACCCGGAGAAGGCCATTTGCGTCGAGAAGGGGATTCAGGGGGAGAAGTGAACTCCTTTTTGAGATAGTTTGTCCATTGGAAAGTTGGGCATATTCCACGGGATAGTATCTGGTCTGCGCAAGTTTTATGAGACGTGTTTTTACCCAGTTAATTTCAGCCTGAGTGATAACTAAAGACTCGTAATTGATCGACTGAGTGGACTGTATGGGCTTGATTCGATGGAGGAAACGAAAAATGTAGGTTATCACTCGTAATGCCCTCGGCCAATATGAGAATCGGTCTAGGATGTCGGGTTCATTCTCCGAAATATGGAACGCCTCAACCTTTCGTTCTTCGTGAGGAACAACGTTCTGACGCGGTGAAAGGGGCCATTGCTCGGGTGGTTTTAGAAGCCAGTCTGGTCCGGTCCACCAGAGTGATTGGTAAATTAAATCCTGTGGTCTACATCCTCGGGTGCCGAGGTCTGCTGGGTTATGGTTAGTGGATACGTGGCGCCATTTAATGTTACCTACGTTGTTGATAATCTGTGACGTAGGATTCGCTACATATATTTTCCAATTGCATGGTGGCTTTTCGAGCCACGCAAGGACGATTGATGAACCCGACCATAAGAAGATTTCAATATCTCTTAAAGGTAGTTGATTGATTAGATTTTTTATGCATTTTGATAATAGGACTGCACCGCATAGTTCTAAGCGCGGCAGGCTCACTGTTTGCAAAGGTGCTACTTTTGTTTTAGAAAAGAGAAGATGACATGAGACTTTTTCATCCGATTGACAACGTATATATACAGTTGCGCAATATGCTTTCTCGGAAGCATCGTAAAATCCGTGAATTTGGATGTTTTGGTTTGGAGAAAACTCAGTCCATTTGGGTATTCGAAGTTTTCCGATAACCGGTAGGTCGGATACGAATTGAATCCACTTTTGGAGGGAGGGTGGTTGGACACATTCGTCCCATTCAGTACCTTCTAACCATATCTGCTGTATCAATATCTTTGCCTGAATCAGAATAGGCGCGAGCCACCCTGCGGGATCGAAAAGTTTCGAAACCGAAGATAAGATTTGCCTTTTAGTTGCCTGAGAAGGTACTTGAGTGGGTTCTATGGTATACGAAAAGGAATCGTTTAATGCATTCCATCTAATGCCGAGGGTTTTCGTTGAACTTGAGCAATCAAATTTCAAAAAGTCGGATTCAAGCAAGTCTTCTTTTGCAATATGGACAAGAAGCTCTAGATGGTTGGCTGTGATTTTCTTGAGGGGGAATCCTGCGGAGTTTAAACAATGAATGGTTTGGAATTGGGCTTGCATGCAGGAGCGAAGGTCATGTCCTCCAGACAAGATGTCGTCAACGTAAGTTTCTTTAGTGAGAATTCGCTCAGCTAGGGGGTAGGGTTCCCTCAAGTCCTTGGCCAACTGGTGTAATGTTCGGATAGCCAGGTATGGCGCACAGTTCACTCCAAATGTTACGGTTTTTAAGGCGAAATCGGTAGGTTTTGTGTCATGGAGTCGACGAAAAATAACTCTCTGATACTGCTGGTCGTCCTCATGTAGGAGGATCTGACGGTACATTTTTTGAATGTCGCCATTGAATACATATCTATAAAAACGCCAGCTGAGAATGATGAACATAAGATCGGTTTGCAAAGCAGGGCCTATATGGATGATATCGTTCAACGACGTGCCTGAAGACGTCGGCTTGGAGGCGTTAAAAACCACTCTGACTTTGGTGGATGCACTGTCCGGTTTCACTACCGAATGGTGAGGAAGATAATACGAAAAATACTTTTCGTTTTGATGGATTTCTTCAGGAGAAGTCGGTTTCATATGTTCCAGGGCTAGATATTCTTCTAGCACATGATTATATTCCGATTCAAGGAGCGGAGTTTTTTTGAGCATGTGTTCCATACGAATCGCTTGTTTCATCGCCTGCGACCGAGACGAACTGAGAGAAATCTGAGATGGGAACCCTGCTTTGAAGAGGAGGCGTACGACGTAACGTCCATTGGCTTGTCGGTATGTGGTTTCTTGATAGAATGACTCCCACGCACGGTCGTCCTCGGATGGGAGATGTGATTCAGCGACTTCCTCTAATTCCCAGAAACGTTTCAGCTGGAAGCTCAGATCCTCGTTTGAAACTGTTGTGGCATGGGTATGAAATGTAGAGCATTGGGTGGAGGTCAGTGGTCCGCTCAGATACCACCCGAAAACGGTATTTTGCGCAAGCAAACTCCCAAAAACTCCGTGTCTCATTCCCTGCAGGAGGATCTGGGGTATAAGGTCACTGCCAATGACGAGATAAATGGGACCGGGTGTATAAAAGTATGGATCCGCAAGATCTAAATCCTGAATTTCCGAAAGATTTGGTTTCGATAGTTTAAAGGAGGGAAGAAAACTGGTCAGCTGTTTTAAGACGATGGCGTTGGTATGGATACGGGTGTGATTGAATTTCGGTACCAACGTGAGTAGACAGACACGGTTGGCATTTTCTACTACTTTTCCGCCCATCCCCGTGACTGAGAAGTTTTCTTTATAGGTAGGTAGTTGTAAACGGTGTTGTATTTTTTCGGACACAAAGGTTTTTTGTGAGCCTTGATCGATGAGTGCTCGTAACGTGAAGATAGAACCCTGGTGTTCGATGCTCACTAGGGCGGTGGGAAGGAGTGTTTTCTCGTTGTTGGTGAAGAAATTAGCCTGAACTTCGAAGTCAGGTTTGGTGGGAGAAGAAGACTCTTCCCAATTGCCCTCGGTGAGGTTGAAGATGGGATGTCTGGGCTCTTGGGAAGATTCGGTTTGTAATAGATTGGTTGCCTTTTTCGCGGATGTGCTAGGCGTAGCCTTTGATTCGGGCTGGTTGGTTGTGGGAGGGTGTAACATGGTGTGATGGTTTTTCTTACAGTGCAGACATCGGAAGGCACTGGGACAGTTGGTAGATGAATGGTTGTAAGCGAAGCAATTCGTGCAAAACCGGATATCCTTCACAAATTTGGTACGCTCTGGTACGCTGAGTTTTCGGAATTCGGGGCAAGATTTCAAGGGATGACTGTCGTTGCATAATCTACAAGTAAACGCAAGTTTTTCTTGAGAGTGATAGGATTGGATTTTAGGCGAGGATTTCGATGGGAATGAAGTGCGTGATTTAGTGCCTTTATATTCACGTAGGCGTTCAACCACTTCGTAACGTTTGGTCAGAAACTGGTTCATCTGGAACCAGTTAGGAAGCTCATTCCTAGATTCGAGGGACTGCTCCCACAGAGACAGTGTTTCCTCTGGTAGCTTTGAGGAAAATAAATAGATTAAAATGGGGTCCCACTCGGAAACGGAAATTCCTTGCGTCTTTAGGATCACAAGACAATCATTGATGGTGT
Organism: Eurosta solidaginis; assembly: GCF_040869045.1. NCBI lineage: Eukaryota > Metazoa > Arthropoda > Insecta > Diptera > Tephritidae > Eurosta > Eurosta solidaginis. The sequence continues at coordinate 57,972,236 of NC_090322.1, read as the reverse complement.
TCTGTATCTTTTGAATTCCTTCGCTACTCTCCGAGGTAGCTTGAGGAATGTTGAAAAGCAATTTCAATTGTTTATCTATTAAGATTCGTTTGTTTTCGAATCGGGCTTTTAGCGCTTCCCATGCTAATGAAAAATTATATCGGACAAAGGGTACTGCTTTACGATTACGCCTGCCTTTCCTCGAGTCTTATTTCGCAAGTGATAGAGTTTCTGTACGGGAGTCAGTTTGGGATGGTTGAGGTAAACGGCCGTGAACATATCACGAAAGGATGGCCACTCCTCATAGCTACCGTAAAAGGTTTCTGTATCACACGGTGCCACCTTGAGACACGATCCCGAGCTTGGATCGAAAGGCAGAGACTGACGGGAGGTATTGCCTGGCCTTGTAGGATTCCCATGGGAGATATTGCCGGACTCTGATGAATTCCCACGGAGGATTTTTAATTGGTCCAATATATGTGATTTACAGATGTAGAAAGAGTCAGCACAAAGCTGAAATTCGTTGTGGGCTTCCTCTTTAAACTCTCCAGAAACTGCGCTGTCGTCAGCTATACATACGTTTTCATAGGCGTTTTTTAGCGAAGCCCAGCGACCGTTAAGGTCCTCTAACTTGACCTCCAATAAAGAGTCCGTTTGGTCCTCAGGATCTTCCTTTTGAAAATTGGTGCAAAATTTGACCACATTGTTGGAGTCGAAGATAAATTTTGACATGATTTCTGTTGAAGAAGGCATGGTTGGAGACGGTATCAAGGGTTTGATTTGATAAGAATGACCCGGAAGACAAGCTGGGTGGAGTTTATTTATTTCACAAGTGGTATTGTGCACGAAGATTCGGGTTTAGGATTAGAAACTTCAACACTACAGACGCAAGCCGAGAAACACTTATTTGGAGAGAGGACTTTCCGTCTGTCGCTCAGAGGGATAACGATTTTACGAAAACGAATGCGCACTTAAGCGGTTTTGCACTGCCCACGAAGAGCTTCACCGAAAGAAACTAAGCAATGTTAATTATGGAATGCCCCACTGATATTGAAGGGATTTCACAAGAGGAAACTTAGCACGGTTTACTAGGGAATTTCCCCCGAATTCGCTGAAATATACGTATGATGTTGAATGTTTTGTGATACAAAATGTTTGTGTGACGTATAAATAAACGTGGTATGTGTAGAATTGATGTATAATGATGGAGATATGTAAATAAGAGTGGTAGCAAACACGTTATATGCAAAATAACGTGGGATCTTCAATATTTGAGAAGCCCAAGATAAGCGGTTTTCTCAAAAGATGTTAGGGTTGGACGCAAGCAACGTAATAACGCATTTATTCCCGTGCTGGATTGCGTAAGATGTAAGATTGTTGTATTTTTTTTTTTTTTTTTTAAGGGATAATTTTTCCAGACAATTATTGGGTACGAACCCAATCGCAACGATAAATCCTTTTTACAACTTTAGTATATTTAGTTATATCGATGACTATGCCGATTAGAGCAAATCACACTCTTTACTCCTACAAACCGGCGTTTATCTGTATGTGCATGTAAGCAACTGGTTGTGGTATGTATATGCGTAGGTACACAACTTTTCGGTTTATTGAGAAAAACTCATATATGCACTTTATAGACCTTTAGAGAACTTCTATTTGAATTTCAATAAGGAGGGATCTTTTATAGTATTTAGAAGCAATTTAATTGAAAAGCAAGTGGGGTTGTTTGATATGCTAGTGCAAATAGCGTGAATTAGTATTACCATGTATGTGCATATACATAAAAGATGGGGAGCCAAAAGGGAGATAGGCTGCCGTCGCTGCTAGCGCAAGCGCAAGCGAAGAACGAAAAACTTGTTGGAACTGAGGTACGCTATTTGCGGAATAGCGGACTGGAACTTCGTATATATGTATATACCACCGTATATGCAAATAACGGTAGAATGTACGGGCTTGGTTGCCGTTATGAAATAATAATGAAATTTTCACGAAAACATCCAAACTGATACTCACGTGCGTATCCTCACTGTTCTCGTGTTTCTCTTTTCCGATGGGGCTTGAAAATTTACGTCAATTTGGCTTATGTATATGCGTGCACACAGTATGTTGCGCGCCTTGTTTCACTTTTCCAAGCTGTTTGCTGCGCACCACTTATTACAATATGAATTGTATTCTCTTACTTTACACTGTAAAACCGTGTGAAAACACTCAAATTGCATAAAAAATGAATGTGAAAACTTCTTACAATTTATTGAGGCTTTTGCACAAATTTTCTTCTCAGCACACGCGAATGGCAAATTTTCGAATGAAAAAAGCTAGCGATGGGGCGATAGCGATATATGAACAGTGTTGTAATTTTGCGTTGCCACTGATTCAAATTTGGCTTGCAAGGACCAAATGTTTAACGCATTGACGCAAATGCGTATTTCAATATTAATTCATTTATTGAATTTAAACTCTTAAAGCTAACAATGGGAACTTAAACGCTGAGACTTCACACAGCAAATATATATGAAATGGAAATATAACTAATTCCACAACGGAACGAACATTTTTACGAAATGAATTTAAATAGTGAATTTGAACGGTAGGATTCGGGATTTTGATCCGTCTTGCGGCCGCGCAAGGGCTAGGTTAGGTTCGAGAACCAATCTCACGCAAGGGTGGGGATGACCGCGCAAGGGTTAGGTTAGTTTAGGGGAATACCGCAACGCAAGTGCTATCTCGGTTGCTTTTATATAGAAAGATTTAACTTACGATTTTTGGGATAATACTTCCTTTGTTGTTCTCATGGATTTGGAGGTGACGTCGGTGCTGATGGTTGTACTCGCTCCTACGTTGTTGATCCGATGCAAGCTTATTCCAAAAAAGGTAGATGATGTTGGTTGCTGGTAGATGCTCGGTGTTCCACGAAACAAGAGAAAGAGTTAATGCATTGCACTGGTATTTATAACATGGGTTAGTGATGGAAAGCAATTCCAACACTGTTGACTGGAAGCACTGGATGGCAACTCCAGTCTACTCTACCGCCAGGGTTGTATGAACGCAAGTCATAACTAGTGAAGTGAACGCAAGTCACTTGGAGACGTGATCGCAAGTCACAGATGGGTGGTTAGGTGAACGCAAGTCACGGAACCGTTGCCAAGTTTTGGGTAATTTTCTTTAAGTACTGGATTCACCGGACAATTCCCGGCATAAAGGTCCGACGCCTGTTTATGGAGTTCACCAAGGACCAGAACGAAGTTGAGCAAGAGTGACACGCGTTTCCCTGGGGAGTATGCGTTCCTCTTCCGCGAGTTTTGGGTAATTTTCTTTAAGTACTGGATTCACCGGGCAATTCCCGGCATAAAGGTCCGACGCCTGTTTATGGAGTTCACCAAGGACCTGCTTGTGTTTTTTCACTTCATACGGCTGGGTTCTCAGGTGCCGCATTTCCTCAAAATGCTTATCGAGACGACTCCTTAAGACCCTAGGCGGAGCTGGTTCATCAATCAGATGTCTGTTGGGATGCCCAGGTTTCTGGGTATTCAACAGGAACTGTTTGGTCAGCATCTCATTTCTCTCCCTGATGGGGAGTATTCTCGCCTCATTATGCAGATGCTGTTCTGGGGACATAAGAAGACAGCCCGTGGCGATTCTGAGAGCAGTATTTTGGCAGGCCTGTAATTTCTTCCAGTGGGTAATTTTTAGGCTTGGCGACCATATGGGTGACGCCTAGCACGTAATCTGCTGGCTAATTGCTTTGTATGTAGTCATGAGCGTTTCTTTATCTTTTCCCCAGGTACTGCCAGCGAGGGATTTGAGGATATTGTTACGGCTCTGAATTCTCGGAACAATTGCGGCTGCGTGCTCAATGTAGATCCTGATCAAACGTCACACCCAAGATTTTGGGGGGTAGGACAGTCGGTAGCGTAGTGCCATCGACGTGGATGTTCAAAATGGTCGACATTTGGGACGTCCATGTTGTAAATAAGGTCGCGGAAGATTTAGTCGGTGATAATGCCAGGTTTCGCGAGGAGAAAAAGCTGGAGAGATCAGGGAGGTAGCCGTTTATTCTGTTGCAAAGCTCATCGATCTGTGGGGCCGGGCCTGTGGCCGTTATTGGGCAGTCATCGGCGTAGGAAACGATTGTGACTCCTTCCGGTGGTGAAGGTAGCTTAGATATGTAGAAATTAAACAAAAGTGGCCCTGTAGCACCCCTTGTTTAATTCTCCTTGGTTTTGATGTTTCGTCTCTAAATTGCAGCGATGCCTGCCGACCACCCAGATAATTTGCGGTCCACCTTTTAAGGCATGGGGGAAGGGTAGACCGTTCCAGGTCTTGCAGTAACGAGCCATGGTTGATCGTATCAAAAGCTTTTGATAGGTCTAGCGCTACGAGTACTGTTCTATGGTGGGGGTGTTGATTTAAACCGCAATTTATCTGGGTGCTAATGGTATTTAGCGCGGTGGTAGTGCTATGGAGTTTTCTGAAGCCATGCTGATGAGGGGCTAGCTGCAAATTTGCTTGGAAATAAGGGAGCAAAATGGCTTCAAGCGTCTTTGCCACTGGCGATAGGAGAGATATCGGATGATACGACTCACCTATGTTAGCTGGTTTCCCAGGTTTTAGTAGCGGGACCACCTTGGTCATTTTCCATTTCTCGGGTATGACAAAGGTGGAAAGAGACAGGTTGAAGACATGCGCTAAATATTTGAAACCCTCTTTCCCTAGGCTTTTAAGCATCGGCATGGCTATGCCGTCTGGGCCCACTGCTTTGGATGGTTTAGCACGACCAATGGCGTCCTCAACCTCTTTAGCGGTGATGGTGATTGGTGACGCGCTGAATTTGTCTTTATGTGCGTGTCTATTGGCTCTCCGTCTATCTTTGTCGACCGTAGGGTGCATTTTATATTGTCGGCAGAAAGCGCTCGCGCATTTTTTCGCATCCGACAGCACTTTGTCGCCAAAGGCGATGGAAACTTTGTCTTTGTGCTTAGTCGGATTCGATAGGGACTTTTCGGTGGACCAAAGTTTACCCACACCGGTAGAGAGGTTACAACCTCTTAGGTACTCCTTCCATTTCGCCCGCTTGTGTTCATCCACAAGCAATCTGGTGCGTTGGTTTATATCCCTTATTTGGGGGTCGCCTGGATCAAGCTGTCTTATAAGGTCACGTTCTCTCGCTAAGTTTGCGGCCTCCGCCGGGAAGTGGGGCCGGATTTCGGGAATTCTCCCGGCGGGAATGAAACGTGCCGAGGGGGATTCAATGACCTTACGGAAGGCACGCTCCCCTTGGCGGGCATCAGTCGGGATAGGGAGGGCAGCAAAGCGGTTGTCTGTAAAGGATTTATATTCTTCTCACTTTCCTTTTTTGAAGTTTATGAAAGTGCGTTTTTCAGTGACGATGAAGTCGGCGGTACGCTCGAACGAAATAAGTATGGACAGGTGGTCGGATGCCAATGTTACCATCGGCTGCCGGTTGACGCAGTTTACGAGTTCTGCGCTCACGATTGAGATATCTGGCGAGCTGTAACAGCTTCCTACCATACGTGTGGGGGCGTCTCCGTTTATTGTGCAGAACGTCGTTTCTTCTATTTGATCCGCCAACATCTCACCCCTACTGTCCATAGAATCATGATGGGCATTGAAATCGCCTAAGATAATGCGATTGTTGCCAGTGAGTAAGGCCCAGATGTTAGGGCGGTATCCACTGGGGCAACAGGTGGGAGGAGGGATGTAGATGTTGATGATTTCTAGGTTTGCATCGCCTGACCGGACAGATAGGCTTTGACGTTCTAAGACATTGTCCCTGCGGTCGATGCCAGGATCAAAGGAAGACGGGAGCAGGGGCTGATGCTCAGCATTGCTACCAACTCTACTACGAAGGTAGTAGTTATGAGTGGTGTCAGCTGTTTGAGTTGTTGGCGCCGTGGCGCTCGAGCAGCAGCGGGTACTTGTTGTGGCTTGCTGAGCAGCGGGGCTGCTGGAAGGTAGTGGGGGCGCTTAGGCGTAGACTACGGGACGCCCTTGGGCGTGAACAGCAAGGGGCCACAAAAGATTTATAAAAGTTACGTGGACGTCGGGTTTTGGGATCAAGCCCAGAACAACCAGTCCGATGCAACCATCCCTTGCACGCGACACACTGAACAGAGTATGACCGTCCTAAAAAGATTCTTTTCCGGCAGATGCAGCAAAACCATTTCTCAGGACCGGGGTCAGGAGACGTACCCGGATTGGATTCGATGCCTTCCCGGAGTAAGAGAGTATGGAGCAGTCCTGCTGCAAGGAGCTGCTGGGAGGATGACAATTTGTGGGAGGGACGAAACAAATTAAATGGGGTCACACTGAAATGACAGTCCTTGGCCGGGAAAAATCCCGAGTCGCTCCGGTACATAGAACCGACTGCCTTGGGAAGCGAGAGGATATTGATGACAATTTGTGATCGGTCGCGGCTGTTAGGTGGGGCGAAGCATTGCTACAACAACAACAAAAACAACCTTGGCTTCGGCTTTTGAAATATTAGTCAAGGCGTAGGTAACGACAGTGACTCCTTCTGGTGGCGAAGGTAGCTTTGATATGTAGAAGTTAAACAAAAGTGGGAATAGGACACCACCCTGTTGCACCCCTTGTTTAATTCTTCTTGGTTTTGATGTTGCGTTCCTGAACTGCATTATTATTAAGACCTTATGCGGGGTATCAACATCATAAGAATATGCTAAAAAAAATTTGGCATATATTTCTTGTGTGAAAAAAGTACCAGACAAGTAATTTTGACATTTCGTGTATCTCTGTCCTCTGTGAATCGGCGTCACTTTCCTGTAGTACATGAAAGCCAGATTCAGCAATGCATTAGAACAAAATTTGTTAAAATTAACATATTATTATTGAAATTGCACTGCATACAAAATAAAAAAACACTTGTGCCCAAATAGAATTGTATAATATATATTTGCAGTTGAATTGTAAATTACCTTTCCACCATGAGACATCCTAAATGTTTCCCGAAATAAAAGATTTCAATTGTTTGATGTGTTCGCACTATACAAAGTGTTTATTCACATTTGTGCGTAGATATTTTGACTATACTTTATTATATATTCACAAGAACTCGATTGTATGTAAAATTTATTAAGTGCAGATATGCTGCTCGCACTGTATATAAAAAGTTGGTCTTTACCTTTCAGTCACAAATTTATAATGGCCGAGCCAAGCTCACGCCGGGTTGCATTCAATTAGAATCTGATCAGCTGATGCAGTTTAATGCTTGACGCATGGTTGTATTTTCGTACGTTTGATGTGGTGACATTGGTTGACTAAAGGTGCCATTACAATTGCAAATTACATTCAAACAACTTATAAATACAATCAGTGTTTTTCCTGGTATTTAACCGATTATGTTTTTACAGGATCGTTGCTCAAGGAATAATAAGGCGCACGTATGCATATGTATTTAGCGGCGAAACCAGGAATCTCTGGTGCACGTTTGCTGCAAAATCGTTGGAAAAAACAGCAGAAAGTGCATGCGTTTACTTTTAAGTGAACACTTTTGTATGGCCTTTTTCGTTTCTTGCGATGTGGATGCCGCGTTTTAATTGTTAACTGATTATCTTTATCTATTAATTATGTGTGATTGAGCTGTTCGTCAATAAACGATTTTGTATTAATGTACCTACCACAAAGGTTGTTATTATAGATTCACTAGCGGCTCGGTACGTGCTTTCGCTACGTATAAAGTGAAATATTAAATCAAACTCATTTATTATAAAAAAAAGATATTTTATTATTTGCTAGCTATTTTAAAACTTAATCCAAAACATTTGGATAAACAATATTTTTTGTTTTTCCATTTTGAGCATGAATAAACAAACGGCTGGGGCTGGAACAGGCAACATAAAGTTGGCCATGTGAAAAACATGATTCCTCCAAATCAATGCCATTTATTCTCCTAATTTGAATTTTCTTAATGCTAAGAGCCAAAGCTCTATATACCTATCTATTCAAAATATTCATGTATTTCTCTATGCAAAAAAAAATGCACCGTAATATTGTTCGATGTCTTTTCAAAGCCTACTTTGTTTGTCGATCTGCCTGATACATACATACATGTTGATATAAATACAATGCAAGTAAGTTTGTAGGTGGGAATAATAAGTAAGCTAGCTAAGACGAAAGTACAAAAATTTTGAGAGCGAAAGAGCGTAGCTAAGTAGGTAACAAATCGTTTAGTAAATGACCAAACTATTATTGATGTATGTATGTTAATATGAAAACGTATAATACGCTGGCTAAGTGGGATGAATCTGAACAAACAAATGGGTTTTTGGTGTGTTTTTCAAAATAATTTCCTTCAGGTAAAAAGATTATATTGTTATGTGATTGAATATACCATTTTAGCTGGTTGTAGTACATAAGACAGCAATCTCTTAACCTGAAGGCGAGTTCCCAATTGGTCTATATCTCGAGTCCTTAGTTACCCAGCGAAAAGAAAAGCCCTCTTTTCATTAGCATGTATCACAACTTACAATGGATACTTATGTCGTTCAAACACATCCTAAAGTTATCCGGGTCCACGTTTTGGTCTATATCTCGAGACCCTAGTCACGGAGGGCATGAAAAATAATCTATACTATAGCAATCATCAACAGCTCCCATTTGCTACGCATATTGTAGAAACACATCCTAAAGTTATCCGGGTCCACGTTTTGGTCTATATCTCGAGACCCTAGTCACGGAGGGACATGCAAAATAATCTATACTATAGCAATCATCAACAGCTCCCATTTGCTGCCCATATTGTACAAACACATCCTAAAGTTATCCGGGTCCACGTTATGGTCTATATCTCGAGACCCTAGTCACGGAGGGACATGAAAAATAATCTATACTATAGCAATCATCAACAGCTCCCATTTGCTACCCATATTGTACAAACATATCCTAAAGTTATCCGGGTCCACGTTTTGGTCTATATCCCGAGACCCTAGTCACGGAGGGATATGAAAAATAATCTATACTATAGCAATCGTCAACAGTTCCCGTTTGCTACGCTACCCATATTGTACAAACACATCCTAAAGTTATCCGGGTCCACGTTTTGGTCTATATCTCGAAACCCTAGTCACGGAGCGGCATGAAAAATACTCTATACTATAGCATTCATCAACGGCTTCCATTTGCTACGCTACCCATATTGTACAAACACATCCTAGGGTTACCCGGGTCCACGTTTTGGCCTATATCTCGGGAACCTGGTATCCGATTCTTGAAATTTCAAAACACAAACCATCTACTGAATAGTCATAATTTGGTTGGACAGGTGAGCCCGTTCTTGAGTTATAAAATCACAACGAAAAATGGCATTATATATAGATTATAAAATAAATATAGTTTAAAACAAGTAAGGAAAGCTAAGTTCGGGTGTAACCGAACATTACATACTCAGCTGAGAGCTTTGGAGACAAAATAAGGGAAAATCACCACTTAGCAAAATGAACCTAGGGTAACCCTGGAATGTGTTTGTATGACATGTGTATCAAATGAAAGGTGTTAATGATTATTTAAAACGTAGTGGGCCTTAGTTCTATAGGTGGACTCCTTTTCGAGATATCGCAATAAGGGTGGACCAGGGGATACTCTAGAATGTGTTTGTACGATATGGGTATCAAATTAAAAGTATTAATGAGGGTTTAAAAGGGAGTAGCCCTTAGTTGTATATGTGAAGGCGTTTTCGAGATATCGAACAAAATGTGGACCAGGGTGACCCAGAACATCTTCTGTAGGGTACCGCTAATTTATTTATATATGTCATACAACGAACAGTATTCCTGCCAAGATTCCAAGGGCTTTTGATTTCGCCCTGCAGAACTTTTTCATTTTCTTCTACTTAATATGGTACGTGTCACACCTATTTTACAAAGTTTTTTCTAAAGTTATATTTTGCGTCACAAAACCAATACAATTACCATGTTTCATCCCTTTTTTCATTTTTGGTACAGAAGTATGACATTTTTTTTTAATTTTTCGTAATTTTCGATATCGGAAAAGTGGGCGTGGTCATAGTCGGATTTCGACCATATTTTATACCAATACAAAGTGTGTTCAGATAATTATGTGAACTGAGTTTAGTAAAGATATATCGATTTTTGCTCAAGTTATCGTGTTAACGGCCGAGCGGAAGGACAGACGATCTACTGTGTATAAAATCTGGGCGTGGCTTCAACCGATTTCGCCCATTTTCACAGAAAACAGTTATCGTCATAGAATCTATGTCCCTACCAAACTTCACAAAGATTGGTAAATTTTTGTTCGACTTATGGCATTAGAAGTATTCTAGACGAATTAAATGAAAAAGGGCGGAGTTACGCCCATTTTGAAATTTTCTTTTATCTTTGTATTTTGTTGGACCATAACATTACTGGAGTTGAATGTTGACACAACTTACTTTTATACTGTAAAGATATTAAATTTTTTGTTAAAATTTGACTTAAAAAAAAAATTTTTTTTAAAGTGGGCGTGTTCGTCATCCGATTTTGCTAATTTTTGTTTAGCACACATATAGTAATAGGAGGAACGTGCCTGCCAAATTTCATCATGATATCTTCAAAGACTGCGAAATTACAGCTTGCACAACTTTTAAATTACCTTTTTTTAAAAGTGGCGGTGCCACCAAAATTTTACAAATTTTCTATTTTGCGTCATAAGGTCAACGCACCTACCAAGTTTCATCGCATTATCCGCCTTTGGTAATGAATTATCGCACTTTTTCGGTTTTTCGAAATTTTCGATATCGAAAAAGTGGGCGTGGTTGTAGTCCCATTTCGTTCATTTTAAATAGCGATCTGAGATGAGCGCCCAGGAACCGACATACCAAATTTCATCAAGATACCTCAAAATGTACACAAGTTATCGTGTTTACAGACCGACGGACAGACGGACGGACCGACTTGACTAAATGAATTTCTTTTTTCACCCAGATCATTTTGATATATAGAAGTCTATATCTATCTCGATTAGTTTATGCCGTTACGGATTACCGTTATGCGAACAAAGTTATATACTCTGTGAGCTCTGCTCAGCTGAGTATAAAAACTAAAAAACACGCAAATATGCTGCCGTTTTAGTATCTACAATCTGCTTAGATATTTGATGTTGATAGCACCGTAGTACAGTGGTACGTGTCTCCGCTATTAAGCATTGTCGCTAGATGGGTTTAACCTCCTTTGCGCTCCTAGCATAGAGAGTTACAAACAAGCATACATACAAGTGAAGCTAATATAAGCGTGGTAATAATTAAGGAAATGTAAGTTCAGGAACAGATTATACCATCTTCGTATCTGCGACTGACAGATGAGTTCAATGTATGGCCGAAAATATATCTTGCTAGTTGTAGTTGAGGTATTGTTAACTTAAAGCGGATTTACATAAACAATTTGGTCGCTTTGCTTGGAGCTGGCACTTTCTCAGCGCTTTCAGACAACAGTTAAACGCATTTTTGCTTCCTTTGCTTTGAATCGAACAATGAGCCGCGTTACTTCATTTTGACACCGACATAAGTTAAGAATATCTTAACTTTAGGCTCGCTTTACATTAGCTGGCCATTTGTCCTTCACTTCCAAGCTTCAAAAATGCTTTAACAACACCCTATGTCCTATTTATTTCGAAAGCGATTTCTCTTTGTGTTTCTCCACATTTTTTTAAGTCTAAAATTCCTTCCATTTCAATTTTACCCAACCACGTGGCATGGTCTGTTTCGATAAATCAGGTAAGAAAATTGCAATAATAACAGCACTGCACGATTTAGACTGCCACTGGTTTCTAAAAGAGCAATGGTAATAACCTCCATTCAATGAACCATCATATAAATCAAAATTTTACTGATCTACTGAGTCCAATGGAGTTTTTATCCTGCGAAAAATGAGATTTTCTAGGATGACCCGTGATAAGTCGCAAACGAATATGCGACTATAGCAAGTTTTGATCTCTTTTTATGGGTTTTGTTTGAACATGTCCTATGGAGAGACCAATTTCATATGGTTACTAGCAGACCCGGCAGACGTTGTTCTGCCCTAAATTTGGTCTATCGGTATACATTTTAATAAGCTTTTTCCGTCTAACTCTGCCCTCCCCCCTTCACTTTTTCCTAATCCTTTTATTCACTCCTCCCTCCGTCTTTTTCCCTTCATCTATCTCAATCTTCGCCTCATTCTATCTCTTTCTCAGCCTCCTTCTCCTTCTCTCTTCTCTCAAGTTCTTCTCGTTCTTCTTCATCCCTTATTGCCAGTCCCAGAGGGTGGTATGTATTTGGTTCCAGTCCCATTCCGAGTCTCAGTCCCAGTCAGGGATGATAAATGGATTTTTTCATTTTGTACCAAATGAGGAAAAAAATGCACCAAATCATCCAAAAATGTACCAAAAGTTTTCGGATATGAATTTGAACCAAACTAGAGCTATATTCTGCTTCTTTATCCAAAAACTGTTTTTAGTCAGGAAACTTTCTAGTACAAATTAAAGGGAAATATGATTTATGAAGAAATACTTTTCCAATAAAAATAATAAAAGAAGTTTATCGATTGTACAATTATGTACATATATAAAAACAGTTCTTTGTTGAGAACAAGTAAGGAACATATAAATTAATATTTAAAAAAAATAACAGCTGCATTCAATGCAAAAACATGTCATACAAACATTTTAGGTACACAAGATTTAGATTCAGCTATAAAAGTTGACAAATTGTCGTCTACATCTATACTAATAACTCATGTTTCAATCACTACATTAACAGTTCTTCTTCTTTGAGTTCTTTAAATACCTCAGTTGACAAAAAGCTTTTTTTTGTATCTATATTATGACAACTACTGTTAGTTGATTTCATCAAGTCTTTAGTTTTTATTAAATTCGAAACTATGTTTATTTTAAGTCTATTTCTACACTTAGTTTTAATTAAATTTTGTATATGAATGTGGAATCCCAAAAGCTGCATATATTTAAATTCTTGAATTTTTTTAAGGCTCTCATGCTCTGCTAAAGCTCTAAAGTCAGAATTAATTTTCTCTATTTTATCAAATGCAGATTTCGGAAACGAGTCCATAACAAAAGGCAAAATACTATTTGTTTCACCGCTTAAAATACTTTCTGGTGAAAGCTTTGCAGCCCACAACAAAGTTTTATCATTCAAATTTATTTCCTTTAATAGAGTACTACAAAATGGTATATAAAGTTGTTTACCACAGCTCTTACATATGTGTACGTCATCTTTTTCGAAAAGGTTGTTTGATAGAGTAATATCCACATTAACACCGCAGTAAACTTCATCTGGGGTTAAGTGATTCTTGGCTGAATCAATATTTAACATCCAAATAGGATTGGAGTCTAAATAAGATTTATTTATAAAATTTTTAATTATACTCGGTTGAGCAGAGCTCACAGAGTATATTAAGTTTGATTGGATAACGGTTGGTTGTACATATATAAAGGAATCGAGATAGATATAGAATTCTATATATGAAAATCATCAGGATCGAAAAAAAAATTGATTGAGCCATGTCCGTCCGTCCGTTAACACGATAACTTGAGTAAATTTTGAGGTATCTTGATGAAATTTGGTATGTAGGTTCCTGAGCACTCATCTCAGATTTCTATTTAAAATGAACGATATCGGACTATAACCACGCCCACTTTTTCGATATCGAAAATTTCGAAAAACCGAAAAAGTGCGATAATGCATTACAAAAGACCGATAAAGCGACGAAACTTGGTAGATGAGTTGAACTTATGACGCAGAATAGAAAATTAGTAAAATTTTGGACAATGGGCGTGGCACCGCCCACTTTTAAAAGAAGGTCATTTAAAACTTTTGCAATCTGTAATTTGGCAGTCGTTGAAGATATCATTATGAAATTTGGGAGAAACGTGACTCCTATTACTATATGTACGGTTAATAAAAATTAGCTAAATCGGAGAAGGACCACGCCCACTTTAAAAAAATCTTTTTTTAAAGTAAAATTTTAACAAAAAATTTAATATCTTTACAGTATATAAGTAAATTATGTCAACATTCAACTCCAGTAATGATATGGTGCAACAAAATACAAAAATAAAAGAAAATTTCAAAATGGGCGTGGCTCCGCCCTTTTTCATTTAATTTGTCTAGGATACTTTTAACGCCATAAGTCGAACAAAAATTAACCAATCCTTTTGAAATTTGGTAGGGGCATAGATTTTATGACGCTAACTGTTTTCTGTGAAAATGGGCGAAATCGGTTGATGCCACGCCCAGTTTTTATACACAGTCGTCCGTCTGTCCTTCCGCATGGCCGTTAACACGATAACTTGAGCAAAAATCGACATATCTTTAATAAACTTAGTTCACGTCCTTACTTGAACTCACTTTATCTTGGTATGAAAAATGAACGAAATCCGACTATGACCACGCCCACTTTTTCGAAATCGAAAATTACGAAAAATGAAAAAAATGCCATAATTCTATAAATAAAAAAAATTCTATACCAAATACGAAAAAAGGGATGAAACATGGTAAGGTAATTGGATTGTTTTATTGACGCGAAATATAACTTTAGAAAAAACTTTATAAAATGGTTGTGACATCTACCATATTAAGTAGAAGAAAATTAAAAAGTTCTGCAGGGCGAAATAAAAAACACTTAAAATCTTGGCAGGTATTACATATATAAATAAATTAGCGGTATCCAGCAGATGATGTTCTGGGTCACCCTGGTCCACATTTTGGTCGATATCTGGAAAACGCCTTCACATATACAACTACCACCACTCCCTGTTAAAACTCTCATTAATACCTTTAATTTGATAACCATATCGTACAAACTCATTCTAGAGTCACCCCTGGTCCACCTTTATGGCGATATCTCGAAAAGGCGTCCACCTATAGAACTAAGGCCCACTCCCTTTTAAAAATACGCATTAACACCTTTCATTTGATACCCATATCGTGCAAACAAAGTCTAGAGTCACCCCTGGTCCACCTTTATTGCGATACCTCGAAAAAGGCGTCCACCTATAGAACTAAGGCCCACTCCCTTTTAAAATACTCATTAACTCCTTTCGTTTGATACCCATATTGCACAAACGAATTCTAGAGTTACCCCTGGCCCACCTTTATGGCGATATCTCGCAACGGCGTCCACCTATGGAACTAAGGATTACTGCCTTTTAAAATACTCATTAACACCTTTCATTTGATACCCATATCGTACAAACACATTCTAGAGTCACCCCTGGTCCACCTTTATGGCGATATTTCGAAACGGCGTCCACTTATAGAACTAAGACCCACTCCCTTTTAAAATACTCATTAACACGTTTCGTTTGATGCCCATATTGTGCAAACAAATTCTAGGGTCACCCCTGGTCCACCTTTATGGCGATATCTCGAAACGGCGTCCACCTATGGAACTAAGGATTACTCCCTTTTAAAATGCTCATTAACACCTTTCTTTTGATACCCATATTGTACAAACAAATTCTAGGGTCACCCCTGGTCCACCTTTATGGCGATATCTCGAAACGGCGTCCACCTATGGAACTAAGGCCCACTCCCTTTTAAAATACTCATTAACACCTTTCGTTTGATGCCCATATTGTGCAAACAAATTCTAGGGTCACCCCTGGTCCACCTTTATGGCGATATCTCGAAAAGGCGACCACCTATACAACAACCACCACTCCCTTTTAAAACCCTCATTAATACCTTTAATTTGATACCCATATCGTACAAACGCGGCCACCGTGGTGTGATGGGTAGCGTGCTCCGCCTATCACACCGTATGCCCTGGGTTCAACTCCCGGGCAAAGCAACATCAAAATTTTAGAAATAAGATTTTTCAATTAGAAGAAAATTTTTCTAAGCGGGGTCGCCCCTCGGCAGTGTTTGGCAAGCACTCCGGGTGTATTTCTGCCATGAAAAGCTCTCAGTGAAAACTCATCTGCTTTGCAGATGCCGTTCGGAGTCGGCATAAAACATGTAGGTCCCGTCCGGCCAATTTGTAGGGAAAATAAAGAGGAGCACGACGCAAATTGGAAGAGAAGCTCGGCCTTAGATCTCTTCGGAGGTTATCGCGCCTTACATTTATTTTTTTTTTATCGTACAAACGCATTCTAGAGTCAACCTTGATCCACCTTTATGGCTATATCCCTAAATGGCGTCCACCTATAGAACTATGGCCCACTCCCTCATAAAATACTCTTTAATGCCTTTCATTTGATACACATGTCATACAAGCACATTCCAGGGTTTCCCTCGGTTCATTTTCCTACATGGTTATTTTTCCTTATGCTGTCACCATAGCTCTCAACTGAGTATGTAATGTTCGGTTACACCCGAACTTAACCTTCCTTACTTGTTTGGTAATAAGTAAATGTATGCGAAAATCTTCAGACTGCATTTCTATATTCACATTATTTATTTCATTTAAAATATAAGAAAGAAATGTAAAATATACTTTATAAATAGGACTTTGAAAATTTTCAGATATAAGATTAATATATTCATTACTACTTTTATTTTCAAATACGTAAAGATTAAAATAATATTTGAGGGCATCCCATTGCTCAAGAATTCTACCTATGACTGCTTGTCTAGAAAGCCACCTTGTGGGGGCGTACTTTAGTATGACATACATTTCTCTACCGAAATATTCTGGAAAACTCTGAAAGTCTGCCCTCCTAAGAGGGCTGTTACAAAAACTATAGTTTACGTCTTTTAAAAATGTATCAATTTTGTTGGGAAATACATCACATGCGGCCATTGCAGCTAAATTTAAAATGTGACAAACACATCGATTAACATGCAGATTTGGAACAACTTGATTCAGCCTTGCTTGCACTCCGCTTTTTGCTCCCATCATAACCGAGCAATTGTCGGGCGTGAAACCAATCATTTTTTCAAGTGGTATTGAATGTTCTTTCAAAGATTTAATAATGGCATTAAAAATACCTTCCGTGCTACGGTCAAAGGTATCAAATCTAAAAATCTATTAATGCACTTTTTATCAAAAATTCGAATCGAAACTGCCAAATTTTTTGATATACATATATCAGTCGTTTCATCTATTATTAAAGAGTAACAATTCTTCTGACAAAATGCAATTATGGATTTATAATTTTCTGGCCCTGTTATTTGAGTTATTATTTTCTGTGCTTTAATTATATTGATGCAAAATTTGTTCACAAATTTAGAATCAGTTATGCTATTTTCATAAGCATATCTAAATGATCCATAATTGCAAATGGCAAATTGTGCTCGGCAACAAAACAACTTAACTATATATTTGCTTCGAAAAATTTTAAATTTTTTTGTACATTCAGAGCTGCTTAGCAAATGACTTGAAGTGTAGTGCTGTATTTTACAAAAATGTACCAAATATGTCAATGTAGTACCAACGTACTTTCGGGAAGCGAAATGTACCAAAAAAAGTACAAATATACCATGATTATCACTGGTCCCAGTCCTAGTCCTAATTCCAGTCCCAGTCCGTCTCTGGTCTACTTTCCGGAAAAAAAGGATTGTAAATACTAATATAGGCAAATGGCATTCAACAGTCGTACTG
Source organism: Eurosta solidaginis (assembly GCF_040869045.1). NCBI lineage: Eukaryota > Metazoa > Arthropoda > Insecta > Diptera > Tephritidae > Eurosta > Eurosta solidaginis. Next base: position 57,954,687 of record NC_090322.1, on the reverse strand, counting down.
ACCGGACGTGTTTTTTAATCGCTCTGCAACGATTTTGTATTTGGTATATGTACTGTGACATAATTAATTGCATTTGTTGCTATATGTACTGTGACATAGTTAATCGCTTTTGTTGCTTGTTTTACTCTAATGCAGAGCCGGCCAAAAGTTGCACATTGTGCAATTTGAGTTCGTATTTTCACACAGATGTGCGATCACGTGCGTTTGCTTTCGCTTGTCACTCACTAAAATCAACAGTGAATGCAAAAGGAAAAGTCCATGCTACTTTTTGGGCACATAATAAAAACAATATGCTGCAAGGTTAAAGTGACTTTTAATACGTTTTAGTCAGTATTATTAAGTTCCTTTGAATATACATATTAATATTGATGATTTAAATATAAATAGTTAATAATAATTAATTAATTATTAATAAATATTGACAATTTAATATAAGTAACTTTTTATACGTTCTACTTAGTTTTATTAATTTTTATACATTTTTTTTATTGAATAACTTTATGTTTTGAAAATATATATTTCTATCTTTACATTTAATTTGTTTTATAGTTCTTTCTTAATGAAAAAGTGTTTTTTTAAGTAAATTTTGCATTGAAGAAACACCATACCTTCTTTTATAAAAAAGGTTTTATCTGGCTAGCTCGACCTCCGCGTTCTTAGTTATATGAATATAAGTAAATATTGTTAGGATTAGCTTGAAATCAAATAACCATAGTCCTTTTTAATTTCGAACTTCACAGTCCACATTTTCTTTTAGCACACTGTGGGGAGTTATCACTCAATTTTTACAAACACTTATGCAATTGTTTTAGTATTTGTGTGGCCGGCTCTGCTCTAATGCCTTGTATTTGTGGTCTTAGAGTTGAGCGCACTCAACCTAAGGTTCAATGTGCTAAGTGTTCGGTACTTTTTCATCTTTCCTGTGTGGGTGTTTGGAGACTGACTTAGACTTTTTAAGAGAGTCTAATAGTGCTTTTTACTGTAAAGCTTGTGCGTGTGAGCGTCGTGGGTCGATTCGATCGCCGCCCGCCTCTCTTAAATCATCATCTAACAAAGCGTCATCGAGTATTGTAAATGACCTGCCCTTGCTGCCTGCTGGTTCACTCGGTGAAGATATGCAAAACAAAAACAATCACGATAATTTGTGCAATATAGAAAAAACATTGAAGTCGTTAGTGTGTGATATTGCTGTACTAAAAGACAATGAAGAGAAGATTTTACGTCTGCTTAAAACCTCACTAGAGGAAGTTAATCGTTTACGTCCACACGTCAGCGACCTGCAAGTTAAGTTAAGCTCTATGCATAATGCGCTCTGTAACTTGCCGCTGGCTACCTGTCGCTCTCGCTCTTCCTCTGAGTCATGCATTGCTGCTGTTTTCAATGTTCGTTCGTGATATGTATCTAAACAAATTAACATGTATTTTAATACTTTACAACACTGACAGTAAGAACTGCTAATGACGCTAAAAAAGCGGACAACCTTTTTTGCTTCTTCTCGATTTAACCGCCGAAAGAAAAAGATACGTATAGCATTTTACCCTCCACGTTTTTGTATATAAATTATATTTAATAAAGTTATGTTAATAGAAATCAACTCGTATATTTAAAATTGGCAAACATAACATTACTGGCGACGAGGGAAAAAAAGAAAAGTTTCCATAAAGTAAAATGGCAAACGAGCAGGCTATTGAGGAAATAATCCAGCAGCAGCAAAGATTTGCAACATCATTGCTCGAACAGCAAAAGCAGTGGATGCAGGCCATTCAGCAATCGGTTTTTAACGCGAATGAGTCAAGTCGCACTGGAGAAGCGACATTGGTCCCACCACTTCACTCGTTTAATAAAGACCAACAAAATTGTGTAAGGTCATCCTAAGTATACGAGCAATATAATATAAAGGCAACCTAATCTATGGTCAATATAATACAACGGTTAGGCTGACCCTACCTTAGTAATTAATCCTACGAAATACATCATCTCTGCACATGAACGGAATAATAATCAATTGGCAACCCTTACTCAATGTCAGCGACAAAAGGGCAGTTTAGATTTGAACAACGCGCCGTGAACAACGTCGGTTCGGCAACGGGCAGAGAAATCATTCTAATACTCATTTTACTTTCAATAAATAAAACCATTTAATTAATTTCATTTAAACACACATATTTTCCTATATTTAACTTTAAACTTTAATAAACATGAATTGTTAGTTATAATGTGCTAATGTGCATAAATCGGCAGCGTTTTTATTTAATCGGAATCCAGAAAATCCTGACAACCCGAAAGAGCTTGAATAAAGACTCTTTCAGTTCAGAAGTGAGATGCTCCGCATAGCCTCACAGTGACAGTGTGAATTATATTGAAATATAATAGAACAAAAAAATGTGTGTGTGTAAAACAACGAATTCTTGAGAAGATTCGTTCGTTTCAGGAAGATTGCATCAGAATACATGCAACATTCTGACAAGTGTAGACATGTTCAAAGTCTGTACATAAGACACAAACCGAAAGTTGATGTACATACATATGTTTTGTTGTTGTGTTTGCCTACGAGCGTACGAATGGACGAGCGTCGGTAAAGCATTATCGATAAAGCAGTATCAACGGAAAGTATTTGAATTGCATACGATATTGTCATGTTTTTGCGTGTTATAGAGCGTTGCTATAAATCGTAAGTTGCAAGCAAAGAAACAACGAAAATCCGTTTGTGTTCAAATTGCATGTTGTAATTGTTGTTGTGTTGCCTGTCGCGCGTACGAATGGACGATCGGTCGGTGATACATACAAAGTAAGACAGAGCAAGTGAATTTCGGTGGTTGATTTCAAATTGCGTGTTGTAGTTGTTGCCCAAAATTTGTTGCCTATCGCGCGTACGAATGGACGAGCGGTTTGCGGGGAAAAAAGGCAAAAGCAAGAGCGCAGAAATTGTGAATTATATGCGTACGAGTATAATTGTGGCAAAGTATAGTATCGGGCGTACGAATGTACGAACGGTTGATGAACATAGAAAATAGAAATCAGAGCTTTGTATTTGAAGTAATAAATACAAGATTTTTTTTATTAACTCTGCGGTCTGCGTGTAGAGCGTGCGAGTGAACGAGTAAAGAATACGACAATGGTCGTTAATGTTATTGTTGTAATAATTTCAAAGTGTCGATCTCGCTTACACGAACATTCGTGTATATGAAAATATAAATAGACAAAAGAGACAACGTGTCGTAAAACTCAAACGAAAACGAGTGAATAAAAACAAATAAGTAAACAAATTCTAATTAGAATACTCGTTTTAAAAGAAGTAAACAAAATAGCAAAATGAAAATAAAAGTGTCAACGTTGAAAGTAGACGAGCTGAAAGAGCAGCTGCGTAATAATGATCTTTCAACTACGGGAACAAAAGCTGAATTAGTGTTACGATTGTGTGATTTCTTAGGTAGTGATGAAATCCAAATCGAGAATTCTGAATTAAATTTACAAACGCAAGTAAATGATTTAAGAGCAATGATGGAAATTATGATGACAAAAATACAAAGTTTGGTTCCAAGTCAACAGACAAATGCACAAGAAGTGAATGGTAGTGGCTCTAGTGTAAATGAAGAGCGCATAGTTGTGTCACCTCAAAGTTCAATAAGAGTGGTGGGCAGAAATGCCAGTGTAAAAGAAATTGCTGAGACAATACCAGAATTTAACCCAACGAACGAAAGCTCTCTAACAGTGACACAATTTGTTAATAGGGTGGACAGTGCAATAAGTGCATACGAATGGGATGAGAAATGTTTACTTTTGGCAGTGTACAGCAAATTAAAAGGTGCTGCACGAATGTGGTTAGATGCTGCACCAACATTTTACTCTAATTGGCCTGATTTGGCAAGTGCGTTAAAAAGTGAATTTAGTTTTGAATTGAATGACGCACAAATTCATTATAAAATGGCAAGTTCAATGCGAATGCAAAACGAAAAAGTTAATGAATATTGTTTTCGAATGAGCGGACTAGGCCGACGGTATGGCTTGACTGAAAGTACAATTATAAAATACATTCGCGACGGTTTAAAACATCGTGAGTTGCAAATAGCAATAGCTCCAATTAAGTTTAATTCTCTGAAAGATATGCGCGAAACAATTGAAGATTATATACAAAATATGTCGGTAACAAAACAGTTTAAAAACGAGTACGTAAACAATCGCAATAAAGAAAGTGCTAAAGATATCAATCGAAGCGCGGTCGAAACGAAAAGCGTAACATGTTACAATTGCAAAGAAGGTGGACATATCGCGCGAAATTGTCCGAAATCGAAGCAGAATCGTAAATGTAAAGACTGTAATAAACTTCATCCAAATAATGAAGCAGAAAATTGCGGGAAAAAAGCAGTTGTTGTCAAGCGTTCTCAGTTACAAGAATCAACAAATTTTTGTCAAAAACCAGTCATTGTAAATGGTAAGTCATTATTAGCTTTCGTAGACACTGGAAGTGAATGTAGTATGATCCAGCGATCAGCTGTAGAAAAGTTGAAAATCCAAATATATCCATGCGCTGCAGAAATAGTAGGTATATGCGGTGGAAAACGTACATTAAAGAATAAGGTCAACGTATGCATGACAGTTGATGAGATAAATTTAAAAGTCAATTTATTTGTGGTCGATGACGATATTTTAACGACGGACGTACTTTTGGGCCAAGATATTTTTAGAAATGACGGCATGGTAGCAGAAATAAAAGCGGACAACTTTACATTTTCTACGCAGGTGAAAAAGGTAGTCGTGGAAAATCCAGTAACAAGTTTTAGTAACATTAATTGTACTATAGACGACGAGAATTCAAATTTGCAAGCGTTATTGGAAGATAATAGGGACGTTTTTGCAGAAAAGCTTTGTGACATTGGCTTAACTAATGCGACGAAAATGAGAATTGAACTGACAACGAATACACCGATTGCTCAAAAACCATACAGGGTTCCTGAGCCGAAAAAGCATCTTGTAACAGAAATGATTAATGAGCTTTTGTCATGCGACATAATTAGCCCATCGAAATCGGAATACGCAAGTCCAATTATTTTGGTTAAGAAGAAAAACGGCGGTGAACGCCTCTGCGTTGACTACAGGCGACTAAACCAGTTTACAACTAAAGAAATTTACCCTACACCAAACATAGAAGAAAGGCTGAGCGAAGCCTTGAGATACAAATATTTTTCAGTCTTAGATTTAAATAGTGGTTACTATCAGGTACCAATCGAAGAAGAATGTCGAAAATACACTGCGTTCATAACAACAGACGGTTTATTTGAATTTAAGCGAATGCCATTCGGGCTTAGAAATGCGCCGGCGGTATTCCAGTGTTTAATGCAAAACATTAAAGATAGGACTCAACCTGGTGACATGATTCACTATATGGATGATATATTGGTTGGTAGTAACAATATATCCGAGATGTACGAAAAGTTGACTAGAGTATTTGAAGCTTTACGCCAACTTAATCTTACTTTAAATATCAACAAATGCGAATTTATGAAGCAGACAATATAATTTTTAGGACATGAACTTCACCCCCGTGGTGTAAGTCCAGGCAATATAAAGACGGCGGCTGCAAATAATTTTTCAGTGCCAAAATCCGTAACCGATATAAGACGTTTTCTAGGTCTTAGCGGATATTTTAGACGCTTCGTGCCAGGGTACTCGATTATAAGCGAGCCGTTGCGTGAATTATTACGCAAAGATCAACAGTTTAAATGGACTGATAGGCAAGAGAAAGCATTTTTGTTGTTGAAGACAGCGTTAACATCGAAGCCGGTGATGGCAGGTTATCGCGTTGAAGCAGATCATCAAATACATACTGATGCTAGTTCTGTTGGCATTGCAGGCGTGCTCTTACAGCGGGAAGGCAGTGACTGGAAACCAGTTGCGTATTATAGCAGATCCACAACAGATAGCGAACGTAGTTTTCACAGCTATGAACTCGAAGTTTTAGCAGTGGTTAGTAGTCTAGAGCGTTTTAGATATTACGTACAAGGTAAAGAAATTGTAGTGGTTACTGATTGTAATGCAGTTACTACAGCAATGCAGAAGCGTGAATTGATACCAAGAATTGCACGTTGGTGGCTACGTATCCAGGACTTTATTGTTAAGTTAGAACATCGACCAGGCAAGAGGATGGAACATGTTGATTTCCTAAGCAGAACACCAAACGAAAAAAGCATAGATATAGATACAGCATCCTTAAAAATTTCAAAAACAACAATAGAAATGGGAGATTGGATGTACAGTATGCAACAGCAAGACAATAATATTCGTTCTATTATTGAGAAATTAGAAAGCGGTGACAAAATTACAAATGAAGAATATAAGCTCGAAAATGGGCGGGTTTACCGAAAACAGAAAGGTGATAAATTATGGTTAGTACCAAAATCAATGCGTTACAAAATTGTAGCTAGCGTACATGAGAAAGTTAAACACCTTAGCACGGAGAAAACTTTAGAAGAAACACAGAAATACTTTTGGTTTCCACGTATGCGAAATTTCATAAAATCTTTTATACAATCATGCGTCGAGTGTGCGTACAATAAGCAGCGGGGTGGTAAAACAGAAGGGGCGTACCATTACGATGAAGTCGATCCTGTACCGTTTAAAACGATACATATTGATCATCTTGGACCTTTTCCCCGTAGTAAAAAGGGAAACGAACATATTATAGTTTTAGTGGATTCATTTACAAAATATACGGTAGTACGAGCAGTTAAGAGTACTGCAACCCGACATGTATTGACACTATTGAATGAGGTGAGCAGTTATTTTGGAGTGCCTATACGTATCGTAACAGATCGAGGGACAGCATTCACATCAAATGACTTTAAGAATTATTGTAACAATCACGACATCAAGCAGATTTTAAACGCAGTTCGAACTCCACGGGCAAATGGACATGCCGAGCGTACAAATCGAACTATTATGGGTATGTTACTTCCATCAACTGAAAACGACAAAAACTGGGATGAACAAATTCAAAGTATACAGTGGGCTATTAACACGATGAAGAATAAAACAACACAGCGAACACCCCAAGAACTTTTATTCAGTTATAAACCTAGAGATATTTTACAAAACAAATTGATATTAGCATTACATGAAGATAAAACTATTAACAACGACGAGATGAAAGAGATACAAACAGTTGCCGTGCATCGAATAAATCAGCAAAGAGAGAAAGCAAAATCTAAATTCGACGAAAGACATCGTAAACCAACACAGTACAACGTCGGCGATCTTGTTCTCGCCGAAAATGAACAGGTGAGCACTGGTGGTTCTCGCAAATTGGAGCCACTGTACAAAGGGCCGTTTTTGATAACAAAGGTTATAGGTAAAGACCGGTATCTCATTGAAGACATACCTGGATCGAAACGTAAGCAACGACATTATACTTAAATTTTTGCATCAGATAAGTTGAAGCCATGGTGTAGTTTACCCAATTTTGATGGTTTTGACGACGACGACGACGGAGCCGAGGGCGACTCCAGTAATCAGGATTGGCCGAATGTAAGGTCATCCTAAGTATACGAGCAATATAATATAAAGGCAACCTAATCTATGGTCAATATAATACAACGGTTAGGCTGACCCTACCTTAGTAATTAATCCTACGAAATACATCATCTCTGCACATGAACGGAATAATAATCAATTGGCAACCCTTACTCAATGTCAGCGACAAAAGGGCAGTTTAGATTTGAACAACGCGCCGTGAACAACGTCGGTTCGGCAACGGGCAGAGAAATCATTCTAATACTCATTTTACTTTCAATAAATAAAACCATTTAATTAATTTCATTTAAACACACATATTTTCCTATATTTAACTTTAAACTTTAATAAACATGAATTGTTAGTTATAATGTGCTAATGTGCATAAATCGGCAGCGTTTTTATTTAATCGGAATCCAGAAAATCCTGACAACCCGAAAGAGCTTGAATAAAGACTCTTTCAATTGGGAATCGTACTTGGAGCAGCTTTCGCAACATTTCGAGGCATATTTGGTAAGCAATCCAGATAAGCAAAAATAATTTTTTCTATCGTGGATTAGTACGGAATTGTTTGAGTTATTGAAGAATTTGTTTGGTGTAACAAATCTCCAATCGCTGACCTTCAAGGAATTAACATCCCAATTAACAGAACACTTCCACTCAAAAAGACATGTAGTGGCAGCTCGCTACGAGTTCTTCAAGCGGGAAATGAAAAACACTCAAAAGCACAGAGGGTGGGTTGCTGACCTACGTGTTATCGCAAGAGAATGCAAATTCATTTGTACCGCAACCAATTGTACAGCAAATTTTGTTGATGAAATGATACGTGACCAAATCATAGTTCGTACCCCTTTTGATCAAGTACGTACCGCCGCTCTACAAAAGCTTCAGCCGTCATTAGAAGATGTGCTTTTAATTGCCGAAACATTTGAGGCAACAACTAAAACGGTAGCGACACTCAAAGAGAATAATAATTCATCCCTAGCGCAAGTAAACGCTATGCAAACACACAAAGTCGGGAGGAATGAAGCTAATAAGCAAAGTAATAAGAATGAACAACAGGTACATAAGCACTCAACAAAGCAAGTGAAACTTCAATCGTGCTCAGGTTGTGGCCATTCTCACTCAAGAGAACAATGTAAATTTCGAAATGACATTTGTAACAAGTGCAGCAAAAAGGGACATATTGCAGCAGTCTGCATGTCAAAGCAAACAAAACAAATGAGTAAGAAAAGAAACTCCGATAAAGGCAAAAAAGAAAATGAACATCGTATTGACACATTAGATGCAGTGAATGCAGCTACAGGTATAATAAAATCTGAACAAAGTAAGAAAATGATTGAGTTGGAAATTAAAAACAAAACAATAAAGTTTCAGTTAGATTCAGGGGCTACTGTGTCAATAATAAATAGAAAAACATACGATTTATTGAACCAACCAAAATTGGTAGAGTGCACCAAGAGTTTGTACGCATTTGGGCAGAAGCCAATTCCAATTTTGGGTGAATTACACACTGAAGCTAGGTGTGGAAACAAGCAGAAAAGTATTGTGATAATAGTAGCAAATGTAGAAAATTCTTACAATCTTTTTGGCTTAGACCTTTTCAGACAATTTGGTTTTGAGATTACCGAAATAGCCAACGTTTCCGAAATGGAAGCTTATTCACAATAAATAAACGAATTGTGTAAGAAATACCACGATATTTTTGAAAATACTACCTCAGGTTCTATACAAAACTTTAAAGCAACGATTCAAATGAAAGCTACGGCTACGCCCAAATTTTTTAAAAGCAGGCCAGTACCATTTGCACAGGTAACAAAGTTTCGTGAAGGAGCTGATAGACTTATCAAAGCAGGTATTTGGAAACCCATCAAATTTAGCAATTGGGCGTCACCAATTGTATTAGCACCAACGCCTGATGGCTCAGTGAGAATCTGAGGCGATTTTAAAATTGCGTTAAATTCGCAATTAGAAATTGAACAATATCCCTTGCCAAAACGCGAAGAGTTTTTACACAACATTCGTTGGGGCACTCATTTTTCCAAAATAGATCTGAAAGATGCCTATTTACAGATGGAAATCGATGAAGAGTCAAAGCAAATGATGGTAGTGAACACTCCTTTAGGCCTCTTTCAGTAGCAACGACTGCCATATGGCATCGCCAGTGCGCCCGCAATTTTTCAGCTCTATCTCGAACAACTCCTCCATGGCATAGAAGGATGTGGTAATTATTTAGACGATATAATTATAACCGCACCGTCAATTGAAGAACACATAGGTCGCCTAGAGCAAGTCATGAAGGTACTAAAAGACAATGGCATAAAATGCAAAAAGCAGAAATGTTTCTTTTTGAAGGAAGAAATAGAGTATTTGGGTAGAAAAATTACTCAACATGATACGTCGTAAAAATGTGAAATTTTTGTAGGGTACTACACAGCAAGAGTCTTTTACTGCCCTGAAGGCACACATTATCAATGCTACACAGTTAGCACATTTTAATGAGAAGTTACCACTAAGCCTTGCCGCGGATGCATCGTCTTTTGGAATTGGCGTTGTCTTATCGCACATCAATTCGGATGGAAGCGAACGTCCGATTGCTTTCGCGTCGAAAACGTTGGATAAGCACCAACTTAAATACAGTCAAATTGAGAAGGAGGGTCTCGCCATTGTGTATGGTATTCAAAAGTTTCACCAATACTTGTATGGTCGAAAGTTTGTCCTCATTACTGACCATAAGCCACTTGTACATATTTTCAACCCAAGTAAAAGTCTGCCACAAATGACGTCGCACCGTTTACAACGTTGGGCTTTAATTTTAATGGCGTACAATTTCAGCATCAAATACCGCAACACACATGCACATGGTAATGCCGACGCACTTTCTCGGTTACCCATGAGTACCGATGAACAATTCGGCTTAAGTGAAGCTAGCCATAATATTTCAGAAATTAAAACACCAATCGATGCAGATGTTATTGGAAAGCATAAAATTCAAGATGGCACCCTTACAAAAGTCCGTAACTTTGTCAAAAAGGGCTGGCCTGAAAAGTTATCTCCGGGGGATACGGACATCCAACCATACTTTCAGCGTATGTTTTCGTTAACCATTTACAAAAATTTGTTGTGCTTAAACAGTGAGGTAAATCGAATTATCATTCCAAAAACTTTAAATTCAAAAATTTTGCAATTGTTACACGAGGGGCACTGGGGAATCGTCAGAATGAAACAGCTGGCTCGACATCACGTCTGGTGGCCAAAAATAGACGATGACATTGCAAAGGTAGCACCTGAATGCGACATTTGCAAAATTGCTAATCCGGCGCCTGCACGCGAATATCTCAGCTGGCCAGAAGCAAAAGGTCCTTGAGAAAGAGTCCACATTGATTTCGCCGGCCCAATATTTAATTCAATGTGGCTTATCTGTGTAGATGCTTATTCGCAATTTCCATATGTAACACAATTACCATCGACTACAACGGATAATACCATACTTGCACTAACAGCTATTTTTGCTATTGAAGGTTTCCCGGTGACTATTGTTAGCGACAATGGGCCACAGCTGACGTCCGACAGCTTTGAACAATTTTGCAAAGAACATGGTGTCACTCACATAACGACAGCGCCATTTCATCCGGCGTCCAATGGGCTTGCTGAACGTTTTGTGCAAAGCTTTAAAGCAGCTGTCCGAAAAAATATAAATGCCGGCCTAACAATCAAAACCGCTGTAGTAAAATATCTGGCAACTTACCGTTTTACCCCAAATGCTAAGGGGAAAACGCCTGCAGAACTCCTGCATGGCAGATCGGTTAGAACAATGTTAACTCAATTATTTGAGACATCAGCTCAGAAAAAACGTGCAAGCACCAACGCACACAGATTTGAGCCAAATCAACTAGTATATGCCAGAAATTATGCAAAAGGGGACAAATGGATCAAAGGCACCATAATTAATCCGATAGGTAGAATGATGTTTATGGTAAACACCAAAATAGGCAAAATCAAGCGTCATATTAACCAACTCAAACCAAGATCGAAAACGGATTCTGATCAGGCACCCGGTTTCAACTTACCTCCGCCGTTGGTAAATACACCTGTATTAGGGTTCCCCCGACAACCAACACCAAGTTAGCTCAGAAAGGAATTTGGAAGACACCGAAAATAGTTCAGCCAGTAAAGAACAGCCAGTTTCTCAGTCAAGCAATTCGCAGAACTTATCACCGCAAACTATTCCTAGTTCATTAGTCGAGCAGCCAACAACGCCAACCGCAGGTATGCAAATTCGCAAAAGCAGCCGTTCCCGAAAACAGGTGAACCGTTTCACGGCTCCAGATTTTAGATCCACATAAAACTTTTAATATTGTAAATTAAAGGGGGAGATGTGATATGTATCTAAACAAATTAACATGTATTTTAATACTTTACAACACTGACAGTAAGAACTGTTAATGACAGCTAAAAAAGCGGACAACCTGTTTTGCTTCTTCTCGATTTGACCGCCGAAAGAAAAAGATACGTATAGCATTTTACCCTCCACGTTTTTGTATATAAATTATATTTAATAAAGTTATGTTAATAGAAATCAACTCGCATATTTAAAATTGGCAAACATAACAGTTCGAATGTGGGTATAATTGGTCCTGCTCATTCTAATGGTACTTCCTCATCGCCACACACGACAAGTGAAAAAGTAGTTATTCTTTCTGCTTTGCCTGCTGCTTCTAAACATACAGCAGTTGCTACTACGTGTGCTATGGCTACCAATGTTGATGCTTGTTCTACTGTTAAAAATAGTGCTATGAACGTTGACAACAACAAACATAATTCTTCAGTACCAATAGCTATTAACAATGCTACCACCACAGCTGTGTCTCAAACCTATGAGAATAAATCTGTTAACAATTCTGATAATAGTGGTAGATCGTTTGTTTCGGTTCTTAAATCACAGGCTAATAACTCTAATGTTACCTGTATGGATGGCGCTGGAAATAAAACAATGTTAATACCAAACAAACATACAAACGTCGTAAGCAGCCTAGCACTATCGGTTCGATTACAACTTCTGCACCTTGCTTATCATCATCTACTTCTACGTTCACATCTACATCTATTTCTACTCCTGCATCTTTATCCCTTTCTGCGCTGAAAGATAGCACTGAAGTTTTCAAGCGTCGTATGCCAAATTTCGTTGGCTCTAATGCTAATAATGAGTTGGGAGTCGTTGGAATGATTTGGCTTCATCTATCGTCATTTCAGCCGTCAGTTTCTTCTAATGATATTATTACCTACCTGGTAAGGCATCTGAAGGCTGATCGGTCTAATTTTTCATGCAAAGGGCTCGTTTAGAAAGATACACCTGTTGACTCAATAACCAAAGTCAACTTTAAGCTTGGCATTACTAATGCTGTTTATGAGAAAATTTTATCGGCAGACTTTTGGCCTGCTGGTGTGAATGTTCGTCCTTTCCGTTTTTTCCCTCAAGTGGAAAAGCAACTCCAGTTCACATAGCTTCCAGCAGTAATGAGAACATAATTAACAAACAGCTTAAAGTGTATTTACAAAATGCTTCTGGTATTAGGACTAAATCGCACATTTTGAGAGCATTTAGTTGCCAATCGGAGTACGATATTTTTGTCATTGTTGAATCCTGGCTTACTTCGGATTTAAGGACAGGGATTGTACTAAAACTGGGCGTTCAAGAGGGGGTGGCGTACTAATCGCTGTTCAACGCAAGTATAATGCATCCCTTATTATGTTAGATAATTCTTGACCAGATCTGCGTCAATGTCCGTGGTTCTCCACAGTCTGGATCTCTATATCTGGTTGCATCATACATACCGCCGAACAGCTTGGAAGAAATTTACAAAGCTCATGTCAACAATATATCGTCCCTATTTTTAAATAAATTAGGAGATAATCACTTATGTGTTTTAGGGGATTTTAACCTTTGTGATATTTCTTGGTCTCATAGTTACTCTGCGTCAGGTAATAATATTACTAAGTCTTTTAAGTCATACGTTATAGATAATATCTTAAGTCTAAATTTGCATCAAATCAATAGTTTCAAAAACAGGCTCGATAGAATATTAGATCTAATTTTTATTAGTAATGACATAAATTTTAATCTTTCTGAGTGCCATGCGCCATTCGCTCCGACGGATATGCACCATTCTGCTCTAATTCTTAAACTCGAATTTTATGAGTTTGGAGCTCGCTCTTTAATTGATGATTTTTCATTTAACTTTTCGAAGTGTGATTTTTCTAGAATCGATCAGGATCTAGCTGAAATAGACTGGGCCAATTTACTTTCCATCTCTGATGTTGGTCATTGCTTTGAAATATTTAAGCGGACTCTCTTTGATCTCTGTACGAGGCATGTACCAGTTGCGAAAAGGAAACCATTTAGGTTGCCATGGGACACAACAAGGTTAAAAGAGTTGAAGAATTTAAGAAACAAGTTCTTCAAAAAGTTTAAAAGAACCAAAAAACCCGTTATTTTTTTATCAAATATAAACATTATGTGAAGGATTTCAACTGTCTAGAGAAGTTTCTTTACAGAAACTACATTACAAGCTTTGAGACGAATATAAAGTCTAACCCGAAAGCATTCTGGAATTACGTTAAGTCGAAGAAATCTCGCTCCTCGGTGCCTGCCACCGTCTTCTACAATGACAGACCTGCAAACACTCCCCAGAAAGTGGCTAACGCGTTTGCTGAATTTTTTAGTTCTAATTTTGCTAATCATGATGCTAGTCCCTCGTCTGACTTCTCGTCTGAAATTTCTTCATCCCTAAATTTTGGTTCAATGTCAATTTCATTTGAAGATATCTTCAGTGGTATCTCGAAACTGAGCAACTCTACTAAAGCTGACATTGATGGTCTCTCGGCTGCCTTGCTAAAAGGATGCACTTCCCTAGTTGTCCCGTTAGAGATCATGTTCAATTTGTCACTTAGCTTTGGTGAGTTTATTGATGCTTGGAAATTCGCCTCGATAACTCCTATTTATAAATCTGGCAGTAAGACTGATGTCTGCAATTACAGGCCAATTTCAAAGCTTTCCACCGTTTCTAAGCTATTTGAGTGCGTTGTCAAGGAAAATATTTATTTTTCAGTGAAGCACTTGATCTGTCCGAGACAGCATGGGTTTGTTTCTGGTCGCTCTACCGTTTCCAATCTTGTGGAGTTCAGTGAATATTGTATCTCTGCCTTTTTATCTGGTCTTCAGGTCGACTGTATTTACACCGACTTTTCCAAAGCTTTTGATAAGGTATCGCATGATGTTCTAATTCACAAACTGTACTGCCTTGGCTTTCATTCAACCTTTTTGCAGTGGCTAAAATCATATCTAAGTAATAGATGGTGTGCCGTCTCTATTGATGGGGTATCATCAGATCCCTTTTTGGCGACATCGGGCGTCCCGCAGGGTAGTATTTTGGGACCACTATTTTTTGTGTTATTCATCAATGACATTAGCTCATGCTTCTCTTACGCTAGATTTCTGTTGTACGCCGATGATCTCAAAGTTTACTCTGTTGTAAATTCCGCAAACGATATGATTAATCTGCAAGTTGATATTGATAAACTTTACTCCTGGTGCATTAGATCTCATCTTTCATTAAATATAAATAAATGCTTCCACGTAACCTACTCAAAATCTCGTTCAAATCTCAACAGTTCGTATAGTATCGCTAACAGTACGTTGCAGACTGTTGAAAAAATCAAAGATCTTGGGGTTGTATTTGATACAAAATTTATGTTCGTGAACCATATTGATTTCATCATTGCCAAGGCCTATGCTATGCTAGGCTTCATTCGGCGTAATAGTTCGGAGTTTTCTGACCCGTATACTTTAAAGGTACTCTACTCCTCATTCGTGCGTTCTCATCTTGAGTATGCTACCATCATTTGGAGACCTTTCCAACAATTCTCAATCAACAGGCTTGAGCGAGTTCAAAAAGTTTTTCTTAAGTATGCTTTACGGTCATTAAGGTTTACATACCCTCTTCCTCCATATACTGCTCGTTTACTTCTTTTGAATCTTAAATCCCTGGAAGCCAGAGATCTATTCTCTCCTTGACTTTCTTGTTTGGCATTATCCACGGAGATGTAGACTGCGCTGATCTTCTTGTGGAAATTAATTTTAATGTTCCAAGGAGGGATCTGCGTAATGTTTGCCCTTTTTTTGGTATCAATATTAGAACCAATTATGGAAGGAATGCGCCAATTGCACGCGCCCTGAACGAATTCAATAAGATTTCATCTTCTATTGAGCTTGATTTTTCGATGTGTAGGGACGCTTTTATAAACATTTTAAAGTCAGCTATTTAATTGTTTTTAATTTGTTTGTTATAAGAACTTATTATTTATTGTAAACTATATATTACATGTATATTTTGTTATCTGTGTGTTATTATTTTTTGTATCTACCATTATTGGCAGTCTGTAAGAACTGTATGTTCGTAGACTGAATAAATAAATAAATAAAAAAAAAAAATTATATACCAAATTTCATGCAAATCGAATAGGACGTATGTAAATAGGTACATATGTGGGTATTATGAATTCAAGTCCTTATTTCGGCTTCGCATGCATATCTATCAGTTCTGTCAGGTTGATGCCACTAAATCGAATATCACAATTAAAATTACTTTAAAGCTGTCAGCAGCAGCTTTCATTTGATATCCATAATACATACACATTCTAGGGGTATCTGGGTCCACGTTTTGGCCTATATCTCGAGATCCTAATCACCCAGCGGTGTAAAACTTACTCTGTACTAAAGCACACATCAACAGCTTCAATTTGATACCCATAATGTAGAAACGCATCCACGTTTTGGCCTATATCTCGAGACCCTAGTGACCCAGCGGTGTAAAACTTACTCAGTACTGAAGCACACATCAACAGCTTCAAGTTCATACCCATAATGTAGAAACACATCCACGTTTTGGCCTATATCTCGAGACCCTAGTCACCCAGGGGTATGAAAAGTACCCTCTACTAAAGCACTCATCAAGAGCTTTCATTTGATATCCATATTCTATAAACACACTATTCCCGGGACCCGGGTCCACGTTTTGGCCTATATCTCAAGAACCTGTGCGTCGATCGTAACCAAACTTATGTAATAACCACCGCGTGAGGTATACGCAACTTATGTGAAAGTTTGAAGAAAATCGACCGATGCATCTCTTCAAACATCGGCGACCAACTAACACACATTTTAGACTTTCTTTTTATATAAATAGATGTCTGAATGGGTAGTGTCGGATGGGTTTTCTTTATACCCTTACGGGTACTGTTGGACAGATCCTTTTCCACACTCCTTTCTAACGGGTACTGTTCGGCAAAACCTGTTTGTGTCCCTACGGGTACTGTCAAACAGATCCTCGTCATACACTACAGTCACTGCCGGAAAAGTTCATTTACGTGTACTATCGGTTACATACATTTTAAACTGGTTAATCTCAACTGTAGATACCTAAGAGAGACTAGAAGTATGATACCCCAATTAGGCAAAGGAGATTAATCGCAGACTACGCATCATCTTTCATTAATTGGCGCCTAACCGCCTAAACGATTTTGGCCGTTTTATAACAAGTTTTGTCATGAAAAGCTCTCAGTGAAAACTCATCTGCATTACAGATGCCCTTCAGAGTCGGCGTAAAAAACGTAGGGCCCGTCCCGCCAATTGGTAGGAAAATTAAAAGGAGCACGACACAAATTGGAAGAGAAGCTTGGCCTAAAATCTCTTCGAAGGTTATCGCGCCTTTCCTCTGCCTCCAAACTGCGGTGTCGACAGAAATACTATCTTGTCCCTGCCTTCTCGTCATATATGCATTAAGCTCATATATTACATCATTATACCTCCTTCGATACTAGCCGTTGGAATCACGGACGGGATCATAAATCTTCTCGAACACTTCAAGCTCATCTTCTCTCGACACGGTCCATGATTCCAAGCCATACATCGTCGAGAGGGGACTTTACTTTTAAATTGACTACTTAGTCCAAAGTACCACTCGTTGGTAAGAGTTATTCTCCGTTTCATTTTAAGCTGAAATTGTTTTTACTGTCAATGCTTCCAAAGCGCAAATGCGCCGCCGATTCTTTCATGGATGACAGCAAGACCCACTTTTGTATGTGTAATATGAACTCTTTTTTAACAATTATCAGACCATATGGTCAAAATAGCGATTACGTTTTAGCTTTTATAAGGAAGCTGAAATTATGTTTTTTATAGACCCAAATATATTTATTCCATTGTTTTCAATACATCGAGGCATTTAAATGAGGTTATTTTCTTTTGGATGTATGTATGAGTATTAGGGTGCCCTTATAAATCAAATAAACATTTAATTCCAGTCTGACTCTCCTTCAAACTGTTGTTGTTGTTGAACCAATAAAAACACTCCCCGAAGGTTTTGCGGAGTGTTAATGATGTTGATAGTCTTTTGCGGGATATAGATTCGGTACGATCTGGTAACAAGCATCATTAAGGTACAAGCCCGACAATACAGGAAGCGTTTTTAAGTTGCGCAATCGATACCTCGATACTGTGCCTTCGTACTCGATACTAAAGAAGGTACGTAAACGCGTTAATCGACTAAGAAAAATACTCGATACTTGAGCAAAGTACTCTAGTATCTACTCGTATCGGGACAACGATAGTAATACCTGGTTCCGATTGGCAAAGGTTAAATTGTAGAGATTTAAAAAACGAAAATAATATTTATGTAATTTATGTAACTACAATTCGTGAAATAACATATACATTTTGCTCCCGATAGCAAAGAAACCCTTAGGGATGTCGCACAGTAGTTAGAGCTCAAATTTAAATACAAATAGTCTTCGTGGGGTAATCTGAACTTAAGACTCTTGCACAAAACGCCTTAACCGTTTCCGACCGGAACCAAAAGATATATATGATATCTCCAACCGCAGTATTATCGATTTTGGGTATCAAAACTCATAAAACTCAATTTGATTTTTTGATTCTCTATAGAGCAATTTTAAGTTTGACCCATTTGACCTTTGTTCGACACCCCTTGTTGTAGTTGTTATTGATGTAACGATAAAGACACTTCTCGAAGGTTTTGCGGAGTATTATCAATGTTGATGGTCCCTTGCGGGATATATATCCAGTAAGTTCTAGTAAAATTCAACACTCAAGCCCGACTTTCTCAGGAACGGCCACTTCAATGAGGAACTTGGGCCGCCAGAGCCTAGACTGTTAAAGATACAGGATTCGCCACAGGTAAGTTATTAAATGTTTTGTAAATAATTGACCTGTCGATGACTATTTCACATTTAAAAACGTATTTCTTAAAATTGATTTGTATAAGAATAATATCAATTATAAAGTTGCAGTGAATTTTAACTTTTTTAATTATTTGTGAACAATTTAAACAATGTGACTCGAGTACGGACAAGGTAACAAAGCTTCGATTGTACCTTGTTAATCTCTGCTAAGCCTTTTCTTGCGGGAGTGGGATTCAACCCGTACTCCTGCGAGGCTTGAACTGTTACAAACATATTCAGACAAAGCCATGAAGAAGCCAACAAAATTGACTAGAAAAGCAAATCTGTTTTCCATTTTTTTTGAGTCTTTTTGTGGTCGTCACCAACATCTTCTCCTCAGAAGAAGAAGTTCATAAATTTCCTTCTCGTCATCGCTCGAACGGAAGATAACCTTTTCACAGCTGCCTGCACGAAAAGGCCCTATTCTGAATCTGGCCCTAGTAACGCTGTGATCCTGATATGTATCTCAGACATATGTACTAGGCACTAAAGTGTTTGATATTTATCAACTTTTTTAAAGTCGACACGAGTAAGCAACTGCATTGTCGCTAGGGATGCAAACGATACATGGATTCCTAGTGAAAAAAGGTCGATGTTTTCGACATCGATATTTAATTCAAGAAAAACACCGATGTTGGAATATCGATATTTTTCGGACGATGTTGCATCCCTAATTGTCGCTCTTCTTTACTTTGTCTTCATTGACATTCGCTGTTGATTTCTTATCTTGTGTTTACGTTGAGTGTAACAGGAGCATTCCACGGTTGGTACTGAATAAATCGTATGCATTTTTGCAAATTTTGTTCTTAACTTTAGGCAATTGGGCAATTCACAAGAGCGTCGTATGCATTTAGAATTTTAAGATTTGAGTTGCTTCCATGGTTCCTAAAATAAAATAGGAGGCCTTGTGAATTGCCTAAATAATAATAAATACTCTCTATGCAAAGATTTGAATATTGTATATCGACGGTTGAGTGAAATATCGTCTTATGTTAGCTGCCAGTTCGAAAACGAACTAACTGAGAGTATTTTTCGAAAACACTTTATTTCAGAAATTATTTCAAAAACGTCCTATATCAGAATTTGTGTCGTAAACACCCCAGTAAATGTCAAAATGTATTGAAATGAATCTGAGATAAGGAGATTTAGAAACATATTCTGAAGTGGGGCGTTATTCAAATGTTTTCAAAGATGAGGCATTTGCGAAACGTCAGCAGGGATTACCCTATCCCATGCATGGGAAATTTAAAATAAGCGTTCCTTTGTACGGCACATATGAAAATCTAATGAAATTATAGCGAAAGTAATATTTGAAACAAAACATAACTTTGGCAGTAATTGTATCAAGGTTTATTCATACAGCAAAAAAAATATATATGAATAAAAAAAAATACTGGGTAAAAATAAATTGTGTGTACAGAAAATGTACGAAATTCAGTTTCTAAATTTAAATTTCTCATACCCTATATAAAAAAATGTAAGCTGCGGTTATCTGAAGCATTGTTTATGCATGTAAAAATATCAACATTAAATTTAATACCCTTAATAATATTGATATAATGGTGAACTGAGCAAGCATTGCTATAAATCCAATGTCACTGATGCAAGTTCTTTTGAACGAGCCTAAAAATATTCT
The DNA here is from genome assembly GCF_040869045.1 of Eurosta solidaginis. Lineage (NCBI taxonomy): Eukaryota > Metazoa > Arthropoda > Insecta > Diptera > Tephritidae > Eurosta > Eurosta solidaginis. The sequence continues at coordinate 57,934,247 of NC_090322.1, read as the reverse complement.
CCACAATTTGTATTAAAAACATATTGTATACATATGTACCTACACTCAGAGAAAAAATCGTTCTAAAACGAACGAAACAAGTTCAAAATTAAAAACATTGGTTGATAAAAGTCTGTTAAGTACGTTTTTTCTTAACTCGTGACCGATGGGCTTGTTTTAAGAACAGTTTTTCAAAGCACACCGTTCGTATTTTATGATGTGTGATGATGTGTGAGGCTTCTGTGCTCATTTCAAGCACTACTTGAGCTTGATTAAAAAATTTTCGTTCTCACGCTTCGAGAACGTTTTGTGGTCGACTTTACAGTTTTCGGTCCCAATTCAAGAAGGGTTTGTGCTTGATCATTGGTGGGAGGAAGGTAATTTTTTAATTATTACCCACTTATTTATTTATTTTTAATAATAAATATTTTTTTTGTTATTAATAAGAAATATTAATAGCAAAAGAACTGTTATTAAAAGCCAAAAGGTTTGAAAAAACGCATAATATGCATTTTTTCACATATTTCTCTTATCAAGAAATTTTTCTTATTTGATGATGCAATCTGAATATATATATATTTAAAACATTTCATAACAAGTTTGAGAATTACCTCTGCATATGTGAATGGAACTGAACGAAAAATAAGAGTTAAAAAAATAGAATATAAAAAATTGTTTTAAAAAACTTCAGAGTTTGACGGTGATCGAACTCGCGCCACACGATCGCAGCCGCAACATCATAGCCGCTGGGCCACTACAACTGCTTTATAGATTGTGCCAAATGTTGTATTTAACATTATAGTGCACACGAATTGTACCGTTTCTTTTTTCTTGAACTTAATTTAAGAACATTGTACTTAATTTAAGAACATCGTTCTCATTAATAGAACCTTCGTCAATATTTTATGACCAGCCGTTCTCCGTTCAAGAACATGGTTGTCAGTACAAGAACAAGGTTATTGTTTTGAGAACAAGTCGTTCATTTTTCAAGAACAATAAAGTAAGAACATGAAAAGCTTGAATTGAGTCCGGTGGTACTGGATTTTAGAACGGCGTTTTTCTCTGAGTGTAATTGCGTATACAGGGAATATCAACAAACAGGCAATACTTAGAGGCAAATTACTAAGCATGCAGCGGGACATTCAAATGGCTGAGTGGATAGAAGCATCTGCCTCAACACATGAATGTAGGTGAACTGGAGTTCAAAACTTATCACCGGAAAAGCTAGCTGATGGAGAAGTAAAATTCAGAAACATGTTCTAGTAACAATCGTGGTGTGCAATTTTTTTTGAATTATAACAATTAAATTTAATTAATATCAAGGTTAGGTTAGGTTGAACTGGCCGGTCCATGAGGACCTCACATAGACTGAATGAGTCCGTAGTGTTAACAGAAATTTGTTTAACGAACAAACATAAAACCCTATCAAAACCCGAGACCTATGTTACAAAATATCTCCGTCCTCTTTGGAAATACTAGAAGCTTTCTAGGACCTATGCCACTTGCTGCTTCTAGATCTGACAGCTGTATCACTTCTTATAGCTGGAGTCTTACCCTGTCAAGCGCAGGAAAGGACATAGCTTTGGCTGAATGTATTTGTCACAATTCAACCATCGCAGGAGTGTGGGTTCGAGTTCCACATCCGGGAGAAAAGCTTGTGAACAGATTTACACGATGTAATGGAAACTGCTGTCGCCTTGTCCGTCTTGATGTAACGTTGTTTCGATTTTCTAAAATTTTTAAATAAAAAAAGAAGAGCAATTGTATGAAGCAATATGAGCCCGTCTTGTTAAATTAAATAGAAATTTCTCCGATTTACATATAGGTACAGGTTAAGTCTATTCTTAATTAATACTAAGAACTCCAGCTATTTAGTATTCAGGTATACAAAATATGGTCACTAAGAAAGCCGGATCTGATGCCTTTTGGCTTTTTGCAAAATTTTAATTTACATATATTTTTCTTCCTCTTAACGTTGAGGAATGATATATTTCAAATATATTAGCACTGAAAATTTATAAAGAGATTACTTAGAAAATGGGCAAAAATTTAAGAATTTCCATAGAATGCCCGAACAGCGCTTATTTATTAGTGGTGTAAGTTTTGGAATGGCATAGTTTTTCTTATCAATAAAAAAAGTAGGTTGTGAATAAATGAAAAAGGTATATATACAATAGGTAGTGGTGGAAGCCACACCGATGTACTATCGATAAATCGTGTAATTTTTTTTCGATTATTTCCCATCATCATAGCAATCACCAGATTAAAACACAAAAAGGCCATGGTCGCTGATGAATTTCCTGGGAGCTATTCAAATGCGGCGGCGAGGAGTTGGTAAGGTACATGCATCAGCTTCTTTGCAAAATATGGTCGGACGAACGCATGTCTGACGATTGGAATCTAAGTTTTCTTTGCTCGCATATATGTATAACGTCTGTCAAGCGTATTTTGGGAAAGAGTGAAGCCCACCGTGAATCGGCTGATGGGACTTTATCAGTGCGATTTCAGACGTGGTAAATCTGCCATCCATACTAGATAGAGAGAGAGGAATAGATGGAGCAGGGGAGGAAGGAGCTTGAGAGAAAAGTAGTGAAGGGAAGGGAGGAGTAAATAATATGATAAAAAAAGGAAAGAGAGGGGGAGGGAAAGTAAGAGGGTAAAGGTTGCGCAGGTAGACCAGAGTTAAGGCAGAACAACGTCCGCCGGGTCTGTCGTATTCTATAAAAGCGTGCAAGTACCGGAGTATGCTGATGACATTGATATCATCGGCCTAAACACCCGCGCCGTAAGTTCTTACTCCAAACTGGAAAAGGAAGCGAAATAGATGGATGGATTGTATGGTGAACGAGGACAAAACGAAGTACCCGCTGTCATCAAGCAAAGTGTCTGCGCATTTGCACCCTGGGTACTACGACACTGTTTGCCGCTATAATTTGGAAATAGTAAACGACTTCTTCGGGATGGATTCCTCTGAGAAGCTCGAAACTAAACGAGAATATGAGAAAAAAAAAACGGAGAATTATACCTGGCCACAAATGCTACTTTGAACCAAGTAGCCGATTCGGAATTAAAGCCATGTCTCCGCAAACGAAAATCTCAAGCAACAAGCCACTTTTTGTCGCGTCGGTTCTATTCTATTCGAAAGATAAAAGTTCTACGGCAGATTTGTGGCTATTTGCGCGTTTGCGATGGCGGGTAAGCTGTGGAAGCTCTTTGAAGAGATAAACAAAGCCCAACAAAATAGAACACAGCGGCTTCGCTAGCAAGGCCATATCATGCTAATGAAAGAAGATGCTCCCGCCAGGAATGGAAGGCATTCCCCGAGTTCCCCCTTCATTTATTCGCCACTGTAATACCCATATTGCTATATGGTGCAGAAGCATGGATGTTGACAATATGGAATTAGGCGGCTCTGGGAGTGTTCGAGAGAAAATTTCTTCGAAAGATTTACGGAGCTCTCCGCGATAGCGATGGCGAGTACCGAGGATGATTTAATAATGAATTGTACAGAAATAAACATAATTCAGCGGCTACGCTGGCTGGATCATTTTATGCGATCGAGAGAAGATTTTCTTGTCAATAAGATATCCGTATCGGAAACCCGCCTACGGAATCAGAGGAAGAGGGCGGCTCAATTTCCCTTTATGATAGAAATTAGCAGCAGTTGGCTCAGCGAAGAAGAGACTGGTGCGTTCAAACGGTTTGATTCATAATATTTGAGAGCCTATAGATATTTAATATGATTTTCTCATTTGTCACTAATAATAATAGAAAGTATCGCAGAAATCAAAGCGATGTTTTAAATGAAAGCAATGTTATCGAATTCGCGATATTACATCGACATTTTTTGCCAGCACTAGTACATGCTATACAATGGGGACAAATGAAAAATGCAAACAAGTGCGATGACGAGTTTTCTTTATTGGCATAGTGATTGAGATAATCTCCTATAAAAGGGAGAATTTTTATTTATTGATACGACAGTATTCTACTAACTTCCTACAATCAAGACTGAACCTACAAATATATGACAGAGCAATTAATTAGTTAAACCCCTGCAATTGAATTAATGCTCGCAGTTTGAATTATCATCACACAATAATGTCATCGCACTTGCTACCGGCTGAGTGTGCGGGTCATAGTGTCGGTACTTTCAACACACTAGTCAACACGCTGCTCCAAGCGCTTCTCACCGCGCAATGTGCCATCTCAGCACCCGAATTATGGCCGTTAGACTACGCGGAGGAAGCACTGAAACATGGATTAGATATGTATGATTTTGTGATTGTAGGTGCTGGCTCTGCGGGTTCAGTGATAGCAAGTCGTTTAAGTGAAAATCCAAACTGGAAAGTGTTGGTGCTAGAAGCAGGCGGTGATCCACCAACGGAGTCTGAGGTGAGATATACAATAGGGGGAGCCGCTTCGCCTTGCAAGGTGCATGGATTGCATATATCCGATGCAATACTACGAGAGCACCCCATTGCGGAGTTATTGCATGCGTTACTAAGCGTCAAAGTATTGAAATACAAATAACAAAATAGCACGAAAAATCATCAAAAACAATTATTATGTTTTTCATGAGCAAATGAGAGGATTAAAATCAATGCCATTGAAGCAGGGTCGCATTTTCAATTCCTACAACTCGTTGCACGAAAATATATGTACATTGCTTTGAGCATAACATTGCGTGGTAGGGATTGATAAAATTTTGCGCGTACTTTGTTGTTGTGAGTTTACAATCCGCGCAATTCATGCATTCCATGCAAATTGTTTGCAAGACAAGGCGAATCCCCTAATATATGTACTTAAGTTTCACAGTAAAGTTTGCTGTTTTCTCAAAAAATCCATGCAGGTGCCTGCACTTTTCTACGCATTGGAACACACAAACGGTACTTGGAATTATTGGACTGAACACAGTGATAAGGCATGTTTGGCTTGGACCAAAAGTCGTTGCTACTGGCCGCGGGGTAAAATGTTAGGCGGTTCTGGTGCCGTTAACGCTATGCTTTATGTGCGTGGACATCGTGGCGATTACGATGGTTGGGCGCAAGCTGGTAACACTGGTTGGGGTTGGGACGATGTGTTACCTTATTTTGAACGTTCCGTACAACCAAGTGGTAGTAAAGAGCAACCGCAAGGTTATGTTACACTCAATGATTTCCCAGTACACGATGAGGATATAGAGCAAATGATTTTCCAAGGTGCCGCTGAATTGGGTTTAGCACGCGTACGCGAATTTGCAGAAGGTAGCGAAATTGGTTATGCTAATTTACCGGGAACATTTCAAAATGGCAAACGTTCGACCACAGCCAAAAGTTATCTGTCTACAGTTTCGAAGCGAGCTAACTTGCACATTATAAAAAATGCGCGCGTCACCAAATTAATTTTGACGAAATTGGGCGCAATGTACGCTCAGTGAGTTTTACACTACAAAGCAAGCATGAAATGAATGTAAACATCGGCAAGGAATTAGTGTTGTCAGCTGGTGCCATTGAAACGCCAAAGTTGTTGATGTTGTCTGGTGTGGGTCCAGCACAGCATTTGAATCAGTTAAAAATTCCGCTTATTAATGATTTGCACATCGGTGATAATATGCAAGATCATGTCTATGTTATGACTTTCATGAAATTGAACGAGCATAAGGCACGAGCCTGGACAACGTTGGATAGCTTGGATAGTATTTATAACTATCTAATTCACGAAAAGGGTCCACTGTCCTCGCACAATACTGTCTCGTTAACCGGTTTTATTAATACACTTAAAAAAAGCGCATATCCGGATATTGAGTACCATCATTTCATTATAAGACGTGGTGATTTTGCTGGTCTGAACATTTTTTTAACTGGTCTGAGTATTAACGAACAATTTAGAGCACAATTACTAAAGGCACTTGAAACTTCAGATATTTTAGGTGTTTATAATATACTCTTAAATCCCAAGTCCATAGGCAATATACGATTGCGGAGCTCTGAATTCATTGAGCCACCTATAATTAGGCATAATTATTTAACTGAGCCAGAAGATGAGGCTACGCTGTTGCGCGCTATACGCTTTCAGGAACGAGTATTAAATACGTTAGCTTATGAATCAATGAATGCAAACTTTTTATTACACACAATTGATGAGTGTGATGTTTATGAGTTGCGTAGCGATGAGTATTGGAGCTGTTATATTAAATATTTCTCAACAACTTTATACCATCCTGTTGGCACGGTGAAAATGGCACCAGAAATGGATGAAACAAGTTGTGTGAATCCGCGGCTGCGTCTGAATGATTGCAACAATGTGCGTGTTGTTGATGCCAGTATTATGCCAAAGATTCCCAGTGCCAATACAAATGCGGCTACAATTATGATTGCTGAGAAGGCAGCTGATTTTATACGAGAAGATTGGCTTAATGAGGAGTAATCATCTACAGCAGTTGTCCTCAAATACGTCGAGATTATTTCTGCGGGGAAAGTCATTTACTAAAGGAGTGTGTCGTTCAAAGCCAACATTACTTTTAAGAACCCTATGTATCAAATCAGATATCTGAAGAGAAATTTCATTACAATGCTGTATCATTTGTAAATAAATACATATCGCCGACTTAAAATAAAAAAAATATTATTTCGCTCTTTAATTATTCGATGGGGTTCAGATCCGTGGTTTGAATTGAACACACAGTAGCAGCCCCCAAGAACAGTTCTTCTCCAGCTATAATGCCATAACCTGTGTAAGATTTCAACGTATTTAAAGATCGATAAAATCGTAAAATCAGGATGTATAATTACAGCTGTTGTCAACTATCCTTTTATAAATGTTTGATGGGCATAATATTAAAACTAGATTTGGCACATTGGCCGATATTCAAACACTACAAACGACACTATGCCTCTGATTTCGTTTACTTTCTTTCCCTCCCTTTCCTTTTATCGCCTTTTCCTTCCTTTCTTGTCCTCTCCTCTCTTTTTTTATTTTCTTTATATTAGGTCGGTTGAATATTTGTCACCCCTGAGGATGTTAAGATGATTAGCGAAACGTCGGGTTGTACTAGTGGAGTCTTTTGACTTGCACTAAAGCACATATTGGTCAAATAAAGCCTATTTTTATTAATTAATTTGGAAAAATGAATTGACCGGCTATAAAAAGTTCAATGTTTGTCCGCATTTTCCATACTAACTTGAAAACTTCACATATAGGTTAAGACACAGAGACAAAGCAACAAAAGCGAAAAAATCCATTAGGTGGCGCACGGATCGGAATAATTAGATAAAAATTTGGAAATTTTGAGTTTTGAGATCGATTTTTAAGTAACTTCTCATTGAGCTACAAACGTGAAACCTCACATATAGGTTAAGATACGAAGCCGATGCAACAAACGGGGACAAAAATCTGTTAGGTGGCGCACGGATCGAAATAATTGGATGAAAACTTAAACCAGCTTTTAGGTAATTCTCGATGAGCTAGAGACTTGAAATTGCAAATTTGATTCAGAGGCCGATGACAGAATAAAACATTGTACAAAAAGTTTCGATAGGGGGCACACGAATTGGGATATTAAGAAAAATCGCACGGAACGGGGAAATCTTGCGATAAATTTTCAAGAGACTTTCCATTTAGCTACAATCTTGGAACTTCATCCACGTACTCACTAGCAATTGAACAATTTTCAAGTAGCTTAAAAATTTGTGTAGCTTGACGTATTTTTCTGATATGTACTATATTGTATACAAACAAGTATTGTATGAATTGTGAATTAATAAAAGTAAGTTTTTCACTTTGTAATAAGGAACTACTTTTTTCCATCTAGAGCTAAAAAGTACAAAATTAAAAAGAAAAAATAATAATATAAATGGACAAAATCAGCGAAAAATGTGTCCTTATTAAAAAAATATTCTTGTTGAACTTTGATTTAAAAATTTTGACATAGGAATTGTAAAAATATTTATGAGAAATAAAAATAGAATAATAAATAATATATAGAAGGACCATATATTTAATACTCCTATATTGCTAATAGAAAATGCTCCCAATGTGTTTTGAATTCGAAATCAAAACAAGACAGCCTATAAAATTTTTGTGATTGTAGCAGCATAAGTGTGACAAGAAAAAATTTAAATTTAGGTACATTCCATTATTGAATACAAAAACAAAAACGTTTAAACAGCAATATATCGGCACTCTGATGTTTGGGAATGTACCTAGCCTTTTGTAGCAATATAGGAGTATTACATATCTGAGAAGGACACATTCTTCGCTGATTTTGTCCACTTATGTATATAAAGGAAATGCTTAAAATTTTTTTATTTTCTTTTTATTAAATTTTCTTTTGGTTTATCTTTGTTTTTTAAATTTAATTTTCTTCTTTTTATTTTATAAACTAACCAACCAGTAAAACGAATAAATTGAAGAGCTAGAATATTCTCGTTTGTTTTGTAAACACTTTCAATATCAGCAAAGAAAATTACACATTTCTTATTTAATCACTTTACACAGCACAAGTACAACATTTTTTAGCGGAACGCACGATATTAATTAGAATGACAATGTTAGTTTTGCAATCTTTTGGTCATTATTCACGCTTCTAACGTAAACTGTACTTGACACTGTTTTTATTATGTACGCCACTGTATGTATACCAATACATACTCTCGTAATCAGACACAGTTCAAATACTATAGCCCAAACACAATTGTCAACGATAAAAATAGCATGCTCATCTCAAATATATGGCCTAATCAAGCCTGATATATGTACATATACGTATATAAACAAGAGAGGAGTACAATTTTTTATTCAAACTGATCCCGAATTACAATGTCTGTTTGATGTGTCGGTGACCTTTTCATCTATATATATATGTAAAAAGAAGTGTACATTTTGATTGTCACTCCATAACTCGAGAACGGCTCGACAGATTGCCATGACATTTTTAGGAAAGATACAGGAAGGAGATATGATGGTTAGTTGATTTTGAAATCCCAAATCGGTTTAGCCATATATATGTGGGAGCCTTAAAGTAATTAAGACATTTTACAACACTGTATGTCATAAAGCGACTGCAGGCGGACAACGGACTAACAGCAGAAACATGAATAAATAATATAAAATGCAAACAAGCAACAAACGGATAACGGAACTTTTAAAATAGCGAATAGACAAATTTCAAAGTCATAGTTTGCGCTTGAGGACAGTTCATATGAAGTTGAGTAGTGAATCGGACGCGCCACGGCAAGTAAAAATAACTTCTTTTTTGTTTATAAGTATATAAGTGCAAAGTAAAAATGTTTAACTAAATAAATAAATTTGAACTAAAACATGTGTAAATGTGAACTAAACGTGTCTATGTAACATAAAATAGTAGCGTACAACGCAAAACAATACGAACTTGAAATGTTAATTGTAAAACCGAAATAAACGAAATACAAACAATTTGACGTAGTTTTAAAGAAAAGAGCGTGTTAATCCTTTTGGCCCCACAAATGGTGTCAGAAGTGCGGAAATTTTTTAATAAAAACTTTTATTTCATGCGCCGTCCGATTATTTGTGCTAAAGCCGTTAAGCCACACATGTACATACAAAAAAAAAGCTTGTCACAGATCGTTGTGAAAAATTCAGTGCTAGAAATGCAGCAATATCTGCATAAAACTGTACCAAAAATGTATATCGGGTTTAATTGAAGTCATACGATAGAACAGTTATACATTGGGGGTGCCTATATGCAAAACCCTATCGTTGAAAAGCCGTTATGCTCATCGCTCATATTTTGCGTGAAAAAGAAATACAGACCAATTCTAAATATTCTCGCGGAATTTTGTTCTCGCGGATTTTTTTATTCCCGCGGGAAAACTCCTCCAATTCTGTTCTCCTAGGGAGAACAATAATTGGGGAATAGGAATTTCGAATTTTCGAAGTCAGCTGTTTTGTCAATTGAAATTTCGTTGCACATTTCTTATTTTGTTTAAAAAATTGAAAAGTTTAATTATTGTTCCAAATTTGTTGGAAATTAAGAAATAAAATATAAACAATGCACAGTATTTATTGCATTTCATGTGGTATTCACTGAAATGAGTAATGACTTGGTGCCACAGCAACATCAACAGCAGAATATAAGAAGAAGACGGCCGCATAACACAAATCTGCCGGAGTTGCCTGCTTTCATTCAGCAAAGCAATTTTCTGGCGGCCAAGTTGAGTTGAATTCGTCCTTCGTCATATGCCAAAATCTATTTAAGCCTTATCAAAAAATCCTTGCGCAATTTCTGAATGGCTGCATCAAATATGTATACCAAGAGCTCTACCGTTGCTTATGATATACCTTTCGACTTAAAATAAAGAATATTGTGGTTGTAGTTGTTGTTGTATTAACAGTGAGAATATTGTGGTAGAATGTACATACATATTTTAGCACAAATTTGTACAAATAAGTGTTCTTTCTTAAAAGAACCAATTTCCTTTAACAATTTTGATGCATTCCCTTTAATTTAACAAGTGAAAAAACTCGTATGAAATGGCAGAGAAATCTCTATCTCCCTCACATTCATAATACCTACTTTTCTCCCATAACCGGTTTCCGCTTTTTCGAACATTGTTCAGAATAGGAGGAAAGGGAGAAGTGAAAAAACTCACAAGGAATTTTTATTTAGAATACGAGGAATGGGAGAAGGGAAAAAACTCGCACGGAATTTTGGTTTAGAATTGGGCTGATAATAAATTTTGTCGCTTTGCGGCGTTCGTTTAACGAACAACGGAACACGAACTTTGAAGTGTTGCTATACTGCTGCTGATGAACAAGTTGAGTAGCCAAGCAGTAAAACTTAAATGTTGTTGTTTGGGCGACTAAGTAAAAGCCCAACCGTTGATGTGTTACTGTACTGACATGGGCGAATAATTCGAAGTAGCCCAGCAGTAAATCTACGATTCCGATAAGTGATAATATTTGGCGAACCTATGTTGCAGTTGATGGAAGAAACTTTACACCTACTAAGTTGCAGTTGTTGATACGAGCCGATGCCGCACTTACAAACGGGAAAGCTGAACACTGTCGAGACGAACTAACGATAAGTATAAGCTTATATACTAACTCGATTGTATTGTAGAATTGCGTTGAGTACTAATTTTTGCAAAAAATAAGAATATCCATTTCAATACATTATAACAAGGTAGATACCAAAAAAAAGTTATAAAGCTTACCGTGGCACAATGGATAGAGATGAAATATTAGGGTTGACCGTAAGTAATTTGAAAAGCAAACTCACTGAACTAGGGCTTTCCACAAGTGGTCGTAAGGTAGTCCTTCAAGACAGACTTATGGATCATTATGGAATTGAGCTTAGCGATGACGAAGACGAAGTCTTCGAGAATGCTTCCTCTGTACACTCCGTTGCCGTTAAGGTGCGTGAAACAACTAGAACACCCTTCACACTTCGTGACATCGAAGATTCTTTGTCTTGTTTTTCAGGTTCAGGCCAAGCATCAATAGAAAAGTGGTTAGAAATTTTAGAGGAGAACGCTGCAGCAGTGCAGTGGAATGAATTGCAAAAATTTATTTATGCAAAGCAATTGCTAAAAGGTGGTGCTAAGATGTTTGTTCAGTGCCAAAAAGGAATAAAAGACTGGGACTCTTTGAAAAAATCGTTAAAAGAAGAATTTGGTTCAGCAGTATCTGCAAGTGAAGTGCATCGTATGTTGCGCAATAGGCGAAAACAGTATAACGAAGATTACAAAGAGTACTTGTACAACCTCGTGGAAATAGGCAAAATGATTGATTTAGAATATTTTATAGATGGCTTGCCAGAAACGAGGTCCAACAGGGCAAATCTCTACCTGGCAAGAAACATAAACAAGTTAAAAGAGCAAATAACAGTTTACGAGAAAATCAGGGGAAGTAGCCGAGCAGCTGCAGTTAAATCAAGCGAACAATCTGGGAAATTACCAAAACAAGCGCAACACCAACAAGATAAACGCTGTTTTCGGTGCGGTGAAACAAACCACATTTTGCGTAATTGTCCCCAGGCTACAGTCACTTCTTTTAAATGTGGCCAACTGGGTCACATAGCGTCGAATTGTAAAAACCCCAAAAAGGGGTTGAAGGCAGAATCGCTTAATGCAACCATGATGAGTACAAAAAGCAGAACCGTATCACGGGGCGGACTTATTTTTAAAGACATTAAAATTCGTGGCTTCGTACATTCAGCACTCATAGATACAGGATGTGATTTATGCTTGATTAGATATGAAGTGTTGGTATCATTAGGCGAATTCGAGTTAACCAACGAAAAGCATCAACTATTCGGTATAGCCGATAGTGCCTTGATAACTTTATGTGGGTTTTAGACCGAAGTAGAGTTTGAAGACTCCGCAGTTGTTATTAACTTTCATGTTGTTCGCGAGAGAGATTCCATATTCGGTGTTATTATTGGCAATGACGTTTTGAAATGGATGGACATAGTAATAAAGAATGATTAAGTGCAATTTAGAAAACGGGGAACTGTGTCCGCGAGTTCTGAGCCAATAACAATAGAAAGAAGCAGTGCAGTTGCTGGTGGACAGGCAGCCGTTGATAGCAAATTAGCTACGGACACTAAGTCAATTGTTGGTAGAAAAGAAGAAACGTTCGAACTTTTTAATGAATTTGGAAATATATGCAGGCGGAAAGCCAAGAAAGAGAGAAAGAGTTAGATCTGGCGCACTTAGATGCACTCCAAGAGGCAAAAATTAGGTCTTTAGTTAAAAGTTATGTACCCGTGAGAAGTAAAATGTCTCCAGTAGAAATGAAGATCATTTTAACCGATGAAAAGCCAGTATATCAAAGACCACGGAGATTTTCATATGAAGATAGGTGTTGGGTAGACGCCGAAATTGCGAAGTGGCTAGAAGAAGGCATCATCCAATCCAGCTCTTCGGAATATGCGTCACCTTTGGTTTTGGTATCGAAAAAAGACGGAAGTAAAAGACTTTGTTGCGATTACCGCCAGTTAAACGAAAAAATATATAGAGACAATTTCCCTATGCCATTAATTGACGACGTTTTAGAACGACTTCAAGGCGCCAAAGTCTTCACGACGCTCGACCTGTCAAATGGGTTCTTCCACGTGCCTATAGAGAAAGATTCCAGAAAATATACGTCGTTCGTGACCCATAGTGGTCAATACGAGTTCCTCTATGTCCCATTCGGAATTTCCAACTCACCCGCAGTCTTTTCACGGTATATAACGGCAGTATTACGCCCTCTAATACAATCAGGCGTTGTAGTCGTATACATGGATGACTTGATTATTTCGGCGAAAGACGAAATGGAAGGCATGAAGAGCTTGGAACTCGTTCTGGAAGTTGCATCCGCAAGTGGTTTGAAGATAAAATGGGAAAAATGTCAGTTCTTGAAGAAAAAAGTTGAATTCTTAGGTTATGTGATAGAAAATAGCACAATTAAGCTATGTTTAGGAAAGACAAAGGCAGTAGAGGATTTTCCGGTACCAACTTCAAAGAAAAGTCTTCAGCGCTTTTTAGGGTTAACGTCGTATTTGAGAAGGTTTATTGAAGGTTACGCGATTATAGCAAAGCCGCTATCTGAGCTTCTCCGCCAAGACAATAGGTTTCAGATCGGAGACGAGGAGCTAGCCGCATTCCAGCAACTTAAAGTAGCTTTGGTTACGGCCCCAGTTTTAATTTTATATATACCTTGAGGCAGTCACTGAGGTCCACACAGATGCAAGTATGTACGGCTATGGCGCGGTTTTATTGCAAAGAGACGTCGACGATAGAGAATTTCATCCTGTGCAATATATTAGCAGGAAAACTAAACCATTTGAGGAAACACTCCACTCGTATGAGTTGGAAGTTTTAGCAATAATTGAGGCACTAAAAAATGGAGGGTTTACCTGATAGGCATCAAATTTAAAATCGTAACCGACTGCAATGCATTCACGATGACGTTAAAAAAGCGTGATGTACCGTTAAGAGTTTCACGCTGGGCTTTGTATTTGCAGGATTTTGATTACACAATCGAACACCGTAGCGGAACAAAAATCAGACATGTAGACGCGCTCAGTAGAATGTCGTGCTTGCTATTGGAGCATACATTAAGTCATCGGTTGAAGTTAGCTCAGATGGACGATGATTGGATTAAGGCAGTTAGGAAAGTACTAGAAACAGGTACTTACGAAGATTATTACCTATACAATGACATTTTATTCAAAGATCCAGTTAAGACGTTAGTGGTTATCCCATCTCAGATGGAGGACGCAATTATACGAACCGCGCATAACCAGGGACATTTTTCTAACAAAAAAAACTCAAGAAGCAATCGAGAAAAATTATTACATGCCACAGTTGTCAAAGAAGGTAGCAAAGTTTGTTAGATCGTGCGTGGAATGTATTGTCTCGGAAGCGAAGGCGGGGAAAAAAGAGGGATTTCTGACTCCGATCCATAAGGAGGACCAACCATTGGGTATTTATCATGTAGACCACTTAGGGCCAATGGAAACGACAAACAAGCAATACAATTAACTATTTGTTGTAATCGATGCGTTCTCAAAGTTCACATGGCTTTATCCGACGAAGAACACGGGCGCAGAATCGGTGATCAAGATACTAAAAGGGCAGTCGTCGGTTTTCGGCAATCCGAAACGTATTATTTCTGACAGGGGTACCGCGTTTACGTCAAATTCCTTCAGGGAATATTGCGTAAGCGAAGATATGCAACTTTTAAACATAGCCACAGGTGTCCCTAGAGGTAAAGGTCAAGTCGAGAGGATTCATAGCGTTATTTTGCCAATGCTAACTAAACTCTGCGTCGACGATCCAAAGTCCTGGTACAAACATGTGGATAGAGTACAGCGCGCTATAAATAATACTCCTCCCAGAACCACAAAATTCTCACCCTTTAGAATCCTAACGGGGTTAGAAATGAGGGTTGCGGATGTACCAGAACTTAGGGAAATGTTAGAAGAACTTAGAGTCGAAGAGATAGATAGTGAACGTTATGAAGTCCGACAGACGGCAAAAGAGAACATCGGGAAGATTCAAGAAGAAAACAAGAGAAATTTTAACGCTAAACGAAAACGGGAAATAGAGTATAAACTAGGCCAACTGGTAGCCATCAAGCGTACCCAGTTCGGCGCAGGGTTAAAACTGAAACCAAAATACTTAGGACCATATAGAGTTACCAAGAAATTGAATCACGGAAGATACGAAGTGGAGAAGGTAGGAGACCACGAGGGTCCAAGACGTAGTACAACGGTAGCGGAGTACATGAAACATTCGACCCATCGTTCGAGGCGAACTAATCTCAGGATGGCCGGATGTGGGAGCCTTAAAGTAATTAAGACATTTTACAACACTGTATGTCATAAAGCGATTGCAGGCGGACAACGGACTAATAGCAGAAACATGAATAAATAAGATAAAATGCAAACAAGCAACAAAGGGATAACGGAACTTTTAAAATAGCGAATAGACAAATTTCAAAGTCATAGTTTGCGCTTGAGGACAGTTCATATGAAGTTGAGTAGTGAATCGGACGCGCCACGGCAAGTAAAAATAACTTCTTTTTTGTATATGCCAAAGCATAAGTGCAAACTAAAAATGTTTAACTAAATAAATAAATTTGAACTAAAACATGTGTAAATGTGAACTAAACGTGTCTATGTAACATAAAATAGTAGCGTACAACGCAAAACAATACGAATTTGAAATGTTAATTGTAAAACCGAAATAAACGAAATACAAACAATTTGACGTAATTTTAAAGAAAAGAGCGTGTTAATCCTTTTTGAACCACACATATATATAAAAATCAAATTCTCTGTGTGTGTGTGTTCGCTATGGAAACGTATTTCCCACACATTAATCATCACCAAATTTTGGTTATGTGTTCCTTCGATCAACGGGAAGGTTTTAGGCTAAAAATAATTTCAATATATAAAAGGGGGCGTGGCACCTCCCATACAAATGGAATATATTATACTGCATATATCTGGATGTCGTAATGGTAGGATAATTAAAATTGGTAAGGAGCTATGTGACGTTAAGTCCTTAAACCTCCAGTAAAATGTGGAATGGGGAAAAACTATGGCTGCCTTACAAACTTAAGTTATTTTAACACCTAAAGTTTGACTGCATTGTTGAGTTTAGCTGTTATGCCTTTTGGACGTTTAGTAATCTGCCGCTCTTAAAAAATTGTTTAGCTTCAGTCTATCTACATCTTCTATAAAAATCAAACTCTGTGTGTGTGTTTCCTATGAAAACGTGTTTGCTATACTTCGATCATCACCAAATTTTGGCTCGAGGTTCCTTGGTTCAAGACGAAAGTTTTTCATATTTCAGAATTAAGAATTTTAAATTTAAATGTTTTTGTTTTTTGGCTATGCGAAAGAACTATCTTAGCTCCCAAAAGTGATCATGTTAACAAAATCAATGATCGCTTCCAAAATCAATTTCCTGGTGAAGTGACGAAATATAAAACGATCGACACAGTTACAGATGAAGATAAAATTGTGAATTGTCCAAATGAATTTCTATACGCCTTAGAACCAAAAGGAATGCCTGCGCATATATCAACTTTGAAAATTGGCTCACCAGTCATGCTTCTTCGGAATGTAATCAAAGCAACAATCATCAGCGGTAAAAGCAATACAATAATATAAAATAGGATACAAGAATAAAATATTTTAACAGAAAATTTCACCAAATATGCGTACAAAATTCAATTCAATTTACAGAACAATAAATTAAATTATCAACATACGAAACAGAAAAAATAACGCAACATCCATTCGATCTCGGGCGTTACAACGTGCGTCTGGTAAAGCTAGTAAAATATATAAATAAGTTCTAAACAGATACCTCTGGTTAGCTTATAGTTATAGCTGGCCCATTGTGGCACAGTTCCTCCTTTACATATGCAAAAATTGAGCCATTACAATTCAACTCAACTTCAGTGGTCACAATCTACGCTAAACACAGCCAATGAAGTGCTTGTTCAGACATTCCATATTGAGGAAATGTTCAAAACCTTCTTTCCTCTCCTGCTCTACAGCTTCGCCAGAAGTCCGTGGTTGAGATTCCCATGCGTTTGCCGTGTAATCCCGTCTGATAGTGCCCCGGTAATATCTCGATCAGTGGACATAAGCAGGGAGGATTGGTATTGTTAAGGAATCTGGTTCGGTTCTACTTTATGCGAGGCCAAGCTTGTCGAGACACCTCACAAGATGGTTCTAGTGGCTTTCTCGCTAAATTTAGACATGAGGAAGTGTTTGCACGTTGCTAGAGTAGGAGCCATGTGGCTTAACAGAATTACATCGGTCTGTTCAATGGCTTTCCTTCATAGTTCATTAGCAACACAGTTCCCAGGTACACCGCTGTGACCCGGCACTCACATCACCATTGTGTTGAACCGAAAGGCTAGTTCATTTAACCACTGTCTGCATTCTATTGAGAAAATGCTCCTGCCTTGAAGAGCTTTGATCGCTACTTGACTGTCAGAGTAAATTGCAACGGACGTGAGATTCTTAGACAGTAGCTATCGGCCAGCCTCCTTTATGACTATTAGTTCTGCCTAAAAGACGCGCCAATGGCCCGGTACCCTAATGCTTAAGGTGAGCGAAATATCTCTTGAGTAAATACCAATGCCTACATTTGTCATACAGTTTAGAGCCATCCGTTAATACTGCTGTGGATTCTGGATATGGATTGGAGATATCATGCCATTTGTGCCACTCTGTCCTCTGACAGAGAATTTGTGGTATAGAGGTTTTGCGGGACTGTTTCCAGATTGGTGACAAGGCCAAATCAAATGTCGCTCCAAGGCAGGCCTACATTCAGTTGCTTTAAAGGCATAGCCGACTGTTATGGCCTTTCTAGATCTATCCTCGACATGCCGTTTAATCTGGTGTATAGAATAATTAAGAAGTCCCGAAGAAGATTTAACGATAAGCTGTACGAGCTCTACGTATACATCAACATAGTCCAGCAAATTAAAACGCAGGGGCTGCGCTGGTTAGGCCATGTTATGCGAATGAAAGATGACGCTCTGGCCAAGAAAGTGTTTCTATCGGAACACGCCTATGAAAACAGAGGTAGAGAGCAGCCCCCACTCTTTCGTCTTTATTTGTCGCTGAACAAGCAGAGCAGAGTAGCAACATCGGGTGAGGCTATTGTTTATTTGCGCATTTGCGAAAAGGTATTTTGCAAACAAACGCTCATGCGCAGAATGTTTTCATGGTTTAATGTTAATAATATATTTGTTTAAATTTTTGCTCAGAATCAAGTAATAAAGTAGTAATTATATGGCATATTTACGATTTACTTTTTGTTTGTTAACAAACATGCGTGCATACGTCCTACCTCATTGATTTTTCATCAACAACTAAACCACTACCAATAAGATGATTTTAGTTTTACTCACACAGCGACAGTTTTGATTTTGGGGACCCCTGGTATAAATCAGACGTCGGCAAAATGAAAATGCAGATGTGTTAGTGAGAGCGCGATGGTCGCTCATATCACTTGATGTAGCGTTTTGCGTTGTTCATTCGCTTATTAGCAAGCAACAAGACAAAATCGTACGTTGTGATTTTTTTTTTTGATTTTGCCAATTCTACGCAGTAAAATAAAGGTTTATGTTTATCCAGGTACAGCTTTGGCACGATAAATACCCCTAATACATATTTTTGTTTACAAAATATGTAATCCTAATATACATATGGACAACATTCGTCAACATTCCGTACGACGCAAACAATCGATGTTACTGCGCCAAATGCTCAGAGACGATTAAACTAAAGAGAATAAGAATACGTGTGAATTGAGTGCGAACAATTGCTTCACTATTTGCCGACGTCTCGTTTAAAAAATTTTTTGGCATTGCTAGTGGTGTCAGGTTTAAACTAAAATGTTAGCGTTATAATCAACTTGTTTAAAATCTTTTTGATGGCCTGCACTGCTTCTATAATAAAGATGAAGATTTTTAGTAAATTATTTTTCGCAAACATCCAACTCTGGCGATATAAGATTTTCGACTGGTGTCAATTGCCTATACCAATTCGCGGACGACTGTTAAGACGAATATTCTCTCGCTAACGCGTGACCCAAGTTATCGAAGCCTGAACACAGACAGGGTTCCTTTTGAGAAAACGCCAGCAAATCACCCTGAAATTTCGAAACCCATTCCCGACCCTGACTTATTAGATGACGACTTCCTCAAATTCCACGATTCCAGCTCGACAAGAATCCTTGAAATTTAGTGGAACGTATTGACAGACCCACTATCAGCAGAAAGGACGAGAACCCGCAGGATGACTATCGCTAATAATGATTGTTGCGAAAAAGTTGTTACAGGAGATTTGAAATTGGAAAAAGACGCCAAGCCGGGGCTCTCTGAAAATGGAGTTTATTTTATGAAAACCTAACCCACATCAAAAAAATTAAAATATCTGGGCGGGCGCAGTAATCGCTCAATAAACTCATCCAGCTACATGAGTTTTCAGATAATTCGAAAAAAGCACTTTGCGCCTGTGTTTATTTATTTTCATCCCATTTGCTAGCTGCTAAAAACAAGTTAGTACCTCTTCGAACCGTAAGTCTCGCACCATGAGAAGTCTTACCCTCCAAACATACGAAACAGCTTCGAAGTAAGCTGAATCTACCACCTCACGAACTCATTCTTCGGTACGATTTATCAATATAGCCTGGTTAGAAAAACCACTCTTCACCTGGAAAACATACGTCCTCAACAGGACATCGGAAATTCTCAAATATGGTGACAATGCTAGTCGAAGCTCTGGATCGGATAACCGTTTTCGAGTAGTTGACCTCAATACCACAAACTGAATACTAACCCGAAGTTTTGCCAAACTGTGCGTGTAACCCCACCTCTGTCATGTCCTCCAGCCATCTGCCAAACATGAGCTACGCTCACCAAACAACCATTTCATAGATATATGTTATCTCTTATCTCGTATTTACAGGACCCGAAAAACACCAAAGGAACAGGGTGTCGCTTATGTGTTCAACGACACACGCTTAGACAGTGCGCAATAGATTGATATTGAAAATGAGCGAAATCGGACGATAACCACGCGCACTTTTTCGATATGGAAAAATTAAAAAAATTAGATAGTTACAAATCTAATACCGCTAAGCTAATGAAATTTGATAGGTATATTGGTTTTATGACGCAAAACATCAACTCAAAAAAATTATGGAATATGGGCGTGGCACCACCCACATTTAGGCCCGGTTCTTCATTACAATTTCAACTCACTTTGTCTGTTAAACTACGCTTAAACTTGTTCTGCAGTTTTTCTGTCTACTTAAACTGAAGTTTAAGCTGAGCTTTGCGGCCGATCTGGCAGGGTTAAACTCTAGTTAACCCATCGGTGATTTGCGTTCGTTCGAAATGGCGTCGAATATACCCACACAAGCATTTGTTATTTATTATTTGAGTTATTACGAAACAATGGCTCAACTTAACTGAAAATAAAAGTTGAAAAAATGATAGTTCCCATTTTGTGGTTCTTTAACTGGACTCAAGTGTAAGATTCCAATACTACAGTATTTTCACGAAAATAAAATAAAGTATATATGTGACCCGGCCTATGACTAAAAGAAAATGTTTCCACTTTTTTCTGGTTTCGATAGTTTTTGAGACGCTCTTTCACGTGGTGAAAACTAGAAAGTCCTAACTGGCCTCATCTCCAGCCTTACGTTTTCTTGATTTTTTTATTGCAGTTGAAGTCGCAAGTTTCTGCAGTTCTTTCTTTTTTGGATCTTGATTTGAAGGTTTAGGTTTTGACGATGAAGCCTTTGGTTCCTTCGATGCCACTTTGGTGGCATTTTCGATGGAAATGGAGCCAATATATCCGCATTCGTGGGGTCTGAAACCAAGCTTCTGAGATTCTGATAAATGTACCACTAACGCTGCAGAGATAAACGGACTGGTTGAATAATTTCGGGCATGGTGCCATCAACTGGGATTAATGACAGTTGAAATGAATCAACATCTTTACTGTCAGCAAATTTTTTGGTTTTCAAAGAGTTTTTGCCCATTATAAAATAGTGGAATTGTGTAATACCTTTAAGTGGCTTGTAGAATTGTTTAAAATAACAATCCCATTCTTACCAAAGGACTTTTTTCGACGAAACAGCTGTATTATGGCCACCTGGTGACGATTGTATGACGCACTGCAGCAACTCTTCATATGTATCAATATTAGTGATAGCATACCTGGCCTTGAAAATACCGAAAACCCGATCTGGGGCAAACTTAGTATGCCCCGCCAATAGGAAATTTAATAAAATGGTAGTGTTGAGTCCTCGAACCAGCCGCCATTACAGATATGATATCACAACATTATTCTTATTTTGTCCAACACAAATATCGCAGAAAAGTACAATTGTTTGGACATTTTTGCAATACGTTTCCAAATGATAATGTAGGATGCTGACAACGGTGTTTGGACCTTTGCCAATCAATCATGTTCCTCATCTATCCTGTAATTATACTGTCGAAAAAAAAATAATCAAGATACTTTGATACGATAAAATCCCAACCTGTATTTTTCCTTTTTCGTCTGTAATTCCAAAGACTGCGCACTTTTTCGTTGCTTTGAAGTAGGCTGTACCTGGTTGTTGAGGGAGACACTGGATAATGGACCGTTTGCGCAAAATCGAATGATAAGACCTTTTCAGTATCATCAGTATTGTCACACCATTCTTGGTAGTATGCACGTTGATTTCGAGCTTTTTTGTAAGTGATCAAGAAAAATATGAAGTTTTTCTTCACGTTCAAGTTCAGGAACGTTTTTGGCTTGCGTAATTGATATTGAGTTCACTGTTGAAGAAAACGACAATTTTAATTACAATAGATACAACTTTGAAAAAAGTAAACAATGGCGTACTTACTACGACAGTAATCACAGAGATCATCTACTGGTTTCATAACTGTCACATATGGTATGTATTTGGCCCATATGCGTCGGAAGGAACGAATACTCATTTTAAGTTCATCATTACCGAGTGAATAAATGTATTTACGATATACTGAAGCCTTTGTCTCATTAGATGGCAGCTTCATGACGAGATAATCTTTGAATTTGGGTAAACGTCCTGGCAGTGGAAGAGCCAATAGATCGACTGTATACTCAATAAATTTAACAGCTTTTTGGATGTCAGATGGTTGAAACGCTCTCGTATGTGTAGATGGTTTATTTGCTAACCCATGTACCCGTGTTATGGCACCATGTGTATGAAAATGTCGAAGTGAATTTTGAAAACGTTTTCTTCCACACGCATGCACAAAAAGGAAAAATGAACGGCAAACAGGTAAGTGATAAAAATTGAACATCAATTTATGCCTTTCAACATCTTTGCCTTTTTGCCTTCCATGTTTCCTCCATTTCGTCATTTCTGTGTAAGCATCTCTAAGTTTGTCCGTGCACATCATTGCTGATTCGATATGCTCAGTATAACCGAATCAAGTTCATGTTTTGATAATTCTTGATAGTTATTTCTTGCAGTTTCTATCATCTTTCGCGGTATAATTTTTTGGAATTTATTATTACAGCAATCTTGCGAAATAAATATATTTACCAATTCCTTTTCTTCGTTATCTGTAATACACAAGTCCACTGTAAAAATATTTTCATCCACTTCCATTTGACCTTCGGCTTGAAAAAATGCTTGTAGTTCGTTCTCGTAATTGATACCAACATCATGGAAACAATCATCATTCTATTCGTTTTCACAGAAATATGTTTGAAAAACCTCGCTAAATTCTTTTTCGACAGACATTATTCACAAGCGACACACGTCTGAGCACTCACACGATTTTTTTTCGGTCAGAAACTGGTTTGTGCTTTGCATTGAAAAAAACCATCGCTCTTTATATGCACACACGAACTTATCTCATTTATGCTCTTTTGCCTTTTCTGGTTGCCTTTTGGGCACGACTGTTCATAATGCAAAAGAAAAACTACTAAGAAACTGAAGAAATGCATTGTTTATCTTTAACAGCTGTTTCTCGCAATTTCTTTTTTGAGTCACAAGCCACCTTTTTACAGGCCGGGTCACATATATAATTTATTTTTGATAAATTACTCATTACTGCTATCAATTAGGTGTTTATTGGAGCTATTGGATTTGGTGCCACCAACTTTGAGATTTTTTTCAACTTCACCTCAACTTGATATCCAATCTAGCATATCAACTGGAGAAACGTATTGAATATTTATTTGAGAAATGTATATTTCTCAAAGGTTGGATCATAATATGAAAATGCTAATGACGTTGGAGATCAACTCGGGAACTATAAATTTTACAAAATTTCTCAAAGGTTGGAATGATTGGAGAATGAAGTTGGATATCAACTTGAGAACTATCTGGTTTAAGAATAACTAGATAATGATGTTGTATATCACCTCCGGAACTAGATATATATTTCGCTGGAGAAATATCTTTTAAATGTTTGATGGGTAAGCAAAATCCAGCTGTTGTCGTATCTACAAATTATTTAGATAATAAAAAAACCAACGTTGTCGTACAAAAAAGCCTACCCCGGCGGCCTCAAACGGTGGCTGAAAAACTGCTAAGTAGTTTAACTGTAGTTTAAATTTGACTAGAGTTTAAGCAAACTTAGTTTAAGCTTAGCTTAACCAACTACTGAAAAACCGGGCCTTAGAAGACGAAAATTTGGAAGTTTAAGAATCTGTGATTCAAAAGCCGTTAAAGATTTGAATTTGGCAGAGACACTATCCTTGCCAAATTATATAGACTGAGTGAAGATAATTAAAATGGGTTAAAGACCACGCCCACTTTTCCTCAAGGTCTAACCTTAACAAGGTTTGAAATAACTCAATGGTATTTAAGTACATTTGATTGATATTCTACCTCAGTCGTGGTATGGTTGGTATGGTTGAGCTAAGAACAAAACTTAAACAAATTTTGAAAATGGGTGTGACCCGCCTTTTTTTACTCTTTCCAAAATACCTTTAATGCCATAAGTCGATCTCCAAATCCGAACGAAATTTGGCATACAAATTTTTTTGATAGCTACAACTGTTAAACTGCATTTTTACCAGCTCAAGTTTATTAGTGGTAACCTCTATATCCTTTTTGCTTCTTTTGAACGAAAATGAGTTCAGAATAGAATCATATCATATATATTATTTCTAATTGCTGTTTTTACGTACGGGTCCCTTTTTCGATCTTATTTGGAATCCAAATCTATTAATAAAGCTTTGGTTGTAAAGATGGAGATTCGGGATATTAGCGAGCTTTGGGCATTATTGGTGGTAATACTTTTGTTTCGCTAGATTTTATTAAAATAATTTGTTAAAAATAAACGATTGTGAGCACACAAAGAAATCTATTTGTACTATGGCACTTTTTGCCGTCTTCAGTGAGTTTTGCAGCTCCGGCTCACGCTCAATTCTCACGGGAATGCTCTGGATCATTGAGAGACTTGAGAAGCAGATGTCGTGAAATTTTCGCACACGTGAAATGTGATAGGCAGATCTCGCCGCTGTTTTTCATTTAACTCATACGGCGAAAGGCTAAGCAGCGACATCTATTTTTGAAAAAGTAGGTTTATTAAAGGCAGCGTTGCCAAACTAAATAGAAGTAATTAACAAATTATCTGGTTCACAAATTGAACCAGAGTTCTATCTGGATTTATCTGGCTCAAATCGTTGTTGTTGCATTTACATGCAAAATTATTAATCTGGCTCAGGATTTTGCCACCGGATGATAGCTATTGTGAATATTTGATTAAAACTAACACTGCATTACCGGCAGTTGCTAACATTCGCCAGATGGCGGCGCACATTGGGGATTAAGCACTAATTTCATTCAAAACCACTTACAGGTTCGAAAAATCAATCAATGTTTACACAAAAGTTTTCGTAATTGAATTCTCAAGAGACTCACATCGCTTGATTCTTCAAATTAATTTGTTTATTAAATAATTTGTTGCAAAATAGCCTATTCTTTGCAGAACTTTATATTATAATACGTATTTATGTATCACTTTCATACATACAATTTTTGCTCAATACTAAGAAAATGATATACACTTTAAGAGATAGTGGGTATTGCTGATCTGAAATTTGACATTGATTTGCAAAATTAATTTGTTTAAACAATTTTTTAAAGAACATTTTGCAAAATTGTTTTTTTTTCTAAATAAGTGCCAAATTTGGGCTTTACAGAAAAAAGGCCCGAAATGATAGTTTCGTTTATTAAAATAAAATTACTTATAAACAAATTATTAAATAAATAGTTCTGCAATTTTTATAAATCAATCAATTAACATCCATACGAAAGTAAATAATAATATAAGTACAAAATATCATAGTCTAAGAAGGTGTAGGATTTGCTGAATTTAAATTGCCTTTAAAATTCGTAAAATTTAATTATTTAAACAAATGAGTACCTATACCGCGATGTGAGTCTCTTCAGAATTCAATTACAAAAATTTCTGTACAAAAATGATTAAAATCGGTTAATATTTGTGATATGTAGGTGGTTTTGAAAAGTTCGTCCCAATGTGCGGCGCAAGCGCATGTAAGTTCTTATTTTTTATTGAAAGATGTTTGATTGATATAACAGCTGATTTCTTTTGATATGAGACTTTTGTATTTTGTTGCGCGAGATGCGCACGGGTCCGGCTAGTATGTATTATTGCACAACCTTATAACAACAGCGTTTCAAGTGCATAGCTGAGTATGTTTTTTCGGTTTCAACGGCACTTAGATTTCTTACTTGTTTTACTTATTATTTCCAATAGACTATCTGTCAAAAAAGCTGCAACTAATTATAAGGAGCTACTTAATTTCGACTATCAATGCGCTTCAATATTTTAAAATTTTGTTTTGATATCGGTCGTAATTCAGTGAGTAGGTACTGTACATGCAAATATGTTTTTGTGTTTTATAGAACGCGGCGCTTGTCTTATCACATATTTCAAACCATCTGTGACAAAAAGCGCAAAACTCTTATTTGCACATAAGTATGTATGTATATAGATATTCAAGTACTACAGTTATACTTGAGCACTTAGTTGATTTAAAGATTATAAGAGCACATTAAATGCAATCGAGCTTTTATAGCTTTCGGTTTGTCAAAGTTATGTATCAAAGGCGTAGCTTGTTTTCGCCCTAGGGCGGGTACGAAAATATGTAGGACATGAAAACTTGTTTTTCATTAAGATCTGATTCTCACACGAGCATGTAGGTGTCCACGTTCGGCATAGCTTTGCTTGTCATTCGCACATCAGAAGTAATATTTAATCCCATGTACAACAGTTTTCACGTAGAGTTTATTCACTGGTAAACACTTTTGTAAGAGAGGTAATGTCAATATTGGGAAGACTAGAGCTATACTATTGGTAAACCGTTCCTAGCCTCCTGGTGGTGTTTACACCAATGCTTTATTTACCTCAAGGCGCCGAAAGTGTGGTTAGAGCTTAGATCAGCACTTGTAAACACGGTTGCCACAGCCTGTTTTCATTTGGGACCAAAATTCTTCGCAAAAAAGGACAAAATTTAAAAAAAAAAGTACCAAAATTTGTTTTCATTTATTGGTATACAAACAATGTAATAATGAACAACTTAAAAGGTACAAAACAACACGGCGTTACAAACAAATAAAAAGTGTTTCACTTAAAATTGATGATAATTATTATTCTTTATCACATATAGTCATATTTTTCAGTATTATACACATACATATATATGTATGTGTATATATTTAAAAACTTAAAACATATATGTTTATAATATACTAGCTTTACCAGGCGCACGTTGTAACGCCAGAGATCGAATGGATGTTGCGTTATTTTTTCTGTTTTGTTTGTTGATAATTTAATTTATTGTTCTGTAAATTGAATAGAATTTTGTACGCATATTTGGTGAAATTTTCTGTTAAAACATTTTATTCTTGTATCTTATTTTATATTATTGTATTGCTTTTACCGCTGATGATTGTTGCTTTGATTACATTCCGAAGAAGCATGACTGTTGAGCCAATTTTCAAAGTTGATATATGCGCAGGCATTTCTTTTGGTTCTAAGGAGTATAGAAATTCATTTGGATAATTCACAATTTTATCTTCATCTGTAACTGTGTCGATCGATTTACATTTCGTCACTTCACCAGGAAATTGATTTTGAAAGCGATCATTGATTTTGTTAACATGATCATTTTTGGGAGCTAAGATAGTTCTTTCGCATAGCCAAAAAACAAAAACATTTAAATTTAAAATTCTTAATTCTGAAATATGAAAAACTTTCGTCTTGAACCAAGGAACCTCGACCCAAAATTTGGTGATGATCGAAGTATAGCAAACACGTTTTCATAGGGAACACACACACAGAATTAGATTTTTATAGAAGATGTAGATAGACTGAAGCTAAACAATTTTTTTAAGAGCGGCAGATTACTAAACGTCCAAAAGCATAACATCTAAACTCGACAATGCAAACAAACTTTAGGTGTTAAAATAACTTAAGTTTGTACGGCAGCCATAGTTTTTCCCCATTCCACATTTTACTGGAGGTTTAAGGACTTAACGCCACATAGCTCCTTACCAATTTTAATTATCCTACCATTACGACATCCAGATATATGCAGTATAATATATTCCATTTGGATGGGAGGTGCCACGCCCCTTTTTCCCAATTCCATATTTTCTTGGTGGTGTTAAGGATTGACCTCAAAAACCTCCTTACTGAATTTCAATGTTCTGGCATGTATACCTTCAAAGTTATGCAGTACCAAAGATTCCATTTGAATGGGAGTGTAGTATAATTGACTGGTTCACTTGACTTCGGGTTTATGACTGTTTTATTAAAGTTCTTTCCAATTACATATCCATGTACAGAGGTGTATTTTAAAGTACTTAAAACTAAACATTATATCATAACATCTCCCCTTCCTAGTATTGCTTAGATTTATCAAGCTTATATAAATGCATGTTTCAAATCTTTTTATGAAATGTTAAAAAATTCCGGTGTATACTTATTTAATAAAATTAATTTCAATTTTTGTATTCAAGTCTATTAGGGGGCATTATTTTCCTACCACTTCTTGATCTCAATGCGTTATTTACATTTTCTGTTTCAGTATTATTCTCATTATTGTTTTCGGTACTTTTCTCTTTACCTTTCTCTTCTGTTTCACACATCATTTCATTAGCGTCTTCTTTCTTTTCTTCTCCTGCGTTTTCATTTACTTCTGGTGGAATCAAGATATGTTGCCTATTTCTTCTATAAGTAGAGCCATGCCCATCCTTTATAATATAGGATCTAGGTTCCTTACAATTTTCAATAACTGTTGCTGGAAGCCACAGAGAGTTAGGGTTTTTCTTGAAATATATATTTTTACCTACTTCAATTGGGTTGAGACGTTTTGAATTTCTATTATATAGTTCTGCTGATTTTTTATTTTTCTTTATTATAGACTTTTGGTAGTTATCAGCATTTGAAATTTTTGATTCTAGATTTTTTGAAACCGACGGCACTTTTGTCCTTAACTTCCTAGACATTAAGAGTTCAGCTGGACTAGGAGCATTATTTTTTGGAGCTGTACGATAATAAGCAAAGCTGTGTAGTAATCAACACCTAATTCTTGACATTTTTTGAAAATATTTTTTATTGTTTGTATTGATCTTTCCGCAAGACCGTTGGATCTAGGCATATAGGGACTTGAGGTATGATGTTCAATGCACCACTCGTTGCAAAATTTTGCAAAATCGTTCGAACTGAATGGGGGACCATTATCGGAAATCATAATGGCAGGAATTCCATGTCTCGCAAATATACTTTTTAGCTTTGTAACTACTAGCGTATTAGTGCATCCCGAACTGAGCCACTCTATTTCAATGTATTTCGAATAATAATCGACTACCAAAAGAAAGTACTTTTTATTAAATTCAAATAAATCAATTCCTACTTTGTACCACGGGATTGAATAGACTTCATGACTAAGCAAATTTTCTTTTGGGTTTGCGTTTCTGTATTTGATACAAGTTTCACAACTTGAAACGACATTGTATATATCATTATTGATATTTGGCCAGAATACTGTATCTTTTGCTAGATTTTGACAACTTTGAATGCCAGTGTGACCTTCATGTAAACGTTTTAATATTTTAGACCTAAGGGTTTTTGGAATTAGAATTCTCCTGTTTTTCAATATAAGCCCATCTATTAAATTAATTTCGTCTTTCATATTGAAATATGGCGCAACGATCTGATCACATGACTGACAATTCACTGATATATTTAATTTTATTTTCATCTGGTCGTACACCTGTTTCACAAAAAATATGTCCGATGAATTTCACTTCACTTTTTAATATATTTGACTTGGCTTTATTGAAGCGAATACCTACTCTTTTAGCCCTGTCTAGTACTTTTTCCAAAATTGCAATATGCTGTTCTACACTTGGCGCATGGTTTAGAAAATCGTCCATGTATATAATAAGACCTTTTATATCACTAAATATACGTATCATTTCTGCGTGAAAAATCTCTGGTGCGGCGTTTATGCCAAATGGCAAACGTAAAAATCTATATCGACCAAACGGTGTACTAAACGTGCATAGCTTAGATGATTCCTCATCTAAAGGTATCATCCAGAATCCCGAATTAGCATCCAACGTACTAAAAAATTTCGATTCACTCATTTGTGACTTACATTCATCTAAGGTTGGAAAAGAAAAACGTGGCCTTATTATAATTTTGTTAAGATTACGAGGATCTAAACAAAGTCTCAAAGTTCCATTGGATTTTGTAACCAAAACTATGGAATTAACCCACTGTGTTGGCTCTTGAACTTCAGCAATAACATTTAACATTTTCATACGCTCTAATTCTCTCTTTAATGGTTCTGACAAACTAAAAGGTATGCGACGTGGCGGTTCTACAATAGGCTGACTATTTTCTTTTAATTCAAGATGACACTTATTTTTTAACTGACCTAAACCTTTGAACACATCTGAGTAGTTTTTCAAAATATCTTTGCATTTAATTGACTCAATTGACTTCACTATTTGTACCAAATTCATTTTCACTGCCAAATCTTAACCTATAACACTTCTGCAGCTCATATCTAAAATGTAAAAACTCGGACAATATGTTACCTTGCTGTTGCAATTTAAGATTGACACTCCCTAGCACTGGTAGTTTCTCACCACTAAATGTAACAATATTATTTAATGAATTCTTATTAATCTTAATTATACATCAGATTTGCCTGCGAGCCCGTGTCAACTTGACAGTTGATTTTGTGGCCATTTACATCCACATTTACGTTCCATTCCTTTATTACTCCTTCTGTGTTTGTTTGCTGCAGTAGCCCAATGAACAGATCATTGCTGAGTTCATTTTCTTCATACCCACTTCGTTCTTCTTTGACAGTTTTTATGAATTTTTTCTTTTTTTTGTTCTATGTGTTTGTTGTTGTTGCACATTTTCGCAAAATGATTTGGCTTCTTGCATAGATGACACGTCATACCCTCTGCTGGACATTTGAAACGATGAATTTGACCGCATTTTTTGCACCGGTTACGTGATGTTTGCTTATTTTGCTGCTGCGACGTCTCTGCCGGCTTTTTGAATTGCTGCCTTCGGCTTTTTATTGCTGCTATCATTTCGTCACTAGAAGTTGTTGTTGTTGTTGTTTGGGTTGCTTCTGCATTTTCCCGCGCTATTTCCATGCTTCTGGCAATTTCGAAAGCTTTTTGCCATTTGATTTCACCTTCACTCAAAAGGCGCTCCTTAATCTTTTTGTAGTTTGGTGATAATCCGCAAATAAAAATATCTTTTACAAGGCCCTCCCGCAAATTACCAAACTCACATGTCACGCTTAAATTTTGTAAAGCTGTGGCATACTGACTTAAAGACTCATTAGCTGTTTGCCGTCTGATAAAGAAATTATGACGTTCAATTGCTACGTTGGTTTTCGGCATAAAGTAGTTATGAAACAATTGCCACAGGTCTTTGTATTTTACGCTCTCTATATCAACATTGAATGAATTAAAAATTTCAAAGCTTTCTGTGCCCATGTGGTGTAGCAAAATTGCAACTTTTCGTCTGTCGGACTGTTGTTCTAAATTTGCTGCCAAGAGGAAGACTTTGAATTGATTGCTCCAATTTTTCCACTCTAGCGACAAATTCATGGCTTTAGTGTTTAATGGTGGCAAATTTGCTGCCATTGAGATAAATTGATTTTCCTTCATTTTATTTTCAGTCATTTTTTTTATTTTTTCACTTTTCACCTGACATTATGTAGTATAATTGACTGGTTGACTTGACTTCGGGTTTATGACTGTTTTATTAAAGTTCTTTCCAATTACATATCCATGTACAGAGGTGTATTTTAAAGTACTTAAAACTAAACATTATATCATAACAGGGAGGTTCCACGCCCCCTTTTTCCCAATTCCGCACTTTCTCGGTGGTGTTAGGGATTGTCCTCATATAAATAACTCCTTACTGAATTTCAATGTTCTGGCATGTATACCTTCAAAGTTATGCAGTACCAAAGATTCCATTTGAATGGGAGGTTCCACGCCCCTTTTTCCCAATTCCGCCTTTTCTTGGTGGTGTTAGGGATTGACCTCATATAACTCCTTACTGAATTTCAATGTTCTGGCATGTATACCTTCAAAGTTATGCATTACTAAAGATTCCATTTGTATGGGAGGTGCCACGCCCCCTTTCTCCATATTCCGCATTTTCTTGGTGGTGTTAGGGATTGGCCTCATATAACTCCTCATTGAATTTCAATGTTCTGGCATGTATACCTTCAAAGGTATGCAGTACCAAGATTCCATTTGTGTGGGAGGTGCCACGCACCTTTTATATATCGAAATTATTTTTAGCCTAAAACCTTCCCGTTGATCGAAGGAACCCATAACCAAAATTTGGTGATGATTGATGTGTGGGAAATACGTTTCCATAGCGAACACACACATACACACAATTTGATTTTTATATATATATGGCTAAACCAATTTGGGATTTCAAAATCAACTAACCATCATCTCTCCTTCCTGTATCTTTCCTAAAAATTTCATAGCAATCTGTCGAGCCGTTCTCGAGTTATGGAGTGACAATCAAAATGTACAGTTCTTTTTATATATATAGATAGATGGGCTAAATCGAAAAAAACGTACAATAAAAATAGTTTTACATCGCTCATTGTATAACTTTTCTAGGACCAGCCTATGTCTTTCACCGACCAAACGTAATGAGGACCTGGGCTTTGCGTACAAAGTTCTTTGGCTAACATTGTGTGGTTGATTGAAATAAACTCCAATTTATTGCGTAATTTGGTTTTAATAAGGGACAATTCAAAAAATTTTCGCTCTGCGGCCGCCGAACTATGTGGCAGAGGTAGTAAATCATATACAAAACCAAGCAATTCTTCAAAACACTTTCCGTTCATACCATTTCTATAAAAGCTTACTTTTTCCCAAAAATACTAAAATGTCTTATATCAGGCTTAAAATCACAATTTAACAGTCTTAAAAGCTTCCATTGTGTAACAATGGTATCTTGATCGCACTTTATCAGGTACGAAAAGTTATTTATTAACGGTATTATAGAAGCTTCGGTTTTTGCTAATACCTTGTCGGTATCTGACATTAAATTTGCTAATTGTTTTGCACTAACACCACTTACTTCGAGACACGAAGATAAAACATAATGACACAGTGCCTCCCATTGTTCATTTATCCGAACTATCACACTCTCCAGAGCGAGGCAACGAGTAAGAAAAATACCAAGTATTTTGTGTGGCTTAACACCACAATATTCCTGAAATTCTTTAAACTCACTAATTCGCTTTGGTCTATGTGAAAAAAATATGTATATATTCCTACACAATCTCTCGATTTGAAAGTAAAAAAATTCAAATCAAAGTACCAAAATCGTGACGACTCGTCCAAAAAGGACCAGCGGACCAAACGGGGTTGGAGCGGACCAAATTTGGTCCAAATGGACCCAAAGTGGCAACCGTGCTTGTAAATGCGTAATTTTAGCAGCGAAGCTGATTATTGAAAATGTAGTAGTTTTGCCAAAGAACAATTGATATTAAACGAAATTAAATTAAATTGATTTACAATGTAAGAGCTTCCAGCACTGTCCGTATGGAATAATATTTTACATATCTATGTACCTAGATTAATAGGAATATAAGTAAAAAATCTGAAATTATGAAGTTATGCTTCTCCCAGGCGCCACAATTCAATACCTTCCGATCTGTATACTCTATTAAATATTAGTTTCACTACTCGCTCAGAGAGAGTTGAGTAAAAACTATAAATTGTAATGGCGCATACCTACGGGGTTGGCTGCTGTGCCGCCCGGACATCAAAGATCCAAGCCCAAGTGGCGCACGGAGCGCCATTCCGATGCACCAATGAACCAATTGCTGTTGTTTTAGTATGGCTGGTCGGGGTACTCCGTTCGAGTTATTTGGTGCGGACTAGGATCCTGCTGATATATTTTGTGGAGCATTAAGCTACTTGCTTTAGTTCCGACAGTATATAACTGTTCTTAGATAGAAACCGAGCGTGGGCTAGAGCTGGGCGTTCACACAGGTAGTGCGCGACTGTTTCTTTGTGGCCCTCCTCGCAGTAGCTTCTGCAAATGCTGTTAAAAGGCACGTAGGGAAAGCAACCAGTGTATCGTGATTGTGGCAGTTATCCTAAAAATTTCTTTCTTTGAACTATTTAGTAGGCCCTCTGTTCTTCTACTATCGGAATTCGGCCAGGTTTGATGTAAGTGCATGATGCATCTCGACCGCATACGCGGCCTCCAGCATTGCCCTTTCCCTTGCAAGTTCGTCTGCCCTCGATGTCCCTGTGAACATATGTATACCCATATAAGAGTTATGTTTGCGTAGTTAGCTGCGGCTTGAAGCGACCAGCTTTGAGGAATATAGGCTTGAGCAGGCTTGAAAAGTTTCTGGAGCATCACCGGTGTGATACCGTCAGCGTCCGATGATTTGAAGGGAGATAATAGTTAGTAGAGAATCTTATTTGATACCTCTTGATGACCTAGTCCATCATATGAGGAGGTCAATCCGTCTTTTGCAATACATGATAAACTTCGCACCCCTTTCTGTATATGCCCATGTTCTCATTTACTAAACATTTGCTGTCGTATTTTGCGCCACAAATACACATTTATTTACATACTCGTACACTCGTCGTGTGCAATTAACAGAGGGGTGGGTGTGTTCCCTTTATAGGTAAGTAGTAAGCCTAAATACGAAATGATCTTTAAGTTAGTAGCGGAACAACGACGAAAGCATTTGCTACTGTTTTGTGTAATCGCGTGACTTACAAAGTGAAATGGAATATTTGAGAGCAGAATGTGCTGCGCGGACAGCAGGACCGGCAAACACCTTAATGACTTTGCTGTTACAAACTTTGATAACAAAATTTTGTGGACTAAGTGATCACGATCGTTGGCCTGAAGATTATGGTGCAAGGATTGAAAGCGACGGTGAGTTGATGCGATTGATGTCCGATAGTAAACAATACATTTAGTGTATAAGACGTTATCAGTTGAGAAGCCCATTGAAATGTACGAAAAAAGGGTTCTACGGAAGCTTTATGAACCTGTGAGTGATACAAATGTCAACCATAGAAAATAATTCAATGAACGCGCTAAATCACGTTGTGCGAATAGATGAAAACATTCTTGTTGTTGTATTGACAGCAAAAACACTCAATGAAGGATTGGGGGATTAGTTCTCATGGGTATGATTCAAAATAAGTTTGGTGCTAACAGTGCCACCAAGCGTGAAGGACAGGCAGATATTATAGCCGTGACGAAAGCAGCAGAGATTCATACTTAAGCTGCAGTCACTGACACTCAGGCGACGATCAAGGCAAGTATTTTATCAAGAAGTGTCCTGGAATACAAACAAGCTTTGGAGAGATTTGGCTCATGCGGGCCATGCACTGGGTTCCCGGTTATAAGGAGATAGAAGGTAACGAAAGACTGGTAAGTTGGCAAAGGAGGCTGCAACAATCGATGCACTTACGGTAGACGTTCCAATCTGTTTGGGAGAGATCAAAAGGAGGCAGGAGCTACACACGATTTATCAAGCAGGAAAGGCGTGAGCAGAAGTGCGATGCTGCAAACTTTGTAATATCATGTGCAAGTCTTTCAACGTAGTACTCACAAAGTTGATCATATCTCTAAACAGAAAAAGATGAATTTAAGTCGATAGGCATGCGAACTGGGCATTACCTTCTGGCGTTACGTGCTTATAAGTTAGGCTTCGCCAGATGTGGGATGTGCGAGCTGCAGGAAGAGACTGTTGATTACATTCTATGTTCGTGTTCTTCGCTCGCGAAGTGAATTTAAGCTGGATCAGCAACTAAGCTAGGTATTAGCAAACTTTCAGTATTAGCGAAGAGGACGGAGTTATCCTATAACAGAAGTCCTGATGCCTAATTGGGTTTTTTTTTGTTCCTCAAACAAATTCTGGTAACACTATGAACACTTTCATTCTATGTGAGGTCTTTATTGACCGGCCAGTTCTAACTAACCTAAATTGGATTAACAACACAGTGTGTTACCGTCTGTGTCTCTAGTGGGAGTAGTACGTTACTAGCCCATTGTGTTTTTGGGTATTGCTACCGCAGAATCGATATTTTGCTGGATTTGATTCTTGGTAGTTCCGAAGCTTAGATTGGACTTTCTTTCATAAAAGGGTATCAGGTAACACATTTTAATTGAGTTCCTAATCAACCAGCCTCAGCATCTATAAATTCCTGTTTAAAAAATTACATAAATTGTTTACATACGAGACAATTTGCAGTAAATATCAATAAGGTAAGGCGAGGCTAGTTTTATATATTCACATACATAATTACTTATGCTAATAAGTTTTATTTATATTTGAGTATTGTTTGTTTTTACATTTAGAATTTACGATGCTACTACCTAGAGAGAAATGTTCGCAATTAAATTGTTTCCATATTAGGGAGCACCAAGGGAGGCCAACACCTTCTGTCTCATTCTCGTTCCTACAGCTTCGAAAGAGGTCATTCGTTGGGATTGCCATGCATTCGTCGTTTGTTCCCATCACACAATTTCCCTTAATTTCTCACCTAAGGAGTTACGATTGGGACGAGACGCCTCACAGATGGGTTGTAGTCCTCATATGACATTGGTTTTCATGTATACATGAGGAAGTGTTTGCAAGTGGCTTTCCTCGGTAGTTCATCAGCAAGACAGCCCCAGGTGCACCAATGTGACCCGGGACCCACACCACCATTGTCCAGAGTCCAGTTCATTTAGCGACTGTCTGCATTCTATTACAACCTTTGACGAAGAGCAGGAGTCTTGCAGAGCTTTGACCGGTGTTTGATTGTCAGAGTAAATTACAACAGTTGTGAGATTCTAAAAAGTAGACATCGGGCAGACTTCTTTATGGCTGTGAGGGTAGTATGGCCAAAACTGATGCCGCTCTAAGGCAGGAAAGCATTTATTCCTACCGCATTACAACTCGCCTGGAGCTTACCATACAGGTATATTGGGAGGAGGTCGGGTGCCGTGTCGGAGTGTTGTCGTCGGCGTAAGTGATAACTTGGCAATCGGTTGTTGCTAGCTTCAATATTAATGTGGCAGTCCTTTTAGTTAGAAGTTGCTCCTCGAACTTCAGAAGTGGCAGGTCCAACCGCCCTCATTGGTAAATACTCCTTCTATGTCCAGAAAGATGCCAGGAGTGAAGTCCTTATAGGCAATCCCCTTTTCTGTCCTAGTGGTGATAGCGTGGAGTGCTGTGTCTACGGATTTGCCTTTTCAGTACGCGCGTTGAGAATTGGGATGTTTTTTTATGTGCAGCCTCTCTAGGGTTTTTATTGAGAAAGTATGTGAGGCTTATCGTCCTCAAATCATTAGTCTTTGTGTGTGCAGCCCGTCCTCCTTTGGGATCATATTTGCCTATGTAACCTTATTTGGAATATTAAAGAGCCTTGTTAGGCATTATAGATTGCAGAGATCGTCGGGCATAGAACTCCTTTTGCCACATTTAGTTCTACAGGAAATATACAATCGGATCCAGGAAATTTTAAGAGGTCGAAGGATATGATGGCCCATTCAACTTTGTGCGGGCTGATTAAATGCCCAATGGAGGTAGTAAGCCGGAATGTGCAAGCAAGAATGTGCGAAATAGCAAGCCGGAATGTGCAGCCAAGAAAGTGGGTGTCCATTAAAACCTTCAACATTTAGCCGCTGGATGACGTCCATCCACCATTCGGTTTGTCTATGTAACTCGGTGCAGATGTGTTTTTGATGTAAGAAACGAACGAAAATGCTAGAGAGTAAGATTGCCAGACGAAATCGTAATTCTTTAGTCCGATATCTCAGATAGACTTTTAAGTAATTGTTCACCTAAGTTTGGTAATTGTGCCCTACCTTGATGGCGGTGCCCCTGATAAGTGGTTTACAATAGTTATTGTTAAAATCATGACCCCTGTACCCCTACCGAAATTTGTCTACCTCGTCTTGCATTGTCATCGCATGCTGATGTATGTTCTATGTTTCAAGACGAAATTTACCCAAAAATGTTGGGGATGGAGAATATGGGAAAAGGAAACGGGGTTAAGTGGAAAAATAGGAAGACGTGCAGGAGAGGAAAATCCGGCCTAATGACCTCACTCAGGCTAGTTAAGACAATGACTGGGTTTTTTTAAAGGTGGACTGAGACTTCTAGTGGACAGAACATAGCTTCCCGACTACTGTGCATTAAAAATTAATCTCGCCATTCAATAAAAATTAATAATATATAACTAATAACAAATATTTATTATATTTTACGCAGGTCCTGAAAGCTATGATTTCATAATTGTGGGCTCAGGTTCCGCAGGTTCGGTGGTTGCGGGTAGACTCAGTGAAAACCCGGATTGGAAGGTGATTTTGCTCGAAGCGGGTGGTGATCCTCCAATTGAAACCGCGGTAAGAATATAATGAATGCATACATACTATAGTAAATTGTTTGAATGTATTTAAAGAATTTGGGATGGCCGTTGGGAGGGTGTGGCTAACCGCAGTGATATTGCAATATATATGAGTGGCTAGAAAACAAAACAAAGAACTTATATCACGGCTCCTGGTCTTATAAAATGATATCGAAAAGAGTTCTGCCAACCAACATCTCATAAAAAAGACTTTCCCTTTGCTAAAATCGAAAAAATTTTTGAACAATTGGCGGCACTTGATAGCATAAGTAGAACAGCTTGCTCCAGGCAAAGCACATAGCACAGCTTCTCGGATGTAACTTTACAACTAAACTTCTAAACGAATCAACCGAGTTAATCATGGTTTAGAGATTATCGTGCAATCCTTTTCCGACCAAAGGGATTTGTAGAGTGGAGTTTTTAACCTTGAATTGCTTCGTATTTAAAACTGTCAGAACGCGGCAGAGGACCATTTTCTTTGTTTACTCTAGTCGAACAAAGCTTTAGTCCTCTTCAAGTAAATATAGAAAAGCAAATGGTTTGCTGCAGAAGCTTCTGTGGTGCGAATCGGCAAACCAAGCTTGGTTGACTAAATATTCTTAATGCTCCATTCAGGTGGGGAACTCTTCATACGCCTTTTCAGAATGGAATTTCTTACTCCACACTAGCATTCTCTAAGGATATATTAATCGCATTGACAATCATTTGCATCTAAAATGTATTTATCATCTTCACAAATTGGCATTTAGCAGCCTGGACGATTTTGGCCATTGCATATCAAACTGCACCTCCTCAGCATTATGAGGCACCTATTGGGAGCATCTAGGTAGATGGTAAATAATGGTCACCGGTGCCAAATTCAGATGTCGGTACGATTACGTTCTTGGCTGAAGTGTTTTTTATACTTTCAAATAACACGGCCCAGTCAAGCTATTGGGCTTTGATCTGCTGGACTATGCCCTTAAACACGCAAAGTGTGGACCGCTTATTATTACCTAGCCTTTGATACTGCTACAACAACAAACCGTCCTTTGAAATATGCCATTGCGCATAAGTGCATATCCATAAACTTTGAGGAGCACTTTTATGTCGAATATACCAAAGGCAGTCCCATCTTCTTTCAGGAAAGTCCATCATTTCGAATCATACGTTGGGACAAATATGCTCAGAGACTTAAAGGGCGCGATTTTCTCCTCATCTACAAAAAACTTTACTACTTCATACCCAATTTAGTTGAGAGTAGTACTTATTGGAATGACGGACGACCCCAATGTAAGTTTAAGGAGACATCCACGTCGATGGCATAACGCTTTCGACTGCCAGATACCCAACAATTTTGGGCGTGATGATAAAAAGTGACATAAACATGCAGCTGAAATTGCATCTTAGGTAGAGTGCCGCCACAAAGTTTGAAGGTCTATCGCTGGCAGCCTCTGGGTCAAAAACAAAGAAATGTTGCTAGCTACTTATAAAGCAGTTAGCCAGCGGATCTTGTGCATGCGCCTCCTGTATGGTCGTCGAGTTTCACAGAAACAAACCGCAGGCCTGTCCGCCTGACCGCGCTCAGAACTACCACGAAATGTCATAAAGTAAAGGAAGGAAAAATGTGAAATAGATTTTGTTAAATTACCAGAAACATTATCCGGGCCCGCCTCCTAGAATAAAGGGGAAATTTGAGAACAGATCACCAGAATTCTGCTGTTTGAAATTGTTTTCGATACTAACGCTGGCTCCCAAATATGCGGTCTTCAGCGGCCTGGAATTTATGCCTACAGTGAAGTGGTTTAAGCAATTGATTAGAAACTTAAGGATTAAATCTCGCGTTTGGAATGTTTTTCCCAGCATCAAGGATCACCTTGATTGATCCTCATTGCGAATGGCTTGGTATTACTCCACGTCATTTGGCTTAGCCACATAAGATTCGCAGAGAAATTAAATTCAAAGATAGAAGCACTTTTCGAACTGGCAAGGTCAGCTTGTAAATCTACAAACAGATGGGGTTCGTCGATTCTCCTAGCATAAGTATTCTTGACGATTTGGCTTTGGTATGGATTGTACAGAGTGCTCTTTAACTCTAAGTTGGGAGGCATGCGCTCGTCAGATCATTGTTTACGTAAGAGTTGATGCATGCTTTCCTAGCTTCCGAAAAGTGACTTCACTTACCACCGCGATCGAATTTGATACCTCTAAGAAAAACGAACGTCATATCAGCTTTATTTTTGGGAGTTATCACTTCATGATATCAAAATATTCCGTTCACTGTCTTGAGAATAAACAATTATTTCTCTTCTCTTATCAAACATGTTTCAAGTTTGTAGGTTGGCATATGACAACACAGTTCACCAACTGGGATTGGCAGTATTATGCAGAACCGAACGGCAAATCGTGCATGGCGATGGAGGACGGCAAATGTCATTGGCCTCGGGGTAAAATGCTTGGCGGCACTAATAATATGAATGCCATGATCTATGCACGTGGTACACGTTTCGATTTCGATGACTGGCGCAATCGAGGAAATCCTACTTGGGGTTACGACGATGTATTGCAATATTTCCGCAAAGTAGAAGACCTGCGCTC
This sequence comes from Eurosta solidaginis, assembly GCF_040869045.1. Lineage (NCBI taxonomy): Eukaryota > Metazoa > Arthropoda > Insecta > Diptera > Tephritidae > Eurosta > Eurosta solidaginis. The sequence goes on along the minus strand of NC_090322.1, from coordinate 57,893,727 downwards.
CACAAGCGAAGATTTCCAGGCCGGTGATTTTGGTAAAGGTGGTCCGATGGGTTTAAATCGTTACGTGTCGGATAATGAGTTTCGAACGACAATACGGGAAGGCATGGCTGAAATGGGTTATGGTAGTTCACCAGCTTTTACAGAAGGTTCATGGATTGGGCAAATTGATATATTGGGTACGCAGGACGGTGGACGTCGTATTACAACGGCGCACTCGCATTTGCCAAAAGATCGTCAAAATCTGCATGTCGTACGTCATGCACACGTCAAACGGGTGAATTTCGATGGGCAAAAACGTGCAACGGGTGTTACTTTTGTGCTGAACGGTAAAAAGGAGTATGAAGTTAGAGCAACAAAAGAAGTTGTGTTATCGGGTGGCGCTATTGGTACACCACAAATTCTAATGCTTTCGGGTAAGTGTGAGCCGGATTATACTTAGCTGTAGAATTGGTAATAAGAATAAGTTTTTATATTTTTCAGGCGTCGGCCCCAAGGATCATTTGAAACAATTGGGCATTCCGCTAGTTTTAGACTTGCCAGTCGGTCAAAATCTTAAGGATTATGCTAGCCTACCAGTTATTTTCGAAATTGATAAATCTACCGCACGCAAGCCTACCGATGAAGAGCTAGTCGATGCTATGTATAATTTGGTTATGGGTCGTTATAGCAAACTTCTGCATCATGAGGCCACAGCACTTACTGGATTTATTAACACAACCTCACTGAATGGCCCATATCCTGATATTCAAACTACAAACTTCTTCAGTTTAATGCAAAGTCCTGAACTCGAGGGTTATGTGGCAGCTACAGGTTTTATTGATCGTGTTGCCAAATCTATACTCTCGGCGAACGAGCACACCAACACCTATATCACATATTTATTGCACTTGAAACCCTTTTCAGTTGGTCACGTGGAACTGAGAAGCTCCAACTACTTGGATAAACCAGAAATCTATCCTAATTATATGTCCGATGAGCGCGATGTCGATACATATATACGCGCTTTGAACATATACACGAAGTTGCCTGAAACGGAAGCTTTCAAGAGGCGTGAAGCAGAATTGCATAAAGTAGACCTAGAGGCTTGTAATGACTTAACCTATAAATCGAATGAGTACTGGAAGTGTTATATAAATCATATGACTACAACAGTTTACCATCCGGTGGGTACTGCAAAAATGGGTCCCGAAGACGATGTCACAGCTGTGGTAGACTGGCGTCTCCGTGTACATGGCGCAAAAGGTTTGCGTGTAATTGATGGTAGTATTATGCCCGACATTGTGGGTGCAAATACGAATGCGGCGATAATTATGATTGGCGAAAAGGGTGCTGATATGATCAAGGAGGACTGGGCTGCAAAACACACGGAGCTTTAAAGCCTGGTTTAAGTGATTGAAGCGAATGCATTGATATTCTTGTTTGTGATTTTGTAAACATTTTTTTTTAATCAATTTGTCTTTTATAATAAAAGAAGTAGGCATTATGTCACCAATTTGATGTGAAAACTGTTTAAGAAGGATGAGACAATGAGCAGAAGCTTATGAAATAAAGGGAAATCCGAAGAACCGAGCAGTGGGAGCACAACTTGTGCCTACTGCAGCTGCGAACACCATAGGTTTCCCATGAGCACGTAAAAACCACTGGTGCGATGACTAATGTCACGATTCTCTGGAAAAAAAGAAAGCTGCCTATAGGTGACGCTGCGTACGTTCACAGCAACGCGCTATGTATTGGAGGTATATCGTCAGCCAAAGGATGAGAGACGCCTACTTAGAAGTAAAACACGCAAGGCAGAACGGTGTTAGTGCGAGAAGCTTCAGATGTTGGCTAATATGAAGGGTCCGAAAATATTACTAAAAAATCCGGCAAATGACAGAAGGTTTCAAGCGGGTCGGCTTCATTCACGAACGATAATGGCTACCTGACAACTGAGGTACAGAATGTGCTTAAGTTGTGGAGGGAGCATTACTCCCCATTGCTAAATAGCGAGGAGATAACGAAAGCGATACCCTAATCGCTGATGACGCTGCCGAGTTGTTCAAGCACTGAGGCGAAGAGTTGGTAGAGAGCATACAATCTCTCTAGCGTATTGTGCGAAAGACTCAAGCCTAATGTCAACGGGTTGATTTGGTATTTTTAGTCCAGCTTCAGATCTTATTTATATGTTATCGGCCAGATCTTCACTATGTCAAAAATCCTGAAGATGACTCAAAATAAGAGAATTGATACGCACCCTCTTTTTCTCATTATGTAGCAGTTCTTTGTTCCATCCAGTTGAATGCCATATCCTCTAACGAGAGTCCAAAGAAACTTGCAATTTCAATAGGGTTGCACCAAATAGGGTTGCACCAGGTTGGATATTCGGAAATATGCTATATTGCAAACTTTACAAGCATTTTACAAAGTTAAAAATAATTTAATTAAACATAATTTATCTGTTCCCGAGGAACCAAATCTCGAATACGCGCTACGAACTAGGTCGAACATCAGACCGCGATTCTTTCGAACGGAGAGAAGTGCGAAATCCTTAAGACACTATGGTGTAAAATTATTTAATAAGCTTCCGGACGAAATAAAAAATGCTAGAAATCTCCAATTCTTTAAAACGAAAGTCAAACAGCTACTTCTTAATAATTTTAATTTTAATATATAATTTTAATATGGCAACTTTTTTGTTATGAGTATCACCGAAATCTGGATTGGAGCGCTGGGCGCTGGGCGCTTTTTTTTGATCGCGCCGTCTCCTTTTGACATATACGATTTTGTTAAGTTGAGGGATTCAATGCCAAACGCTCCTGTTTCTAGGCTCGGATGAATTTAAAACATTTTTTTTTTTTTGCTTTTTACTTTGGGTTGTTGTTGTTTGTGTTGTAGCAATGCTCGCCCCACCTAATAGCCGCGACCGATCACAAATTGTCATCAATATCCTCTAACGGGAGTCCAAGGAAACTTGCCGTTTCAACAGGGGTGGACCATAAGGAAAGGGGTGTTAGAGGCGTTGGTTCCACATTACAATTGAAGAGATGGTTGGTGTCATGTGGGGACACATTGCAAGCGGGGCATACATTTTGTATGTCGGGGTTGATTCTGGATAGGTAAGAGTTTAACCTGTTACAGTATCCAGAACGAAGTTGAGCAAGAGTGACACGCGTTTCCCTGCGGAGTATGCGTTCCTCTTCCGCAAGTTTTGGATAATTTTCGTTAAGTACTGGATTCACCTGGCAATTCCCGGCGTAAAGGTCCGACGGCTGTTTATGGAGTTCACCAAGGACCTGCTTGTGTTTTTTCACTTCATACGGCTGGGTTCTCAGGTGCCGGTTTTCCTCAAAATGCTTAAGGAGATGACTCCTTAAGCCCCTAGGCGGTGCTGGTTCATTAATCAGATGTCTGTTGGGATGCCCAGGTGTCTGCGTATTCAACAGGAACTGTTTGGTCAGCATCTCATTTCTCTCCCTGATGGCGAGTATTCTCGCCTCATTATGCAGATGGTGTTCTGGGGATAAAAGAAGACAGCCCGTGGCGATTCTGAGAGCAGTATTTTGGCAGGCCTGTAGTTTCTTCCAGTGGGTGATTTTTAGGCTTGGCGACCATATGGGTGACGCGTAGCACGTAATCGGCTGGCTAATTGCTTTGTATGTAGTCATGAGCGTTTCTTTATCTTTTCCCCAAGTACTGCCAGCGAGGGATTTGAGGATTTTGTTACGGCTCTGAATTCTCGGAACAATTGCGGCTGCGTGCTCACCAAAATGTAGATCCTAATCAAACGTCACACCCAAGATTTTGGGGTGTAGGACAGTCGGTAGCGTAGTGCCATCGACGTGGATGTTCAAAATGGTCGACATTTGGGGCGTCCATGTTGTAAATAAGGTCGCGGAAGATTTAGTCGGTGATAATGCCAGGTTTCGCGAGGAGAAAAAGCTGGAGAGATCAGGGAGGTAGTCGTTTATTCTGTTGCAAAGCTCATCGATCTGTGGGGCCGGGCCTGTGGCCATTATTGTGCAGTCATCGGCGTAGGAAACGATTGTGACTCCTTCCGGTGGTGAAGGTAGCTTAGATATGTAGAAATTAAACAAAAGTGGGGATAGGACACCACCCTGTGGCACCCCTTGTTTAATTCTCCTTGGTTTTGATGTTTCGTTTCTAAATTGCACCGATGCCTGCCGACCACCCAGATAATTTGCGGTCCACCTTTTAAGACATGGGGGAAGGGTAGACCCTTCCAGGTCCTGCAGTAACGAGCCATGGTTGACCGTATCAAAAGCTTTTGATAGGTCTAGCGCTACGAGTACTGTTCTATGGTAGGGGTATTGATTTAAAACGCAATTTATCTGGGTGCTAATGTCATTTAGCGCGGTGGTAGTGCTATGGAGTTTTCTGAAGCCATGCTGATGAGGGGCTAGCTGCAAATTTGCTTGGAAATAAGGGAGCAAAATGGCTTCTAGCGTCTTTGCCACTGGCGATAGGAGAGATATCGGACGATACGACTCACCTATGTTAGCTGGTTTCCCAGGCTTTAGTAGCGGGACCACCTTGGCCATTTTCCATTTCTCAGGTATGACAAAGGTGGAAAGAGACAGGTTGAAGACATGCGCTAAATATTTGAAACCCTCTTTCCCTAGGCTTTTAAGCATCGGCATGGCTATGCCGTCTGGGCCCACTGCTTTGGATGGTTTAGCACGACCAATGGCGTCCTCAACCTCTTTAGCGGTGATGGTGATTGGTGACGCGCTGAATTGTGTTTATGTGCGTGTCTATTGGCTCTCCGTCTATCTTTGTCGACCGTAGGATGCATTATATATTGTCGGCAGAAAGCGCTCGCGCATTTTTTCGCGTCCGACAGCACTTTGTCGCCAAAGGCGATGGAAACTTTGTCTTTGTGCTTAGTCGGATTCGATAGGGACTTTACGGTGGACCAAAGTTTACCCACACCGGTAGAGAGGTTACAACCTCTTAGGTGCTCCTCCCATTTCGCCCGCTTGTGTTCATCCACAAGCAATCTGATGCGTTGGTTTATATCCCTTATTTGGGGGTCGCCTGGATCAAGCTGTCTTATAAGGTCACGTTCTCCCGCTAAGTTTGCGGCCTCCGCCGGGAAGTGGGGCCGGATTTCGGGAATTCTCCCGGCGGGAATGAAATGGGCCGAGGCGGATTTAATGACCTTACGGAAGGCACGCTCCCCTTGGCGGGCATCAGTCGGGATAGGGAGGACAGCAAAGCGGCTGTCTGTAAAGGATTTATATTCTTCCCACTTTCCTTTTTTGAAGTTTATGAAAGTGCGTTTTTCAGTGACGATGAAGTCGGCGGTACACTCAAGCGAAATAAATATGGGCAGGTGGTCGGATGCCAATGTTACCATCGGCTGCCAGTTGACGCAGTTTACGAGTTCTGCGCTCACGATTGAGATATCTGGCGAGCTGTGACAGCTTCCTACCATACGTGTGGGGGCGTCTCCGTTTATTGTGCAGAACGTCGTTTCTTCTATTTGATCCGCCAACATCTCACCCCTACTGTCCGCCCGCAAGTTTGAGTGCCATAGATCATGATGGGCATTGAAATCGCCTAAGATAATGTGATTGTTGCCAGTGAGTAAGGCCCTGATATTAGGGCGGTATCCACTGGGGCAACAGGTGGCAGGAGGGATGTAGATGTTAATGATTTCTAGGTTTGCATCGCCTGACCGGACAGATAGGCCTTGACGTTCTAAGACATTGTCCCTGTGGTCGATGCCAGGATCAAATATATAATATTGCACAGAGTGGTGTATGATAAACGCGAGACCGCCTCCATTTCCGCTCTCGCGGTCTTTCCTGTGGACATTATACCCAGAGCAGGTCTGCAATGCAGATCTTGCTGTAAGTTTAGTCTCTTGAATCGCAGCAATGCGGATGTTGTGCCGCTTCATGAAATCGACTATCTCCGTAATCTTCCCAGTTAGTCCATTACAGTTTAACTGCAGAATTCTGAAGTGCATAAGGGGAGACGTCGCCACTCTGGGGGTAAGTGACGGGTGACTACGCCTGGGTTGTGGAAGGCCAGGACGCAATTGCTGTTGTGGCCCTGGGACTGGGCGTCCTTGGGCAAGCATTGGGGTACCCGGATGATTTGGGTTTGCGACCTGACAACATGGCGCGATGAAACCCGTCGGGGGTTGCCGTCGCGGAGACCAGAACATCTAGGAAAGTGGCACCACCCAAGGCAGGAGCTGCATTGGGCGGATGTCGCAAACCTATATATTCTGTGCTGGCAGACGGTGCAAACGGAGGTAGGGACTAAGAGCCTGTTTCCCTGACCTGCACGATTGCTGCCGGAAAAGAGGGGGGGGGGGGGAGAAGACGGGGGCAGGGGCTGATGCTCAGCATTGCTACCAACTCTACTACGAAGGTAGTAGTTATGAGTGGTATCAGCTGTTTGAGTTGTTGGCGCCGTGGGGCGCGAGCAGCAGCGGGTACTTGTTGTGGCTTGCTGAGCAGCGGGGCTGCAGGAAGGTAGGGGGGGGGGGGCGCTTAGGCGTAGACTACGGGACGCCCTTGGGCGTGAACAGCAAGGAGCCACAAAATATTTATAAAAGTTACGTGGACGTCGGGTTTTGGGATCAAGCCCAGAACAACCTGTCGGATGCAACCATCCCTTGCACGAGACACACTGAACAGAGTATGACCGTCCTAAAAAGATTCTTTTCCGGCAGATGCAACAAAACCATTTCTCAGGACCGGGGTCAGGAGACGGACCCGGATTGGATTCGATGCCTTCCCGGAGTAAGAGAATATGGAGCAGTCCTGCTGCAAGGAGCTGCTGGGAGGATGACAATTTGTGGGAGGGACGAAACAAATTAGATGGGGTCACACTGAAATGACAGTCCTTGGTCGGGGAAAAATCCCGAGTCACTCCGGTACATAGAACCGACTTACTTTGGGTAATTATAATTAGTATTACGTTATAATGTATAACTTATGCCTTTTAATTTTTAATTCTTTTTTATTATTGTTCCATTTTATTCATCTATTTCCTTTGTTATTCGTTTTTTTTTTTTTTTTTGCTCATGTTGTTGTAGTAATTTACTCTCACAAAAATTGATGGCAAAATTTATTAAAAAGAATTAAGCTATCTTCTCGTACAAAAACAAGTTTTTTTTTGAGAAAATCTGTATTAATCTGAATGCTGTTATCAATAAAGAAAACAAAAATGCCAAATGATCATGGGTGTTAGATGCGTTGGTTTCATATAACAGGTGTAAAGAAGGACATATATTGCGTATGTTGGGGTTTTACAATTGACAGTATTCCGGCCGAAATTGTACCGCAGCGAGTTTCGGGTATTGAACTTTTAGGAAGGGGTTCGCCATGCATTTATCGGCATAGGACTTTGCTGACTCTTTTGCATGCGGCTGAGGGCCTTTCATGCTTCATTGGCTCAAACGACTGAATTCTTGTGTTCGGGATCTTTTAGTGGTACTTTCGCAGAAACCCCTTACATCTCTGGGCGGCGGGACTTTAATCAATTGTATTTTAGGATGTTTCTGAGAACTAAACGGACGCGGTTAAACATTTCGTTTCATTCCTTTATGGGGAGTATTTCCGCATCAATAAGTAGATGATGTTCTGGCGTTATAAGAAGACATTCCGTGACAATTGTGTTATAAGTATCTATGAGCATTCCTTTGTCTTTGTCCCAAGTGCTGACAGCGAGGGACTTGGGATCTTAATATGGCTCTGAACGTTATATACAGTTGCGGCTCCATGCTCACCGAAATGTAGGTCATTATCGAACATCACTCACAGTATTTTTTGATGTCCTACAGTGGGTAGTATAATACCATTGGCCTGGATGTCCAACATTGCAGACTTTTTTATTGCTTAATGCCTGCAAACAATTTTTAGTTTACTGAATATTTCGATAAAAACTGATACAACGCGACATCAAAATAGGAAAGGCGACTGCGGTTTCGATTATACCTCGTAAACCTCTTCAAAGCCTTTTTTCTGGGAGTAAAACGTGTCAAATACGTTGAAGTCGTAAATACGGTCGCAAAAGACTTAGTCGTGATAGTGCCATGTTACGCGAGGCGAAAAAACTGGAAAGACTAGAGAGATATCTGTCAATTTAAAGCATAGCTATCCTATTGAAGACTTCTTGGCATTAGCGTGCAGCCATAGGGCGTGGGAAAAAAGGGTTATACCTTCTGGTGAGGATGTACAAATTCAACAAAAGTTAGAATAGGACACCACCCTGAGATAACTCTTAATTCATCTTTGTTTAAATGTTACGTTCCTGAACTAGCCTACCGCTATGAGTATTATTCTGAGGCGGGGTTCTTGGTTCAATATTATTTCAGTATTAATTTCACCATCTTTTTGTCGAATTTTAAGCATAAGAAGTTCTTTGTATGCTGCTATGTCTGAATTTGCGAAAAAAGTTGAGAGTTGGGTAGAGCCTCTCCGATTCATTCGAAATCAAACGAGGCTTCGGATAACGCAACTCCTTATCGCGCGATTCCTTTAACCTAATGCTATTATAAAAACGTATAATTGCTGACGTATGCTGATGATATTGATGATTAAGATATGTGACCCGGTATATGAAAAGGTGGCTTATAACTAAAAAAAAACAGCTGTTTCTCGCAATTTCTTTTTTGAACCATAAGCCACCTTTTCATAGACCGGGTCACATATAGTGTATGCTGTCATCAGAAAAAGGATCGCCACAAACAAAACCGCGATGGCGACGGCTGGTATCGAATAAGATAATAATGCTACTACCTCATATATCTACTACTTATCAAAGCTACCGGCCTGATGTGCGTAGGTTAGTGTGATGATGTCCTACAGATGGCGCGATGGCCGCTTCTATGGCAGACATCTATTTTAACTCTTTGAGGTGCACTGTAGTTATATTTAAATATAGCATAGTAGTTAGTGCCGACATGAACCCATCACAGTGTCTCTCAAATAAAACGTACGATTGCTTTTCAATTTATGGAAAGCAAAGGGGATAACAAAAATAGGAGTGGTGTGTATCTGTATGTGTGGATGGGCTGCGAGAAGAATTTGCATACGATTTGCCTCCTATTTCGTTTTCAGCGTAGCGCCAGCGCCAAGGCCGGTGCCAACAAAGATTTTTGAAGAATAAAGATGTTGCATGAACGAAAAATAATGTGTAGCAAGCTGAACAAAACTCTCGTAGGTCACATTCAGCACTTACCACAGCAGAATTTGTTAAACTACCACTGTCTGTATTTATTATTTAACAATTATTTGTACATTTTTTATTCAGCTAATCTGTTCAGAATTTTAATTTTTACTCTCTAAAACTCCAATCAGTGTATTTTGTGTGCTTAAATTATATTAAAACTTGTGTTAAAGTTTGTGGTGTGGTGGAAGTGACCTACTAGAATTTTGTGAAGCTCCGCTTCTTTCCACCGAAGTTCGCGCATGCAACATCTTAGTGTTTCAAAAATCTGTGGTGCCAACTAAATGATAGCTCATTGACGCAATGACTCGAAGTTTTTACGCTGCGCAGTAGCAAAGTTGATCGAAGAGTAAAGACAAAGATTATCGAAAATATATTTCGATAATCTTTGGTAAAGATGTTGCAGGCGCAAACTTCGGTGGAAAGCAGCGGATTGTAACAAAATTCTAGTAGGTCACTTCCACCACACCAAAAACTTTAACACAATTTTTAACATAATTTAAGCACAGAAATACTCTGATTGGAGTTTTGGAGTGTAAAAATTTGAATTCTGAACACATTAGCTGAATAAAAAGTGTACAAATATTTATTAAATAACAAATACAGACAGTGGTAGTTTAACAAATTCTGCTGTGGTAAGTGGTGAATGTGACCTACTGGAATTTTGTGAAGCTCGCTTCACACGATTTTTCGTCCCTGCAACATCTTTACTCTTCGATTAGCCTTTGTTGCTGGTATATTACTTGCGCTACTGAGCGAAACGATTTTTGTGTGACTGTTGATGGAGTTGATGACGGTAGTTCAACTTTTAAACCAGAGAAAGCAATGATGGTCTAAGTTGTATGTAATATAATATGGCTTATGCTATTATTGGTTGTGACTTTGAATATTATCGAGTATTTAGTCCCTGCTTACATAGCTGGATGCCAATAAGAATACTTTCGGGAAGGAGCATTTTAATTAAATAGCATAACATTACATAGGCAGGGTTTTAAATTGCTGAACTGTCGGTCCTAATAAATCTTCTTCGTTACTCGCGGCGTGAAGGTATATTGATTGTGGCTAGAATTTCTGAGAGGATTGCCCAAACAAAAACGTCCGGATTCTTTGCTTCATCTTAGCAGGCACTTAGTCTTTTTATTGTTTACTACGAAATATATTATTCTCGTAAAATTTTCAATTTAAATTAAGCTTAAGAGCTTATAAGGGGATTTTAAGATCAATGTAAACGTGCATGACTCGATGAAGTGCACACTTAAGAGGTGAGGTTAGGCTGAATTGGCCGGTCCGTAAGAGCTTCACGTAGACTAAATAAGTCCAAAGAAGTTTGTTCGATCCAACTAAAATACCCTATCAAGAAGCAGGACATATGTATGTCATAAAAAACACTGTGCTCTTCTCAACTTCTATACGTTTTTTAAGCGCCAACCATCAATATATTATTTCTAATTGCTGTTTTATGTACGGGTGGTCCCTTTTTCGCTCGTATTTGGAATCCAAATCTATAAATAAAGTTCTGGTTGTAAAGATGGAGATTCAGGCTATTAGCCAGCTTTGGGAAATTTCGGTCGTAGTGCTTTTGTTTAGCTATATTATATTAAATTAATTTGTTAAAAATAAACGATTGTGAGCACACAAAGAAATCTATTTGTACTATGCCACTATTGTGAATATTTGCACTGTATTACCGACAGTTGCTACCATACGGCCGATGGCAGCGCAAGCTGTAAGTTTTAATTCATTGATAGAACAGCTGATTTCTGTTGATATTTGATAAGAGACTTTTATATTGGTTGCGCAAGATGTGCACGGGTCCGGTTCGTACTTGCTTATTCCTTAATTTTTATTTGTTTAAAATAATGTTTCCTCGATAGTATAATGATTAGTATTCGCCAATTTTATCAAATTAATTTTTCAATCTTGAAACTGCTAGCAGCGTCCACGTCTCGATCACTCTCATGATCTATTAAACCGTATTGCCCGTTTTAGGTCAAAATGCTCACCTGAAATGAAAAAATAAAGGGTAATTGTTCGTTTTAAAAGCATAAACATTTTTATACCCAGCTGTACTTGTACACAGGGTATTATAATTTTGATTGGATAACGGTTGGTTGTACAGGTATAAAGGAATCGTGATATATATAGACTTCCATATATCAAAATCTTCAGTATCGAAAAAAAATTTGATTGCGCCATGTACGTCCGTCTGTCCATTAACACGATAAGTTGAGTAAATATTGATAATAATATTGATTGGTACACGAGCTTATACCCAGAATATATTGGTATTGAAAATGAGCGAAATCGGATGGTAACCATGCCCACTTTTTATATATATAACGTTTTGGAAAACACAAAAAACCTGATTATTTAGTAAATAATACACCTAGAATGTTGAAATTTGACATGTGGACTGAGATTGAGACTCTTGATAAAAATTTTAGAATTTTTTTTAAATGGGCGTGGCCCACTTGTGATAAAATCAATTTTACAAATATTACTAATCATAAATCAAAAACCGTTAAACCTATCGTAACAAAATTCGGCAGAGAGGTTGCCTTTATGCTTCGAAGAAAAATTAACGAAATCGGTGAAGTACCACGCCCACTTTTATAAAAAAAGATTTTTAAAACGGCCGTGGACGAATAAAATAAGCTATATCTTTGCAAAAAAGAACTTTATATCAATGGTATTTCATTTCGCAAGTGGATTTATAACAATAAATAGGAAAAACTTCAAATTAAAAAAAAATGGCGTGACACCACCCCTTTTATGACACTAAGCAACTTTCTATGTTTCGGGAGCCATAACTCGAAGAAAAATTAATGTATCGTAATAAAATTGGGTACACAAATTTTCCCTATAGCAGGAAATATTTCTAGAAAAAATGGACGAGATCGGTTAAAGACCACGCACACTTTTATATAAAAGATTTTTAAAAGGGTCGTAGGCCTGTACCAATCGTATTTTGTGCCATTATGACAATAAAGGGGAAAAATTCAAATATTGAAAAATAGGCGTGGCACTGTCCCTTTCTTCCAACGCATTTCCCAACGTTTCTGGAGCCATAACTCGACGAAAAATTTTTAACAGGAAATATTTTCAGTAAAAACGGACTAAATTGGTTAAATCGCCTTCTTTTATATAAAGGATTTTGTAAAAGTGTGTAAATGCAGGTAATAAGCTATTTCTAGTAAAAGTTGGAAAATTTAATAACGCTTTTTAGTACAATGGCACTTGAGTGTATATGTTTATTGTTCTGTTATATCTTTATTTCAAAATAAACAGTAGGGAAATCCTCATATCTGAAAGAAAACTGCATTATTACCCTCTCGAGGTCATTGGTGTTAGCCTCTGTACCCTTTTTGCTTCTTTTAAACAAAAATTAGTTCACAATAAAACCATATGTATATGTATTATTGCGTAGCCTTGTAACAATATTAAGCACACAAAACAAACAACAGCATTTCAAATGCACAGCTGGGTATGTAATGTTCGGTTTCACACGAACTTAGACTTCCTTACTTGTTTAATTTAATAAAACTTGTCATTATAAATACACCATACGAGCAAAGATGAAATCAAACATTACGAGAATCCAAAGAGTAATGTGGCGAATATTCAGTTCGATACGTCACTATGCTGCTAGTAAATAAATGCACAACAACAGCAAAGCCATCAGCCATATATACATGTAAACAGGAAAGCTAAGAGAGAAAAGAATATTTCACAAAGAGCGAAAAGAAAGAGATATAGTCACATATGCATGTAATCAGCTAAGAGCGAAGATAACATTACTCACACTTATATACATATACACACGTACAGTTAAATAACCGACGATGTGATACAGAAGCGAGAAATAAACAAGCAAGAGTTCGAAACGGCTGTTCGCGAAAGGTCTGGAAAATCCGTTTGATTTTAACAAGTTATAAGTTAAGTGCGTGAGTAACCATTGTGAACCACTATTACAGTAGAGTTGTAAATAACGAACATTTAGGAATACTGAATATTTTAGTTATTTATTCGACAATTCAACGATTCGAACGATAACAGAAGTTACAAAATAGTTAAAAATTCTTAAAACTCGCTACAGTATAAAGAAGACTGACCAAAATATTAAGAAGCATTGACTTTACTATATTCCCAAGAGTTACAAAGACCTATTACCCTACGAATTTCGCATATGCAGTCTATCTTTTGACGACAACAGTTTTTACCTCATATTCAACCCAGTGGATTTAGAGGCTTAGGATATTGCAGCGGTAATGTATGAGTGTTGTAAGAGTATATTTAAATACACAGACACAAGGGTTTTCGAAAAAGGACTGACAATATCCGTAACACTCCCCTTAACCATCATAGAGTGTTCTTGACGTTGGAACAACATTTTCATTCACTGTTATATAATAGCTGATATATCAATTGAGGAGCCGCAAAATATGTTTGGTTAAAAATGGTGAAATTAAATGAAAGAAAAGTAAGGCATTCTGTAAAACTATCTAAAACTTTAGTTTTGAATGCCATCTCAGAATAAATTAATGAATATATACAAATGTGTGTGGGGTGAAGATAGTTAGTAAGTTATAACCTAAGTTGAAGTTAAGGTTGCAATAGGCAAATAAAATATATAAACATTAGAAAATAACAATGTTAATTTTAAATTACTAACGGGCCGATTCTTAGCGTTACCGGTAAAATAGTACCCAGAACATTATGTAACCGAAAATCGTTACCAGTTCTTTTATTCACGATTCTGGCCAAAGTGGTAACGCTGTCATCACCGAAAAACTCACCAGTGTCTGTTGTGGAATTTAAAATAGAATACATACATATATGTGTGTAAACAAAGAATAAAAGCAGCAAAATGGAGATGAACAAGTAAATTCTGTGAATATTTTTGAAAGTTCTCCATAAATTAATAAATGCATATAATTATAGGAAGTATGCACGCACTACACAAGCCCAGCTGCGATGGTATATCGCATTTTGCAAGGACCACCCCGAACTAATGCAGGGAAAAAACTGCCCCAAATCGCCGAACCAAATTCAAGGTTCGTGGAAAGAAATTTCCACAAATTTGAATTCAATGGTCGGCCCAGCAAGGACTCCTGACGCATGGCGAGAAGTAAATAAATTTAACTAATTAATATATGTATACCTATTCCGCTAATTTGTGTTAAATAGTCTTTATGAGAGTTCAAAATCTGTGCGAACTACTATTTGCAGAGTTCCGGAGTTTTTTCCGAGTGATTTAATATTGCTTGCGGCATTTGTAGTATGTTTGGGGAAAGTGCGAAATTGAACAACAAACTATTATACGCCTTGTTTTAAATAAATCATATGCATCAAGGCTTGTTTTTTGTTAAAATTGTGCACTGACCACAAAAGCTGTACTTGGATCGTAGATACATATATATATCAAACGTTGTATATTTTCAGAGTTTGCGAAACTGGCGGAAGCAGTTGCGTGCTCGGGCTCGTAAGCTCATTAGTGACCGACGACGAACTGGCGCAGGAGTAAATCCTGTGGCTGAGCTGACGGATTTCGAGCAGCAAGCGTTGGAGACTTTTGGAATTGCTGCTGTAGAAGGTCACTCAAACTCGAGGCTTGGATTTAGCGTATGTAAATAAAGTGCTTTCACCATGTGTAATATTTCTATTATTGATGCATTGCATTGTCTCCCATGAAATGCATATGTACACATATACATCGGTACATTGTAATTTATTTTGAGAAGGTACATGATGTAAGCAAATACATTGTATAGCAAAGGCAACGCATGTCTACCAATTTGTAATAGGTATATAGAAATATTGCATTGGTATAAATAGTACTATTATTACCAAAAATATGTATGAAATTAATTTAATTGTTTACTACAGAACGAGAGTAATGCCGAAAACATTTCGCCAGCACCGGAGGTGTGGCCGAGCTGTGCTGATCACGATGAGTTGATTGGTGATGAAGATGCGGAAGACATTTCTAACTTCTGCATAGTGATGTGTGAGTCACCTAGCCATGCTCCCCTAAGTCCTGCTCCTACAAATCCTGTGTTGTTGTTGTTGTTGTAGCAGTGCTTCGCCCCACCTAACAGACGCGACCGATCACAAACTGCCATCAATATCCTCTAACGGGAGTCCAAGGAAACTTGCTGTTTCAAAGGGGGTGGACCATAGGGAAAGGGGTGTTAGAGGCGTTGGTTCCACATTACAATTAAAGAGATGGTTGGTGTCATGTGGAGACACATTGCAAGCGGGGCATACATTTTGTATGTCGGGGTTGATTCTGGATAGGTAAGAGTTTAACCTGTTACAGTATCCAGAACGAAGTTGAGCCAGAGTGACACGCGTTTCCCTGGGGAGTATGCGTTCCTCTTCCGCAAGTTTTGGATACTTTACTTTGAGTACTGGATTCACCGGGCAATTCCCGGCAGAAAGGTCCGCGCCTGTTTGTGGAGTTCACCAAGGACCTGCTTGTGTTTTTTCGCTTCATACGGCTGGGTTCTCAGGTGCCGTATTTCCTCAAAATGCTTACGGAGATGACTCCTTAAGCCCCAGGCGGTGCTGGCTCGTCAATCAGATGTCTGTTGGGATGCCCAGATTTCTGGGTATTCAACAGGAACTGTTTGGTCAGCATCTCGTTTCTTTCCCTGATGGGGAGTATTCTCGCCTCATTATGCAGATGGTGTTCTGGGGACATAAGAAGACAGCCCGTGGCAATTCTGAGAGCAGTATTTTGGCAGCCCTGTAGCTTCTTCCAGTGGGTAATTTTTAGGCTTGGCGACCATATGGGTGACGCGTAGCACGTAATCGGCTGGCTAATTGCTTTGTATGTAGTCATGAGCGTTTCTTTATCTCTTCCCCAGGTACTGCCAGCAAGGGATTTGAGGATTTTGTTACGGCTCTGAATTCTCGGAAGAATTTCGGCTGCGTGCTCACCAAAATGTAGATCCTGATCAAACGTCACACCCAAGATTTTGGGGTGTAGGACAGTCGGTAGCGTAGAGCCATCGACGTGGATGTTCAAAATGGTCGACATTTGGGACGTCCATGTTGTAAATAAGGTCGCAGAAGATTTAGTCGGTGAGAATGCCAGGTTTCGCGAGGCAAAAAAACTGGAGAGATCAGGGAGGTAGCCGTTTATTTTATTGCATAGCTCATCGATCTGTGGGCCTGGGCCTGTGGCCATTACTGTGCAGTCATCGGCGTAGTAAACGATTCTGACTCCTTCCGGTGGTGAAGGTAGCTTAGATATGTAGAAATTAAACAAAAGTGGGGATAGGACACCACCCTTTGGCACCCCACGTTTAATTCTCTTTGGCTTTGATGTTTCTTTTCTAAATAGCACCGACGCCTGCCGACCACCCAGATAATTTGCGGTCCACCTTTTAAGACATGGGGGAAGGGTAGACCCTTCCAGGTATTGCAGTAACGAGCCATGGTTGACCGTATCAAAAGCTTTTGATAGGTCTAGCGCTACGAGTACTGTTCTATGGTGGGGGTTTTGATTTAAACCGCAATTTATCTGGGTGCTAATGGCATTTAGCGCGGAGGTAGTGCTATGGAGTTTTCTGAAGCCATGCTGATGGGAGGCTAGCTGCAAATTTGCTTGGAAATAAGGGAGCAAAATGGCTTCGAGCGTCTTTGCTACTGGCGGTAGGAGAGATATCGGACGATACGACTCTCCTATGTTAGCTGGTTTACCAGGCTTTAGTAGCGGGACCACCTTGGCCATTTTCCATTTCTCGGGTATGACAAAGGTGGAAAGAGACAGGTTGAAGACCTGCGCTAAATATTTGAAACCCTCTTTCCCTAGGCTTTTAAGCATCGGCATGGCTATGCCGTCTGGGCACACTGCTTTGGATGGTTTAGCGCGACCAATGGCGTCCTCAACCTCTTTTGCGGTGATGGTGGTTGGTGACGCGCTGAATTTGTGTTTATGTGCGTGTCTGCTGGCCCTCCGTCTATCTTTGTCGACCGTAGAATGCATTCTATATTGTCGGCAGAAAGCGCTCGCGCATTTTTTCGCATCCGACAGCACTTTGTCGCCAAAGGCGATGGAAACTTTGTCTTTGTGCTTAGTCGGATTCGGTATGGACTTTACGGTGGACCAAAGTTTACCCACACCGGTAGAGGTTACAACCTCTTAGATGCTCCTCCCATTTCGCCCGCTTGTGTTCATCCACAAGCAATCTGATGAGTTGGTTTATATCCCTTATTTGGGGGTCGCCTGGATCAAGCTGCCTTATAAGGTCACGTTCTCTCGCTAAGTTTGCGGCCTCCGCCGGGAAGTGGGCCGGATTTCGGGAATTCTCCCGGCGGGGATGAAATGTGCCGAGGCGGATTCAATGACCTTGCGGAAGGCACGCTCCCCTTGGCGGGCATCAGTCGGGATAGGGAGGGCAGCAAAGAGGTTGTCTGTAAAAGATTTATATTCTTCCCACTTTCCTTTTTTAAAGTTTATGAAAGTGCGTTTTTCGGTGACGATGAAGTCGGCGGTACGCTCGAGCGAAACAAGTATAGGCAGGTGGTCGGATGCCAATGATACCATCGGCTGCCAGTTGACACAGTATACGAGTTCTGCGCTCACGATTGAGATATCTGGCGAACTTTGACAGCTTCCTGCCATACGTGTGGGGGCGTCTCCGTTTATTGTGCAGAACGTCGTTTCTTCTATTTGATCCGCCAACATCTCACCCGTACTGTCCGCCCGCAAATTTGAATGCCATAGATCATGATGGGCATTGAAATCGCCTAAAATAATGCGATTGTTGCCAGTGAGCAAGGCTCTGATATTAGGGCGGTATCCACTGGGGTAACAGGTGGCAGGGGGGATGTAGATGTTGATGATTTCTAGGTTTGCATCGCCTGACCGGACAGATAGGCCTTGACGTTCTAAGACATTGTCCCTACGGTCGATGCCAGGATCAAATATGTGATATCCTATGCCCAGTAGCTGTACCTCCTTATTTCCTGTCACTCCCAATCCTGTGCGCACCAACAGTCGCGCCTCCTTATTCCCTACTACTCCCAATGATGTGCCCATCAACCGTGCTGCCTCATCCCCTGCCACTATCAATCCAGTGCCCAACAGCGAAGCTTCCTTAGAGTCGGGAAACTTCTAATCTTGCTTCCTCCAGCCGTGCTGCCTCAGGCAATTCAAAAACGTTTTTAAAAAATTCTAATTTCGTGAAAATTTTGAATTTTTTATTCAGAGTTCTCTTTTGAGCAAGCAGTTCTAAAGTCAAATCAGTTTTGGTATAACAAGCTACAAATTATAAGTCTTTTAAAATTTGCATTGATTTTTGAAAGTTTTTTAAGCCTATATTTTGTGGGCTATAGAACTGCGAACTCAGAAAATGCAAAGTACTCCAAATAAAAAGTTTCGTGACAATTTATAGCAAATTTCATGAATGAAATTCTTTTTATTTAAGATAATTTGAGAAAAAAATTTTCTAAAAACTTTTTGTGAGTTTTGTCAATCTTGAAACCATTTTCGAAAACAATGCTAAATTCGAGAAATATTTACGAAAATTTCGAAGTTGCCACAAGTAGACGTTATAGCTCTCAAAAATTTTATAATAATTGCGACTGTCCAGGAAAGTATATAATTTTATGAAAATAAAAACATGGATAAATAATTCAAAATAAACAGCTCTTAAATTAGGAAATCGCTAGGCAGTATTAGGATAAATAGTTTATCAATTGCTGCCGAACCCTTTCGCCCTCCCGGTGAAGAATACTGTTGGTCGCATTTGCTGAACCAATACTTTCTTCGCCAACTTCATAATTTTCAATTTCCACTTCATCATACGGCCAACGTTTCCTCATAATATTATGTAAAATAATACAGGCTTTTTCAATTTTTGTAACCGTTTCAGGGCTATAATGAAGAGTGCGATGTTACGCCAAGCATCGAAATCGTGATTTAACACAACCGAATCCTCTCTCAATTACATTTCGTTCTTTGCAGTGCACTTTGTTTTCCTCCCGAGGAGTTGCTGGTTCAGCTAAGGGTGTAATCAGCCACGGTTCTAGTGGTCTCTCTGGTCGCTCATAAATGCACGCACATTTGAAGTTGTCCATATACCTGAATCATGGCATGACCCAGGAAAAGTAGCATCAACTGACAAAAACCTCAAATTGTCGTCGCAAACAGCTTCACCATTAACGCTGTACAAGGTCTTGACGGATAATTTTTTTGTGGACAAATTAGCGCCACATGTGTGCAATCGATTGCACCAATAACACCTTTCAATCCGAACTTTGTATAGAACCTAGACAAGTAAAAACAAATAATATGAGTGCATGCTGTATGTTAAGATGCACGTTCACCCTTACCTTGCTTTTATAGCCAATTGCTCTTCATTTGTGATCGGAAAACTTACTTCGGACGATTTTTCTCTGACAATCAAGTTCACTAAGTACTTGATTGCTCGTGAAGCAGATGGCTGACTGAGTGCATCATACATATTGTTAGCAACACATTTTTGGTAGGAACCATGCGCCAAAAAAGTGAGGCAACAAAAAAATCGCACGCCAAATGGAAGCGTAGTAGCTTGGTCATCATTTGGCATCTAATCTTCTATGAGCAACTTACACGCTTCCTTGGGCAAACGAAAATGATGTTTGAATGTACCAGAGGGAAGGTTCATGGGATCACTATTGTCCCGAAGGCTCCTCAAATTGTGCCTTCTCTCCAAAATTTCATTCTCTTCGTCTTCAATGAGTAGCAATAATAATAAACTCGACATTTTGTTATAAATATATATATTTTATTGTTTACGTTCAATTTTCACAATTCTGTTTTGCGCTTTCAACAGCTGTTTTGTGTGGTTACATCTATGTTACCATCTTTTTTAGTGGGTAAACAATTATCCGGCTACTTTCGTGGGCAGAATACCAAAAGGGTACAAAAGTTGCCACATGAAGCAAGTTGCCGTGGTGAAGAAGATTGTTACCACATTAGAATCAGGCTGTAAGTGGCAGGTTTCAGCAAAGTTTTGATGTCGTCGTTTGACTGCTCTAATAAGAATAATTTGATATTTTTTAAAAATTCACGCACATTTCTAATGACACGTATAGACGCAGGTAGCGTATTGAAAGCTTTACAAGATACGATAGTAAAAAAGTTATTGTAATGGGTAGCACGAGATGTAGGAACAACAACAAGTCCGAATGACTTTTGCCTAATTAGTACTAATAAACATACAAACAATTGAGTAAAGAAAGCTATTTCAAATTGATATATTTCACCGACATGTGGCACACGTTTAACTCTTGTTTACTTTGGCTTAGTCGATTTTCTCAAGTGCTCCTAATGAATTACCATTATACCCATGAAAGGCAACATATAGCATACAAACAAAGCTAAAACAAGTGTGGGGGGTCAATTTACTGTTGAACGTTCCCTCATGTGTTGAAAGCCGTGTGGTGTGGTGTGTTTGCCTATCATACCGAAGACCCAGATTTTATATTGCCTGGCCAAGAAGCATCCGGAACGAAAATTCCTTAAAAAAGGCTTTCAAAATAGGGTCGCAATTCGAAAATTTTCAAACCTAAGCAAGCCAATATAACATCAGCAGACGCAGTAAATACGCAAACACGTAGTAAATACTTCGCTTTTGAGTACGGATGGACTTTGTTGGCAAATAATTGGCGATCTATGAACGGATCGGGCTTTGATGGAACTTTAGTGGTAAATGAAATCTCTCATACTCTTTGTCAATATTTTCCTTCTGACTATAAATGCGCTTGGTGTGTTACTCGTGCAATTAATTTATTTGTATTTATTTAGTTACTAATTAAACATTAGTACAATAAGACTTAGTATTTTATAGTACAACAGAAAAATTATCAAAAATATAAACGCGTGGGGAAACAATAAAATAGAGATATTAGATACATCATATCTTAAAAGTAATTCAAATAAGTAATTAAAAAACCAGCAACCGCACTAATATTGGCTTGCTAGGGCCGATAAAATAAATAATTAAAAATAAAATTTCATAAAATAAAATAATTATGTTAAGATTAAAATGTGTAGGACAAACATTACATACAGCTTGAAATTAAGTCACTCTTAAAAATAGAATGATTCATCGACTAGCAGAGAAATGACTGTAGATCAGTTTTTTGAAGTTGCCTTTGTTAAATCGAATTTTTACCGAATAAGGAATTGGATTCCAAAGACGAACGGCATTACCGACAAACAGCCTTTCCGAATTTTTAAATTTAAATGTGGGAAGTATTAACTCCAAGGAGCGCTCCGATCTGGGGAATGTGAGTTTATCATATAGATACCGAGTTTTGCAGTGAATAAGCCGATATAGGAAAATACAGTTTCTGGATTTCATATATTCGGAAATCTCATATCCCAGAAGAGAGGTTCTCCACGCAGAAATATGGTCAAATTTACGCAATCCATAAACATATAGGGAAACGTGGTTAAATAGAACGTCTATTTTATGAGAAGAACTAGAACCAAGTCTAATATATACTAACTCAGAGTATGTAATAATAGGTAAAATCACCTGTCCCGTCAGATGATGCCCAATAGTAAGCGGGGTGAAATGTGCAGATTGTCTCAGGTTCCTAAGGGTGGCATAAACTTTGCGCATAGTCGAGGCGATATGATCTATGCAGCTAAGAGTAGAGTTGATTACGAATCCCAAATTGGTAACTTTACTGACCAGCTTTTGTGCATAATTGTTCAGTATAGCAGCTGGAATGTCTTCGACCATCACTTTCCGACTATGAATGGGCAGGACATATGATTTTGCTGCATTTAATCCCGAAATATTTTTTTGGAATAGAGGGATTTTGAGATTCGACAAACAGCAATCCCTTCCGGGGATCTAGTTGGCACATTAGCTGTGATGGTTATTAGCCTGTCCGTATCCACCTTTTTCAATGCCGATGTATGTAATCGTCGATAATGACAACCCTTTTCAAACTTTCCAAATACGAGAAACAAATAACAGGCTATATCGAATGTTTGTGTCTCTTCTCTTCCTTATCACGAACCTGAGAATAAGTAAGCATCATGATGGCCTTTGCAAAATTCATATCACCATCACCGTGTTAAATGCCGTAAAGTAATACTAAAAGCCCCTAATGACAAGAATGCCTTGGGAGTACTTTATCTTTCAAAGACTTTCGACAACGAGCTCAATCGCTTCCTCCTCCGACCCGCACTTCCTATATCTGATATCACTGACCACACCTGATTTAAAGTGACGCCAGAAGGCAGTGTCCAGTCAGAATACCCGTCATGATTCTACAGTCCTTTTTTTTAGTAGAATAGAAGTAACTTTGTTAGTCCAAGGTTGAAGACCTAAACATGATTTGACACTTTGCAGCACTGGGCTTGGACCCACGCCTTTCCTGCTTGGTCGATCATGGGTACCTCTCTTCTTCTCTTAATTACGCCCAATCTAATTTGGAAGTATACGGAACTACTTTTAAGCTACTTCATCCGCTATTTCATTCCTATCTTTTCCATGCGTTAATTGCTGCTTGGTTGTCAATATAAAACGCGCGATTACAGTTTAAGCTATTTTCCACGAGTGCTTCAACTGATTTGGTTACAGCTACAACTTCCACCTGAAAAACACTACAGGGATCTGGCAGCTTGTAGTATCTGTTTATTTCCAGATCAACGCAGTATACCTCAGACCCTACTCCTTCCGCTACTTTGGAGTCATCGGTGTACACGTATCCGCCTCAACGGCCATTTGGACACCCTTGCGCCAACCATCCATCACTATTCTGGATCTAAGAGCCCTTTCGAAGCGCAGATACGAAAGCAGGTAGTCTACTCGTCCTGTAATTAATGACTCTATACTATTATGACCGCATCGTCTGCGCTCAAGGTGCCCGAGGCAGTGAGCCTCGTTGCAGTTGTTAACGCTATGTTCTTTGTCACCAGGTCTGCAGGTGGATTTGCAGAATGGCATAAATTGCACACGTCGGGGTTGTTTTCTGGGCTCCTGTAATGCTAAGCATTGATAGCCTGCAATTAGGGGGCCAACTTTATGAGGTAGGTTCTTTTTTCTGTGGCTGTCCACCAAGGAAGAACCGCATAGTATAGGAGAGGCTTTACAATCGCTGTAATTACTCAATGAGATAGAGAGGGTCGCAATACAAATTCAATCAGTAACTTAAATATTTTAAATACGGTTGCCGATTCAATTACGGAAACACGATTCGAGCCGAGGTCTATGATGGAGTTTGCGCGACTTTTGCAACATAGACGTATAGTAGTATTTATGCACCAAACCTATTAATCTGATCCTAGTACAGGCGGGTTCTGTTAGCTGAAAGTCCTCCATTTTTGAGGTCCAGCCATTCTCGTCAACTTGTACTGAATACAATACGTAAGTATCCAGCTAGAATTTTTAAATTAGTACAGCGTGTACGTATACTTAGCACATACCTTCATATTCTAATTTCTATACCTTACTTTAGAGAGCGAGTCCCAACACTGATCTGAATGATAAGAAATGACGAATATGCTAATAATATTATCTAATAGCAGCCGATATATAAAAAATGCCGAAAAATGCGGACACATAAATAAAAGCGCTCAGACGTCGTAGGCACTTTACAGTTCATGTCGTGTGGGCAACTAAAATGTCTACTACCATAGAAGCATTTCACACGTGTGCCGCACCAAGTGTAGGCCCAGCTAACTTATTGTTCACTAATTTGCTACAGACTTTGTTTGTGGCTAGATGCGCGCTCTCTCCGGATGATAACTGGCCTGAGGATTATGCAGATCAAGCAATCAAGAACGGCCTCGATACTTATGACTTCGTTGTGGTTGGTGCGGGTACAGCAGGATCTGTGATTGCCTCACGTTTAAGTGAAAATCCTCAGTGGAAAGTATTACTTTTGGAAGCTGGTGCCAATCCACCGCAGGAATCAACGGTAAACTTACTACGCATGAGTTACAAAAGCTATGTAAATTGAGTGCTCGCTTTTTTATTTATTTGCAGATACCAGAGTTGTACGTTACCCTGCAGCACACAAACTATACATGGAACTACCAAACCGTATACACGGAAAAGGCTTGCTTGGCACAAGCAAACCAGCGCTGTTATTGGCCGCGTGGTAAGATGATCGGCGGTTCCAACGGTATAAATGCATTGTTGCATATACCAGGTCTTCCAAGAGACTACGACTCATGGATGGAACAAGGAAATACAGAATGGGGCTGGAAATATGTAAAGCCTTATTTTGAGGGTCTGCTATACCCGAAAGGACCATTGAAAGTAAGCCATTTTTTGAACGGCACCGAAGAGGAATATAAAGAGTTGATCACTGCTGCAGCTGAAGAATTGGGCATACCATGTGTAGATGCTATCACAGAGGGCACAGAGATAGGATTCACACGCTTACTACGTGCCATTGATCACGGGCGACGTCAAAGTACTGCTGTAGCTTACTTGGGTAAGGCATTGAAAAGAAAGAATTTGCACGTGATTAAAAACGCTCAAGTCAAAAAATTGAATTTTGGTGAATCCAATAAAAAAATACAATCAGCAACATTTGTCGTGCGTAATCAACAAGAGCTAACGGTAAACGTAGGCAAGGAGTTGATACTCACTGCTGGGTCGCTTGATTCGCCCAAATTGTTATTGCTGTCTGGTGTGGGACCTTCGCAGCACTTGCAGTCACTAAATATCACTGTAAGGCACAATCTGCCTGTAGGTAAGAATCTGCAGGATCATGTATTTGCATTCATTTTCTTTAAACTTGACGAAGGTTTGGCACCAATTGCTGAGACAGCAGACTTGGACAAAATCTATAACTATTTGATACACTCAAGTGGTGAGCTCACTGGTAATGGTCTATCCTCTTTATCGGGATTTTTTAATACACGTAATGACTCAAGCCAACATCCGGAAATACAAACTCTACATTCCATTTTTCAGCGTAATAATAGCGCCGGATTTCAAACATTTCTCGACGCGTTCGCCATACAGGAACCGTACCGCACAACTTTACAAAATCAAATCCTAAAATCAAAGATTTTATGTGTTGGTGTAATATTATTAAAACCCGAATCCAGAGGCCAGGTACAGTTGCAAAGCACCGACTATAATGATCCACCAAAACTTATTTCGAACTACTTTGAACGTCCAGGTGATCTGAACACACTTGCACGCGGTGTACAAGTGAAGAAAAGTTTTACTCAGACTGCATCATATCGTGCTCGCAATGTTCAGATGCTGCATGTGCCCATCGAAGAATGTGATGCCTATCAGCTTTGGAGTGATGATTATTGGCGCTGCTATGTGAAATATTTTAGTTTCACATTGTATCATCCAGTAGGCACAGTGAAAATGGGTCCTACTGCGAACAAGACAAGCTGTGTGAGCACACGTCTAAAGCTCAAAGGTGTTGATAATTTGCGTGTTGCTGATGCAAGTATTATGCCAGTCATTCCTGGTGCAAATACGAATGCAGCTACTATGATGATTGCTGAGCGTGCCGCTGAATTCGTTAAGGCAGATTGGGCCTAAAAATCGAAATAACCGAATTCCCAATACAGGAGTTTTACAAAATTATCTTAATAAAAGAGCAGTCAGCCAGCCTATGGTTACCCCACACGGCCTAACTGATATATTTGCCAGTCTGAACGTGTACTTTTTCAACTTATCTGCAGTCTCTGCTAGAATATAACAAACCAGGAATGATGAATATTATTTGTAAAAAGATATTTTGTGTTCTTGTAAATAAAAAATTGATTTAAACTAATTCGTTTTCAGGTTATTAATTAGCTTGACGATAAACTAAGATTCTGTTATAAAAAGTAGGAACTCATATCAAAATTTGATCTAAGGTGTTAGTGTTGCAATTAGTAGTACTTAGGCTAGGAAGAAGCTTAGGCGAAGAAAGTATTCTCTGACAACGCTCAACTATATTGCAGAACAGGTAAGTTCTTTCGATTGGTCTGCATCGGAACAACAGTTCACAAGTGAAAAAACGTATGTTACTTATTCAAGCATAAAAATGCTAACTTAGGAACATTGACACTTCAAGCCAAGTAGGCTATGTAAAACGGTCGAAAAATAGTACTGCAATGTATAAATGATGTTAAATATATCGCCAACAACGCAATACAACAGCCCCCCGCCCAGACTTTTCAGTTACTGCTAAATACCTTTTCTGAATATAGCCCTCTCAAATATTTTCTGATAATATTCTGTTCACAGATACCTTTAAAATAAGAGAGTGCCTTTGTAGAGAATTAAACGTCCATGCTGAATTATGTCGTTCCATTATAACATCCTACTAGCCAAAACTTTAACTGAGATGCCTTCTCGAAAATTAGCTCAAATCGGCAAGGCAGACTAGGATGACATTGAGAAAGAGGGTAATAAATTGGTATATTATTTTATTTTATTTATTTATTTACGAAAAGTCAAAAACAACAGCGGTTCTTACTGACTAAAACAAATTAATAACATTACTACAAAACAGAGTTAAGTTAGTTAAGGAAAATAGATTTAGAAAAAGAAAAATCAAGCGTAATTGAATTAGAGATCTCATTGAACTCTCGCAAAGCACGCAATATAGGAGCATATCGCGCATAGTTGTAGACGCAAGTTTAATATAAAATGGATAATAAAACCGTAGAGACCTAGTTGGTATAAGAAAGTTAATAGAGCGGAACAAGGATGGACAGTCAATGTCACCTGTAATAATTCCATAAATCAGCGACAAGGAAAGCGTCGTCCTTCTAATTTCTAGGGATTGTAAATTAATAAGCAGCAGACGGGAGGTATAGGAAGGGATTGGGTCGGAGAATTGTAGAGATCTAAGACAAACTTTTTTTTGTATAAGAAAAAATGTGAGAAAAACCTTTTGTACTCGTTCAATTCTGTCAATTGCAAACTTATGGTACGGTCTCAAAATAAAGGCCGCATATTCAAGTTTGAAGTGTACAAACGATGAGTAAAGCAAGCATGGTATATGGATCTGAAAAATTTATGCTATTACGCCTTAGGAAACCGAGAGAGGCATACGCACTAGAGATAATGTAATTAATATGGTTATTGAACGAGAAATAGGAGTCGAAGATGACCCCAAGGTCCTTGATCTCGAGTAGGGATTGAAGAGTAGCACCTGAGATACTGTATGTCGGTAAAGCATTGTGAATTTTTGCGAACGTCATATGATAGCACTTGTTAAGATTAAGAAATAGATGCGAGTCACGGCACCAGAGTGCTAATCTATTTATGTCATCTTGTAGATACAGTGCATCTTCAGACGTTTTAATTGTAGAATAGACTTTTAGGTCATCAGCATAGAGTAAGAACTCTGAGGAGGTGAAACATTTGCCAATATTATTAATAAACCAAATGGAGAGAAGAGGAGCTAGGTTACTCCCTTGGGGTACGCCAGAGGTGGCAGTAAAAAACTTCGGGGATACACCTTCGATTGATACCTTACAGCATCTATTCATTAGGTAGGAACACAACCAATTGAGGAACGTGGAGTGAAATCCCAGCGAAACTAACTTTGTGAGATACCTTGTCGAATGCTTTAGAGAAATCTGTGTAGATACAGTCCACTTGATGGCTAGATGAGAACGCATCCAAGGAATATTCACTGAACACTGCTAAATTAGTGACTGTAGACCGACCAACAACAAAAAAATGCTGATTAGGCAGAATACAGTGTTTCACTTGACAATCCCTTCGAAGAGTTTCGAAACAATAGATAACTTAGATGTTGGCCTATAATTTGAAACACCATTCTTCTTACCATTTTTGAAGATTGGGGTGATATACGCAATTTTCCAGGCATCCGCAAAGATCCCGGAACTAAGAAACTGGTTAAAAATTATCATTAGGGGGACAACATCAGCAGGACAATTTTTTAGAAGGACAGCGCTTAATCCGTCTCGATCAGTTTGCGTAGAGTTTTTTAATCCTCTAATGCCGTTAATAATGTCATTGGAGGTAAGTCGCAGATCGCCAAAATTCAAAATTGCCTGATGATTACATTGACTATGATCATTTGGTGAAACTACTGCATCAATTGTAAAATAGGATTGAAAAAATTCGGCAAACAAATTAGCAATGTCTATGGGAGAGTTAGCCAGTTTATTATCTCGAAATACAGTTGCAGGCACCCCAGTACCAGCCTTTTTAGATTCGACAAAATGCCAAAAATATTTGGGGTTAGATTTAATTGTACATAGTTTCTATAAAGAAATTTGTTGAGGCAGTTACATTTCTTTGACAAATGCTTGTGAAGGGTCACATGATTTAGTTCTTAGGATTTCAGGAACTTTTTGTGCCACTTATTACGCTGGTTCTTAAGTGGTTTTAGGCCATGTGTATACCAAGGAATTTTGTTAGGCTTCTTTCGATTAAGTGGAATACTCGCAGAACAGATTTCGAAGACGTGGGACTCAAATGCAGAATAGCAATCATTTAGATCCATCTCGGAGAGAGGAGAATCCCAAAAAGTGTCAAGAAAACAGGTGTTCAATTTTTGGAAATCACACAAATGAAACTTGAAAGAAAGTTTACTATCAGATTGATAGGCCATGAACTCATATAATTCAACCGTCAGGCACAATGGGATATGATGTCAATCTGCGGGTGAGATAGGCGAAACACATTCAGAAATAGAAGTATTTAGATTCGTACTAACGAAAATGAGATCAAGAATTCGATTAAGCTTATTAGTAAAACTGTTGATTTGAACAAGATCAAGACTTAATATGTTATCGATACAATAAGATTCTTGTACCGCAGTTACATTGGTAGGAATTACATTATATTTGGAGTAGCTTCCATACCACGAGATATTTGGAAGGTTGAAATCACCAAGAACGCAAAGATGGCTGGCTGCTAGTTTATTAAGCACAATATTGATGATGTTGTCAGTATGTGCTTTATACGTATCAGTTGAACTGCTAGGTGGAATATAAGAGCCAATAACATACAATGATCCATGACTTGACGAAGCATTGATACAAATACATAGTTGATCCAGGATAGTATCAGGATTGCTCAGAGTAATTTCAAAGGACCTTAAGTTACGCCGGACCGCAATCAGTACGCCACCACCCAAAGAACAGCCAGATTTCAAACAATCTCTGTCTTTGCGAAAACTTACTTCCTTACTTACTTAATTGGCGCTTAACCATTTAAACGGCTATGTCCGTCCAACAAGGCGCGCCAGTCGCTCCTTCTCTCCGCCAACCGGCGCCAATTGGTCACACCAAGGGAGTTTAAATCGTTTTCCACCTGCTCCTTCCAATGGAGAGGGGACCGCCCTCTACCGGGTTCCGATAGAAACTCTTTCTTGGCCGGAGCGTCATCTTTCATTCGCATAACATGGCCTAGCCAACGCAGTGGCTGTGTTTTAATTCGCTGGACAATGTTGATGTTTGCGTATAGCTCTTACAGCTCATCGTTAAATCTTCTTCGGTACTCGCCATCGCCAACGCGTAGAGGTCCATAAATCTTTCGAAGAACTTTTCTCTCTAACACTCCCAGAGCCGCTTCATCTGCTGTTGTCATGGTCCATGCTTCTGCACCATATAGCAGGACGGGTACGATAAGTGACTTGTAGAGTATGATTTTCGTTTGCCGAGAGAGGACTTTACTTTTCAATTGCCTACCTAGTCCAAAGTAGCATTTATTGGCAAGATTGATTCTTCGCTGGATTTCAGAGCTGATGTTGTTGCTAGTGTTGATGCTGGTTCCCAAATAAACGAAGTCTTTTACTATTTCGAAATTATGGCTGCTAATAGTAGCGTGGTTGCCAAGGTGCATGCACTGACTCTTTGCTCGATGACAGCAGGTATGTCGTCTTCTTCTCATTCACCATAAAACCCATCTTTACCGCTTTTTTTCCAGTTTGGAGTAAGCAGAACTAACGGCGCGGGTGTTTTTGGGAAAAACGTTGAATAAATTCTAGTCGAAGAACTCACTGTCGTCAAAGTGAGGGTTGAGCCAAGTTTCAATTAACACGAAAACATCGAAATCCAAGCTCGAGCTGAAAGCTCGGATTGCATCAGACTTTGTGCGCATGCCACACATGTTTTGAAAATAAATTGTTTAAGTATTTTGATCCAGGAGGTTGGCTGATTGCTAATCGTCTTTGGATGCAGGACTTGAATTTCGCCGATTATGGAAGGCCTTGACTTTAACATCGGCCGACCAGAGCGCTGGGTTCAGTACACTGTTCAAAAGGGACGGCGAAATACAAAGTTTAAAGTTTATTTTCCTTAGCTCTTTTGTTTCGGTACCCTTTTTGACCAGAAGAAAGCATGCAATTTGGCTATGTTCAATTTTAGCATTTCTGGCAACATAGGAGATGATATTCTCTGCTGAGACTGACGACTGTACCTATTTCTTCGAAACAACCACCTCAAGCTCAGAACTGGCACTCTGCCCGAAAATTACCTCAATATTGTCATTGCTGCTGTTACGTCTGCTAATTCGTGCAGTTGATAGCTGTTGTGTTGAGTTAGAGGTAGGATT
Organism: Eurosta solidaginis; assembly: GCF_040869045.1. NCBI lineage: Eukaryota > Metazoa > Arthropoda > Insecta > Diptera > Tephritidae > Eurosta > Eurosta solidaginis. The sequence goes on along the minus strand of NC_090322.1, from coordinate 57,863,023 downwards.
GACCGAAGAACGATCAGTATTAGGCATTTAAAGGGTACTACTTTCCTGGGTGGCTTGCAATAAGGCACAGTCATTGCTATTATTGGTATTATTTTTGACCTGACCATTAGAGTTGCTTAAATTTTTACGCTTTTTCCGTTGTACTTTGGTCCACTGTGCAGGAGAGCGATCAATATTTTTAGCTGTATCACTGTGCGGGTTAGTTGATTTTGACCCAGCGGAAACAGCAGATAAAGCAGTAACCGAGACTTAAGTATTGGAGACGCTAGGAGAATTGGCGGCGACACCATATATAGTACGGCCAGCCAAAGAGCTGATCGACAATGACGATGTATGACTTGAATTAACCACAGATGGTAAATGCGGCGATTAAAGCAGAAATCTCACCCTTTACTTCTTCAAGAAGTGTCCTAGAATGCAAACATGCATTGGGTTGACTTCGCTGAGGTCGGAACTTACATTTATACTGCGTTCCTTGTCATAAATGGACAGAAGGTAACGACAAGGCCGACAGGTTGGGAAATGAGGGTGCAGCACTCGATAAATATACGGTAGACGTCCCAATCTGCTTGGGAGAAATCAAGAGGAGACAGGAGTTGCAAATGATCCATCAAGTAGGAAGGGCTTGGATAGAAGCGCGTGCCTGCAAAATATCTTAGATCATGTGCAAATCCGAAGCTATTAGACTTAGATTAGTTGATCATATATTTAAGAGGGAAGACTTAAAGCAAATGATGGGCATACTAACTGGACTCTGCCTTCTGGCGTCAAATGCTTATAAAGTAGGGCTCGTCAGTAACAGCAGATGTAGGAAGTGTGGGCTGCAGGAAGAAATGGTTGAGTACGTTCTATATTTGTGGCCAGCGCTCATGAGGTCATGCTTCATCTACTACGGACGGCAGAGTTGCCAGATCTTGAGCCAGAAATTGAGCAGAGTCCCAGAAAACTTCGAGCATTTTCCAAGGTGATGGAGTTATTTCAAAGCATAAGTCCTAGTACGTTTGGTTATCAAGCGCATTTATATGTTAGATCTTTATTGACCGGCCAAATGAACGTAAGCTAACCTATTTGGCGCTTAACCATGTTAACAATTCTGCTCGTAAACCGAAGCCAGCTACCCCTTTTTTCTGTCGTCTGATATTAATTGGAGTTTGCAATGGATCGTTATCGATTTGGTCCATATGCGAATTGGATAAGACTACCTACAGGCCAAAGCATTTTCGCCTTTTCACACAACATGGCCTAGCTAACTCAGCTGCATTGATAACGTGATTAACGTTAAAGCTCGTACAACTCATCGTTGACTCTTCTCCGATCAACGCCTCGCCAACGCTTCAATGTTCATATACTTATTCCACTATTCACCGCAACCGATTCAGCTATAGGTTATACACTATGGACAACAGAGGTGTGTGTCTCCGCCTCTCGGTACAACATGTTCTGTAGCTAGTTATTTAACCACTGCCGCTAGATGGGTCTCTTAAACATTATCTAACACCCATATTATGAACTCATACGATACACGATAAACGCTTGCAATCTGCTCTACCGTATTATGAAATAAATTCTAGCGTGTGAAACCCGATCGTTAGCGTTTATCGTTTATCGTGGTATTGCCATACGCTAACTATCGCATAAGCTGTTCAATTTTCTACGCTAGCTATCGTTGATAAATTTTTCCACGACACGTTGGGAACTATTTAAATTAAAGGTTATGTTTTGGTTTTATTGGTCTGTAAATAATTAATTATTATATTAATTTGTTGTCTTCAGAAACTTGCAAAGTGCATTGATGGCCTGATGCGTTAAAACGTCAAGCCTTCAAAGTTTGGATCGCTGATGATAAACCGTCATGGGCTTTGAAATAGTCGGCTATACGGTCTATGCCCTTTGTTTTTTCTAATTTACTCGTTTTTTATTTATAATTATTGAATATAATATAACTTGTAAAATATACATTTTACAAAAATTATAAAGTTGGTCTTGAAGACAACAAATTAATATAATAATTTAAATAAAAGTAAATATAAAATTATTACATAATCCAAAAGAATCCAACTATAGCCTCATTCCCAACACTCTGTTGCAACACCCTGGGCAAGAAACCTTAAAGTGGCATAAACCTTCAAAATATTTGGGATGGATGACCTATTTTTACGGGCGCGCAAACTGCCTCCTACTTCTGTTAAGACATCAATTTTGTTTATTAAACTTTTTCTTTACTTTTAGTATGTCAAGTAATTACAGTGTAGAGTTAATTTCAAGAAGAGTGGAAGCATCTCTCAATTTTCTTCTTTCTATGGCATCTATGCAAGTTTCGTCAATTTGTTTATTTGAGTTTATATAAAAGGTAACAGAGGTTGTATAAAACATTTTATTATTACAGCTTTTAAAAACTTTTGCCACTTTCACCTTCAAGACAAATGAATTTTTAGTATTTACGTTTTGTTTTGCTATCTGTTTCGTATAGATTCACAAAAATTTGTAAACAAAACTCTGCTGTCATTCACAATAGTACATCTATCGGGCGTGTGGAAATCGCAATATGAAAGCTAATTTTTTACGATACGCTAGCAAGCGTTTATCGTCTATCGTATGAAAATTCATAATAGGGGTGTAAGTGAGGATAAGCGTTTTTTTTTTAACCGAAAACGTAGACGTATATACGTGTGAAAAAAAAACACGGCTACTATGTACGCACTAGTACATAAATCCTGCGCGCACGGTATTCAAAACTTCTCGAAATAAAGATTTTTCACTGATTTTCGAAAATCATAATTTATGTTTATTAGGGTCGACAAAATATAAAAAGTTTAATTCTTCCTTTTGGTATAGTGAAAATATTGTTCACGACAACAAAAAATTTAGGCAACAAATAATGTATAAATTATTGCAGTCATTAGGGAGCTGTACGTCGTGTTGTCACGAAGTGTCTGCTGGATTGAGACTTAAGCCAGCAGGCACTCACTTTTCTCGGAACCGGAATTTTTTTTGCAGTAATAAATTGCCAATAAATGAGGTATATATTATTTAAAATATAATATTGTTGTTTGCTATAGTGTGTCTGCCAACTTAATACGACCATGGTTTCTTTCGATAGTACAAACCGTTTCGTGGTGGTAGGCTGTCGAAAAGTCGTCTTTAATTTTTAAAAGTTTAGTTAATTCAATGAATAATTCATTTTTACATACTGTTCCTAGATCTGTTCTAATTGCTTTCATTACGCCGTAAGTTAATATAAAGCTTTCAAAAGTAGCACAAGCAATAGTTTTTCTTGATTTATCTGGTACGACTACCGTAACTAAATATTTAGACAGAACTTGTTACCATATTTGGATTCTGAAAGTGGTCCTATTGTATCGACAATTACTATGCCATATGGTTTACAGGGTGTTGGAGTAAGGACAAGATTTTCTCTTGTATTTGCTTTTACTTTATTTAAAAGGTATTTATCGCAACTTTTTACATATTTCGCTATATCACGCGTAATGTTTGTCCAGTAATATTTTGTTCTTAATTTTGCATATAATCGCTTTGTACCACAATGTCCGCCTAAAAGTGGATCTCGTGATAAATTGTCATAATTATTTGTTTATGTTCATTGTCTGTTACGATCTCTACAGGGTCCGTCAATATTATTTGTAATGATTTTAAAATTTCATTCCCGCGGATTTAAGATTTTGAAAAGTTGCTGAAAAATATATAATTTTTTGGCCATTCTACTTCTTTAATATTGTGCTGCTTTATCAAGCCTCGAAAGTAACTCATCTAAATTCGTTATTTCCTTAGCAGTCACAAAATTAAGTAAATTATATTTTTTATTTTTTAAATGTGCATTAATTTGTAAATCTGATATTTCATTATTTTTATTATGTTGTATTTCTTACTTTACTCGCGGTATCTTTTTCGAAAAATCATAAGAAAATGTATCATAAACTTTTACTGTATTATCGTTAGCAGTCGTCCCATTTAATCTAATCTGATTCTGGAGAGTTTCAAGAAGGGATCTTTCATGTTATGGTCTGATTTTACCGTGAAATGTGTACCGTAAACATGCGGCCGAAAACCACTCTTATTAGCATCTACAGTGATAATAAATTCTTTGGTAAAATCAGGGTATTGTAATAGTTGAGGAGACATTAATGATGTTAGTTTTTCGAAAGCATTCTCGCAAGCATCATCCCAATCAAATTCAAGGTTTTTCCCATTTAAATGATTTAAAGGGGCTGCCAGGGACGCGAAGTTAGGTATAAAACGTCTATAATAATTTGCAAATTCAACGAATCGCCTAACAGCTTCTTTGTCTTTAGGCTTAGTGTACTTTTTAATTACGTATATTTTTGAGTCATCCGGCAGCAGGCCTTTCGAGGTACATTTATGCATAGGGAAGTTACTTCGGAACGAAGAAATTGCATTTCATGGGATTTAACTTCAAATTGAATTTTCTACAAGTTTCGAAAACTTTTTCCAAATTTTTAAGATAATGTGTCTCGCTACAACCGATGACGATAACATCGTCAATGTACATAAAAGCTTGATTTGGCGAAATGCCTGAAAATGCTAATGACATCATACGTGAAAAAGAGTTTGGTGCTCTATTTAAACCGAAAGATAAAACGTTCCAACGAAAAGCTCTTCGATCTGTACTAAAAGATGTAACGTCTTTAGAATAGACTTGAATAGGTATTTGGTGAAAACCAGAAAGAAGATCTACAGTTGAAAAGTATTTGGCTCTGCCAAGATTGTCGAGTATGTCGTCTACACGTGCCAACGGAAATTTGTTTGCGATAAGCTTTTTGTTGACTGCTCTGAAGTCAACGCACATACGATAAGACTTTTGGCCTGTAGGATCGTTTTTCGGTACCAAAATTAAAGTTTGGTTTAGTTTATTCAGTTTATGATCAAAAATAATCTTACAGACAAGATACAAAGGTATTAAAATATATTAAAACTATATAATGAATTTATAAACGTAAATAACATGAAAAAAAAGATAAACAATGAGTTGAATAAATACATATATAAAAATAAATTAAATTAAAGGCACAATTCCAGAGTAGACTCGAACATATTTCTCGACAAAGAGAAATCAATAAGTACACTACCTGAGAGTCTATAAAATTCGGAAGCGCCCGAAAAATCGGGTCGGACATGCAATAATGGGAGAACTGAACAATTAAAAAGGCCAGCGATGAGATCACCAAAAAACATTAGTAGATGCACAGCTCTCCTGGTTTCAAGAAATTAGAGATTAATAAGCCTGCAGCGCGAGTAAAAGGATGGGGTTGGATCGTCAAAGTTAATAGAAAATAAGCAAAATCTAATTAATTTTCTTTGAACCCTTTCTATTCTGGCGGAGTGGCCACTATAGATACGATTTTTTTTTTTGTATATTTGTAATTTTTCCAGTTTTTGAATTTTTGTAATTTTTAGACTTTGTAGATTGTAGATTTTATATATTTTTGTAGATTTTGTTGATTTAGCCATATTTTTGTGTAATTGTGTAATTTTCAACTTTTTTTTTGTATTATTTAAGAATTCGTGAGTTTAATACCGGCTTATAATAATTGAATATTCAATTATTATGTTTTTCTAAGAGAAAGAAAGAAATATTTACTGGCATATTGCGATGGTACCATTTCAAAAACCGCCACGTAATCATCATCAGGCAATTCCGTAGTGTTATCAAAGGTTTCACCGAGATTCGAACCGCGAATCACATGGTGAAACTGCAGTTGCCTTAACCACTAGGCTATCCTGCTTGTATTTGTTTCCTTGCTTAATTCAGTTTATCTCATTTCTACACTAACAACACAATTGAGACATTCTGCCTCTATATTAATTTGTGTGTTGTGTAGATTTGTTTTTGTAAAGTTTTTGTTTGTTTTGTATTTTTGAAGATTTTACATATTTGTTTTGATTTAACCATATTTTTGTTGTTGTTGTTGTTGTAGTAGTGCTTCGCCCCATTCCAATAGGTGTGGCCGATCACAAATTGTCATCAACATCCTCTAACGGGAGTCCAAGGAAACTTGCTGTTTCAACAGGGATGGACCATAATGAGAGGGGTGTTAGAGGCGTTGGTTCCACAATACAGTTGAAGAGAGGGTTGGTGGCATGTGGGGACACATTGCAAGCAGGGCATACATTTTGTATGTCGGGGTTAATTCAGGATAGGTACGAGTTTAACCTGTTACATTATCCAGATCGAAGTTGAGCTAGAGTGACTCGCGATTCCCTAGGGAGTGTTCGTTCCTCTTCTGCAAGTTAAGAGTATTGTTCTTTGAGTACATGGTTTGATTTGTAAGCAAGGGTTGTGTGTTGACAGAAAATATTCATCACAATATAGCAACAACACAACACACAACCCTTGCTTACAAATCAAACCACACCGTCTCTACAATATATACAAAAACAAAACATCCTATACAGCCTCAACAACAAAACAACGTTATATACGAGATAAAATGCAAAGGAAGAGAACATGAAAAATGCGATAAAATATATATTGGCACAACAAAGCGAGCCTTAGCTGTTAGACTGGGAGAACATGAACCTGACATAAAAAAACAAAAGACCAGCACAGCGTTATCACAGCATATGTTGACAAGTGGTCATACAGCTGATTTTAAAAATGCGAAAATTATAGACAAAGAAAAGAGAATAACAACAAGATACACATTGGAAAGCCTGAGAATAATGGAACGACGAGAAAAGACAATGAACAAACGCGAGGATACAGAAAACATATTGCCGCCTACATAGCATGTTTACAAATATAAAAATAAGAATATTTAGTATTGACAAGACTACCATGATGGTTAGATGGTACTGATTATAGTTTATTCATGTATGTATATGTTTAAGTGACTAATGCTTTTGTTGTTTTATGTTCATGTTTTCGATACGAAATCCAATAGTGTAAGTGTTTCTTGTTAAAAATTTTTACTCATTTAACTATCTTGTAATTTTAACCTTTGTTTGTGGCAGGGATTTTTTAAAATAAATGCCCCCTGAAGATGCTAACAAAGATTAGCGAAACGTTGGGATAATAGTGGAATAATCTAGTTTTATTTGCACGCTGGACTTAGATCAGAAAAGCCTGTTATTGATAAATTTTATTTTAAAAAGAGAACATGAAAAATGCGATAAAATATATATTGGCACAACAAAGCGAGCCTTAGCTGTTAGACTGGGAGAACATGAAGCTGACATAAAAAAACAAAAGACCAGCACAGCGTTATCACAGCATATGTTGACAAGTGGTCATACAGCTGATTTTAAAAATGCGAAAATTATAGACAAAGAAAAGAGAATAACAACAAGATACACATTGGAAAGCCTGAGAATAATGGAACGACGAGAAAAGACAATGAACAAACGCGAGGATACAGAAAACATTGCTGCCGCCTACATAGCATGTTTACAAATATAAAAATAAGAATATTTAGTATTGACAAGACTACCATGATGGTTAGATGGTACTGATTATAGTTTATTCATGTATGTATATGTTTAAGTGACTAATGCTTTTGTTGTTTTATGTTCATGTTTTCGATACGAAATCCAATAGTGTAAGTGTTTCTTGTTAAAAATTTTTACTCATTTAACTATCTTGTAATTTTAACCTTTGTTTGTGGCAGGGATTTTTTAAAATAAATGCCCCCTGAAGATGCTAACAAAGATTAGCGAAACGTTGGGATAATAGTGGAATAATCTAGTTTTATTTGCACGCTGGACTTAGATCAGAAAAGCCTGTTATTGATAAATTTTATTTTAAAAAGAGAACTGATCGGAATATACAATTAATACAAATTAATAACATTACTACAAAACAGAGTTAAGTTAGTTAAGGAAAATAGATTTAGAAAAAGAAAAATCAAGCGTAATTGAATTAGAGATCTCATTGAACTCTCGCAGAGCACGCAATATAGGAGCATATCGCGCATAGTTGTAGACGCAAGTTTAATATAAAATGGATAATAAAACCGTAGAGACCTAGTTGGTATAAGAAAGTTAATAGAGCGGAACAAGGATGGACAGTCAATGTCACCTGTAATAATTCCATAAATCAGCGACAAGGAAAGCGTCGTCCTTCTAATTTCTAGGGATTGTAAATTAATAAGCAGCAGACGGGAGGTATAGGAAGCGATTGGGTCGGAGAATTGTAGAGACCTAAGACAAACTTATTTTTTTATAAGAAAAAATTTGAGAAAAACATTTTGTACTCGTTCAATTCTGTCAATTGCAAACTTATGGTACGGTCTCAAAATAAAGGCCGCATATTCAAGTTTGAAGTGTACAAACGATGAGTAAAGCAAGCATGGTATATGGATCTGAAAAATTTATCCTATTACGCCTTAGGAAACCGAGAGAGGCATACGCACTAGAGATAATGTAATTAATATGGTTATTGAACGAGAAATATGAGTCGAAGATGACCCCAAGGTCCTTGATCTCGAGTAGGGATTGAAGAGTAGCACCTGTGATACTGTATGTCGGTAAAGCATTGTGAATTTTTGCGAACGTCATATGATAGCACTTGTTAAGATTAAGAAATAGATGCGAGTCACGGCACCAGAGTGCTAATCTATTTATGTCATCTTGTAGATACAGTGCATCTTCAGACGTTTTAATTGTAGAATAGACTTTTAGGTCATCAGCATAGAGTAAGAACTCTGAGGAGGTGAAACATTTGCCAATATTATTAATAAACCAAATGGAGAGAAGAGGAGCTAGGTTACTCCCTTGGGGTACGCCAGAGGTGGCAGTAAAAAACTTCGGGGATACACCTTCGATTGATACCTTACAGCATCTATTCATTAGGTAGGAACACAACCAATTGAGGAACGTGGAGTGAAATCCCAGCGAAACTAACTTTGTGAGATACCTTGTCGAATGCTTTAGAGAAATCTGTGTAGATACAGTCCACTTGATGGCTAGATGAGAACGCATCCAAGGAATATTCACTGAACACTGCTAAATTAGTGACTGTAGACCGACCAACAACAAAAAAATGCTGATTAGGCAGAATACAGTGTTTCACTTGACAATCCCTTCGAAGAGTTTCGAAACAATAGATAACTTAGATGTTGGCCTATAATTTGAAACACCATTCTTCTTACCATTTTTGAAGATTGGGGTGATATACGCAATTTTCCAGGCATCCGCAAAGATCCCGGAACTAAGAAACTGGTTAAAAATTATCATTAGGGGGACAACATCAGCAGGACAATTTTTTAGAAGGACAGCGCTTAATCCGTCTCGATCAGTTTGCGTAGAGTTTTTTAATCCTCTAATGCCGTTAATAATGTCATTGGAGGTAAGTCGCAGATCGCCAAAATTCAAAATTGCCTGATGATTACATTGACTATGATCATTTGGTGAAACTACTGCATCAATTGTAAAATAGGATTGAAAAAATTCGGCAAACAAATTAGCAATGTCTATGGGAGAGTTAGCCAGTTTATTATCTCGAAATACAGTTGCAGGCACCCCAGTACCAGCCTTTTTAGATTCGACAAAATGCCAAAAATATTTGGGGTTAGATTTAATTGTACATAGTTTCTATAAAGAAATTTGTTGAGGCAGTTACATTTCTTTGACAAATGCTTGTGAAGGGTCACATGATTTAGTTCTTAGGATTTCAGGAACTTTTTGTGCCACTTATTACGCTGGTTCTTAAGTGGTTTTAGGCCATGTGTATACCAAGGAATTTTGTTAGGCTTCTTTCGATTAAGTGGAATACTCGCAGAACAGATTTCGAAGACGTGGGACTCAAATGCAGAATAGCAATCATTTAGATCCATCTCGGAGAGAGGAGAATCCCAAAAAGTGTCAAGAAAACAGGTGTTCAATTTTTGGAAATCACACAAATGAAACTTGAAAGAAAGTTTACTATCAGATTGATAGGCCATGAACTCATATAATTCAACCGTCAGGCACAATGGGATATGATGTCAAGCTGCGGGTGAGATAGGCGAAACACATTCAGAAATAGAAGTATTTAGATTCGTACTAACGAAAATGAGATCAAGAATTCGATTAAGCTTATTAGTAAAACTGTTGATTTGAACAAGATCAAGACTTAATATGTTATCGATACAATAAGATTCTTGTACCGCAGTTACATTGGTAGGAATTAGATTATATTTGGAGTAGCTTCCATACCACGAGATATTTGGAAGGTTGAAATCACCAAGAACGCAAAGATGGTTGGCTGCTAGTTTATTAAGCACAATATTGATGATGTTGTCAGTATGTGCTTTATACGTATCAGTTGAACTGCTAGGTGGAATATAAGAGCCAATAACATACAATGATCCATGACTTGACGAAGCATTGATACAAATACATAGTTGATCCAGGATAGTATCAGGATTGCTCAGAGTAATTTCAAAGGACCTTAAGTTACGCCGGACCGCAATCAGTACGCCACCACCCAAAGAACAGCCAGATTTCAAACAATCTCTGTCTTTGCGAAAACTTACTTCCTTACTTACTTAATTGGCGCTTAACCATTTAAACGGCTATGTCCGTCCAACAAGGCGCGCCAGTCGCTCCTTCTCTCCGCCAACCGGCGCCAATTGGTCACACCAAGGGAGTTTAAATCGTTTTCCACCTGCTCCTTCCAATGGAGAGGGGACCGCCCTCTACCGGGTTCCGATAGAAACTCTTTCTTGGCCGGAGCGTCATCTTTCATTCGCATAACATGGCCTAGCCAACGCAGTGGCTGTGTTTTAATTCGCTGGACAATGTTGATGTTTGCGTATAGCTCTTACAGCTCATCGTTAAATCTTCTTCGGTACTCGCCATCGCCAACGCGTAGAGGTCCATAAATCTTTCGAAGAACTTTTCTCTCTAACACTCCCAGAGCCGCTTCATCTGCTGTTGTCATGGTCCATGCTTCTGCACCATATAGCAGGACGGGTACGATAAGTGACTTGTAGAGTATGATTTTCGTTTGCCGAGAGAGGACTTTACTTTTCAATTGCCTACCTAGTCCAAAGTAGCATTTATTGGCAAGATTGATTCTTCGCTGGATTTCAGAGCTGATGTTGTTGCTAGTGTTGATGCTGGTTCCCAAATAAACGAAGTCTTTTACTATTTCGAAATTATGGCTGCTAATAGTAGCGTGGTTGCCAAGGTGCATGCACTGACTCTTTGCTCGATGACAGCAGGTATGTCGTCTTCTTCTCATTCACCATAAAACCCATCTTTACCGCTTTTTTTTCAGTTTGGAGTAAGCAGAACTAACGGCGCGGGTGTTTTTGGGAAAAACGTTGAATAAATTCTAGTCGAAGAACTCACTGTCGTCAAAGTGAGGGTTGAGCCAAGTTTCAATTAACACGAAAACATCGAAATCCAAGCTCGAGCTGAAAGCTCGGATTGCATCAGACTTTGTGGGCATGCCACACATGTTTTGAAAATAAATTTTTTAAGTATTTTGATCCAGGAGGTTGGCTGATTGCTAATCGTCTTTGGATGCAGGACTTGAATTTCGCCGATTATGGAAGGCCTTGACTTTAACATCGGCCGACCAGAGCGCTGGGTTCAGTACACTGTTCAAAAGGGACGGCGAAATACAAAGTTTAAAGTTTATTTTCCTTAGCTCTTTTGTTTCGGTACCCTTTTTGACCAGAAGAAAGCATGCAATTTGGCTATGTTCAATTTTAGCATTTCTGGCAACATAGGAGATGATATTCTCTGCTGAGACTGACGACTGTAGCCTTTTCTTCGAAGCAACCACCTCAAGCTCAGAACTGGCACTCTGCCCGAAAATTACCGCAATATTGTCATTGCGGCTGTTACGTCTGCCAATTCGTGCAATTGATAGCTGTTGTATTGAGTTAGAGGTAGGATTGACCGAAGAACGATCAGTATTAGGCATTTAAAGGGTACTACTTTCCTGGGTGGCTTGCAATAAGGCACAGTCATTGCTATTATTGGTATTATTTTTGACCTGACCATTAGAGTTGCTTAAATTTTTACGCTTTTTCCGTTGTACTTTGGTCCACTGTGCAGGAGAGCGATCAATATTTTTAGCTGTATCACTGTGCGGGTTAGTTGATTTTGACCCAGCGGAAACAGCAGATAAAGCAGTAACCGAGACTTAAGTATTAGAGACGCTAGGAGAATTGGCGGCGACACCATATGTAGTACGGCCAGCCAAAGAGCTGATCGACAATGACGATGTATGACTTGAATTAACCACAGATGGTAAATGCGGCGATTAAAGCAGAAATCTCACCCTTTACTTCTTCAAGAAGTGTCCTAGAATGCAAACATGCATTGGGTTGACTTCGCTGAGGTCGGACCTTACATTTATACTGCGTTCCTTGTCATAAATGGACAGAACGTAACGACAAGGCCGACAGGTTGGGAAATGAGGGTGCAGCACTCGATAAATATACGGTAGACGTCCCAATCTGCTTGGGAGAAATCAAGAGGAGACAGGAGTTGCAAATGATCCATCAAGTAGGAAGGGCTTGGATAGAAGCGCGTGCCTGCAAAATATCTTAGATCATGTGCAAATCCGAAGCTATTAGACTTAGATTAGTTGCTCATATATTTAAGAGGGAAGACTTAAAGCAAATTATGGGCATACTAACTGGACTCTGCCTTCTGGCGTCAAATGCTTATAAAGTAGGGCTCGTCAGTAACAGCAGATGTAGGAAGTGCGGGCTGCAGGAAGAAATGGTTGAGTACGTTCTATATTTGTGGCCAGCGCTCATGAGGTCATGCTTCATCTACTACGGACGGCAGATTTGCCAGATCTTGAGCCAGAAGTTGAGCAGAGTCCCAGAAAACTTCGAGCATTTTCCAAGGTGATGGAGTTATTCAAAGCATAAGTCCTAGTACGTTTGGTTATCAAGCACATTTATATGTTAGATCTTTATTGACCGGCCAAATGAACGTAAGCTAACCTATTTGGCGCTTAACCATGTTAACAATTCTGCTCGTCAACCGAAGCCAGCTACCCCTTTTTTCTGTCGTCTGATATTAATTGGAGTTTGCAATGGATCGTTCTCGATTTGGTCCATGTGCGAATTCGATAAGACTACCTACAGGCCAAAGCATTTTCGCCCTTTCACACAACATGGCCTAGCTAACTCAGCTGCATTGATAACGTGATTAACGTTAAAGCTCGTACAACTCATCGTTGAATCTTCTCCGATCAACGCCTCGCCAACGCTTCAATGTTCATATACTTATTCCACTATTCACCGCAACCGATTCAGCTATAGTTTATACACTATGGACAACAGAGGTGTGTGTCTCCGCCTCTCGGTACAACATGTTCTGTAGCTAGTTATTTAACCACTGCCGATAGATGGGTCTCCTAAACATTATCTAACACCCATATTATGAACTCATACGATACACGATAAACGCTTGCAATCTGCTCTACCGTATTATGAAATAAATTCTAGCGTGTGAAACCCGATCGTTAGCGTTTATCGTTTATCGTGGTATTTCCATACGCTAACTATCGCATAAGCTGTTCAATTTTCTACGCTAGCTATCGTTGATAAATTTTTCCACGACACGTTGGGAACTATTTAAATTAAAGGTTATGTTTTGGTTTTATTGGTCTGTAAATAATTAATTATTATATTAATTTGTTGTCTTCAGAAACTTGCAAAGTGCATTGATGGCCTGATGCATTAAAACGTCAAGCCTTCAAAGTTTGGATCGCTGATGATAAACCGTCATGGGCTTTGAAATAGTCGGCTATACGGTCTATGCCCTTTGTTTTTTCTAATTTACTCGTTTTCTATTTATAATTATTGAATATAATATAACTTGTAAAATATACATTTTACAAAAATTATAAAGTTGGTCTTGAAGCCAACAAATTAATATAATAATTTAAATAAAAGTAAATATAAAATTATTACATAATCCAAAAGAATCCAACTATAGCCTCATTCCCAACACTCTGTTGCAACACCCTGCGCAAGAAACCTTAAAGTGGCATAAACCTTCAAAATATTTGGGATGGATGACCTATATTTACGGGCGCGCAAACTGCCTCCTATTTCTGTTAAGACATACCCTCACATCAATTTTGTTTATTAAACTTTTTCTTTACTTTTAGTATGTCAAGTACTTACAGTGTAGAGTTAATTTCAAGAAGATTGGAAGCATCTCTCAATTTTCTTCTTTCTATGGCATCTATGCAAGTTTCGTCACTTAGTTCATTTGAGTTTATATAAAAGGTAACAGAGGTTGTATAAAACATTTTATTATTACAGCTTTTAAAAACTTTTGCCACTTTCACGTTCAAGACAAATGAATTTTTAGTATTTACGTTTTGTTTTGCTATCTGTTTCGTATAGATTCACAAAAATTTGTAAACAAAACTCTGCTGTCATTCACAATAGTACATCTATCGGGCGTGTGTAAATCGCAATATGAAAGCTAATTTTTTACGATACGCTAGCAAGCGTTTATCGTCTATCGTATGAAAATTCATAATAGGGGTGTAAGTGAGGATAAGCGTTTTTTTTTTTTAACCAAAAACGTAGACGTATATACGTGTGAAAAAAAAACACGGCTACTATGTACGCACTAGCACAGAAATCCTGCGCGCACGGTATTCAAAACTTCTCGAAATAAAGATTTTTCACTGATTTTCGAAAATCATAATTTATGTTTATTAGGGTCGACAAAATATAAAAAGTTTAATTCTTCCTTTTGGTATAGTGAAAATATAACAACAAAAAATTTAGGCAACAAATAATGTATAAATTATTGCAGTCATTAGGGAGCTGTACGTCGTGTTGTCACGAAGTGTCTGCTGGATTGAGACTTAAGCCAGCAGGCACTCACTTTTCTCGGAATCGGAAGCAGCTATAATTTTTTTTTGCAGTAACAAGTTGCCAATAAATGAGGTATAAATTATTTAAAATATATTATTGTTGTTTGCTATAGTGTGTCTGCCAACTTAATACGACCATGGTTTCTTTCGATAGTACCAACCGTTTCGTGGTGGTAGGCTGTCGAAAAGTCGTCTTTAATTTTTAAAAGTTTAGTTAATTCAATGAATAATTCATTTTTATATACTGTTCCTAGATCTGTTCTAATTGCTTTCATTACGCCGTAAGTTAATATAAAGCTTTCAAAAGTAGCACATGCAATAGTTTTTCTTGATTTATCTGGTACGACTACCGTAACTAAATATTTAGACAGAACTTGTTACCATATTTGGATTCTGAAAGTGGTCCTATTGTATCGACAATTACTATGTCATATGGTTTACAGGGTGTTGGAGTAAGGACCAGATTTTCTTTTGTATTTGCTTTTACTTTATTTAAAAGGTATTTATCTCAACTTTTTACATATTTCGCTATATCACGCGTAATGTTTTTCCAGTAATATTTTGTTCTTAATTTTGCATATAATCGCTTTGTACCACAATGTCCGCCTAAAAGTGGATATCGTGATAAATTGTCATAAGTATTTGTTTATGTTCATTGTCTGTTACGATCTCTACAGGGTCCGTCAATATTATTTGTAATGATTTTAAAATTTCATTCCCGCGGATTTAAGATTTTGAAAAGTTGCTGAAAAATATATAATTTTTTGGCCATCCTACTTCTTTAATATTGTGCTGATTTGTCAAGCCTCGAAAGTAACTCATCTAAATTCGTTATTTCCTTAGCAGTCACAAAATTAAGTAAATTATATTTTTTATTTTTTAAATGTGCATTAATTTGTAAATCTGATATTTCATTACTTTTATTATGTTGTATTTCTTACTTTACTCGCGGTATCTTTTTCGAAAAATCATAAGAAAATGTATCATAAACTTTTACTGTATTATCGTTAGCAGTCGTCCCATTTAATCTAATCTGATTCTGGAGAGTTTCAAGAAGGGATCTTTCATGTTATGGTCTGATTTTACCGTGAAATGTGTACCGTAAACATGCGGCCGAAAACCACTCTTATTGGCATCTACAGTGATAATAAATTCTTTGGTAAAATCTGGGTATTGTAATAGTTGAGGAGACATTAATGATGTTAGTTTTTCGAAAGCATTCTCGCAAGCATCATCCCAATCAAATTCAACGTTTTTCCCATTTAAATGATTTAAAGGGGCTGCCAGGGACGCGAAGTTAGGTATAAAACGTCTATAATAATTTGCAAATGCAACGAATCAGCTAACAGCGTCTTTGTCTTTAGGCTTAGTGTACTTTTTAATTACGTCTATTTTTGAGTCATCCGGCAGCAGGCCTTTCGAGGTACATTTATGCATAGGGAAGTTACTTCGGAACGAAGAAATTGCATTTCTTGGGATTTAACTTCAAATTGAATTTTCTACAAGTTTCGAAAACTTTTTCCAAATTTTTGAGATAATGTGTCTCGCTACAACCGATGACGATAACATCGTCAATGTACATAAAAGCTTGATTTGGCGAAATGCCTGAAAATGCTAATGACATCAAACGTGGAAATTTTTTCGTTCTGCTTGGACGGACCAATAGGGACTTTACGGTGGACCAAAGCTTACCCACACCAGCAGAGAGGTTACAACTACTTAGATGCTCCTCCCATTTCGCCCGCCTGTGTTCATCCACAAGCAATCTGATGTGTTGGTTTATATCCCTTATTTGGGGATCGTTGGGATCGAGCTGTCTTATAAGGTCACGTCTCTCGCTAAGTTTGCGGCCTCCGCCGGAAAATGAGGCCGAATTTCGGGAATTATTCCGGCGGGAATACAGCGAGCCGAGGCGTTTTCAATGACCTTGCGGAAAGCGCGCTCCCCTTTGCGAGCATCAGTTGAGATAGGGAGGGCAGCAAAGCGGCTGTCTGTAAAGGATTTGTATTCATCCCACTTTCCTTTTTTTAATTTATGAAATTGCGTTTTTCGGTGACGATGAAGTCGGCGGTACGCTCGAATGAAATAAGTATCGGCAGGTGATTGTAGTATGAATGGGAGCGACCGCATGAGCTGCTGGCGCCGTAGGACGCGAGCAGCAGCGGGTACTTGTTGTGGCTTGCTGAGCAGCAGAGCTGCTGGAAGGTAGTGGGGGCGCTAAGGCGTAGACTACGTGACGCCCTTGGGCGTGAACAGCAAGGAGCCACAAACGATTTCTAAAAGTTACGAGGACGTCTGGTTTAGGCATCTAGCGCAGAACAACCTGTCCGATGCAACTATCCCTTGCACGTGACACACTGACAATACTATGACCGTCCTAAAAAGATTCTTTTCCGGAAAACGCAGCCAAATCATTTCTCAGAACCGGGGTCAGGAGACGGATCCGTATTGGGTTCAATATCTTCCCGGAGCAGGAGAGTATGGAGCAGACCCGCTGCTGGGAGAATGACAATGACAGGTGAAGCGCAAATGATTGAATAATAATATCTCCTTTCCTACCAACTTTCCAATCCAAGTAATGGGCACTCCAATTTTATATTTTTACTTCTCATAAATATTTCTGCAATTTCTATGTCAAAATTTAAAAATCAAATTTAGCAAGAATATATGTTTATATAAGGAGACAATTTTTCGCTGATTTTTGTCCATTTATATAAAGGCATTTTTTATCTTATTTTTATTGTCTTTTGTATTTTTGAAGATATTTTATAGTTTTTGTTGATTTTAACATTTCTGTTTTGTTTTTTTTTTTTTTGTGTAATTTTTGAATTATTAGGTTTTGTGTACTTTTTGAAGATTTTCTTTTAGTTCACACTTGAGTTCACATAAAAACTGTGTTTATGTATGTTGCGTCGTAATTTCGGAGCTCTGAAACACCACCGAAACTTCCACTTTTTTCCATTTGCAAAATTTTCATCGGCGTCGCAACTTAAGAATTGGAACCTCATTTATCCAATATTAGCGCAACAAACTTCTCAGCGCCTTCACTTTTATTCGGTGAAAAACCGATCACCTTAATAATTTTTCATATTTAGAAAAAAATTGTTCACATATTTTTATGGAAAAATGTTACATTTGGAAAACCTTTGTTTCCTTCTATGATTCGCAGTCAATCTGCGTTTTCCACGACTATTTGTTGGTATTAAACGGTGGCAACACTATATGGGACTGTGCTGCGTTAGACACAATAATTTATTTCATTTCTTGCTGCTGCTGCTGCCTTCTGATGTACCGTTTCGTGGATATTTGGCACCGTTATTAACGCTAGTTCGGGAAGACTGCGTTTTTTAAACAAAGCGTAAACAATTTTCGGAAGCATATAAACTCTTTTCAATTTCGGTAAATGTATGTTGCGCTTTGAAATCGGTCTTCCAGCGCATGTCACAGTCACCATATAAGGAATTTCGTTTTCTGGCCAGCATTGTCGACTCGCCGCGCATTACCTGTCGGTGGCGAACACACATCCCCGCTAAGGTGGTACACCACTTTAGTTCTTTCTTTTCTTTTAGTTAAACACACACACTCTTTATTTAGTCAATTATAAAAACACATTTTTATTTGTAATTTCTTTTAGTTTAAACTATTATCAATATCTTATTTCTACTTTCAATTATGTATATTTATTTATTTCACGCGTGCTTTAAGTGACGCGTTCATCGGCTCTTTTCCAACTAAAAAACTGTCACAGCAACCTTGTGGGCATTGTGAATCAAACTAAGTGTGATATCTTCTGCATAGACGTCACAATTCCAAAGTGATTAGATCACCTGATTTGTAATTGACTGTCGCTGTCTCATTCTGTATCTCTTTCTATCACCCGCTGAAGATAGTCGGCCCTATGCGCCGCCATATTGAACACCCTGTCAAAACGCTAAAAAGTAGTCATATTGACAATCCTGTCTGGCAGTTGACAGATAAGATATCACACTTAGTTTGATTCACAATGCTTGCCGGTATGCATTTGTGCACTTTGTTTACTATCAGACAAATTCTAAACGACAATTCCATGCGAGTTTTTTCCTGGGAGCCTCGCATTCTAAATAAAAATTCCTTGAGAGTTTTTTCACTTCTCCCTTTCCTCCTATTCTGAACAATGTTCGAAAAAGAGGAAACCGGTTATGGGAGAAAAGTAGGTATTATGAATGTGAGGGAGAGGGAGATTTCTTTGCCATTTCATAGGAGTTTTTTCACTGGTTAAATTAAAGGGAATGCATTAAAATAGTTAAAGGAAATTGGTTCTTTTAAGAAAGAACACTTATTTGTACAAATTTGCGCTAAAATATGTATTTACATTCTACCAAAATATTCTCATTGTTAATACAACAACAACAGCAACCACAATATTCTTTATTTTAAGTCGAAGAGTATATCATAATCAACGGAAGAGCTCTTTGTATATTTGATGCAGCCATCCAGAAATTGCGCAAGTATTTTTAAGAAGGCTTAATTAGATTTTGGCATATGGCGAAAGGCGAACTCAACTCGACGTGTCCGCCAGAAAATTGCTTTGCAGAATGAAAGCAGGCAACTCCGGGGGATTTGTGTTAACCCGCCGTCTTCTTCTTATGCTCCTCTGTTGATGTTGCTGTGGCACCAATTCTTTACTCATTTCAGTGTATACCACATGAAATGCAATAATGTGCATTGTTTATACCTTATTTCTTAATTTCAAACAAATTCGCAACAATAATTAAACTTTTCAATTTTTTAAACAAAATAAGAAATGCGCAACGAAATTTCAATTGCCAAAACAGCTGACTTCGAAAATTCGAAATTCCTATTCCCCAATTTTTCTTCTCCCTAGGAGAATAAAAAAATCCGCGAGAACAAAATTCCGCGAGAATATTTAGAATTGGTCTGTATATAGTTTAGTTAGTTTAAATTGAGGTTATGTTGCCAATAGAGTGGAAGGCAGTAAAATAAGGCAGTCGAATGAAGTATAATGAAGGAATGATGTTAGGAGTTATTTCAAAATATGCCCAAAATTCTGAATCACAAAAGGGACTGTACTTAAGTACGAAGATGAAAAAACGTAGTTAGGTTTTGCTCCTTTTTTAACAGGAGTTTTTTATTTAAAAAATGTAATATAAAACCAAAGTTCATTCTATTAATGAAATGAAAATAAATGAAACACGTAGGCACTAATCATGTTTCTTACTTATAGCTATATGTTATAAATGTGTTAATAGTAGCAGAACTAAAATGATATTGACAAATCTGATATGCCAAACAAATTTTATATTATAAAAATCATTTCATAAATTGCATGCACTTTATACCTATGCATTATATCTTAAATTTTTTCTAACTATTCGTTTTGTGCTGACTAATTTTTGCTTTCCGTATGAATAACTTTCTTTGGCTATATAAGATAACAACTCCAGGGGCCGTTTTAACCATCTTCGGTGAACGCTAACAAGCTTTTTATTTGAAAGAAATCGGTCAGTGATTCGTCAAATAAAGTGTGACTTTGAAGGCCCGAAGAGAGGGGAGGGGGAATGGGAGGATTCCCCCGGGCCTGGGGTTTCTGAGGGGGCCCGCGATTTCGATGTATTAAGACATTTTTGTTTTACTTCAGGAGAGTCTATAGTGCAAATTTTAAGCCGAATTTCAAAAGCAACGAATATTGATAATGATTTTTTGCCTGGGCCTTCGAACAGTGAGGAGACAAAAAAAACATCAAACAAAATGTATGTTTACATGAATCCGAACTCGTAAAGTTTTCGTGGTGACACGGATGAAGGTTTATCTTCAAAAAGTCTTCCAACAATACCACCAACTCTGTATCAAAGTCCAGATTATTTAAACGACTTCGATATCGGTACCGTGAAAAATGAGTTTTTGCGATCTGAAGAAGTCAACGAAATAAGTCGTCGAGGTCATCTAATGTGTCCTCTCATTTTTCCACGACATGACGGAGCATTTCCTACCTCGTTGTTAAACAGAATCTTGCCAAATGGAGAGAAAGTGGAGCGTGACTGGTTGGTGTGATGTGCCAGTAGCAATGCTTTTTATTGCCTACCATGTCGTCTGTTAAGCACCGATACTTTAAGGCGACCTAAAATTTGTTGTCCTGGCGGATATTCGAAATTCCTGGTGGGGAAGAAGCTATACGATAAACTGCCAGCACACGAAAATACTCAAGATCACATTAAATGTTATATGTAATGGCGATCTTTACAAAATCGAATTCAAAAGGAGGCTACAATTGATAAACTTATCAATGAACAGCTAATCACTGAAACTCAAAAGTGGAAAGAAATGTTATATAGAATTTGGACACTATTTTATTTTTGGGTGACAGAGACCTAGCTTTCAGAGGCGAAAGTGTATATCTTGGTGAACGAAACAATGGAAATTTTTTGGGCATCTTAGAACTCATAAACCATTATGATCCCATACTTAGAGATCATTTGGAGAAAGTTAGGATTTCACAACAGCAGCACAAACTTTTACAAGTTCACTATCTTTCCCCAGACATTCAGAACGAGTTTATAGAAATTTGTGCAAAACACGTGAGGGAAACTATATTAGATCAACGCAAGAGCGCAAGTATTTTGCTATTA
Source organism: Eurosta solidaginis (assembly GCF_040869045.1). Taxonomy (NCBI): domain Eukaryota; kingdom Metazoa; phylum Arthropoda; class Insecta; order Diptera; family Tephritidae; genus Eurosta; species Eurosta solidaginis. Next base: position 57,841,573 of record NC_090322.1, on the reverse strand, counting down.
TCGTTGATGCTACGCCTGATGCTAGTCACGTTGAACAGACTACGTTCATTTTTCGCTACCTCCATTTCAATTCGAATGCAACAAATTTTACAATTCAAGAACGGTTTTTGGCTTTCGTGGATTGTAACCAAAAAACTGGTCGGGAAATCGCTGATTTAATTTGCCATAATCTAAGTAAACATGAAATCCCATTAAAGGATTGTCGTGCACAAGGGTTCGATAACGGCGCCAATATGAAAGGAGCTTACAACAGAGCACAATGTCACATTCTCGACAAAAAGCCGAATGTTGATTACTCGCCTTGTGCTACCCACAGTCTCAATATATGTGGTGTTGATGCTGCAGAATGTTGTACGGCTGCAATTACTTTCCTCGGGGTTGTACAAGAATGTTTTGCTATTTTCAGCAGCAGTCCACAACGATGGGACATCCTCAGACGGGCGGGATGACCTAGAAGGTCGCATGTGGTCATAACAAATTATTCCCGATATGGTCGGGCTTGGTACCGGAACGTACCGGATCTGCATCCGGCAAAGGACCATCTACTCGATAACACACCCCAAGGCCTTCGGGGAGTGTCCTTATCGCTATAACAACAACATGAGACATGCTCCAAAAAAAAATTTACCGAGCTCTCTTCACAGTCTTTCAGACACCAGGTGGTCGGCTAGAATTGAGGCAATCATGACCATTCGCAAACCATGTTCCAGGATTAACACAAGCACTATACGCATTACTTAAGCTAAATTTGACTGCACAAGCATACGGAGATGTTACATCAACAAGTTCGAATGTATCTTGCTGTCCTCAACTTTGTCCAAAATACTGACTACAAATACTGAAAAATACAAGTCGGACGTTTCTCAAAGCTTAGAATGCGAAATAATTCACTTGAAACACATTTACGAAGCAAATTTTGATAAAGGTCTGTCACCATTGGAATTGCTAAATGCCATCTATGTTCAAAATCTGTATACAATTTTCCCCAACATTGGTGTTGTTTTACGTATCTTTTGCTCTATACCTGTCACTGTAGCAGAACGTTCTTTCAGCGTCCTTGCAATAATTAAAAACTTTCATAGATCGTGTTCATCTCAAGAGCGAGTTTCAGGACTTGCCACGCTTTGTGTTGAATCCGTTTTGGCAAGAAGTTAAATTAGTCCAAAATCATTTAGTTGATGTTGCAAATTTTTTTTTGATGTAATCCATCAATAATGATTAATGACTGAGACGTCATTAATTCAAATTAATCAAATGCATTAGTGGATTTTTTATAGAGGGCCCGTAAATTGTTTAGTCCCGGGCCCGAAATTTCTCTCTACGGCCCTGGACTTTGAAATAACGGACGTTAAAAGTTCCCCTGTCGGAATGAACGCAAAAGAAAGAGTCACATTATGATTTTTTGTCATGAGGGAAAAACAACTATTTGTATAACATGAGGATAGATAGAAAATTTATTGCGGATTGCACTGCGACCATTGGTCTATTGTGCCCTCATCAGATTGCGTCGCGTTGCAGGAGGATATGCTCCGCCGTCTCCGCTGCTCGATCACGAAATCAACATGAATACAAAATTATGTTTTTTATTTAATTGAACGACCACAGAAACTCTTATATTTATCAGAAAATGCAAGAAACTTCAGGAAGAACCCTAAGTTTTTAATTTTGTTTTGCTTTGACGTTGGCGTTGCGTTGCTTATGGATTGAAGCAATTAAAGCGCGTGTGTTTAAAGTCACATGTAGACGCAACGCAAGTGCCAAAACGACTTGAAAGTCACCTTAAGCGTAGTTGATTTACATGTTATTTAAAAATGTTGGATCTCGTAAGAAGTTAAACTTAGGCAAGATACACATGAGGCGTAGCTTGGTAAACGCGTACAAAATATGGCATGCAGCTACGATTTTCTACGCCTCAAGATTTCTTATGCTGTGCCTAATACGCGTCTAGGAAGCTACGCCTCGTGTGCATCTTCCCTTAGATTATATTTCAAAGAAACATTTTTTAGTTTTAAACTTTGTTCATAATATTTATACTACTACTTCATTATTAAAAAAAAAATTAAGTTTTGAAAAATGCAACTTTGTCACATGCATTCTCGAACATGGTTCCAACTCCTTGTTATCATTTATGACCAAAATTCATCGAAAAAAAGGACCAAGTTTTAGTTTTATTTTATTGGTATACAAAAATTTGGTATGTTTCCATGGTTGCCTATATAAAATTTTAATAAAGGAGATACTTGGCTTTAATTCAAATTACACAAACAAAAATAAAGTGCACCTCTAGGTATTACATTTTCACATTTCTAGGATTAGTCTATGTCTTTCGCCAACCAAACGTTGTGAACCTAGTTTTGCTTGATTGCAATGAAATAAAATGTATAGCGCAGTTAGGTTTTATTAAAGAACGGTTAAAAAATTTGCGTTGTGGCAAACTCAGTAAATTGTAAATGAAATCAAGCTATGGTATTAATGCTATTTTTATAGATGTTTACTTTTTCCCTAACAGTTTAAACTTCATACCAGAGCCTAGATTCAGTAAGTGTGAGTTTTGAACTCAGACTAAAAATCAAGCGTCTTAAAAGTTTCAACTGTGTAGTAACTGATCCGGATTACATGTAATTAGGTACGAAAAACTAGTTAACAGTGTTGTGATTGAAGTTTATGGAGTTTTGCAAGCACCTACAGGAATAATTTTAGACAAAACACTTCTTCCGAAATCGAATCTCTTTTGCTTTGCTTCAAAAGCTGAATATAAAAAAATTTTTTTTTTAATCGCAATTCGTTCCACATTTCGTCGCCCGCTTGCCAAAAGCATGAATGTGTCAAAATGAAAATGTTGGGAAGTCGAGTTTCAAAGTGTATTGCTCCCTCAAAATTATAAGAATTAGTTTCTGGTGTAAAAATGCAAAGCCAATAAGAGAGCTCTTACTTTATATGATATTGCTGTTGAAGGTGCAGCGAACATTCACCTGCACGAAAGTTTGTCGAGAGCAAAACGTGAGCTAATGCATTATGCAGCCCAGCTCAAACGCCAAAAACATCTGGCAGCTGCTTTCACGATACGCGGGCAAGTGTTTGTACGTAAAAGAGACGGGGAGAAGGCGACTTGTGTAAATAGTAAACAAGAAATTGATGAAATTGTCGGCACATCATAGATTAGGAAGAATGATTCTCTCATGCAGTGATTTATTTGTTATGTTTAATTTAAGTTTCACTAAGCATTTTTCTCTCACATCTCTTATTGCTTTTTCAATCTCTGGTGTTGCTTTTTTCTGTATTCTTATTTGCTCTAATTTTTGCTTACACTTCCTCTTTTTCCTGTTTACTTCTTCAATTCTTCTTACACTTGTTTTTCCTGTACTATTCACTTGCCCTCTGTTGGCGTATCTTTACCTTACTTGTATTACTAGGCAAATTTGCATATTTGTTTTACTGCTGATTAGAAATGTTTTCATTGAAGTTGTGTATCATTTAACGTCACTGTTCAACAAATATTCGGCTCTAATGATAAACACAAGGTGATGTTGGATATACTGTGTAAACAATCGAATGGTCTTAACGTAGTTCACTTTAATGCACGGAGCCTGTGCTCTGATAAGATGGACTATGTTAGATATGTTTTTAATAATTCGTTGGTAGATATTATTTGTATATCTGAGACCTGGTTCGGTGAACATGTCACTGACCTTCATTGCTGCATTAGCAACTATAATGTTGTGCGAAATGATCGAAAGCACAAAAAAGGGGGTGGGGTAGCTATATATTGCAGAAAATCGCTTAAAATCAAAACTCTGGTTAAATCTGAAGGTTGTGGTACTGAATATATTATTTCAGAAGTTACAGATGGTATCACCAAAATACTTGTTTCATGCGTATACAACCCGAATAAATTTTTATTATTAGATGGCTACTTTTCTGATTTATCTGTTCATGTTATTGAGTATGAGTGTTATGTTATATGTGGTGATTTTAATGTAAACTTACTTGTCAAAGATTCGATTAGTATCAAACTGCGTGATCAAATATCGGCAGCTGGACTAACTATTGTTAATGAGAAAATACCTACAAGAAACGCTAATAACGCTAGGCCAAGCCTTCTAGATTTTTTTATTACCACTGATCTGGCCTTAGTTCTTAAATTTGACCAACTATTTTTCATATCGGACCATGATTTGCTTTTCTGTACTGTTGATGTAGTGTTAGAACGTCCTGCTGCTGGTGTTACTTTCTCGTACCGTGATTTCCGTTCTATAGATACCAGTGCTTTGTTCTCTGATTGTAACGCCATTTATTGGAATCAGTGTTGGAATTACGAGTCGGTAGACTCAAAGCTCGAGTTTTTTAATAATCAATTGACTTTCCTTTTTGATCGACATGTGCCCCTACGTAATGCTAAAGTCATAAATAAATCTTGCCCATGGTTTAACAAGAGAGTTAGTGCTGCAATCCAAAAACGAAATAAGTTACATGCAAAGTGGAGAAGACTAAAGACGAATGCATCATGGTGTGAGTATAAAGTTGCCCGCAACTCGGCGACAGTTGTTACTAGGTAAGCAAAAAGATGGTACTGTCAACTAAAATTGAATCCGTCTCTCCCATCTAAGAAGCTGTGGAGCAATCTGAAAAGTCTGCACATCCATGGAAAGAATAATGTGCAATGTGAAATTGACCCTGATGTTATAAACGATTATTTCACTGAGAATGTAAGCTCCGTCAGTATTAGTGACGACACAGAGTTGCCCTCACAACTTTTAATCCAAAACCCCTTTGAATTCATCTGCGTCAGCGAAAATGAAGTGTACAAAGCTGTAATGGCGATCAAGTCTTACGCAGTTGGAAATGATGGTATATACTTGAAATTTGTTAAAATTTTACTTCCGTATATAGTAGGTGCTCTCACTCACATTATTAACCATATCTTCACAAGTGGCTATTTTCCGGATGCTTGGAAAAAGGCAATTATTTTTCCGACTCCTAAAAAACCTCTTGCGTCCAACACGAGTGACTATAGACCAATTAGTATCCTGCCATCATTTTCCAAAGTGTGTGAAAATTTGATGGCTGACCAAATTGCGGTGCATATTCAAAAGAATAATTTGCTTTCTTCATTGCAGTCTGGGTTTAGGCCTGGGCACAGTTGTGCTACTGCTATGCTTAAAATTGTAGATGACATAAGAACGCCTTTTGATAAAGGAGATATAACTATACTTTGCCTCTTAGATTTCTCTAAGGCATTTGACTCAGTCAACCATTCTCTGTTATGCTGGAAGCTAAGGCATTTTTTCGGGTTCTCTGATAGCTCTTCGAAACTGTTGTTAAGTTATTTAACGGGAAGGGTTCAACGTATTATATGTGGTAATGCCTCATCTCAGTTCAAAGCTATCAAAACAGGTGTCCCGCAAGGCTCAATACTTGGCCCGCTCTTGTTTAGTATGTTTATTAACGACGTATTTTCAGTGTGTAAACATGTTAGTGCGCATGCGTATGCTGATGATATTCAGTTATATCTTTCAAATCGTATCGGTCTTGTAGAAGATTTATGTTACAAAGTAAATAACGATCTGTCTGCTATATTGTGCTGGGCGCAAAAATATGTTTTGCGTTTAAATGCAAGTAAATCATATGTTGTACCCATATGTAAAACCGAAATAGACCCTGATGATATACCGCCTTTAGTAATCGGTACATCCACCCTTGAGATCACTCACAAAATAAAGAACCTTGTGTTTTTAATAAATAATAAACTTAGCTGTGGTGATCATGTTAACAAATTGGTAAGCAACGTTTATTTTATTCTGCGTAGGTTGAGAATGTCTGCAGCGTTTACGCCACAAGAGACACGTAAAAAACTCGCGATACAATTGATTGTGCCCCATTTTACGTACGCGGAATTAGTATATAGTAAACTTGACTCGCTATCAGCAAATAAGGTAAATGTAGCCTTCAACAATGTTACACGGTATGTTTATGGCATAAGTCGTTATGCTCCCATATCACCATGGCACGACAAAATTTTGGGTTGTAGTATTATGCAATATTTGGCCGCCAGGAACTGTATTTTCATGTTTAAGTTGCTAGAATGGAAAACCCCTAAATATCTGTATGACAAGATTCACTTAACCAGATCTCAAAGACTAAACAGCTTAATAATCCCGAAATATAGTACACTAACATCTAGCCGGCTGTTTTTCATTAGTGCAATTAAAATGTGGAACAGGATTCCAGAAAATTTAAAATCAGAACTAAATAGAAGCAACTTCAGAAAGCTAATATACAAATATTTTAGTGACCTTGATATGACGCTGGCCTCGTAAATACAAATAAGCTGCTAGTATCTTAATCTCTATTTTCTGTCTCTCTCTATTTTCTAAATTTCACTTACTATCTATATCACTTACTGCCTTTTAAATTGTTAAGTGCCATTGCATTAGTATTAAGCTTGAATCAAATATTTTATTTTATCTTTTAAGTAATGTTTTTTTAAATATAAATACTAAATAATAGAATGTATCCCATTGCTGATGTACATATAAAAGACTGACTAGTCTTAGTTGTACAATGAAATTAATTAAATAAATGTTAAAATGTTAAATGTTAAATATATTATACTCACTAGGCCGGGTCGATTTGTGGGGAGGCAAAAAAATCGCCCATTGCTCTGTGAAAATCATATTCTAGGGATCGAAATAAGAAACTTTGCCGAAGGAACCATACCTCTAAAACGAATTCTAATGCCCCCCCCCCCCCCCTTTGGGTCGTAGGGGCTAATTTTGAAAAATCCCACTTTGAAATGCCTATGTTTTTTTTTGGAGTTTATTTTTCTCTTTAGAAATTTATTTAGTTAGAACATATGTAAAGGAAAAAATGAATTTAACTTAGTAATAGAAAAGAAATAAAAAAAAATTATTAGAAGTTAACGTTTTTACAACCCCCTTTTAAAACCAAGGCATCACTGTGATGCATTTGCATGTCGTAAACATAGTTGTGTGGGTTTTTTATTCAACCGTTTTAAAAAATGAAGGTATCACTGTGACACAATTGCAGATCGTAAAATTGCTTGTGTTGTTTTTTTTTAAGCTGTGGTGGCTGACACAGCAGCTAGAATTGAAATTGCCCCTACCCAAAAGTTCGTCCCAAGGGGGGGGGGGGGGGGGGGGAGGGGGGGGACATCAGAATTCGTTTTAGAGGTATGGTTCCTTCGGCAAAGTGTCTTATTTTGATCCCTAGAATACGATTTTCACAGGGCAGTGAACGATTTTTAAATCGACCCGCCCTAGTACTCACACTTTGCTCTTTCAACTGAGATAATACTCACACTTTGCTCTTTCAACTGAGATAATTGTCCGCTCATATCCCTTCTATTCTCCGAGATTTTGCATATTCATTTTTCTGGCACAACAAAAATTTAAAAACCTGATCTAGTTTTTTTTTAACACATCTATACAAAAAAATTAAAAGTAGCCGGATTACGTAAATCGGCTATGCATTTTGATGCGCTGAATCCGAATACGCTATAAGAATTGGCCCAACTGGTCATGTTATGGCCTTAATTTCAAAAGACGTAAAAAATTCACTGCAGATTGATTTTTAAATAACGTTAGAGCCAAGCCAAAACCTGCTCCGTTGGCGGATTGGGATTCGGAGCATCACACTACTTGGGAAAACATCCGCAGCTTTGACTTATCGAAAGTATGTATGTAAATGAAAAAAGTTACACATTCAATTCAATTTCATATACACTAATGTGTTTTTATTTAAGATATTATTGCAAAATTAGAATTAGTTCTTATTCTCATCAGAATCAGAATCTTCTGAAATGTTGGGTTCGGGTAAAGCGTTGCCCTCAAGATTTTTATAAAAAGAATGATAATCTTTTGGTATAACTAGTTTTTCACAAAATATTTTCAAGTATTTAATTTTAATTCGAGAAGAGGCAACGGCTTAGAATAAACCGGTTTGTCTTCAATTAAACAACTATCTTTTTTCGGATATTCAGCTATTAAAAATTCTTCATCGGTATAATTTTTTATGAAGAATACCTTATACAGCTCATCTTTTGTGTATCTCAACTAGCATATATATCGCATGGGTAGTAGCTCCCTGAGTAAAATAATTATAAATAAGAAATCGTCATACAATTGTGCGTGAACCTCGAAAAGTTTTGGTGAGTTATGAGTTGGTGCCGAACATTCAGGCACGTATACCCGAACATTCGAACATACGAATGTGTGCTGTTCTTACTTTTTTTCAAAAATTCTTGAGCCATATCAACGAATTTGTCATACAAACAGGAACATCATTAACTTGTTGTCGTTAGCCATAAACATTAATGTGCCACATTAATTTTTCTGGCTCAGCTTTGTGTGATTGAATTCTACATTCGGGAAAATGGCATTGTAAATTATTGGGGTTTGCATGTACGTAGGAAGCTCTAGATTGAGGTAGAACCTAGAGAATCTAAAGGGTAATCCAAAGAGGCCTCTAACACAAAATCGGAAAAATTGCACATTCATGCTTCTGGCTAGAGGGCGACGATTTATAAAGCTATCACTTTCAAAGAGTATTTTTGTCTAACTTCCAGGTTAAAAATTTCTTGGCACAATAGTCCTGGAATTCCTTGAACTCATTGAGCTGCTTTGAGCAGGCTGAGAAAGACTTAAATATCGATGTTCCAAACGTAGAGTAACGCTTTCCAAATTTTTGCATATCATTTTTTTGTAAAAAATGTGAAACGTATTATATTTGTTTGGAACTAATTAGTTTCATTCTTTTACTTAGTTTTCAGTTCATTGTCATATTTCTTAGAGACACACGTGTATTTGAGATAAATTTTTTTTTGCTCGACTAGTCACAAAAATATATCACGAAAAGTGATCCAAATATCTAACCACTAAAACAAGTATTTTTTCTGATAAGTCCGTTGTTTCATCAAAAATTAATGACAATGTGTGTTGCCCGAAGACTCAACACTTCTCTTTTTAATGTCTCGCCTAAATTATCTCTTAGTTGAAATGTCATTGTTATTGCTACATTTTATTGACAGAGCAATTTTCGTGGTAAGAATTCCATTGAAGTAAATTGAAAATTATATGTGGGTAATAGATTTGAGGAAAGTTTTATTAGCAGTATTTTGAATTTTTGTTTCAGTGAAAAAGAAATAAAAGTACCAAAACCGTGCCGAACAAGAACCAAAATTGAGAAACAGGGATCAGCGGACCATATGGGGTTGAAAGGAGCCATTTTTGGTCCAATGGACTGAAGTGGCAACCGTGTTCTCAAATGCAACCGTGTTCTTAAATGCAACCTTCCCCATCAAATACATACACATATAAGTACTTCGACATTACGAAATACATTGTCGCGTTCTGAGGCAAAGTATTGTTGCATAAAACCTTTTTGACCACCACAATACCACAGATTAAGTATAAAATTTCACAAAAATAATGAATTTTTTCGAAAAATCACACCGAATAACTGCTGTCATTGTTTACGAATTTAGAAACAATGAGAATGGCAAATACGAACGTGTATGAAATGTAATGTCAAAACTTATAAGTACATGGTTGTATTTCAATGCACGAAAATGCCTTAAAAAAGCATGACATTGTTAACAGAAAGTGGAAAAAAATTGATAAAAACTTTAATACATATAAGAAAAAAGAAAACACTTATTTTAATAACAACGAATACGCCTTATACATATATTCTATATGTATATCAATTGGTAAGGATTATCTCATTTTAAAATTTAAGCTAAATAATCTTAAAGTATTTTTTTTTGAAACTGAGTCGAGCACTGTGCGTGTGAATGTGTGACTTTTCATCGATCAGCTGTTAGTTACGCTACTTCGTAAGATTTACAATGCTTGTGCATACCGGTAAAATTGCGTGATGGAGTCGAATAACGGGGATTCAGCAAACCAGAATTCTCCGCGTCATTCGACTCCTTCACCAAGTGCATGCATGATATTGTGTTGCCAGTTAGTTTTTCATTCTATCCAATTTAACTGGCTGACACTACACCATAAAGAGGCTATTTCATTAAGCGACTGCCTGGATTCTATTACAACCTTTGAGGAAGTGCTCCTGCCTTGAAGAGCTTTGATCGGTGCTTGATTGTCAGGGTGAATTACAACAGTTGTGAGATTATAAAAATTAGACATCGGGAAGGCTCGTTTATGGCTGTTTGTTCCGCCTGAAAGACGCTGCAGTAGCTCGGTAGCCTAATATTTAAGGAGAGCGAAAGATCTTTGGAGTAGATATCAGCCCACATTGTAGTCAGTTTGGAGCCATCCGTGAATACTGCTGTGGATTCTGGGTATGGATTGAAGATATTTTGCCTTTTGTGTTGCTCCAGGGACTCTGATCCAGAATTTGTTGTCTAGAGGAAGAGTCGAAGTAGTATAATAAAGATGATGAAAGTTTTCTGGCAAAATGGTGGTATGGCCAAAACTAATGTCGCTCTAAGGCAGGAAAGCATTCAGTCCTACCGCATTACAACTCCCCTGGAGCTTACCATGCAGGTCTATTGGGAGGAGGTCGGGCATAACTCTAGAGCCTTTATGCATGTGATCCCTGATATAAGCATTGCGGCTGACCGCTGCACCCTAGTCAACCTGCCCCACATTTTGCTCACGGCTGCTTCGGAGCGTAGAGTCCGTTTTAGCCTTTGTGGATCTGTCCTCGACATGCTTGTTCCATTTAAATTTACTGTCTAAAATAATTCGGAGGTATTTAAATTCTGGTGTGACTTCAATCCTCACCCCGTTTGATTGCGGTGATAGAAATGTGGTATTTTGTAGCGTCTGGGGAATATAACCATTTAAATCTTTGCGGGATTCACTTTGAGGCCGCTTGCATGCGACTAGTCCTCTACTAGGATTTATGCGGTCTGGAGTAGCTCGTCTAGAGTCTAAAGATATTTCCGGTTGCCGTGTCGGAGCGTTGTCATCGGCGTAAGTGATAACTTGGCAACCGGTTGTTGCTAGCTTCAATAATAATGTGTTCGCCGTTAGGTTCTACAGAAGACGGGACAGTACATCTCCTTGGGGAGTGCCCCTGGACGCGGGAAACTTCATTCTATGATCATAGGATAGTTCTTTTAGTTAGAAGTTGCTCCCCGAACTTCAGAAATGGCAGGTCCAATCCCATTGGTAAATACTCCTTCTATGTCGAGAAAAATACCAAGAGTGAAGTCCTTAAAGGCAATCCCTTTCTCTGTCTTACTGGTGATAGCGTGGAGTCCTGTGTCTACGGATTTGCCTTTTGAGTACGCGTTTATTTAGTTTTTTTATGTGCAGCATTTCTAGGGTTTTTATTGAGAAAGTATGTAAGGCTTATCGGTCTCAAATCATTAGTCTTTGTGTGTGCGGCCCGTCCTCCTTTGGGTATGGAGATGTTGTTGTTGTTGTTGTTGTAGAGTGCTTCGCCCCAACTAACAGCCGCGACCGATCACAAATTGTCATCAATATCCTCTAACGGGAGTCCAAAGAAACTTGCTGTTTCAACAGGGGTGGACCATAATGAAAGGGGTGTTAGAGGCGTTGGTTCCACATTACAATTAAAGAGATGGTTGGTGTCATGTGGGGACACACTGCAAGCGGGACATACATTTTGTGTGTTGGGGTTGATTCTGGATAGGTAAGAGTTTAACCTGTTACAGTATCCAGTATCCTACCCTCACTAGGTTAGGCACCTTGTCGTTGGTGTGAGAGCTTAGCCGATCTCCATAGCACCTGACGATGAGGCGGAGCTGTTTAGGACTGGCATCTACGCCATTTCGCCTCATAGGAGGGCCGCGGGATGCCGGTGACCAAGAAATGCCAACCCCCTAATCCAGGGTGTTATACAGACCGTGCCTATTGGACGATTTGCAGCCAGGAAATAAATTCGGCTGTATTCGAACGGAGCCTTCCCGATACCGGGCCACCTCGGGAAGTATTGATGGCCTTACCACAGTAAGGGGCGCTGCTGTGACGGACGGTTCTTTCCCGTATATAATACTGGACCGCTGAACCCGCCTTGTCGGGCAGGTTGTCGTAAGACCAAGATGAAAAACTCATTACCTAATTGTAATAAGGACAATGATAAGAGGACTGAGTCGCAAGCCAAGGACGACAAATACGCATTAAGCGATGCGTCGGACTCGGTGAGCGAGAGTAGTGCTGATTCAATGAACTCCGTGTGGGAAAAGCACACAAATGAAAACGATGTAGAAGAGTGGAGAAGGGTACGGAGCAGAGAAAGTAAAAGAGCTCTTCGCAGTACCGTGCAGCACTAAGAATTGTTCAACGCCTGGGAGCAGTGGTCGACCCAACAGAAGTGGAGATCGAGCGCTTGGAATGGGCCCATGAGGCGATAGAAGTAGGTCGAATGGTGTGAAGTTGATAGCGTGCGACAACATCGCGAGCTTGCGGTGGCTGGAGGAAGTGGTTCCACACCTCCAAAGGCAAGGCACGAACGCGCGGTTTGAGGTGGTGTATAAAGCGCAAATCCCCACGGTACCAAAAGTATACGTATGGATACCATGCGTGATGAAGTCGGAGGATACACTCCGACTTCTGCAGAATCAGAATCTGAACATACCGGCACATGATTGGAAGGTACTTACTGTATCTCGGCCTACGGAGGAAGGCCAGTTCTACATATTCCAATAAACAAGCAGGCGGAGGATATATTGTACACGCAGCTTGAAAAAATGTCCTTCGGTACAGGCAAAATTTATAGCGACTCAGGAAAAGAAGTCCCGAGAATAAAAATCCTAACACACTAGAAGTGGACGAAGTCGAAGAGGACCCCAAAATCCTAAGAGAAAAAAGACAGATGGAGGTAGCCGACGTCACCACGAAGGTGTTAGAAGAGGACCAACAGCCAAATGGTGCTGTAAGTCGTACAGAGGAACACCAAGCACAACAGTTACAAGAGGCTGAAGGGGGCTTCGAATACTCTAAACCAAAAGGAAAAGGGGAGGACGACGACGTCACAACGAAGGTGCTGGAGGGGGACAAACATCCCAAATGGTGCTGCGAGTCCTACAGATAAACCTCCAACACAGTAAAGTGGTGTCGAGCGAACTCCTCCTAACCCTTGAGGAGGGTTCGTTTGACGTGGCGTTGATCCAGGAGCCGTGGCTCTCATCGGGAGGAAAGGTTTCTGGACTTAGCGCGCGCGGATTTGGCGTATACTACGCGCAAACGGAAGAACGGGTGCGAGCTGTAGTTATGGTAAGGAAACAGCTGCATTCATATATGTATGCTGGCTCATTACACTACTGAGGACCTCGTGGTGGTGGCCGTTGAGCAAAGGAATAAGCAGGCATTTATCCTGGCATCCTGCTACATGGCCCATGCGGCGGAGGTTCCACCGATGGAGTGCAATAGGCTAGTACAGGACGAAGGGCGCAAAGGGCGGTTGGTCATAGGCGCGGATGCAAACGCGCACCACAAGGCGTGGGGAGGAGCATATACGAACGAAAGAGGCGAATCTCTATTTTGTTACATCCTGCAAACCAATTTGCAGATAGCCAACTGGGGAAATGTACCTACATACATTAGTCTAACATCCAGCAATGTTTTGGATATTACATTGAGCTCCGAACTTGATATATCAAGATATGATTGGATGGTTCTTGATAGACCATCCTTCTCCGACCATGCGTATATCAGCTTCAGCATCCCCCTAAAGAGGGTAGAGAAGGAAGGAACCTTTAGAAACCCTAGGTCAACGAACTGGAATAAATTCCAGAAACAGGTAGAAACAAAACTGGCACAACCCAAAGGGGTTGCCAATGTGGAGGAACTGGAGGAGTCTAATGAATTCCTAACAAGGACGCCTATGACTGCATATAACAAAGCTTGCTCTTTAAGAAGATTCAGGGGAAAAGCAAAGCCGCCATGGCGGAGCAATGAGCTGCGTCTTCTAAGAAGACAGGTAAAAGAAATGTTTAAGCTAGCAAAGACCGCGGAAAGCGAAGCGTTTCGGGACGAGTACAGGGATATACTGGATCTACAAGCGTGAAATTTCCAGGGAGAAGATAATCTCATGGAAAAGTTTCTGTACGGACATAGAGTGCTCCAGCGAAATAGCTAAGAAAAGTCCTAGCAAGGGGAAACATAGTCCAGGGACTAATAAAGAAAGAGCACTGGGAATGATCATGTAATAGTGAGGAATCCCTTGAGGTGCTTCTCGATACACATTTCCCATCGGGAGATTGTTTAGAAGAGCCAGCAGACGGCAATCACACTTCGATCACGGAGCGGGAAGTGCCGGGCTTGGTGACCGATACCAAGATCGAATGGGCACGGAAGACGTTTTCTAAGTTTAAATCGCCGGGCCCAGATGGTATATTTCCGGCCATGCTACAAGTTTCAAGTAGAGCGGTCTTGGAATGGCTTAAAATAATATTCGATGGGTGCATAAGACTGAATCATGTACCGCACTCTTGGAGAACTGTTCGTGTTGCTTTCCTACCAAAGGCGGAGAAGATCGGTCACGTGTATCCCAAAGGCTATAGACCCATTAGCTTGACATAATATCTGCTCAAAACCTTTGAGAGACTGATAGATGTGTACATAAAGTCCAACGTGGATGAAAAGCTGCTCTCCACAACACAACATGCGTACACCAAAGGCAAGTCGGTAGACACCGCATTGCATAGGGTGATAATAAGCGTAGAGAAAGCCCTAGAATATAAGGAATATGCTCTAGGAGTCTTCTTAGACATTGCCGGTGCTTTCAATAATGTTTCTAAATGGGCGATTGTGGATGTACTTAATTACATTAAATTACATCAGACCTTAACGAGATTGATCGGCTGCATGTTAAATTGCAGGAAGATTACATCACAATGGGCATTGTACAAGGCAACGAAATCAGTGGACAGGGGCACGCCGTAGGGAGGGGCACTATCACCTCTGCTGTGGACGCTGGTCATCAACCAACTGCTCAGGTGATTCGATGAGGGAGCCGTAAAACTTACGGCTTACGCAGATAACGTTGCAATTGTCATAAGTGGAAAGTGCCTTCAAACGATTAGCTCTTTAATGGATCGGGCACTTCGGGATATTCATACCTGGGCATCAAATGTCGGATTGAAAGTCAATGCAGATAAGACGGATATGGTATTGCTTACAAAGAGGTACAAGGTCCCAAATTGGATCAGGCCTAAGTTAGGAGGGGTGACCCTACAGAAGAAACCTTGCACAAAACTAGGAATCATCCAAGACAGTAAGTTGTCATGGAAGCTCAACGTGGAAGAGAGGGTGAAGAAGGCTTCAACGGCACCTTATGCATGTAAAAGAATGCTGGGGTGTACGTGGGGCTTATCGCCCTCTCTTTCTCATTTGGTTTTTACAGCGATTGCAAGCCCTATTCTATACTATGGAGTTCTTGTTTGGTGGAAACCCACACAAAAAACAACCTACCTCAAAAAATTAGAGGGGATATGCAGACTATCAATGCTTAGCATTACGGGAGCCCTGAAAACAACCCCGACGGATGCACTGTATGCCATTTTGCATATCTCAACTTTAGACCTGGTAGCAAAGAACATAGCGTTAACAATCAGGCTCGGTGCCTCGGGGCAGCTTGAGCGTCGACCATACGGCCATAGTAGTATAGCGTCATCAATCACAAGACGAACAGACTACCTGATTCCCTATCTGCGCTTCGAGGGCGATCTTAAGGCCGCAATATATGAGGACGGTTGGCGCAAGGGTGCTGAAATTGCGGACGAGGCGATACATGCGTACACAGATGATTCCAAAGTAGTGGAAGGAGTAGGGTCTGCGGTATACTATGCTGATCCGGAAATAAACAGATCCTACAGGCTGCCGGATTACTGTAGCGTTTTCCAAGCGGAAATAGTAGCCGTTACCAAAGCAGTAGAAACCCTGGAAGAGAATAGCCCGAGTTGCAATCGTGTTAACTTTTATATTGACAGTCAAGCAGCAATTAAGGCAATAATCTCGCATAGCACAGCATCTAAATGCGTGTTAGAGTGTAAGCAGTCCCTGGAGAGAATCGGGACAGCGAGAAGCATACATCTATATTGCTCCGTAGACGTCCAAATTAGACTGGGGGATATTAAGCGAAGGCGAGAAATGCACATGATCGACCAAACAGGAAAGGCGTGGGTTCAAGCGTGTGGCTGTAAAGTGTCGAAGATTATGTGTAGGTCTTACAATATTAGACTAACAAAGTTGCTTCTATCATTAAAAAGAGGGGACTGTACACTCATGACGGGTATTCTGACTGGACACTGTCTTCTGGCGTCACGTTCCTTTAAATTAGGCTTGGTCAGTGATAGCATATGTAGGACGTGCGGGCTGGAGGAGGAAACGATCGAGCACGTTCTGTGCTCGTGCCGTGCGCTTGCCAGGCTAAGACTCCAGCTATTAGGAGTGATATAGCTGCCAGATATAGAAGCAGCCAGTGGCTAGTCCTAGGAAGCTTCTAGTATTTGCCAAGAGGACGGAGTTATTTTATAACATAGGTCCTGGTTTTTGATAAGGTTTTTCAGTTTGATCGTTAAAACAAACTTCTGGTAACACTACGGACTTATTCAGTCTATGTGAGGTCCTCATGGACCGACCAGTTCAACCTAACCTAACACTTACTTGGAATATGACAGAGCCTTGGATAGGCATTATAGATTTCCGATATCATGGGACATAGAATTCCACTTGGCACATGTAGTTCTACGGGAAATATGCAATCGGGTCAAGATAATTTTAAGTGGTCCAAGGATTTGATGGCCCATTCGACTTTGTGCGGGCTGATAAAATGCTCTATGAAGGGGTAGCCAGCCCGAATGTGGTCAGCTGTTGGTTGTTCTTTGGTGCAGCAAAGAAAGTGCCTGCCCATTAAAACCTCCAATTTTAGCGGCTGGATGACGTCCATCCACCATTCGCTTTCTCTATGCAACTCGGTGCAGATGTGTTTTTGACCCCTTTGACATAACGTGAGAAACGAACGAAAATGCTAGAGAATACCAATCGCAAAGAGACGATTCTTTCGTCTGAATTATCGTTGAAAAGACTTTTACCTACCTCATGTTGCATTGTCATCGCGTGCTGATGTATGTTTTCAAGACGAAAATTACCCAAACACGGGGTTGTGTGGAAAAATAGAAGGAATATGAGCAGGGGAGAAAAGGAGAGGCCGGATAATGACCTCACACAGGCAAGTTAAGGCAATGACTGGTTTTTCTTCAGGACTGAGGCTAATGGTGGATAAAGCATAGCTTCCCCGACTACTGTGTATTTAAAAATCAATCTCGTCATTCAATAAAAATTATTATTATTAATAAATATTTATTATATTTTATGCAGGTCCTGAAAGCTATGATTTCATCATTGTGGGCTCAGGTTCCGTAGGTTCGGGTACACTCAGTGAAAACCCGGATTGGAAGGTGCTTTTTCTCGAAGCGGGTGGCGATCCTCCAATTGAAACCGCCGTAAGAAGATAATGAAACATAGTTGATTGTTTGAATGTATTTGAAGAATATGGGATGAGTGTCGGGAGGCCGTGGCTAACTGCAGTGATATTGCAATATATATGAGCGGATAGAAAATAAAAGAAGAACTACATCACGACTGCTGGTCTTATGAATTGATATCGAAAATAGTTCTGCCAACCAAAATCTCACTAAAAAGACTTTTGCTGAAGGAATTTGAAAGCCCTGCGCTGAAATCGAAATGTTTGAACAATTGGCTGTACTTGGTCGCATAGGTAGAACAGCTTGCTGCAGGAAAAATCACATAGTACAGCTCCTTGGATGTAACTTTATAACTAAACTTGCACTTCTAAACGAGTGAACAGAGTTAATCAAGGTTTCGAGGTTGACGTGCAATCCTTCTCCCGACCAAATAGATTTGTAGAGCGAAGTTTTTAACCTTGACTTGCTTTCTATTTAAAACTGTCAGTGCGCGACAAAGGATGTTTTTCTTTGTTGACTCTAATCGAACAAAGCTTTAGTCCTCTTCAAATACATGTAGAAAGGCAAACGGTTTGCTGAAGAAGCTTCTATGGTGCGAACCGGAAAACCAAGTTTGGTTGACTATTAAACATTTTTAATGTTCCAGTCAGGTGAGAAACTCTTCATACGCCTTTTCAGAATTGAATTTCTTACTCCACACTATAAATGACATATGTCTAGCGTTCTCTAAGGTTATTATAATCACATCGACAATCATTTGCATCTAAAATGTACTTATCATCTTCACAAATTGGCATTTAGCAGCCAGGGTCATTCTGGCCATAGCATATCAAACTGCACCAATTATTCCTGCTTAGCATTATGGGACACCTATTGGGAGCAGCTAAGTAGATGGTCAAAATTCAGAAGAATTTTAATTAATTTAGTTTGAGAACAAGTTTTTATTGAAATTTTTAAGTCTTTTTATTCCAAAAATTGTTTTAAACCACACGCACTAACCGCCGTTATACAACTGTCCATGCCGCTGCTGCACCACCGCTCGAAACCTTCACGGTCGCCATATTGCCTAGCGACACTGATCGCTATCAATTACCTGCCGTTTATGCTGTTCTTGGAGGGCGCCGCCTCCAAATCGTCCCCATATTAATTCCTTCCAAAGTGGTTTATTATAATCGTGGTGGCCGACGTCGCCACACTTTAAATAACATTAAAAAGTTAATAAAGGTGCACCGATTTAATATATTAAAATATCGTTACTTTATTTTAATTAACTTTTTACTAACACGTTCCGAGTCTTAGGTTGCCGAAATATAATGGCGGCAGTGAAATATAAAAATGCCGATGGCACTATTGCCACTCGTCATTTTTATATTTTATTAAATTGCATCTTTTATTACACATTGTATTACAATAGCTGACTACTCATTACAATATGATTGAACATGTTTCTTGCTCTTTCTTACAGAGTGCACCATTCACAATGACACATCTTGCATTGTCAGCAATGGCGTTGCCAGATGTGTCGCTACGTATTAAGTTGGGGAATTTTATCTTTAAACGATTACATTTTGCCTGAAATGCTTTTTTATACTTTCAAATAACACGGCCCAATCAGCCAAGCTATTGGACTTTAATCTGCTGTACTATGCCCTTATGCACCTGCTACAACAACAACAACATCATGTCCTTCCATCCATAAACATTGAGGAGCAATTATCTGGCGAATAGACCAAAGGCAGTCCCATCTTCTTTCAGGAACGTCCATCATTCCGAATCATACATTGGGACAGGTATGCTCAGAGACTTATATAGCGGGATTTTCTCCTCATCTACAAAAGACTTTACTACTCCACCCCAATTTAGTTGAGAGTAGTACTTATTGGAATGACGGACGACCACAATGTCAGTTTAAGGGAACATCCACGTCGATGGCACAACGCTTCCGACTGTCAGATACCCAAAAATTTTGGGCGTGATCTTAAAAATTGACATAAAGATGCAGCTGAAATTGCATCTTAGGTAGAATGCCGCCACAAATTGTTCAAGTCTATCGCTGGCAGCCTTTGGGTCAAAAACATAGAAATGTTGCTAGCTACTTATAAAACAGTTAGCCAGCCGATCTCGTGCGTGTGTCTCCTTCCTGTATGGTCGTCGAGTTTCACAGAAACAAACCGAAGGCCTGTCCGCCTGATCGCGCTCAGTACTACCACGAAATGTCATAAAGAAAAGGAAGGAAATACTGTCAAATAGATTCTGGTAAATTACCAGAAACCTTATCGGGGCCCGCCTCCTAGAATATAAGGGGAAATTTGAGAAGAGATCACAAGAATTCTGCTGTTTGAAATTGTTTTCGATACTAAAGCTGGCTCCCAAATATGCGGTCTTCAACGGCCCGGAATTTATATATGCAGTGAAGTGGTTTAATCAATTGACTAGAAACTTAAGGTTTAAATCTCGCGTTTTGGAATGATTTTTCCCAGTATCAAGGGTCACCTTGATTGATCCTCACTGCGAATGGCTTGGTGTTACTCCACGTCATTTGGCTTAGCCACATACGATTCGCAGAGAAATTAAATTCAAAGATAGAACCACTTCCCAGCTGGCAAAGTCTGCTTGTAAATCTATAAACAGATAGCATAATTATTCTTGAGGATTTGGCTTTGGTATGGATTGTACAGAGTGCTCTGTAACTCTAAGTTGGGAGGCATGCGCTCGTCAGATCATTGTTTACGTAAGAGTTGATGCATGCTTTCGTCGCTTTCGAAAAGTGACTTCGCTTACCACCGCGATCGAATTTGATACCTTTAAGAAGAGCGAACGTCATATCAGCTTTATTTTTGGGAGTTATCACTTCATGATATCAAAATATTCGTCTTGAGAATAAACAAATATTTTTCTTCTCTTATCAACATGTTTCAAGCTTGTAGATTGGCATATAACAACACAGTTCACCAACTGGGATTGGCAGTATTATGCAGAACCGAACGGCTAATAGTGCATGGCGATGGAGGACGGCAAATGTTATTGGCTTCGCGGTAAAATGCTTGGCGGCCCTAATAATATGAATGCCATGATCTATGCACGTGGTACACGTTTCGATTTCTATGACTGGCGTAATCGAGGAAATCCTACTTGGGGTTACGACGATGTATTGCAATAGAAGACCTGCGCTCCACAAGCGAAGATTTCCAGGCCTGTGATTTTGGTAAAGGTGGTCCGATGGGTTTAAAGCGTTACGTGTCGGATAATGAACTTCGAACGACAATACGGGAAGGCATGGCTGAAATGGGTTATGGTAGTTCACCAGCTTTTACAGAAGGTTCATGGATTGGACAAATTGATATATTGGGTACGCAGGACGGTGGATGTCGTATTACAACGGCGCACTCCCATTTGCCAAAAGATCGTCAAAATCTGCATGTCGTACGTCATGCACACGTCAAACGGGTGAATTTCGATGGGCAAAAACGTGCAACGGGTGTTACTTTTGTGCTGAACTGTAAAAGGGAGTATGAAGTTAGAGCAACAAAAGAAGTTGTGTTATCGGGTGGCGCTATTGGTACACCACAAATTCTAATGCTTGTGGGTAAGTGTGAGCCGGATTATACTTAGTTGTAGAATTGGTAATAAGAATAAGTTTTTATATTTTTCAGGCGTCGGCCCCAAGGATCATTTGAAACAATCGGGCATTCCGCTAGCTTTAGACTTGCCAGTCGGTCAAAATCTTAAGGATCATGCTAGCTTACCAGTTATTTTCGAAATTGATAAATCTACCGCGCGCAAGCCTACCGATGAAGAGCTAGTCGATGCTATGTATAATTGGTTATGGGTCGTTATAGCAAACTTCTGCATCATGAGGCTACAGCACTTATTGGATTTATTAACACAACCTCACTGCATGGCCCATATCCTGACATTCAAACTACAAACTTCTTCAGTTTAATGTAAAGGCCTGAACTCGAGGGTTATGTGGCAGCTACAGGTTTTATTGATCGTGTTGCCAAATCTATACTCTCGGCGAATGAGCACACCAACACCTATATCACATATTTATTGCACTTGAAACCCTTTTCAGTTGGTCACGTGAAACTGAGAAGCTCCAACTACTTGGATAAACCAGAAATCTATCCTAATTATATGTCCGATGAGCGCGATGTCGATAAATATATACGCACTTTAGACATATACACGAAGTCGCCTGAAACGGGTGCTTTCAAGAGGCGTGAAGCAGAATTGCATAAAGTAGACCTAGAGGCTTGTAATGACTTAACCTATAAATCGAATGAGTACTGGAAGTGTTATATAAATCATATGACTACAACAGTTTACCATCCGGTGGGTACTGCAAAAATGGGTCCCGAAGACGATGTCACAGCTGTGGTAGACTGGCGTCTCCGTGTACATGGCGCAAAAGGTTTGTGTGTAATTGATGGTAGTATTATGCCCGACATTGTGGGTGCAAATACGAATGCGGCGATAATTATGATTGGCGAAAAGGGTGCTGATATGATCAAGGAGGACTGGGCTGCAAAACACACGGAACTTTAAAGCTTGGTTTAAGTGATCGAAGCCAATGCATTGATATTTTTGTTTGTGATTTTGTAAACAATTTTTTTTTTAAATCAATTTGTCTTTTATAATAAAAGAAGTAGGCATTATGTCACCAATTTGATGTGAAAACTGTTTAAGAAGGATGAGACAATGAGCAGAAGTGTGTGAAAATAAGAGAAATCCGAAGAGCCGAGCAGTGGGAGCACAACTTGTGCCTACTGCAGTTGCGAACTCCATAGGTTTCCCATGAGCCCGTAAAAACCACTCGTGCGATGACGAATGTCACGATTCTCTGGAAAGAAAGAAAGCTGCCTATAGGAGACGCTGCGTACGTTCACAGCAACGTGCTATGTATTGGAGGTATATCGTCACGCAAAGGTTGAGAGACGCCTACTTAGAAGTAAAACACGCAAGGCAGAACGGTGTTAGTGCGAGAAGCTTCAGTTGTTGGCTGATATGAAGGGTCCGAAAATATTACTAAAAAATCCGGCAAATGACAGAAGGTTTCAAGCGGGGGCTTTTGACACGGGGGAATTGATACGCATCCTCTTTTTTTTATTATGTAGCAGTTCTTTGTTCCATCCAGTTGATTGCCATCGATGTCCTCTAACGAGAGTCCAAAGAAACTTGCACTTTTAGTAGGGTTGCACCAAATGCCAAATGATCATGAGTGTTAGATACGTTGGTTTCACATAACAGGTGTAAAGAAGGACATATATTGCGTATGTTGGAGTTTTACAATTGACAGTATTCAGGCCGAAATTGTAATGCAGCGAGTTTCGGGTATTTGACTTTTAAGAAGGGATTCGCCATGCATTTATCGGCATAGGACTTTGCTGACTCTTTTGAATGCGGCTGAGGCCTTTTTCATCCTTCATTGGCTCAAACGGATGAATTCTTGTGTTCCGGATCTTTTAGTGGTGCTTTCGCAGAAACCCCCTTACATCTCTGGGCGGCGGGACTTTAATCAATTGTCTGTTAGGATGTTTCTGAGAACTAAACGGACACGGCTCAACATTTCATTTCATTCATTTATGGGGAGTATTTCCGCATCACTAAGTAGATGATGTTCTGGCGTTATAAGACATTCCGTGGCAATTGTGTTATAGGTATCTATGAGCGTTCCTTTGTCTTTGTCCCAAGTGCTGACAGCGAGGGACTTGGGATCTTAATATGGCTCTGAACGTTATATACAATTGCGGCTCCATGCTCACCGAAATGTAGGTCATTATCGAACATCACTCACAGTAATTTTTGATGTCCTTCAGTGGGTAGTGTAATACCATTGACCTGGATGTCCAACATGGCAGACTTTTCTTATTACTTAATGTATGCAAACAATTTTTGGTTTACTGAACATTTCGATAAAAACTGATACAATGCGACATCAAAATAGGCAAGGCGACTGCGGTTTCGATTATACCTCGTAAACCTCTTCAAAGCCTTTTTTCTGGGAGTAAAACGTGTCAAACACTTTGAAGTCGTAAATACGGTCGCCAAAGACAGTCGTGATAGTGCCATGTTACGCGAGGCGAAAAAACTGGAAAGACTAGAGAATATCTGTTAATTTAAAGCATAGCTATCCTATTGAAGACTTCTTGGCATTAGCGTGCAGCCATAGGGCGTGGAAAAAAAGGGTTATACCTTCTGGTGGGGATGTACAAATTCAACAAAAGTTAGAATAGGACACCGCCCTGAGATAACTCTTGTTTAATTAATCTTGGTTTAAATGTTACGTTCTTGAACTAGCCTACCGCTATGAGTATTTTTCTGAGGTGGGGTTCTTGGTTCGATATTATTTCAGTATTAATTTCACCATCTTTTTGTCGAATTTTAAGCAGAAGAAGTTCTTTGTATGCTGCTATGTCTGAATTTGCAAAATAAAGTTGAGCAAAAAGGTAAGAATTGGGTAGAGCCTCTCCGATTCATTCGAAATCAAACGAGGCTTCAGATAACGCAACTCCTTATCGCTCGATTCCTTTAACCTAATCTTAATATATAAAAAACACGTGTCACACAATTGAGGCCAATGGACTCCTAAACTACTGAACCGATTTTGAATTTGTTTTGCACCCCGTGTGTATTTTGATCTAACTTGAAATATAGGATAGGTGACTGGGTGACTAGGGTCTCGAGATATAGGCCAAAACGTGGACCCGGGTACCCCTAGAGTGTGTTTATAGAATATGGATATCAAATGAAAGCTGTTGATGAGTGCTTTAGTAGAGGGTAATTTTCATACCCCTCAGTGAGTAGGGTCTCGAGCTATAGGGCAAAACGTGGACCTGGGTACCCCTACGATGTGTTTATAGAATATTGATATCAAATGAAAGCTGTTGATGAGTGCTTTAGTAGAGGGTAATTATCATACAACGGACCTTCGTGTTGTCCAAGTGAGCTATCCTTATCAGGGCAGCTACCACCTAACCTATATATATATAGGCCAACACGTGGACCCGGGTACCCCTAGAGTATGCTTATAGAATATGGATATCAAACGAAAGCTGTCGATGAGTGTTTTAGTAGAGGGTAATTTTCATACCCCTGGGTGACTTGGGTCTCGAGATATAGGCCAAAACGAGGAAATGGGTACCCCTAGAATGTGTGTATAGAACATGGATATCAAATGAAAGCTGTTGATGAGTGCTTTAGTACAGAGTAATATATTACCCGGAGACGGACTGAGACTGGGATTAGGACTAGGACTGGGATTAGGACTAGGACTGGGACTGAGACTCGGAGTGGGACTGGGACTGGAATAAAATACATACCACCCTCTGGGACAGGCAATAAGGGGTGCAATAAGGGAAGAAATTGAGAGAAGAGAAAAGAGATAAGGAGGAGATTGAGAAAGAGATAGAATGAGACGAAGATGGAGATAGATGAAGCGAAAAAGGCTGAGGAAGGAGTGAATAAAAGCATTAGGAAAAGTGAAGGAGTTCAGACGGAAAAAGCTTATTAAAATGTGTGCAGATAGGCCAAATTTAGAGCAAGACAACGTCTGCCGGTTCTTCTAGTCTATAATGTTGTGACGAATATGAGTGACACTAAGTGCTACTCACATCCCTAGTCCGATGCTAAGTAAATGAAGTCACAACAACGATAAAGCAGACAGTCACTTGTATCTACATAAACGAATAAAACATTATGTCTACACATATGTACGTACAAGCAGCAGAGAAGAGATGCACAAACACATGCAGATATCTTATCTGAGATGCTCCCAAAAGTATGCAATTGTAATTGTTAAAGTATCGCTCACAAATACACGCATATGAGAAGCTAGTGGGTAGACGCAATATTGGTGGGTAGACGCAATATTGGAGGCGCTGAAAGGATCGCAAAAGCCGAGTGAAAAAGTTATCAAATGCGGGAAGCACGGTCACATTGCACGTCATTGCGATCTTGGTCCTAATAATTCCAACAATGTGGGTGGCCGTAAACGCAAAGCTGGAGATGAGCAAGGTTGCGTACGGTCACTGGCGAGTATAACCAAGTCCAGGGAGAAGTGGTATGTGAAGTCTTGATTGGAAAGGTCACAGTTCTACACAAATTCGTTGTGGCGGAGATCGTTGATGAATTCATATTGGGAGTAGACTTCTTGGTTGACCATGACATCAAGATCGATATACAGAGAAGGGTGATGCGTTATAAGATGTACCACTTCACTTCAGTTTGCAGAAAGAGTTCAGTAGTAATCGAGTACTGGTGGAAAAGACTCGACAAAGACCACGAAAGTCAAAGGCAAAGGTTGGTAGATCGAATGGGCCAAATAAAGCAAAATCAAAAGTACCTGCGAGAGAAACACTGGCATTGACAAAACCTAATGGACGCACAAAACCGAAGTAACGAATTTCCCAGAAAGAATGCGGGTGTAGTTTCAAGCCAGAGCGCACTACTGTTGTGAAACGTGGGAACGATACTGATTATGCGAAACCAATCCGTCAAGCGAAAGCTCTACGAAGTAATTCATTGGCCCAGCAACAGAGTGCGAGGGAACGATCCAGGATAATGAGTAGTAAGATGAAACACAGGTACGACAAGGAAAATAATTCGGAAGGTTTCCGAGAGGGAGATTTGGTACTGCTATACAACCCTCACCGGCGGAAAGGTGTTCCATCTAAGTTTCGGTGCAGTTGGGAAGGCCCGTACAAAGTTGTGAAGAAGATCAGTGATACCATCTACCGCATACAAACCACTGGGAAACCACGGAGAGAAGAGTGGTACATTTGGAGATACTATCGGCGTTTAGATCGGGAAATTTGTCTAATCGGGACGATCAGACTTAGGTGGAGGGCAGTGTGACGAATATGAGTGACACTAAGTGCTACTCACATCCCTAGTCTGATGCTGAGTAAATGAAGTCACAACAACAATAAAGCAGACAGTCACTTGTATCTACGTAAACGAATAAAACAGTATGTCTACACATATGTACGTACACGCAGCAGAGAGGAGATGCACAAACACATGCAGATATCTTACTTGAGATGCTCCCAAAAGTATGCAATTGTAATTGTCGCTCACAAATACACGCATATGAGAAGATATATACGTGCATCTGTAGTTATAATTATATGGCGGTAACTAAGTAAATTCTGGAAGCGCCTAGAAGATGCCACGAGGAAATCACAGAGTATAAAAGCACCACCGGTAGAGGCGCTATAATCAGTTTTTTATTAAGCACGCAATCTGTCGGGCAATAGTAGAGTTTCATATAAGCTATCAATCACTTTAAGTTAAGCAAACTATAAGTGTTATTGTGAAGAACATTAATAAAGGCCATTTTTCCATTATTCAATATTGGAGTTATTTATTCAACAGTTTAGCGATACGAACGTTGGCAGAAGATTGCAAATAAGGGGAATTGCAGTAAATTCGTTACAATATAAAAATAAGTCGGGTTTTCGGTCCTAACGCTATAACTCCAGAACGCACGAACCGATTTCCACGGTTTTGCATTCAAAAGGTCTCGGGCTCCGTGAGGTTTATAACAAAGAAAATTCAAGATCGACGCACAGGTCTCGAGATATAGGCCAAAACGTGGACCCGGGTACCCCTAGAATGTGTTTATAGGATATGGATAACAAATGAAAGCTGTTGATGAGTGCTTTAGTGGAGGGTAATTTTCATACCCTTGGGTGACTAGAGTCTGGAGATATAGGCCAAGACGTGGACCCGGATATGTGTTTTTACATTATGGGTATCAAATTGAAGCTGTTGCTGTATGCTTTAGTACAGAGTAAGTTTTACACCGCTGGGTGACTAGGGTCTCGAGATATAGACCAAAACATGGACCCGTATACCCATAGAATGTGTGTGTGTTATGGATATCAAATGAAAGCTGTTGCTGAGAGCTTTAAAGTAATTTTCATTGTGGTATTCGATTTAGTCGCATCAACCTGGCAAAACTGATAAATATGCCTGCGAACCGAAATAAAGACATGAATTAATAATACCCACATACCTATTTACATACGTTAGGCCGGGTCGATTTGTGGGGAGGCAAAAAAATCGCCCATTGCTTTGTGAAAATCATATTGTAGGGATCAAAATAAGAAACTTTGCCGAAGGAACCATACCTCTAAAACGAATTCTGATGTCCCCCCCTTTGGGTCGTAGGGGCAAATTTTGAAAAATCCCACTATGAAATGCCTATGTTTTTTCTTTTTGGAGTTTATTTTTCTCTATAGAAATTTATTTAGTCAGAACATATGTAAATGAAAAAATGAATTTAACTTAGTAATAGAAAAGAAATTAAAAAAAATTATTAGAAATTAGCGTTTTTACAACCACCTTTTAAAACTAAGGCATCACTGTGATGCATTTGCATGTCATAAACATAGTTGTGTAGGTTTTTTATTCAACCGTTTTAAAAAATGAAGGTATCACTGTGACACAATTGC
This sequence comes from Eurosta solidaginis, assembly GCF_040869045.1. Taxonomy (NCBI): domain Eukaryota; kingdom Metazoa; phylum Arthropoda; class Insecta; order Diptera; family Tephritidae; genus Eurosta; species Eurosta solidaginis. Next base: position 57,813,676 of record NC_090322.1, on the reverse strand, counting down.
AGATCGTAAAATTGCTTGTGTTGTTTTTTTTAAGCTGTGTTGGCTGACACAGCAGGTAGAATTGAAATTGCCCGTACCCAAAAGTTCGACCCAAAGGGGGGGGGGGGGGGGGGGATATCTGAATTCGTTTTAGAGGTATGGTTCCTTCGGCAAAGTTTCTTATTTTGATCCCTAGAATACGATTTTAACAGAGCAATGAGCGATTTTTAAATCGACCCGCCCTAACATACGTCCTATTCGATTTGCCTGAAATTTGGTATATAAATTTGCCTATATTAGTATTTACGTTGCTTTTTTCCGGGAAGTAGACCAGAGACGGACTGGGACAGGGATCAGGACTAGGACTGGGACTGAGACTAAGACTCGGAGTGGGACTGGGACTGAGACTCGGAATAGGACTGGAACAAAATACATACCAACCTCTGGGACTCGCAATAAGATATGAAGAAGAATGAGAAAAACTTGAGAGAAGAGGAAAGAGATAAGGAGAAGGAGACTGAGAAAGGGATTGAATGAGACGAAGATGGAGATAGATGAAGCGAAAAATACGGAGAGAGGAGTGAATACAAATATTAGGAAAAAGTGTAGAGGGGTAGGGCAGAGTTAGACGGAAAAAGCTTATTAAAATGTATTCAGATAGACCAAATTTAGGGTAGAACAATGTCTGCCGGGTCTGCTAGTGCTATTATAAAAACGTATAATTTCTGACGTATGCTGATGATATTGATGATTAAGATATGTGACCCGGTCTATGAAAAGGTGGCTTATGAAGACATCTATTTTAATTCTTTGAGGGGCACTATATATTTAAATATAGCATACTAGTTAGTGCCGACATGAACCCATCACAGTGTTTCTTAAATAAAACGTTTATAACAGTTTGCTTTCCAATATATGGAAAGCAAAGAGGATAACAAATAAATTTAAAAAAAAAAAAATTTTTTTAAATAAGCTTTTATTATTTTGGTTAATAAAATTAACTAAAAAGTAAACAATAAATTGACTCTAAAGAAATATAACACTTTATAAGTTCATTGTAAGTTTAAACGATAATTAGGCTTTTTCGTCTGCGACAAAAAAATTCTATATTGTACATAATTATATATTTTTAACATTAAAACTTTACACCTAAATTATTAAATCTTACAGTTTATATCACAGTCCAAATTGTCCTAATAAAAAACGTGTTAAATTTTGATGGTATAATTAAGAACATTTAGGATCTCATTTTCTTGCTATCGCAATGTAACACGCTTTTATTAGAACAATTAGGACTGTGATATAAACTGTAAGATTTAATAATTTAGGTGTAAAGTTTTAATGTTAAAAATATATAATTATGTACAATATAGAATTTTTTTGTCGCAGACGAAAAAGCCTAATTATCGTTTAAACTTACAATGAACTTATAAAGTGTTATATTTCTTTAGAGTCAATTTATTGTTTACTTTTTAGTTAATTTTATTAACCAAAATAATAAAAGCTTATTTTAAAAAAAATTTTTTTTTTAATTTATTTTTTACTTTTTAGTTCGTTTTATTAACAAGTAATAGAAGCTTGTTCTTAGAAAAGCCTTTTTCTTAAATTTAATTTAAATATGAATTCTTTTTTTTAATTTTTAGTAGGGTAAAATATTGTTTAAATTAGTTACGTAAACTTTACTTAGTTATTTGTAACGTTTCTCATTCTATCCATTTCTTTTAATGCATCAACATTACAGGGTTTCTTCGAAGTCAACTTTGAACAGTCAAGTTCTTCGATTCGAATACCTGCTAAAGACCTAACTCGGCTTTTGACAGAGAGCACATATAAAATTGTGTCAAACAGTGTTAACTAACTTAAAATCATATTTTATTGTGACTTGGCCTATGTGGCGTTCAGTTTACAACTACTCATTGCAGATCTCTGCTCTGTGTGTTAAATCTGTTTTAAAATAATAGCCGTATTTTTTTTTTACACGTAAACGTCTATACGCTTATAATTTATATGGACTGCTAAGCGCCAAACTTTAAATACACCTCTGAAGTTGCTGCGCATAAAATGTGTACTAATAAATTCCAATACGCATTATACACAGATGTAATTGAAATATTTGTTTTTGTTTCACCCCCTACACTAATTCTATATATTCTATGTATGTCCACAATTCATCGCAACTGATTTAAGTATATGTTATACACAGGCATACAACAGAGGGTCGTGTCTCCGCTTTTCGGTACACGCTGTAGCTGTACCTAGTTGTTTAACCACTGCCGCTAGATGGGTCTCCTAAGTATTATGTAAGCGAGGATAGGCGTTTTTTTTCACGCGCAAACGTACGCGTGTATAAAAAAACACGGCTAATATTCCAACTTTCGCTTAGCTAAAATTCCATCGCCAAAAATTTGTAAAACAAAAGCAAGTGCGCAGAAAAGTATGCAACACTTACCGATAAGAGCCTAACCGCGTTAGCGTTCGTTGTATCACAGAATTTTTACACTTTGAAAATGACGGCTGTTGTTTGCAAGGTTGCATTCCTTTGAGTGTTCGTTTTCACCATCTGGATTAACAAAGTCATGAGCCTGGGCATTAGCGCAATTTTAGTGATGTAAATTGCATGGCGCCAGCGCCAATGCGGTGCCAGCTCAATGGTAGCTCATTGACGAAATGATTCCAAGCGAATTTTTGACGCTACTTAGTAGAGAGTGCGTAGTACATTTTACTTGCGCTATTGAGTGAAACGACTTTTGTGTGTCGGGCACGAGTTTGGTGTTATTGGCGCTACTGGCAATGATGACACTGAGCTGTTGACGGTAGCGCTGGTAGTTCAGATTTTGAATCAGAGAAAGAATTGATGACCCCTGTAAATTATTATGGCTTTGGCCGTATAAATTATTATGGTGTATTTGTATATTTTAGATTTAATGCACAATTAATATGTGTGTGTTTGAGCGGCCAAATAATAACAGTAGTATTGCTAAAGTGCTGCTTAGTTGATGGAATGTCGCTAATTTCCTAGCGATGATCAGCAGATTGTCAATATTTCGTTCAACGGACGCGTGAAATTGCCACATCTGCTCAAATTTTCCAAGATTTTCCATTCTTGATTTAACTTAAGCTGTTATGCCAATATTTTTCAGCCAGCTTTTTTCAAATAGGTAATTTTTTCAAAAGCAAAATAAATTACAGAAAGGTTACAGAGTTAAACAGCCTTAAAAATTCAGCTATGTTGGTTATACACAGAAATACAACAGAGGGTTGTGTCTCCGCTTTTCGCAAGCGTTGAGATTCACCACGCGTGACACGCTTGATTCACCACGTCCAAATATCACAATCCACGGATAGGTACCGGCGGGTTTGTATAGGACTTAGGCTGTTATGCCAAAGTAAATACAAATCTTTACCGATAAATGTGTTATCGATTAATTTATCGAATTCTAACAAAGTAATATTGCATTGTCATCGGAGTTATACATGTGTGCAAAATTTCAGCTCAATCGGACACCGGGAAGTGTATCAAATTTAACTTGCAAGATTCCATTACAGACAACAAAAGTGAAACTAAATAAAAGCTTATAAAATAGGAGGGCACGCTTTAGAGTGGTGTCAAATATTTTCATAAATAAAGATGTTGCAGGCGCAAACTTCTGTGGAAAGCAGCGGAGCGTAACAAAATTCTAGTAGGTCACTTTCACCACACCAAAAACTTTAACACAATTTTTAACATAATTTAAGCACAGAAATACACTGATTGGAGTTTTAGAGAGTAAAAATGTGAATTCTGAACACATTAGCTGAATAAAAAGTGTAAAAATAATTGTTAAATAACAAATACAGACAGTGGTAGTTTAACAAATTCTGCTGTTGTAAGTGGTGAATGTGACCTACTAGAATTTTGTGAAGCTTGCCTCACACGATTTTTCGTTTATGCAATGCCTCTATATTATATTGTTTCTGGTATATGTGGATCGGCTGCGAGAAGAATTTGCATCCGCTTTGCCTCCTATTTCGTTTTCAGCGTAGAGCCAGTGCCAAGCCGGTGCAAACAAAGATTTTTGAAGAATAAAGATGTTGCATAAACGAAAAATAGTGTGTAGCAATGGGATTCAAGGGGTTGTGTAGCGCAATATATAGCTTCTCACACCCAATTGTCAACCTCACCTTCGAGCGGCGAATCCCGTTTCACTAACAGACGAGGCTCTGGCGACCCCAAGCTCCTCATGGAACTTGGGGGTGGGGAGGGAGGGATGGCCTGAAGGTTTAATGTGGCCATATAAATCGTTCCCGAGATGGTCGGGCCAGCACCTTAATGGTGCTGTGTTACCGGAGCGTATCGGATCTGTATCCGACAAAGGACCATCACATCGATAACACTCCCCAAAGCCTTCGGGGAGTAACTAATCGCTACAACAACAACAACAACAGTGTGTAGCAATCTGATCAAAACTCTCGTAGGTCACATTCACCACTTACCACAGCAGAATTTGTTAAACTACCACTGTCTGTATTTATTATTTAACAATTATTTGTACAATTTTTATCTGCTAATCTGTTCAGAATTTTAATTTTTACTCTCTAAAACTCCAATCAGTGTATTTCTGTGCTTAAATTATGTTAAAAATTGTGTTAAAGTTTTTGGTGTGGTGGAAGTGACCTACTAGAATTTTGTTACTCTCCGCTGCTTTCCACCGAAGTTTGCGCCTGCAACATCTTTACTCTTAGATCAATCTTTGGTGGTATATATTACTTGCGCTGAGTATATATTACTTACTGAGTGGAACGATTGAGTAATAGTTGATGGAGTTGATGACGGTAGTTCAGCTTTTAAACCAGAGAAAGCAATGAGGGTCTAAGCCTAACAGACGTCGGCGAAAAGAAAATGCAGATGTGTTAGTGAGAGCGCGATAATCGCGCACATCACTTGATGCATCGTTTTGCGTCGTTCATTCGATTATAGCAAGCAATAAGAAAAAATCGTTTGTTATGATTTTTTTTCGATTTTGCCAATTCTACTCAGTAAAATAAAAGTTTATCCTAAGATACAGCTTTTTGCTTTGTTTACAAAATATGTACTCCTAATATACATAAGGATAACCTTCGTCGACATTGCGAGCGACGCACACAATCGCTGTTGCTGCACCAAATCCTCAGCTACTACCAAATATTATCAAAAATAAAGATGTTGCAGGGACGAAAAATCGTGTGAAGCAAGCTTCACAAAATTCTAGTAGGTCACATTCACCACTTACCACAGCAGAATTTGTTAAACTACCACTGTCAGTATTGTATAATGTGTTCAGAATTTTAACTTTTACTCTCTAAAACCCAATCAGTGTATTTTGTGTGCTTAAATTATATTAAAACCTGTGTTAAAGTTTGTGGTGTGGTGGAAGTGACCTACTAGAATTTTGTGAAGCTCCGCTTCTTTCCACCGAAGTTCGCGCATGCAACATCTTAGTGTTTCAAAAATCTGTGGTGCCAACTAAATGATAGCTCATTGACGCAATGACTCGAAGTTTTTACGCTGCGCAGTAGCAAAGTTGATCGAAGAGTAAAGACAAAGATTATCGAAAATATATTTCGATAATCTTTGGTAAAGATGTTGCAGGCGCAAACTTCGGTGGAAAGCAGCGGATCGTAACAAAATGCTAGTAGGTCACTTCCACCACACCAAAAACTTTAACACAATTTTTAACATAATTTAAGCACAGAAATACTCTGATTGGAGTTTTGGAGTGTAAAAATTTGAATTCTGAACACTTTAGCTGAATAAAAAGTGTACAAATATTTATTAAATAACAAATACAGACAGTGGTAGTTTAACAAATTCTGCTGTGGTAAGTGGTGAATGTGACCTACTGGAATTTTTTGAAGCTTGCTTCACACGATTTTTCGTCCCTGCAACTTCTTTACTCTTCGATCAATCTTTGGTATATATTACTTGCGCTACTGAGCGAAACGATTTTTGTGTCACTGTTGATGGAGTTGATGACGGTAGTTCAGCTTTTAAACCAGAAAAAACAATGATGGTCTAAGTTGTATGTAATATAATATGGCTTTTGCTATTATTGGTTGTGACTTTGAATATTATCGAGTATTTAGTCCCTAGCTGGATGCCAATAAGAATACCTCCGGGAAGGAGCATCTTAATTAAATGGCATAACATTACCTAGGTAGGGTTTTAAATTGCTGAATTATGTCGGTCCTAATAAATCTTCTTCGTTACTCGCAGCGTGAAGGTATATTGATTGTGGCTACAATTTCTGAGAGGATTGCCCGAACAAAAACGTCCGTAATCTTTGCTTCATCTTAGCAGGCACTTAGTCTTTTTATTGTTTACTACGAAAAATATTATTCTCGTGAAATTTTTAATTTAAAGTAAGCTTGAGAGCTTATACGGGGATTTTAAGATCAATGTAAACGTGCATGACTCGATGAAGTGCACATTTAAGAGGTAAGGTTAGGCTGAATTGGTCGGTCAGTAAGAACCTCACATAGACTGAATAAGTTCGATCTAACTAAAATATACTATCAAGAAGCAGGACCTATGTCATAAAAAAAGACAGTGTCAATTTCTATACGTTTTTTAAGCGCCAACCATCATATGTATATATTATTTCTAATTGCTATTTTTATGTACGGGTCCCTTTTTTGCTCTTATTTGGAGTCCAAATCTATAAATAAAGTTTTGGTTGTAAAGATGGAGATTCGGGCTATTAGCGAGCGTTGGGCAATTTTGGTCGTAGTGCCTTTGTTTAGCTATATTTTATTAAAATAATTTCTTAAAAATAAACGATTGAGAGTACACAAAGAAATCTATTTGTACTATGGCACTATTGTGAATATTTGCACTGCATTACCAACAGTTTCTACCATACGACCGATGGCAGCGCAAGCTGTAAGTTTTAATTGATTGATAGAACAACTGATTTCTGTTGATAATTGATAAGAGACTTTTATATTGGTTGCGCAAGATACGCACGGGTCCGGCTCGTACTTGCTTATTCCTTAATTTTTATTTGTTTAAAATACTGTTTCCTCGATAGTATAGCGATTAGTATTCGCCCATTTTAGCAAATTAATTTTTCAATCTTGAAACTGCTACCAGCGTCCACGTCTCGACCACTCTAATGATGAATGACCTATTAAACCGTATTGCCAGTTTTAGTTCAAAACGCTCACCTGAAATGAAAAAAACAAAGGGGAATCGTCCGTTTTAAAGAATAAAAATGTTTAATTTAACAACACTTAACATTATAAATACACAATAATAGTATAGCAAGGATGAAATCAAATATACGACAATCCAAAAGTATTGTGCGAATATTAGCAGTTTGATTCGTCACTATGCTGCTAGTAAACAAATGCACAACAACAAAGCTAAGAGCGAAAATAATATTTCACGTAGAGCGAAGAAGAAAGAGAAATAGTCACATATAAATATAATCAGCTAAGAGCGAAGATAACATTACTCACACATATACATGTATACAGTTAAATAACCAACGATGTGATACACAAACGAGAAATAAACAAGCCAGTGTTCGAAGCGGCTGTCCGCGAAAGGTCTGGACCCCAAGAGAAATAGGCGAAAGAGGAAAATGAAATTATAAAAGCGGCGCAAGCTGAGGAATAATGAATCCGTTTTATTTTAACACGTTATAAGTGAAATACGCGGGTAATTTTATTGTGAAGCACTATTACATTAGAGCTGTACATAACGAACATTTTGGAATACTGAATATTTTAGTTATTTATTCGACAATTCAACGATTCGAACGATAACAGAAGGTGCAAAATAGTTAAGAATTCTGAAAACTCGCTGCAGTGTAAAGAGTACTGACCAAAATAATAAGAAGCACTGGCTTGAATATATTCCCAACAGTTATAAAGACCTATTATCCTACGCATTGCGCATATGCAGTCTATCTTTTGACGACAAAAGTTTCTACCTCACATTCAATCAGTGGATTTAGGGGCTTAGGATATTGCAGCGGTAATGTATGAGTGTTGTAAGAGTATATTTAAATACACAGACACAAGGGTTCTCGAAAAAGAACTGACGATATCCGTAACACTCCCCTTAATCATCATCCAGTGTTCTAGACGTTGCAACGACAACATTCTCATTCACTGTTATAAAATAAGCTGGAATATCAACTAAGAAGTCGTAAAATTTCTTTGGCTTAAACCCCAGTAATACCTAAACCAGGGCCCGTACGGTGTTATACGATCACGTATCGAAAACTAATTTCACTCAAAAGATAAGTATGATCTGTCAAGCCTTTCGTAGAACATTATGAGGCTAATAAGTACTTATATCCCAAGCACTGTTTTAGTGCTATGGCGATTTAAATAATCGAATTCGTGGATCTTAGAACACGACACAGGCCCAGTTTTTTTTCTCTCTTTTTTTAAATTGCCAATATTTACTCAAATAAAGCTGTTAGTACTAATAAATATACCAACAATTGAGTAAAAAAAGCTATTTTTGAATTGATAAAGTTCACCGACATCCGGCACACGTTCGCTCTTCTTTACTTTAGCTTAGTTGATTTTGTCAAGTGTTCTTAATGAATTGACATTGTTATGAGTGCATCGTCCCTGTTAGCAAATCTTGACTGAAAGTAAAACGGGCAAGCCCGAATTTTTTATTTCCTTTATATTACGTCGGTTGAATATTTGCCCGCATTTTCAATACAAATCTTGCAATCGATTTTTAAGTAACTTCTCATTGAACTACAAACATGAAACTTCACAGATAGGTTAAGACACCGGGACAATGCAACAAAAAGTAAAAAAAATTCCGTTAGGTGGCGCACTGATCGAAATAATTAGATGAGAATTTTGAAATTTGAATTTGATGAACTAGAGACTTGAAACTTCAAACTTAATTCAGAGGCCGATGACAGTATAAAACATCATACAAAAAGTTTCGATTGGGTGCGCGCGAATTGTGATATTAAGAAAAATCGTAAGGAACGGGGTTGCGATCAATTTTCAAGAGAGCCACAATCTTGGAACTTTATCCATATACTCACTTATAGTAATTCAAGCTTGGCATATATGAACAATTTTCAAGTAGCTTAAAAACTAATGTAGTTTGACGTATTTTTCTCATATGTACTATATTGTATACATACAAGTATTGTATGCATTCAGAATTAATGAAAGTAAGTTTTTCCCCTTGTGATAAATAAGGTACCACTCTTTTCCACCTAGAACTACAAATTGGATAATAAAAAGAAAATAAAAAAATTTAAGCATATCCTTTATATAAATGGACAAAATCAGCTAAAAATGTTTCCTTATAAAAACACATATTCTTGCTGAACTATGGTTTTAAAATTTTGACACAGAAATTGTAAAAATATTTATGACGAATAAAAATATAAAGGTGGAGCGCAAATCATTGACTATAAATTGATCAGTTCACTCCTTTTCTGCCAACTCCAATCCAATTAATGTGCGCTCCACTTTTATATTTTTATTTCTGATAAACTTCTATATGAAAATTTTAAAATCATAGTTCAACAAGATATGTCTTTATTTAATGACACATTTTTCGCTGATTTTGTCCATTTATATAAAGGAAATGCTTAAAATTTTTTTATTTCAAGTCAATCTTAATCTGTAAAATAGACAGATACATAAACTGTTATCTAAAATCTTACGAGTGAAAATTAAAGAAAACATCACACATAACGAGAGAGTGTGCTTTCTCAATGGAGGTGGCTATATTTTGCCCGACCTTCTCACAAAACTAACCAAGTCTGCCGTGTGGCTCTTAACCAAGTTATAGTCAAGTGTGTCAGTTTTGAAACTAATTAATAAATCCGTAGTATTCTTACTGGGTTGGTTGAACCTTAAAAAATAAACCCATGAAAGCAACATGTAGCATGCAAACAAAGCTAAAACAAGTCCAGGGGATGAATTTACTGTGGAACGTTACCTAATATGTTGAAAGTGTGGTGTAGTGCAGGGAACTGATTTGAGTACTAAAAAAGTTATTGCACTTAGTCATGAGCCAAAAAATTGTGTCTAAATGTGTACTTAGTCAAGTACAGAAAAATACTAGCACATAAAATAGAAAATACATACGAGTGCCCCGCAACACATATGCCCCATACATATATGACATTGTTGAGTATAAACTGAAACCATAGTCGCTTTAACTCAGTAGCACGTTGGTTTCGTGTGTAATACACTGTATACTTCTTTTATTATCGGTTTTTTTAGCGCTGTATTCAGTTTAGTTTCGTGTACATCGTTGTGTTGCTAGCATCAGAAGACTGATATGACTATATTCATTTTATTGCACTGTTAGTCTTATTTATTCCAATTAGTGTTTTCGTATAACACAGTTGACTTTCTTGCTCAATAAGACAATTGAGTACTGAACTGCTTCGTGGCTTATGAGCGGTTATTCATTTTACGAAGCATGACTATGTAAATGTGTTTTAGTGGATATAAGTTCTTAATATTCTTTGTTTTGTACGTACTAATACTAATTTTTCAGTTAGTTCACTAATAGCCTTAAAAGATGAATAATTGCAGCTCACTGGTGTAGTGTCGCAAATCACCTACCCAGATTGCGCATTCACGAGTTCAAAATTGCTTCGTTCTGCGCATCTACGTCACTGTTGACCCTTGAGCGCACAGCTGATAAGCTGTTCTATAGTTTTTCATACAAAATAAAAAAAAAAAATAAATGTAAGGCGCGATAACCTCCGAAGAGAACTAAGGCCGAGCTTCTCTTCCAATTTGCGTCGTCCTCCTCTTGATTTTCCCTACAAATTGGCCGGACGGGACCTACATGTTTTATGCCGACTCCGAACGGCATCTGCAAGGCAGATGAGTTTTCACTGAGAGCTTTTCATGGCATAAATACACCCGGAGCGCTTGCCAAACACTGCCGAGGGGCGACCCCGCTTAGACAAATTTTCTTCTAATTGAAAATCCTTATTTCTAAAATTTTGATTTTGCTTTGCCCGGGAGTTGAACCCAGGGCATACGGTGTGATAGGCGGAGCACGCTACCATCACACCACGGTGGCCGCCAAAATATACATACAAAATACAAGAGCATATTTTGTGAGATGAGTGTAAAACCAGGAAAGTATTGGAATCCAGCTATAGTCGTAAAGCTATCGAAGAGGCTGCAAAATGACTAAAGCTTGATCATGAAGATGGAGACAAAATTCTGCCACAGCTGCACGTCCATTCACGTCGAAAGTATTTGGAGAAACGTAAAAAGGACAAAGTTGCTGAATTAGAGGAAGACAGTTTAGATGATGAATGTTCATTTGATGATAAAATGTAAGCCTTAATAATTGTACATTTATTCAATCCATTTACTATACCATGTTACAGAATATCCACACGAGAACGGGAATACAAAAAAGTTGCCCTTTTCATCATACTACATATTTATTTTTCAGCCGACTATTAGGAGAAGCGTTAAACAATATGTCGTGGACGTATTTCCTCCGCCACAACTAATGAATTTACATACAACATCAAAAATTACTCGTGAGTAAGACGCGTCGTGTTTGGACCCTATAAGATATCTATGATAAAAATATTGATATTAAAAATAAATTATATAATAAAACTATTCATTTGAATAAATGTATTTAAACTTTTTAGTTATTTTTTTTAAATTAAAATAAATAATATCTAAGTACTTTTCTCGAAGCTGAGTCACTTTCACTGGAATGGGAAGCTATTTCTTAGCCACTATTGCATCCTTCGGAAAATGCAAAAATCTCCATTTGTTTTCTCTGGTTTTATTGTTGTTGTTATTACACCCAAACACAGCACAACACATTATTTATATCATTATTTAATTAAAACTCTCAGAAATAATACCAAATATGTGTACATAAAAGCGCGGCTAAATGAAAAGGGTCAATTCATACGTCATGAAAACAGCTGATCTAATGTTTACATGCGCATTGCGTAATCTTCTTTGTGATTTGTGGTGTAGTGTGTTTAACTATTATACCGAAAAATGGCAGATTTTAGCATCCGGAACGAAAATTCTTCAAAAAAGGCTGTTGAACCAGTGTATACAAAAATCTACAAACGCTAAGTTAATATGTAGTTTTTGATTACAAATCGACTTTGTTGGTAAATAATTGTGTTTCTGAACGGCTCGGGCTTCGATGGTAAGTTAGTGGTAAATGAAATATCTCATACTCTTTGTCAATATTTTCTTTCTGACTATACATATGTACATGCGATTGGTGTGTTACTAGTGAAATTATTCCCGCAATATTTTCTTGGAATACAAGGAATTTGGGGTTCGATAAACAGTAATCCTTTCCGTGGATCTAGCTGATTGTCGAGCAGCGGCCACGTTAGCCTTGCGCTTAAGGCAGTTGCATATTGAAACAACAAGACCACAGGCAGAGGTTTCAGCCATCATGGAAGCCGCAGTTTGGATCGAGATATACAATGTCGGCAAAGCAATCTTTATTTTCAGCAGAAGACAGGCTGCCGTCAAAATCTCTTGGCTCCTACTCCTTTAATTCTGAACTCACACTTAACTGTCGCCGATTTCTTCAAGATATGGCCCAACAGAATCATGTATACCTCACATGGGTCCCGAGACTTCGAGGGAAACGCATTGTAGATGAGCTCGATAGGCAGGGTACAACCAGGATGACCAAGAACGCTTAGTCAAATAAGAAATACTCGCATCCGTAGGACCCTAGCGGGCTAGAGGGCTTAGGATATACACACCTGCCCATGGCGAATCCTGTTTATTTAGCAGGCGAGTCTGAGGCAACCCAAAGTTTCTCACGGAAGGAGGAGGTTACACGACCTATAAAGTTTAACGGGACCATATCAATATCGTTCCAAAGATGGTCGGGTTCCTTTTCGAAACGTACAAGATCTATAAATAAGGAACCGTCAAAATCGCTAAAACTCCCCAAAACCGTCGGATGTCTCTTTATCGCTACTAGAAGAAGAAGATGAAGTGCGCGAACAGGGGATGAGCGAAGTACATTAAGTGAGCCAGTACCACTGACTGCGAGGACGAAACGTCACCACAGTTTAAATTATTTTGACCATCGTGAGCTCAAGGTTGAGGGAGGCTCACCGCGTCATGGCAACGAAACGCCTTCTCCTAAGCCCTAGCTTTCGTCATATTTCGTTGAGTATTTAGGTCTTTTGCTATGGAACAAAAAATAGATTTTTACACCCGAAAGACCGATAATACCGAAATAATGATTGATCTGCTCTTTACGAACAGTGAATCCATTTCATGTGAAAAATTGGAAGAGCATCAGATTTCTGATCACGAAACCATACAGTTCAAAATCAAGTTAGACAGAGAATTTCAAATGAGAGCTAAAAGAACCATAACTTCTTGGGAATATTATGCATGTGATAGTCTTGTCAGCCAATTACGACAGGTTAACTACTCTGGCTTTGAGAATCTCAGTGTCGAAAACAAGGTCTCATTCCTAAACAATACATTATCGAATGCAATGACTACATTAACATACTCAAAAGAAATTTCTGTGAAACTTATGAACAAGTGGTACGACTCTGAAATAGCGAATCTGCGCAAATATAAATTCAATCTATACAAAATAGCTCAAAGAACAGGTCAATGGAACGAATACAACCTTATAAAGCATAGGTAAAAACGTCTTATAAAGATTAAAAAGCCAAGTATATGGAACAAAGAATCACACATAATGTTGGGGTTAGTAAGGCAATGTAGAAGCATTTGAAGAAAAGCATATGTATGTCCAACGAAAATAATGAAATCAATAAAATATTGATAAACGACCAACTTATACTCAGGAGAATAAAATAGCCCATTCCCTCAATAACTATTTCATTGACAGTATAGTCGAAATCAGCTCGAATATTCCAGTTAATCACAATAACGTAGCATTTTCGGCTGTATCCCTCTTACTTTCAAATTTCAGAAGGTATCTGCAAGCGATATACTACAAATAGTAAGTAAATCCAAAAATAAAATAGGAGGAAAAAACTTATAACTGAAGGAGTCATAAGGGACTCTATAAGATACACGGGAAACTTTTATACTCAAATTTTAAATGAAAGGCTAGACAAAGGGGTAGTTTCCAAACTATGGAAAACTTCAATTGTGGTGCCAATAGAGAAAGTCTTATAGTAGCTCATGAGATAATACCAATTAACACGTTAGCGTGTGATGAAAAGATACTGGAAACTGTAGTTAAAAACCAGCTAGTGAAGTACCTAGATGATAATAAAGTTATTATACCGCAGAAATCAGGTTTTCGGAAAAAACATTCTTGTGAAAGAGCCTTGAACCTTGTTTTAGCTAACTGGAAAGAAGATCTGAGCAGAAATAAACATATGTATAATAGCTGTATTCCTAGACTTAAAACGTGCTTTTGAGACTATTGATCAAAATTTATTGCTAAAAAAACTTTATAGCATAGATGTTACTGACGGAGCTAAAATGGTTCCAAGACTTTATCATGAAGAGAAGTCAAAGAACTGTAATTGGATCATCCCTGTCAGAAAAAAGAGAGGTGCCTGTTGGACTTCCGCGAGGGTCTGTCCTGGCACCTATATTGTTTAATATCTATATTAATGATATAACCAAATCTCTAAAGTACTGCGATATTAAACTTTTTGCTGGCGATACATTGCTGATGCTTAGTGGAGATAATATCACTTAAATATATAAAAAAAAGACTTAAATAGAGTATATGATTCTCTTCTCCAGTCCAATATTATAATAATGGCCGCCTTTTTTTTGCCGACCTCCCCGTTTCCAACTTTTTTCAACACCTGTTGTCCATTCACAATAGACAACAGGGTTGCACCAAGTGGGAAACAGGGTAAGATCATAAGGCTGCTGTTACACCATCCCCCTTTTCGAAAAAAGGTTGAAGTTGACAAGTTGATCAGGTTTTGTTATGATTTTTTTTCGATTTTGCCAATTCTACTCAGTAAAATAAAAGTTTATCCTAAGATACAGCTTTTTGCTTTGTTTACAAAATATGTACTCCTAATATACATAAGGATAACCTTCGTCGACATTGCGAGCGACGCACACAATCGCTGTTGCTGCACCAAATCCTCAGCTACTACCAAATATTATCAAAAATAAAGATGTTGCAGGGACGAAAAATCGTGTGAAGCAAGCTTCACAAAATTCTAGTAGGTCACATTCACCACTTACCACAGCAGAATTTGTTAAACTACCACTGTCAGTATTGTATAATGTGTTCAGAATTTTAACTTTTACTCTCTAAAACCCAATCAGTGTATTTTGTGTGCTTAAATTATATTAAAACCTGTGTTAAAGTTTGTGGTGTGGTGGAAGTGACCTACTAGAATTTTGTGAAGCTCCGCTTCTTTCCACCGAAGTTCGCGCATGCAACATCTTAGTGTTTCAAAAATCTGTGGTGCCAACTAAATGATAGCTCATTGACGCAATGACTCGAAGTTTTTACGCTGCGCAGTAGCAAAGTTGATCGAAGAGTAAAGACAAAGATTATCGAAAATATATTTCGATAATCTTTGGTAAAGATGTTGCAGGCGCAAACTTCGGTGGAAAGCAGCGGATCGTAACAAAATGCTAGTAGGTCACTTCCACCACACCAAAAACTTTAACACAATTTTTAACATAATTTAAGCACAGAAATACTCTGATTGGAGTTTTGGAGTGTAAAAATTTGAATTCTGAACACTTTAGCTGAATAAAAAGTGTACAAATATTTATTAAATAACAAATACAGACAGTGGTAGTTTAACAAATTCTGCTGTGGTAAGTGGTGAATGTGACCTACTGGAATTTTTTGAAGCTTGCTTCACACGATTTTTCGTCCCTGCAACTTCTTTACTCTTCGATCAATCTTTGGTATATATTACTTGCGCTACTGAGCGAAACGATTTTTGTGTCACTGTTGATGGAGTTGATGACGGTAGTTCAGCTTTTAAACCAGAAAAAACAATGATGGTCTAAGTTGTATGTAATATAATATGGCTTTTGCTATTATTGGTTGTGACTTTGAATATTATCGAGTATTTAGTCCCTAGCTGGATGCCAATAAGAATACCTCCGGGAAGGAGCATCTTAATTAAATGGCATAACATTACCTAGGTAGGGTTTTAAATTGCTGAATTATGTCGGTCCTAATAAATCTTCTTCGTTACTCGCAGCGTGAAGGTATATTGATTGTGGCTACAATTTCTGAGAGGATTGCCCGAACAAAAACGTCCGTAATCTTTGCTTCATCTTAGCAGGCACTTAGTCTTTTTATTGTTTACTACGAAAAATATTATTCTCGTGAAATTTTTAATTTAAAGTAAGCTTGAGAGCTTATACGGGGATTTTAAGATCAATGTAAACGTGCATGACTCGATGAAGTGCACATTTAAGAGGTAAGGTTAGGCTGAATTGGTCGGTCAGTAAGAACCTCACATAGACTGAATAAGTTCGATCTAACTAAAATATACTATCAAGAAGCAGGACCTATGTCATAAAAAAAGACAGTGTCAATTTCTATACGTTTTTTAAGCGCCAACCATCATATGTATATATTATTTCTAATTGCTATTTTTATGTACGGGTCCCTTTTTTGCTCTTATTTGGAGTCCAAATCTATAAATAAAGTTTTGGTTGTAAAGATGGAGATTCGGGCTATTAGCGAGCGTTGGGCAATTTTGGTCGTAGTGCCTTTGTTTAGCTATATTTTATTAAAATAATTTCTTAAAAATAAACGATTGAGAGTACACAAAGAAATCTATTTGTACTATGGCACTATTGTGAATATTTGCACTGCATTACCGACAGTTTCTACCATACGACCGATGGCAGCGCAAGCTGTAAGTTTTAATTGATTGATAGAACAACTGATTTCTGTTGATAATTGATAAGAGACTTTTATATTGGTTGCGCAAGATACGCACGGGTCCGGCTCGTACTTGCTTATTCCTTAATTTTTATTTGTTTAAAATACTGTTTCCTCGATAGTATAGCGATTAGTATTCGCCCATTTTAGCAAATTAATTTTTCAATCTTGAAACTGCTACCAGCGTCCACGTCTCGACCACTCTAATGATGAATGACCTATTAAACCGTATTGCCAGTTTTAGTTCAAAACGCTCACCTGAAATGAAAAAAACAAAGGGGAATCGTCCGTTTTAAAGAATAAAAATGTTTAATTTAACAACACTTAACATTATAAATACACAATAATAGTATAGCAAGGATGAAATCAAATATACGACAATCCAAAAGTATTGTGCGAATATTAGCAGTTTGATTCGTCACTATGCTGCTAGTAAACAAATGCACAACAACAAAGCTAAGAGCGAAAATAATATTTCACGTAGAGCGAAGAAGAAAGAGAAATAGTCACATATAAATATAATCAGCTAAGAGCGAAGATAACATTACTCACACATATACATGTATACAGTTAAATAACCAACGATGTGATACACAAACGAGAAATAAACAAGCCAGTGTTCGAAGCGGCTGTCCGCGAAAGGTCTGGACCCCAAGAGAAATAGGCGAAAGAGGAAAATGAAATTATAAAAGCGGCGCAAGCTGAGGAATAATGAATCCGTTTTATTTTAACACGTTATAAGTGAAATACGCGGGTAATTTTATTGTGAAGCACTATTACATTAGAGCTGTACATAACGAACATTTTGGAATACTGAATATTTTAGTTATTTATTCGACAATTCAACGATTCGAACGATAACAGAAGGTGCAAAATAGTTAAGAATTCTGAAAACTCGCTGCAGTGTAAAGAGTACTGACCAAAATAATAAGAAGCACTGGCTTGAATATATTCCCAACAGTTATAAAGACCTATTATCCTACGCATTGCGCATATGCAGTCTATCTTTTGACGACAAAAGTTTCTACCTCACATTCAATCAGTGGATTTAGGGGCTTAGGATATTGCAGCGGTAATGTATGAGTGTTGTAAGAGTATATTTAAATACACAGACACAAGGGTTCTCGAAAAAGAACTGACGATATCCGTAACACTCCCCTTAATCATCATCGAGTGTTCTAGACGTTGCAACGACAACATTCTCATTCACTGTTATAAAATAAGCTGGAATATCAACTAAGAAGTCGTAAAATTTCTTTGGCTTAAACCCCAGTAATACCTAAACCAGGGCCCGTACGGTGTTATACGATCACGTATCGAAAACTAATTTCACTCAAAAGATAAGTATGATCTGTCAAGCCTTTCGTAGAACATTATGAGGCTAATAAGTACTTATATCCCAAGCACTGTTTCAGTGCTATGGCGATTTAAATAATCGAATTCGTGGATCTTAGAACACGACACAGGCCCAGTTTTTTTTCTCTCTTTTTTTAAATTGCCAATATTTACTCAAATAAAGCTGTTAGTACTAATAAATATACCAACAATTGAGTAAAAAAAGCTATTTTTGAATTGATAAAGTTCACCGACATCCGGCACACGTTCGCTCTTCTTTACTTTAGCTTAGTTGATTTTGTCAAGTGTTCTTAATGAATTGACATTGTTATGAGTGCATCGTCCCTGTTAGCAAATCTTGACTGAAAGTAAAACGGGCAAGCCCGAATTTTTTATTTCCTTTATATTACGTCGGTTGAATATTTGCCCGCATTTTCAATACAAATCTTGCAATCGATTTTTAAGTAACTTCTCATTGAACTACAAACATGAAACTTCACAGATAGGTTAAGACACCGGGACAATGCAACAAAAAGTAAAAAAAATTCCGTTAGGTGGCGCACTGATCGAAATAATTAGATGAGAATTTTGAAATTTGAATTTGATGAACTAGAGACTTGAAACTTCAAACTTAATTCAGAGGCCGATGACAGTATAAAACATCATACAAAAAGTTTCGATTGGGTGCGCGCGAATTGTGATATTAAGAAAAATCGTAAGGAACGGGGTTGCGATCAATTTTCAAGAGAGCCACAATCTTGGAACTTTATCCATATACTCACTTATAGTAATTCAAGCTTGGCATATATGAACAATTTTCAAGTAGCTTAAAAACTAATGTAGTTTGACGTATTTTTCTCATATGTACTATATTGTATACATACAAGTATTGTATGCATTCAGAATTAATGAAAGTAAGTTTTTCCCCTTGTGATAAATAAGGTACCACTCTTTTCCACCTAGAACTACAAATTGGATAATAAAAAGAAAATAAAAAAATTTAAGCATATCCTTTATATAAATGGACAAAATCAGCTAAAAATGTTTCCTTATAAAAACACATATTCTTGCTGAACTATGGTTTTAAAATTTTGACACAGAAATTGTAAAAATATTTATGACGAATAAAAATATAAAGGTGGAGCGCAAATCATTGACTATAAATTGATCAGTTCACTCCTTTTCTGCCAACTCCAATCCAATTAATGTGCGCTCCACTTTTATATTTTTATTTCTGATAAACTTCTATATGAAAATTTTAAAATCATAGTTCAACAAGATATGTCTTTATTTAATGACACATTTTTCGCTGATTTTGTCCATTTATATAAAGGAAATGCTTAAAATTTTTTTATTTCAAGTCAATCTTAATCTGTAAAATAGACAGATACATAAACTGTTATCTAAAATCTTACGAGTGAAAATTAAAGAAAACATCACACATAACGAGAGAGTGTGCTTTCTCAATGGAGGTGGCTATATTTTGCCCGACCTTCTCACAAAACTAACCAAGTCTGCCGTGTGGCTCTTAACCAAGTTATAGTCAAGTGTGTCAGTTTTGAAACTAATTAATAAATCCGTAGTATTCTTACTGGGTTGGTTGAACCTTAAAAAATAAACCCATGAAAGCAACATGTAGCATGCAAACAAAGCTAAAACAAGTCCAGGGGATGAATTTACTGTGGAACGTTACCTAATATGTTGAAAGTGTGGTGTAGTGCAGGGAACTGATTTGAGTACTAAAAAAGTTATTGCACTTAGTCATGAGCCAAAAAATTGTGTCTAAATGTGTACTTAGTCAAGTACAGAAAAATACTAGCACATAAAATAGAAAATACATACGAGTGCCCCGCAACACATATGCCCCATACAAATAAACTGAAACCATAGTCGCTTTAACTCAGTAGCACGTTGGTTTCGTGTGTAATACACTGTATACTTCTTTTATTATCGGTTTTTTTAGCGCTGTATTCAGTTTAGTTTCGTGTACATCGTTGTGTTGCTAGCATCAGAAGACTGATATGACTATATTCATTTTATTGCACTGTTAGTCTTATTTATTCCAATTAGTGTTTTCGTATAACACAGTTGACTTTCTTGCTCAATAAGACAATTGAGTACTGAACTGCTTCGTGGCTTATGAGCGGTTATTCATTTTACGAAGCATGACTATGTAAATGTGTTTTAGTGGATATAAGTTCTTAATATTCTTTGTTTTGTACGTACTAATACTAATTTTTCAGTTAGTTCACTAATAGCCTTAAAAGATGAATAATTGCAGCTCACTGGTGTAGTGTCGCAAATCACCTACCCAGATTGCGCATTCACGAGTTCAAAATTGCTTCGTTCTGCGCATCTACGTCACTGTTGACACTTGAGCGCACAGCTGATAAGCTGTTCTATAGTTTTTCATACAAAATAAAAAAAAAAAAATAAATGTAAGGCGCGATAACCTCCGAAGAGAACTAAGGCCGAGCTTCTCTTCCAATTTGCGTCGTCCTCCTCTTGATTTTCCCTACAAATTGGCCGGACGGGACCTACATGTTTTATGCCGACTCCGAACGGCATCTGCAAGGCAGATGAGTTTTCACTGAGAGCTTTTCATGGCATAAATACACCCGGAGCGCTTGCCAAACACTGCCGAGGGGCGACCCCGCTTAGACAAATTTTCTTCTAATTGAAAAACCTTATTTCTAAAATTTTGATTTTGCTTTGCCCGGGAGTTGAACCCAGGGCATACGGTGTGATAGGCGGAGCACGCTACCATCACACCACGGTGGCCGCCAAAATATACATACAAAATACAAGAGCATATTTTGTGAGATGAGTGTAAAACCAGGAAAGTATTGGAATCCAGCTATAGTCGTAAAGCTATCGAAGAGGCTGCAAAATGACTAAAGCTTGATCATGAAGATGGAGACAAAATTCTGCCACAGCTGCACGTCCATTCACGTCGAAAGTATTTGGAGAAACGTAAAAAGGACAAAGTTGCTGAATTAGAGGAAGACAGTTTAGATGATGAATGTTCATTTGATGATAAAATGTAAGCCTTAATAATTGTACATTTATTCAATCCATTTACTATACCATGTTACAGAATATCCACACGAGAACGGGAATACAAAAAAGTTGCCCTTTTCATCATACTACATATTTATTTTTCAGCCGACTATTAGGAGAAGCGTTAAACAATATGTCGTGGACGTATTTCCTCCGCCACAACTAATGAATTTACATACAACATCAAAAATTACTCGTGAGTAAGACGCGTCGTGTTTGGACCCTATAAGATATCTATGATAAAAATATTGATATTAAAAATAAATTATATAATAAAACTATTCATTTGAATAAATGTATTTAAACTTTTTAGTTATTTTTTTTAAATTAAAATAAATAATATCTAAGTACTTTTCTCGAAGCTGAGTCACTTTCACTGGAATGGGAAGCTATTTCTTAGCCACTATTGCATCCTTCGGAAAATGCAAAAATCTCCATTTGTTTTCTCTGGTTTTATTGTTGTTGTTATTACACCCAAACACAGCACAACACATTATTTATATCATTATTTAATTAAAACTCTCAGAAATAATACCAAATATGTGTACATAAAAGCGCGGCTAAATGAAAAGGGTCAATTCATACGTCATGAAAACAGCTGAACTAATGTTTACATGCGCATTGCGTAATCTTCTTTGTGATTTGTGGTGTAGTGTGTTTAACTATTATACCGAAAAATGGCAGATTTTAGCATCCGGAACGAAAATTCTTCAAAAAAGGCTGTTGAACCAGTGTATACAAAAATCTACAAACGCTAAGTTAATATGTAGTTTTTGATTACAAATCGACTTTGTTGGTAAATAATTGTGTTTCTGAACGGCTCGGGCTTCGATGGTAAGTTAGTGGTAAATGAAATATCTCATACTCTTTGTCAATATTTTCTTTCTGACTATACATATGTACATGCGATTGGTGTGTTACTAGTGAAATTATTCCCGCAATATTTTCTTGGAATACAAGGAATTTGGGGTTCGATAAACAGTAATCCTTTCCGTGGATCTAGCTGATTGTCGAGCAGCGGCCACGTTAGCCTTGCGCTTAAGGCAGTTGCATATTGAAACAACAAGACCACAGGCAGAGGTTTCAGCCATCATGGAAGCCGCAGTTTGGATCGAGATATACAATGTCGGCAAAGCAATCTTTATTTTCAGCAGAAGACAGGCTGCCGTCAAAATCTCTTGGCTCCTACTCCTTTAATTCTGAACTCACACTTAACTGTCGCCGATTTCTTCAAGATATGTACCAACAGAATCATGTATACCTCACATGGGTCCCGAGACTTCGAGGGAAACGCATTGTAGATGAGCTCGATAGGCAGGGTACAACCAGGATGACCAAGAACGCTTAGTCAAATAAGAAATACTCGCATCCGTAGGACCCTAGCGGGCTAGAGGGCTTAGGATATACACACCTGCCCATGGCGAATCCTGTTTATTTAGCAGGCGAGTCTGAGGCAACCCAAAGTTTCTCACGGAAGGAGGAGGTTACACGACCTATAAAGTTTAACGGGACCATATCAATATCGTTCCAAAGATGGTCGGGTTCCTTTTCGAAACGTACAAGATCTATAAATAAGGAACCGTCAAAATCGCTAAAACTCCCCAAAACCGTCGGATGTCTCTTTATCGCTACTAGAAGAAGAAGATGAAGTGCGCGAACAGGGGATGAGCGAAGTACATTAAGTGAGCCAGTACCACTGACTGCGAGGACGAAACGTCACCACAGTTTAAATTATTTTGACCATCGTGAGCTCAAGGTTGAGGGAGGCTCACCGCGTCATGGCAACGAAACGCCTTCTCCTAAGCCCTAGCTTTCGTCATATTTCGTTGAGTATTTAGGTCTTTTGCTATGGAACAAAAAATAGATTTTTACACCCGAAAGACCGATAATACCGAAATAATGATTGATCTGCTCTTTACGAACAGTGAATCCATTTCATGTGAAAAATTGGAAGAGCATCAGATTTCTGATCACGAAACCATACAGTTCAAAATCAAGTTAGACAGAGAATTTCAAATGAGAGCTAAAAGAACCATAACTTCTTGGGAATATTATGCATGTGATAGTCTTGTCAGCCAATTACGACAGGTTAACTACTCTGGCTTTGAGAATCTCAGTGTCGAAAACAAGGTCTCATTCCTAAACAATACATTATCGAATGCAATGACTACATTAACATACTCAAAAGAAATCTCTGTGAAACTTATGAACAAGTGGTACGACTCTGAAATAGCGAATCTGCGCAAATATAAATTCAATCTATACAAAATAGCTCAAAGAACAGGTCAATGGAACGAATACAACCTTATAAAGCATAGGTAAAAACGTCTTATAAAGATTAAAAAGCCAAGTATATGGAACAAAGAATCACACATAATGTTGGGGTTAGTAAGGCAATGTAGAAGCATTTGAAGAAAAGCATATGTATGTCCAACGAAAATAATGAAATCAATAAAATATTGATAAACGACCAACTTATACTCAGGAGAATAAAATAGCCCATTCCCTCAATAACTATTTCATTGACAGTATAGTCGAAATCAGCTCGAATATTCCAGTTAATCACAATAACGTAGCATTTTCGGCTGTATCCCTCTTACTTTCAAATTTCAGAAGGTATCTGCAAGCGATATACTACAAATAGTAAGTAAATCCAAAAATAAAATAGGAGGAAAAAACTTATAACTGAAGGAGTCATAAGGGACTCTATAAGATACACGGGAAACTTTTATACTCAAATTTTAAATGAAAGGCTAGACAAAGGGGTAGTTTCCAAACTATGGAAAACTTCAATTGTGGTGCCAATAGAGAAAGTCTTATAGTAGCTCATGAGATAATACCAATTAACACGTTAGCGTGTGATGAAAAGATACTGGAAACTGTAGTTAAAAACCAGCTAGTGAAGTACCTAGATGATAATAAAGTTATTATACCGCAGAAATCAGGTTTTCGGAAAAAACATTCTTGTGAAAGAGCCTTGAACCTTGTTTTAGCTAACTGGAAAGAAGATCTGAGCAGAAATAAACATATGTATAATAGCTGTATTCCTAGACTTAAAACGTGCTTTTGAGACTATTGATCAAAATTTATTGCTAAAAAAACTTTATAGCATAGATGTTACTGACGGAGCTAAAATGGTTCCAAGACTTTATCATGAAGAGAAGTCAAAGAACTGTAATTGGATCATCCCTGTCAGAAAAAAGAGAGGTGCCTGTTGGACTTCCGCGAGGGTCTGTCCTGGCACCTATATTGTTTAATATCTATATTAATGATATAACCAAATCTCTAAAGTACTGCGATATTAAACTTTTTGCTGGCGATACATTGCTGATGCTTAGTGGAGATAATATCACTTAAATATATAAAAAAAAGACTTAAATAGAGTATATGATTCTCTTCTCCAGTCCAATATTATAATAATGGCCGCCTTTTTTTTGCCGACCTCCCCGTTTCCAACTTTTTTCAACACCTGTTGTCCATTCACAATAGACAACAGGGTTGCACCAAGTGGGAAACAGGGTAAGATCATAAGGCTGCTGTTACACCATCCCCCTTTTCGAAAAAAGGTTGAAGTTGACAAGTTGATCAGGTTTGTCGGCTTCAAACCTTTTTGGATGGTGAATGAAAAATGAACAAAATGGTAAAAATATGGACTTTGATGCCGGTATATCTAAGTTATATTATTTGATTTAGTTACATTTATTTATATTTTAACCTACATATTTACGTATATGAATAGTAGTAGTTTAAATATTTTTTTCGTGTGTAAGTTAACTTAGTTAATTTAATTGCATTTAATGGTATTTACATTTATTATGCTTATTTATTCATTTATCGTAAGCCTACCTATTTACATATATGAATATTAATAACTAAAAAAGTTTGCCTGTTTGTAATTCAAATTCATTTTAATAGGTTTTTGTATTAACTTATGCGTACATTTTCTTTTTGTTTATTTTACTTACATTTTTATTTATTTTACTTACATTAAATATTGTTTTTACAGTGTGACATATTTTTATATAAATTTGCTTTTACTTAAATTAAGTATGGTTTTAGAGTATGATAAATGTTTATTTGCTTTATTAGCGCAATGAAATAGTAAAAAAAATTTGTTTGACTATCTCAAAATGAAACTGGGTACATCCGATTTTATTTATCTAGGTACTCCTCTTATGCGGTTTCTATGTACCGTTTTGTATATTTTGTTTTCATTATCAAAAATGGTTACATTTACACCGTCTATATTTGTTACTAGGTATGGACCCTGATATATGTTTTTATGTTTTTCCCGTGGTTCTTTTTGAACTAAAACCATATCGTTTATGTTTATTATTATTGGTTGTGCATTTTTGTCGTATGCATCTTTATTTCGCATTTTGTGTTTTTCTACTAACTCTTTAGCCAAGGCGTGGCATTTTTGCATTCGGTACTTTACTTCTTTTGAATAATTTTCGATATTATAAATGGGTTCGATTGTTTCGTTCTTCAATTCCGATGGCACAATGGCCTTTTTAGTTCAAAAGGAGTAAGTTTATTATCGAATACCGTATTTGGCGTTGTGTTGTGCCAAAACGTAAAGTATTTCAAATATGTATCCCAATCATCAAAGGAATCATTTAAGTACGCACGTAGGTACTCGTTAAAAACTCTATGGTTTCTTTCGACAGTTCCTACGGTTTCATGATGATAAGGTGTAGAAAAGTTGTGATGAATATTTAATAAACTGGTTGAATTTGCAAAAATTTCATTTTTGAATTCAGTGCCTAAATCCGATTTAATGGATTTCATAGCACCGTATATTAAAATAAAGCCTTCGAATAGTGCTGACGCGATGGTTTTTGCACTTTTATCAGGTATTGATATTGTAACTAAGTATTTTGTCAGATCGCAGATTATGGTAAGTGCGAACTTATTACCATATCTCGATTCTGGCAATGGGCCAATGGTATCAATTACAACAATGTCAAAAGGTTTATTAGGAGTAGGAGTTAGAACGAGTTCTTCTTTATGTCCTATTTTGACTTTGTTCAAAAGACATTTTTCGCATTTCCTGATATAACTAGCTATGTCTTTTGTCATGTTTTTCCAGTAAAATTTGTTTCGTAATTTGGCGTATAATTTTTTCGTTCCACAGTGACCTCCAGTGATGGGATCATTGTGATAAATTGCTAATAATTTTGATTTTTGTTCCTGATCAGTGATTGTTTCAATTGGATCCATTAAAAAAATGTTTAAAAATTGTAGAAGCTTATTTCCTCTTTCTTTAAAATTTGTAATTGTAATGTATTAGAAAATTAAATCGTTTTTTGGTCATTCTATTTTCTTAATATTAAGTTTTCCGGCTTCTTTTTCTAGCCTCGAAAGTAAAGTATCGAAATTCTTTATTTCGTTGGAAAATTCAAAATCAAGTGAAATTGTTCTTTTATGCTTTATATGCGCGCATATTCTTAAAAATTGTTTACTGTTTTTATCATGAAATATTTCTGATCTAATACGAGGAATTGTTTTTGAAAAGTTATGAGTGAATTTATCATAAACGTTTAATGTTTGTATATTTTCACATAAGTCTATATTTTCGATAGAACTACATTTATCGGCAATACCTTCCATCGATACGCTCCGCGATCAGTAGAAAATGAGGTTATATCGCGTGAATTTACGTGTAATGGTATTTGGTGAAATCCAGAAAAAAGGTCTAAGTTTGAGAAAAATTTGGCTCTGTCAAGATTGTCTAAAATATCATCGATTCGTGCTAATGGAAAATTGTCTGCTATTAGCTTCTTGTTAACTTCGCGAAAGTCAACGCACATTCTGTAGGCTTTTTTCCCATTTATTTTCATTTTAGGAACTAGGATAAGGGGACTGTTGTAGTTAGAATAGCTTTCTCCGATTAAATCATTTTCTAGTAATTTTGTAACTTGGCTGTTAATTTCTTCCCGCTGCGAATAGGGTAGACGATAATTCTTTATATACACTGGTTGGTTGCCAGTTAACCGCAATTTCTGCTCATAAAAATTATTTAACGTCATTTTATCGTTGTCAAGCGCGAATATGTCGGCATACTGTATGCATAAATCTAAAAGTTCAGATGGTGCATCATTGGTAATTTGATTTTTTAAGATTGAAGTTATTTCATTAATTCGCTTCTCATCTGACTTTGTTTTGTCGATTACATATACGTGATAATTTGATAGATTTTCTGTCTTAATAGAGGTTTTGTTTACGAATTGCACATCACTTGTGGTATTGATTAATTTTATGACTGGGTTATTGGAGTTTGTAATGCATCTTGCGGTAAATACGCCTTTTTGTATTTCTTGAGATTCAACGAAAAGTGGAGTTGTTGAGTGACCTAAGTCGAAAATTCGAAAAACTTCGCATTTTGGTGGTATAATACACATATCTCTTTCTGTTCCGTGTAGGATTGGCATAATGACTTCCTTTATTTGCCCAGAATGAGATGCTACTATTTGAATAATTCATTACACATTTGTTATAATGAAGAAAATCTTTACCCAATATACCGTCTGATGGGATATTGAAGTCATCTTTTACCACATGCAAGCTGTGTTCGACTAGATTATTAGAAAAATTTAGGTCTATGTTTATTTTGCCTATGGTAGGAACAGAATTTGCTGTAACGCCAGTGATATTAACTATATCGTCAGAATTAATTGGAATTTGCTTATTTAAGCTTGAAATTTTAATCAGAGAAATATCAGCTTGTGTATCTAGTAAAAATGTACGTAATTTTTTAGATCCGGTTATATAAATTTCGATAAAATCTGAGTAATTTAGGTTTAGACAAAAAATATTTTTAATATCTATTCGCTTATCTCCTTGTCCCTCAGTGTTCGCTGCTGAGGGGCGTCCAGGTTTAAAGAGCGAACGTTTAGTATTGGTTCTGTTTTCTAGCCTATTTTGACTGTTGCTAGTGTTACGCGAGTTACTATTGTTTCGATTGTCGTTGTTATGCCTATTTTAATTGTTATTATTGTATCTACCGTTATTATTGTTGTTGTACCTATTGAAATTATTATTGTTATTAAACCTATTGAAATTACTATTGTTGTTGTAGTAGTTATTGCGAAAGCTGGTTTGATTGTTAAACCTTGATCGAAAAGCTAATACCTGTCTTTCTTTAGCCTGATTGTTTTGTTCGACTATCATTTTTGCTACGACGTCTTTTGCGTCACTAAAAGAGGTTGATGCGAGAATTGCTTTGACTAAGTCTGAGCGCGTATTTAGGCTACAAACGTTTACTGACTGTTCGACTGCCATCTCGTGCGCTTTGGCTTTTGATATGCCCTTGATAATTAGAGACCTCTCTAAAGCATCAGATAATTCCTCTACTCGTTTAGCAAACTCGGTTAAATTATTGTTTGTAACTTTTAGTGAAGCTTTTTTCCCTGCAACGACTTTTGAATTGTCTGGCTGTGTTCGACTCTTAAGTGCATCTTTAATTTCTTGAATAGATGTTATATTTGTCGGAATTGCTTCTCTTGCTTTCCCTTCGATTTAACCAATGAAATGAAAGTTGGCATAAGATCTAGATCTATACAACCTTCTACTAGTTCAATTTTATCTATGAAGGAGTCTAGCGCTAAGGGGTCACCGTTATAGTTTTCCCTAAATAAGGGCGCCCACGACCCAATAAACTGTCTCTTTTGCTCTGGTGTAGCCATTATTGTTGGTTCTAGAAAATTAGTACGAGATTGGTTGGAATTTGAGAAAGTTGTTAAAAGCCCTAAAGAATTGTTTGATGTAACAACTGGGTTATCGAAATCACAGAAGTTTTCTTGCAATGAAATATTTTCAGTATGAGGTAAAGAACAACTTTTTTCACCGATACGACTGTCGAGTGTTTTCGGCTTTGATGAGTCAGAGAGTTCTTCTTCCTCAGATTCGATTTTGTATGCGTCGAAGGACTCTTTTTCTTTTTCACAGCAATTGGCCTAGGTCGGTTTTCAAAATGACCATTACCTCTACTAAAATGTTATTAAAAAAAAATAAATGTAAGGCGCGATAACCTCCGAAGAGATCTAAGGCCGAGCTTCTCTTCCAATTTGCATCGTGCTCCTCTTGATTTTCCCTACAAATTGGCCGTACGGGACCTACATGTTTTATGCCGACTCCGAACGGCATCTGCAAGGCAGATGAGTTTTCACTGAGAGCTTTTCATGGCAGAAATACACCCGGAGCGCTTGCCAAACACTGCCGAGGGGCGACCCCGCTTAGAAAAATTTTCTTCTAATTTAAAAACCTTATTTCTAAAATTTTGATGTTGCTTTGCCCGGGGTGCGAACCCAGGGCATACGGTGTGGTAGGCGGAGCACGCTACCATCACACCACGGTGGCCGCCGAATGTTATTATATGCCTCAATTAAAGAATTTTTATATTCATCTAACTTGTCTTGCCTTGTCGGTAAGGAACGACCTGTATGCGAAACACGTTTTTTAATTTTAAAGAAATTTTCTCTCAATTCTTTGAATTTTGTTTCGATATTTGACATTAGCAGAAGAAAGACTCATACACTTGCAGCTTTGTATGCTTGGATATTAAGAAATTTGAATGAAAAAGAAGGTTGAAATGATTTTATAATCTAAATCGAATTGTGAAAAAGTTGCAAGTTTGAGGTATGAATATGAACGATTTTGAATGAAAAAGAACCTAAATTGTTTTAGTTACGAATATGAACAAATTTGAATGGAAGAGAGATATCAAATGGTTTTGTAACCTGAATTGTATTACCCTAAATTGAACTGTTGCTGAAGATTTGAGACATGAATTTGAACAAGTTTGAATTGAAAGGGAATTTGAAATGATTTTATCACCTAAGTTGAATGAGAGAAAGTGGCGAGTTTGTGTTATGAATGTGAAAAAAAAAAAAATTTTATTGAAAAGAAATTTAAAATGATTTTATAATCTAATTTGAAACCGCTCTACTTGAACTGTGTATTGAATTATGGAATAAATTTGTTAGGGTTATTTGAAGTAAGAATTGCTTGAAAGTGGATTGAATTGTATTCCAGATGAACCGTCAATTGAGTTTTGTCTTTGAAAAATTTTGTTTTGTACCGGATGTGCTACCATATACGACCTACAATGGAAGACTGATCTATTTTTTCCAATTACCGCAAGGCGATATTAATTTTAAACGGGAGATGTTTATTGCAATTTAGTATTTATTTCAATATTGTTTAATGTGACGGCCACACCGTTGCACAAAAAAAAGAATTAATTTTAGAATTTTTACGGACGCACCGTTTTTATCAAGAAATATATATTCATTGTTTAACGTGTCGGCCGCACCGTTTCACAGCAAAATGTTTTTTTTTTTTGTGTTAAAATTTTTTGTATTAAATTTTATTTTGTTTTATCATTTTCTTTTTTTTTGATTTTTTCCAAAGTGTAGAACGTATTACGAATTTTATAAAGTTTTAAATGAAGTAAGTTTTTAAATTTTTTAAAAGTAAATAGCTTGTAGTACTTTAGCACTAAGTTATACTTTAGTTTGTACAAATCAATTAGGTATTTTTGTTTTTCACACGAACTGAGTGTTTTTCTTCTCCAGTCCAATATTATAATA
The DNA here is from genome assembly GCF_040869045.1 of Eurosta solidaginis. NCBI lineage: Eukaryota > Metazoa > Arthropoda > Insecta > Diptera > Tephritidae > Eurosta > Eurosta solidaginis. The sequence goes on along the minus strand of NC_090322.1, from coordinate 57,782,836 downwards.
ATGGCCGCCTTTTCTTTTTTTGCCGACCTCCCCGTTTCCAACTTGTTTTAACATCTGTTGTTCATTCACAATAGACAACAGGGTTGCACCAAGTGGGAAACAGGCTAAGATCATAAGGCTGCTGTTACAACTCAACTTTAGTGAGCACATCGATTACACGGTTGGGAAAATAGCCAAAAAGATATATTTCATGCAAAGAACCTACAAGTACTTAAGCAGACGGTACAAGGTAATGGTTTACAGATCGATAATCGAACCTCAATTCATATATTGTCCAACATTATTCTTCATTATGAGAGATAACCAAATTTACAAGTTGCAAGAGCAACAGAACCAAGCTATGCGATTTATTCTTAGGAAACGCTATGACACACCTATCAGAGATATGCTCGCCACTCTAAATTGGCTAAGCATTAAACAGATACTGTTTTATCATACGATGAAGTTTATTAGAAACATAATAGAAGGAATGCCTGATTATTTGAAAAGTAACATAAAATATGTATGAAATGTTCATTCCGTAAACACAAGAAGAAGAAATTATTTTACTTTAGCCGCTTATAGAACAGAAGCAGACAAATGTAATTTGTATTATAAAGGATTAAAATTCTACAATGAATTACCAAATGATGTTAAATCTAGTAACATAAGGGAATTTAAACACAAATTGTACAATTACTGTAGAACACTGCCATTCTAGTGCAAGATGGGCAAACTTTCGAATCATCAATATCATTTCATACATCCCGATTACTCTACGCTGGCACTAGGAAGCTTTCCCACGTACGCAAAAAACAGCCGAAGCTCATACTGTAACGCATCACTCAACCTAATAAGTGCATCGCCGTTCAGATGTTGCCTTCGCACTTTAAATACGTTAACAGCTTCAGATACAACTGGCAAAATCCTTGCATTGGTGTCATTCGTCTGCTTCCCATCCCTCACTCCATTTGGGCAGTCAATAGATGCATATAAATTACTTTAATTACATTATATATTAATTACTATATAAAGGTATAAGCTGTAAGAAATAAATAAATAAATAAGCGATATTAAGAAGGTACCGCTGTGCCTGTAGGGTGCTCTTCCCTCAGTAGAAAGATCGGAAACCAGAGAGGCGGTGTTATCTAGCGAGCAATAAATCAATCTCCGTGACGCCCCTTTCATCTTCCCAGCTTCGTTACTGTTACTCACTCCGTAGCGTATTGCCGCCACTGACATCAATCATCTTTTTAATGGTAATTTGGAGCCAATGTTTCTAACAGCAACATCACTACAACCCCACCCTGTTGAAACTGGAGTTTCTTTGGACTCCCGTTAGAGAACTTGTGATTACAATTTCTGAGAGGTCGCCGGATGAAGCAATGTTAGCTGTTTTTAACAAAATACGTGCAGTGCGACAGTCACATGACTTACCAAAACTTTTGTCAATAAATACCAACTGGTAAAGCTCACTGCTATTCAATAAACCCTGCGTTCGGATAATGAGTTTCCATAAACAAATGCTGTTTACGTGTGATAAATATTGGTTAAGTAAATAAAGCTAAGTAAACATAACTGCGCCAGTGATGGAATTTTTGATACACTCGTACTTTTCCTAATACAGGCGTTTTTTCAGATGGTGCGGATATGTTTGCGAGCAATTAGTTGTTTTTTAATAAAACATCTTAAATGTTAAGTTTTCCGTTTACGATTTCACCCGAAATCACCTTGGGCATTCTTCTAGCTGGATTACATTCAGATCAAAGCTTCGTTATGTTAGGTTAGGTGGTAGCTGCCCTGGTAGGGGACTTCACAGCCATTTGCTCATACGCCATCGCCATGCTGATGCTCAAGCACATTAGCTGTGATGGTTATTAGCCTGCCGTATCCACCTGTTTCAATGCCGATGTATGCAATCGTTGATAATGACAACCCTTTTCAAACTTTCCAAATAGGAGTAACAAATAACAAGCTATATCAAATATTTTTGTCTCTTCTCTTCCTTGTCACGAACCTGAGACTAAGTAAGCATCATGATGGCTTTTGCAAAATTCATAACATCATCACCGTGTTAAATGCCGTAAATTAATACTAAAAGCCCCTAACGACAAGAAGGCCTTGGGAGTACTTTATCTTTCAAAGACTTTCGACAACGGGCTCAATCGTTACCTCATCCAACCCGCACTTCCTATATCTGCTATCTCTGACCAATCCTGATTTAAAGGCATGTGAAGCTGGAAGGCAGTGTCCAGTCAGAATACCCGTCATGAGTCTACAGTCCTTTTTTAAGTAGAATAGAAGTAACTTTGTTAGTCCAAGGTTGTAAGGCCTAAACATGATCTTCGACACTTTGCAGCACTTGGGCCTTTTCCGCTTGGCCGATCATGTGCACCTCTCGCCTTCTCTTAATCTCGCCCACTCTAATTGGGACGTATACGGAGCTACTTTTAAGCTACTTCATCCGCTATTTCATTCCCATCTTTCCCATCCTTAATTGCTGCTTGGTTGTCAATATTAAATGCGCGGTTGCAGTTTAAACTATTTTCGACGAGTGCATCAACTGATTTGGTTACAGCTACAACTTCCACCTGAAAAACACTACAGTGATCTGGCAGCTTGTAGTATCTGTTTATTTCCAGATCAACGCAGTATACCTCAAACCCTAATCCTTCCGCTACTTTGGAGTAATCGGTGTACACGTGTACCGCCTCGACCGCCACTTGGGCACCCTTGCGCCAACCAACCATCGTTATTCTGGATCTAAGAGCCCCTTCGAAGCTCAGATACGAAATCACGTAGTCGGCTCGTCCTGTAATTAATTACGCTATACTATTATGACCGTATGGACTGCGCTCAAGCTGCCCGAGGCAGTGAGCCTCGTTGCAGTTTTTAACGCGATGTTCTTTGCCACCAGGTCTGCAGGTGGAATGTACAGAAGGGCATAAGGGCATGCAGCCATCGGGGTTGTTTTCAGGGCTCACGCAATGCTAAGCATTGATAGCCTGAAATTAGAGCCAATTTTATGATGTAGGTTCTTTTGTTTGGCTGTCCACCAAACAAGAACTCCATAGTATGGGACAGGCTTTACAATCGATATAATAACTCAATGGAATAGAGAGGGCCGCAATATCAATTCAATCAGTAACTTAAATATTTTAAACACGGTTGCCGATTCAATTACGGAAAACACGATTCGAGCCCAGGTCTAAGATGGAGTTTGCGAGACTTTTGCACCATAGACGTATAGCAGTATTTATGCACCAAAACCTATTAATCTGACAGTCCTAGTACAGGTGGGTTCTGTTAGCTCCATTTTTGAGGTCCAGCCATTCTGGTCAACTAGTACTGAATACAATACGTAAGTATCCAGCTAGAATTTTTAAATTAGTACAGCGTGGACGTATACTTAGCACATACATATTCTAATTTCTATACCTTACTTTAGAGAGCGAGTCCCAACACTGATCTGAATGATAAGAAATGACGTATATGCTAATATATAAAAAATGCCGAAAAATGCGGACACATAAATAAAAGCGCTCAGACGTTGTAGGCACTTTACAGTTCATGTCGTGTGGGCAACTAAAATGTCTACTACCATAGGAGTATTTCCCACGTGTGCCGCACCAAGTGTAGGCCCAGCTAACTTATTGTTCACTAATTTGCTACAGACTCTGTTTGTGGCTAGATGCGCGCTCTCTCCGGATGATAACTGGCCTGAGGATTATGCCGATCAAGCGATCAAGAACGGCCTCGATACTTATGACTTCGTTGTGGTTGGTGCGGGTACAGCAGGATCTGTGATTGCCTCACGTTTAAGTGAAAATCCTGAGTGGAAAGTTTTACTTTTGGAAGCTGGTGCCAATCCACCGCAGGAATCAACGGTAAACTTACTACGCATGAGTTACAAAAGCTATGTAAATTGAGTGCTCGCTTTTTTATTTATTTGCAGATACCAGAGTTGTACGTTACCCTGCAGCACACAAACTATACATGGAACTACCAAACCGTTTACACGGATAAGGCCTGCTTGGCACAAGCAAACCAGCGCTGTTATTGGCCGCGTGGTAAGATGATCGGTGGCTCCAACGGTATAAATACATTGCTGCATATACCAGGTCTTCCAAGAGACTACGACTCATGGATGGAACAAGGAAACACAGATTGGGGCTGGAAATATGTAAAGCCTTATTTTGAGGGTCTGCTATACCCGAAAGGACCATTGAAAGTAAGCCATTTTTTGAACGGCACCGAAGAGGAATATAAAGAGTTGATCACTGCTGCAGCTGAAGAATTGGGCATACCACGTGTAGATGCTATTACAGAGGGCACAGAGATAGGATTCACACGCTTACTGCGTGCTATTGATCATGGGCGACGTCAAAGTACTGCTGTAGCTTACTTGGGTAAGGCATTGAAAAGAAAAAATTTGCACGTGATTAAAAACGCTCAAGTCAAAGAATTGAATTTTGATGAATCCAATAAAAAAATACAATCAGCAACATTTGTCGTGCGTAATCAACAAGAGCTTACGGTAAACGTAGGCAAGGAGTTGATACTCACTGCTGGGTCGCTTGATTCGCCCAAATTGTTATTGCTGTCTGGTGTGGGACCTTCGCAGCACTTGCAGTCACTAAATATCACTGTAAGACACGATTTGCCTGTAGGTGAGAATCTGCAGGACCATGTATTTTCAATAATTTTCTTTAAACTTGACGAAGGTTTGGCATCAATTGCTGAGACAGCAGACTTGGACATAATTTATAACTATTTGATACACTCAAGTGGTGAACTCACTGGTGATGGTCTACCCTCTTTATCTGGATTTTTTAATACACGCAACGATTCTAGCCAACATCCGGAAATACAAACTCTACATTCCATTTTTCAGCGTAATAATACCGCCGGATTTCAAACATTTCTCGATACATACGCCATACAGGAACCGTACCGCACAACTTTACAAAATCAAATCCTAAAATCAAAGATTTTATGTGTTGGTGTAATATTATTAAAACCCGAATCCAGAGGTCAGGTACAGTTGCAAAGCAACGATTATAATGATCCACCAAAACTTATTTCGAACTACTTTGAACGTCCAGGTGATCTGAAGACACTTGTACGCGGTGTACAAGTGAAGCAAAGTTTTACTCAGACTGCATCATATCGTGCTCGCAATGTTCAGATGCTGCATGTGCCCATCAAAGAATGTGATGCCTATCAGCTTTGGAGTGATGATTATTGGCGCTGCTATGTGAAATATTTTAGTTTCACATTGTATCATCCAGTAGGCACAGTGAAAATGGGTCCTACTGCGAACAAAACAGGCTGTGTGAGCACACGTCTAAAGCTCAAAGGTGTTGATAATTTGCGTGTTGCTGATGCAAGTATTATGCCAGTCATTCCTGGTGCAAATACGAATGCAGCCACTATGATGATTGCTGAGCGTGCCGCTGAATTCGTTAAGGCAGATTGGGCCTAAAAATCGAAATAACCGAATTCCCAATACAGCAGTTTTACAAAATTATCTTAATAAAAGAGCAGTTAGCCAGACTATGGTTATCCCACACGGCCTAACTGATATATTTGCCAGTCTGAACGTGTGCTTTTTTAACTTTTTTGCAGTCTTTGCTAGAATACAACAACCCAGGAATGATGAATATTATTTTTAAAAACGATATTTTGTGTTCTTGTAAATAAAAAATTTGATTCAAGTCATGTTAATAATAATGAGCTTAAGGGCCGTGGTTAAATAAAACACAATGTTTGAAATTGCATTGGTTTTTTTAATTTGTCAATATTTCGGCTTCAATCTGACTGATCATATGTTCGAAAAGCAAAAGTAAAATAAACATCAAAAACGTCAGGCATGCTTAACCATCGAACCGATATCATTTCGTTACGATAATTAATGTTAATAAACGAAACAAAGTCATTTCGTTTCGTTTATTAACGTTAAAAATGTCAAATTAACGTTAATTTGACGTTCTTAACGTTAACAAGCGAAACGAAATGACTTATTATTAACGTTAATTTGACGTTCTTAACGTTAATAAACGAAACTAAATGACTTTGTTTACGTTAATTATCGTAATGAAATGATATCGGTTCGTTGGTTAAGCATGCCTGAAAAATGTATACAACATTGTGAATCAAACTATGTGTGATATCTTATCTGTCAACTGCTTGACAGGATGTTCAATATGGCTATTTTTTAGCGTTTTGACAGGGTGTTCAATATGGCGGCGCCTATCTTCAGCGGGTTATAGAAAGAGATACAGAATGAATCAGTGATAGACAATTACAAATCAGGTGATCCAATCACTTTGGAATTTTGACGTCTACGCAGAAGATATCACACTTAGTTTGATTCACAATGGTATATAATTTAAAGTACCGTAAGTGTAAACAAAAATATGCACAAACAAATATATAGGGATACAAACAATAGAACAAAGAATATGTCGTCATCCAACATTATGATTTGTTGATCCTAAATATGCTGCTAGCGGAATAATTTCTGAACGCTGCTTTCTTTCATGTGCGCTGTGAGATTTGCATTTTGTGTTGTTGTTGCTTAAGCAATAAATTGCTATATGCATATGCGCATTGGTCTGTGTCACTTTTAAAATTAATTCTCTTATCATTAGGCGTGTTCATAATGTGGAGCATTTCCATGGTGAAGCGCTTATTATATTGTTTCTCTATGTCAAATATAGTGCATTCTGGAAATCGGGATAGTGGCCCGTATCCTTACAGTGGGCCGTTAAAGCCGTTTTATTTTCCGAAGCGTTGTTCCTAAATTTAATATTTGACTTATGGCCGGAAATCCTTGTCTTTAATTTTAATTTCGTTGTCCCCACATATACCTTCTAGCATTAGTGAGACCCGTCACCGTTGCATGGGATTCTGTATATTACGTTGGATTTCTCATCCTTTGGAATTCTGTCCTTTGTATTGCTGTAAATATGTTTCAATGTATTGTTGTATGTGAACGCTATTTTGACCTTTGGAAACTCATTTTCCTCTAGAGTTTTTTTGATGATCGTGATATTCTTCTTGTGGTACATCCTGTCCCTTATTGTAAGTACCCGTCTTATGAAGCTTTTGGCGGTATTTAATATTGTACTTTTTTCAAGTTTTGAATAAAAGTTAATTAGCCTTCCCGAAGCTGTGGGTTTTCTGCACCAGTCAATATATATTTTGTTGTTTCTCCTATTGATTAACGTGTCCAAGTACGGTAGCTGACAATCTTTTTCAACCTCTATTGTAAATTTAATGCTTCTGCTGTAGCTGTTGAGTTCAGGAGAACGTTTTCAATTTATTCAGTTTTTACAATGGCAAATAAGTCATCTACATACTTTGTAAGTAGGAGTGGTTTGCTAGTAGCTTCCTTTTCGAATCTTGTTAGCAGCTCCTCCATGACAATTTCAGCTATGACTGGGGAGGCTGGTGAGCCCATGGGCATTCCTGTACCTTGATCGTATATACCTTTCATGAAAATGAAATGGTATATTAATTTCGTTACGAAACCCAAAATTGTAAGTCCTTAAAGGAAAATAGATAGACCCACCATTAAGTACACCGAAATAATCAGGATGAAGTGCTGGGTTGATTTAGCCATGTCCGTCTGTCCGTCTGTCTGCTTGTATGCAAACTAGTCCCTCAATTTTTTAGATATCTTGATAGAATTTGGTGAGCGGGTGTATTTGGGTGTCCGATTAGACATTTGTCGGAACCGGCCGGATCGGACCACTATAGCATATATCCTCCATAAAACCGATTTTTCAGAAAAAGAGGACTTTTGTCATATCTTCCTCAATTTAACAGATTGAAGCTTCAAACTTCACCATATACTTTCGTATATTGAACATATTGTTGTCTGAAAAAATTGATGAGATCGGTCGTATATATAGTATATATCCCCCACAACCGATTGTTCAGATAAGAAACTTTTCGCAATTTCTACCCCATTTTAACAGCTATAAGCTTCAAATTTCACCCATTGCTAACGTATATAGTATATATTGTTGTGTAAAAAAATCATAGATATCGGTGATATATATAATATATATATGATGGTATATATAGTATATATATATTTTTTTTTTGCAATTTCAACCCCATTTTAATAGCTAGAAGCTTCAAATTTCACCAAATGCTTACGTGTATAGCATATATTGATGTCTGAAAAAATCATAGAGATCGGTTGTATATATAGTATATATCTCATTCAACCGATTGTTCAGATAAGAAACTTTTCGCAATTTCTACCACATTTTAACAGCTAGACGCTTCAAATTTCACCCATTTCTTACGTATATAGTATATATTGTTGTGTAAAAAAATCATAGAGATCGGTGATATATATATAATATATATATGATGGTATATATGGTATATATATTTTTTTTTTGCAATTTCAGCCCCATTTTAATAGCTATAAGCTTCAAATTTCACCAAATGCTTACGTGTATAGCATATATTGTTGTCTGAAGAAATCATAGAGATCGGTTGTATATATAGTATATATCTCATACAACCGATTGTTCAGATAAGAAACTTTTCGCAATTTCTACCCCATTTTAACAGCTATAAGCTTCAAATTTCACCCATTGCTTACGTATATAGTATATATTGTTTTATAAAAAAATCATAGAGATCGGTGATATAAATAATATATATATGATGGTATATATAGTATATATATATTTCTTTTGCAATTTCAGCCCCATTTTAATAGCTAGAAGCTTCAAATTTCACCAAATACTTACGTGTATAGCATATATTGTTGTCTGAAAAAATCATAGAGATCGGTTGTATATATAGTATATATCTCATACAACCGATTGTTCAGATAAGAAACTTTTCGCAATTTCTACCCCATTTTAACAGCTATAAGCTTCAAATTTCACCCATTGCTTACGTATATAGTATATATTGTTGTGTAAAAAAATCATAGAGATCGGTGATATATATAATATACATATGATGGTATATATAGTATATATATATTTTTTTTTGCAATTTCAGCCCCATTTTAATAGCTAGAAGCGAGACGCCTTTTCAGGAAGAAAAAAGCAGAAGCAGAAAGGCGTGAGTGCGAGGAGCTTGAGCTGCTAGCCACCAGGAATAACGCCCGAAAATTCTACCAAAAAATACGGCGACAGACGGAAGGTTTTAAGACCGGGGCAAACTCCTGTAGGAATGAAAACGGCGACCTTGTAACTGATGTCCAGAGAGTGCTTAGATTATGGAGGGAACACTTCTCTGCTCTCCTAAATGGAGGCAGCAATTCACCGCGCAGAGATGAAGAACCCGATCCCGCAATCGATGATGATGGAATATATGTCCCCCCGCCCGATTATGACGAAGTTAGAATAGCAATAACCAGATTGAAAAACAACAAGGCCGTGGGCGCTGATGGATTGCCTGCGGAGCTATTCAAGTTCGGCGGCGAGGAGTTGGTAAGGCGCATGCAGCAGCTTCTTAGCAAAATATGGGCGGACGAAAGCATGCCCGACGGTTGGAATCTAAGTGTTCTTTGCCCAGTCCACAAGAAGGCGGATACTGCAAAATGCACCAACTATCGTGGAATCAGCCTTCTTAATATCGCATATAAGGTCCTTTCAAGTGTATTGTGCGAAAGATTGAAGCCCACCGTGAACCGGCTGATTGGACCTTATCAGTGCGGCTTCAGACCTGGTAAATCTACCATCGACCAGATTTTCACAATGCGCCAAATCTTGGAAAAAACCTGTGAAAAGAGAATCGACACACATCACCTCTTCGTCGACTTTAAAGCCGCCTTCGACAGCACGAAAAGGAGCTGCCTATATGCCGCTATGTCTGAATTTGGTTTCCCCGCAAAACTTATACGGCTGTGCAAAATGACGTTGAGCAACACCATCAGCTCAGTCAGAATTGGGAAGGACCTCTCCGAGCCGTTCGAAACTAAACGAGGTTTCAGACAGGGTGACCCCCTATTGTGCGATTTCTTTAATTTGATGCTGGAGAAAATTATACTAGCTGCAGAACTTAACCGCACTGGAACAATATACTATAAAAGCGTGCAATTACTGGCATATGCTGATGACATTGATATCATCGGCCTAAACACCCGCGCTGTTAGTTCTGCTTACTCCAAGCTGGAAAAAGAAGCGGTAAAGATGGGTTTGATGGTGAATGAGGACAAAACGAAGTACCTGCTGTCATCGAGCAAAGAGTCAGCGCATATGCGCCTTGGCAACCACGCTACTGTTGGCAGCCATAATTTCGAAATAGTAAAAGACTTCGTTTATTTGGGAACCAGCATCAACACTAGCAACAACATCAGCACTGAAATCCAGCGAAGAATCAATCTTGCCAATAAATGCTACTTTGGACTAGGTAGGCAATTGAAAAGTAAAGTCCTCTCTCGGCGAACGAAAATCATACTCTACAAGTCACTTATCGTACCCGTCCTGCTATATGGGGCAGAAGCATGGACCATGACAACAGCAGATGAAGCGGCTTTGGGAGTGTTCGAGAGAAAAGTTCTTCGAAAGATTTATGGACCTCTACGCGTTGGCGATGGCGAGTACCGAAGAAGATTTAATGATGAGCTGTACGAGCTATACGCAGACATCAACATAGTCCAGCGAATTAAAACGCAGCGGCTGCGCTGGCTAGGCCATGTTATGCGAATGAAAGATGATGCTCCGGCCAAGAAAGTGTTTCTATCGGAACCCGCCTATGGAAGCAGAGGTAGAGGGCGGCCCCCACTCCGTTGGAAGGACCAGGTGGAAAACGATTTAAACTCCCTTGGTGTGACCAATTGGCGCCGGTTGGCGGAGCGAAGGAGCGACTGGCGCGCCTTGTTGGACGGCCATAACCGTTTAGACGGTTAAGCGCCAATTAAGTAAGTAAGTAAGTAAGTAAGTAAGTAAGCTTCAAATTTCACCCATTGCTTACGTATATAGTATGTATTGTTGTGTAAAAAAATCATAGACATCGGTGATATATATAATATATATATGATGGTATATATAGTATATATATATTTTTTTTTGCAATTTCAGCCCCATCTTAATAGCTAGAAGCTTCAAATTTCACCAAATGCTTAGCATATATTGTTGTCTGAAAAAATCATAGAGATCGGTTGTATATATAGTATATATCTCATACAACCGATTGTTCAGATAATAAACTTTTCGCAATTTCTACCCCATTTTAACAGCTATAAGCTTCAATTTTCACCCATTGCTTACGTATATAGTATATATTGTTGTGTAAAAAAATCATAGAGATCGGTGATATATATAATATATATATGATGGTATATATGGTATATATATATTTTTTTTGCAATTTCATCCCCATTTTAACAGCTATAAGCTTCAAATTTCACCCATTGCTTACGTATATAGTATATAAAAAAATAAAAATATATAATATATAAATGATGGTATATATGGTATATATATATTTTTTTTTTGCAATTTCAGCCCCATTTTAATAGCTAGAAGCTTCAAATTTCACCAAATGCTTACGTGTATAGCATATATTGTTGTCTGAAAAAATCATAGAGATCGGCTGTATGTATAGTATATATCTCATACAACCGATTGTTCAGATAAGAAACTTTTCGCAATTTCTACCCCATTTTAACAGCTATAAGCTTCAAATTTCACCCATTGCTTACGTATATAGTATATATTGTTGTGTAAAAAAATCATAGAGATCGGTGATATATATAATATACATATGATGGTATATATAGTATATATATATTTTTTTTTGCAATTTCAGCCCCATTTTAATAGCTAGAAGCTTCAAATTTCACCAAATGCTTAAGTGTATAGCATATATTGCTGTCTGAAAAAATCATAGAGATCGGTTGTATATATAGTATATATCTCATACAACCGATTGTTCAGATAAGAAACTACGCAATTTCTACCCCATTTTAATAGCTATAAGCTTCAAATTTCACCCATTGCTTACGTATATAGTATATATTGTTGTGTAAAAAAATCATAGAGATCGGTGATATATATAATATATATATGATGGTACATATAGTATATATATATATTTTTTTTTGCAATTTCAGCCCCATTTTAATAGCTAGAAGCTTCAAATTTCACCAAATGCTTACGTGTATAGCATATATTGTTGTCTGAAAAATCATAGAGATCGATTGTATATATAGTATATATCTCATACAACCGATTGTTCAGATAAGAAACTTTTCGCAATTTCTACCCCATTTTAACAGCTATAAGCTTCAAATTTCACCCATTGCTTACGTATATAGTATATATTGTTGTGTAAAAAAATCATAGAGATCGGTGATATATATAATATATATAGGATGGTATATATAGTATATACATATATATTTTTTTTTTGCAATTTCTGCCCCATTTTAATAGCTAGAAGCTTCAAATTTCACCAAATGCTTACCTGTATAGCATATATTGTTGTCCGAGAAAATCATAGAGACCGGTGGTATATATAGTATATATCTTATAAAACCGATTGTTCTGATAAGAAACTTTGCGCAATTTCTGCCCCATTTTAACGGCTAGAAGCTTCAAATTTCACCAAATAGTTGCGTTTACGTCATATATTGTTGAAATACGTGATTCTTAGTCATAGTTTTTACATGCAGACCACAAAAAACCTGAAACTTTGCATCCTCAGACAAAGTACCTACCTACTTTTTATTTTATATTTATCTTAAAAATCGTTTAGGTATGTACATCTGTTCACTATATATTTCTTATCTTATACATCCGATTATTTGGAGATTACGAACGGGATAAGATTATTGTTCAGCCCCAATCATGAAAGGTATGAAGTTTTCGGCACAGACGAAGACAGTCCCTTCCTTACTTGTTTTTCATGGTATTTAAAATATCAATTCTCTTTTATGCAAAATTTCACCATTGTGATAAATAGTTCCCTTGTTAAGGATGTATATTCTTTTATGTTTTCCCACTTTGCGGATATGATTTCAATGGCTAAGTCAACCGAAATGCTTGGGAACAAGGAGACTACGTCCAAGGAATCAAGGCTTTCGTCATCATAAATATATGTGCCACTGACCTTACTCTTAAACTCTGTTGAGTTCTTGACATTATATTTAGAAGAACAAGTGATATTTTTGAGTATTCTCACGACACATTTACAGAGGCTCTATGACGGGAGTCGATAGATGAATAAATAGGTCGAAGTATACCTTCTCTATGAAGTTTTGGTAATCCATAGATTCTGGGAGTAATAGCGTTTTTACACAGTAGGTTGTTATTTTCCTGGATATCTACGGCACCGCTGTTGAACATTCTTTGAATTAAACACCAACCAGTTACACGGAACTATATCCGCACCCCTGAAAATGTGAGTGCCGCTGCGTAATTATTACGTATAAACAAATAAAAACATTTGGAATAAAATAATATTGCGACTATAAACTGAGATATAACCTATCCTATATTTCAAGTTAGATCAAACTACACACGGAGTGCAAAACAAATTCAAAATCGGTTCAGTAGTTTAGGAGTTCATTGGCCCCAAACATAGTGACACGTGATTTTTATATATTAAAATAAGCCAGAAGTTTTGGAACAAGTTCTGCGCAACGAAAAATATATGACTGTTTAATTTTATCCTTATGTAAAAAATGTTCCATTCACGAAACCTAGTACGAGTATATAAACATACATAGGTAGTGCAATTAGTAGTACTTAGGCTATGAATAAGCTTAGGCAAAGATAGTATTCTTTGACACCACTCAACTGTATTGCAGAACAGTCGATTGGTCTGCATCGGAACAACACCTCACAAGTGAAAAAACGTATGTTACTTATTCAAGCATGAAAAATGCTAACTTACCCTGCAAAAATCGTGTGACCAAAAACGGCACGATCACATTAATAGGAAAGAAACAGAAAATTTGATCAAAAATCTACTCTCGCCAATGCAAATGTGACTATGAATATGACTATTACAATGACCGTAAAGTACTACTTAGTCAGATGACGTGGAGGGGTTTTGCAGGGTATGAACATTGACACTTCAAGCCAAGTATAGTACGTTAAAGGCTCCAAAAATAGTACTACAATGTATAAATGATGTTAAATATATCGCAAAAAACCCAATACAACAGCTCCCACACAGACTTTTCAGTTACCTTTTCTGAATATAGCCCTCTCAAATATTTTCTGATAACATTTTGTTCACAGATACCTTTAAAATAAGATAGCGCTAGACAATGCCATTGAGGAGAATTAAACGGATCTACAATTTATGTAAGGACCACTCAAGCTTTGGTTGTACATTTCTGTTATAACACCCTACTAGTCAAAACTTTAACTGAGATGCCTTCTCGAAAATTAGGCTAAATCGGCAAGGAAGACTAGGGTGACATTGAGAAAGACGTTAATAAATTAGCATTTTACGGTAAATGCGGCGATTAAACCTAAATCTCACACTTTACTTCTTAAAGAAGTGTCGTAGAATGCAAACATGCATTGGGGAGACTTCGCTCAGGTCGGACCTTACTTTTGTGCTGTGTTCCTCGTCATAAAAGGACAGAAGGTAACGAAATGGCCAACAGGTTGACAATGGACGGTGCAGCACTCGATAAATCTTCGGTAGACGTCAGAATCTGTTTGGGAGAAATGAAGAGAAAAAAGGAGTTGCACATGATGCATCAAGTTGGAAGTGCTTGGATAGAAGCGCGTGCCTGTAAAATATCTTAGATCATGTCAAATCCGATGATATTAGACTTAGATTAGTTGCTCATATACTTAGAGAGAGAAGACTTAAAGAAAGTGATAGGCATACTAACTGGACACTGCCTTCTGGCGTCAAATGCTTATAAACTAGGCCCCGTCAGTAACAGCAGATGTAGGAAGTGCGGGTTGCGGGAAGAAACGGTTGAGTAGGTTCTATATTCGTGTCCAGCACTCATGAGGCCAAGGCTTCATCTACTATGGACGACAAAGTTCCCAGATCTTCGAGCATTTGCCAAGGTGACGGAGTTATTTTAAAGCATAAGTCCTCGTCCGTTTGGTTGTCAAACACATTGTGGTAATATTTCATATTGTCACGGATATTAACATCACTAAGTTATACCATCACTAAGGCGATGCCAAGGCCACGATAAGCAGTATTTACGTCAATAATCAAATCATGTATACACATATATAAGGCAGCCGAAAGATGTCACACACAGATGCATTTACTTATACGCCTATGTGCGCGCGAGAGACTGTAAACTACAAACATTCACATCAATAATTCAATCTTTATGTATCTACATAAACGAATAAATAATTGCGTCTACACATATGTACCATGTACGAATACGAGCAGCGGAGAGTCAATGCGCAAACACATGCATATAGCTGAGAAGTTTGAGCCTAGAAGTATGCAGCGTAAACTATAAAAGCGGGACAGGCGAGTAAGAAGTGATTCAGTTTGAGTTGAGCTATCAATCAGTTGATTAAGCACGCGATCTGGCGGCCAATAGTAGAGTTTCATTTGAGTTATCAATCAGTTTGGTTATTAAGCCAGCGAGTAGCAAAGTATAAGTGTTATTGTGAAGTACTTAATAAAGGCCATTTTTCCATCATTCAATTTGGAGTACAGTTTAGTGATTCGAACTTAGCAGAGGATTGCAAATAAGAGGATTTGCAGCAAATTCGTTACAATTGGTGTCAGAAGAGGAATTGTTGAATAAATTCCAAAGGACAACAAGGACATGGCAAAGTTCAGTGAATTGAAGATCCAGCAACTAAAGAAGGAGTTTGAGACCCGTGGATTGAATACAAGCGGCGTTAAACTTGAACTTCAGGCACGGCTACGAGAGGCAATGGAAGCAGAAGGAATTGATGTGGAAGAGCATGTCTTTCATCTTGATGGTGAGGAGACAACAAAAATTGAAGAGAAAAACGAAACGTCGCAAACGGTTACCAGCACAGACTTGAACGTGATATTGGCTGCAATATCTGCACAAACGTCGACAGTAACATCGAAAATTGAAGCACAAGAAACACGTATTTCAGAAATGTCGACACAGATTACATCCAAGATGGAAACGCAATTGGAAGAACAGAAGACATATATGGCATCCCAACTGGAATCGCAGGAGACACGCATAACATCAAAGATGGAAGAACAAGAAGAGCGCTTATCATTACAGGTGGCACAAATGGCTTCACAGTTAGAAGCACAGGAAGCAAGGGTAGCATCAAAGCTGGAAGCGCAGGATGCAAAAATCGCTCAATTTCAGCCAGAAGTCGATGATTTGAAGGGTCGTATGGAGCAGTTACAATTAAATCGTCCAGCAGTTTCAGCGAGTAATCCAAAGGTAAAAACACCATCCTTTGACGGTTCTGTTCCTTTCCAGGTCTTTAAGCTACAGTTTGGAAAGACCGCAACAGTGAACCACTGGAATGCTGAAGATAAAGTTGCTGCACTGTTCATGGCACTGGAAGGGCCTGCAGCTGAGATTTTACAAACCATTCCAGAGGGCGAACGGAACTGTTATGAAGCATTGATGGGCGCTCTAGAGAGACGATACGGAACTGAGTATAGGAGGCAGATATACCAAATGGAGTTGGTGAACCGCTTCCAGAGGCCTGGTGAAACATTGCAAGAGTTTGCGTCGGATATTGAAAGGCTAGCACATTTAGCGAATGCGGACGCACCCGTGGAGTACACCGAGAGGGTAAAAATCCAGAGTTTTATAAACGGCATACGGGACGTAGAAACGAAGCGAGCGACATATGCAAACCCAAAACCCACATTCGCAGAAACGGTATCGCATGCTCTGATTCAGGAAACAGCGTCGCTTCTGTGTAAGCCAGTTTTCAAAGCACGCCGTGTGGAAGTACAAAGGCCAGAGTGGGTAGAAACAATTTTGGAAGCACTGAAGGGATCTCAACAGAAGAATGCCGGAGTTATTAAATGTTTCAAGTGCGGCAACCCAGGTCACATTGCACGTCATTGCAATCTTGGTCCTAATAGTTCCAACAATGTGGGTGGCCATAA
This sequence comes from Eurosta solidaginis, assembly GCF_040869045.1. Lineage (NCBI taxonomy): Eukaryota > Metazoa > Arthropoda > Insecta > Diptera > Tephritidae > Eurosta > Eurosta solidaginis. The sequence continues at coordinate 57,765,811 of NC_090322.1, read as the reverse complement.
ACGCAAAGCTGGAGGAGTTGAGCAAGAGCAAGTAAGATGTAGAGAGCTAGATCCAGCTATTGAATGCCCTGTGATATCTGTGTCGCAAATTGGTAGAAAATCGAGCAGTCTTACCGTCAGAGGGAATGTGGATGACAAAGAACGAGTACTGACTGTAGATACGGGCGCATCTCATTCCTTGATCCGATCTGACTTGGTCAACAGGAGAGTAAAACCGTTACCTGGAGCAAAGTTGCGTACGGTCACTGGCGAGTATAACCAAGTTCAGGGAGAAGTGATATGTGAAGTATTGATTGGGAAGGTCATGGTTCTACACAAATTTGTTGTGGCGGAGATTGTTGATGAAGTTATATTGGGAGTGGATTTCTTGGTTGACCATGACATCAAGATCGATATGCAGAGAAGGGTGATGCGTTATGAGAACCAACATGTGCCACTTAACTTTAGTTTGGAAAAAGGGTTCAGCAGTAATCGGGTACTGGTGGAGAAGACTCGACGAAGGCCACGAAATTCAAAGGTAAAGGTTGATGGAACAAATGGGCCAAACAAATCAAAACCGAAGGTACCTGTGAGAGAAACACTGGCATTGAAAAGCCCTAACGGACGTACTAAAACGAAGAAAGAATGCAAGGGTGGTTTCAAGCCAAGGCACACTACTGTTGTGAAGCGTCGGAACGATACTGATTATGCAAAGCAAATCCGTCCAGCGCAAGCTCTGCGAAGTAGTTCTTCATTGGCCGAGCAACAGAGTGCGAGGGAACGATCGAGCATAATGAGTAGTAAGATGAAACCCAGGTACGACAACGAAAATAATTCGGAAGGTTTCCGGCAGGGAAATTTGGTACTGTTATACAACCCTCACCGGCGGAAAGGTGTTCCATCCAAATTTCGGTGTAGTTGGGAAGGCCCGTACAAGGTTGTGAAGAAGATCAGTGATATCATCTACCGCATACAAAGCATTGAGAAACCACGGAGTAGAAGAGTGGTACATATGGCGATGCTAGCAGCGTTTAGATCGAGAGATTTGTCTGATCGGGACGATCAGACTTAGGTGGAGGGCAGTGTCACGGATATTAACATCACTAAGTTATACCATCACTAAGGCGATGCTAAGGCCACGATAAGCAGTATTTACGTCAATAATCAAATCATGTATACACATATATAAGGCAGCCGAAAGATGTCACACACAGATGCATTTACGTATACGCGCGAGAGACTGTAAACTACAAACATTCACATCAATAATTCAATCTTTATGTATCTACCTAAACGAATAAATAATTGCGTCTACACATATGTACCATGTACGAATACGAGCAGCGGAGAGTCAATGCGCAAACACATGCATATAGCTGAGAAGTTTGAGAGCTCATGGACAATGCTAGTAAGTTCTGGAAATCGAAGAGCCTAGAAGTATGCAGCGTAAACTATAAAAGCGGGGCAGGCGAGTAAGAAGTGATCAGTTGATCAGTTGATTAAGCACGCGATCTGGCGGCCAATAGTAGAGTTTCATTTGAGTTATCAATCAGTTTGGTTATTAAGCCAGCGAGTAGCAAAGTATAAGTGTTATTGTGAAGTACTTAATAAAGGCCATTTTTCCATCATTCAATATTGGAGTTATTTATTCAACAGTTTAGTGATTCGAACTTAGCAGAGGATTGCAAATAAGAGGATTTGCAGCAAATTCGTTACAATATGTTAGGTCGCTATTGGCCGGCCAAATGAACGTAAGCTAACCTATTTGGCAGTTAACCATTTCAAAGATCCTGCTCGTCTACCGAATCGTGCAAGCTACTCTTTTTTCTGTCATCTGGTATTAATTGGGGTTCCCAATGGATCGTTCGATCGTTCTCGATTTGGTCCATAGGCGAATTCGATAAGACTACCTTTTAGTCCAAAGCATCTTCACCCTTTCACACAACATGGCCTAGCTAACTCAGCTGCATTGATAATGTTAACGTTATGCTCATACAGCTCATCGTCGTTTCCAGATACACGAGGTCCGTTACTATTTCGAAACAGTGCGTGGGGGATGATAGCTCATTGACGCAATGACTCGAAGTTTTTACGCTGCTCAGTAGCAAAGACTGATCGAAGAGTAAAGATGTTGCAGGCGCAAACTTGGGTGGAAAGCAGCGGAGCGTAACAAAATTCTAGTAGGTCACTTCTACCACACCAAAAACTTTAACACAATTTTTAACATAATTTAAGCACACAAAATACACTGATTGGGTTTTAGAGAGTAAAAATGTGAATTCTGAACTCATTAGCTGAATAAAAAGTGTACAAATAATTATTAAATAACAAATACAGACAGTGGTAGTTTAACATATTCTGCTGTGGTAAGTGGTGAACGTGACCTACTAGAATTTTGTGAAGCTTGCTTCACACGATTTTTCGTCCCTGCAACTTCTTTACTCTTCGATCAATCTTTGGTATATATTACTTGCGCTACTGAGCGAAACGATTTTTGTGTCACTGTTGATGGAGTTGATGACGGTAGTTCAGCTTTTAAACCAGAAAAAACAATGATGGTCTAAGTTGTATGTAATATAATATGGCTTTTGCTATTATTGGTTGTGACTTTGAATATTATCGAGTATTTAGTCCCTAGCTGGATGCCAATAAGAATACCTCCGGGAAGGAGCATCTTAATTAAATGGCATAACATTACCTAGGTAGGGTTTTAAATTGCTGAATTATGTCGGTCCTAATAAATCTTCTTCGTTACTCGCAGCGTGAAGGTATATTGATTGTGGCTACAATTTCTGAGAGGATTGCCCGAACAAAAACGTCCGTATTCTTTGCTTCATCTTAGCAGGCACTTAGTCTTTTTATTGTTTACTACGAAAAATATTATTCTCGTGAAATTTTTAATTTAAAGTAAGCTTGAGAGCTTATACGGGGATTTTAAGATCAATGTAAACGTGCATGACTCGATGAAGTGCACACTTAAGAGGTGAGGTTAGGCTGAATTGGCCGGTCCGTAAGAGCTTCACGTAGACTGAATAAGTAATTCTAAAGAAGTTTGTTCGATCTAACTAAAATACCCTATCAAGAAGCAGGACATATGCAATAAAAACACTGTGCTCTTCTCAACTTCTATACGTTTTTTAAGCGGCAACCATACTTTCTTATTCCTTAATTTGTATTTGTTTAAAATCCTGTTTTCTCGATAGTATAGTGAATAGCGTTCGCCAATTTTATCAAATTAATTTTTCAATATTGAAACTTCTACCAGCGTTCACGTCTCGATCACTCTCATGATCTATTAAACCGTATTGCCCCTTTTAGGTCAAAACGCTCACCTGAAATGAAAAAAATAAAGGGTAATTGTTCGTTTTAAAAGCATAAACATTATTATACCCAGCTGTACTTGTACACAGGGTATTATAACTTTGATTGGATAACGGTTGGTTGTACAGGTATAAAGGAATCGTGATAGATATAGACGTCTATATATCAAAATCTTCAGTATCGAAAAAAAATGTGATTGCGCCATGTACGTCCGTCTGTCCGTTAACACGATAAGTTGAGTAAATATTGAGATATCTTCACCAAATTTGGTACACGAGCTTATACTCAGAATATATTGGTATTGAAAATGAGCGAAATCGGATGGTAACCACGCCCACTTTTTATATATATAACGTTTTGGAAAACACAAAAAACCTGATTATTTAATAAATAATACACCTAGAATGTTGAAATTTGACATGTGGACTGAGATTGAGACTCTTGATAAAAATTTTAACATTTTTTTTAATTGGGCGAGGTCCACTTGTGATAAAATCAATTTTACAAATATTATTAATCATAAATCAAAAACCGTTAAACCTATCGTAACAAAATTCGGCAGAGAGGTTGCCTTTATGCTTCAAAGAAAAATTAACGAAATTGGTGAAAGACCACGCCCACTTTTATAAGAAAAGAGTTTTAAAAGGGTCGTGGACGAATAAAATAAGCTATATATTTGCAAAAAAGAACTTTGTATCAATGGTATTTCATTTCGCAAGTGGATTTATAACAATAAATATGAAAAACAAAACTTCAAATTAAAAAAAAAATGGCGTGACACCGCCCCTTTTATGACACTAAGCAACTTTCTATGTTTCGGGAGCCATAACTCGAAAAAAAATTAACGGATCGTAATAAAATTGGGTACACAAATTTTCACTCTAGCGGGAAATATTTCTAGAAAAAATGGACGAGATCGGTTAAAGACCACGCCCACTTTTATATAAAAGATTTTTAAACGGGTCGTAGGCCTGTATCAATCGTATTTTGTGCCATTATAACAATAAAGGGAAAAAATTCAAATATTGAAAAAATGGGCGTGGCACTGCCCCTTTCTTCCAACGCATTTCCCAACGTTTCTGGAGCCATAACTCGACGAAAAATTTTTAACAGGAAATATTTTCAGTAAAAATGGACTAAATTGGTTAAATCGCCTTCTTTTATATAAAAGATTTTGTAAAAGTGTGTGAATGCAGGTAATAAGCTATTTCTAGTAAAAGTTGTAACATTTAATAATGCTTTTTAGTACAATGGCACTTGTGTGTTTATGTTTATTGTTCTGTTATATTTTTATTTCAAAATAAACAGTAGGGAAATCCCCATATCTGAAGGAAAACTGCATTATTACCTGCTCAAGGTTATTGGTGTTATGCTCTGTACCCTTTTTGCTTCTCTTAAACGAAAATTAGTTCACAATAGAACCATATGTATATGTATTATTGCGTAGCCTTGTAACAATATTAAGCACACAAAACAAACAACAGCATTTCAAGTGTACAGCTGGGTATGTAATGTATATAGGAAAATACAGTTTCTGGATTTCATATATTCGGAAATCTCATATCCCAGAAGAGAGGTTCTCCACGCAGAAATATGGTCAAATTTATGCAATCCATAAACATATAGGGAAACGTGGTTAAATAGAACGTCTATTTTATGAGAAGAACTAGAATCAAGTCTACTATATACTAACTCAGAGTAGGTAATAATAGGTAAAATCACCTGTCCCGTCAGATGACGCCTAATACTAAGCGGGGTGAAATGTGCAGATTGTCTCAGGTTCCTAAGAGTGGCATAAACTTTGCGCATAGTCGAGGCGATATGATCTATGCAGTTAAGAGTAGAGTTGATTACGAATCCCAAGTTGGTAATTTTACTGACCAGCTTTAGTGCATAATTGTTCAGTATAACAGCTGGAATGTCTGCGACCATCACTTTCCGACTATGTATGGGTAGGACATATGATTTTGCTGCATTTAATCCCGAAATATTTTTTTGGAATAGAGGGATGTTGAGATTCGACAAACAGCAATCCCTTCCGGGGATCTAGTTGGCACATTAGCTGTGATGGTTATTAGCCTGTCCGTATCCACCTTTTTCAATGCCGATGTATGCAATCGTCGATAATGACAACCCTTTTCAAACTTTCCAAATAGGAGTGACAAATAACAAGCTATATCAAATGTTTGTGTCTCTCCTCTTCCTTGTCACGAACCTGAGACTAAGTAAGCATCATGATGGCCTTTGCAAAATTCATAACACCATCACCGTGTTAAATGCCGTAAAGTAATACTAAAAGCCCCTAACGACAAGAATGCCTTGGTAATACTTTATCTTTCAAAGACTTTCGACAGCGGGCTCAATCTCTTCCTCCTCCAACCCGCACTTCCTATATCTGCAATCACAGACCACGCCTGATTTTAAGGCATGTGACGCCAGAAGGCAGTGTCCAGTCAGAATACCCGTCATGAGTCTACAGTCCTTTTTTAAGTAGAATAGAAGTAACTTTGTTAGTCCAAGGTTGTAAGACCTAAACATGATCTTCGACACTTTGCAGCACTGGGCTTGTAGCCACGCTTTTCCCGCTTCGTCGATCATGTGCACCTCTCGCCTTCTCTTAATCTCGCCCAATCTAATTGGGACGTGTACGGAGCTAATTTTAAGGTACTTCATCCGCTTGGTTGTCGATATTAAACGCGCGGTTGCAGTTTAAGCTATTTTCCACGAGTGCTTCAACTGCTTTGGTTACAGCTACAACTTCCACCTGAAAAACACTACAGTGATCTGGCAGCTTGTAGTATCTGTTTATTTCCAGATCAACGCAGTATACCTCAGACCCTACTCCTTCCGCTACTTTGGAGTCATCGGTGTACACGTGTACCGCCTCAACCGCCATTTGGGCACCCTTGCGCCAACCATCCATCACTATTCCGGATCTAAGAGCCCTTTCGAAGCGCAGATACGAAAGCAGGTAGTCTACTCGTCCTGTAATTAATGACGCTATACTATTATGACCGTATCGTCTGCGCTCAAGCTGCCCGAGGCAGTGATCCTCGTTGCAGTTGTTAACGCTATGTTCTTTGCCACCAGGTCTGCAGGTGGAATTTGCAGAATGGCATAAAGTGCAGTCGTCGGGGTTGTTTTCAGGGCTCACGTAATTCTAAGCATTGATAGCCTCCTCTAATTTTATGAGGTAGGTTCTTTTTTGTGTGGCTATCCACCACAGACTTGGCAATCCCTGTAATTACTTAATGAGATAGAGAGGGTCGCGATACCAATATTGCCTCTCATTCAGTCAGTAACTGAAACTTTTTAAATACGGAAAACTCGATTCGAGCCGAGGTCTATGATGGAGTTTGCCCGACTTATGCACCAAGACTATTAATCTGACAGTCCTAGTACAGGCGGGTTCTGTTAGTCGTCCATTTTTGAGGTCCAGCCATTCTCGTCAACTTGTACTGAATACACTACGTAAGTATCCAGCTAGAATTTTTAAATTAGTACAGCACATACATATTGTGACGAATATTAGTAACACTAAGTGATACTCACATCTCTAAGCCGATACTAAGCAGTGACTCGTATGCACATCAAGCACGGCTACGAGAGGAGAGTTGGAAGGAAATAATGTGGACGAGTATTTCTTTTATCCTGATGTGGAAGAATCAATATATCCAATATACATAGGAACGATTTTCCGTCATCCCTTGTCATATTTGGTTTTGAGACAAACCGGTTTCGGCGCTGTGCCATCATCAGTGTCGATTTTCGTTCTGATCTCTTGTTGTCGTTAGTCCTGTATTTATAGTTCGTAGGTACATGAGCAGGTATTGTCAACACTGTTTAATACAACATTAACACATCGTTTAAAACATAGAACAATCTAGGGCGGACACTAAGAACTAACACTAACTCAGAGGATCCGTTTAGCAGCCATGGCGTATACAAGCTTACCTGCGGGTTCAAACATAGTTACATAAGTCAAACAGGACGGCAAATAAGAACGAGGTTCAGAGAACATATTAGAGATTACAACAAAAAAATACGGAATCCAAACATTATACCCGAGTCTGACTTTGCGAATCACATAGTCAAGAATGAATGTTCCCTAGCAAACATCAATAAAGCAGCCGACGTCTCAACGTACTCGAAAATATGGAAATCTACAAACAGAAAAAAATCGACGATAGAATAATAAACGAACAGATAAACACAATTTTTGACACAATATTCGAGCCTTTAAAACTTGTTTACAAGAAACAAATTAATCACACAGATACAACAGACAAACACACAACACCAAATAAACACAAGACAATTAACACACCAAAACAACAAACCCACAAAGAAGGTCAATCGGCTAAAATTACGGGTTTTTACCTGCCAAAGTCAGCCACACAAATCGATCAGTAAAAACCACCCTCGGTTCTAAATGAACACACAGCACATACACATAACTAAATATACACAAGCATCAATTTTGACAATACCTGCTCATGTACCTACGAACTATAAATACAGGACAACGACAACAACAGATCAGAACGAAAATCGACACTGATGATGGCACAACGCCGAAACCGGTTTGTCTCAAAACCAAATTTGACAAGGGATGACGGAAAATCGTTCCAATACACATCATTTATACACCCTGTCGGAAAATCAACAAAACAAAATAAATTTTTTTTTTTAAGTCAAACGGTTTTATTGAAAACAATACTTACATGAAATAATAATAATACTAAACGCTAGAAAATAATTAGGTTAGTCCTAGGTACTAGTAATCATACTCCTCATCAATCTAGAGCGTTTATATAAAAGCGTTGGACGCGTAAAATTTCTATTGATAGTGATATATAAGATGTTTGCGCCTAATTAGCATCTCTATATGTAATCATATCAAACGTCAATTAGTGGCATTGGCAGCACTGACTGTCAGCTGTCAATGGCTACTTCCATTTATCTTAAAAGTAATTAAACAAAGAAAAACAAGTGGAAGTGTTTTTATAATCGGCTATAATCCTCGCGTAAGTAAAACTTACAACCCGCAACCCGCATTTTAACGCTAACATTTTGATCCATCGACCCGGATCGCGCAATATTTCCGCAAAATGCAGTCCACATCGCTTTAATTAAAACATTTCATAAAAAACCGCAAATAAAAAATGTCTTCTTTGAAAGTTCGCGATTCTGCTTTAAATGCATTAAAGCGGCATTTGAAATCTAGCAAAGCCGATTCGCTTGCAGTCGATGTAGAGGCTGCAACCACATATTTGCAATTGCTAGAGGAGCAGTGGGAACGTTTCTGCAAAGCACAAGAAGTGGAGGTTTCGTGTGGCGACGAAAACACAGCAGTAGATGAGCAGGCACGAATTCAAGGTGAGGAGTGGTATTTGATCGCTAAATCAAATTTTAAGCGCATTCTTGCGCCACAAAAGCAACCAACCCCTACAGTAACTCCAACTGCACCTGCACGCATGCCGCTACCGAAGCTGCAGTTACCATCCTTTAGTGGCGATCCAACAAAATGGATCACTTTTCATGACGCATTCTGTTCACTAGTGAATTCCAATGCAAGTTTGTCGGACGGACAGAAGTTGCAATACTTGCGCAATTGTTTAAATGGTGAAGCATTGGAATTAGTTAGTAGTTTTGCTGTAAGCGACAGCAACTACAGTGAAGCTTGGGATATGCGGACAGCACGCTATAAAGTTATGCGTATCATAGTGGATAGCCATATAAAAGCATTATCATCGATCGAAAAGGCATCGAAAGACTCCGCAAAAGCAATTAAAAATGTTTTAAATTTAACATTGCAGCACGTTGGTGCGCTACGTGCCCTCAAACGCCCTGTTGAATTTTGGGACGACTGGCTTGTCCATTTGACTGTTTCGCAATTAGCCTATGAAACGCGAAAACAGTGGGAATTATCGCTTGTAGCCGACGATGTGCCATCGTTTACATCGCTTCGAGATTTTTTGGAAACGAGAGCCCGCTCTTTGGAGATGCTGCCCGCTGCCGCAAACGCACGTACAACTGCAACGAACGTTTTACATACAACATGCAACCAATTAGTACCAAAAAATCATCCATCATCAAAAACCGCTAAAGCCACATCGTGTACATACTGCAAAGGTGAGCATCGAATCTACACTTGCGAAAAATTCAACCAACTCGACACGAGAGCAAAGCTATCCACAATCAAATCAGATGGTGCATATCTAAACCGCCTTAGTAAAGGACATGTTTTCGCTAACTGCCGCAGGTCGTCATCGTTCCGCATATGCCAACACGGCCACCACACGCTTCTTCATGCTGGTCTCAATACAAACGAGGCAGCTCCTGCTATGCAAAATGCCGTCCAAAACAACGTAACATCGCACTACGCCGATGCTGAACGCGTAGTATTACTAGCTACTGCTGACATTTTATTGCAGCTAGCCAGGGCACTGTTCGACAACGGCTCACATGCTTCGTTCATCACGGAGCAATGCGTTCAACGACTTCGTTTACCACGAAATACGTCATCAGCTTGCGTCACGGGTATTCGATCCGTACAAGGAGGTCGCACAAAGGGTGAGGTCAAGTTATCCATAGCGCCAGAATCACTAAACTCTAAATTTCACGTGAGTACGCTTATTTTATCTAAAATTACTAACGACCTACCAACAAACGCCTTGTCCGAATCACGGTGGCCGCATGTCAGTGGCTTACCGCTTGTTGACCCTAACTATTTCAAACCTGGTCCGATAGATGTCTTGATTGGCATGGACGAAATGGACAAGTTTTTACTCGACGGCCTAAAAAAGGGTGAAAGTGGCACTCCGATGGCACAGAACACCGTGTTTGGGTGGGTGCTGTTTGGGAACGCGACTCACTCACAAATAAAACCCCGGGTAATCTCCGAGCTCCGGAAGTGGGCAACAAATTGCGAGCCATTGAGACAACTAATGCCGCATGCGTCTACACAGGTGTCCCATCTCTTGGCTGATGGAAGCGATATCCGAACTCTAGAATGTATTTGGCACACGGATACCGACTCTCTTGCGATAGCCTTCAATATAGAGCCACGCCAGTGCGAATTAACAAAACGCATTTTTCTCTCCGATACCAGCAAGATTTTCGACCCTCTCGGCCTCATATCTCCATGCACCATTCGCTCAAAAATTTGGTTGCAAAGAATTTGGCGTTGTAATGTCGATTGGGATGAGTTAGTTCCGCCTGAGATAGCTACAGACTGGTTAACGCATAGAAAGGAGCTGGCCATGCTTTCATCGCTCAAGCTAAATCGCTGGCTTGGTACTAGTCCAAACGCCGACGCAGAGTTCCATGTTTTCACTGACGCATCAGAGGCTGCCTATGCAGCCGCTATCTACTGTCGCACTCAGTCATCGGACGACGAGATAAACGTCGTGTTCATTGCTGCGAAAACTAAAGTAGCTCCTCTAAAAACAACTTCGTTACCTCGTCTGGAACTCTGCGCATCTCATCTAGGCGCTAAATTCGTCCGCCTAATTCAACAATGTTTTGGTCACAAACTTGAAAAGCTGTACGCGTGGTCAGACTCAACGATAACGTTGGCATGGCTGCAAACAAATCCAAATCGTTGGGCAACGTTCATTGCAAATCGTGTAGCCGATGTACAAGAAGTCTTGCCGTCGTCGCATTGGAGACACGTCATCTCAGAGCATAACCCTGCAGATTGCGCTTTTCGGGGTCTCACACCTGCACAGCTCCTCGATCACCGCTTATGGTGGCAGGGGTCACACTGGTTATCCGAAACCGATCGTTTTTGGACGCAGCACATAACGAAACATACTACGAATTTGGAATTGAAATCAATCAAAGCTAGTCCTCATGTAACGCAAACGCACGAAGATTGGGATTTACTAACGAAATTTCACTCTTACAACAAACTCAAACGAGTGACCGCACATATACTTCGCTTCATAAACAACGCTCGCATATCTGCTCAGAAGTCGAGTGCACACGAACGGCTGTCCGGACCGTTAACATGCTCTGAAATCCGCAAAGCCGAATTATCTTTGGTAAGGTATTCCCAAGCTAACGTTTTCCAACAAGAAATTTCTATTTGCAGGTCAGGGAAGCCAATACCGATACGTAGTAGCCTCGTTCGTCATCAGCCGTTTTTAGACGACGCAGGCATTTTACGAGTAGGAGGTCGAATTAAGAACGCATCGTGCACGAACGATATAAAACACCCGATTATTTTGCCTAAAAGTTCACCGCTCGCTAAAGCAATAGCCGCTGAAACTCACATCTGTATGTTGCACGCTGGCCCGCAAATGATGCAAGCTGCTATACAACGTAAATTTTGGATCCCTGGCATTCGCAATTTAGTTCGGGGTACATATCGCCATTGCGTACGATGCAAACGCTTGAACCGCAAACCGCTACAGCAGCAGATGTCCGATCTACCACCTAGTCGCGTTAAGAGTACGCGATGCTTCTTTCAAAGTGCGGTCGATTTTGCCGGCCCATATAACGTAAAATTTACTCATGGTAGAGGCGCGAAATCAACAAAGGCGTACATATGCTCATTTATATGTATGAGCACAGGCGCCATGCACCTAGAATTGGCCGGAGACCTCACGTCTGCAAGCTTTATCGCCGCATTCAAACGTTTCACCAACCGAAGAGGACATTGTCAGCATATGTTCTCCGACAATGACACGAACTTTGTCGGTGCCGAAAGGGAGCTACGTGCCGCGTTTGAAAGGTGCGTTAACGACGACAAGTTGGCATCTTACTTCGCCAACACCCAAGTCACCTGGCATTTTAACCCTCCAAGCGCTCCACACATGGGCGGCTATTGGGAGGCTGGAATTAAGCGCATAAAGCATCATTTAAAACGCGTTCTAGACTCCGCGTTACTATCTTATGAAGAGTTTTCAACAGTCCTAACCGAGGTGGAAGCATGCGTCAATTCTCGACCACTCTGCTGGATACCTTCTGACATACAAGACTTCGAAATGCTAACAACTGGGCACTTTATGATCGGCGAACCAATAAGGGGTTACCGGAGCTTGACACAGAACCTTTCAAGGGCAACCTTCATCAGCGGTGGCAAGCAATCACAGCAATAAGGCAGCACTTCTGGAAGCGATGGCGAGACGAATATCTCGCGAATCTTCAGCGACGATCGAAGTGGGTTCGTCCAACGCAAAACCTACAACGAGATGATGTCGTAGTTATACACGACAACAACGCTCCGCCCACTAAATGGAAACTTGGTCGAGTTCTCGACAGCTATACCGGCTCAGATGATCGCGTACGAATTGTCAACCGAACATCCGAAGGAGAGCTGCTAAGACCTATTGCGAAGCTATCATTATTACCAATAAAAACAGACATTTTTTCACTTTGAATTTTATTGATGTAAACTTTAAATACTTTGTACCTTTTTCTAATTTTGAACGGTCGTTCAAGGCGGCCGGCATGTTTGCGCCTAATTGGCATCTCTATATTTAATGCATATCAAACGTCAATTAGTGGCATTGGCAGCACTGACTGTCAGCTGTCGATGGCTACTTCCGTTTATCTTAAAAGTAATTAAACAAAGAAAAGCAAGTGCAAGTGTTTTTATAATCGGCTATAATCCTCGCATAAGTAAAACTTACAACCCGCAACCCGCAACCCGCATTTTAACGCTAACATAAAACCAACTGAACCTTAATCAGGTTATGCTACGCCTCACATTTTTAGAAATTTCACGCGCCCAACGCTTTTATATAATTGTCTGATCAACGCCCTAGATTGATGAGGAGTGTGATTACTAGTACCTAGGACCTAATTATTTTCTAGCGTTTAGTATTATAATTATTTCATGTAAGTATTGTTTTCAATAAAAATGTTTAACTTAAAACACAAATTTTTATTATTTTTTTAATTTTCGTAGGTGTCGTAGGCGTCGTAGGCTGGGCACGCTACCATCACACCACGCCATCACATACGCTTCATTACTGTTATCAACCAGGTGTTTATATCTCTTACCACCAAAATTTCTCGAAATTAGGTAATAATTTAAAAATATTTATGACGTTGGAGATCAACTCTTAACTTTACAAAATTTCTCAAAGGTTGGATAGTGATTGGAGAATGAAGTTGGATATCAACTCGAGAACTATCTGGTTTAGGAATAAGTAAATAATGATGTTGGATATCACTTCTGGGACCAGATATATATTTCGCTGGAGAATTTGTTTTCCATGTTTGTTGGGTAAACAGAATCCAGCTGTTGCCGTATCTACAAATTATTTAGATAATTGCCGTACAAAAAAGCATACCCCAAAGGCGGCTTTAAGATGTGGCTGAAAAATTGCTCAGTAGTTTAATTGGAGTTTAAATTTGAATAGAGTTTAAGCAAACTTTGTTTAAGCTTAACCAACTACTGAAAAACGAGGCGTATGTAAGTTAAGGAACGGACTGCCCTCGAATTCCAACAATCGCTAACGCTAAAACTCCATCGCCATAAAAATCTAAAACAGTAACAAGTGCACAGAAAAGTATGCAGCATTTAGAACCATTGGCAGTTAGGTTGTTATTCCTTATGACCATATGGTTCTAAATGTTGCCCACTTTTCCGCGCACTTGATGCTGTTTCAGATATTTTTGTTATGGAGTTTTAGCGTTAGCGATTGGTAGCATTCGGCGGCTGGTCTTTATAACGGCTTTTTCTGTAATCAAGAAATTTTTAAGCTCTTTTCTATATACATTTACTTAGCTGTGATTGTTTAAACTTTGCAATATTTCCTCGATAGTAAAGTGGTTAATATTCGCCGATTTTCTCACACACGAATCTAAACTTTTTTATTGCACGCTTACAGACTAGTCTGTTTATCAGCACCTTAGGATGCAGTAATTGAAAAAATTTCCAAAATTAATTTTCATAACTGATAGTTTTAACGAAAATCCATCACATCCTTTTAGTTAATTGTGTGGTTGTGTCCGTGAGAGTTAAGAACTCCAGCCATGTCAAAAGCTCACCTGAAAGAAACAAAAAGAAGACTATAATGCAGTAAATCTTTATAATGGTAAAAACTGTAAGTTTTAGAAAGCAACTATGAATTTGCATACACGTAAATGGATGTTATAATAGCCGTGTTTTTTGTTTTACACGCGTATACGTTTACGTTTGCGCGTAAAAACAAAGCTTATCCTAGCTTAGATAATGCTTAGGATACCCATCTAGCGGCAGTGGTTAAATAACTAGCTACAGAACAGGGTGTACCTAAAATCGGAGACACAAACCTCTGGTGGCCAAAATGTATAACAATAGCTGAATCGGTCGCGATGATTTTTAGAGGTGAAACATAGAATTAGTGTTGAGGTGAAACATAGACCCATCTGAGTATAATGCGTATTGAAATTTAGTAGGACAAATTTTATGCGCAGCAATTTCAGAGGTGTATTTAAAGTTTGACACTTAGCAGTCCATAGAAAGATTAATCGTATACGTCTATAGATGTAAAAAAAATACGGCTAATAAAAAGATATAGATGACTCTTTTTCGGGCTCTTGTTAAGTCGACGGATCAAATGCAAAGTGCTGATTTAGTACACATGTATTTAGGGTATCGTTCTAAATACATGGTTACCCGATAATATCAAAACAAGAATACTCAAAATTAAAAATATCGTTATTTATTTACAAGATGCGGCAGGGGCATTAAATACAATTCTTTTAGCAGCCCACGCATACTGTAGGGAATAAAAGAGAAGGACCTAGAACCACAGCCTGAAAGCCTCAACCTATTGAGCTGCATGTAAAAGGATTAGTTACTGCTGCTTTTAAAGAGCCAAATACTTTACGGGGCTCCTACCTGGCATAATTCCACGGACTACCAATCATATTTCGCGGGGTAAAGTCAACTCACCAACTGTGCCTGCTACGCGTCTGTAGCGCCGTTAAAACTGTATCAGATGATGCAGAACTGGTCATAATAGTGTAACGAATTTGGGAAATTCTGATTATTTTGCACCTTCTGCTATCGTTCGAATCGCTCGTTCACCTATTTCTCCTAAGGTCTATACTTTTCACCAACGGGCCTTCTGGAACAGTTGTATCTCATACTTGGTTATTAAGCTATATGCTTATGAACGAGTATGCGTGAGCAACAACTTCTGCTCTTGGCTGATGATAACATGATGTGTATGTGAAATAATCTCTTTGGTTCAAGCTGCTGGTTATGTGTATGTGTGACTTCTTCCTTTAATGGGTACATGTACATAAGTGTGACTGCTTGCTTTAATGTGTAAGTGCACATAAGTGTGGCTGCTTGCTTTATTGTTGTTGTGCATTTTTTTAGCAGCAGCATAGTGATCTATAAAACTGCTAATATTCGCCACAATAGGAATGTGTCCATTGACATATGCCAGCACAGATGAAATACCTTCATAAAGGGACGGTCGACATACAGATGTTGTAGAGAAAGCACGTGAATGTAGATTTCTACCTCTATGCTACATTCTATAGGTCTAGACGCAAACTACGCATTATTTTTTTAGAGGACTACACAATCAAATCATTTATGACAATTGGCTACGAAGTCTAAAAAAGCTCAGAATTAACAGCGAGAATTAAGTAGCCGAGATTTGCGGGTGCAGAACAGACTGCAAATGTGGAGAGGACTGAACTAAGCACGGATTGGACACACGGCTTCTCGTACAAATAGCTGAATCAGAGGAAAAGGCCTAAAAGTAATAGAAGACCAGGGAACGGATTGACGACAAGACCTCTTTAACCGTTCGGCAACGGGATAATTAAGGCAACAAAAACGGCTTTCTAACCTTGTTATAGAGAGATCTGAGCGAGAATCACTTGTAAAAAGAACAAGGCATGGATTGGCAACAAAGCCCTTTTTACCGTGCCTTCAGCGGAAGCAGACTCATACACTCGATAGTGAAATACGAACAAAGTGTAATAACGCAAAAGAAAAAAACAAGACGGATCGAGGACAAGGTCTCTTATGAAGACATTAGCATGCGGGATTTAGCCCCAGCTTACTAAACTTCATGGGACTAAAGTTCAGAAACTTGACCCCAACAGAGGTAGAGCCCAAAGCCCATCCCTCCTTCCGATGGAGAGAAATAGTACTTATGTAGACGGCAGAAGTTTTAGTGCCGGTTAAAGTCCCTGACGCTTTCCCCTCTGAAAATAAAGGGTGATGATGAACCTCAATATTGTGGCGAATATTAGCATCACTATGCTGTTAGTAAATAATCACAACAACAAAAAGCAGCCATACTTATGTACATGTAAATATTAAAGCAAGCAGCCACACCTATGTACAAGGTAATGAGGAATATTCCATACACATAACCAGCAGCTTGAAGCAGAGACATTATTTCACATACGTATATGTAGCCGGCCAGCTAAAAGCAGAAGTTGTTACCCACACATATAACCAAATAACCAAGTATGAGATATAACTGTTCCAGAAGGCAAGTGTAGTACTACTGCCAAAGTAGTTTAAATAAAGACCATTTTGCAATACTGAATATTGGAGTTATTAAAATTCGTTACAATATTATAAAGATTTCATTTTGGAACACCGAATCAGCCTCTCTCAATATAAAATTAGAGTTTAGAATCTTGATAAAGAGACCATTGAGAATGAAAAGTCCTTGACTAGAACGCAGTTGCAACTGATTTCTCCATTCATCTCGATAATATACTCGATCTCTGAAAATATCGATAATATGGTAGAGCCACCAATATCTATATGGTACCGTATAGTATCAATATTCGAGTTTCTACTTTCCATTGAAATATATTACAACATAGAGGCTGGATTTTCTGAGTGATGGACTAAACTCAAACTTTGGGAAAAATATCCAATCATGGTTATTGTGTCGTAGATCTACTAATAGAAAGGACTCTTCAACGTTTTGTAATCGTCATCCGTATAAACGAAGATAGTCCAATGTGAAGTACGTCTTGTTCGTAGTTGTGAAGCAAAGTTTCTTTTGCAACGCTTTACCAGACAGCCCTTCTCAACGCATTTCTTGTAGTGCGAAGTTACAAAGAGACCACCGACACCTTTCCTTTTTTGGATGCGAATATTGTAGATGCAAGATCTCACTTCAAATTGTATGGTAAGCTTGCAGTAGTCGTCATCAATATGAGAAGGATTTTGTATGTCTGTGTTCCAGTTTTGAGTTACATCTCCTTGGGCACGGATGACAAGAGCTTCAGTTAGCAATATATTGGACTATAGCTACTTTGGTGTTTGTTAAAGCGGGAAAGCGGTGAGTTTATTCGTGCTATGCGGCTAATTTCCACATGTATTGGGGGTGTCTTATTAGGTAAGAGTTAAGTCCGCTAATACTGTAAGGTACAAAGCTTTCGTAAAGGAGATGCACTACCTGCATCCTCACACGTAGAGTACATGTGTAAGGAGTTGTCAAGGAGTTATTTTCGAATAAGAAAAGGGGCACCATTACCTACAAATTCAGCCATTTTGTAGAGCGCTAGGTCACCTACTTCAAAGGTTAGAATTCTGAACTCTTGAATGAGGGAAACCTTTTTTTCAGAAAAGAAAACGCCATTAGATATACCCTGGACGTTGCCATACAAATAATTACGATATTTAACAAAGCGAAACAAATGTTTGATTCAACTAAGACCTTCCACATTTTGCTCAACATTAAACCACAGCCAAGCACATAACTACTGTAAGTAATTAAAAGACAAGCAAAAACTAATAAAAAGGCGCACCGTAATATTAACAGTGGAGCTTTGTGTGGACAAATAAATACATGTTGCATATGTATGTACGTGCGCATGCGCAAGCTTTTGTACCTAAAGCGACTTACATAATTATACTGACCTAATGGGCCATTTGAGGGCAAGTGTTATGAGCTCTTTTAGTTGTTTTTTGTTTTTTTATGATGGTTGGCGTGATTTTTATGAGGAATGTAATTTGGCGAAATATATTGTTGTTGGAAGCTGATATGATTCGATTTGTAATAATAAAAATAAATAAGTCGAAAATGAGGTTGTGGAAAAGCAATGACAGTATTTAACTGACCAGGTAAGGGTAAATACACGATGAAATTGTTTGCAATTTTGGACGGACAATTCATTAAAAGGCGATAAATGCGTTGCTTCCGGAGGCAGCTGGTTTTATTTACCGGAGGACTCGAAATTTTTCCCGGGCTGTAATTTTAGCATAACCCCATTTAATTTGTCGCATCCCTCCCACAAAATGTCATCATAGGAGCAGGACCTTGCAGTTTACTCTCTTGCTCCGGGCAGGTGTTGAACTCAACCACGGCCCAGATCAGTGGTTTTGCTGCGCTCTTGGCTGTATCCCAGCATTCGTCGATCCATTCATGAAGCGGCCAAACATCCGCTTAGCTGCGATACCAGAGACTAAGCTTAAGCTTAACCCTTCTCACTGGTGAAAAGCGCTTAATTTTAGGTTGCTGTAGCGATAAAGACCCTACTCGAAGCTATTGGGGTGTGCTATCTATGTTGATGTTCCTTTTTCCTGACATAGATCCGGCACGGTCCGGTATCTACGGCCATAAAAGTCCAAGCCCCACCATTTCGGGAACGATTATACATGAACATATTCAACGGTTTTATCTTGTAGAACTTAGAGTCGTCAGAGCCTCGTCTGTTAAAGGAACAGTATTCGCCACGGCTAGGTGCGTTGAAAATGGGGTTGGAGGGACTATAAATTGCGCTGGCAATAACCAGAATGCCACATCTCTATCGTTAGCGCCGGACTTGTCAAATGGCAGTCGGCGCTGACATTAGTATCCGAACACCTAACCATACTTCTCTATTTTGAGTAACCAGGCGGATTCATCACTAATGAGCGACGGACTTCCATCTACTTCAAAAACGGAAATTGAGTAGACTACACAGCTAAAATGTACAATATTATTGCATCAAGGGGAACGGACTTTTTGCTGGGTCATTACCGGTGGAAAATGTATAGAATTTCGGCCAAATTTTTCATAGGGGCTGCAACTTGGACGACTTGTGCATCAGACAGACAGACAGCTTGATGATAAACTCAAGTGCTAAGAGCTAAAGAATTACTACCGGTGCTGGTGAGCTATGGTCAATAGTCAAATCTGACAAAACCCAATGACAATAATAGCATGCAATAAAATGCTTTCGGATGAAAGAAATGCGCAAGCGGTTTCTGTCGGCAATGTGTATTGCGTTCTTCGGTTGGAAAATTCACACGGCAGGCCAACCAACATAAGTGCAAAAATACATAGACATAGAGCGTCTGCCATTACCATCACCACCAAAGAGGTTAAACGGACAATTAAACATGCAGAACCATTAAAAGTCAGATAGAACTGGCATGTCTGTTCTAAAAAACCTTGGCATTAAGTGGTTCAGTGACCTGGCGATTGTCTCTGTTCCCCTTTATCATCCCTGAAAAATGGAAAATGGCGAGGGTAGCACAGCTACTACAGCTTTGGAAACCAGCTAACTGAAGCTCATAACGTTTGGTCATGTCCTAAATTTTGGCGAGCCTGCAATAAAACTCGCACGTCTTTCATCTATAGCGCTGGAGGCAAAAGAAAAAACTCTTAAAGCCGCTTATGAAGCAATTGACCGGCCGATTGTGTGCTATGCGTCTCTGATATGTTCGCTGAGCTCAAAACGAACACACTAGAGGAAACTGCAGGCTCGTCAAATCACCGCGCTCAAAACTGAAACGAGATGTCTTCTCATGTCAAAAGAACAACACAGTGAGGCGACAATACTCTCCATAAAGCAGAGAAACGAAATGCTGTACAAAGATTTTCTGTTAAATATTTAGAAACCTGGACATCCTAATAGACAACAGATTGATGAAGTCGTGCCTCCCAGCGAAATAAGGCGACATCTCCCCAAGCACACGAAATTAGCCGTTTGAGCCAGATTAACATAAACCGGCCCACGGCCCCATCCTAAAAGAGTCGACAAAGTAAATGTCCGGCGAACCCCGTCATCATAGTCCGATAGCAGAAACTTGCAGTAGAGGAAAGCAGACTTTCTGGAAAGACGTGCGCCACTCTGGAACAACTTCGATGTGTAAACTCTAACAAGTTAAACTCTCACTTATACCTAAACCATCCGACGCATACAATATATGTCCTGCACGTAATGCGTCTCCACTTCTTTGTAATTGCAATGTGGAACCAACATTTCTAACATCCATGTATGTTTAGCCCAACCCTATTGAAACTGAAGGTCTCCTTGAATTTCCTTTAGAAGATATCGATGACAATCTATGAGTGTTCGCACTTCTGGGAGGGGGCGAAGCACTATTACAAGAAGAAGAAGAAGACGATATTATCAAACACAGTTTTCAATGGCAATCGCGAAAGTGAAATGAAGTTAAAAACGTAGGTAAAATAAAATTTAAAGCCACCACCATTGCATCCCCTAAACAGTCAAACTAAACATAACCCAAACATGTTAAGCGCTCTTTAACAGTTTCACGGTAGCAGTGAACCGATTGGTGAGCGGCACAATGCGCGAGCAAAACGAGTTCCCAGTATGCGCAAGCGTGCAGTGAGCACAAATTCACGTTTATTAGTCAGGCTACAAGTTTGTTGGCCAATTCAAAATCTCTCTGTGATTTACCATGTATGACCATCATTTCAGTTTCAGAAGCAAATACATTTTTTGGCGCAGAAGTGAAACGGCACTGCAATACTGCAGACCTATTTAACGGTACAACGGCAATTTTGACGAAAATTTTCTATGCGAAGAAAAAGAAAAAAAGTTTTTTGTGAAGTAGACAAGTGGCAACAAATTTATGCTTGCGTGTATTGCACAATTGAAAAGCTAATACAAAACAAATAAAAATTCCAATTGTTTAAAACGAATCAACTGGACGCCTGCGTCAAATTAGTCGTCATTAACTAAAGGGGAGAAATGGTTTGAAAAGCGTATACGTGACACCAGGGTCTTCTTGTGAGTATTCGTTGCACGCATTGTTTAACAAGCACGCCGCGATATGTCGACACCGCTGCAACAATAACAAACAAACGACGGTATGTGAAGTGAAGTAGAAGTGAAAAAGAAAAAATAATAATTCAAGAAAGTTTAAAGCCATTTGTGGATAAGTGAAATGTGTTGGACGACGCGCAAAGTGTAGAATGCTAAACACAGTAGCACATATTGCACACCATAACAACAATTTTTATAAATTAAACTAGTAGAAAAGAGTATTGAATTTTTATATTCGAAATGGTAATTGGTCTTGGCACTGCTGCCGGTGTCATCTTCAAGGCCAGTGCTGGCTCAAAAGCGGCCGTCGTCGCTGGTGCAGCTGCGGTGGGCGCAACCAAATTGGGTGTTGCTATTGTTGGTGCTGTAAAAATCGCCACTACTATTATAGGTGTAGGCAAATTGGCTATCTTGCCATTTCTTATAGCTGCCATTGCCTACTACAATTATGATCTTTTCGATCCAGAAAATCGTCCTTTTAATGTACCCGAAGTATCGCTAGCTTATGACTTCATCATTGTCGGCGGTGGTTCAGCGGGATGCGTTTTAGCGTCACGTTTATCGGAAGTGCCGCACTGGCGTATTTTACTACTTGAAGCGGGTGGGCATGAGACTGAAATTTCAGATGTACCATTGCTGTCGTTGTATTTGCATAAAAGCAAATTGGATTGGAAATATCGGTAAGTTATGATGTTGATTCAGGCGAGCAAACTAAAGCTTTATGCGCGATTGAGGTATTAATTTCTTGCAAATATTGGCTGTAATTGCGTTAGACTTTGTTATTGATTATTCTTTGATTTCCATCATATGTAGTTGTACACGTGACGACGTTAACGCAAAACCGACGAGCGGTCTAGTCAGTGACCAGCCATATTGCATCGTTATGACTAGTTGCTGGCTCCGCTTGTCATTTTTACTCTGATACCATTATGATGTCCAAGTGATTTCGAATTATGTCTTTTAATATTACGGGGCAGAAGGAATGGACACCAAATATAAACGCTCCGGAACTGGCACCTTAGAATACTTCGTCGACTAGTCGCGAATTGTTATCAAGTCCTTGCAGGACAATCCAACCCCCAGCTGTCACCCTTCCGTTGGCGAAGGAGGAGTCAATTCAACTGGAAATGAGATATATGAAAATTTTCCAGGATGTGCTCGGAAAAGGCTACTATCGACAATCAATAAATAATAATAAATAAATACTTGGAGCGATTTACCTCCAAGGAGATATAAGCCGAACTTCTTTTCAAGTTTGCGACGTGCTCCTTTTCAAATTTCCCTACAAATTGGTGAGACGGGACTCGGGAGTGTTTGCCAAACCAGTGCTGATGAGTTTCAGGGGATTTCAAAAACCTGCAAAAGAAAAAGAGAATATGACGAGAGAAAAACGGAGGAGAAAAAGTTGTAGAGAAAAGAGAGTGGAGTTCGAAGGCAAAGTTTAACAAAAACTAAAAGATGTCTCTGAAAGCGAATTCTTAACGAAATCCAGATGTTAAATTTTGATTGAATGTGAATTCGAGTGGAAGTCAGAAGGAGTATTTTAAGGGTGACTTCGCACACAAACTTTTAGTCGAGTTTGAAACAAATTTAAGGATGAATAAGTCAACGAATTGTTAGAAGTGCGAAAAAGAGTTCGACGGCTAATGTAAAGGCGGAGACGAGTTCGTAGGAAGGAAACTGAAGGAAAAGAAAGAAATGGGCAGAGCGGGAATAAATAGAAAATACCACAAACAATATTTAAGGAATACTATTCACCTCTTGTTTGGAGGATCCATGTTTTTAATATTGCCAGTGATGTTCTTAAGCAAAGTCAATTGTGTTTTAAAGTTCTTTTTGTACAACCATCAACATTGTGCCCATCAGATTTCCGCCCTTTGATGACAGAAGTTTTAAATATACACGAATTTTGTTATGTTGAATGTCTCAACGAGACCAACCATAGAACTCCAAATGAGAATATGACACACTTTTCATTTGAAAACTTTTAGGTCTAGTGCAAATAAGCCACCAATAATGTGGAGATCATATGGGTGAAACAATTTATATACTCAGCTGTGAGGTTTTCTGGTAAAGTTAATTTTACATCAAGTCTTTCACCATAAGTGTTATGTATCCGTTTTCAGATCAAATAAAACTTTTTTCAAGTGAAATGAAACTTTTTCTAAGTCAAATCAAACTTTTTTCAAACCAAATAAAACTTTTTTCAAAACAAATGAAATTTTTTAAAGTCAAATGACACTTTTTTCAAGTCAAATTAAACTTTTTTAAATCAACTGAAACTTTTTCAAACCAAATTAAACTTTTCTCAAAATAAATGAAACTTTTCTCAAATCATATTAAGCCTTTTTTAAATTAAATTAAACTTTTTGCAAGACAAATTAGACTTTGTCAAATGAAACTTTTTTTCAAGTGAAATACAACTTTTTTCAAGTTAAATTAAACTTTCTCAAATCAAATTATTTTTTTTTTTCAATTCATACATTTTTTTAAATTGTTTGGCTTACGAAGTCTTAAGCTTTTGGACTTTGCTTTTATACTCTTGTCTATAGCTTTCCGGGAATTGACTATGAAATCACATGCAAGCTTTCCCAACTTGAACGAATATTCTACACATCTCGATCCGTTTGGCACGCAGCGGAATTTTTCTGATCACTATCACCGGGATCTAAGCTTTGGGTTGGGTTGAAGTGGCTATCCGAGGGCACACATAGGACTGACGTTTGGCCCGTTGTGATACCACGAAAAGAACCATTTCTCTTCGAACCCTTTGAGGACCTGATAACGGCTACAAAGTCATTGATGTCGCACTACATAACCTGACGCAGATTATCCGGAAAGGAGGAAGCGCTGCCTTGCGCCACTCAGCGCCGGGCAGTTGCAGATGAGGTAAACCACCGTTTGTTTCCTACTCTTCATCCTCTTTAGAACTCCCGCAGCAACGAAGATAAGGCGCTCCTAACCACTCTGCATGGCTACTTAAAAAAGGCCGTGCTCAGTTAGTACTCCTAAAAGTGTGGATATTTAATCCCTACTTTGAGTGTAAACTTGACGGTATATTTTAGGATCCCATTTAGGCAGGTTTTCTTTCCGCCACCCCTGTGTTAGTATACATCTTTCCTCGGCTTGTCCGTGGATATGCTTTTCAGCATTGACTTCCATGTGGAAAGGGCATACCTAAGCGTTCTTCGTCGGAAAGAACGGCTGGTCGTAACCTGCTTAGCGAGTTCTTCAGCAATGAAGTTTCCCTCGATACTCTGCGCTGCGGGACCCATGTGAGGTGCACACGGTTCTGTTGAGCTATCTCTTGAAGAGATCGTAGACAGTTTATTGTTAGTTCAGAATTGAACGAGTAAGATCCAAGCAATTTCATAGTAATAGCTTAAAAAAATATTTCGCTAAAATAAAGATTTCGTCGATTTAGTCGTCACTATTTCGCATGCGCATTTCCCTGCGCTCCCTTTCAACATTCGTCAATTTCGTCATAACTATAAAGGCCATCTTGCTCACAGCAGTCTAACAACCTATTTGTCCGCACATTCGGGAATGGAACAAAAACTTTGTGTACAGAGAGTCTTTCGTCGTGAAAACGAGGGCAGTGAAATATTACATGTTCTGCGCTTTCCAATTCGGAGGGACAATGTGGACAGAAGGGTTCCTCCTCTATCCCACGCTTATGTAGATATTCCTTGAAGCCGCCGAGCCCACTCAATATCTGTGTGAGGTGGTAATTTAGTTCGTCGTGTTTTCACTCGTACAATTCCGCTATATTCCCGATTCTTCCCACCGTTCTTGCCACCTAACTATTGTTCGTGTCCTTGCGCTTTTCTTAGTATCTTCAGATGGTCGACTGATTCCAATGCCATACAGATCGGCCACTTCACCTGAGAGTAGATCTACTGGGATTTTCCTAGATAAAACATGGATCGCGTCGTCGGACACCGTCCGATAAGCACATACTATTTGTATAGCTGTAATATGGTAGACTGCTAGTATATCTTTTTGGTGGACCATTTTAGATCCGTGCCATACTGGTGCTGGATATAATATTATCGAGGATAATAGCTGACGGGTAGCTTCGCTTCGGCCGCCGATGTTGGGTATTATTCGCGTTAGGGCTCCACTAACTCTAGAAACTTTCTGCCCCACCGCACTGAAGTACTGCTTAAAAGTTGGTTTTGAGTCGATATTTACTCCTAATATTTCAGGAAAGGCTTTGAATTAATTTTATAATCTCCTATGATTAGGACTAACTCATCCACAGTCCTCTTTGAGCTCACCAAAACCACTTTTACAAGTTTCTTGGCCACTGCTACTATGACCATATCATCTGCATAGCCGACAACTTCCGTGCCTCCGGGAAGGTCGATTTGTAGTACACCGCCATCCATCATATTCCATAGCGTTGGACAAAGAACATATCCCTGAGGGACACCGCTCGTAGTTAGATGTCTAGGTCAATTGACTATACTCCATTTCCAACTCTGTCATTTAGCTTAGAACCATCGCTGTATATGGAAATGCTGCCCTCAACAGCAAGATACCTATCCGACTCCGCCAAAACATACCTGCGGGGAATGTTTACCATAAAGTTGCTTTTTGCAACTGTTGTTGTCGCACAGCGATCTATGATGGAAGGAAGAAGGCTTGTATTTGTTTAGTATGCTAGAGTGTCCTATAGTTTTAGTGTTCCAATTGGACAACTCTCTTAGACACAGTGCTGTCGTTGCGGCTGCTAGATCTAATCGTAGGTCTGTGCTTTAAATACTAAATACATTTTTAGGAAGGCAGTCCCTCTTTGGATGCTAGCAAATATATTAAAGAAATTCTTTAGGATAGTCTTTGCGTTTTAGCTACACAGCTACAAAAGATTACGGCTGCTGCTTGTTTCATAGTTTACTCAAGCACGTTTTTGTATTGTATCGGCATATTTTCCATTAATGGCTCATTCAAGTTAAATATAGTAAATAAAAAATTTTTATATACAAATTAAACGAATTAGACAAACTCTCCCCTGCTTTGAATGGGTGACAGCGTACCAATATTTGTGAAGTAATGAAGCTTATTTGTTGATAATTATGATCGCACGATTCATACGGCAACACAGCTGAAATGCGAAAATGAGCGAATGAAAGAAAATGAAAGTTGGCTAATAAAAAGTGCAAATTCATTAACACTTTGTGGTGGGAGATGAAGTTGAGTCACAATGGAAAATGTGAATAATTTGTAATAAGATTACTTAAGAAGGCATTTAGCTAAATATGTTAATTGTTGATATGCAGTATTCATCTTAAAGACGTGCTTTAGCAGAAATCGAGGATTTTTCGGGGAAATTCACAGAATATCTCAACCCTCCTACGCTGAGTTAAATTGCGCAAAAAATTTACCTTTTCTTTTATGATAAACTAAACTATCTTCCGTGTCATCTCCTAAACGTAAGTCACGATTTACATAAATAGTTGTTACATAATCGCAATAAGTTTTCGCTTCGCTATTAATATCAAATTTGATTTCACTGATGACTTTAAGTTGATTGATATATGATAAAATTCACAAAGACCGCCCGTTTGCTAAAGAAACCCCTGCCTACTGGTCTTAAGTTCGTCTTATGCAACTTTCTTCACTCTTTTTGATCGAACTTTTTAAAAATTTCAATCGTTGTGCCGTTTGGCGGAATCTCTATATATTGAACTGATGCTGGATTCTGACGGCTCTATGGTCAACCTAGCTCTCTGGGAATTTTCTTAAAAATACATTCAAAATCTAGATCATTTACAGAAAAAGTTTCTTTACAAAAATCCCTTTAAAGAACAACGTTAAGCGAAATCCCAAAGACTGCGCTTAACAGGCTGCATACGGAATCAAGCGGCCTTAATGTTAACCCAAGCAAGACAGTACTGGTAATCTTCAGCAACAGAACCAAAATACCTCAATTTCTTCATGGACGTCCCAAATGTCGACCATTTTGAACATCCACGTCAATGACACTACGCTACCGACTGTCTTACATCCCAAAATCTTGGGTGTAACATTAGATCAGGATCTACATTTTGGTGAGCATGCAGCCGCAATAGTACCGAAGATACAGAGTCGCAATAAAATCCTCAAATCTCTTGCTGGCAGTACTTGGGGTAAAGATAAAGAAACGCTCATTACCACTTACAAAGCAATTGGCTAGCAGATTGCATGCTACGCGCCCATTTGCATATAACATATAAATTTTGGATTTTTGATATAACGGTGGTTTGTGAAAAACCAATTAAGATTTTTTTGATACATGCGGTGGTTCCGTGAAAAACCAATTGAGATTTTTTTGAACAAAGCGGTGCGTACGTGATTACCACATTTTGAGATTTTTATTTACATACTTTTGAGCCATTTTAAATTCAATTGCATTTTTACAGATTTTTCATACAAGTATACTGCAGTTTCAATTAATTCTTCCAATAAATTGTTAAATATTTCTTTAGCGAGTATTCACCAGTAAATCCGTTCCCTTTTACAATTTTTTTTTTCTCTTTTTCCTCAACACTTCAGCTTCATATATAAATTCAGACATTCAAATAAGTAAATAAAAAAATAAATGTAAGGCGCGATAACCTCCGAAGAGATCTAAGGCCGAGCTTCTCTTCCAATTTGCGTCGTGCTCCTCTTGATTTTCCCTACAAATTGGCCGGACGGGACCTACATGTTTTATGCCGACTCCGAACGGCATCTGCAAAGCAGATGAGTTTTCACTGAGAGCTTTTCATGGCAGAAATACACCCGGAGTGCTTGCCAAACACTGCCGAGGGGCGACCCCGCTTAGAAAAATTTTCTTCTAATTGAAAAATCTTATTTCTAAAATTTTGATGTTGCTTTGCCCGTGAGTTGAACCCAGGGCATACGGTGTGATAGGCGGAGCACGCTACCCATCACACCACGGTGGCCGCCACATTCAAACAAGTGCTTCATTAATTTCATAGCTTCAACTTAATTCTTTTTGCTATACTCATAAATACATATGTACAACCTTAGAAGTGGTAAGCAAGTGCAAAAAACTTCAGATTCGGAATCCGATTCCGATAAATCAGCCTCAAGCTACGAAAGTTTAACTTCATCTTCGACCGAAAAAGTCACAAACCAGGAAAATAGATTACCTTTGCCAACAGATTTCCCAGGCTTCGAAGATTCTTCTAGCTTTAACTTCTAATTTAGATTCAAATCCCAACGATTCAAATAGTGCAAAATTAACTTCAACTTCTTCTAATTTAAAATCAGATCTTAACGATCCAATTAGTACAAACGTTGCCTCACCTTCTTCTAATTCAGCTGCAGATCTTAACGATCAAATCATGGCAACATTTGAGGAAAAGAAAACTTTCATTAACACGTGTGCTATTTCTATTAGAGAAAACTACAGCGGTGATCCTCTAGCACTTGAGACTTTTATAGACAAAATTGAATTGAAGGTTTTAGCTTTTCGATCGCGAGGCAACAATACATTCAGAAATTCACGTGGTAGTTATCGAGGCTTTTACCCAAACCGCGGCTATACTGGTTATAGAAACAATAGTCCATTTGCATACAACAGCAACCGTAACGGTAACAATAATCAGAGATATCGAAATTATAACGGAAATAGATACCCGAATAGCAACAATAGTAATACACGTCCAAACTCCAATTCAAATACAAATAGCAGTAACAATAGAAGTAACAATTCAAGATCATCAAACGGTAGAAGTAGAAATGCAAACGTCCGCGCTTGCCCCTTAGGAGCGAACACTGGGGGAGGACGAACTAAGCGAGTAAGCGAACTTCCCTCACCAATAGGCATCTATTGTTTAAATTTAAATTACTCAGATTTCATAGAATTACAACTTAAAGAGTCACAAAAATTTTGTTCTTTCTTAGTAGACACTCAAGCACACATTTCTTTAATAAAAATATCATGCATAGACAGTAATATTTCCTTAAATACAAACGACATTATTAACATTATCGGTGTCACTTCTAATTCAGTTTCCACTTTAGGTAAAATTACCGTAAATTTAAATTTTTCAAACTTTTCTCTTAAACATACTTTACATGTAGTAAATGAAGCCTTTAATATTCCATCCGATGGCATACTGGGTAAAGATTTTCTGAAAATTAGCAAATGCATTATTAATTATGAAAGAAATAGTATTTCCTTTTGGGTAGATAATGAGAGTCGCGATACCAATCCTGCACGGAACAGAAAGCGACAGTTGTGTCATTCCTCCCAGATGTGAAATCTTCAGACTTTTTGATTTAGGAGATTCACCCGAGCCACTGTTCGTGGACTCGCAGGAAATTGAAAAAGGCGTTTTCACAGCTAGGTGCATTGTTAATTCCAGTAACCCAATAATTAAAGTCATAAACACCACGGATGATGTAAAGTATGTGAAAAGAAACAGTATTCGGACAGAAAAAATTTCAAATTATAATGTTTATATAATTAACAAGACAGAAACAGAAGACAAACGTACGAAAAAACTAATTTCAATTTTAAAAAACCAAATACCTCAACATGCTCAAAGTAAATTAATTGACCTTTGCATAGATTATGCCGACATTTTCGCTCTTGGCACGGACAAAATGACTTTAAACAACTTCTACGAGCAAAAATTAAAACTGACAGACAACGAGCCGGTATATGTTAAAAACTATCGACTGCCATACTCTCAACGCGAAGAAATAAATCGCCAAGTAAATAAATTGTTAGACAACGATTTGATTGAACCGAGTTACTCTAATTACAATAGTCTTTTGATTGTAGTCCCAGAGGAGGATACTAATGGTCAAAAAGCTTATCGTATGTGCGTAGATTTTCGCGCAGTAAACAAAAAACTCATTGCTGATCACTAGCTATAGTTGAAGGTAACAGACCAACGTGGGGCTAATAATAATGAAGCGAGAATACTCCCCATTAGGAAGAGAAATGAAATGCTAGCCAAACAGTTTCTGTTGAATACCCATCCCAACAGACATCTGATTGATGAACATACACCGCCCAGGGGCTTAAGAGTCATTTCCGCAAGCATTATGACGAAATGCGGCACCTGAGAACACAGCCGTATGACGCTTAAAAGCACTAAGAGGCGTCGGACCTCTATGCCAGGAATTGCCTGGTGAATCCTGTCCTGACAGAACAATACCCAAAACTAGCAGAGGAGGAACGCACTCTTCCTAGGGAAACGAGCGTCACTCTAGCTCAACTTCGATCTGGATACTGTAACAGGTTAAACTATTACCTATCCAGAATCAACCCCGAAATACAAAATATATGTCCTGCTTGTAATCTGTCCCCCTAACATGACACCAACCATCTCTTTAACTGTATTGTGGAACCAACGCCTCTAACACCCCTCTCATTATGGTCCACCCTGTTGAAACAGCAAGTTTCCTTGGACTCCTGTTAGAGGACATTGATGACAATTTGTGATTGGTCGCAACTAGTGGATGGGGCGAAGCACTGCTACAACAAAAACAACAACATGCGGCTCTATATAACAGTCATAAGGCCCATCTTATCGTACGGAGCGATAGTGTCGTGGTCTGCCCTGGACAAGAAATCCAACCAAACAAAGTACACCGGTAACAGGAGCAATTAGGTCGTGTCCAACAGACCCTTCAAATGTTATCCTTAACAAGATGCCACTAGATCTCCGCATACGCCTTACAGTTACTACCTCTGCTATCAGACTGAGGGAGTCTAGATGCTGGAACGCGAAGCAGTAT
Organism: Eurosta solidaginis; assembly: GCF_040869045.1. NCBI lineage: Eukaryota > Metazoa > Arthropoda > Insecta > Diptera > Tephritidae > Eurosta > Eurosta solidaginis. The sequence goes on along the minus strand of NC_090322.1, from coordinate 57,734,776 downwards.
GGCCACAGCGTTGTATTAAGAAGGTTACCTGAGTTAGATTCGACAACAGATTATCTTTCACCTACATTGAACTTTGACAAGATTTAAGGTTACGATGCCCTCGAGAAGGGATTGGTCAGACGACATAGTATTCAAGAAGGGTGCCAAATCGACCTTCACTGACGGGCCAACAATGGACTGCGGTGTTGGTGAAGGGGTGTTCCCTGAGCAGATAAAAGTCCACTCTCAATTCGTCTTCCAAACTTAGCTAGTATCTTCCAAACACCGCCTATAGGAATAGAGAGGGCATGTTGCTTCCTTCTATAATCGGTAGAGAGGTTGGCATATTCTGTTGTTGTTGTTGTTGTATTAACGATAAAGACACACCCCAAAGGCTTTGAGGAGTATTATCGATGGTGATGGTCGTTTGCCGGATATAGATCCGATACGTTCCGATAACAAAGCACCATTAAGGTACTAGCCCCACCATCTCGGGAACGATTTATATGACCATATTAAACCTTCTAGGTCATGCCGCCCTCCCCACCCCCTAGTTACATGAGGAACTTGGGGTTTGCCAGAGCCTCGGCTGTTAATGAAACAGGATTCGCCACGGGTAGGTGAGGCTGACAATTGGGTTGGAGAAGCTATACATATATTACGCTGGTAACGCCTAGAGAGGGTTGCGCTACACAGCCCCTTGAATCAATTTGGTATCTTAGTCGCCTCTAACGACAGGCATACCTACCGCGGGTAAATTCTAATCCCCCTAACCCGCTGGGGGTGGCATATTCTCAAACAGCCAGTAGCGCTCGTGGAGTTGGATCCACCACTTACGTCCTCCAAAGCCGGCAATAAGAAGGTGCTGAGAAATGCAGCAAGCTCTATTACACCATCATGGATACCAGGTCACAGGAATGAAGACGGCAATCAAATAGCGGATGAAGTGGCATCCGATTATGGGAGCACTGGGAAGATAATTCTGTATGTATCAATCCTTACGTCATTGAGTGAAATGTTTTGATGTTTAAAAGTATTGTCTAATCCTTTTAAGCCTTTACCTTAGCGGGAAGTTACTTAAAAAACGATGGCAATATTCCAATAATTTTCACGAATATAATAATAACCCAGCAGAATTGTTTTACTTACATTACATTAACATCAGATAATGAACCATATTCCAAGTTTCAAATCCTCGCCGTACCGTTGCAGGCAACACGAAAATCCTTCCACATCGGTTACTGACTCAAAATTAAGAACTGAGTTCAGAGCGTAGATTAATGCCCAAGAACTGATGGAGTTTGGAAAATTTCAAGATTACACGATGCGCGAGAGTGATTCTAACGGAAATTTGCCATTTTGAAGTTTTGAGAAAATTGACATCTACAACGTTTTTCGAGTCGGACTCAACTGACAGATGTTCGTTAATGAAGCAACTTTTTGTGAATGAAAAGGAAAACTTAATTGTTTCATTAAAACATTTTGTGATTTAGGGGCATATTATGTATAACGCAACGAGCCATATTTTCTCGTGTGAACCAGAATTCTTATAATATAAGAGCACCTCAGAGAGTAACAGTAAACCTGGTTGCCTTTATTAAATTTTTATTGTTATAAAGTGGCGAATGTGAATGCCAGTGAATGCGACGTAAAGAGTCACGTCGTCATACATAATCTGTCCCTTAATAAAGCGTGAAATTGGTATTAGACTCATAAAAAGCTGTGAAGTGCTTTAAAAGTAAAAATTTGTGTCACTGGAATAATGGCGTTAAATTATTTTGTTTTAAAGTAAAATAAGCCTTTTGAAATCCGAATTTTTTATTGTAATTAAATTCAATGCAGTGTGACTTAACAAAATTTTAATTTATGCAAGATTTTTGTTTGGGCTTTTTTTAAATTTATGCGCACAACAATCTCTAAGCATGAATTTATATATGAAAAGAGGTTGCTTCCGCTCAGAAGCAACAGCTGGTCGAACGACGACTTCAAATACACGCGCATATTGCCGTAATGCAACAAATTATCAAAACAAATTTCAAGTGCCATTCAAGTAGTAAGCGCACATTTTTTGCGCTCGTTGGCTCTCTCACTCTCACAGAGCGAGCATTTTTCAAAAAAATCCAAATGATTGCAGTTCATCTTGTTGAACCGGCTTTTATGTGATTTGTAATTTGCCGTTAGCTTGTGTCTTTATTGTTATTGTTCTCATTTGGTAAAAATATTGCATTTTGATTGAAACGTTGTTTTTTTTTTTGCTTGGCACTTTATGTTCCAAGCATTTCTTGCTGTCCATTTCAAACACTTCGCGCTATTAATATTTTGCCCTAGATTGTTGTTCTCTGATAGTTGGTTTGATTTTGTTGTAAACATTGAAATTTCGCCAAGTTTGGTTTTTGAGATTACTGCTATTATTACCTGTAGCTTAGCGGTTTTTCGCTCATGTGTGAAATGTTTTTGTATGTACACTCGCGGTCACTTTTAATTTCACAATCTAACAACTTTGATTGAGGATTAAAAGTGACCTAATTATTTTGTGCTAAAAGCAAAAAATAATTTAATCTAGCAAATAATGTGTTCCAAATACTCTCCCCTTGCATTTTCTTTGTTTACATATTAAAAAATACAATTTTTTTCCTTAGTACATCGCTTTTGTTGACAATTTGCTCATCGAGTTCGCTTCTTAAGTCTTTCGTTGGTCATGTCATTTGTATAAATTTGTATTACCACAAATTAGTGCTTTATGAGGCCAATCATATTTGTGTTTACATTTTGTTCAATACCTCGCTTAACTCGAATAAATATCAATAAAAGCAACAGGAAAATTGAAGGTTACGATTTGCATGAATGTAAATATGTAACTTGTGGCGTTAGTAGTGATGAGTGAACACCATAGTTGATGTTGGCTACTGAATGAATTAAGCTAATTTCATATGTAGGTAACGTTATGACAGTGTAAAAGCGAAAATGAATTTAAAACGCCAGCAAAGTACACCGAAAAGGGAATGCTTCCGACCCGGGCGGTCCCTAACCTATCCGACGAAGCCATAGCGCATTCAGTTACCGCAATATTTTTTATCTGCGTACCCCTTGTACTGCGCATAATTGGAATTGCAGAATATCTCCCCCCCCCCCCCCCCCCCCCCCAACCACGTTTTCGAATATTCTTGGTAGAAAGCGAAAACATCAACAATGGTCAGCAAGAATGATGCATTGGCTGTGCATGCCTAGGCCACTGTATTAATGTTACTGAAGAAAGACCCGATATTCTGCTCCTCGAATTATATTTTCCAGCATCAGGTCAAAGAAATTGCGCGACAACGTGACGCTCTATCTTCTGAATCCTAATTTGTATTGAAATAGCTAGGATACTTCCTTTCCAGTCTGGGTCAATCTGCTGGTGTTCCTCAAAGTCATTGAGCCTGGCCGCATTAGCTTTGTAAATATCTCCAATTGAACAATCACAAAAGGTGCTTTCTAGTCGACAAAGAGATGGTGCTTGCCGGTCTTCAAATTATGAATATTATATCATACACATTTGGTCGATCGTATATTTCGGAGGCCTGAAACGGCATTCATAAGGTCCATCATTTCGTTGAATGCGGGCTACATTCTTGGTTGATCTTTAGAACCATATTTGGTGATATCGAATTTCTTATGTATTGGGCAGATTGGACTTAACTGTCAGGCCACCAATATGGATTGAGAAAATTAGACTTAAATGTCTAGCCAGCAACTTGGACCCGCAGCAAGCGTCTTTCTTATCAATTTCTTATCACACAAGTGGCAAGTGCTTGCTGAGTGAGAAAAATGATCCCCCTGCTCGGTTACATCACTTGATGGAAGATTGCACTCGGAGTATTGGTACGGTAATCGAGTAGAATAATTATCGGGTGCCTTATGCGGAAGTAGCATCTCATTAGGAACTTCGTTAGGCTACTCTGCATACGTTCTGCCCTGCACAGAGGCCTCAGATGATGTCAGAAGCGATATTTTTTACTCGCATAGAATGCTGCATCGACGTCGATTTTGGCGCAAGACTACTATTTAAAGACTATCTGAACAAAGCCAAGCCGTTTACGATTTAGGATCTTACTTAATTACTTAATTGGCGCTTAACCGTCTAAACGGTTATGGCCGTCCAACAAGGCGCGCCAGTCGCTCCTTCGCTCCGCCAACCGGTGCCAATTGGTCACACCAAGGGAGTTTAAATCGTTTTCTACCTGGTCCTTCCAACGGAGTGTGGGCCGCCCTCTACCTCTGCTTCCATAGGCGGGTTCCGATAGAAACACTTTCTTGGCCGGAGCATCATCTTTCATTCGCATAACATGGCCTAGCCAGCGCAGCCGCTGCGTTTTAATTCGCTGGACTATGTTGATGTCTGCGTGTAGCTCGTACAGCTCATCATTAAATCTCCTTCGGTACTCGCCATCGCCCAACGCGTAGAGGTCCATAAATCTTTCGAAGAACTTTCCTCTCGAACACTCCCAAAGCCGCTTCATCTTCTGTTGTCATGGTCCATGTTTCTGTCCCATATAGCAGGACGGGTACGATAAGTGACTTGTAGAGTATGATTTTCGTTCGCCGAGAGAGGACTTTACTTTTCAATTGCCTACCTAGTCCAAAGTAGCATTTATTGGCAAGATTGATTCTTCGCTGGATTTCAGTGCTGATGTTGTTGCTAGTGTTGATGCTGGTTCCCAAATAAACGAAGTCTTTTACTATTTCGAAATTATGGCTGCCAAGGCACATATGCGCTGGATCTTTGCTCGATGACAGCACGTACTTCGTTTTGTCCTCATTCACCATCAAACCCATCTCTACCGCTTCTTTTTCCTGTCTGTCTGTCTTGGAGCAAGCGGCTCGCTATATAAACGTGCCAAGTAATATTTTCATCCCCGCTGAGTGGGTTGTGCGCTGGGCTTGGGACCCGACACGTAAAACCATACTCCAATGAAATATAACAACAAGCCTCGGACGATTTAGGATCGCACTAGCCTTAAGTACGACCGAAGCGATCTCTTGAACTAATATTTTTTAGGTGCTAATCTGTGAAATTCAATAATTTTACAATTTTGATGTCTTAGTCGACGACGAAAAGTTACCAGTGAATTGATTATTGAAGGTCGAATTTCTCCCTACACCCTTTGATTGGAGGGCTGGTATCAGCAGACGAATGTGAGTGCGCCACTTAAATGGGGTTAAACTGAGATTGCACGGTGAATCCCGTTCTTAAAGCCAAATACCCGGAGCTTGCAGTTGTGGAAAGCAACCTCTCCAGGGAGACGCACTCTAGCTCAACTTCGCTCTGGATAATGCAAAATGTTAAACTCTTATGTTTGTCCTGCTTTTAACGTGTCCCCACATGACACCAGCCATCTTTGGAATGTGGAAGCAACGCCTGCAACACCTCTATCTCTGTTGAAACCGCAAGGTTCTTCGGACTCCCCTTAGAGTATATTAATAACAATTTGTGAGTGAAAGGGACGAGTCACTGCCACAACAACGTGTGCCACTTTTGAAGTGAGGAAGCTATGTCACATGACGTGGTTTGTGCCAGACCGTGGTTACACTAATTAGTTTTATCAAAGTGACCTTCACATTTTATGGCTAGGAGGTAAATAAAAATTGGTCCAGCTTTGCATCCAAACAACCAGCATCGATTCTGACTGCTTTTAATAAAGCTGATCGCTTGCACGTCAAATTATGTTATCATATAATTTAGGCTATTGTACATACAAATACGCACAATGGTTGTAGAAAGGGTCTATGAAGAACCACGCATACTGAAAACTGTAAAATAATGTAAATTAGGTCACGATATTATTATGCATCTAATTGAAAGAGAAAACTGGGACAAACCAATCAGATGCTTTCAAAGATGGAAAAAAAAACGCCTTAAAATTTTTATATAAAATCCCACACATGTCCATGTATGTGTGTATGTGTGCATAAACCAAACCTATTAGTATGCACGTACTCTACCAACTTACTGCATCTATAAATACTTAAACAATAAATGTTAACAACTTCAAGCAGCTGAGCTCCAACTGGATGGTTGAGTTTTCTAGTTACGGAGTATGGAATGTTTTTGTGGCTCAATCAACAGGTTGTTAACAGCCGGGAATAGTAATACTAGTCGTAGTAATATGAACACAAAAATGGGTCATTACGCTAGAATCCTTACGAGAAAGTTGTTGTATGCAAGAAGTTCACTTTTATTGGTATTTCAAAAAATTATGCTAAAGGGAGATATAGTCGTTAATTTCATATAACCTACTTAATTTTTCTTTGCCTGCAAAAGCTAGTTTACAAATAGAAATGTTCGCGTCTATCTAAACTTTGTAGAGGTATTTCTTGTTATTCTTGTTGAATGGAATTCATTTAATTTTCACGTTAATTAGTTGTGTGAGCGGTATACTGATAGTCCTTTCAAAACTTAAGCAACGAACTTGGCACAAAGATTTTCAGGGGTACAGTTACTTCTGGTTAAATTAATGTGAAGATCGAAGCATTGGATCACTTGCACTATGTATTAAGAACTATATAGGAACGGAATATCAATAATCATCTCTCTCCGAAATTCAATAAAGCATAATGATTGCGGAATAAGTCGTTAAAAGGTTTTCGCTGGCCTGATGCTACCTTTCTTTTAATCAACTGTTGCGAATGCTGCTGTATGTTACCGAACTGCGTAGCCATCAACGACGATCTACAAGGCACGCGCCATCTTCTATGAAAAACTATAACTCTGCTAATTGTAATATAAGATCATTCCACCTACAGGGACGCCTACAGCATACTATACAGCAGTTAGCTATTTCCTGAAGTCCCGGCTGTATATGCAAGAGCTGATCATTCAAACAGTTAGTGTGCAACGGTCACTTTGCTGCCCTCGTCACCGCAGCAAATGTTGTTAAAATTGAGCCTTATTCTCTCAGCATGGAGGACAAGCAACCAGTGTCCCGTAATTGTGACAGTGTTTGTAAAGACTTCTTCTCTGCCCTATTTATTAAGTCGTCTATCTCCCTACTGTCGTAATTCGGCCAGATTTTTTGGCTATCTTGCGTCTGTGAGGTGTACCAGCCTTTCCGACTTCGTCTGCCTTCTCGTTGCACTCAATGCTTCTGTGACCAGGTAACCAAACAAGAATCATGTTTGAGAATTTAACTGCGGCTTGAAGCCGTCTCTTGCAGCTGCTGATGGCCTTAGACAAAATGTTGGGGGAGTTAAGCGCCATGAGCACTGTTTGGCTACCTGTGTAAATGTATTCTTCTTGCCCTTCTCTTTATCCAGAACTTCCGCTTGGCAGATACTAGCAAGTTTGGGAAGACGTACTGACAGCGACACCTCATGATGCTCACAGAAGACATCCGCTCTCACGTCGCAATCCATTTTGGAACAGTCGGTATAAAGTGAATTTGCACCCTTCGATGTACCCGCCGTGACGCAGCTAAGAGTGAGCGTTGCGGCGTGGCTACCAATCTCGGCTTATGCTATGGATGTCTGTACGTCCTGCTTGCGCTGTGTGCTCACATGATACAAATTAGCTTTTTAACTGCTATATGGAACCAATGCCTCTTTACGGCCCAACTCTATTAAAACAGCTACTGTACCTGGGCTACCGTTAGATGATTCCGATAACAATTATGAGTGATAGTGTCAGGCAAGTTCGAATGTGAATGCATCATTTGATTCATACAAATACAGGTATTCAAGGTTGATAAGCGCAATTCAAAGTTTCATAGCTTCGCAGCTTCACAACCCAACTGTTAACTTCAACTACGAGAGGGGAATCCTATTACAAATATGAATGCATCACACACATATTTAGCAGGCAAGACTCTGGCGACCGCAAGTTCCTTATGGAGCTAGGGAGTGCAGCGGGGCCGCCCTCCGCCTGTAAGGTTCAATATAGTAATATTAGTACCTGCTTATAATGGTGTTTGTTACAGGAACGTGCCGGATCTATATCAGGCAAAGTACTCCCAAAACCTTCACCTTATGCTACTACTACAACTACAACAGTGATAGTGCCTATTGAAAGTGGTGCAGCGCTGTGACTAAAACAACATCTATACTACTTTTGTGGGTCAACAGTTTTTATTATCGAAGAACGTTTTAGTAAAGAAAATTAAAAACAAAATTTTAACGAACTGCTGGCACCTCATTGACAAAATTGGCGGAATTTATGATTGTCATAAACTAAAAAATAAAAAAAATCTGCATTCACCAATCACTTAAAGCAGGTCTACATAACAGCTGCTGCTATAACAATAGCCAGCGCCAGTGAAGGGCTAATACGTCTAAGCGTCCAATCGCCCGGTCAACGTACAGATAAAGCGAAAGTTCTTGTGTTTACTTTTATCAAGCAAACGCTAAGTAGCATAACAAGCCCAAAAAAGCTAGACAAAAGACTATAATGGAAAGAATCACTAGCCCATTTATGGCATACCTGCATAAGCGCATAAGTTTACTTTAAATAATTTATATCTACCAACAGTTACTTAAGCTATTTAAGTTGAATATATTTGCATATTCTATTTGATTTTGTGCTGCCTATAAACAATTTTGTGTTTTATGATTTCAAGCGTCTACGGTGCCATAAAAAGATGATTTTCATTGTATGCGCTTTATGCTGTTTGCTGTTTTCCTAGCGAAATGACAAGTTAAATATTTTATATTTGACTAAGTGTACAGAGGCAAAGTGGAGGAAAACTGATGACAAATGCAAATACACCGACAATTTACAAAGTGTGTGTAGATAAACGTAAATAGGCTCGTATGCATACATACAGATAATAATATTTCGCACACTTAGATAAAAAGGGAGCTAACTCAAAAATCTAAAATTTTTCAGTTATGAGTACCATCAGTCTACCCGATTCAATAGCTACCGAACTGTATACGCGATTTATTATTAATACCACCACTAATCGGTGAGAAAAGGCTTTGAAAAATAAAAAATAAAAATTCCATTGGCGCATATGCGGGCGGCAGACAGTTTTTCGCGTTTTCTGAATATTGCTATATTTTGAGTTAATCGCTGTTTTGATCTAGGTGTGCGATATATAAGTTCATATATGTATGTATGTATATGTGAGCACACATGTATCTCTACTTAAAATAAATTAAGTAGGCTTGGTAGTAACAGACACGAGAAAAATCCTAAAACTATTTAAACTAACAGCAAAATTAAATAGGAAAAGTGAAAATGCATATAATTTCTAAAAAGATAAGGCTAAGCTGAAGCATGCACATATAGATGTATGTATGTATGTATCCACTTAATTACCTACGTATTGCATAAAAATTTCGGATCATATAACAGATACGCAACACAAAAGCACAGCAACCTAAACATGCCAAAATTTGACACAATTACACGACCCAGTTGACAATAAGTGAAATTTCTCCAAAACTAAAAAAAATCTGTTAAATAATCGAGGTCATCGTGTTTTCTTTACAAAGAAGATAAGAAAGACTAGTTTAGAGTAAACAAAAACAAATAAGTAAAGTAGCACATGAAATTTGTGGAGGATTGGCGTAAAACTTGTTCGCCTGTGCAATGTATTACGGTGGATACCATGAGATAAGTATCGATTTAGCTGCTAGCAGTACATTATAGTTTGCAGTCATAAATGCGAAAGCAACAAACGACACATCGAAACCTTAAATTATAGTTTAGAATAGTCAGTTGTAAATGATAAAGCATCAAATGAAAATTACGAAATGTTACTGATCAAGTTCTGTTGAACGAACCTAAAAATATTCCACACAATTTGGGAATTGAAACATATAGTATATATGAACAAAATTGGGTATAAAAGGAATAGCAACAAAAAGGAAATACTTGCAGACAATTTCAAAGCATGCAGCTTCAGATGGCTGAGTGGTTAGAGGTTTTTGCCATAACACCATTATGAATGCAGGTGAAGTTAAAATCAAAACTCAGCACCCGAAAAGCTGGCTGATGAAGAAGTGAAATTTAGAAACATGTCCTGACAACCATCGCTAGGTTCAAATTTTGAAATTTTTAAATCAAACAAAACATCGAAAGCGTCAATTATATTCGAGAATAATCAAATAAAAAATTTATTTTAAAGGAGGAAGTTGAATCGATGCAATACTTCCTTCGTAACACGGAGACAATATACACAAGAGTAATCATGACAATTGTTAAAGCTAATCGGTTTTGGCTCAAGGTGTTGCGCTTACATATTTACTGTGTGAGAAATTTCACTTATCGCGATATAATGATTGTATATCATTGCTATTACCACATGTTTTTGCTTTCCAATAAGATGTGATTGTTTAAACAAGAACAAAAGCACAACTCAATTAACATCCGTGTTACCCAATTTGTAGAAGTTTGTTGACAGTTTTGTAATTACAACTAGGAAAGAAAAACCGATATGATATCAAGTGAAAAAGTGCGTGACTATCGATCGTGTTTATCGCCTGGAAACAATTAATGTAGACGCCATGTAGAGATTAATAAAATGAAAAATGACATCAGAGGAATAAAAAGAACTTAATTTTTTTAAAACCAAATAAACATATATGCTGATGAAAAATGAAGGAGAAGCGGGGTAGCATAACAATAACTTAAGACCGTGGCACAATGACATTTTTCATATAGATGCGTTTAGAACAAGCTTATGCATTCCAATAACATCGCCACAATCAACCAAGATGTTGCGTTCGTAAATATGAAGGAACTTCAGACTTGGCAATTGAAGTTTATTACGCCTTGGCCCATTCACATACAAAATTTCGCGAAGCACTGTTATAAACATTCTCCCTATACAATAAAAATACTTCCTAACATATTTTGTGTCGTACTCCATTGTTATTTTGCAGTTTTTAATTGCGAAAAATGTTAGAAAATTTACCAACCAGTGGGAAAAATAATTTCACTTGCGCAGTGTGCCAACACCCTTAGCCATGGCAAATGTCAAATTCTTCTTCTTATGTGTGGCTTGTAACAAAATTTGGGAACTGTCTACTTTTCAATATCAGATGGCGCCAGTGTCGCTTATTCTACCGTTCTCCATAAAAATACATGCCATCTACTCAAAATGCATAAGCATGCGTTAAATTCATCTATATGAAAAACTGCTTATGTGACGAAGCTATTAGGATGGATGATAACAATTAATTGTATAATAAGTAGATTGAATCTGGGATTGCGTGTTCGCACAATTTTGTGAGATTTTATATAAGGATTTCTTCTTTGTCTTGCGAATGGCATATAATTTATTATATAATAGCAGTCAATTCCATTTCAAAAATAACGCCTGTCGCCCTTGTTACCTAATTATAAGATCATGTAAATATCGAATGGCTTACATCTAAATATTACTTGATCATAAAATAAGCTAAAATTAAATAAAATAAAACGAAATAGAATGAAATAAAAAATAGATAAAAATAATAAAATATAATAATATATAATGAAAAGAAACAAAACAAAATAAAGTAAATCAAAATAAAAAGACATAATAAAATTAATAATGTAAAATGAAAAACAAAAAATAAATAAAATAAAATAAAATGAAATAGGTCAAATGAAATTAAAATAATAAAATAAAGTAAAATAAACTAAACGAAAATAAAATAAGATAAGAAATATATTAAAAAAATAAGATAAAATAAAATAAATTAAACTTGAATAAAATAACCATGAAATAAAAAACAAATATAAAATAAAATAAAATGAAAAAAAAAAGCAAAATAAAGTAAATTGAAATAAAATAAGACAAAATAAGAACAAAATAAAATGCAATAATGTGAAATGAAAAAAAAAAAATTAATAAAATGAAAAAGAGGTCAAATGAAATTAAAAAAAATAAAATAAAGTAAAATAAAATAACGTGAAATTAAATAAGATAAGAATATAAAAAAAATTAGACAAAATAAAATAAGATCAAATAAGATAAATTAAACTTAAATAAAATAAAAAACAAATATGAAATAAAAGAAAATAAAATGATGTAAAAAATAAGTAACACAAATAGAATTTTTTTTAATTTAAATAGAAAATAAAAAAGAAATAAAATAAAAGAAATTGAAATAAAATAAGTTAAAATAAAAACAAGTAAAGGTGTCTAAGTTCGGGTGTAACCGACATTATATACTCTGCGTGAGCTTCAATTGTATATTTCATTTCAGATAAATTACTTTTCTACATAACACGTGGCACCGCCCGTTAAAAAAAAAATGTCTCCCCATTTCCTCTTACAATAAAACTTGATAAGTGAAATATCATTGATTCAAAACTATTTTTTGCTAAGTTATAGCTTATTATTCTAGTCTACGACCCTTTTAAGCTTGTATTATATATAAGTTGCCGTGGTCTTTAACCGATCCCGTCCATTTTTACTAGAAATATTTTCTGCTATAAGGGAAATATCTGTACACAATTTCACTACGATATGTGATTTTTTCGGCCTTAGATCTCTACGGAGGTTATCGCGCCTTACATTTATTTTATTTTATGTGATTTTTTTCTTCCAATTATGGCTACCGAAATATAGAAAATTGCTTGGTCATAAAAGGGGCGGTGCCACACCCATTTTCAAAAATTTTAGTGTATTCCAATTTAATGTTATAATTCAATTTAGAAAGTAAAATTCTATTGGTACAAAGCTCTTTATCGCTAAGGTATAGCTTATTATTTTCATCTACGACCCTTGTAGAAATCTTTTATATAAAACATTTTTCCTAGAAATATTTCCTGCTATAGGGGAAATTTGTGTCCCAATTTTATTACGATCCGTTCATTTTTCTTCGAGTTATGGCTCTTGAAACATAGAAAATTGCTTAGTCATAAAAGGGGCGGTGCCACCCCCATTTTCTTAAATTTGAAGTTTTTCCTATTTATTGTTATAAATCCACTTGGGAAATGAAATATCATTGATATAAATCTTGTTACGTGCGGTGTTTCTGCAAGGCGGACGCATGTTCTCCCGATTGCCTCACCATCATGTTGCATGCCCCAGTCGACGTGCAGGAAACAAGAAAAAAAATACATACCTGATACTCTCCATATTCACTCTAGGGATACCACGCTGCTCTGGAACCCCCCCCCCCCCCCCCCCCCCCTTTGGCCAAAGATGACGATTGGCCAGCCATTCATAACCCACCCATCCTTGGTCGACAATGGCTAATGATGTTGTTGCCGACCCCAATATGAATGCCAGTATCCGCCCCCTTAAGATTCACCCCCCCCCCCCTCTTAATGTCATGTCCGTCCGTCTCCCCCGCATCTAAAATAATATTGACACCAAATCTGCAAAATGAACAATTCATGTTTATTGTATCAATAGGTCATATAAATACGTATGCTATCATATGTAGCTATGATTCAAAAAAAAAATTCACAACTAATTAACCTTAAAAACTATGTACATGAACATGCCTCCCCTTGCCTATGACCATGCATGCGTGCATATATATATACTTAGGTATGTATGGTGTGGGATCTATGGCAATGCTAGCCGCTCTTTATATGAGTCCTTATACGCGCCTTAACTGGTGTAACCGACAACTATTCCCCACGCCCACCACCTTATATATATGCACTCATGCACGTGGGTGCCTTACCATCGGGCACTACCTCTATTTCGTTGGAATCTTACGCTCTACAATATACATTTAGTTTGAAGTCTAATTCAGTGACCGACATTATCTATATTCTGTGAACCACTCGGCTTATATAAATGTTCGACCGGTTCAACCGGGTTTATCTTAAGTGTACATAAATGTAGGATTGACACAGGAACGGACAACAAGAAGTGGACAGACCTATTAGCTACTAGATAATACAACTCTACTGACATTAGATACATACGAACGAACACTTGACGAAAAATACATGACGCTGATTTAAAACGAACGAAACGGAGTGAGTTACCGATTGACTTTCAACGACTGCGCGTTCTTTTCAATACCACTGATTAAAAATAATTTGAATAAAATATAAACTATATTTAATTGTTCAAAAGAACTTAATGCGTTTTATTTGGACCCACATTTTTGGGGAACTCAACCGTGATTGAGCCGTAACAATAATTAAGGTGGAAATCTATGCGCGAGCGTGTTAAAATCGCTCATAAAAGAAAGTGTTCGTTGTGAAAGTGCATTAAACCTATGAAAATATAGTTATTTTTGAAAAAACAAAAGAAGAAATTTTCATATTGAGCCACATATTAAATAAGAAGTTACTTTCTAAAGTTTGGTTCATTGAGAAGCAAAAGAAATTGCATAAAAACTGTATCTTAAAGTTACAGCCGAAAATCACAGCGTGAAAAATGGTCTGTAGCGTCAGTTGGCTACGAAGTTTAAATTTGTGAAGCCGAAGTTCAGATACGAAGAGTTATAGTATCGCACTCGTGAAACAAGAGAGATAATGTTTGGATTTGAAGTCGTTACATCAATTACGTCAGGTGTATAAGCCGCACAGCTATACATCAAAGAACACTACGGAAAAAAACCAGCTACCATATTGGAAAAGACGAAATTCGGTTGCATAAAGCACGAGTATTACACTCGTGAAAGAAGAAAAATTGAAGCCATAGCGACAATAAAAGGTGTATAAGCCGCACAGCTATACATCGAGAATTTTTTGGAAGCTACACAGCGAAATTTTTATGTGAATAGCTCAAGTACAGAGTTGGCTAATAAACTAAGAAACTTAACAAAAGTCGAAGTACCAAAAGTGATGTCAGTGAAAGTCGCACAGCAACACTGAGTTTAAAATTTGAAATCATTGCAACAGTCGAAGCTGGTGTGAGAGCAGCACAGATATACATCGAAAGCTACAAACACTTCATAATTTATGAAAGTTACTCATCAACATATACATATCTGCTGGGAGAGAACTCAGCTACAGACGAAATAAAAACAGACCGATATCCCAAAAGTCGAGACAGTGAGAGCCGTACAGCTATACACAACGAGACAGGTGAATTTCACAAAAACAGCAGAACATAACCAAGGCCAACGAAAGCAGAAGATGATCAGTATACCCTAACAGCAAAAAATTCTGGAGGTACCACTATTTTCCATGTACGTAAGTGAGAAACTATTTATGTATGTATGAATACGAAAGCTGAAAATCGCAATATTTTTAGCAAATAGTAGAAACATATAAATGTACATATACATATGTATATACATAGCAAAGGATAAAATAGATTAGTGAATGATTAAATGTAGTAAAGAAATCATTAAACATTACATTTTTAAGTTCATGCATGGGAACAAGAACATGATTACAATATATTTGTGTGCTGCAAAAGGTAATTATTCCAATTACGAATGTTAAAGAACATTTCTGAGTATTTTTGATTTGTATGAGAAAATATATATTTATGTATATGTGTATGTGAAAGCTGGCAGTTTTATATTTTAAGAAGAGGATGGCAATATAGCCAAAGGGCATAGGTAGAAAGTCTAGTTACTAAAGAAGAAAGTTAAAAAGAAGCAAGCCTATGAATATTGTACGTAGAAAGAATATAAGGCATTGCTTTCATATCTAGAAACATAGATCAACTTGTGGGAGTGAAGAGCAAATAAATCTTGAAAGATCATAAACTTAAGAATTTAGTTCGCAGCACACGAAACATTTTATGTCAAAATAGAATGCGTACAAGTAGGTACACATACATATATGTTACTTAGTAAAACACGAATATCATTTAAAAGTGGAAACAGGAAAGTACTACTTGTCAAAATCACTAATTTAAGAATATAGAAATCAAAACAAACCAAAAGAATTGAATGATTTTGTTTTGTTAACTGCATGCATGCAAACAAGCAGGAATTTAATTCAGAGACAACGATTTGTATGTACACGACAATAAAAATAAAAATAGAAGTTAAATAAATACACAAGCAAATGAAATCAAATGTTAAAAATTGCATGCTAAAACGTTACTATTAAACATTGCCAGTTTAGCTATTTTAATACTACACTCTTAGCTGATAGATTAAACATATTTTTCACCATATTTTAATATTTACCACATTTCCAAGACCATGGACGCTCAGACAATTTTAGCTATGACAGTAGAGTCATTAAAAGAAAACCTAAGAAGTGTTAACTTAAGTGTTCAAGGACGTAAGAGTGACCTTAGGGACAGACTTCTTCGGCATTATCAATTAGTACAAAGCGATGAAGAAAGTGATGCAGAAAGCGATAAAGAGACAACTTATGAAGAAGCCGTCAGTCCCGCTCCACAAACTTTAGTAATGAGGCCTAACTTCACTTTAAAGGACATTCAAGATAGCCTCCCGTCATTTACAGGGACCGACACATTGGACGTTTACGACTGGGTACAGGAGTTTGAGGATAATGCTCTAACGTTAGGTTGGAGTGAACTACAGAAGTATGTATACGCTAAACAGCTACTCAAAGGAGCAGCAAAATTATTCTTGCGCAGTCAGACCGGTATTAGGGACTGGAATTAATTAAAATCATCTATAATTGACGAGTTCGGTAGGAAGTTATCCGCGCTTGATATTCATAGAATGTTACAAAGTCGTCGTAAGAAGGCCACTGAGTCTTTCAAAGAGTATCTGTATACTCTCATGGAGATAGCAAAGCCAATAAAACTAGATGAAGTAAGTTTAATCGGGTATTTTGTAGACGGTATCCCTGATTCGAGGACAAACAAAATCATACTATACCAAGCACAAACTATAAAAGAGTTGAAAGAAAATTTAAAGGTCTACGAAAGGGTGCATGGTTCGCGGCTGTCATCAAGCAGGCAGAGCTATGGTCAAAGCATGCCAAAGGCGTCGACCTCACAAAGTAGCGCAGATAATTCGAGAAAATGTTATAAGTGCTCATCAACAGCACAACTGGCAAAAGATTGTAGCAGTGGGGCTAAGCAGTATACGTGTTTTAAGTGTGGTCAAGCAGGGCATCGTAGTTTTGAATGCAAGGGAATGCAGCAAAGCCAATAAAAACAGAAAAGGGGACAGTTAATGCCATGCTTAATTCACCCCGAAATCACTGCAGCGGTTTAATCTTCAAGAAAATTAAAATAAGAAATGTATCCGTCGATGCTATGGTCGACACCGGATCAGATTTGAGTTTGATTAATTACAGCACTTTCCATAAGTTGAACTACCCACAATTAAGTGACGAAAAACGAAGATTAGTTGGTATCAAAGAAAGCGAATTAAACACAATAGTCAGTATAACTAAACAAATTAATGTAGATGACCTTGCAGTAGAAGTTACTTTTCATGTTACCAAATCTAATGACTTGCGCTACGAAGCCGTACTAGGAAATGATATACTGAGAGATGTAGATATCTCGTTTTCCGAAGGAAACGCCGAGTTTAAATCAAAACCCAAAAAAGGCAGTGAGGTATAAGCGGATAGGAAGAGAGATATATCAGATAATTTTCTTCTGCTTGAATTTACAGCACTTTGTTCAGAAAACGGATTAGTTAATATTAAAAACGATTTGCCTTTAGACTTAACACATTTGCCAACAGATAAACGAGCATTAGTAAGCACGATGTTAGAGCAGTACGTACCAGTACCGAAGTTGCAATCGCCAGTTGAAATGAAAATTATTGTCTCCGATGATTTACCTATATATCAAACACCACGTAGAGTTTCGCATGCAGATCAACGCATAATTGACGAACAGGTCAACAATTGGCTTAAAGATGGCATTGTACAGCCAAGCAACTCCGAGTACGCATCGCCCGTGGTTCTCGTTTCAAAAAAAGATGGAACCAAGCGATTGTGCTGTGACTACAGGAAATTGAACGAAAAGATTCTTCGGGACAATTTCCCAATGGCACTGATAGACGATGTATTAGAAAAGTTGCAAGGGGCCAAGATCTTTACCACCCTGCATTTAGCTAACGGATTCTTTCATGTTCCGGTTGAATCAAACTCAAAGCGATATACCTCCTTTGTCACACAGGGTGGGCAATTTGAATTTAACTTTGTACCTTTTGGTATATGTAACTCACCTGCTGTTTTCTGTAGGTACATTTCAGCTATTTTTCGTGACTTAGTTCAGGAGGGAATCATCGTAATTTATATGGATGATATTATTATCCCGGCCAGAGATGTAGACGATGGTTTGAAAAAACTTAAAATTGTTTTAGGAAGAGCAGAAAGTTATGGGCTAAAGATAAAGTGGCAAAAGTGCCAATTTCTAAAGAGAAAAATACAATTTCTTGGTTACGTTATTGAGGATGGGGGTATAAAACCATCAGAAGATAAGATTAAAGCTGTGAGTATGTTTCCATTACCACGTGATAGGAAATCCCTTCAAAGGTACTTAGGGCTCACTTCCTATTTTAGACGATTTGTGGAGGGATACGCGGTAATCGCGAAACCATTGAGCGATTTACTCAGAAAAGACACCGAATTTAGGGTCGAAGAGAAAGAAAACTTAGCATTTCAGCAACTTAAGTCAGCGCTTGTTAAAGCACCAGTTTTAAAACTCTACAATCCTAATGCTGACACCGAAGTACATACGGATGCTTGTATGTATGGCTATGGGGGAGTACTACTTCAGAAAGACATAGATGACCAACGATTCCACCCCATCCAATATATGAGCCGAAAGACTAGGCCAGAAGAACAGAAGTACCACTCATATGAGTTGGAAGTTCTTGCGATCATAGAGGCCTTGAAAAAGTGGCGAATATATTTGCTGGGAAAAAAGATCAAAATCGTAAGCGACTGTAATGCTTTCGCTCAGACGGTGAAGAAAAAAGAAGTACCCCTTAGTGTTGCTCGTTGGGCCATGTACCTACAAGACTTCGATTATGTGATTGAGCATAGGCCAGCAACGAAGATGAAGCATGTTGACGCACTAAGTCGAATGTCGTGTGTGTTGCTAGAAGACTCTTTAAGCTTTCGCTTGAAAGAGGCGCAGCAAAGAGATGATTGGGTGAAGGCTATTTCTAAAGTTCTCGAAAACCAGGCTTATGAAGATTTTTATATGAAGAATGGTGTTTTGTATAAGGACCCAGTTAACGAGTTAGTAGTGGTTCCGCAAGCAATGGAAGAGGAAGTTATTCGTGCGGCACATCGTCAGGGGCATTGGGCAGCAAAAAAGACCCAAGATTACATAGGAAAACATTTTTATATACCACAAATTGTACCGAAAGTAAGCAAAATAGTAAAAAGTTGCGTAGAGTACATTATTGCAGAAGCGAAAGTAGGAAAAAAGGAAGGATTACTCTCACCTATCGACAAAGAAGATAAACCTCTTGCGACGTACCATCTGGATCACGTAGGTCCAATGGAATTAACACACAAAAAATACAATCATTTGCTTGTCGTAGTAGACGCGTTTAGCAAATTTGTTTGGCTCTATCCTACCAGAAGTACTGACTCAGCTTCAGTCATAGATCGATTAGAAAAACAGGCTTCAGTGTTTGGTAACCCTAGACGAATAATAACAGATAGAGGTACTGCTTTTACAGCAAAAAGCTTTGATGAGTATTGCGACAAAGAAAATATTCAACATCTGTTAATTGCAACAGGGGTCCCTCGCGGTAATGGACAAGTAGAACGAATACATCGCATTATTATTCCACTTCTTACGAAACTATGTCACAATAGCCCAGAAAACTGGTACAAATATGTCGAAACAGTCCAACGTTTTATCAATAATAGTCCAACAAGAAGTACCAGTTATACACCTTTTAAAATACTAACGGGGTTAGACATGCGTGTAGCCGAAACCATAGAACTGCGCAAGTTACTGGAAGATTCGTTAGTTGAAGAATTAAATAGCGAACGTGAAGATGTCAGGCAACATGCAGTAGAAAATATTTCAAATATTCAAGAAGAGAATAGACGTTCATTTAATTCAAAGCGAAAAAAAGAGACCGAATATAATGTAGATGAGTTGGTTGCGATAAAAAGGACGCAATATGGTCCAGGCTTAAAACTTAAGGCCAAATTCTTAGGGCCATATGCTGTAAAACAAAGGCTACCCCACGGCAGGTATGAAGTAGAAAAAGTAGGTGACCATGAGGGTCCCCATAAAACTACAACAATATCCGAGCACATGAAAGCCTGGAACCTATCGTTCGGGTCGAACGACATATCAGGACGGCCG
This sequence comes from Eurosta solidaginis, assembly GCF_040869045.1. Classification (NCBI taxonomy): domain Eukaryota; kingdom Metazoa; phylum Arthropoda; class Insecta; order Diptera; family Tephritidae; genus Eurosta; species Eurosta solidaginis. Next base: position 57,714,686 of record NC_090322.1, on the reverse strand, counting down.
AATGTAGGATTGACACAGGAACGGACAACAAGAAGTGGACAGACCTATTAGCTACTAGATAATACAACTCTACTGACATTAGATACATACGAACGAACACTTGACGAAAAATACATGACGCTGATTTAAAACGAACGAAACGGAGTGAGTTACCGATTGACTTTCAACGACTGCGCGTTCTTTTCAATACCACTGATTAAAAATAATTTGAATAAACTATAAACTATATTTAATTGTTCAAAAGAACTTAATGCGTTTTATTTGGACCCACATAAATGCTTAACATATCAATTACTTTGACATAGGAGTATGTAAACGTATGATTCCTAGCTCTTGTACTTATTCTCGATTGTTTATCTACAATATTGGATTCAATTTAATTTTCATTCATGGTTACATTGGTTATCAACCAACTAACAAACGTTTATATATGATACCCACATTTGGCTTTATCGTCCTGGCGACCTTGCTGAGTGCAGTCACTGCTATATCAACGCAATGTCACGAATACATGCGAACGTCGGTTCGCCCTCCCCAAGAAACAAAAAACACAACACAAGAGAAGCCCGAACGGGTTAGGTTCCCCTAGGAGAACATCCGACGAATAGATCAAATTCCCACCCAGCCCTACAAGACGTCTTGTATCGAGAATACTCTCAGGGTAATTGGATAACTCCCGCGGTGGCGAATTATTACTCTCTCTTGGGACCCCTCCCTATAATTATTATTCACTCAAACTTAAATTTTTGATGGGTATTTCGAGGGACGAACCTACGTCATTCGCGGTGCTACCGAACACTGCGAAAATTCACCACCAAATATATGGCTGTGTACAAGAAAGTATATGTGCTTCTATCCGGATACTATATATAACTTAAACTAGTAAAACCTGTACACCGTCCGACCAGGGTGCTGCTTCATTAGTTTTAGGCTTCCTTAAGCGCTCTTTGGAAGTGGTTTGGGTATGGCCCTAGATGCCCGGTGATGTGACGCTCTTACATCGGTCGCAGATATGCGGCCATTTGCCTCCCGCCTTTTCGCGTCGGCCGATCAATGTACTCGTAGGTGCCGTGGTTGATTTACCAACCGCGTGGCTCCTATCGTCCTGGCGACACGGCAGCTGCTTCGCCCGGTTGGACCAGACTGCAGCTATGGAGACGAGATATTAATTAACTACCCGCGTATTAGTTACACTACCTTACCTCTTTCCCACGCCGCTGAAGAATCTTGCACACTTTATAAAAATGTAAGTATTGATACAGGATAGCCAAAAAATTGCCGTACAGACACGTATAGGCCGTGTTGAAGAAAGTAGATTCTGCCCCAAACAATTTCCAAACTCAGTGACCAGTCGGGCGACGTGATACGCTTAACTTTGCGATCACTGGATGGCTTCCAAAACCGAACGTAATGATCAGATAATTTTTGTGGGAAGAAATTTTCCTTTTTTTTCTTCTTTATTTGACGCGTGAGTTCGCCTACGCTGCTGTCGATTAAAAGGGAAGTTGGCCGCGGAAATTGCACCGATGAGCGTGCAACTGACATTTGTCATTTGCTGACATGGCACGGACATGAGGTTGCCAGATTTTATGATCAGATCCGTCGCACAGGGTAACCGCAACAAGCTCTTTTTTGCAAAGATATAGCTTACTTTATTCGTCCACGACCCTTTTAAAAATCTTTTATATAAAAGTGGGCGTCGTCCTTAACCGACGTCGTTCTTTTTCTTCAAAGCATTCCTTATAGTAAAGGAAACCTATCTGCCGAATTTTGTTACGATAGGTTTAACGATTTTTGATTTATGATTAATAATATATGTAAAATTGATTTTATCACAAGTGGGCGGTGCCACACCCATTTAAATTTTTTTTTTTCAAATTTTGATCAAGAGCCTCAATACCAGTCCACACGTCAAATATCAACATTCTAGGTGTAGAATTTACTAAATTATCAAGTTTTTTGTGTTTTCCAAAGTTTTTATATATAAAAAGTGGGCGTAGTAATTATCCGGTTTCGCTCATTTTCAATACCAATCTATTCTGGGTCCAGATAAGCTCGTGTACCAAATTTGGTGTAGATATCTCAATATTTACTCAAGTTATCGTGCTAACGGACGGACGGACGGACGGACATGGTTCAATCAAAGTTTTTTTCGATACTGATGATTTTGATATATGGAAGTCTATATCTATCTCGATTCCTTTATACCTGTACAGCCAACCGTTATCCAATAAAAGTTAATATGCTCTGTGTGCAAAGCACGCTGAGTATAATAAATAATAAATAAATAAAAATAATAAATAAAATAAGATAAAATAGAATAATATAAAATGAAATTAAAAGAATATAAAAAAAAAATAAAATAATAATAAAAGAAAGATAATATAAAGTAAACTAAAATAAAATAAGAATGAAAACAAAACAAAATAAAGTAAATTAAAGTCAAATAAGACCAAATAAAAACAAAATAACACGAAATGAAAAAATAAAATAAAGTAAAATAAACTAAACTAAGATAAAATAAATTAAACTTAAATAAAATAATCATGAAACAAAATAAAAAAAAAAAAAAACAAAACAAAATAAGATAAGATTAAATAATATAAAATGAAATTGAAATAATATGAAAAAAATATTGATAAAAAACAAAATAAAGTAAATTAAAGTCAAATAAGACCAAATAAAAACAAAATAACACGAAATGAAAAAAATAAAATAGAGTAAAATAAACTAAACTAAGATAAAATAAATTAAACTTAAATAAAATAATCATGAAACAAAATAAACAAAAAAAATAAAATAAAATAAGATAAGATTAAATAATATAAAATGAAATTGAAATAATATGAAAAAAATATTGATAAAAAATAAAAGAAATTTAAATAAAATAAAATAAAAGAATCATATGTATTTAATTAGCGAGACTTGCTCATATTGCTTTATACAATGTTTTTTTTTTCTCTAATATCAATAAAATGAAAAAAAAAAGTTGAAATAAAATAAATGGAATAAAATAAGATAAAATAAAACAAGTAAGGAAGGCTAAGTTCGGGTGTAACCGAACATTACATACTCAGCTGAGAGCTATGGAGACAAAATAAAGGAAAATCACCATGTAGGAAAATGAACCTAGGGTAACCCTGGAATGTGTTTGTATGACATCTGTATCAAATGAAAGGTATTAAAGAGCATTTTAAAAGGGAGTGGGCCATAGTTCTATAGGTGGACGCCATTTCGGGATATCGCCATAAAGGTGGACCAGGGGTGACTCTAGGATGTGTTTGTACGAAATGGGTATCAAATTAAAAGTATTAATGAGGGTTTTAAAAGGGAGTAGCCCCTAGTTGTATATGTGAAGGCGTTTTCGAGATATCGACCAAAATGTGGACCAGGGTGACCCAGAACATCATCTGTCGGGTACCACTAATTTATTTATATATGTAATACCACGAACAGCATTCCTCCCAAGATTCCAAAGGCTTTTGATTTCGCCCTGCAGAACTTTTTCATTTTCTTCTACTTAATATGGTAGGCGTCACACCCATTTTACAAAGTTTTTTCTAAAGTTATATTTTGCGTCAATAAACCAATCAAATTACCATGTTTCATCCCTTTATTCGTATTTGGTATAGACTTATGGCATTTTTTTCATTTTTCGTAAATTTCGATATCGAAAAAGGGGCGTGGTTATAGTCGGATTTCCGCCATTTTTTATACCAAGATAAAGTGAGTTCAGATAAGTACGTGGACTAAGTTTAGCAAAGATATATCGGTGTTTGCTCAAGTTATCGCGTTAACGGCCGAGCGGAAGGACAGACGGTCGACTGTGTATAAAAACTGGGCGTGGCTACAACCTATTTTCACAGGAAACAGTTAATGTCATAGAATCTTTGCCCCTACCAAATTTCAGAAGGATTGATAAATTTTTGTTCGACTTATGGCATTAAAAGTATTCTAGACAAACTAAATGAAAAAGGGCGGAGCCACGCCCATTTTGAAATTTTCTTTTATTTTTGTATTTTGTTGCACCATATCATTACTGGAGTTGAATGTTGACATAATTTACTTATATTCAGTAAAGACATTCAATTTTATGTTAAAATTTGACTTTTAAAAAGTTTTTTTTAAAAAGTGGGCGTGTTCTTCATCTGTTTTTTTCTAATTTTTATTTAGCGCTTACAGCTTGCAAAACTTTTAAATTACCTTCTTTTAAAAGTGGGCGGTGCCACGCCCATTGTCCAAAATTTTCCAAATTTTCAATTTGCGTCATGAGGTCAACCCACCTACCAAGTTTCATCGCTTTATCCGTCTTTGGCAATGAATTATCCCATTTTTTCGATTTTTCGAAATTTTCGATATCGAAAAAGTGGGCGTGGTTATAGTCCGATTTCGTTCATTTCGTTTCATTTTAAATAGCGATCTGAGATAAGCGCCCAGGAACCTACGTTCCAAATTTCATCAAGATACCTCAAAATTTACTCAAGTTATAGTGTTTACGGACGGACGGACGGACGGACGGACGGACATGGCTAAATGAATTTCTTTTTCGCCCAGATCACTTTGATATATAGAAGTCTATATCTATCTCGATTAGTTTATGCCGTTACGGATTACCGTTATGCGAACAAAGTTAATATACTCTGTGAGCTCTGCTCAGCTGAGTATAAAAACTAAACTAAAATATACACTGACCGTACTCCTGAGCATAGAATCAATCCATGCAACTATAGAATCATAGCTTTCACTTCGTTTATGTGCCAATGGCCTTCCTTTTAGAGGGAGCACGCTTTACAGTTCAGTGAATTCTATATGACGTTGACTACATCGTGAAGGGCGATTTCAGCCGCTTTGCTTTAGCGGTATGCGTCTTGAGCTGCATTCATCCTGCAGAAGTAAGCGTTGTCTCTTATATGCAGATCAATAATCCCTCTAGTGTTTTAAGAAAAAAGGAGGAAAGGCTTATTGGCCTTTAGTTTCCCTACTTTGGGTATGAACAGAGGATAGTCCGGGTCGGCGAGACAAGGGCGAAGCAACGTTATGTTGGTTTCATCATAAACGAGGCTTCTCTCCCTTGGTTTAACGAATGAGGTGGAGTTTTAAGCTACGGCTTCTATTCCATCACGGTGAAAGTTCGAAGGGATGGTGCGAAAGAAGAAGCACCGGACGAGGGTTAGCTTGTACCTCAGGGCGAGGAGATAGACAGAAACACCCCGAGTGGATCTGCTGCCCCTGGCCCTGGGGTGGGAACCGCCACCGCGCCGGAAGATCTGGAGATTGGGGACACGGCCTCGAGCGAACCCGCAACTGCCATAACGAATCTTGAGGACCCATGCAACAGCTTGAGTGGACATGGGGCCGATATCGAACTGGCACGCAGCACTCCGTATGCCGAGAGCGATATATTCTAGGTATCTGAGTTTACGGGCCAGTTCTTTACTGGCATGGACGAGCAGCTTCTGCTGGAATCCAATCCGTCGGAAGCCGATTTCGACGATACTATCGTAGAGGAGGCATCCGACGATGCGGATCGGTAGAGGATGGACGTCAATGCCGAAACCGACCTTTAACGGGCCTGCGCCACTCAACATATGAGGACGTCGTTCTAGTCCAGCTTGAATCTACCAACACAAACGAATCTTGCGTGTCATCAGGCAAACGCGATGGTTTAGCCTCACTGGGGTCTATAAACATTCTTCTTCGCAAGCACGGAAATATAGGCCCGCGCGTGGTAGCACAACGGACCACAATGGCCTACGTGAGTCTCCGCTTGGACAGCGGAGGCAGCCACTCCAACCTAACCTAACCTAACCTTGGGTATGAACACCATTTCGGGAACAAAACCATGTTGTAAGAATCTTGACAGGATACCATAAATATGTTGTTTTTGTGAAGTCGGTTACTGGAGCATAAGCGCAGCTTTCTGGAATAAATGCTGAGGTAAGACGTCTTTCAAACACCAATTGAGATAAATTTATTAATTTCGTTTATAAAAATTACTTTTCCAAAAACACGATTCTACAACAAATGGTACAGCTTAATAAGGCTGTTTATCTTTTCCGATATTGCTAGTAAATGAATGATGGGAACTGAATTTTTCACAGTCCAATAATTCATGCCCCAACTCAGTAAGTTAAATTAATGACTGCTTAACGACCTTGACTCATTATCATGTAAATATACACACAAACAGTACATGAAAAGGGTTATATAATTAAGATATTTTGTAACTTTCTACACAACAATAAACCTGTTTTGAACTTAGCCACTTGTTAAAATTCAAGCGTTAAATATTTCAATTTTATGAAGGCTAGTGCTTTTGGTAAAATTTAATTTATCTTCAGAGAGTTGCAACCGAATGTGTCAAAACAAAAGATTTAAACTTGACGTGCTGACTTATATGCGACAGCTGTCAATAAATGGCCTCTAATAAACATAAGAAAATAAAAACAAAATTGTTAGATAAACTTGAAACATTCATCATTTGCTCTTTTGCCACTTCATTTTGAGCTTAAGTGCGCGGTGTGGCGTAAAGAAAAGGAAACAAAAGAGAGAAACAATAAAGATCGTCCAACTGACGCGCTAATTTAACTTTGTGTCGTTTGTTTTATTTTTGATAGTTATATGAGTATTTACAGTTGCTGACGGTAGACCGAATATAATGAGACAATTTTTTATAATTTTTTTTTTTAATGAACAGGGGATCAAAGAGCAAGTTTTTATTAGTTGTTTGTAGCAGAGTTGGTTTTTTTACTAAGAGTTTTTTCTTTTGAATTTTGTATGGCGTTGGAGAGCATATCTTGAGCCATAGAGTTGAAAGTGATTGACGACGTTCTAGTAGGGCCACAAGAAGCGCCCAGGGCGGACACAATTAGAAGCACCCGCTGATGGAACGTGTCGAAACTAAACACTGGAGACCTAATTGCTGCCATCGACAGAAACTCGCTAAACAAGCTCGTCTCATCAAGTGCTGAAGAGCGTGCTAAAGTTATCATGCTGGGCGTCCAACAGTCATGCGAAAAATCTATGCCAATGCTACCAAGTAAACAGCATCAAAATCCGTTAACTGGTGGCCAAAAGAAATAGCAACGATAAGGCGAAAATGTCTCCGCTCAAGGCGTGATGCTTAGGACAAGCAAATGTCGAAGCAGAGTCATGCAAGAAAGAGAAAAAGCACCTGAAGGCTGCTATTACTAACAGCAAGAAGCGAAAATGAGAGTAGCATCAAGAAGATGTCAACAGGGACCCTTGTTGCCTGACAACACCGGAGCTGGATATAGCTGGAATGGAGAACATAGTAAAATCACTCCTCCCTGCCCACAAAATAAGGGAACATATTGACGTCCACATAATCATGCTAGGAAGAACATTCGCCAGAAGAAGGCCTCAGCAGAGCTACAACTCGCAGTAAGAAGCTTGAAAAACAATAGGGCTTCAGGGTCAATTTGGTATTCCAGCAGAAGCCATTAAAGAAATTGAAAAAATGTGTCCAGAGGCCATGCTAGATATGTTTAGCGCATGTCTTAAGGATGCATTGGTTTCCAAACATGGAAAAAACAGCAGCTAGTTTAATAATTTGGGAAAAATTTAAACAACGTGACATCAGGACGGAAAAGGCGACAGCTGTTTCGATTATACCTTGTGAATCTCTTCAAAGCCTAGTTTTATTTGCGCCTCAGGAAAAGAAGTTCTAGCGATAGCAATCCTGTTAAGCTAGAAGTAGGCAAGGTTCGAAAGGACCTCGAGAGCCTTAAAACAAGGAGAGGACGTAGACGTCACGGCCAAAGCCTTAGGAGTGAATAAACACAAAAATTATGCTGCGAGTCTTACAAAGAAAACCTTCAACATAGTAAAGTCCAGGAGATACCAATGTTGTCGAAAGCCTTAACCAAAAGGGCAAAAGGGTGAAGGTGTTGGAGAGGACTAACAGTCCAATGGTGCTGCGAGCCTTGCATACCGCCCGTTATGCATAGCCGAACAATTTTTTTTAAAGATTCCTAAATGCAGTTATCGCAGGGTTCGTAGAACAAGTTGGAGGGATATCACTCAGCCCACATCGCTTCAGACCCGGAAAATCCACTTTAGCACAATCGAAGACGTCCTTACAATCGTAGAAATATTATAGCGAGGTAAGGCAAAATCCAAGTGAGTTATCCTCCATGCAATCTTATAGGTAATGGCAGCCTTAGAGCAGCGATTCCAAATACCATGCTACCTACAGTGTGTCATCAGAAGCTATATCAGTGATAAAGCCTCATATATCAAGCTTCAGGGGGTTCAAGGACCATGAAAGTCACATGCGGAGCAGCACTGGGATCAATTTTCGTTCCATACCTGTGGAACGTCACTAACGATGTAACTTTCAAACGAAATCGCCGCAATAATAACAGTCTGAAACACAGAAGCGTGCATAAAGCTCAACCAGGTTATTGTAGACACAAGTGCGTGGCTAGACCCACGCGGAGTTCAGTTGTCAGCAGAAAAGAAAACAAAGTTGATCCTCATAAGAAAAAAGCATATACCGCTAGAAGTTGGCTTTTAACTGGAAATGTAACATTAAAGAAGGTAGTCAACTATGGGGAGTAAGGTTAGACTTCCGACTAACGTACTGGACGCAAATTCAACATGCGACCGGGAAGGCATCAGAACAGTATCGCTGCTAAGCAGGTTGAAAGCAAATAATAGAGGACCGCAGAAAGCAAAAGGAAGCTAATGATCCTATCCACGTTACTATACATCTCCTTACTATGGGCAAGTACACTTTTGAAGATGAATAGCTGTAAGCTTCTTACAGCTGCGCATCGAAAATCACTTTATCAGCACCAGCCATACAAGTGATTAGCGAAACAATACGCACCGAACCATGGGCGCTAGAAAGAAGAAGGCTGAAGGAAACCAAATAGTAGAAGGATCAAGAGCACATGAAGGACGTTAGCAAAGGGAGCAAGGAAGAAAAGTTTGGGCTATGGCAAGAGCGATGGGAAAGTGAACAACGCGGAAGAAGGACAGCGAAACTTATGAAAGATGTTGAAGCTTGGAGTACTACAAGCTTTGGTAACAAATGAAATGGGGTTACACTGAAATGGCAGCCCTTGGTCGGGAAAAATCCTGAGTCGCTCTGGTACGTAGAACCGGCTGCCTTGGGAAGCGTAGAACCTTCCCCAAAGTCTTAAAAGGTGGACCGCAAATTATTTGTCTGGTCGGCAGGCATCAGTGCAATTCAGGAACATAACATCTAAACCAAGAAAAATTAAACAAGGGGTGCCACAGTGTGGTGTCCTATCCCCACTTCTGTTTAACTTCTATATATCAAAGCTACATTCACCATCAGAAGGAGTCATTATCGTTTCTTACGCCGATGACTGCACAATAATGGCCACAGGTGCAGGCCCACAGATCGATGAGCTTTGCCACAAAATAAACGGCTATCTCCCTGATCTCTCAAGTTTTTTCGCCACCTGAAACCTGACATTATCACCGACTAAATCATCAGCGACCTTATTTACAACATGGACGTCCCAAATGTCGACAATTTTGAACACCCACGTCAATGGCACTACGCTACCAACTGTCTTACACCCCAAACTCTTGGGTGTGACGTTCGATCAGGATCTACATTTTGGTGAGCATGCAGCCGCAATTGTACCGAAAATCCGGAGCCGCAATAAAATCCTCAAATATCTTGCTGGCAGTACTTGGGGTGAACATAAAGAAATGCTCATTACCACTTACAAAGCACTTGGCCAGCCGATTGCATACTACGCGTCCCCGATATGGTCGCCAAGCCTAAAGACTACTCACTAGACGAAGCTACAGGCCTGCCAAAATACCGCGCTCAGAACCGCCACGGGTTGTCTTCTTATGTCCCCAGAACATTATCTACATAATGAGGCGAGAATACTCCCCATTAGGGAGAGAAAAGAAATGACAACCAAACAGTTCCTGTTGAATACCCAGAAACCTGGGCATCCCAGTTCATCTGATTGATGAACCTATACCGCCCAGGTGCTAAGGAGTCATCTCCGTGAGCATTATGAGGAAATACGGCACCTGAGAACACAGCCGTATGAAGCTAAAAAACACAAACAGGTCCTTGGTGAACTCCACAAACAAGCGTCGGACCTTTATGTCTGGAATTGCCCGGTGAATCCAGTACTCAAAGAAAAGTACCCAAAACTTGTCGAAGAGGAACGCATACTCTCCAGGGAAACGCGTGTCACTCTTTCTCAACTTCGTTCTGGATACTGTAACAGGTTAAACTCTTACCTATCCAGAATCTACCCCGACATACAAAATATGTCCATCTCTTCAATTGTAATGTGGAACCAACGCCTCTAGCATCCCTCTCATTATGGTTCACCTCTGCTGAAACAGCAAGTTTTCTTGGACTGCCGTTAGAGGTTATTGATGACAATTTGTGATCGGTGGTACCTATTGGATGTGACAAAGCACTGCTACAACAACAACAACAACAACAAAAGGCTCTGGTGAGGTAAATTACTAAGTACGTTACCAAAATAATCTCTGCACACGGGTACTTCAAAAAATACCTGCACAGGTTAAAAAAGGCTGAACACACTTTCTACAAATTTTCGTGATTGATTTAAAGCCAACAAATGCTCGAGGAAAAAGCAGGCCAAAACACACTCGATAATATTATAAAAAAAATCATAAACCTAGTAGTTACATAGCAAAAAACCGGGTCCTGGATGCAGGAGCAATACAAGGCTCTTAAAAGAAATATTGAATGCCAAACTAAAGTATTGCGAAAGCGGTCCCAGGGTGGACTACAGTTCCAAGAGTGGTGGTTTTTAGCAGAAAGATACATGGTTGAATTTTCTATACCAAAACACAAAAAAAAAATTTTATTTTTAAGTTTGTATGTTTTTATTTTTTAACTTAGTTGAGTTTTTCCATCGAAATGCATTTCATGAAAATTCAAAAAAAAACTTTTAAGTTCTAAACGCTTTAATATTTGTTATATTCCGCATTTACATTTGCAATCAGTGTGCATTACGCCAATCGCAGCGCAGAGGTATTCTTGAAAACCTGTACGAAAGACTTAATGCACGAACTTATTGCACGTGGTCTTAATACGCACGAACCATTTCCTATTTACATGCGCTTATATGCTTACGCTACCTACTCTCACGTGTGTGTGATGCTGAGTAGTTTTCAATGTTAACTACTTTAACAATAAGGAAAATCAGTAAATGTTGCTGTGCATGTTGAAGGCTTATCGTAGCATAGGTGAATTGGGTTTATTGCTGTGTGGCAGTCTTCATTGCGCAATTTCGTAATATTTCGGCAGATGGGTTTTTTTCGTTTACTAAAATTTGGAGTGGAATTTTTCAAAAGAGTTTACAGTTGCCTTATTACTTAATACAGATTTTTTCAAATGTGATTTTAAGGACACATAAATATATCGATAAAATTATAAATATTTATGTTATGGGCTTATGAGTAATCAATTTTTAGCTGAAGCAAGCGATTTTTAATTAAAATTTAATACTAGTTTATGTATTCATATTATTTTGAAATATCTGAAAAGGTAAGATAAGGTTCAAGTGGCTGCGCGAGGGCACATATAGGCCAGTGACAATTAGGACCGTTGTGATACCACGTACGGAAACCATTACCTTATCTCTTCGAACCATTTCGAGGACCTCATAGAGACTACCAATTCCTTTATGTCGTATCAGAAAGGGAGCTTCCAGGCAGCGCTATCTACCACCACTTTACGCTTAGATGATGCACCGCTTCTTCTTCGCCATCCTTACAACTTCTACAGCATTGACGATACTGTCATCAATTTTGCATGCCTACCAATAAGGCAATGCTTTTTAAGTGTAAAAATTGTAGACCTACTTAGGGTGTAAACGTGAGGAGATCTTTTAGAGTCCCATTTTGGCGAGGTTTGCTTAGATGTCTTATACTCCGGTGATAATAGCTATCTTTCGTCGGCTTGACTGTAGATGTGCTCTTTTAGCATTAGCTTGCATTGCGCAAGGAGCATACGTAAGCGTTCTTTGTCGGAAAGAATCTGCGTGGGCTTACCCTGCCTAGCAAGTTCGTCTGCAATGCAGTTTTCCTCTGATGTCCCTGTAATCCGGGACCAATGTGAGTCACTGTTGGGTCATCTCTTGAAGATATTGACAGCTTAGTGCTAGTTCAGAATTGAACGAGTAAAAGCCAAGAGATTTGATAGCCGCCTAGCTGTTGCTGAAATAAAGATTTCATTGTCGATATTGTATGTCGCTATTCTAACTACCGTTTCCATAATGGCCGATACTTCTATTGGTAACACACGACAGTGATCGGGCAGCCTGGCGGAGAGTTGGAAGTCTAGGTCCCTTGAAAAGTATTCTCCTGCCATTACGTCGTTAAGCTTAGAGCCGCCGGTGTTTATGGAAATGCTACCATCAACCGCAAGGCACCTATTTGAATCCGCCCAATCATATGTGTGTGGAATGTTTATCATAATGTTACTTTCCGCAACTGTTATGGCCGCACAGCTATCTATGCTTGGAGGAAGAAAACTGTATTTGTTTAGTATGTTAGAGTGTCCTATGATTTCAGTGTTCCAATTGGACAACTCTCTGAAACGCAAGGCTAACGTTGTCGTTGCTGGGTAACCAGTTAGATCTAAGGGAAGAATGTAGATAATGAAGATAGATTAAGAGTTTGTTTTCGCAAATGCGGTAAGAGTCAAAAATGTTGGAATTTGGAAATTTTTTATTCAAGTCAAGCACAATAGCCGTCCTATTTTTAACTTTTTACTGAAATATTTGCACAACTTCATTTATATGTAAGTAACTGTACCTGCATGTGTATGACACTTACGCAATGTTGCTTAAAAATACTAACAGTAAATTTTATTCAAGACTCATACCGACGTAATGTATCATTGTTTTCACTAATTACAGCTAAAAATAAAGGGGCTTAAAGCATCTATTATTGAGGGTAATTTATCGTGAGGTCACACACATATATGTATGTAGGTATGATAACTGTACAAAGATATAATTACATAATCTTGGATATTGTCTTTAAATGTGCAAATCATCAAAAGCAAGTGAACATGTGCAAAACCGAAATTGAAAAAAAAAGTTAAAAAAAGAAAAAAAAGTTAAATTTTTAGGATTTTATCTCTAATTAAAAAAAAAAAAACGTTACTCATACATGACAAAAAGGCGTGAGTACCAAGTAGTTGTGAAATTCTATACAGCAGGTGGTCGTAGTAAGCTCCAAACGGTCGGCAAATGAGTTAGTTCTAACGGTTGGGGATCATCAAATCACTTCAAAGGATTCCCTAAAATACTTAGGAGTGCACGTTGACTCTAAGTTAACTTTCAAAGAGCACTTCAGAGCGGTGGAAGAGAAAATTGCTAAAGTTAATGGAGCACTTATGCGAATAATGCCTAACATTGGTGGTCCAAACGAAACTACCCGTCAGCTATTGTCCACAGTAACCAGATCAATAATACTATACGCAGCACCAGTGTGGTACGGATCTAAACGGACCCAACAAAAAGATATGGGCAAATCACAAAAACTTTAACTTTTTTGGATACTCGGGTTTTACACACGGGCATACCACTTAAGGCCAGAAAAAAGACCAAGGACATTAAGTTTGACTTTTTGACTCTCCGATCTGATGATTATAAAATTCAAGAAAGTTGATAGTAAGTTTTTGCAGAACTTCGAAACGTAAAAAAAGTCGATTTTTACACTTTTTCAAGCGATACCCTTGATTTTTTTTTTTTTTGAATTTTTTCGCTAAAATTTTGAGGCATCGCTGAAACGCTATGGAATTTAAACTGAATGTTGTTTTTGAGACGGAGAGCAAAATTAATGTGCCCCTCCAATACTCAAAACTATCATCAATATATGATGAATTTCATATCAAAGGCTGAAAAAAATGTACATTTTGAACCCGACCCCCTCAGAATTTAATGAAATTTTGCATGGGGTTACATCTTATCCACCCAAACACAACCTCATTTTTAGAAATTGCATTTTCGAAAAATTGTGGGCGTGGCAAGGTATCGAAATATCCGAAACAATTAGAAAAATGACGATAATAGGTACTTTTAAAGTGTGATTACTACGGAATGGCTTTACCGATTTCAAAGATCTTCATACCATTAGAAAGGTATTGAAATAAGCTTTCAAAAAAATACACTGTAAAAATTTTTAGTACACTGAAAAAAAAATTTTTTTAAATAAAATTTAAAACTGAAAAAACACTTCAAAGATCAAGCGATTTTGAAAAATAAAATTTTATTTTAGAAAAGTCTATTATATATATTAACATATCTGAAAACTAAAATGGGTTTTTTTTTTTTAATTTTTTTAAGTAAATGCATCTCTTGGTTACTTTCTCATATTTGGATATCACGCGTAAATTAATCAACCAATTTGAAAATTTTTTATACCGTTAGAAAGGTATTAAAATCACCTTTGAAAACATATACTGTAAAGATTCTATATTACACTGAAATAAAAAAAAATTTTTAATTTTTTTCTACATTTTTTTTTTCAAACTGGGAAAACACTTCAAAGACCAAGCGATTTAAAAAAATTTTTTTTAGAAAGGTCGATTTAATATAAGAACTAGAATGGTGTTTTTTTTTTTTTCTTTTAAAAAAATGTATAAGTAAAACCATCTCTTGTTAACTTTTTTTTTATTTTGCTATTATTGTTTGACAAAAATGGTACCTAGCTATACTTTGGAAGTTACACAGATACAGATACTATGACTAAGTATTCTAATAGATTCGAACAAGAATCGTATTATCAAATTTTTCAGACACGCACAATAAATAGACATACACTTGATAAAGTTAATTTTTTATTTTTATTTATTTAGATTTAATATAAAACTTTGCGCAGCTCATACTGCTGACTTTAGGAATAGGGATAGGTGCAGAATTTTGTGCTATTTATGGGCTCGATAGTTCCAAAAACGATTCGTTTTTTTGAGAACTTTTAATGTTTTTTTTTAAAACATCAAAAGTGGTGGGTACAGCTGGACATCCAGCTGGACCCCCCCTCGTAAGCCCTAGGCCAAACAAAACAATTTAAATGTGGGAATTATGTGCTATTTACGTCCTCAATAGTGCCAAAAAGAATTCGGTTTTTTGACAACTTTTAATGATTTTTTTAAAACTTCTAAAGTGGGGGGTCCAGCTAGACCCCCCCTTGTAAGCACTAGACCAAACAAAACAATTTAAATGTGGGAATTATGTGCTATTTACGTGCTCAATAATGCCAAAAAGAATTCGGTTTTTTTAAAACTTTTAATGATTTTTTTAAAACTTCAAAAGAGGGGGGGGCCAGCTGGACCCCCCCTCGTAAGCACTAGACCAAACAAAACAATTTAAATGTGGGAATTATGTGCTATTTACGTGCTCAATATTGCCAAAAAGAATTCGGTTTTTTGACAACTTTTAATGACTTTTTTAAAACTTCTAAAGTGGGGGTCCAGCTGGACGTCCTGCTAGACCCCCCCTCGTAAGCACTAGACCAAACAAAACAATTTAAATTTGGGAATTATGTGCTATTTACGTGCTCAATATTGCCAAAAAGAATTCGGTTTTTTTGACAACTTTTAATGATTTTTTTAAAACTTCTAAAGTGGGGGGTCCAGCTGGTCGTCCAGCTAGACCCGCCCCCCCCCCCCCCCCCCCCAAGCACTAGTCCAAACAAAACAATTTAAATGTGGGAATTATGTGCTATTTACGTGCTCAATAGTGCCAAGAAGAATTCGGTTTTTTGACAACTTTTAATGATTTTTTTAAAACTTCAAATGTGGGGGGTCCAGCTGGACGTCCAGCTAGACCCCCCCCCCTCGTAAGCACTAGGTCAAACAAAAAAGTTTAAATGTGGGAATTATGTGCTATTTATGTGCTCCAACATAAGCTACGGTCTGTCCAGAAAAACAGCGGGTGACAAGAGGGGAGCTGGGGCATATAAACCCAGAGGAAAAATCGAAACGGGATAGGTGCAGAATTTTGTGCTATTTATGGGCTACCGAATTCTTTTTGGCACAATTGAGCACGTAAATAGCACATAGTTCCCACATTTAAATTGTTTGTTTGGCCTAGTGCTTACGAGGGGGGGGGTCTAGCTGGACGTCCAGCTGGACCCACCACTTTTGAAGTTTTAAAAAAATCATTAAAAGTTGTTAAAAACCCGAATTCTTTTTGGCACTATTGAGCACGTAACTAGCACATAATTCCCACATTTAAGTTTTTTTGTTTGACCTAGTGCTTATGAGGGGGGGGGGGTCTAGCTGGACGTCCAGCTGGACCCCCCACTTTTGAAGTTTTAAAAAAATCATTAAAAGTTGTCAAAAACCCGAATTCTTTTTGGCACTATTGAGCACGTAAATAGCACATAATTCCCACATTTAAATTGTTTTGTTTGGTCTAGTGCTTACGAGGGGGGTCTAGCAGGACGTCCAGCTGGACCCCCCACTTTAGAAGTTTTAAAAAAATCATTAAAAGTTGTCAAAAAACCGAATTCTTTTTGGCACTATTGAGCACGTAACTAGCACATAATTCCCACATTTAAGTTTTTTTGTTTGACCTAGTGCTTATGAGGGGGGGGGGGGGGGAGGTCTAGCTGGACGTCCAGCTGGACCCCCCACTTTTGAAGTTTTAAAAAAAATCATTAAAAGTTGTTAAAAACCCGAATTCTTTTTGGAACTATTGAGCACATAATACCCACATTTAAATTTTTTTGTTTGACATAGTGCTTATGAGGGGGGGGAGGTCTAGCTGGACGTCCAGCTGGACCTCCCACTTTTGAAGTTTTAAAAACATCATTAAAAGTTGTCAAAAACCCGAATTCTTTTTGGCACTATTGAGCACATAATACCCACATTTAAATTTTTTTGTTTGACCTAGTGCTTATGAGGGGGGGAGGGGGGTCTAGCTGGACGTCCAGCTGAACCTCCCACTTTTGAAGTTTTAAAAAAATCATTAAAAGTTGTCAAAAAACCGAATTATTTTTGGCACTATTGAGTACGTAAATAGCACATAATTCCCACATTTAAATTGTTTAGTTTGGCCTAGTGCTTACGAGAGGGGGTCTAGTTGGGCGTCCAGCTGGACCCCCACATTTGAAGTTTTAAAAAAACATTAAAAGTTGTCAAAAAACCGAATTATTTTTGGCTTTATTGAGCACGTAAATAGCACATAATTCCCACATTTAAATTACTTTGTTTGGCCTAGTGCTTACGAGAGGGGTCTAGCTGGACCCCCCACTTTTGAAGTTTTAAAAAATCATTAAAAGTTGTCAAAAAAACGAATCGTTTTTGGAACTAAAAAAATATAAATGTAAGGCGCGATAACCTCCGAAGAGATCTAAGGCCGAGCTTCTCTTCCAATTTGCGTCGTGCTCCTCTTGATTTTTCCCTACAAATTGGCCGGACGGGACCTACATGTTTTATGCCGACTCCGAACGGCATCTGCAAGGCAGATGAGTTTTCACTGAGAGCTTTTCATGGCAGAAATACAATCGGAGCGCTTGCCAGACACTGCCGAGGGGCGACCCCGCTTAGAAAAATTTTCTTCTAATTGAAAAATCTTATTTCTAAAATTTTGATGTTGCTTTGCCCGGGAGTTGAACCCAGGGCATACGGTGTGATAGGCGGAGCACGCTACCATCACACCACGGTGGCCGTTTTTGGAACTATCGAGCCCATAAATAGCACAGAATTCTGCACCTATCCCGTTTCGATTTTTCCTCTGGGTTTATATGCCCCCGCTCCCCCTTGTCACCCTCTGTTTTTCTGGACAGACCGTAGCTTATGTTGGAGCACATAAATAGCACATAATTCCCACATTTAAATTTTTTTGTTTGACCTAGTGCTAATGAGGGGGGGTCTAGCTGGACCCCCCACTTTTGAAGTTTTAAAAAAATCATTAAAAGTTGTCAAAAATCCGAATTCTTTTTGGCACTATTGAGCACGTAAATATCACATATATCCCACATTTAAATTGTTTTGTTTGGCCTAGTGCTTACGAGGGGGGGTCTAACTGGACGTCCAGCTGGACCCCCCACTTTTGAAGTTTTAAAAAAATCATTAAAAGTTGTCAAAAAACCGAATTCTTTTTGGCACTATTGAGCACCTAAATAGCACATAATTCCCACATTTAAATTGTTTTGTTTGGCCTAGTGCTTACGAGGGGGGTCTAGGTGGACGTCCAGCTGGACCCCCCACTTTTGAAGTTTTAAAAAAATCATTAAAAGTTGTCAAAAACCCGAATTCTTTTTGGCACTATTGAGCACGTAAATAGCACATAATTCCCACATTTAAATTGTTTTGTTTGGCCTAGGGCTTACGAGGGGGAGTCTATCTGGACGTCCAGCTGTACCCACCACTTTTGATGTTTTAAAAAAAAAAACATTAAAAGTTGTGTCAAAAACGAATCGTTTTTGGAACTATCGAGCCCATAAATAGCACAAAATTCTGCACCTATCCCGTTTCGATTTTTCCGTCTGGGGTTATATGCCCCCGCTCCCCCCTTGTCACCCCTCTGTTTTTCTGGACAGACCGGAGCTTATGTTGGAGCACATAAATAGCACATAATTCCCACATTTAAATTTTTTTGTTTGCCCTAGTGCTTATGAGGGGGGGGGGGGGGTCTAGCTGGACGTCCAACAGTGCATTTTTTTGAAAGCTTATTTCAATACCTTTCTAATGGTATGAAGATCTTTGAAATCGGTAAAGCCATTCCGTAGTAATCACACTTTAAAAGTACCTATTATCGTAATTTTTCTAATATTTTCGGATATTTCGATACCTTGCCACGCCCACAATTTTTCGAAAATGCAATGTATAAAATGAAGGTTGTGTTTGGGTGGGTAAGATGTAATCCCATGCAAAATTTCATCAAATTCTGAGGGGGTCGGGTTCAACGCATATTTGATTTGATATGAAATTCATCATATGTAAGTAGCGATACTTTTTTTGTCATTTTCAATATGGAAAGTTTTTTGCTTATAGCTTTTTGAGGCAACTGAGTATTGAAATTTGGATTATGTACGATAATAGCCTATTAGGGACTAAAAATACCTGGGGCTTCAAATTCGATGTGCCCCATTCAGTTTTGAAGGTAGAGACAGAAAAGTGGAAGCACTTGGTTGCGTAAATTTTTTTTCAGGAGCATGTTTTTTTGTGGGCACAGCTACAATTTTACTTTTTTCACTTCATACCCGTTTGTTAATTTTTTCTCTACACCCCAGTGGTATACCATCAATTGACTCATCTTGGAATATTCACGCAAGGAAAGTTATTGATGTTTGTACATGGGGTAAATATACGAAATTTTCGCCAAAAATTGGCAATCGTCAAAAAGTGTAGAAAAAATGTTTAAATTTTTTTAAACCAGGTTTTATTTAAAAGTTAATGAAAAGAAACACAAATTTGGTACAAAAATTTAACAAAAAAAAAAAATTTTTTTTTCTACACTTTTTGACGATTGCCAATTTTTGGCGAAAATTTCGTATATTTACCCCATGTACAAACATCAATAACTTTCCTTGCGTGAATATTCCAGGATGAGGCAATTAATGGTATACTTCTGTGGTGTAGAGAAAAAATTAACATTTATGGAAGCGTAGGATAGAGGAAGATCCTCTTTGCCCAATGTGTACCACGGAGTTAGAAAACGCAGAACACTTCATGTTCCACTGACCCCGTTTTCACGGGGAAAGGCTCACTTTGCATTTTGGGGAGGAACCTAGCACGAGAAATTTGGTATCACAAATGGCCAACAGGAAGATATATATTGGACTGCAGTGGGCAAAATGTCATTTATAGTCATGACACGCCTGATGGATGCTGATAGGGAGCGCAGAGAAATGCGCACCGAAGCAGTGGCGATTGCGGGAACCTGGACGCAGGGACAACAGTAGGCTCTTAAAAATGAGAAATTTGGAACGCCACCCTGTAGTGGTGCAAAAGTGGTACTGGGGTGGGCGACGGTTCCAAAACGGGGCTGCTTTTTAGTCTACGACCACACGGTTGCTGCGACGGCAGCAATTATGGTGCATTAGGCATTCTTCAGCCTCCCGCAAAAAAAATGCACTACAGCAGTACGTCTAGGAAACTAATAATCTTAACTTAATTAGAGCTCGCCCAGGGGTTGAAGTTAAACACAACACAACAGGGTTTTTTTAAGAAGAGCTTCGTCGGCTTATAATAGGGAATAACTGATACGCACAGCTTATTGTTTTACTACTTCTCTGCCAGCAATTTTGTGATAATTTTGCCGTCTTTCGTCAAGTTGTAGCTCATTCGATACTTTTTGTAGTTACTAATGCGATATAAATTCATTTCACAAAAAATATTTTTTTATAATTATTAAAAAGGTTAGCAAATACCATTAGTTTTCTTAAGTCTATTATCTTGCAAGAACATATTTCGTAGTCTTGTTTATGGGCCGCAAATTCATTCGCATTTTTGGACTATTTGGCTTCCTAGTGGCGCTTCCTGTTAACCGTTTTTTGGCAAGGCATTATTATAAAGCTTCTTTGCCAATTTTAACTTCACAAAGTTACATACGTTATTTTTGCAATCAAAAATACTATCTACTTCGAAACTTATCGTTTAGCTACTTCTATTCCTATCGAAATAGTTTCTAAACGCTGTGTATCTAAATGTCGTTTTGCATTGGAAGGCTGATAAGAATTCGAAATAACGACCATATCTTCTGGGATCATTTCTTCAGAAATGTTATATCGATTAAGCGACTTGCGCAATAGAAAATTCTGGCAGGGTTATCGATTTATTATTGGCAGCGAATTATTATTATCTTGTTATCATTGTATGTGTAATCGATTAACATTGAAGTTTTGAAGGTATGTGTTTCATAACGGATGAGTCATCGTCAACAAATCTATAACGTGCCGATAACAAATTGGGAACACTCGAACAAGAAATCGATAACACGTCGATTACAAATTAGTAACAGTCCTGTTACAAATCTACAAGTTTTCGAAACTGATATCCTTTTGAAAGCATATCGATAACTTTTCGGAAAGTAATCGATAGATTTTTGAAAAATCGATAAGTTCTCGATAAGACTCCGATAAAAGATTGTTAACTATTTGATGACAAATCGATAACATGTTGATAACAAATCGATAATAAATCAAATATTTCGATAACAATATGATAACTCGTCGACTAAAAATCGTTTTAATCAAAATCAATTTAAATTAATAATGTATAATTTAGTTTGTATTGTTTTATTTTAATTTATTTTTGTCTATTTTATTTAAATCTTTTTTTATTTAACTTTTTATTTCAATTATTTTATTTTTTTCTTTGTTTGCAATTAATTACATCATATAAACCTTACCAAACAATGTAAAGAGGTGGTACAACCAACAAAATCCTAAAAAGCAACAAATTTTTACATAAACCTGCATACCTAACCACAAGCTTTGTTTTTGTAACATTCTCTGGCTCTTTACTTACAACAAAAGAGCAGTGTATACTTTTCTTCGTGCACTTGCATTCATAAAAATTGTGTATATGCTCAGACTTTAATTTACAAATAAAGACATCAGTAGGGGACGTGTTTGCTTTGCATAAAGTATACCAATAGCATACACTAAGTCAACGCTTACTGTTTCATGTACAAAATCAACCCCGACATAATGTATGTCCTACATGCGAAGTGCCCCCACATGACACCGAACATCTTTTCAACTCTAATGTGGAGTATACGCATCAGACAACTTCGCTATGGTTCACAGAAAGCTCCGATTTGAGAACTGTTTTTTGCATTTCAAAGCTTAGATAAGTGAGACGATTATTTTTAGTATAATGTGAAGAAATCTATAAAAGGGCGGTGTATACTTGCCAAAATGTGGTGAAGAATCATAACGTTATTGTTAACACAGTTGTAAATCGAAAAAATAACACTCCATTCAAATATTTCCCTTTTCGATTAAATTTGATACACTTACTTTAGTTGCGTAACAAAACACAAGTTTTTGTGTTTGTTCGCTATGAACCAAAAGTTCAAACACGCGTTCAGCGGGAGCGCACACATGTATTTTTGTTGCATTACAGCGAATGGTGAAAAAGGCCCGCATTCGCTAGAATAGCTACATAAGTATGTAATATTTATGCAGTTTCGTTTCACTTCGTTTTTTTTTGCAACAAAACTGATTAAAGCTTTTAACATATTGTGACGAATATTAGCAACACTAAGGGATACTATCATCTCTAAGCCGATACTGAGCAGTGACTTGTATGCACATAACCAAATTAATCATTATGTCTACACATATGTACAAACAAGTAGCGGAGAGCTACGGACGAACACATGCATATATCTGAGATACTCCCAAAGTAGGCAATTATTTGTGCAAGTATCACTCACATATACATGCGCATATGAGAAGCTATACACGTGCATCTGTAGTTATAATTTTATAGCTGGTAACTAAGTAAATTCTGGAAACGCCTAGAAGTATGGAACGAGGAAATCGAAGAGTATAAAAGGGCGCAATCTGAGCAATCGGCTATCAGTTTGATTTAAGCACGCTATCTGTTGAGCAGTATAAGTGTTATTGTGATAAAAAAAAAAAAAAAAAATGGAGTTATTTATTCAACAGTTTAGTGATTCGAACATTAGTAGAAGATTTGAAATAAGCAGAATTGCACAAAATTTGTTACAATATTTTGAAACATGCATCACCAGCTATCCCAGTTTTGCGATAACTGACGCCAGTGGCGAGCACTTAGGGAAGTCAAGTCTTCCTCCACCTACCTCCCCCAACTCAGTGGAAGTCTCCTGCTTCCTCTGTTTCGAAACTGCGGTGTCGACTGAAACACTTACTTGAACGAAGCGTCTTCGTCAATTCGCATTACATAACCTAGCAGCCAGCGAAGCCTTTGGGTCTTTTTTTTCGCTGCACTATTGTCATACCTGCCTAAAGCTCGTACAGCTCATCATTAAACCTCCTTTGATACTCGCCGCCGGTATCACGGACAGGAACACAAATATTCCGGAGAACTTTTCTCTTGAACACTTCTAGAGCCATCTCATCTTCTTTCGACACTGTTCATGATTCCGAACTATACATCAGGACAGGTATGGTGAGCGACTTTTAGAGCGTGATTTTTCGAGAGAGTAATTTACTTTTCAATTGCCCATTCAGTCCAAAGGAGCACTTGTTGGGAAGAGTTATTCTTCGTTTGATTTCCAACGTGACATTGTTTTTACTGGTTCCCGAATAGACGAAATCCTTCACAGTCTCCAATTTATATCCGTGAACAGTGCTGCTAAGGCCTATGCGCCAATTCTTTCTGGATGACAGCAAGTTATAATACCATTAGTTACCTTTAGGCAACCAAAAGTGTAAACCGTCATATATTGTTACTGCACCACAGATGCGGTTGATATATCAGTTCGCTCTACAAGAAAGCCCCACACTAGCTTATACCAAAGGGCAATAAGACTACTGCTTTGGAGGTAATACACAGACGGTTCCCCTCAACTCTCCTGAGTTTTGAGAGTGTCACAGACTTAATTTGCCATCGGTTGGACGATCCCCTTTATATGCAGTTTCCTAAAACTTGGATAATTCGGCCATCACCCTGATACCACATATCAAATTATCAAGCTAAATTGGATAAGACAACCTCAATATAACTAAGGTACTAAACACAAAATTTGATTCCTATTAAATTTCGCTCACAGCGAAGCAATAAAAATAGTTAATAGATCAATTTGAGATGACCTTGACAAATTGCTGTAATTGAAATGAAAAATTTATGTTTGTGTGACTGCAGGGCTTGAGTTGTCTTAATGATGACAGATGATTGCAGTAAACAAAAAAGTTAAATATCTAACAGTTGAGTTACCTTAATTTATGCTTAATGCCCTTAACTACTGTACGACTAAATGAACTTAACACCCAACGAAATTGTAATCAAGGTTTAGGCGCGGAGTTAAATGAAATGAAAAAAGAGTAGTTAGCAGACGGCGTATTTAACATTCGTTTACTGTATTTGTTATTGTTGTTTTTCCAGCAAACAAAGACGCATTTGAAGAAAAACAAATAATAATAACATTAAAGAAACTTGGCGCGATATAGCTAGGAAGAGATTTAGGCCGAGCTTTTTTTCCAATTCAATTTGTGGTGTGCTACTTTTCAATTTGTCTGCAAACTGACGGATTATGGCGATTCTGACCCCAGCGGGTTAAGGGGCTTAGAATATACCCGCGGAAAGTATGCGTGTCGTAAGAGGCGACTAAAATACCCAGCTGATTCAAGGGAATACCGGCGCAATTTATAGAATCTCCAAACCAATTGTAAACCTCACCTACCCGAGGCTCTGGCGGACACAAGTTAATCATTGAGCCCTACCTCCTAGGCGCGATGGCCTACAGCGTTCAATATAAAATAAAATAAATAAATGAAAGGCGCGATAACCTCCGAAGATATTTAAGGCCGAGCTTCTCTTCCAATTTGCGTCGTGCTCTTTTTAATTGGCGGGACGAGACCTACTTATTTTATGCCGACTCCGAAAGGCATCTGCAAGGCAGACGATTTTTCACTGAGAGCTTTTCATGGAAGAAATACACTAGGAGTGCCTGCCAAACACTGCCGTGGGGCGACACCGCTTAGAGAAATCTTCTTCTAATTGAAAAAAACGTGTTTCTAAAATTTTGATGATGCTTTGCCCTGGGCGTGAACCCAAGATCTTCGGTGTGGTAGGCGGAGCACGCTACCATCACACCACGGCGGCCGCCAGAGGGTTCAATATGGTCATATTAAATCGTTCCCGAGATGGTCGGGCTTATACCTTAATAGTTCTTGTTACCAGAGCGTACCTGCTCTATATCCGGCAAAGGAACGTAGAATCGATAATATTCCTCCAAACCTTCGGAGTATCTTTATTGCTACAACAACAACAACACCATGCCGTGTCCAAACGTCACCTCTTGAAGGAGATACATTTTTGCTGAGAATTTTTTTTTGACAGTTATTCGTCCGAGTACGAAAACAACTGTCTAGGGGCAACCACGATTAGGAAACTGTGTTAAAGAATTTGTGATGTTAGTTGTTCAATCACTTGAACCTGGAATCTGTGGTATGGTAGACCAGCACACCAATTGCCTCTACACAAAACAGAAAAACTGAAAAAAAAAACAACAACATTCACCAACTGTCGTTAAATTTTCTTCTTCGAATTAAACTAAACAAAAGCTGAGCTCATTAACGCATCCAACAGCTGTTGGGTTTTTTTCAAAACGTTTTGTCCGCTGCGTGTGGTGAATTGCTGATGGCTTGCGTGTTGTCTCACATGCCAAAGCGTATATTTTATTACGACGTTTCATTTTTAAATTTTGCTTCCGATTTTTAAATGAAATGTTTCAAATTGTGATGAATGAGAAACGTGATTTAGTTTAAACCTACCGGCGTCGTCATTAACTGGCGCTTAGCCGCCTAAGCGGTTTTAGCTGTTTCGTAAATGGTCACGCCATCTAATCATGTTTTGTGATAACTGACGCCAATTGGGAGCACCAAGGGAGGTCATGTCTTCCGCCACCAGTCACCTCCAACTCAGTGTAGGTCTCTCATACACATACAAATTTAGGAGTTTTTTTTTTAGAAATTCAGAAAAAAAAATCTGAGCGGAGTCGCCCCTCGCCAGTGATTTTGCAAAAACTACGAATGTATTTGTAACGCAAATTGATAGAGAAGTTCGGCCTAAATCTCCTAGGAATTATATCGCACCAAGTATTTGTTTATTAATACATGGCTTCAGGCTACATGGTGATTGTAGTGTCTTCCCAGCAGAAGTATCAGCTATTAAGGAAGCTGCAGTTTCCTCAATAGACCCGTGTACATCTCACGTGGCCTCGGGGTACAAATAAATTGAGGAAAACTGTATTGAAACTAAAAGAACGCTTGGGTATACCCTTTGTTACATGCAAGCTAAGACAAAAGTGAATACACCTACCGTCAAGCCGACGATAGATAGATACGAGCCCAAGTATGTCGTGCATCTAAGCAAACCTGTCCAAAATGAGATCTTACAAGATCCCGTCACTTGTGCATCCTAAGTATGGATACAATCTCGGGTTAATCTACGCCAGGTCGTCGAGTACGACATCACGGATTTGATAGCCTTTATTGGGCCACGAAATGGTTCGAATAGGAGAAGTAATTGTTGTTGTTGTTTTTTTTTTTTTAATTTTTTTTTTTTTTTTTAATAATGTTTATTTATTTAATATTCGTGAGCTTAGATACTAAAATAAAAAATAGTTTCAGTTGCCCTGTTTAATATAGTTATACAATGACTCTAGACGAGTTCTCATGTACTTGACGGTCTTCATATTGATATAATATAACATTTTATTAATTTATACAATTTAAATGTTACTGCTTTAACTTAAAGCTTTTTAGGTCCTTTATAATTATATTGCAAAGAAAAAAACATGTAAAAACAATGCCTGATTAGCTATTTATGGGAAAAGATAAAATGATTGTTGTTGTTGTTGTTGTTGTTGTAGCGATAAGGACACTCCCCGAATGTTTTCAGGCACCATTAAGGAACAAACCCGACCACCTTAAGAACGATTTAATATGACCAAATGAAACCTCCTGGACCATACCGCCCTACCAGCTACTAGTTCCATAATGAATTTGGGGTCACCAGCGTCTCGGCTGTTTATGAAACAGGATTCGCCATGGGTAGGTGAAAAGCTATAAATTGCGCTGGCAAGCGCTTGAATCATTTGGATATTTTAGTCACCTCTTACGACAGGTAACGGTGTATTTTTGTGGTATTACAAGGACCTCCCGACTCTGTCCTATGTGCACTTCCGCGGCAGACACTGAAACCTAACCTGGTGTTACCTAATGCTGGATCTGCTTTTTATGGATATAAAAACCAAAGGCAATCTTTAGGCTGCTCTCTTTCAGATTTAGGCATAACGATTTGAGCTCGGTTGGACTCCCTCGGCAATTACATAAATATGATCAGAGTCTTTCATTTTCGAAAAAGGTACACTCCCAGCATCACTAGAAGAGATCTGTATCTAATGCTCCTCTGAAACCTGCGGACGCACTTTCAAGATTGTCACAAAAGCAAGTCGGAAACTTGACAATGCCAGTGGCTGACCACACAATTCACGACCTGAAGAAAGGGGATGATGCTAGAATTATGCACGAACGACTATGGAACTAAACTATGACCCTAAACTCTTAGGTATTACCGTCTACAATACTGAACATACAACTGCTTTTATTACCACAGCCGCAAAAAAAAAACCCGCAAGTAACTTGTCGGCATTAGCTACGGAAGGGACAAAAACCTCGGAAGCATTCGGAAAGCTAATTCTAGAGTTTGGCACCATTAATGCGGATGCCGAAAAATTTCTCGGACGAAGTTGGGCGCCAGAACGTCAAAGCGAGGGGCAAATGCGGATAGCTGAAGAGCGCAATAAGGCGTCGGCCTAACTAATAATTGTTTGTCACAGAACAGTCTCGCAAACTTGGTTAAAGAGGAACTTTCATGGATATAGCAGTTGTAATAGGAAAAGGTTGGCCTTGACCAGGTGATTTTGCTTTCATTCGACTATATTTTAATGTGGGAGCTTCAAACGCAAAACCTTACCCGGATTGCGGGGTTATACATTCATGCGAGAAGCCTCGTGGTATATACGCAAATGACTCCAGCGGACCCTATTCAGAGACAGATGCTCTATATCTCCAGCTTAGATCTTCACTATTCCTTGTCAAATTCGAAGCATGACCTACGCGCCAGAGTTTTAAAAGTCGGTTTGGAGAATATTGTTTCTTAACTCAGTCTTAATTTTGGAAACGTTGAAAAAAGGGCTTTATTTGAGTTTCCTTAGCGTTAGAGCTATTTGGGGGATTATGTAGTTTCCAAAGTTTTTTTGACTTATTAGACTTATTTTAAACTCTCCTTTCTTTTCATTTCAGTACACAACCCCAAGATACTGCATGTCAGGCAATGAAAGATCGTCGTTGTTGTTGGACGCGAGGCAAAGTAATAGGAGGCAGTTCAGTGCTTAATACAATGCTCTACATACGCGGAAATCGACGAGACTTTGATCAATGGGCATCATTCGGTAATCTGGGTTGGGCTTACGAAGATATATTGCCATACTTTCGCAAATCTGAAGATCAACGCAATCCATATCTGGCGCGTAATAAACGTTATCATGGAACAGGTAAGAATAGAGCTGACTTGCCTATGAACCAACGATCTTAATAGTAGAATTTGTTTTTTTTCACTAGGTGGGCTCTGGACAGTGCAAGATTCACCTTATAATACACCACTTGGTCCAGCTTTCCTACAAGCTGGTGAAGAGATCGGTTACGATATTGTCGATGTAAATGGTGAGCAACAGACCGGTTTTGCTTTCTACCAATTCAATATGCGTCGCGGCTCACGCGCTTCCACCTCAAAAAGTTTCTTGCGTCCCGCACGCCTACGCAAGAACTTAGATGTCGCACTATTTGCGCACGTCACCAAAGTGATAACGCATCCCGAAACAAAACGCGCACTTGGTGTACAATTTATACGCGACGGACGTTTACAAACTGTATACGCTACACGTGAGGTTATTCTCTCGGCTGGTGCGATAAGCTCGCCACATTTGCTGATGCTTTCGGGTATGGGACCAGCAGATGAATTACAGCGTGTGGGCATACCCCTGGTGCAACATCTACCCGGTGTGGGGCAAAATCTACAAGATCATATTGCTGTGGGGGGCATCGCATTTCTCATCGACTATCCCATATCGATTGTTATGAAACGCATGGTCAATATCAATACGGCGCTACGTTACGCCATTACCGAAGATGGACCACTTACGTCGAGTATCGGCTTGGAAGCAGTCGCTTTTATTAACACAAAATATGCCAATGCTAGCGATGATTGGCCAGATATGAATTTTATGATGACCTCTGCATCGGTTATGTCAGATGGTGGCACGCAAGTGAAAACAGCGCATGGCTTAACCGACGAGTTTTATAACGAGGTTTATAGCGAAGTGAACGATCGTGATGTGTTCGGCATCTTCCCCATGATGTTGCGTCCAAAGAGTCGAGGTTTCATTAAGCTGGCCTCGAAGAATCCGCTACGTTATCCACTACTCTACCACAACTACCTCACACATCCAGATGATGTGAATGTATTACGCGAGGGCGTCAAAACGGCCATCGCCATGGGTGAGACTCAAGCGCTAAAGCGCTTTGGTGCGCGCTTGTGGCATAAACCTTTGCCGAACTGCAAGCATTTGCCAGCTTTCACCGATGAATATTGGAATTGCGCCATACGTCAATATACAATGACAATTTATCATATGTCGGGTACAGCGAAGATGGGTCCACCCACAGATCTTTGGGCAGTGCTTGATCCGCAATTGCGTGTGTATGGCGTGCCTGGTTTGCGTGTAATCGATGCGAGTATTATGCCCACAATCACAAATGGTAACATTCACGCGCCGGTGGTAATGATTGCCGAAAAGGGCGCCGATATGATTAAAGAGCTGTGGCTGAGTAGTACGCAGTGGCGCACGAAGCGTCAAACGCTGAACTTGAATCCAGTTTGTAATATAACGGAGGCAGCGGGTAACGCTAAGGAAAACAGTAGCATACGCTAGGGTGGAAGTAATAAGATTTAAGTCAGCTTAATTTAAAAAGTTTGGTTGGCAATACAAAGAGTGAAATGTTTTAAATTTACCTTCTTTAAGTCATACAAAATTTGTTAATTAGTTAAATAAAGTAATGTAATTTTGTTATATTTTTTATAACTGAGCCAAAATAATAGCATAAGTAGAATAAGAGTTTAAGCAATCCGAGCACATAAAACTATATCTAAGCCCTCTTCCCAGCTTGCTTTCTAAAGCTCTATGTATAGGTAAGGTTAGGCTGAACTGGACGGTCCGTCAGTCCCTAGTTTTACCAGAAATTTGTTGAATGATAAAACTACAAAGCCCTATCAAAATCAAGTGGAGAGGATCTACATATTTTATAAAATAGCTTAGCCCTCTTGGCAAATACTAGAAGCTTTCTAGAACCTGCTCTGCTGTCTGCTTCTAGATCTGATAGCTGTACTACACCTTATAGTTGCAGCCTTAGCCTGGCAAGCGCAAGGCACGATCACAAAACTTGCTCGATCGTTTCCTTCTCCAAACCGCACTTCCTACATCTGCTACCGCTAGCTAGGACTTATTTGAAAACATGTGACGTCAGAAGGCACTGTCTAGTGAATACCCGTCATAAGCCTACAGTCCTCTCTTTTTAATGATCAGTGTAACTTTGTTGGTCTAAGGTTGAAAGCCTGCACATGAGCTTCGACACTTTCAGGCCCCACTGTTGCGTCCACGCCTCGAGGAATGCGCTCCTTTTAGCTAGTTCATTCGTGTTTCATGCCCATCTTCTCATATGTTCTGGTACCCAATATAGATGCTTGCTTCTTCACATCACGATTCTTTCCAGGGATTGCTTACAGTTGAACGCACTTTTAGAAGTTGTGCAATGCGAGATTCCCTGTATAGGGTCCGTATGATAAAAATAGCTGCGCCTTAAACCAGGCAACTATGAAGCCCCAGATACCGTCATTCATGTAGTCATAGAAAACCCAGCTTGTTAAGCATTGCCTAGACAAAAGGGAAATTATGATCCCTAGTGAAGTAAAATTTATCGGTACTATTCGAGACTCGAAAGTTAATTACAGAATTCATTTCGAAAGCATTTTAGAGCCACCTACGACTGAACCAGTAAAGAACGTTTTCCAAAGGTCTGCAAGGGGCGGCAACGACGGCGGGAAATGACATTGCAGGGAACAGGGAACAGGGCAATGACATTGCAGTACATGTGCACAGCCGCCTGTTTAGATCGATACTTCACAGAGTACTCCCAATTTTCGTCTATGTTGAAGTTTGATGTAACCTCAGTCAACTTTTCAAACAACAACGCAGAGCTTCGAACACAAGCGCAACAATGCTTTTAGTAGTATGTGTGTACATTCTAAAAAGCGAAATAGTTTCAGAATAGAACTTCCGAATAAGCTGTTTGCTGCTTAAGGTGAAACGAAGTTTGCTTTGCAGAATCAGAAATCACTCGACATGTATGTAGGTGAATACCGAACAGTTTTCCGTTGCTCGATGAAGCCTTTAAGAACATCTCTGTTTTATATACATACTAGCAGACCCGGCAGACGCTGTTCTACCCTAAATTTGGTCTATCTGCAAAAGTTTTAAGAATTTTTTACCTCTTAATCTCCCTTCCCCTTTTTCTTGACCTTTTATTCACTCCTCCCTCTGCCTTTCTCTTTCTATGTGTCTCTTTTTTCTCTCCGTCTTTTCCGTCACTTATTTTCCGCTTTATCTTCGTCTAAGCTAATATCTTTTTTAGTCTCCGTTCCGTTCCTCTTCTCTCTAGCCCTTATTCTTCTCCATCCCTTATTCCCAGTCCCATCCCAAAAGTCCCCGTCCAAGTCAAAGCCCCATTCCCAGTCCCTCTCCTAGACCCAGTCTTTCCCTGGTCCATTTCCCGGAAAAACAAATCTCTTAAATACTAATCTAGGCAAAGGGCTACTTATATACCGAATTTTAGGCAAATCGAAGCCTTTTTATAGTTCGAACAGATCGGTCCCTGCTCCACTTTCCGGGAATAACTTCACAGGAACGCTTTTCTGTTCGCCATGAAGCGACCCTGAAAACTTGAATAAAATTGGGGGAGT
Organism: Eurosta solidaginis; assembly: GCF_040869045.1. Lineage (NCBI taxonomy): Eukaryota > Metazoa > Arthropoda > Insecta > Diptera > Tephritidae > Eurosta > Eurosta solidaginis. The sequence goes on along the minus strand of NC_090322.1, from coordinate 57,682,927 downwards.
GGTCTCGGTGTCCATAAGCTGCATACAAACATATATCCTTCTTCATATGTATAGAGATAGATAGTGCACAAGCATTAGCATAAACATACAAATATACCAAAAAATAGAACTTTTTAAACGAAATGTCTAAAATTTTTAACGAAAGAGTATTTTTCAAAAGATGTTTGAATTCTTAACAATTTATGTTGCATCCACTGCGCAACACGCATAAATATGTACATACATATGCCAAGCTGATATGAAAGGAAAATCCATACATACAAACATACATACCTATAAATATACTACCGAAGTTAAATAACGATAGCGAATGTGGCTTTCTTTACTATACGATATAATTTAACATGTATGTATGTGACTCATAATGTGATGTGAATGCCCCACTCAAAGCAAGTTTGCTCGAGCAGTTCACAGCGAACAAACATATGCACTGCATTTTTCGGTAAAAATGCTACTTTTGTTTAAAAATTTTTGCTCATATTAGAAAGGAATGAAGTATTTTTTTGATGCAGAACGAAGGTTAATATTACAAAGTTTTACTGCAAGGAAGAAATATTCCAGTCGATCCATCCGTTTTGAACTTATATCTGTGTAATAATACCTTCAAACTATATTGAAAATATCCATCTCATGTAGCTTTCAAATCCAAAAAAACGTTCTGTGTGACGTGAAACAGAAACAATATAATATAGAGACATTGCATAGACGAAAAATCGTGTAAGGCAAGCTTCACAAAATTCTAGTAGGTCACATTCACCACTTATCACAGCAGAATTTGTTAAACTACCACTGTCTGTATTTGTTATTTAACAATTATTTGTACACTTTTTATTCAGCTAATGTGTTCAGAATTCACATTTTTACTCTCTAAAACTCCAATCAGTGTATTTCTGTGCTTAAATTATGTTAAAAATTGTGTTAAAGTTTTTGGTGTGGTGAAAGTGACCTGCTAGAATTTTGTTACGCTCCGCTGCTTTCCACCGAAGTTTGCGCCTGCAACATCTTTATTTTAGAAAATCTTTGCGTGAAATGACATTCAGCGCCTTTATTTTATAAGATTTATAGATAGATTTGTGTGACATGACTCTGAAGTACTTATGAAACAAGAAGTATGACCCAAAAGAATGAAAACAGTGACAGACAACACACATCGTTTGTTGCATTATTTTAGGCGCATATGCACGAAATTTGATGTCGGAGTTTGAGCGATGATAGGCAAACTCGGATCTCAGACCCCGCGTTTTGTTTCAAATTTGAAGTATAAAAAAAAATAAAATAAATGTAAGGCGCGATAACCTCCGAAGAGATCTAAGGCCGAGCTTCTCTTCCAATTTGCGTCGTGCTCCTCTTGATTTTCCCTACAAATTGGCCGGACGGGACCTACATGCTTTTTTTTTATGCCGACTCCGAACGGCATCTGCAAGGCAGATGAGTTTTCACTGAGAGCTTTTCATGGCAGAAATACACCCGAAGCGCTTGCCAAACACTGCCGAGGGGCGACCCCGCTTATACAAATTTTCTTCTAATTGAAAAACCTTATTTCTAAAATTTTTGATGTTGCTTTGCCCGGGGTTTGAACCCAGGGCATCCGGTGTGGTAGGCGGAGCACGCTACCATCACACCACGGTGGCCGCCAGTATGAAGTATAATAATCATAATGATCGAAGCTAGTGAGTGAGTTCCTTTGTTTTAGTTTTCAGTTTTAAAATTTATTGTAAGCCTAAACAAATAATATTTTAAACATATTTAAAGAAGGTGTAAGAAGGATAACGTTTGTTGTACATATCGAGTCAGATTTTAAGTTATTTTAAGAATAGTTTTTCTAACTGACCAATGTTAAAAATTGTTAAATAAAATGCTTTCCAGATCCAATGCTATATTAAATTTTTATTTAAAAGAGAAACAAGCTACAAGTAAGATAGGCATGGGGTTTAGCCATGCAGCAGGTGCCGTAGTGGGAAAATGGTCTCTGATACCTGCTGTCATCAAGCAAAGAGTCAGCGCAGTTGCGCTTTGGCAACCACGCCACTTTTTGGCAGCAATAGTTATGAAATAGTAAAAGACTTCGTTCATTTGGGAACCAGCATTAAGACAAACAAAAAAACGTGCTTTGAAATCCAGCGAAGAATGAGTTTTGCCAATAAATGCTACTCTGGACTGGGTATGCAGATCGCCGCCTTATTGCTACCCCACCCCTTCCACTCAGCCATGGCTCCAGCCGCCCTGGTTGTACAGTTGCGAAGCGTTGGTGCTTCAGGCCCGGATTTATCTCGCAGCCTGTGCACCGCCAAGTGCAGAGCTGGTGCACCGCTCCCTGGCACTTGACTTTAGTGTGCGAACATGGGATGGGCTTGCCCAGCGAGCAAGCCAAACCTACCACCAAAGTGGAAGGGGGTGCCGTCATGGCGCTGGTAACACTTCGCTTGCGGGAGCAACGGGCCGCGCATTTTTGGTTATCACATTCTCGCCCAAGCTGAGCGATGGTGGCTCGCCGCCTTTTGTCCATCCGCCCTGGCTCCGAGCGTAGACCGATTAGTCAGCTAAAGGGGATACGGCTGTGCCATTACGTGCATTTTCCCTCAGCCCACGGATCGGCCTACGGAGTTCCGGCTAGTACAACTACGCATCCAGCAGCTAGCGAGCCAGCACTAATCATTACTCGCAGTCTCTTTGCAGATATCTACCCCGCATCCACCCTTTTAGAAGCCGCCACTGCTGACAGTATCGCTGCAGGTAAGGTATCATAAGGTTACGACTCCGAAGAAGCATGAACCATGACAACATCAGATAAAGCGGCTCTTGGAAAGTTCTTCGAAAGATTTACGTCCTCTACACGTTGGCGACGGCCAGTACCGAAGAAGACTTACTGATGAGCTATACGTTCTTTATACAGACACCAACATAGTCCATTAAATTAAAATGCAGCGTCTACCCTGGCTAGATAATGTACAGATGATGAGAGCAGGGGAAGAAGGCGGCTCACACTCCGCTAGAAGGACCTGGTGGAAAACGATTTAAATTCTCTTGGTGTTATTAATTCGCGCCAGTTAGCCCAACGAGGAAGCGACTGGCGCGTCTTTTTGGGCGGTCATAACAGCTTAAACGGTTAAGCGCCCACTAAGTAAGGTTTGCGTAATGTGAGTGGCTTAAAATCTTATTAACTTTACTTGAAACGTTACACTGTACTGCAGTTTCGGTTCTTGCAACCATCGCGTTTATAAATTATTAAACAAATTTTTGAGCTTAGTCGTAGCAAATAAACGGTGCTTGCCAGACTTCTATAACACCCACCTTTGATCGTTATCAGAATATTGAAACACATTACATGCGTTCTGCTCGTTTAATTATCCAAATCAAAAATTTAAATCCCCATTTTTAATTTATTTATTAACTAAAAATTAAAAAAAATAAGCAAAAAAATAAGCAAAAAAAAAAAAGCAGAAAAAATTAACTTGTAGTTTTAAATTTCCGCTTTCATTGTGTGTTCCACTAGTGCAATAATGGCCATACATTATTGCAGCAAAGTTTTGCACCTTATTGTTGGGAGCCCAGGGTGGTTTATAGTAAACACCACCACAATTTATAGCAAGTTTCTGCAATCCGAAATACATGGGACGTAAAGTAAAAAGTGACAAAATTGTATTGTATAATATTCTTAAACCTCGCGTGCACACTGTAGTATAAATAAGTTTATAAGCTTTTCATGCACTCTGTAACTTATTGTAGATGTGATGAAAACCACTATGGTGGAGTTGAACATGGTGAAGTTGTAAGGCTCCACAAGTTGCTTTTTTTTGCAAGCGAGCTTGAAAAGCGCTTCAAGTTTCATTATGGCAAAACCATACAGATGGTGGAAGTTTATCAGCTAATTGTTACTTTTTATGACATTTATACTTCTAGCGCAGTATGTTTTTGACACTCAACCGGAGAATAACAAAAACAAAATACATGAAATGCGTGTGTTTGTTTGTATGTATGTCACCCTGCCGCCACGCTGTTATTTTGTTATTTTTGTTTATCTGCACATTCGTATTTTCATTTCATTCGCTCGTTCACAATAGGGGCACTATTGAATCAAGGCGAATCCATACTAGGTGGTGGCAAAGCGAATTCAACCAATTCGCGGTGCGGAAGAATGTCAAGTCAAAAGAAAATTTTCATTGATTTCGATTAACTGACATGTTGTAGTACAAGGAGCTGTATGGAAAATTATCAAGAAGAAGCAATCAGCTTTTGGGATAACACCACCTGTAATGAATTCGCCTTGCTATTGAATATGCAACACTATACAATCAATAAGGTCGACAATTACCTAAGCGGTTTCAACTGTTTTAATGGTAATAGTAAGCACCGAAATACAGCTACTGTTAAAAGAAAATTAAATATTTGATACTTTGATTGCAAACAAAGTAATGTTTAATTTCGTAAAATAATAATCCAGTGCTTCTTAAATAAGAGCTAACGAAAATAAACTGGTGGGCCCAAACGAAATGCTGCTTAGAAATTTCAAATAAAAATTTCCGATAAGAAACCAAGTGTAATTCAGGATGTTATGTGAACTGTTGGAGTTGCGAATTAACGGAGGGCCACATCACGATGCGCTGCTAGGGCGGACTTTTCTTTTTCCACATATATTCGATTGCTGACCCCGGCTTCGCGATAACAGGAAACTACAGTCATAGGAATTTGTGGGGCATGGTAGCTGCAGTACTTCACAATTAGATTACTAGCGTGCCTCAATTACAGCATTTAAACTGACTGATTATTCCTCAGCTTGCATTGCTTTTATACTCTCTGTTGCCTCGTTCGCCTATTTCTCTATTTCCTAGGGTCTAGACTTTTCACAAACAGCCTTCTCGCACAGTTGTATTTCATTGTTGGTTATTTAGTTACGAACATGTATATATGTGAGTAATGTCAGCTTCGCTCTTAACTGATGGTTACATGATGTGTAACTGTTTCTCTTTCTTTGTAGCTCTTAGCTGCTGAGTACATGTATGTATGTGAACTATTTTCTTCACTCTAAACTCTTCTGTGTACATGCATGCATGTGGGGCTGCTTTCTGCTTAGACAGCGGGAACTAAAAATTAGCGGTAAACGTATAATGCTGAGAGTATTGCAAATAAACCGACGCAGTAAAGGGGTGTCAATATGGCACTGGAATAGGTGCCATAGCTGTCATCAGGAGAAAGAGGTTCTGGGTTCCGGGATCTGGAGTTTACTACGCTGATGAAGCGATGCACGTGTACACCGACGGTTCCAAAGTAATGGAAGGGGTTTGGTATGTGGTTTACTGTGCTGAAGTAGTAACTGTGACCAAAGTAGTTGAAACACTAGAAAACTAGCTTAAACTGGAGCCGTGTCACCTTTTATATTAATTAAGGTATAATATTGTTAGGAATATTAGCAACACCAAGGGTACTGCCATCTCTAAGCCGATGCTAAGCAGTGCCTTGTATGCACATCCATAAATCAATCACTATGTATCTACATAAACGAATCAATCATTATGTTTACACATATGTACGTATACGCAGCTGAGAAGCAACGCATAACCACATGCATATATCTGAGATACTCCCGAAAGTATGCAATGAGAGAAGCTATAAAATAGTGCAATTGTAGTTACAGCTGAGAAATTTGATAGCTGATGGCCAACTAGTAGATTCTGGAAATAGAAGCGCCTAGAAGATGCGAACGAGGAAATCAAAGAGTATAAAAGGCAGCGACAGATAGAGGCGCTAGAGTCAGTTTCAATTAAGCACGCTATCTGTCGGGCAATAGTAGAGTTATTTATTGTGAAGTACTTTAATAAAGGCCATTTTGCAGTATTAAATATTGGAGTTATTTATTCAACTTTGATGGTGAATAAGGACAAAACGAAGTACCTGCTGTCATCGAGCAAAGAGTCAGCGCATATGCGCCTTGGCAACCACGCTACTGTTGGCAGCCATAATTTCGAAATAGTAAAAGACTTCGTTTATTTGGGAACCAGCATCAACACTAGCAACAACATCAGCACTGAAATCCAGCGAAGAATCAATCTTGCCAATAAATGCTACTTCGGACTAGGTAGGCAATTGAAAAGTAAAGTCCTCTCTCGGCGAACGAAAATCATACTCTACAAGTCACTTATCGTACCCGTCCTGCTATATGGGGCAGAAGCATGGATCATGACAACAGCAGATGAAGCGGCTTTGGGAGTGTTCGAGAGAAAAGTTCTTCGAAAGATTTATGGACCTCTACGCGTTGGCGATGGCGAGTACCGAAGAAGATTTAATGATGAGCTCTACGAGCTATACGCAGACATCAACATAGTCCAGCGAATTAAAACGCAGCGGCTGCCCTGGCTAGGCCATGTTATGCGAATGAAAGATGATGCTCCGGCCAAGAAAGTGTTTCTATCGGAACCCGCCTATGGAAGCAGAGGTAGAGGGCGGCCCCCACTCCGTTGGAAGGACCAGGTGGAAAACGATAGGAAATTAACGTGGAAGAGTATGTCTTTCATCTTGATGTCGACGAGACAACAAAAATTTAAGAGAAAAATGAAACATCGACAGTTACCAGCACAGACTTGAACATGATATTGGCTGCAATAACTGCTCAAACATCGACAGTGGCATCTCAGCTGAAATCGCAGGAGACACGTTTAACATCCAAGATGGAAGAACAGAAGATATATATGGCATCCAAGATGGAAGTTCAACTGGAAGAACAGAAGACATATATAGCATCCCAACTGGAATCACAGGAGGCACGTATTTCAGAAATGACGTCACAAGTGTCATCTCAACTGGAAGACCAAAAGACATATATGGTATCTCAATTAGAAGCGCAAGAGGTACGTATATCTGAAATGTCGGCAGAAATTTTGCAACAGGTATCATCAAAACTGGAAGCGCAGGATGAAAAAATGGCTCAATTTTAGGCAGAAGTAGATGATTTAAAAGGTTGTATAGAGCAGTTATTACTAAATCGCCCAGCAGTTTCAACGAGTAATCCAAATCCTTTGACGGTTCTGTTCCTTTCCAGGTCTTTAAACTACAGTTTGAGAAGACCGCAGCAGTGAACAACTGGAATGCTGAAGATAAAGTTGCTGCACTCTTCGTAGCATTGAAAGGACCAGCTGCCGAAATCTTACAGACTATTCCAGAGTACGAACGGAACAGCTATGAAGCATTAATGGCCGCTGTCGAGAGACGTTATGGAAGCGAGCATAGAAAATAGATATTCCAAATTGAGTTGCAAAACTGTCACCAAAGAGCGAATGAGACTTTCCAGGAGTTTGCCTCGGATGTTGAAAGGTTGGCACATTTAGCAAATGAGGACGCACCCGTGGAGTACACCGAGAGGGTAAAAATCCAGACTTTTATAAATGGCATACGGGACGTAGAAACGAAGCGAGCGACATATGCAAACCCGAAACCCACATTCGCAGAAACGGTATCCCATGCACTGATTTAGGAAACAGCGTCGCTTCTGTGTAAGCCAGTTTTCAAAGCACGCCGTGTGGAAGTAGAAAGGCCAGAGTGGGTAGACGCAATATTGGAGGCGCTGAAAGGATCGCAAAAGCGGAGTGAGAGAGTTATCAAATGCTTCAAATGCGGGAAGCCCGGTCAGATTGCACGTCATTGCGATGTTGATCCTAGTGGTTTCAACAGCATGGGTGGTCTTAATAACAAAGCTGGAGGGGATGAGCAAGAGCGAGTAAGATGTAGAGATCGAGAGCTAGCTCCAGATATTGAATGTCCTGTGATATCTGTGTCGCAAATTGGTAGAAAATCGAGCAGTCTTACCGTCAGAGGAAATGTGGATAGCAAAGAACATGTACTGACTGTAGATACGGGCGCATCTCATTCCTTAATTCGATCTGACTTGGTCAACAGGAGAGTAAAAACGTTACCTGGGGCAAGGTTGCGTACGGTCACTGGCGAGTATAACCAAGTCCAGGGAGAAGTGGTATGTGAAGTCTTGATTGGAAAGGTCACAGTTCTACACAAATTCGTTGTGGCGGAGATCGTTGATGAAGTCATATTGGAAGTTGACTTCTTGGTTGACCATGACATCAAGATCGATATGCAGAGAAGGTTGATGCGTTATGAGAACCAGGGTGTGCCGCTTAACTTCAGTTTGGAAAAAGGGTTCAGCAGTAAGCGAGTGCTGGTGGAGGAGATCGAGCAAAGGTTGATAGATCAAATGGGCCAAATAAAGCAAAATCAAACGTACCTGCGAGAGAAACACTGGCATTGACAAAACCTAATGGACGCACAAAAACGAAGCAACGAATTTCCCAGAAAGAATGCGAGGGTAGTTTCAAGCCGGAGCGCACTACTGTTGTGAAACGAGGGAACGATACTGATTATGCGAAGCCAATCCGCAAGCGCAAGCTCTACGAAGTAGTTCATTGGCCAAACAACAGAGTGTGAGGGAATGGCCCAGGGTAATGAGTAGTAAGATCAGACACTGGCATGACAATAACTTTAATTCGGATGGTTTCTTGGAAGGAGATTTGGTACTGATATACAACCCTCACCGGCGGAAAGGTGTTCCATCCGAATATCGGTGCAGTTGGGAAGGCCCGTACAGAGTTGTGAAGACGATCAGTGATGTCATCTACTGCATACAAGCAATTGGGAAACCACGAAATAGAAGAGTGGTACATTTGGAGATGCTAGCAGCGGTTAGATCGAGAGATTTGTCTGATCGGGACGATCAGACTTAGGTGGAGGGCAGTGTTACAAATATTAGCAATACTAGAGGTACTGCCATCTCTAAGCCGATGCTAAGCAACGCCTTGTATGCACATCCATAAATCAATCACTATGAACCTACATAAAGGAATCAATCATTATGTCTACACATATGTACGTATACGCAGCTGAGAAGCAACGCACAACCACATGCATATATCTGAGATACTCCCTAAAGTATGCAATGAGAGAAGCTATAAAATCGTGCAATTGTAGTTACAGCTGAGAAATTTGATAGCTGATGGCCAACTAGTAGATTCTGGAAATGGAAGCGCCTAGAAGATGCGAACGAGGAAATCAAAGAGTATAAAGGCAGCGACAGATAGAGGCGCTAGAGTCAGTTTCAATTAAGCACGCTATCTGTCGGGCAATAGTAGAGTTATTTATTGTGAAGTACTTTAATAAAGGCCATTTTGCATTATTAAATATTGGAGTTATTTATTCAACAGTTTAGTGATTCGAACTTAGCAGAAGGTTGCAAATAAGGGGATTTGCAAGTAAATTCGTTAAAATATCATATTGCACACATAAAGCTGTGTTAGAGCGTAAACAATTCCTAACAAGGAAAGCGAGAAATATACATCTATTTTGGGTCTTCGGGCATATGAACATAGATATAAATGAAAATCCGCTCGCCAGATTAAGGCTTCCGCTTTAGAATTGAAGCAGCTATCAAATCTAGAAGTAACTATTGGATAGTATAGGTTCTAGAAAGCTTATAGAAAAGACGTCGGCCGCCATGGTGTACTACCACCACAGTCAAGGACATGGGTTCAAGTCACGGGAAAAGCAGCATCAAAATACTTAAGAAAAAGATTTTCTAAGCGAGGTCGCCTCTAAGTAGAATCTTCGCTAACACTCCGATTTTGCCATTAAAAGCTACTCAACGAAAACTCGACTGACTCACAGATACCGTCGACATAAAACGTGTAGGTTCCGTTGCGTCAATCGTCATTTCATAGAATAAAAAAAAAAAAATAAATGTAAGGCGCGATAACCTCCGAAGAGATCTAAGGCCGAGCTTCTCTTCCAATTTACGTCGTGCTCCTCTTGATTTTCCCTACAAATTGGCCGGACGGGACCTACATGTTTTATGCCGACTCCGAAGCTCATATTAGGCCTTTAATGGCAAGCATATTCAAACTAACTTATCGCATATCGACCAGAATGAGTAATAAATAGACAGCACAAAGATGTGAGAGATGTCTAGGACTTTCAAGTAGGCAAACTCTTGGCTTGCCAGGCGAGGTAGTGAGATAAATCGGCTGAAGTTGGAGGAAGGCGCTGTACAGTGAAATTAAGTTGGAGCTAGACTTAGGAGTGCAGTTCCAAGGCGATTGCGAGTAACGAATTAAGTAGGGTCACAATTCCAGCGATTGGAGCACTGGAAAGTGTTATCGAAAAATTAATTAACTATCGACAAAGTAATACTTACACATGTATGTGCTTCGGATTGTAATTGGATTTGTTTAAATATTACCTGGAAAAAGAAAAAACATTTTATTATAATTTGATTGATATATAAATAAAAAGGTGTTAAATCTTATGCTTAATCTATCTATATCTATATATTGTAGCGAATTTATTGCAATTCCCCTTAATTGCAATCTTCTGCTAACGTTCGAATCACTAAACTGTTGAATAAATAACTTAAATATTTAATAATGTAAAATGGCCTTTATTAACGTACTTCACAATAACACTTATAACTCGCAACTAATAGCTTGCTTAAATGAAACTGATAATACTGCTATTGCTCGCTAGATTGCGCCTTAAATCCAAGTGATTGTCGCGCCTCTATTGTTGCTGCCTTTTATAGTGTTTGGTTTCCTTGTTGAAATTTCGAGGCGGTTCTGTTCTAGAATCTACTAGTTGGTTATCTGCTATAAGTGTCTCAGCTATAACTACAGATGCACAATTTTTATAGCTTCTCTCACAGCTCATGCGCGTGTGTTTGTGCGTTGCTTCTCCGCTGCGTGTACGTACATATGTGAAGACATAATGATTGACTTATTGATGTGCATACAGTCACTGCTTAGCGTCGGCTTAGAGATGACAGTACCCCTTAAATAAAATAAATGTAAGGCGCGATAACCCCCGAAGAGATCTAAGGCCGAGCTCTCTTCCAATTTGCGTCGTGCTCCTCTTGATTTTCCCTACAAATCGGCCGGACGGGACCTACATGTTTTATGCCGACTCCGAACGGCATCTGCAAGGCAGATGAGTTTTCACTGAGAGCTTTTCATGGCAGAAATACACCCGGAGCGCTTGCCAAACACTGCCGAGGGGCGACCCCGCTTAGAAAAATTTTCTTCTAATTGAAACCTTATTTCTAAAATATTGATGTTGCTTTGCTCGGGGTGTGAACCCAGGGCATACGGTGTGGTAGCGGAGCACGCTACCATCACACCACGGTAGCCGCCTTACCCCTTAGTGTTGTTAATATTCGTAACAATATATAAATTCAAATTATGTATGTATGTAGGTATAGATCGGGTTGCGCCTTAAACGGATCGAACGATCAGAACCAAATTTGCACCACCCACTAGAAACCTTCCAAGGATGGTCATAGGCTAAAAATAATTTCGACATATGAAAGGGGCGTGGCACCTCCCATACAAATGGAATCGTTGATACTGCATAACTCTGTAAGTTTTCATGCTAGAACATTGAAAATCGGTAAGGAGTTATATCAAGACAATCCCTAACACAACCAAGAAAATGTGGGGTAAGGGAGAAGTGGGCGTTACACCTCCCACACATATGGTATATCTAATACTGCATATGTAGTAACGGTAGAATAATGAAAATTGGTAAGGAGCTATATGATGTTAAGTCCCAACACCTCCAGTAAAATGTGGAATTTTGGGAAAAGGAGGCACGGCACCTTCCGTACGAATGATATTTATTAGAACTATGGCTGCAGTACAAACTTAGGTTATTTTAATAAAATCTCAATATCATCGAAACATCTTCTTATTTATACTCCAAATAATATTGAAAAAAGTATGATATATGCTACGGTTTTCAGCAAGACCTAAAAAGTTTAAAATTTGTTTTATTTATTTTGTTCATTTTTATAGAAATGGACGTTTTCAATATCACTTGAAGGTATATATTAAAGGGGAATGGAAAATTTGCTAAAATGTAGTAAAAAATCAAATATTTTAGTTTACACAGCCATAACTCAAAAACGGATGGATCGATTTTAATATTTCTTTTTTGCAGTAAAACTTTTAAATATTTACTTTCCTTCTGCACCAAAAAAGAATTACTTCATTCTTTCTAATATGAGCAAAATTTTTTAAACAAAAGTAAAACGTGCGTCAGGTAGCTTACACCTTCAACGCCAATGTCTTTGTATCTATTGACTTGAAAGGCTTGGCCTTCATAAATACTTCTTTAATATATGTGGGGGTGATGGTCATGTGCGGCATGTAGTATTTGTGTTTATGTGCCCGTCTTTTTGCGCGACGTCTAGCTTTCTCTACTGAAGGACGGAAATTCACGGCAGCAAGCGCTCGCGCATTTCTTCGAGCCCAACAAAGTTTTATCGCCAAAGGTGATGGATATTTTATCACTATATTTTTTCGGGTTGTACAAGGATTTGACCGTTGACCATGATTTACCAACAACAGCAGCGAGGTAACAGTTCATTAGATGCTCCTCCCATTTGGCACGTTTGTGTTCATTTACCAGACGCATTGTATCCAAGTAAATATTTCTAATATGTGGGTCTCTAGTGATGAGATGTATCGCTAGGTCACGTTATCTTGCTAGGTTTGCAGCTTCGGCCGGGAAATGTGGTACGATTTCATGTTTCTACCAATCGGTATGAAGCGTGCCGAAGTGATGACTTTGCGGAACGGGCGCACGCTTTTTTGGACATCAGTCGGAATGCGGAGAGCAGCGAAAGATTGATTTCTGAAAGTTGTGTAGTATTCCCAAGTGGCTTTTTTGTAAAAATATGTTGAGGTGGAAATAGGGGCCAACGCTGATGTGTGATTCGTTCTGTGAGGCAAAAATTATATGGGGCACGTACGCTTTTAGGAAAAAACCATGTTGTTGTTGTTGTGGTAATAAAAACACTCCCCGGAGGTTTTGGGGAGTGTTATCGATATCGATGGTCTTTTGCTGAATATACATAGATCCGGTACGTTTTAGTAACAAGCACCATTAAGGTACAAGCCCGGCCCTCTCTAGAATGATTAAATATGCCCACATTGAACTTTCTAGCCCATCCCCATCCACCCCCTACTTTTATAAAGAAACAGGATTTGCCACGGGCAGGTGGGGTTGAACATTGGGTTTGAAAAGCTATAAATTGCGCTGGCAACCTCTTGAAGGGGTTACGCTATACAACCCCTTGAATCATTTGGGTATTTAAAGCGCCTCTTACGACAGGCATACCTACCGCGGGTATACTCTAAACCTCCTAACCCGCTGGGAAGGAAAAATCTATGATTACTCCAATCGAAATTCGTTGTTGTACAGTGTAAATACCTAAAACTTTTTACACTTCCGTCAGCGAAATGCGCAGCTCGTCAGCAGCCTTTCATCTCTCGGATTGTTCCTCGTAAATTGATGTGAGTTTATGAAAAGTGAAATAAGTGGGCAACTAATTGGCAACTACGGATTGTAGCGGTGCGTAGCATTCCAATGGGCGTAGGCCAATAGTCGGCTGTCGGTAGTGAATCTTCAAATGATAAATGCGCTCATTCACTTCATCGGCTATGAATATTGAAATTATGTAGTATTTGTATGTAAATATGTTTGTGCATTTATCTGATTGCGTTCTTTGCATTTATGAGCCAAATTGTGTGTAAAGTATACGCTGTACTTACATACAAATTTATACATCGAGATGATTTCAAAATTTATTCACTTGAAAGTTAATTAATTAGCTAAATCGGATTGCAATGCATTGCTAACAAAATGGCAAACACGCAATGGGCCAAGTCAAAAACGTTGTAGAGGGTTCGTACAATGTTCGTGTTTAAGCAGCACTTTTGATATAAAAAGTATTTTGTAATTAATTGTGCATTACAAGCGTCTTCAAGTGCATACAACTATAACGCAATAATGCAATTTGAAGGTAGCAAAAGATTTATGAAAGGCAGTCGAACAAACGAACTGCAGCACGCATGCGCGGCACAACCAGCATCCCCAGTAGTAAGCAGATTGATCAACATTGTCAGCATTCATTTCTTGTCGATTTTTTATTGCATGCTAGTAGAAATCACGAGAGTTAACACGTAGTTGTTCACACCTAGAATGAATTTTGATGATTGCTTGGAACATTCCTCCTTTGCACACACTTTCCCCACAACAAATTGGCAGGCAATTACTACTATTATTTTTGTTATTGCAAAATGATGTAAATTGTAAGCAGGTAAAGACGGGGTTGGGCACAGTCGAAGACCTCATAATAACTCTCATGGATGCAGCTGAACAATGATTATACAAAGTTTCACGGTTCCAGCTATCTTCAGAAGAGAATTATGACGATCTTTTCTATAAATTGAATACATATTAACTTGCGTATAAGCATGGATGGTCGTAATTACATTGAAATACGTACAGCCAGCCCTTACCAGATGAATCGGCTGCATGCTAAATCGCAGGAAGTATACTTAACAGGAAGTATACTTACTGTATGACGCCACGAAATCTGTGGACAGGGGCACTCAACAGGGCGGGGTATTATTAATCATAAATCAAAAACCGTTAAACCTATTGTAACGAATTCTGGGGGATTATGGTTATTTTGCACCTTCTGCTAATGTTCGAATCGCTAAACTGTCGAATACACAACTCCAATATTCAGTATTGCAAGTGGTCTTTGGGAGTAGTACTTCACAATTACAATTATACTTCACTACTAGCGTGTTTAAATCAAACTGATTGATTATTCCTCAGCTTGCGCTGCTTTTATACTCTCTGCTGCCTCGTTCGCATATTTGTCCTTAGGTTTGGACGTTTCAGCTTCTATAACAGTTCTATTTCATACCTGGTTACTTAGCTATATACAGTTATGTGTTAGTAACAACTTCTTCTCTTAGCTGATGACTACATATGTGTATGTGAGATATTCTTCTATGTATGTAAGTGTTGCTTGCTTTAATGGGTACATGTACATAAGAGGGGCTGCTTGCTGTTTTTGTTGTTGTGATTATTTCCCAATAGCATAGTGATGCTCACATTCGTCACACTATCATAACAAAATTCGACAGAGGGGCTGCCTTTACTATAAAGAATGCTTCGAAGAAAAATTAACGAAATCGGTTAAGAACCACGTCCACTTTTACATAAAATATTTTTAAAAGGGTGGTAGGTGAATAAAATAAGCTCTATCATTGCAAAAAAGAGCTTTATATTAATGGTGTTTCATTTCCCAAGTGGAATTATAGCAAGAAAAAGCAAACAATTTAAATTTTTTAAAATGGGAGAGTTTGATTAAGCAATTTTCTATGTTTCGGGAGCCATAGCTCGAAGAAAAATTATCGTATCGTTAGGATTGGGAGCACATATTTTCCTTATAGCAGGAAATATTTCTAGGAAAAATGAACGGGATCGGTTAAAGACCACGCCCAGTTTTATATATAAAGGATGTTTAATAGGGTCGTAGACTAGAATAATAAGCTATATCTTAGCGAAAAATAGTTTTTTATCAATGATATTTCACTTACCAAGTTTTATTGTAAGAGGAAATTGGGAGACATTTTTTTTAAATGGGCATTGCCACGCCCCTATTCCGATCAAGCATTACACAACATTTCTAGAGCCTCAAAAAAAACCCTTGCAACAAAATTCATGAAAGTAATTTATCTGAAATGAACTGTACAATTGAAACTAACGCTGAGTATATAATGTTCGGTTGCACCCGAACTTATACACCCTTACTTTTTCTATATTAAAAGACTTTCCCAAAGTGAATGTGACTTATTGCTTTTTAACTTTTGTTATTGTTATATTGGTGTTGTCATTTTTGCACGTTATGCTGTGTTGATTTATATAAGTCCATTTGTATGTAAGGTTTCAAATTGCCATGGAAGGATAAATTCGGTTATGCTGGCAAATTGCCTTTCCTTTAAGTCCATATACACAATTAACCGGTTGCAGTCAAATCAAAGTCGCGAAAATCCCAGAGTGAGTGACAACGACCAATAAACATGTACACCAAAAATAAAGATGCATGTGTGTCCGTTTGGGATGGCAATAACGGACATTTTATGAAATTTGTAAGGTAAAATCGGTATTCAGATTGCCGTACTCCCACTTACTTTTTAATGGCAGGAGCGAGTAGTCTTAATAGGCAGGGAGCAACGATAAATCAAAAATGTTATAAGCCTCTGCTTTAGACGCTGTTTTGCACGATGGAATTGCTGGTTTGTGATGCCTTTCATTTGCGAAGATAACTTCACCCTATTGGTAAATTAGTGGCTAATCTAAGAAAGGATTTTTGGACAGTCTAAACACTACGTTATAAGCATAAGTAATAGCATATTGTAACGAATTTTGGGGAATTACTGATAATTATACACCTTCTGCTAACGTTCAAATCGTTGAACTGTCGAAAAAATAACTCCAATATTCAGTATTGCAAAATGGTCTTTATTTAGACTACTTTGGGAGTAGTACAATTATACTTCTCTAATATCTAATCTAATCTAATATCGTGTTTAAATCAAGCTGATTACTGATTCATCAGCTACCGCTGCTTTTATACTCTCGGTTACCTCGTTCGCCCATTTCTCCTTAGGTCTAGTCGTTTCACGATCATGCGTTCTAGAACAGTTATATCTCATGCTCGGTTATTCAGCTATATACATGTATATCTGTAGTTTATGCTTTTCTTATAGCTATATGCGTGTGTATGTGTGAGTAACAACTTCTGCTATTAGCTGCCGGCTACATATATGTATGTGAAATAATTTCTCTGCTTCAAGCTGCTGGTTATGTGTATGGAATATTCTTCGTTGCCTTGTACATAAGTGTGGCTACTTGCTTTAATGTGTGCATGTACATAGGTGTGGTTGCTTGCTGTTTTTGTTGTTATGATTATTTACTAACAGCTTAGTGATGCTAATATTAGCCACAATATGCTAACGGTTTGAGGGTTCAAATATATCTCTGTTTGCGGCTAGTATCCGGTAAAGAGCTTCTCTCGCAAGTAATACTGCCCTAAGCCCTCGGTGTGCTTTTACCATTACAACAAGTGATGTTGGGACACAATACACGTCCAATGAAAATGGGTGGGAGAAAAGTACGGTGGGAGACGAACTACAGGGAAAAACAGTTCCCCAGAGTTTCCCAGAGTAAGCGTAATGATAGAAAACTACACTATTCATCGACTCGAGAATGATTGGAATACTAACGAAACTGCAATTCACATTGGAATACTTTAAGAGTATTGCATAAGAATTTGGTTGGGAAACTTTTTTCCGTTTTGTTTGAGATCACTATATTTCTCCAGTCTTTTTATAACGCTAAGCATTGTAGAACGCGGCTAATTATCCAATTTTCGTCTAATCAACACCCAACAACAGTGTTTGTTGGGTATATACTTTTATTTATGGCGTTTATTTGAAATATCCGAAAAGATCACCTGGCTTCAGAAACTAAAGTTCTGAGAGGCGCCCAAAAAATGATTTTCAGGAAATTCATTCTACTTCTTGATAATGTGCTGCACCATAGTAATCGCAAAGATTAGAGTTGCGTATATTCCAAAAACATATCTCCTCTGCTTGTAATCGGTTTGGAATATGCCCGCGTTAGGTATACCGGTCGTAAAAGGTGCACAAATCACCAATAGGCTATCCAATTCTAGGCGGTGCTAACTCGAAAGGGAGCAGTGTGGACACGTGCATCACTTGCGCGACCCTATCACGGTAAATAAAAACTGTACCGCGGGGAGCGGGAAAAGCGAGTTGTGACTTGTATATAATATATCATATGATGTTTGTATACAGGTCTCATCACCGGTCCTTGAGATCGGCCCATAAGTGAGAGATTCGTTGCGACTGTGGTTTCATTTCGCGTGGTTGGTTTTTTTTCCTAACATGCGAGGGTGTTCACTTTTGGGAAAGTTAACAATAAAGCACACTTAAAGTAGCTATACAGTCTCTTCCTCGCTGAAGTAGACAATAAAGCATTCTTTTCGGTGTAATGCGGTCTTCTTCGTTGAAAAGTTAGCAATAAAATTTTTCCTTGGTTCACAAGGGTAAGGCAGCCTCTTCACCTATTATAACCTGAGTATAAACGTTTCAAAGATTCTTCTTCGCAAGGTCAAAGAAAAGGTTGAACAAAGTCCTAAATTGTGCGGTGTATCCTGAAAGTAAACGGTGACAAAGTAGATGCCTAGCGTTTGTAGAAGAGAACTGCAAAAATCACAATTTTCTTGATTCAATCAAACAATAAAACTTGCATTCACATTCAATCATGCGAATAAACTCATATTGAATAAACTCATAATTGAATAAACTCATAATTGAATAAACTCAGCATCTATCTTTACTAGACTCCGTTAAGCGCCAAATACACGACACGAACATTTCCGCGAACATTCCGCAATCTTGTTCGCAGCTTTGGCCATACACCATACGAACTTTTGGCCTTTCTTTCAGACAGCAATTAATACGGACAACAATTGTGCTGCAGCAATATTGCTCGCTCTGGCAATTAAGCGTAAAAAAAAGAGAGAAGATCGCAAAAAAAGAATTTGGTGCAAAGAATGGTTTAAAAAACGAGCAGTTCTTGGACAAAGTGAGCTTATTAAAGAACTGGAATTCACGTCACAAAATGATTTTAAAAATTACGTTCGTATGAGCAAGGCAACATTTGACCAACTTTTACAAAAAATTTTGCCACTCATAACGAAACGGGATACAATAATGAGAGAAGCGATTCCCCCTTATTACCGCCTTGCTTTAACTTTGCGCTTTCTAGCTAGTGGCAATAGCTTTGAAGACTTAAAATTTTTGACAGCAATTGCGCCCGCAAACTACTTATTTTTTATATAACTGTATCCTTTGTGGCATCAGGATCTACTTCTTTTAATTTTTCGATTAAAGTCGCATAATCATTATTCTTTTTAATTCTATTACAATAATCTTTGCTTTTTACTAGCCACAATGATGGCAAAGATTTATACATTTCAATAATTCACTCAGAATTTTTTTATTGTCCATTTTACTTTTCCACGCACGTCTGTTCCGTTCAGAAATTACTACGATTATGAGCTATTTCGCCATACACGCACGAACAGTTCGCGCAAATGTTCGCCAAAAATTAAAATGTTTTGATTTTTGGCGAACATTTGCGCGAACTGGCAAACACCACCATACACGACA
This sequence comes from Eurosta solidaginis, assembly GCF_040869045.1. NCBI lineage: Eukaryota > Metazoa > Arthropoda > Insecta > Diptera > Tephritidae > Eurosta > Eurosta solidaginis. The sequence continues at coordinate 57,663,824 of NC_090322.1, read as the reverse complement.
GAAAAGGTCGCAGAAACATGACATAACGGGAATGTTCGCGTAAATGTTCGTGTCGTGTATTTGGCGCTTTAGCATGATTGCGATCGAATGACCGAACAGGTTTTGCGTACGATTGTATTGATCAAACGAAGGCAAGCGGAGAATAAAATCAAAGCACGAGAATTAAGCGGCAATTACCCACCGACGTGTCCCGTACGTACGAACGTTTGTCGTACGAAACACATTTGACCGAACCCTCAAGCCCGTAGGAATCAATGTGTGCGTCTGTGTACATGCACATAACATATTTGTATGTGTATTGTTTACAGATAAGCACTGTTGTCATTGACCATTTTGCATGCATGCTTATGGAAACATCAACTTTTTCCAATTTAATTTTTGATGTTGTAAAAGGCTGGAATTAATATTAAATAAATATAAATAGATTACATTTTTATAATCTGCACTTTTACATTATTATTTCAAATTATTTTCACAATTTTTCAAACTTTAATTATGTGTTTTTGCATAAAACTGCAAACGGTCAAAAATTAGTGCACAAAAGTTTAATAGGCAACTCTGTCTAGTGAGAGAGCGATCAGCTCACACGTTCTGACGGAAAAAATCTAAATTGTTTTGATTTCTACGTTCCGGGCTACGTACGTACGGGCGTTGCACGTCGGTGAGTTTTCGTTTACATTGCACACTCATAAGATAGGTCGTGTCAGCTGACACGTTTTTGGTACGTACGTTCGTCAGTAACTGCCGCATTAGTATCGTTTAGTTCGGCAAACAAACACAATCGTAAGCAATGTTTATATGTACATTTATATGTAGCTTGTCGCCGTGACGTAAGGGCAGAAGAATCATGCAAATATTCAGACGCATGCAGTTTTCATTCCGATGAATGTAATCGCCGCTGAGGCAAACGAGCAAACGCCTGAATTGATTATATTCACACATGCAATAAATTGATTGATTTTAAATCAATGTCGATTATGTTCGTTTAAGCAAGTTGGATCATTGAATACGATCATGATGCCGAATGTAAGCGAACGTTGTTGTGTTCGATTTTTGCTGTTCTCTGGTTTGTGATATCTATAGTCACTGCTACAGCAACACCAATAACAACAGTTGATAGCTGTAAGTGTGATCACTCTTCTTTTATAAGCTTTTATTTACCTTCACTTGGCTGTTGTATGTAATGGAATCTTGCAAGTTAAATTTGATACACTTCCCGGTGTCCGATTGAGCTGAAATTTTGCACACATGTATAACTCCAATGACAATGCAATATTACTTTGTTAGAATTAGATAAATTAATCGATAACACAGTTATCGGTAAAGATTTGTGTTTACTTTGGCATAACAGCCTAAAGGCTCCATTACTGATACTTAGCATAGACTTGACTTGGCTTGCGAACTGTCACTTACAGTTCTGTTAAATTAACATTGCATGTTACTGATTACTCAAAACTTAACTTGACTTAGAAGTCTGTTGAATTTTGATTTTCTATGTAAGTTCTAAGTGACGTTTACATTTTGAGATGCCATTTGTTTGTTTCCATTTCATTTTGACATTTGGTCATACAAATTGACATTTATTTAAAAATAAATTTCAACGCTGATTATGATGCCAGGTTGTATGCGCCAAGTGGAGTATAATCGTGGCTAAGTTGCCAAGTTTACGCCAAGTCAAGTCAAGTCTATGCTAAGTATCAGTAATGGAAGCTTAAGTCCCATACAAACCCGCCGGTACCTATCCGTGGATTGTGATATTTAGACGTGGTGAATCACGCGTGTCACGCGTGGTGAATCTCACGCTTGCGAAAAGCGGAGACACAACCCTCTGTTGTATTTCTGTGTATAACCAACATTGCTGAATTTTTAAGGCTGTTTAACTATGTAATCTTTTCTGTAATTTATTTTGCTTTTGGAAAAATTACCTATTTGAAAAAAGCTGGCTGAAAAATATTGGCATAACAGTTTAAGTTAAATCAAGAATGGAAAATCTTGGAAAATTTGAGCAGATGTGGCAATTTCGCGCGTCCGTTGAACGAAATATTGACAATCTGCTGATCATCGCTAAGAAATTAGTGACATTCCATCAACTAAGCAGCCCTTTAGCAATACTACTGTTATTATTTGGCCGCTCAAACACACACATATTAATAGTGCATTAAATCTAAAATATACAAATACACCATAATAATTTACACGGCCAAAGCCATAATAATTTACAAGGGTCATTAATTCTTTCTCTGATTCAAAAGCTGAACTACCAGCGCTACCGTCATCAGCTCAGTGTCATCATTGCCAGTAGCGCCAATAACACCAAACTCGTGCTTGACACACAAAAGTCGTTACACTCAATAGCGCAAGTGAAATGTACTACGCACTCACTACTAAGTAGCGTCAAAAATTCGCTTGGAGTCATTTGGTCACTGAGCTACCATTGAGCTGGCACGGCATTGGCGCTGGCGCCATGCAATTTACATCACTAAAATTGCCCGAATGCCCAGGCTCATGACTTTCTTAATCCAGATGGTGAAAACGAACACTCAAGGGAATGCAACCTTGCAAACAACAGCCGTCATTTTCAAAGTGTAAAAATTCTGTGATACAACGAACGCTAACACGGTTAGGCTCTTATCGGTAAGTGTTGCATACTTTTCTGCGCACTTGATTTTGTTTTACAGATTTTTGGCTATGGAATTTTAGCTAAGCGAAAGTTGGAATATTAGCCGTGTTGAGTAGCTGGGGAATGCCCCTATACCACACCGACTTCGTATATAAATAAGATAAGACCTTGTAATTGTACATCCGATTACAAGCTAATTTGGCACCAATGATTCGGATATGATGGGTTTATTTTCGGGCACATGGAACCGATAGTTGGGTCACTGGCCATTCACTAAGATCCGTTGCGTTTGACACCGTTAGGTTCAGCCTACACTGAAAGAAATGGTGTTAGTAAAATCAACAAATCGTTTCTGTTGTTCTTGACTTAACGGAGATTCGGTGAAATTGATCGAATAAGGTTAATTCGACCGAGTTCTTTGTCAAGCGAACAAATTAGTTTAGTCATTTGAACAGAAGAGAAATTGTCGCTCTTAAGTTAATACTATGTTCAAACAGAAAAATAAATTGAGGCAATTGCAATTTAAATTGAGTGGTGTTCATACAACTCAATTTAGCTTACACAATAGTAATTTGATAGCTGGTTGGCTCACCTCTACAGCAACAACATACCTTTGTTCAGAATTTCAAAATGTGCGTGTTGGAATTAGGCGAATGGAATGGAATGGAAAACATAAAACTTTGAAATTTTTGTGTGTTGTAATAAAATGTATTCAATGTTTTGGTTTCATTTTGAGTTTGCCATCCTCTTTTGACAATTCCTACTACAGTGAAATGAAAAAAATAATATCAGCTGATGAGATGAGCCAACCATATAGTTGAGCCATGCGCAACTGACGTTTAAATCTACTCAATAAACACACTTTACAAGGTTGTATTTGCAGTTTGAAACAATTTATTACGCAATTTTTTTTAAATTGGCAATTTGTTATTACAATTTGTTATATGATAACTTGCGTAATAAATTGCCAAAATGGTATAAATTGCCAATTTGGTGTGTGTTTGTACCTAGTATAACAAAATTTTTTAAAATTGACAAATTCCTAATCAATCTAAAGCCGGAGTCATTGGTGCCGTATGTCGTATCGCTGTATCCGTATCCCTAACGTAATCAGCTGTTTATCGTTACGACGGTAAACCAAAACCCAATTGGTTGGCTACGATACGGTTACGGCCTTAGCGGCACCAATAATCGATTGCATTGATTCTCATAAGGTTGGTCGAATCAGCTGTTAAAAGGTTACCGATACGGTTATCGATAAAGCACCAATGTCTCCAGCTTAACTGATTTTTCTGTTAACACAACTGATCTCACAGGTCATTTCAACGGCGATCAACTGTCAATACATGAGCAAATTTAAAAGAGAATTTTATGCTCACTGCGCTCTCTACTTTGTACTTATGACGATGGTGCCACTTGTTAAAATAACACCAAAATAAGAAAACCATCAAATCGAAAAAACACACAAAATGGGAAAACAACAAAAAACTAATTTTTCAGTTATCAATACAAAACGAGAAAACCCTTTTTTGAATTTATTGTGCAAAAAATTATGAGATACCGGGACACCTATCTATCGGGTACAATTTTGCAACTTCTCATCCAAGCGAAATGCAAAATTGCGCCCTCTTGTTGCAAAAGTTTTGCTTTAACGAACCGGATTTTTCCAAAGTTAGTAACATTTTGTTCAAGTTTTTATGAATTTTCACTCACGCGAACGAATCTAATAAGATAATAAAAACACATCCATTTTTAATGTTGATGTTTCTGACAAAATAAAAGTTTCAGTTGTTTTGGAATCGTTTCAACTTAAAGTGTTACGAAAATTAAGCTTGTCGAATTACATGTAAAGTTACTCCAGTTTTGAATTACCTTCCTGCGATTTGATTCTTTACTTTTCTATAACTGACAAGTTCTCTTTTTAAAATGTTATACCACAAGTTTTGTTCGAAACAATCAAGTGTGGCAGCTACATGCGAGAGAAGAAATTGAGAATGAGCTGAGCTGCAGCTGAAAGAATTGAGAATCAGTTTTGTGACTACTATTTTCATTTCTATATTCATATGTATGTAACAAGCATGCGTAATTATGTATTCACATATTTACGTATTTATATGGCGGCCGCCGTGGTGTGATCGTAGCGTGCTCCGCCTTCCACACCGAAGACCCTGGGTTCACACCCCGAGAAAAGCAAAATCAAAATTTTAGAAACAAGCTTTTTCAATTAGAAAATTTTCCTAAGCGGGGTCGCCCCTCAGAAGTGTTCGGCAAGCACTCCGAGTGTATTTCTGCCATGAAATGCTCTCAGTGAAAACTCATATGCCTTGCAGATGTCGTTCGGAGTCGGCATAAAACAAGTAGGTCACGTCCCGCCAATTTGTAAGAAAAATTAAAAAGGAGCACGACGCAAATTGGAAGAGAAGTTCGGCCTAAAATCCCTTCGCGCCTTACATTTATTTATTTATATGCCAACATTGGTACTTTCATACAAAGCTGTCGCAACAACTTTTTTTGTTCATTTGACTACTAAAACGGTCAATTACGAATCAACGATTTGTTCGCAGTTGATTCAACATCTTGTTGCGATGGATACAAATTTACAGAAATTTCGGTTGAATTGACCCGTATTTCGGTTGATTTTACCAGTCCTTTTCTTTCAGTGTAAAGGGGCAGGTACTCACGTTAAAAGCATATACCTAATTTCCTCCTATCCCACCATTGCCTAATCTTCTAAGCGTAGGTTATTGTAATTTAAGATAACGGTGGATTTAGAAATAAATTTTTATTTCAAAAATCTATTTGATTTAGTAATACCTTACAATTAACTCTCCTACTATTTCGCTTTTCTCTTTTTCCCTACGCCCACGCCCCTAACTCTACTTCTGCTTCTCCGCAGCCTTCTTCCTCACTTCCCTCGTCCTCCCTATCCTCCAATTTCCGTTCATTTTCTTTATTCTTTCCCTGCCTCTCTCCCCATCACAGACTGTGTCCCTCTCCGGTTCCTGTATGTCTAGCTTTCCTTCTAGCTCTCTATCTCTCTGTTCCACTCCCGCTCTTTTTACCTCTCCTTCCCTTCTTCACTCCGTCTCCGCATCCTCCCATTGCCACTACCCTCCCTCCTGCTATATATATGTAGGTTACGTAAGTCAATGGCGCACACCTCGACCGGCTAACCCATCGTGATACCACTGAATGAATTTGAGCCCTTTCCGGGTTCCAGTGCACAGCGTTAGTATTGAACAATCGTCGGGATTACGGTACCAAAAATATATCGGTATCTAACTAGGGCAAGCATTACTGTTTGTATTTTTTTTTATTTAGTATTTACTTATCTCAAATTTCATTTTACTTATATAAGGCTTTTTATTCAAATACACAAATGTGAACACCACAAGTTCAAATGAAGTTTTTCCCAAAAATGACAGAGGCCGGAAATGTTGCTGTGAACAACAACAATAAAATCAAATATTTATGTTCAACCGGTTGAGTTGCTGAAGATTTATGCCACATGTCATTGATATTGGTACTCCGAAAGCTGATGCGTTGTTGTCAATGTCTTTTATCATAGCATTCATTATACCTTTCATGAACATGAAATGGTATATTAACTTTGGTCCGATGTTTGTAACGTTGAGAAATATAGAAGATAGACTCACCATTAAGCATACCGAATTGATCAGGACGACGAACTGAGTTGATATAGCCATGTCCGTCTGTCCGTCCGTCTGTCTGTTTGAACGCAAACTAGTCCCTCAAATTTTGAGATATCTCAAAAAAATTTGGCACAAGGATGTATTTTTGTATTATATTAGACATTTGTCGGATCCGGTAGGATCGGACCACTATAACATATGAATATCTCCCATACAACGGATCGTTCAGATAAAACGATTTTGGTCATTCCTGTTGTAATTTAGAAAGTATAAACGTGAAACTCGGTGATATATATTCTAATATATCATAGAAGATAAACTGAAAAAATCACTTTGATCGGAGCTATATAGTTATATCCCATACAACCGATCGTTCAGATAGAAAGATTTTTGGCAATTTCTCCCTTAATTTCCAATATAAAAACGTTAAACTTGGTGATATTTATTCTAATACTAGCAGACCCGGCAGACGTTGTTCTGCCCTAAATTTGGTCTATCTGCATACATTTTAATAAGCTTTTTCCGTCTAACTCTACCCTCGCCTCTCTACACTTTTTCCTAATCTTTGTACTCACTCCCTCCGTATTTTTCGCTTCATCTATCTCCATCTTCGTCTCATTCTATCTCTTTCTCAGTCTCCTTCTCTTTCTCTCTTTTCTCTTCTCTCAAGTTTTTCTCATTCTTCTTCATATCTTCTTGCCAGTCCCAGTGGGTGGTATGTATTTTGTTCCAGTCCCATTCCGAGTCTCAGTCCCAGTCCCACTCCGAGCGTAAGTCTCAGTCCCAGTCCTAATCCCAGTTCGTCTCTGGTATACTTCCTGGAAAAAAGCATCGTAAATACTAATATAGGCAAATTTATATACCAAATTTCAGGCAAATCGAATAGGACGTATGTAAATAGGTATGTGGGTATTATTAGTTCATGTCTTTATTTCGGCTTCGCTTGCATATTTATCAGTTTTGCCAGGTTTATGCGACTAAATCGAATATCACAATGAAAAATACTTAAAAGCTCTCAGCAACAGCTTTCATTTGATGACCAAAATACACACACATTCTAGGGGTATCCGGGTCCATGTTTTGGCCAATAGGTATGAAAACAACCCTGTAGTAAAGCACTCATCAACAGTTTTCATTTGATATCCATATTGTATAAACATTGTCTCGGGGTATCCGGGTCCACGTTTTGGCCTACATATATCTCGAGACCCAAGACACCCAGCGGTATAAAAAATTATCTGTAGTAAAGCACACATCAACAGCTTCAATTTGATACCCATAATGTAAAAACGCATCCTAATGTTACCCTGATCCACGTTTTGGCCTATATCTCGAGACCCTAGTCACCAATAGGTATGAAAGCTACCCTGTATTAAAGCACTCATCAAAAGCTTTCATTTGATATCCATATTGTATAAACACATTCTAGGGGTGCCCGGGTCCACGCTTTGGCCTATATCTCGAAACCCTAGTCACCCAGGGATACGAAAAATACCCAGTGTCAAAGTACTCATAAACAGCTTCCATTTGATACCCATATTGTACAAACACTTCCTGGAGTTACCCGGGTCCATGTTTTGGCCTATATCTCGAGACCCTAGTCATTCGGTATCAAAGTACTCATTATACAAACCTTCCCCGTTGAAAAATACATATATAAACCAATTTTCATAATAATCGGTCCAGTAGTTTTTGAGTTAATCGATGACATACATACAAACATTCATTTTTATATAATATTTGAGTATTTTCCCGGCAAGTATTCGAATTTTCTCACCTTTTAAACCTTCCCTAGACATCCACGAATAATTCAAGACCAAGATAAGATAAATCCGTTCAGCCGTTCTCGAGTTTTAGCGAGACTAACGAACAGCAATTCATTTTTATATACATATATAGATATCATAGAAGATTTCCTGTAAAAATCATTTCAATCGGAGCTATATATAATATATATCCCATAAAACCGATCGTTCAGATAAGGGGTTTTTTTGCCATTTTTTATTTTATATTTATCTTAAAAATCGTTTAGGTATGTACATCTGTTCACTATATATTTCTTATCTTATACATCCGATTATTTGGAGATTACGAACGGGATAAGATTATTGTTCAGCCCCATTCATGAAACGCGTGAAGTCTTCGGCACAGCCGAAGACAGTACCGTCCTTACTTGTTTTTACTTGAGATTCCGATAGTTAATTGATCTCAGGTTTTCGATAGATACGCCTTGAGCCATCACCCTTGCCGTGTGTCGAGCTCTTTTCGACAAGTTGTTGACTGCAAGCGGTTGGCGAAGCTTTTGAAGTTTACAGAGGCTCACCTATCCAAGGTTATTGAAGTGTTTACGCGGAATACTAGACAGCCCCTGTTTTGCTAGCAATATGTTGCACAACGACGAGGAATTATACAGTGACGTTATGCTCAGAATGTTCATCCAGGCTTTTCCGTCGGAATCGCCTAACCTAATCTAACCCCCGAGGTTTTTACCTCGGTTTTAGTTAGATATTTAACCTTGGCTTTAGCGGCGTTTTTATACGGTTTTCTTCGAGGAGTCATGTCGGATGATTATCTATGCCTTTTTCTTTGTCTCATTTAGGTCTTAACTCTTTTTTTGTCTTTACTCAGTTTTCATTTAGCCTTTATGACTTTAATTCTGTTCTTACCTTGAATTTCCTCATATTCCTTTAAGGGGTTTCAGATTTTGGCCTCAACTTTTTAGACTTTTTTCTCCAGTATATTTTAAACGTTTACCGCTATTTTCTATTCCACTTTTCTATTTCGTTCTTATACCGTTCTTATCTCGCTATTGCTTTGTTATCCGTTTTGCTTAATTTTCGTTGCACTTTTGGAACAAAGCCGTCCCTCGCTCACCCAAGACTGGCCTAATCGCTTGAGCTGGTGTAACGCCGTCTCCAGGTCGCTGAAGTGCAGCGATGAAGCCAATATTCTTGGTAAGCCATAAGGAGCGGATTCCCTCGTGCACATGTAACCACTCCCACTAGCTGGCTGGGGAATAGGAGGTGCGGCTTAATCTTGTCTGAACGACGAGACGGATGCCTTCGGGCCACTTATCGCCCTGGTCAGGCGAAGATTGGCTCGCTGTCCGTACGACCATAGGAGCAGCTCTCCACGGCTCTGGCTTCCGCCGTGGATCGATGCGTGCACGCTATAGGCTACCGCTGTGCCTTTAAGCTGCACGGACCGGTAAACTCAGTATCGGATGGTACATCATGCCCTTCATGAGCACCTTTTATCTGGTATGCAGATATGGAGGCGTGGTCTTCCAGCGAGGGAGCAAGCACTAACGAGTTCTTGCAGTTCTTTTATAGGTCACCGACTAGCTTATACCACCGACGACTACCCCTGGAAGAGCAACCATCCGCTGCCCAGGTTAAAACCGTCAGCAGTATTTTTCCATTTCCGTCTCCGCCCTGCTACGCGGGCCGTAGCTCACTGCTGCCGCTGTCACTCTGTCGCTCGTCTGGTGCTGCCACTGCTAACATATCCCTGTTCAGCCGTCGTCCTGATACCTTCGCTGCTACGTCCTTCGTTGGCCGTCCGCTAGCATATCTTCCTTCAGCTGCCGCTCTGATCCATCCGTCACTACAAAGACCGCAGGAAGTCCGCTGACATACCGCCGTTCAGCCGCTAATTCAACTCGCTTGAATTCCCCTCTACCGAAATAAAACAAGACAGGCAAGCCAAACAGCTCAATAATGATAGCGAAATTAACATGATCTGGGAATGAGTGATCGTTGTAATTTTATGAATTCGAGTAAGTATGAAAGGCCATTGGCCAATTAACGCCAGATTACTGCAACAAAAAATAATGCAAAATAAAACATTTGAATAAGAAATCGAAAGCGAATACATAAATCAGTTCACATTAAACTGATGAACTTCTCAAAACAACCGAATGACAACAGTGGCTTCTTATTGGTAGCTCTCATAGTTTATTTACAGTTGTTTACTGCCAGGCTGTCAGACGGCATTGATAACTGTTAAATTATTTAGTTGCTATCATTTGTTTATTTATTACGTGCCACGCATACTCAATTACGATTAATCCCGTTGCCACAAGAGCGGATTCCGTAACCGATAAAACAGGCTATGCTACAAATTTGTTGTTGTGATTTGCAGATTCATGCAAATTTGCAAAATGTGGGCGGCGACGAGGAGTTGCTTACGAACAAATAAAAAAATTATTTAACACCAACGATTTTATCATTTTTAGTTGTTCAATAAACAAGTCCCAATTAAAATTGAAATAAAGATAAAACCTGAGATTTCATCTACGCACGCACATTCATGTTTGTTATATTTATAGTAGCAATAAATGTAATTTTATTAAGTTGCGACGACAGTTATGGGCCATATTTCTGATTCATTTGTTGTAGTATATTTTATCAAAATATGTGACCATAAGATTTAGGCTCATAACGGCTCTAGGCTGAAGATGATATGCAAAAATGTAAGTATAAATTGGGTATTTTTGATGAGGATGTCTCGCCTTGCACACAACGGTGTCAGCTCAAAACGTCGACTCGTAGGTGATTGCATCCTTCCCCCGCATGCTGCGATGAGCCTTCTCGTGGTGACACCTGTTAACGCTTCGACTACAAATTTTTTCCCCCTTTCATTTATGGCCATGTTTCTCATGGAGCATAGCGTCGCTGCGCTTACAAAAACAGTTATGTGTTTTTCAGTAACTTTTCGGAAGATCAAAAAAACTTATTTCTGGTGTCCATTTGCAAAATTTTGCAAATGTCGTATTTTTGAAATATTTTATGGAAAGTATGTTATTGATGTGTGAAGGAAAAAATTATGTTTTTAACCCATTACGACGTGATAAATATTTGCGCCGTTTTATAGCACATAGCTGCTTTCAAATACGATTCAAATTTGCTTCTGGTGGTAGGGAAATGTATGAAATTTTTGCCGTATTTCCTCATAATGCTTACGGAGATGACTCCTCCAATTAGATGTCTGTTGAGGTGCCCAGGTTTCTGGGTATTCAACCGAAACTGTTTGTTTAGTATTTCATTTCTCTCCCTAATAGGGAGTACTCTCGACTCATTGTGCACGTGATGTTCTTGGGACATAAGAAGACAGCCCGTAGCAGTTCGGAGGGCAGAATTTTGGCAGGCCTGTATTTTCTTCCAGTGAGTATAACCTTTAGGCTTGTCGTTTCTCTTTACCCCAAGTGCTGCCGGCAAGAGATTTGAGGATTTTATTACGGCTCTGGATTTTCGATACAATTGCTGTTGCATGCTCTCCAAAATGTAGAGCCTCATCGAACGTCACACTCAAGATTTTAGGGTGTAAGGCAGTCGGTAGCGTGATGCCGATGTCGGGATCAAATAGATTATATTGCACTGAGTGGTGGGTGATAAACGCGAGACCGCCTCCATTTCCGCTCTCGCGACCTTTTCTGTGGACTGTATGTCCAGAGCAGATCTTGCTGTGTGTTAGGTCTCTTGGATCGCTGTATTGCGGATGTTATGACGTTTCATTAAATCAACCATCTCCGTGATCTTCCCAGTTAACCCATTACAGTTTAACTGCAGAATTCTGAAGAGTTACGGATAAGTGATATGTGACTACGCCTGAGTTGAGGGAGGCCAAGACGCAATTTCTGTTGTGGCCCTGTCACTGGACGTCCCTGGGTAAGCATTTGGGTACCCGGTGTAGTTGGGTTTGCGGCCTGACAGCATGGCGCGATGAAACCCTTCGGGGGTTGCTGCCGCTGAGACCAGAACATATAGCAAAGTGGCACCGTTCAAGGCTGGAGCCGCATAGGCGAGATGTCGCTAACATATATATTCTGTGCTGGCAAATGGTGGTAGGGACTAAGAGTATGTTTTCCTGACCGACTCGAATGCTAGTGTCGAGCAGAGGGTGAGAGGAAAACGGGGCGGGGGCTGATGCTCGACATTGCTACCGACTCTACTACGGAGATTGTACTTATGAGTAGGAGCGGCCGTTTGAGCTGGTGGCTCCGTAGGGCGCTAGCAGCAGCGGGCACTTGTTGTAACTTGCTGAGCAGTGGGGCTGCTAGAAGGTAGTGGGGGTGCAAAGGCGCAGACTACGGGACCCCTTTGGGCGTGAACAGCAAGGAGCCACAAAAGATTTATAAAAGATACGAGGACGTCGGGTTTTGGGGTCTAGCCCAGAACATCCTGTCCGATTCAACAATCCCTTGCACGTGACACACTGACAAAAGGTTGACCGTCCTAAAAAGTTTATTTTCCGGCAAACGCAGCAAAACCATTTCTCTTGACCGGGGTCAAGTACAGGTCCCGGTTTGAATTCGATACCCTCTCGGAGCAGGAGAATATGGCACAGTCCCGCTGCAAGGATCTACTGTTAGGATGAAAATTTGTGGGAGGGACGCAACAAATTAAATGGGGTTACACTGAAATGACATCCTTTGGTCGGGAAAAATCCCGAGTCGCTCCGGTTTATAACCGGCTGCTTTGGGAAGCGAGATGGTTTGTAATTATGTTTACATTGAAATCAAAGCAATTTCGCTCGCGATTAAAAAAAATTATAAGCAAGTAAGTACATAACCGTTTTTCAGAGTACTGCTAGTACTGCGAGCACATAGCTGCTTTCGATCACTTCTAAACCAAAAGAGATATATAAAAATATAAGAAATGTGGGCTCTATAAAGTGATAATAAAATATGCAATAAAAAAAATAAAAAAAAAAAAAACATAACTGCTTTCGTTAGCGCAGCGACGATAGGCTATTCTTTAGCCAAAGACCGACCATATATGATGAAGGCATAAAATACCCCACGCTTTCTTTCATCGAATATGGCGAATCTAGAGTGGGCAAATTGAAAAACTCGTAATCGAGTGTTATCCGAATCGTGCTAATGGTGTGAATTTCACCACATTAGTGTTTTAGTACGGTCACCTCCAGATACCTGACGCCCTCTAGTTGTAACTAGTCTTACTGGGATGTTGGGGGTTTTGACTAAATTTCCTCTATCTTGGTAAGAACATGAATATACATACATACAAATTTATTTTACAAAAATGAGCTGACCAGCTCTCAAAATATATGGCCGATTCCGACCTTTCGGCCGCATTTCCATTTCCGTGGCCGCACAGACCATAAGAAGTATCTCTCCTAACAGTAACCGCCCAAAAACCAGGGCGTCTTAATTAACTATTAGCGAACCTTCAGATGTCCTATGCGAGAAATTCTTTCAAAAAGGTATGGGGATAACCCTGCGTTATAAATGCATTATTATATTATTATAGTTTGGTGTACGAAGACCACGCAAATAATAGCAATAGAAAAATTAAGAAAACTGTGTCTTAGTGAGAATACCTCCCTTCCGTAGTTTATGGAGCAAATGCAGCACTTACTGCACTAAAACTCTAAAATATTTCTGAGCATATGAAGGTTATAAGAAAGATCATAGATTACAACACCGTATTTTGAGGTGTACATTGTGGACAGAACTCTTTGGGACACAGGAAATCCATATAGTACACTTCCCACGGTGAACTACGTGAGTTTCAAGCTAATGGGAGCCTGTTCGGCGATCACAGGGGCGATCAGATAATGCTCTACAGAGGACCTGTAGTGGAATTCCCTAACTTTTTTAAAGACATTTGCCATAGCTTTATTTGCGAATTGATAACTATAACGATTTCGTTATTCAGTAACTATTTTGTATCGATATATGTTTATCGACGATCATCTCTGTTGTTAATTAAACGGCAAGTAAATTGGCTGCGTTAAAAATCACGAATTTAATATTTCTTGCAATTTTATTTAAAAAAAGAAAATCGCAACAGGAAAAGCTGCTTTATTTACAAATCAAATGGCAGTTGAGTACTTGGCGTAGGTTTTATCACAGATGAAGAATTACTAAGTCCATCGCCAGTCGACAGGCACCTTCTTAGAGAAGTAGATAACCCATTCCAATTGAATGCAACGGAGATTCGAAAGCTATACCGACTAACCCCGTACTTGGCTCATGATATTATTTCTCAACTTGATGGTCAATTAAATATACCGCATTTACTTACCTTTTGTTAAAATAGGTTAAAACTTCCCAATAATAACTTTTAAAAGCAGTTAGTATACGGAATTTATTTATTTTTGGCATTCTTTTGTGCTTTTCGCTTTTTTTAGGTTTCGTTAAGCTGTGCTGCCACCTTTCTACTATTAAAACGAAATTCAAATGTCATTTATTTCGAGTCGTTAAAACTAAGTTAGTGAAGAGTACAATCGATAAGGCAAGCGACAAAATCGTTAATTAAAATCTCGACAAATCGCATCGTTAAAAATTAGCGAATTCCACTACTGTAGTGGAATTCACTAACTTTTTTAACGACATTTGCCATCGCTTTATTTGCGAATCGATAACTATAACGATTTCGTTAAGCGCCAAATACACGACACGAACATTTCCGCGAACATTCCGCAATCTTGTTCGCAGCTTTGGCCATACACCATACGAACTTTTGGCCGAACATTAGTTCTCTTTCAGACAGCGATGAATACGGACAACAATTGTGCTGCAGCAATATTGCTCGCTGTGGCAATTAAGCGTAAAAAAAGAGAGAAGATCGCAAAAAGAGAATTGGTGCAAAGAATGGTTAAAAAAACGAGCAGTTCTTGGACAAAGTGAGCTTATTAAAGAACTGGAATTCACGTCACAAAATGATTTAATTTTCCGATTAAAGTCGCATAATCATTATTCTTTTTAATTCTATTACAATAATCTTTGCTTTTTACTTGCCACAATGATGGCAACGATTTATACATTTCAATAAATTCACTCAGAAATTTTTATTGTCCATTTTACTTTTCCCCGCACGTCTGTTCCGTTCAGAAATTACTACGATTATGAGCTATTTCGCCATACACGCACGAACAGTTCGCGCAAATGTTCGCCAAAAATTAAAATATTTTGATTTTTGGCGAACATTTGCGCGAACTGGCAAACACCACCATACACGACAGAAAAGGTCGCAGGAACATGACATAACGGGAATGTTCGCGGAAATGTTCGTGTCGTGTATTTGGCGCTTTATTCAGTAACTATTTTGTATCGATATTCGTTTATCGACGATCAGCTGTGTCGTTAAATAATCGGCAAGGAAATTGGCTGCGTTAAAAATCACGATATTAATATTTCTGGCAATTTTAGTTAAAAAAGAAAATTGGAACTTTAATTAAATACTTTCCAACACGAAAAGCTGCTTTATTTATAAATCAAATGGCATTTGAGTACTTGGCGTACGTTTTATCACAAAATGAAGAATTACTAAGTCCATCGCCAGTGGTTCATAGAGAAGTAGATGACCCATTCCACTTGAATGCAACGGAGTTTCTAAAGCTGTACCGAATAACCCTAGACTTGGCTCATGATATTATTTCTCAACTTGATGGTCAATTAAGGGGTACAAGAATAACTGCGATATGAACAGAGAAAAAAAATTAATACCGCATTTACTTACCTTTTGTTAAAGTATGTAAAAACTTTTAAAAGCAGTTAGTATGCGGAATTTATTTATTTTTGGCACTCCTTTTGTGCTTTTCGCATTTTTTAGGTTTCGTTAAGGTGTGCTGCCACCTTTCTACTATTAAAACGAAATTCAAATGTCATTTATTTCGAGTCGTTAAAACTAAGTTAGTGAATAGTACAATCGATAAGGCAAGCGACAAAATCGTTAATTAAAATCTCGACAAATCGCATCGTTAAAAATTAGCGAATTCTACTACTGATGTTGATATGCAATGTGTTACCGATCGATTTAGTTTTCAAGCAAAGGGAAAGAGCGTTCATACGATTACGACAATGTTAATAACTCATGACTGATACAAAAACAAAACTAAAATGGATTGCAATTGTTCTCTTAACGTTTTCCATACATATATGTATACATAACCCTCTTTCCGACAAAGAAGGATTGGAAGTATGGGTAGCTCACTCACATATTAGATATTTCAGTTTTGACGGACGGATGCGAATCTTTGAAACACTCCGTATATTTGACATCCCGGACTCAGCGATCGTCATTCGTTCCGATTCATATGCTATTCAGTATGCATTAAGAACATTGGGGGGTACAATTAGTGTCAGTATCAGGGTAGCCTCCCAGAAAGATAGCCGGCTCTTCGGGCCGTAGCAGCAGTGAAGATAACATCAATTTTTGTTGGCCAGTTTAGAGAGCGGGCCACGAACACGACAGTTTGACAAAGCGCTCCTCTCATTTGGGTAGTGTCTCTCAGCTCTGGTCTACAGAAGTTATATGTCGAAGTGATTGCAGTGCTGTAGAGTTAGTGGAAGCATAGAACTTTCTACAACGAACTACGATATTCAGTCTTCTTAAGGTGTATACTACATATTCAGACCTTGGGGTTCATGCTTTACGGTTGAGCGCCGGCCCCGCCACTGCTCAGGTCATTGCTGAAGTAGAATGAGGATTTAGTAGCACCCCTCGTTTAATTCCTTAATTCCAAAAACCTAGCCTTTCGTCTACTCTATGGATTGGGCTTTAGTGGTGATGATAAACGAGTTAACGGCTGAAAAGGCTCACTTGGGTTCGACAAAGCACAGCTACAATGAAATTTGTATATATCGTTTTCCTTTATCGGATTGAAGAGGGATTTCTTGGTTCACCCAACAGCAGATCCTCAGGTGATCATCTCCTTACGTCGTTTATGGCCTTCTACAAGTCTTCTGCTTTCCGTGTCGAAGTCTCTCATTTGAAGTTCCCATTGGTTCAATTAGTAACTAGGCAGGTGCTCAATAGCTGATCTTTCGCAGCTCTCCTTCTCCTAGTGGGACATTGAATTAAATATGGAGGCCTGTGATGGAACGCTTAATAAACTCCATAAAACCGACAGCTTGGTTCAAGTTTGGTAGGATCCCCATTGTCGCCGCCTTGTGAGTCGTAATCCTTGTTCGGTGTTCGGCCTGAGTGCGTCGTAAACCGGCAGTGGGTAGGCGCACAAGGGTCGATCTCGCTCAATGGATGATTCACTCAATAGAAAAGAAAGAAGAACACGGGAGGAGTTTCCTCGTTATAAAAATGCACTTTATTGGGTAGAGGGATAATAAACTTGTTACAATATTACCTGAATATGCTGGAACACGGCAGAGATCGCTGGCGGCAGATGCGTATGGTACGGCTGTTGAAGTCAAAGAGGCCGGTTGTATAGCAAGCTACAACCGTTGACCCGCAAAATCCTCCGTTTTGGAGGGGAAAGGCACCCACACATCAACCCCGACATGCATATGCATGAGTGCTGACAAAAAGCACACATACACGCGCATGTACATGCATGCACATGCATGAGGGTGATGGTGTGGGTGGTTATAAATTAATTCGAGTATCGAGTATCGATTTGCAGAGTTGAATTGGGGGGGTCCCAATCAGATGCGGAAAAGTTAGGCATCCTGCCTAAACATGCCGGCCCCCCTTGCGATACGCAACATCGTTTTCCGCCAATGACCTCCGCTGAAACGAGAAAAATTATTATAAGACTTACACACTAAACTCAATCTAAATGAGGAGTTCGTCTGCGATGCAAAATGGCCGGAAATCCTTTCCGACTTGCTTAGCCTGCCACCTGAGCTAAGATGAAAGAATTAGCGGTTATGAACAGTGAAGTGAATATTTCTTGCCATTGAATTAGACATAATTCTTAAATATAGAAATTCAGAATGTAACATTTGTATTGTCGATGGCCAGTAAGGCTGGACGAAGAGGCCGAGGTCTCCGTTCCAGAGTGGCACCATTTTTTGTTATTGTTTGGTTTTTTTTTTTTGTCGTTCCGGATGGAGAGGCCGAGGTCTCCATTCCAGATTTGCGGTTTTTTTGTTGGTTGGACGAAGAGGCAGAGGTCTCCGTTCCAGACTCGAAGGTTTTGAGGTTTTTCTGGGCTGGACGAAGAGGCCGAGGTCTCCGTTCCAGCGTATAACGTGTCGTGTCGCTCTCAGGGCGACTGTGGCATTTTATGGATGTGCGAGTGGCCGTGAGGTTGGTTGGGTGATGCGCGTTTTCGCTGCAGCGCATGTATTTCGTCAGTTGTGTATTATATTATTACCCTACAAAACACCTGGTCACAAACCTACCCACGCCCATGCAAATGTGACTACGAATGTAACCTGTCACCGTAAAATGACTAGTCAAATGACGTGGAGTGATGAGAGCGTTTTTGCAGAATAGTTAGGGCTGTGATTTCGAGCAGCTTATATTTTTCAACATAACCAGCAAGATTGCGGTGTGTGGGAGGTTGGAGCGGACGTGATTCCAAGCCACCCGCGCAAAATTACTTGTTTTCGTGATACGCGTGGCGTTGTATTAACAAACGTACGTTAAAATGTATGAATAAACCGAGTTTAAAACGAAGCGTAGAGGCTGACGAAGGTATGTATTTAATTTTGTGCGCAAGCTCATGAAGAATAGCGAACATCGTAATTAAATTGGAGCATGTACCAACTGCCGGTGCTTACATGCAGATTGGCGATGCGTTCTTCACGACGCGTTCTATCTGCACGTATCATTATTAGATTGCATGCAGCCCTGTCGTGTATTTATTGGTTAGCTGACAGCTGGCATGGTGAATTTGTGGTGTACGAGTATATATATACATACAGGTACTTGCTTGCCCTTGAAAAGAAACTAGGTCACTGGGGCAGTAGCACACTAGGCCGGTAGAAACAGTTCACTTTTCCCATTTCGGGATTTTGTCTTGTCGGGATTCTTTAATTTCGGGACTCGGATTGTTTTTGTACCGAGCCCTTATAATGACTGTTTGTGATGTTTGTTGTTGGGAAACAACAATTCCTACCCCCCGCCAAAAAGCAGACAGTACCGACGGCAAAAAAAATCAGAAATCAAAAAGAAAAAAATATTTTTTTTTTCTTTGTTTGTAAATGAGAGCAATTAATTTTGAAGGAGGTGTTTGCCTGTATTTTTTTTTTTTTTTTTTTGCGTAAGCATGTTTTGTGACTGCCCGGGTCAAAAAAGCCGATCCCGATTTTGTTTCTTTTGCGAGTTTTCGGTACCAGTGTGCGTCATTTGATGCAGCACTAATAGAATATGCCGAACCAAGTAGGCATACATACATACATATGTACATACGTTGGTTACAAATATGCCTTCCAGAATAGAGAATGAAGCAAAAACAAAAATGAATCGAAAGATTTATTTTACCGTTTTTGCTTCAATTCATGTGGAATTTTACGCATTGCTGGACAAGAAGGTAAGTGGTAAAATATTTTTCAATAATTTTACTGAAATAAATATTTCTTATGTTATTTCAGATTTTTAATACATTTTCTTTTCTTTTTCAGGTGAGTGGTGGTGGAGATCCAGAACAGTGGATGGGTAAGTATGCCGGTATCGTTCCGTTTTTAGTATTTTTCAGGTTACCGGCATCGCAAAGGGGGTGCTCCAACTGCGGCGTCGGCCGCGCCGTCAGTTGTCACACTTTTGCGATGCCCATTGATGTATGCACTAATGGATTTTTCTCTTTTTCTTTGCAGATTTTGTCATGGATATTTTTGGGCACAGTAGATCCTGATCGTGAAATGGGTTCATGCCACGAATACCCAGAAATGTGTTCGTGCTGGTGGTAAACCCAATGATTTGAGATATGTCCGTAACGATGTCGTCGGTTCATATCGGTTAGGTGTGCATCACAAAGGTGCCGATATTGATGCGCTTTGTGTGGCGCCACGTAACATTGAAAGTACATATATTTGTTCATCTGCGATAGCAAGAGCATTAGCTAAATTTTAGGCTACTTTTAATCTAAAATTAAATAGAAATATGGAACAAATTAATATCATTGCAAAAGAGAACATGGGCGCTCGATGATGACTATTGTGACTATAAGTGTACACAATTTGTTTTCCCTCTTAATCATTTTAAAAATTTAGAACCTTCATCTAGCTGATTAAAGTATCATATTTTTTTTTCAAATCGGTCAAACATTTTTGAATACCGAATACGATTTCTTTGGCTCTCAGGCACTTTCAACCTGTTTTACATGTCAAATTGACCACGTTGGTCAATAATCTCTAATCGATGTACAAAACTACATGGTGGCCTGAAATAACGAAAATTTTTAAAATACGTGAAAGATGTTGAAAAAAGTGTAAAATTCGACATGGATCCAACCAAATAGTGACAACTGAAAACTGTATACCGAAATTCTGAAGCGTACTTACAAAAAATATTTAGCTTAAGTAATAAAATAAAAAGGTACCGCACATCAAAAAGACGAAAATATACCACGAGTATTCCGGGATTAATGCTGGTCTTATGGATTATAGCCTATTCTCTACTACCCAATTGTCATGCCAAATCCTTTTTTTTTTTTTTTTTAATTATGGCCAACATGTCACCCCGCGTGAACCATCTACTACGAAATCTCCAGCTACAACAAGTGCGCCGGAACTGCCCGAGATAATAATTGGACCCTGTCGTTGGGTTATTGGAGGGAAATGCCCGGACCAGGAAATACCCTTTTTTTTGTATACGCGACGTTATCCAATGGATCGACAATGCTTGCTAATAGATGAAACAGTTGGACAAATCGAACTTAACAAACTCTAACTTTAATCCACGTTATCCAACAAAAATTATTATACATGGCTATAATGCGGATATGTTTATGAATCCATTGCAACGATTGCGTCAAGAATATTTGGTGCGTGATAAATACAACATCATTTAGGTGGATTGGGCTATTTTGGCACAAGGTCCATGCTATTTGAGCGCGGTACATAATACAAAACACGTAGGAGCCTGTGTGGCACAATTGGTGGAGCGTATTATGGAAATGGGCGGATCCGATATGCATGTCATAGGTTTATCTTTGGTTGCGCAGTTGGCTAATTATATTGCAAGAAGTTCGGGGTCCTTTCAGCTGCCTAGAATAACGGGTCTTGATCCTGCCATGCCACTCTTCATCACCGCCGGAGTGAATGATAAATTGGACCCTCGCGACGCTACTTTTGTCGATGTCGTGCACACGACTGCGTTTGTTCAGGGCAGAGTAGAACGCTGTGGCCATGCAGACTTTTATATGAATCCATTTGCCTGCAGCCATCAACGTTCCGTGGAGTATCTTCAAAAATCAATACGTTCGCGCAAAGGCTTCTGGGGTTGGGCTTGCAGTTCATATATCCTTTGCTACGTCAAATTAATAAATGGAATAAATTGGACATGAATTTTAACAACATAGAACGGCCATCAATGGAGTTCTCACAGACGAAGATTGGACCTACGTTAGTGTAACTGTTACGGGAGATATACCAAATAGCAATGATTATGTGCGGAATTCTGTGGAAGATGATCAAAGTGCAGAGAAAGCCGAAAAAGGCCATGACACACCTGTGGAATGGCAGATCATCGTCGTAATTTGATAAATGGTCCCATTGATGATGATATCTTTAACGTGCCTCATATTGCACGAGCAGAGCCGGAGAAGAAAAACTCAAGTAGGCAACCGCGATTAAATGAAATAAACTAGTGAAAGCAAGCTTTTGTATGAGTTTTAAAGGAAATAGAAAGAACGTATTGGGTTAAAAAGATCGTTGAAAATTCGAGAACGGCAAATTATGGTTAAAACCTACATTGTGTTAGCTTAGGCTGGACAGACGGATTTTGACAACGCTATTGACCAAAGAGCCACTGGCCGCACTCGTTAAGGCTTAAAATGTAACTTGGGGTTGGAACTGATATTTTCGTCTGCAATCCCAATTACTGTAAGGTAGGGTTTCCGCGTTTGGCGGGGATAGTGGAGCATTTGTTTTCGATTTCAGACGACCTGACGTTGGCGGGACGGAAGACGTAGGATTTCACAGCAAATTTTGAGAATATCTTGTTTTTACTGTATTTTTACTTTATTTACAACCCCAATGGGTGGAAAATTTCTACTATAAACCATTGATATTATTTCCTTTACAGTTAAATGCGCAATGCCGACAAAGAAACTGTATCCATTATTCCTTGAATCTAATTTTCGGAAAACCACTCCGCGAAGGCCTTGGGGAGTGTTATCGATGTTGATGGTCCCTCCGGTAACAAGCACCATCAAGGTACTAGCCCGACCATCTTGGAACCCTCAAGGTCACAACACCCTCCCACCCCCCAGATGCATGAGGGACTTGGGGTCGCCAGCACTGTCGCGGGGGGGCCGGCATGTCGCAGTATTTAGATACGGACTTTTTGAAGCGTGAACGCCAGTCCATGGAACAACCAATTTTAATAACGCAGTTTTAGCTAATCGTAAACGTTTGTCGACCGAATTATCTGCAACACAGCACCAGAAAGATGGTACGACTACAAAGGGTCGTGTCAGTGAGTCGCAAACAGAGGACATTTCACGCATGTGGAATGATTCACGTACACGTATGTCGAGGTCAAGCACAGTAGCTCACGGTTAGTATAATTTGTAGTCTAAAATATATATCGTCGGTGAAAGTTCAACCAACTGTTCTTGTTGTATTCGTTGTATTTTTTAAGTGATTATATCAAATCGCCTCCACACCTTTTATATGTGGTTTGAGCTTTCATAGACGATATAACGTATTTACATCAATGAATATGTGCGATGGAAAACCTCATATTTCCTTTTCAATAAAATTAGGGGTCATTTTGCTTCCTAATAAAATACGTGACGCTTATGTGCATCCACAATTCATTGCGGACGTTATGAAACCAGTGAAAACTGATGAAATCATGGATCAGGAAGTACCAAATTTATCTGGGGTGGAACAAGGTACACATCCAGTCACAACACGCAACGCTCAATCAGTGAACAAAAGAGGGTGAGTTTAGAACTTGACTTACTACTAATGTATATGCCCACATAGTACGATATGTATACGCATCTAGGTTTGCATTTTAACTAGTTTGATAATTTGTTACCAGTTTTTCACACAAAAGTTTTTCTTTTCGCTAATTTTTCGATTTTTAAAAAAAATTTATAATTTTAAAAATATTAATGGGCCGGAGCATGCCTCCGTTTTCTGTGGCGGATCGGTTCGCCCTTCTGCGGTAGGTTTTTCTGTTGTCCTCGTTATGGGATAACGAGTGAA
This sequence comes from Eurosta solidaginis, assembly GCF_040869045.1. Taxonomy (NCBI): domain Eukaryota; kingdom Metazoa; phylum Arthropoda; class Insecta; order Diptera; family Tephritidae; genus Eurosta; species Eurosta solidaginis. The sequence continues at coordinate 57,640,459 of NC_090322.1, read as the reverse complement.
TGGGATGGTTTCTGGTGTCCTCGCTCGGGGCGGGCGAGTGAATTCGGGGATTTTCTGGTGTCCTCGCTCTGGGTGAGCGAGTGAATTATGGGGTTTTCTGTTCAGGGGGCCCCCGGTTAGTCTTGTTAAAAAAACTTAGATCGAAAAAAATGTTTTTTTTGTTTGCGAGCTTTTTGTACGCTCTCCCGCGTCTTCGTGCGTCTCGCTCCGCATTCAGGTGTAGGAGTCCCTCCGGCAGACTCGAAACGAGACCGGAGGTAGAGAAAAAAAAGAGAAGATGTAGGATCGCCCTCCGGTAGACTCGCACCATCACGAGACCGGGGGGTTGATTAGGGCATAGCCATAAGCTTAGGGATAGCGGGGCATCACGGCGCGTGGTTGAAACGCGTCTTCATGTCCCGCGCTCCCTTTCCCCATTGCCATCGCGTAGTACGTTTTAGGATTCCCCTCCGGTAGACTCGCACCATCACGAGACCGGGGGGTTGATTATAATATATGGCTCGGGAGAAACGCAGGCTTAGGGGTAGAGAGACACGAAGACGCAGGTTCCTTAATTTGCTTTCTATGCTATTACAACCGTGGGCCTCTAATTGTAGGTAGTCGGGGGAAATGGTGTTTTGGGTTTGATTTTTTTTGAAGGGAGGGGTATGGAGGAACGGAGGGATTGTTAGGAGGAGCACTTAGCCTTCTCGCAATCCGTCTCTTCCGTTGGAAGAAGGATCAGTTTGACCAAAGGTCGTCTGACTTGACCCTTCTCGGTTTTGAGGTCGACTACGCGTACTCGGTCATCTTCGCCGGGGTGTACGTTGACAACTCGACCTAACCTCCATTCGTTGGGAGATAAGTGGTCCTCTTTGAGGACAGCTAGATCTCCCACTTTTATATTTTGTTTGGGATGCTTCCACTTCACTCTTTTTTGAAGTTCGGATAGATATTCGCTTTTCCATCGCTTGCAGAAAGTGTGATGGAGGGCTTTGAGTTTCTGCCACCGATTGATCATCGAGGCAGGGCTCTCACTAGCATCCGGCTCTGGCGGAGCCAGTAGATGGCCGCCAGTGAGGAAATGACCTGGAGTAAGCGGCTCAAGGTCCGTTGGGTCATTGGATGCCGGGCTGAGGGGCCGCGAGTTCAGGCATGCCTCGATGCGGCACAAGAGTGTATGGAATTCCTCGAATGTAAATTTGTGTGGTGAGGCTATCTTTTTGAAGTGGCTTTTGAAGCTTTTCACTCCAGCCTCCCACAGCCCTCCCATGTGGGGAGCGCCCGCAGGGATGAAATGCCAAGTGAGTGACTGGTGGCTGTACTTCGAGACAGCATTGTCTCGGGCTTGTGCCATGAAAGTTTTGAATTCCGATCGTAGGGATCGTGAAGCTCCGACAAAGTTTGTACCGTTGTCGGAGTAGACGTTTTTGGGACATCCGCGTCTAGATATAAAACGGGCAAAAGCCGCAAGAAATGATGGGGTGCTGAGGTCAGTAGTGGCCTCCAGATGAATCGCTCGTGTGGAAAAACACACGAAAAGGCAGATATAGCCTTTGGATAGTCGACACCCTCTGCCGCGGTAACTTTTAATGTCGAAGGGTCCGGCAAAGTCGACTCCAGTATTCGTGAATGAACGGCTGAATGTCGTGCGTTCGCGAGGGAGAATACCCATAAGTTGGGTCTGAGCACGCTTTCGGTGTACAGTGCAAACTTTGCAATTGTGAATTGTAGCCCTAATCATGGTTTTGATGTTAGGTATCCAGTATTGGGTGCGTATCAGACGCAACATGAGTTGGTTCTCCCCATGCAAACTTTGTTGATGAAACATTAGGACTGTCAGCCGGGATAACCGACAGTTGTATGGGAGGAGGATTGGGTGGCGTTCAGTAAAAGCTAAGTCCTTTGACGCCCCGAGTCGCCCTCCTACCCGAATGATGCCATCTTGGTCTAAGTAGGGATTAAGTGAGAGTATTACACTTTTCCCTCCAATTGGTTTTCCGGCCTTTAGATCATTATATTCGGAACTATAATGTTGTTTCTGATAGATTTTAATTAAGATTTGGGTTACTGATTTGATCTCATCAGGAGAGATTAAAGGTGACTCGACCTGAAATGATTTTTTTGTTTTGGGGTGAGTTCTTCGGTAGAACCTCATTACGTATGAGAGCACCCGTAAAGCCCTAGGTAGGTCTGAAAAGCGTTGAAGAACATCGATAGTATTTACTGTTGTTGTTGCGCAGGTCTTCGCCCTCTTTTCTTCTACGGAGGTGATGTAGTCACTTTCTTGTGCTGGCCATTGGGAAGTGTCTTCTTGCAGCCAAGAAGGTCCCTGCCACCACAACGAATTGTTGACCAATTCAGACGCAGGTAATCCTCTGCTACCTAAATCTGCTGGGTTAGATTCTGAGTTTACATGCAACCAGTCCTTATTTCCGACCATGTCGATGATCTTGGTGATCCGATGTGCGACGAAAGTGGACCAGGAACACGGCGGTTTCCTTATCCATGCGAGGACGATAGTTGAATCCGTCCAAAGGTGCACGTTTACTGGTCCCAACTTGAGGTTCCTGAAAATTGATTGGGTGATTTCCGCTAACAGCACCGCTCCGCAAAGTTCCAAACGTGGAAGAGAAAGAGTTTTCACTGGGGCTACTCGGGTTTTGGCTAGAAGCAGGTTCGTGCAGACATTATCATCCGTTTTGACGCGCATGTAAATGGCTGCTGCATAAGCCTTCTCGGATGCGTCACAAAATCCATGGATCTCGATGTCGGTTCCTGGTGAAAAGTTGACCCATCTAGGTATCCGGATTTTATCGATTTCATGGTATTGGTCGGTGAAGGTTTTCCATCGTTCCAGCGTACTGGTAGATACTGGTTCGTCCCAAGCGGTGCCTTCCAACCAAATACTCTGCATGAGTATTTTTGCCACAATGACCATTGGTGCCAGCCATCCCAAGGGATCGAAAAGTTTGGCGATTGCTGATAGTATCGCTCTCTTCGTAATGTTTTCCGGGTTGTCCAGCGTCCCTGCTTGAAAATAAAATAAGTCGGAGAGGGCATTCCATCGAATACCTAATGCTTTCACTGAACTGGTATCTTCGAATGCCAGGAAGTTTTCATTGAGCAGGTCTGCTTTGGGGATGTCCCTTAGAATGTCCTCTGAGTTGGAGGTCCATTTGCAAAGTGGAAAGCCCGCTGATTGTAGGGCTTGACGAATTTCATCTCTGGCTTTAATAGTCGATGTGATCGTATGTCCACCCGCTAACACATCATCTACATACATGTATTCTCGCAGTATGCTAGCCGCTGTAGGGTGCGAGTTTGAGACGTCGTCTGCTAGTTGTAGGAGCGTTCTTATCGCGAGATATGGCGCGCAATTCACTCCGAAGGTAACCGTCTTTAATTCGTAAAGACTGATAGGGTCATTCGGGGAAGTGCGATGCACAATACGTTGAAATTTGGTGTGATTTTCGTTCACCCAAATTTGTCGATACATCTTTTCGATGTCGCTATTGAATACGAAGCGGTATAGTCTCCATCGTAAGATAAGTATGGGTAGATCGGCTTGTAGAACTGGGCCTGGGAGGAGAATTCCGTTTAAGCTATTGCCGTTGGCCGTAGGGCTCGAGGCGTTAAATACTACGCGTACCTTGGTGGTTGTACTTTCTGCTTTTACAACGGCGTGGTGGGGCAGGAAATAATTATCCGAATCGTCGGATGGAATATTCTTTTCAATTTTTCTCATATGTCCGAGCGTTTCATATTCTGACAACACTCGAACATATTCTTTTCCTAAATCAGGGTTTTTTATTAGCCGCCCCTCATTCCGGAAGAATTGAGAGCATGCACGCTTCAGGGATGGTCCTAAGTTAATATTGTTAGGGTAATCCTGCCGGAATGGTAGTGACACGGTGTACCTTCCATTCTCACTTCGCTGCGTTGTTTCTTTAAATAGTTGTTCACAGTACCTTTCATCCTCATTCAATATTTTATTTTTGGGTACATTTTCTACCTCCCAGAAAGCTTTGAGTTGATTGTCTAACGCAACCTCGTTGTAAAAAGACATAATGCTCTTCGTTGGATTCGGTGATTCGATACGACCGGTTAGTATCCAACCGAACACTGTCTCTTGGGCTAAGAGTGTGTTTAGCACATTCTTCTTTATACCGCTCATTATAATGTGGGGATATATGTCTCCGCCAAGTATGAGGTCTACGTCTTCGTTGACGTAGAACCTCTTGTCTGCCAAAATCAAGTCTGGGAATGCCTGCATAGTCACTGCGTTGATATGGCAGGATGGAAGATTCCCAGTGAGTTTCGTTAGAACTAGTACGGGTGTAGTCAGGCTGAAGCAGGGATCCACTGGTGAACGTAGTTCGATGTTGGATGCTTCTTTCACCTGAGCTGACACCGCATTTGTGATGCCTGAAACATGGGCATGCATTTTCCTCGCTGGCAAATTGATTCTGCGTTTCAGTCTTTCAGTTATAAAGGAACATTCAGACCCAGAATCAATTAATGCCCGCGCGGAGAAGTCGGTACCATTATGGTGAATGTGTACGCGAGCAGTTCCTAATAGCACGCCTGTGCTGGAATTGGCATGGCAGGATTTGACATTCTGATTTGCAGAGGAAGGTGGTTGTCCCGATTCCTGTCTTTTCCTTGCCTGTGCCGAAGTTGATGGGGCATTATCCGCATCTTTGAAGGGATTTCGTCCCGCCGGTTGCTGAAGTGTGTCCGCATGCAGGAGCGTGTGGTGACGAGAGTGGCATTTGGAACAGTTATATGAGCTGGTGCACCTCGTCACTGTGTGTCCTGGGGATAAACAATTCAGGCAGCCATTTGTGGATTTGACGAATTTAATCCTTTCTACCGGGTTTAAATCGCAAAAGCGTGAACAGTTGCGTAATCTGTGCTCCGTAGATTTGCACATTTTACACATTGATTTTGTTGTTTGCTTGGTTACTTTGGTTTGAAAAGCACCAAGTCTTTTTGTAGGGTTTTCCGTCGACTGGCGCGACGTGTTTGATTTTTGCACTTTAGAAGTGGCATTCCCTGTAAAACCAGACACGGTTTCAAGTGTCTGGAAACGATTTGACAAGAATTTGTCCATATCCTCCCACTTGGATATGTCCGTCTTTTGGTCAATGCTCTGCTCCCAGAGAGCCAACGTATTTTCAGGTAATTTCGTCGAACATAAATAGGTAATAATCGCATCCCAATTTGAAACATCGATCTGATGTGTTTTTAAAGATGCCAAGCAATTATTTATGTCGCGCTGTAAGGTTTTGATAGAGCTGCCGCACTCGCTATCTATCTTTTTTAGATTAAACAAAATTTGTAGTTGTGAGTTTACGAGAATCCGCTTATTCTCGTATCTCTCACATAGGTTTTTCCAGGCTGTTTCGAAGCCTTCATTTGTCAAGGGACATTTCTTGACGATGTCCTTTGCCTCACCTTGAGTTTTCTGATTGAGGTGGAACAACTTTTCTACCGGGCTTAGGCGACTGTTGTTTTTGTATATGGCCGTGAACAGGTCACGAAACGTTGGCCAAGATAGGTAGTCGCCCTTGAACACCTCAGTATCACAAGCTGGCAGGCGGATACTATGTTCGCGTGCACGTTCTCCCTCAGGTTTGACTGCCCTGTCTTTTTCCTCCTTCAATTTGGCTTGAAGTTCAGCCATGTTCGACATGCATCTTAGGAATACGGCATATGCCGCTTTATGCTTGATCTTGACCGCTGCAATTTTCTTTGCGTCGAGCGTGTCAGAGCCAAGCAACTCCTCTAGGGCGTTCTCTGCTTTGTCCCACTTAGCTTGCAACTCTTTTTGCTGTATTGCAAGAGTGTGTATAGTGTGCAGAGCCGCATTGATATCATTAAAATCGGCCTCGAATTCGATTATTCGATCGGCCAATCTAATGTAGGAGTCCATGTTCATGGTTGAAAAGGGGAGAGCGAATTAACCAAGGGATATAAACTTGAAAAACCTGAGCGAAACACCCAACCAACAACTATTAAAATTACGCAGAATTGATTATTACTTTTAATTTGTTTATTTTTGTCTGACTTTGCAGATTATTGTGCCGTAAAACAGGGAGCAGGGGGGAGCAACACCAATGTGTTTTGTGTAAATAAAGGGGGCCACTCGCCACTTCCAAGTTAAATTGTATTGTATACGAAGTGCCCGCGTTGATATAAACTCGACGAAAAGTGTGAAACCGTGAAATAGATCTTATGCAACAAAGAACAAAAAACTGTGTAACAAGATTGATTAAGGAAATTAGTGAAAATAATAGTGAAGCAAAAGAAATTAAATTTTGCCGCAGTCAAATGGCGTGAAATTTTTGTGAAAGTGAGGTTATGTGCGCCTCTTCCCTGTGCTGTGTCTGGAGAGCCTTACCGCTGGTGGGGGGACAGACCAGATAGTCACAAGGAATCTTAACCGACGTTAATGCAACGCGTTTGCACTTATTTTCTTTTTTGGCACTACACAGTTTGTTCACACTTTTCGCGGTTAACTACAATCACGTATGGCACTTTAAATGATTTTTCGCACTTTTTATTTATTGTTTTTAACCAACCAAAAAAAATGTGGCAAGAAATATTGCACTTACTCTGGCTTTTGTGGTGATGTGGCAAGATGAATTGTGGTGTTGCTGATGGCTTAACCTGGCTGTCGCTTGCTCAGTGTTTTGCACGCTGGTATTAAATAATATACTATCGAAATTTTGTGGTATAGCTGTTGGCTGTGGCAAAATTCTCCGGATAGCTTTTTATGGCAATTTTTGTAATTTTGGTGGGGACAGCTATGATCTTATGATGTGGACTGTATATAGGTACTGTATTCCAAATTCCTGGTGAGATAGGACCAAATGTTCGGCCTGAGTGCGTCGTAAACCGGCAGTGGGTAGGCGCACAAGGGTCGATCTCGCTCAATGGATGATTCACTCAATAGAAAAGAAAGAAGAACACGGGAGGAGTTTCCTCGTTATAAAAATGCACTTTATTGGGTAGAGGGATAATAAACTTGTTACAATATTACCTGAATATGCTGGAACACGGCAGAGATCGCTGGCGGCAGATGCGTATGGTACGGCTGTTGAAGTCAAAGAGGCCGGTTGTATAGCAAGCTACAACCGTTGACCCGCAAAATCCTCCGTTTTGGAGGGGAAAGGCACCCACACATCAACCCCGACATGCATATGCATGAGTGCTGACAAAAAGCACACATACACGCGCATGTACATGCATGCACATGCATGAGGGTGATGGTGTGGGTGGTTATAAATTAATTCGAGTATCGAGTATCGATTTGCAGAGTTGCATTGGGGGGGTCCCAATCAGATGCGGAAAAGTTAGGCATCCTGCCTAAACATTCGGCCAAATAAAAATGGTAAAACTTCAAACGTTCGTTTATTAAGACAATAAATTTTAAATTTAAACAGCTCTTTTATTGAGCTCATTTGTTTGGTTTTGACGCTCAACAACTAAAACTGTTCGGGTGTACAAGCAAACGAAAGTAAAACAAGTAAGTAAGGCTAAGTTCGGGTGTAACCGAACATTACATACTCAGTTGAGAGCTGTGGAGACAAAGTAAGGGAAAATCACCATGTTGTAAAAAGAACCTAGGGTAACCCTGGAATGTGTTTGTATGACATGTGTATCAAATGGAAGGTATTAAAGAGTATTTTAAGAGGAAGTGGGCCATAGTTCTATAGATGGACGCCATTTAGGGATATCGCCATACAAGTGGACCAGGCTTGACTCTAGAATTTGTTGGTACGATATGGGTATCAAATGAAAGGTATTAATGAGTATTTTAAAAGGGCGTGGGCCTTAGTTCGATAGGTGGACGCCTTTTCGAAATATCGCCATAAAGGTGGACCAGGGGTGACTCTAGAATTTGTTTGTACGATATGGGTATCAAATGAAAGGTGTTAATGAGTATTTTAAAAAGGTGTGGGCCTTAGTTCTATATGTGGACGCCTTTTCGAGATATCGCCATAAACGTGGACCAGAGGTGACTCCAGAATGTGTTTGTACGATATGGGTATCAAATTAAAGGTATTAATGAGGGTTTTAAAAGGGAGTGGCCCTTAGTTGTAGATGTGAAGGCGTTTTCGAGATATCGACCAAAATGTGAACCAGGGTGATCCAGAACATCATCTGTCGGGTACCGCTAATTTATTTATATATGTAATACCACGAACAGTATTCCTTCCAAGATTCCAAGGGCTTTTGATTTCGCCCTGCAAAACTTTTTCATTTTCTTCTACTTAATATGGTAGGTGTCACACCCATTTTACCAAGTTTTTTTCTAAAGTTATATTTTGCGTCAATAGACCAATACAATTACCAGTTTCATCCCTTTTTTCGTATTTGGTATATAATTATGGCATTTTTTTCATTTTTCGTAATTTTCGATATCGAAAAAGTGGGCGTGGTCATAGTCGGATTTCGGCCATTTTTACACCAATACAAAGTGAGTTCAGATAAGTACGTGAACTGAGTTTAGTAAAGATATATCGATTTTTGCTCAAGTTATCGTGTTAACGGCCGAGCGGAAGGACAGACGGTCGACTGTGTATAAAACCTGGGCGTGGCTTCAACCGATTTCGCCCTTTTTCACAGAAAACAGTTATCGTCCTAGAATCTAAGCCTCTACCAAATTTCACATGGATTGGTAAATTTTTGTTCGACTTATGGCATTAATAGTATCCTAGACAAATTAAATGAAAAAGGGGGGAGCCTCGCCCATTTTGAAATTTTCTTTTATTTTTGTATTTTGTTGCACCATATCATTACTGGAGTTGAATGTTGACATAATTTACTTATATACTGTAAAGATATTAACTTTTCTTTTAAAATTTGAATTAAAAAAAAATATTTATTAAAAATTGGGCGTGGTCGTTCTCCGATTTTGCTAATTTTTATTAAGCAGACATATAGTAATAAGAGTAACGTTCCTGCCAAATTTCATCATGATATCTTCAACCCATTGTCCAAAATTTTACAAATTTTCTATTGTGCGTCATAAGTTCAACTCACCTACCAAATTTTATCGCTTAATCCACATTTGGTAATGAATTATCGCACTTTTTCGATTTTTCGAAAATTTCCATATCGAAAAAGTGGGCGTGCTTATTATCCGATATCGTTCATTTTAAATAGCGATCTGAGATGAGTGCACAGGAACCTACATACCCAATTTCATCAAGATACCTCAAAATTTTACGGACGGACGGACATGGCTCAATCGAATTTTTTTTCGATACTGATGATTTTGATATATGGAAGTCTATATCTATCTCGATTCCTTTATACCTGTACAACCAACCGTTATCCAATCAAAGTTAATATACTCTGTGAGCTCTGCTCAACTGAGTATAAAAATTATTTATGCTGACCGCCGGGACATGCATACATATTTACCTATATAATTATACATACATGCATACGAGTTCGAAATGAAAACAAAAGTGAACAGATGAGCAACAGCGAGCTAAATCAAAGCCAAAGTGCTGAGTTGAATTTTTAAGCCAAACAAAATTGAGGTTGCGCCTTTCCTCAAATTTTTTTTCAGGCGCAAGTCTATGCCATAAAGAGAGCTGCCAGACTGCTCTAGGATAATACGGTCCCACTGTGATTGTCACAGCCACCAATGCAGGCCGCCTAAACGGTATTAGAATCCATCGTGGTAGAGCCGAATGTCATGCGGAAGTGTCGAGCCTTGCTGGCGTCAATAAATGTCTCTCTTTGCTGGATCACGGAACACAGCGATATTGAAGGGATAGGTACCGAAATGGACATAAGCGAGGCGAACAGCTTTGTAGGACCACCGCTGGGTTATCTGCTGAAGAAAATAGAGGAATATGTGATAAGATCAACGGATTTTCTAAAGATCAATAGGAAAGATTTCGAGGTCTCAAGGTGCTAATAGCCAACGGTGGCACATACCAACAAGCTTTCTCTACAGAAGCTGTCAGTTTAAGGAGTAAAGAGGAGTTGATGCATAACTTTCTCTGCCGATGTCCAGGACTGCAAACAAGACGATTTATATTTCTCCGGAATGGGCGCTATAATTTTTAATTTAGAAGGTACACGCACGGGCACTCCTGGCCACAGCGGGTTTGGCCTAAAAAAGCGATTCGTAAGTTCAGGAGACCAATGTATTTGACGGTAAGATCAGCTACAGGTCAGCATCACCGCATGGCTTCTTTTTGGCCCTATTTCTTTTCGCGTCCGTCTTCATAGGATGAGCATCCACAATAGTTTCTACTTTGGAGATATAGGCAGCGTACGCCATTGCACATTATTCGAGCGACCATTACAGGCACCGGCGAGGCCGAAGACACATCTGGTACAACTAGGAATGTCGCGTTGCTTTGTTAAAGAAAAAAGCTGCCTAGACCGGAAGAGAGACAGCCAGTGAGAAAAAGGTGAGGCCATCAAATTGGTCGGATGGCAGACGCATTCAATGGCCGACGAAAATTGATTGGATAAAGCGAGAGAACACTTCTATTCATTGATAGGGAAAGCGATTCCGATCGCGATATCCCAACTTCTGGTATTAAAAACCAATACAATATTAAATGCTGAGGAGAATGCAACAACTGTATGCAAAATATGGTCGGACCAGCGCATGACTCCAGATTGGATTTTAAAAGTTCTCCGCGCTAAAATCTCTGCAAAAAAATCGTCCGCCTAATTCATAAAGACACTGGGCCGCGATTGATCCCTCCGTCTACAAAATGCTTTAATTGATCTTTACTAGTTCCTGATGGGTATAGTTGTGATATCTCAGTCTTAAATTGAATAACACTTCCCCATAGAGATAGAAAGAGGACCGGTCCAGGGGTACAGAGAAAAATTGTTCGTCCGCAAACGTAGAGGTGCAAAGGCATGTTAAAGAGTACCCATAAGAGTACAAAGTTGAGTGAAACGAGAACTAGTGCGATAGACTCCGGTAAGGCATAAACTAAAACAATTAGTCTCTCCATAGGACATGCTCAAACCAAACGTGATATCTCGACTTCATCCTGGATTCTTTACGCTCATTCCCTACTAATCGCATGTTTTGCGGGGCGCATTCAGTTTAGTTGATCTCGCTCCATGTTGTTGTTGTTGGAGGCGAAGAAGCTACAACCATTGAAGGATTCAAATATAAGAAGTGACCTTTGCCGTCGAGGTAATATCACGTTTATCAGTCTCTCATTTCTGATATATTGTTCGAATCGGTTAACGCGTTTCCATGCGTGAGCTTCGAAATAGATATTGGGGCCACAATACAGACGGTCGGTCGGCGGAAGGGTGCGGAAATGGCGAAACATACTATGAATGTGTATAGTGATGTTTCCAAATTAACGGAAGGTGTCGGGTCTGCTGTTTACTGTGGCGATCCAGAGTTAAGTAGATCCTACAGGCTGCGAGAATCTTTGCCGTGAAGAAAGCAACAGAAAGTCTGGAGAAAGCGTCAAGTCGTGTCAACAAATACATTAATAGTCAGGCAGCCAAAAGTGTCTTGGAATGCAAACAATCATTGGAGGTTTTCACTCAGACCAGCACATACATTTATACTGGGTTTCCGGTCACAAAGGGATAGAAGGCAACGAAAAGGTCCATAAGTTGGCCAAGGAGGGTGCGATGAATCGACTGTAGACACTCCAAGGCCTCGTCAGTAACAGCAAATGTAGGAGGTACGAGCTGAAGGAAGAAACGGTTTAGCTCGTTCCGTACTCATATCCTGCGATCGCGAGATCAAAGTTCCAGGTACTAGGGGCAGCAGAGTTGCTAGTTCTCGATGCAGCTATTAAGTTAGGTCTTAGAATACTTCTAGTATTTGCCAAGAGAACGAAGTTATTGTATAACAAAATTTCTGTCATCTAATTGGGCGTCAAACAAATTCTGATAACACTATGGAAACATTCAGTCTATGTGGGGTCTTTATGACCGGCCAGTTCAACCTTACCTTATATATGGTTGGAAGGCGGATGTAGAATGTAGGTTAGATCGTTTAGAAGTATTAAGGAGAGAAAACTGATAGGAACACAGAGAAGCGCATAAAAGCGCCCTGCTTTCGGTGTTTTGGTTTTAAGAATAGACGAAGTCGCTGTGGCACTCACTAAGAAATGTTTACGCTGACAGGCAAACAAAATAGATCGAGCGCTTAAACGCTAATTAAAGACCTACCAGACTCCGTTGCCTCGTCGAATTACTAGAATCCAATATGACAATTGGCTTTTAAATGTTTGTGGGCTCAAATTATTGATTAAGTATTTTGTGACTTGGATGAGCATTTAACCGCATTTGACACAAATTAAACAATATTTTAACATAGATTTAAATAGCCAATAAAGCATTACTCAAAGCAACAAAAAATGGTGAATTAATGAGTCAAGACGAGCCGAGAGACGCGCTTCTAAAGTTCGCTTTACATGCGCTGTTCCGCTTTTGCACAACACCTTTGACTGTAGACAACGCTGCGTAGCATATGAAAATGGCTAAAATTTCGTTTTTGATGACTTCTCAGCGAATTTCAAAGAAAATGAAAAAAAAAACAAAATTTAACAAATTTGGTCTTCCCACCTTACCAAAACTAAAAAGTTAACAATGAAACCGGAATAGTTGGCAGACATGAGCCAAAGACGGGCGATATATAACGAATTATTTAAAATTGAAAGAAAACGAGGTAAATGAAATAAACAATAACAGGGAGTGAGAGTGTGCGGAGGAATTGAGTGTGCAAGCTGCTGAGTGAGGAAGAAAGCTTTCGCAAAAGTGTTTGGTTTTTGGGCGATTCGCTCATGGCTATGGCAACCAATGCGACTGTGCAATGAATGCAGTCGGTGAAGAGTTTTTGAAATTATAGGTAAAGCGCGTGACGTTCATTGGACAAAGTGCATCCGCGGAGCAAACACGCGCTAACGGTAATATAGTAAAAAAGGGAAGTGAAGGAGATTGAAAGTAAAAGAAATTGATAGCAAAGTGTGAAGAGAGATGAAAAAACGAAATTTCGACTATAAAAGCGTAACGTTGAAAAAATAATCGAAATTTGCAAATGAAAGTGTGAAGTGAAAAAGTGTTGGATTTTTATTTATGGGATAAAAAAGGCAAGTGATATATTTGAAAGCGACAAGAAAATAAAAACAAACAAATAATACAAAAACAACTCTGCACGCTTTTGCTGCACCCAATTTTTCAAATCAGTAATGAAAAATAATTTTCGCAAAATTACGAAACGAAATATTCGAGAAGCAATAATTTTCGCGCATTGCAATTTCTTCCGTAACACATTTTTTTACTTAAATTGATTGCACCTTTTTGGCCAAACTTGCAATTGCGTGTTTACATTAAATTAATAGCGAAAAATATTTAGCATGAGAGCATTCCAATTGTGCGCATGCGTGACGCGCATGACCAAGTTATGGTAAGCCCGGTTGAAAGAAACGAAAAAAAAAGAAATGCAAAACTGTCAACCATAAAAAAATAGCGCAATTACAAAAAAAAGGACAAAACAAATTATCGTAAGCGGAACTGCGAAACAGCAGAAGAAGCAATAATTGATAAATACATTTTGTGAAAACGAAGTACGGAGCTCAACAAGAAGTTGCATTCTTTAAAATGTGTCAAGCCATGACAGGCGAGTAGTTATCAATATTACTAAGCTGTGAATATGCTTGCTTGAATTAAAAGCGGTAAGTTATGCATAGTTATGAGTTATGTAATAGTAAGAGATATAAGCAGCGTAAGAGCAAAAGATGTGGTAGTAAATAATTGAGGAACCAAACCAAACCAAAAAGCGGGCATGTGTGGTACAAAGAGTAACTCGTCTACCCCTTTCAATTGGCTATAATGACGACAATTAAAATATACCAGAATTGCCTAGTTTCTTCTGCACATGATTATCCCAAAACAGTGGCACCAAATATTTCCTCTCTTGCCGATGACCTCCTATGATTACTATGCCAGCCAAAAGCAAACTAAAGATCCACCATCCTTCCTACAGACGCGAGCCACTTCCTGCAGTATCCAGCAAAAGATTCGATTTTAAAGATTATTCATGATTTCTTTCTTTAAGAGGACTTTTTGCTTATTATTAAAATGCATAAAACAACTAAAAATCGCACCTTTAATAAAAGAAGAAAGGCTTTTAGAAATCATTTGAAGATAAGCCTCTCTCTAAGTAAGATTACTTATAAAATTGTTTTTCAATACGAAACTTTACTTTTTTATGTACAATGACGAATGCTTCCTTCCGCTTTTATGCGCCGTGCAGGTTCACTGTACTTGCATAACAATAAACTTGAATCATATATACATACATCCAACGAAATACTCACTGGCTAAAGTGGGCGCGTTTGTACAATCATATTACGAGTATCATTGCAAGCAAGCATCTTGGCTGCGAACCGACAAAGACAAAAACCATACAAACCAGTAATCAGATATTCATATCTAAATATTCACATACTGAAACACAATGGAAGTACAATAGCACATCTAGCCAGAGGCTAAATCTTGGCGAAATTGTGCATTGATATGTTTAGCTAAATGTGGTTGGCGCCGCGAATGCGTGGATGCGCAATCTTGCGATATTTCTTGTAATTAAAATTACCGGCTTCATTGTGAGCAATGCGTATAAATCACCGGCTGCTAACAAAATATTATGCACTGCCTCACGAAGAATTAGATAAAATAATGATTTAATTTACGCATTGCTCTGTGACAATGAATACGAAATTCGAGTACTTTTTCTTTGTTTTTGTATTCAAAAAGCATTACACGGAAGTAATTGCAAAGTGCGGAGTTAAATTAAACTCAGTAGCAGAGATTGTATTGATGGAGGCCAGGCGAAAGTTTGTGCGAATTTTGTGAGATAAATTGCTGAATTTTGTGCGGAATAGGAGTGGATGTGAGAATGGGAGTTGGATCAGGAGTGGAAGTGAGAGTATAAATCGGACTGGGATTGGAAGAGTCAGTGGGGATGGAATTGGAACTGGGAGTCGGAACGGTAGAGTGAGTGGAAGTGGGAGCTGGGGTTAGAGTTGGAGTGAGAAAGATTAGAACAAGAGGTTCGGACGGAGAGATTTAGTGGAAATTATAGAAAACAACTAAGAGAGTCTAAGATCGGGTGGAACCGAACATTACATACCCAGCTGCGCACTCGAAACGCTTTTGTGGGCGTGGTCTTTAACCGATTTTAGTTATCTTCATTCCGTCTATGTATATAATTTGGCAAGGATAGTGTCTCTGCCAAATTTAAATGTAATATATTTAACTGATTTTGATTTACGGCCTCTTACACTTCCAAATTTTATCTTCTAAATGTGAGTGTTGCCACGCCCATATTCCAAAAATTTTTTGAATTAATGTTTTGCGCCATAAAACCAATCTACCTCCCAAATTTCATTAGCTTAGCGTTTTTGAACTAACTAATTCCATTTTTCTAAATTTTCAATATCGAAAAAGTGGGCATGGTTATCGTCCGATTTCGCTTATTTTCAATACCAATCTATCCTGGGTCAAGATGAGCTCGTATACCGAATTTGGTGAAGATATCTCAATATTTCGTCAAGTTATCGTGCTAACGGACGGACAGAAGGACAGACGGGCGGACGGCCATGGCTTAATCTAATTTTTTGTAGATACTGATTTTTATATATGGAAATCTATACCTATCTCGTGTTATGGATTACGCATTTCCTATGGGAGCAGCAACGAAGGCAGTCGGCATGATCTGGGGTTGCACTGTGGCTAGTCATGTCGGCTGGGTTGTGTTCTTGCCAACCTTGCTGTCCTGCGCCATAACAAAAAAAGTTCCTATCATGCCTATTCAATCAACTGACAAAAAAGCGCAGAGACGACTCAAAACGCTTATAAATTCAAACTAAAACGACATCCGGTCAAACCGGATGCCACGGACAGACCGTTAAACATTCAAAAATTAAAAATTCAAAAAAAAAAAACTCAAAAAACTAAACGCAAAAAAACAATTACCGAACCGGACATGACCGGTTACTACTCTGAAAATCAGAGGAAAAAAATGCTGAAAATAAATACAAAAGGGGGATAAACAAAGAGGGTCGAATGTAACTTGGGGGCGCCGCGGGTGTTGTTGCGACGCCCGGTACTGAGCCCACCCTCAAATCCATGGCCACCGACGCACCTATTTTTCGGTGGCCCCTTACCTGTATGCCCTATGTGCCTTCTAAATGAAAGGAGACTTCAGAATTCCCATTTGCAATTTAGATTTATTGACAATTCATTATTGTTGAAGACTTAGACTATATTTATCTTTAATACATACTAGGTAAACCTCTGAGGTTAAGACTAACTTTGCCTTTTTTTTCTTATTTCGCTAATTTTAGCAACTAGTTAAATTAACGGTATACTGAAAGATTTTAAAAATAACTTTAAAAAGGTTTTCGAAAAAAAATCCAAAATTTTACTTGTAACTCTCCGTATCCTTATCAGGCTTTATTTATCCGTCTAAAACTGTATAGACAAAAATTTATTGAAAATTCCAAAATGTTCAAGGTTCTAAAGCAGTTCTCAATTTTTCAAATTCCTTTCGAAATCTTTGTGGATATTTTTTTGCATAGCTTTCATTATGTAATAATTTAAAATTTATACAGGTAAATAGAAGAAATTAAATAACTTTTAAATTTTGTTAATAATTTTTGCTGGTACTTCCACGTTCACTACTGTAGATCCTTTTTTGATGAAATGCAGAAATAAAATTATCTCTCTCTATCTATTTTTCAACTTGCAGGTGCATACAATATACTTAAAAATTGTATCATTAAACCCATTCGTAAATTTTAGTATCAGTACGGAACCCTTTTAATATATTTCACACGTTTTATAATGTTCTGAAATTCAAATTTAATATTCATTGAACAAATTTGATATATTTTTTTTCTCGGTTTTATTTTCGTGTTAATTATTTTAATTTATTTCATTTTATTTTATTTTATCTTAATTTAGTTTATTTCATTTTATTTTATTTTATCTTAATTTAGTTTTTCATGTTAGTTGAAGGAAAACTAGAAGTCAAAAAAAAAGTAATCATGGAAGTTTATTGGCAACTTCCCTGTTCGATGAATCATATGTGACTCATATTAGCGTATTGGAATGAGTTCATGAGTCACATATGACTCATATCTTTATACAACTTCAATGACGCTGTCTTGGTACGAACGTGTCGTTATATATATTTGTGAGTTCTATGTGAGCGTATATCCAAAAGACCCGAACTTTAGGAAAGTGAAAGAAAATTTCGAAAAAATGTTCCTCTTTTTTTTCTAACACCCTTTTCTCATTTTCTTCAATTTCTTGGTTATACTTCTAACTTCAATTAAACAAAGGAGCGTACTTATACACGCTTTTGGCATTTATGGATCAATTTAAATTATTTGTTTATAGTCCTATATGTTCACCTGGGACTCATTGAACGTGGTACACAAGATTGGTTCTGCTACGTTCCTGAGTCACATTTGAATCATCGAAATAGAATAGTCAAAATACAGTAAATATATGTCAAATCATTTATAAACCTAGTATTCTATACTATGTATTCATATCGTTCAATTAAGCAATACACAAATCAATGGGCGTAGGGCATTCTCAAGGCGCTTCGTCTAAAGCAGCGCATTCATAATTCTAGTGAACTGAAATTAAAGTATTTTTAAACGTTTATGCTTATGGCATATGTAAGCGTAAATGTATGTGTGTAATTTGCTTTATCTAGGAAGTATGATACTTTCTATAATTTTAAAATACTAAAATTTTTGTTTTTTGTGATTTTTACATTCTCCTACGATCAAATTTGGTTTTGGAATCTCTCAATTTAATAGATTATAGTGGTCCGTAGTACGGAACGAACTCACCCACTGTTCTAAACGATGTTGTTATTGTATGTGTCGTTGCAGCAGGCCTGTGTTCTGGGCCCTGCTGTTGTTGTGGTTAAAGAAGGTGATGTTGCAGCAGGCCTATATGCGGCGGCCCTGCTGGTTGTTGTTACTACAACTGGTGTTGTTGTTAAGGCTGGTGTTGCAGCAGGCCTATATACGGCCGCCCTGCTGGTTGTTGTTACTACAGTTGGTGTTACCGGTACTGTTTCAGCAGGCCTATGCGGGTCGGCCCTGCTGGTTGTTTTGGCCGGCGTTTGTTGCTGTGCCCGGCTTGCGTCGGTGGGCCTATCTGAAGCGGCCTTGCTGTCGTGTTAACTGTTGGTGGTGGTAAGCTTGGTAGTTGTGGTTCGTCGGGGTAGGCGCTGCCGGTGGTTACGCGCGGTGTTGCACGCAGTAATGATGCCAGCGCGCGGTTCCGTTGGCGCTATTGGTGGTGGTTGCGCGTCGAAGCGGTTGTTGGGGCCACTGACGTTGGTGGTTGGCACAGATGGTGGTGGTTGCGCTCGAGGGTGGTGCGCCGAAATGGTTGTGGTTGCGTCTGGTAGTACTAGCACTTGGTGTTGGCGCGGATGACGGCGGTTGCGCTCGAGGGTGGGGAGTGCAGCAGTATGTACATCTTAAAGATTTTTTTTTATATATTCAATTTCTGTCGTGCTCGATATGACGATGTGTTTTTGATGATGACTGCTATATGTGTGCTCTGAGACTTAACGAACAAGCAAATTTTTGCAGATCTCACGGAGAGCCCGGCTTTTGCAGCTGTAACTTTATATATATGGATGGGTGTATATTTCCTCAATGGACGAGTTTCTGTCCACGAGACGACTTTACAACTGAAGTCAATGAAAAGTGTGGTTTTTGGTTGTGGTTGTTTTCGGGGTACCCGATGTCGCTGCTTCCCTTCCTTCAGCGCGAATAAGGAACCGCGTAAAACAGACCAGAGATTTACTCTTGCCTATACTTACGAGCCGCAGCTGCTCCCTTTTCCTGAAGTAGTTAATTATGCATAAGTTGGCACGTATATATGTTGATATGCCTTCGGAACAGGTAAATCACGATTGTATACGGCGCGCTGCCCTAGCTTTTGCACCTAACGAAATTGTGCAATCTCTTGCCAGATAAATTGCGGTTAGCACCTATTCACTGCTTTACAACCACTTTGAGAAAAGATTTCCAACTTTTTTGGAAGTTCAGGACTTCCACCGCAACAATCCGCAACCTCGCTATTCTTTCTCCTTTTTTCCGGAAACAGCGTGTTTCTTTTTTCCTCTTTATTTCTGCCTTTTTTTGCAAATGGCTTCACAGCGGCGGTGGCGACATCTAGTGTTCATTTCGTTGAAAATTGCCATGGCACCTTTTTGTTTGCTATCACTAGCCACTAGGTGCGTTCCAAAGGTGCCTCTCCCAAATGGACCATAACACTCGATTCCTTTATACCTGTTCAACCAACCGTTATCCAATCAAAGTTATAATACCCTGCGTACAAGTACAGCTGGGTATAAAAAGTGAACGGAGAAAGTGAGAGGAGATGTAAATACTTACACGCTAAAGTGTGAGCGAAACAAAATCTCCTGGGTCCGCTCCCATAAAACAACTCAGTTTAGTTTTATTTAATCCCATACATAAATATCTTATACATATATAAAATTCTCGTGTCACAGTGTTTGTGGCTGAACTCTTTTGAAACGGTAGTTATATAGAAACGTGGGTTGAAAACCAGGGGTATAAATTAATATACTTCTAAAGGACAAGAAGAAAATATTCAACCTTTCTTCAATAGTACTATTAATAAACTTTAGAAAGGTTGTGATGCATTTGGAGCTATATCGTATAATAAACATGTGGTTTTTGTGAGAGGTAAAGTTGGGACCTCATAGGACCAGAGTCCATAGACATTTTGTGGGCTAGCAAGATGGTGCAGCTGCTCTCTAAAAATTATATATTGATTTGCGTCTATTTACCCTACCAATCAAGCAGTGTTACGGCGGTCGTACTTTAGCGAAGTTATCGGATTTAGACAGACAAGAGAACTACGCTGCGGATAACAGAGCATGGAAGACCAACGCGTTATTCAAGGTATTGGTAAGCGCAACTGTTAGCCTTACTTACGAGAGGTGAATCCGGTTACAGAACTGAGTGTATACATGAAACGTACACATTTTAGCAGGCGAGCCTTTGAAGGCAGCAAGTCTCTCACGGGGACACACGGGCTGGGATGAGCTAGAATGTTCAAGGTGGGCATATAGAATGGGGGCGAGATGGCCTACAAGAACCATATATTAAATCGTTCCAGAGATTACTTTAATGGTGCATGTTGCCGGATCGTACCGGATCTACTTATATCCGGCAAAGGACCATCAACACCGATAAAACTCCCCAAAACCTTCAGGGAGTGGCTTTATCGCTACAACACCAACAACAACAACCCGTAAAAGGACAGCTCGCTTCAAAGACACTCACAAAAACCTTCTATGCTTTTAAAGCAATAACAACCAAAACGCCAGAAACATTGTGCTTCCTCTTATTACGTTAAAAGATTAGTTTGGGTCTGACTTTACCAAGGAATTAAGTGGAACAATGTTCCTCCTAATCTTAATATGACATTGGCTGGGACATACAGTCCTGCTCTGAACCTTTTTTCGCCCAACTGAGTAGACGTTTCAACCTTCCTTCTTGTTGATCGGAAAATTGTCATACGGGAGCGTATTGATTTACTTGCATCACGTGAGCTAGAAAGCGAAGCCTTTGGCCTTTTATTCATACTATGTAGAGCACCTACATTTCTGCGGCACCAGTCTTGATTCAGGACCAGACGTCAGAACCGGACTGATTAAACACTTAAAAGGTGTGATCTTTGTAAGAAAAATTTCAATTTCCTACTAATCCCAGGCTATTCACGGATAATTTGGACTACAGTTAAAGTTGACTAGAGTTCAACCTTGCAGTTTTGGATGGTTAAAGTCGTTTTCTCAGAGCTCAGCTTTACCAACATCATAATTAAATGGCGCTTAACCGCCTAAGGGTTTTTGGCCTTTTTGTAGCAAGTCCCGTCTGCTATCCTTGTTTCGCGATTGAGAGCACCGAACGAGGTCCAGTCTTTTTCCACTTGGGTCTCCGAACTCAGACGAAGTCTCCCCTTTCCAAACTGCGGTGTCAACTGAAATACTTTCTTGGTCGAAGCGTTCTCGTCCATTCGCATAGCATGAGCTAGCCAGCGAAGTCTTTGAGCTTTTCTTCGCTACACTACCCTTATTTCTGCGTAAAGCTCATACACCAGCCACTGTGGTGTGATGGTAACGTGGTCCGCCCGGTCAAAGCAACATCAAAATTTTTGAAATAAGGTTTTTAATTATAAGAAAATTTTTCTCAGCGGGGTCGCCCCTCGGCAGTGTTTGGCAAACACTCCGAGTGTATTTCTGCCATGAAAAGCTCTCAGTGAAAACTCGTCTGCCTCGCAGACGCCGTTCGGAGTCGGCATAAAACAAGTAGGTCCCGTCCCGCCAATTTGTAGGAAAAATTAAAAAAGAGCGCGACGCAAATTGGAAG
The DNA here is from genome assembly GCF_040869045.1 of Eurosta solidaginis. Lineage (NCBI taxonomy): Eukaryota > Metazoa > Arthropoda > Insecta > Diptera > Tephritidae > Eurosta > Eurosta solidaginis. The sequence continues at coordinate 57,619,016 of NC_090322.1, read as the reverse complement.
AGAAGCTCGGCCTAAAATCTCTTCGGAGGTTATCGCGCCTTACATTTATTTTTTATTTTTATTTATACATCGGAACAGGTATCATAAACGATTAATAGAGCGTGATTTTTGTTCGTCGAGAGACAGCCACCTCAGTCCAAAGAAGCACTTTTTGGTTCCTGAGCTAAATATTGTCCTTATTTAGTGCCAAGTCCCATTTTTGGCCGCTTAATATATTCCAGAGAAGGCAGAACTTTGTCAAGGTCAATAACAACAAAACGCCTTCTTAACTTTGCAGAGAGCTTAAATTTAAACATAGCAGCATACAAGCTTGTGTCGTGAACTTTTTCAGGGTTTAGTAGATTTACCAGGCGTGAAGCTGCAAAGATAAGTTACAATCAGTTCGTTGACCTGACCTTTATACGCGGTATTAAGCAGGACGAATCCGCAGTAATTGGTGCGGTTTGCGGGATCGCCTTAAAATCCAATCTGGAGGCATGCGCTTATTCGACCATATTTTGCATAGGAATTGATGCATGCTCTTTACCAACTCTTCGAAAAGCTCAGCGGGTAGCCCGTCATTACCCAGCGCCTTGTTATTTTTTAGCCGGGATATGAGGGCAAAGGTTTAGAAACTTGAATGTGGTCATATTAAATCGTTTCCGAGATGGTCGGGCTAGCACCTTAATGGTGCTCGTTACCAGAACATACCGGATCCATGTCCTTCAAATAAGTGTCATTATCGCTACAACAACAACAACAACAACACTCATAGTTTTTATTATAGCTAGAAAGCTTTCTCGATCCAGCGACACACGTTGGATTGATTTACTTTTCGAAAGTTTTAACATATCTTCATTGATTCGCCTACGGTTTCACCCACGTTTTCAAAATAATTTTTTATTCAATCCACATCTTGCCATTTGTGTGTCAATATGTGAAAGGAGTGTCGCTTAAACTTAAGTACTTAACTATATACAAAGAAAAACCCATTATTCATTACAATATTGAATGTTTTATGACCACGAAATTAATAAATACCGAGTACATAATAACCTAAGTGCCGATCAAATCAGCCGGCAACTCAACTCACTTAAACGAAAAATGCAATTAAAATGCCAGTAAATTTTTGTCTAACAACAATTATTTGGTAAATTTTTCTATTATGTAACACAAAAACAAAAAAGCTTGACAAATAACTGCTAAAGCCGTAACAATGGACAACAATTATGGAATTTTGAAATTCATGTCAATTGCTTTAACGAATATTTTTTATCTTTGAAGGCGAGTAAAAAAAAAGCTGAAACAAAACAAATGGAATCAACTCTTTAAAAAAAATATATATTTTTCAATGCGGTCAAGGTCTTTCACAAAATTAGTCTTAGCGAAAAATTTAACTACGACCTTAACTTTCTTTAAACATGACGGCCACCAACTTTGTCTCAATTCAATATTTCCTTTATTTTAAAAGAAATGTGGAATTCTATTGGTTTGTTAGTTTAAGATAACTGATGTATCCAAAAATGAATTCTCACTTGCTTACCTAATACCTCTTGGTATGTCAGCGGCAAGGAACAGCGCTCCTACGAATGTCCGTGCAGAGATTAGCCGTGAAAGAGGCTCTACGACTAAGAGAATCCAACATATGGTATAAGGCATCGGCCGTATTATGGCGCTTTTTCACTTTCAGGTGCAGAACTTAAGATATCCATAAAACGAGGACTGGAGGGGGGGGGGGGGGGGGGGGGGAACCTGGACAGTGGTAGAAGCAATACAATCTACACAGATGGCTCAAAAATAAATGGAAAAGGGAACTGGAGCTGGGGCTGGAATGTATCCAAAACATCTGCAAGTAAATCAATCGCAACGACTTCCTGTCTCATGCAGTATCTTTCATGACGGAGGTTTACACCATAAAGCGAACACCAGACTGCTCCAGAATAGTACAGTCGCAGATATCAATGTAAAGCTTTAATATGATAAATTCCGATATCGTGCGGAGGTGTCGAGCCTCTCTGGCGTCCATAAGGCACCTAACTGTCTACCTTTACTGGGCCCGGGCGCGCAGTCATGAGAAAACAGAAATATTAAATGTCAAAAATCAAAACAGATGCGTTATGGTTCTTCCCTAAGAAGACGCCTTTAATTAAACAGTTCCGAAAGTAGTACCAAAAGAGACACTGTCGATTGATCAGACGGCTTTCCAAACTCGCTTATGAAGTGCGCCTGCTCCAAACAATTAATAAGTCGGTATGTTGACGCAAATTAGTTGCGAATTCCTTGCTTCGCTAAGTTCACGTGAAGTTTGCGATGCACACTCGTAAAGACTGACTTACATTTCTTGATCGAAATGCGAATGAGCTGGTATCTTGTTGCGTATTAGTCGCTAATTAGTTGCGAGAAGAAAAATTTTTCACTCTTTGTAAGTGCATTTTTTGTTTGTTTTCTTTCTGTGCTTCGCGAACTTAGCTAAGCACCCTTGTAAAAACTGACTTGCACTATTCTGATTTAAATGCAACCATTTAGCGACTTTTACTCAACAAAATACCAGCTAAGTCGTATAAGATTGTTTTCACGCGGGTGTTCCACGAAGCACCGCAAAAAACAAACAAAAACAAGTAAGCACGGGACTGCCTTCGGATGTGCCGAAGAGTTCATACCTTTCATGAATGGGGCTGAACAATAATCTTATCCCATTTGTAATCTCCAAATAATGCGCTGTATAGGATAAGAAATATATAGTGAACAGATGTACATATCTATACGATTTTAAGATAAATATTGTAACGAATTTATTGCAAATCCTCTTATTTCAAATCTTCTACTAAGGTTCGAATCACTAAACTGTTGAATAAATAACTGCTATATTGAATAATGGAAAAATGGCCTTTATTAAAGTACTTCACAATAAATAATACTGCTATTGCTCGCCAGATAGCGTCTTAATCAAAACTGCCTGTAGCACCTCTACCTTTGGTGCTTTTATACTATGTGATTTCCTCGTTGCATCTTCTAGGCGCTTCCAGAATTTACTTAGTTACTGCCATATAATTATAACTACAGATGCACGTGTATAGCTTCTCATATGCGCGCGTATTTGTGAGCGACACTTCCACAATTACAATTGCATACTTTCGGAGCATCTCAGATAAGATATCTGCATGTGTTTGTGCATCTCTTCTCCGCTGCGTGTACGTACATATGTGTAGACATAATGATTGATTCGTTTATGTAGATACATAATGATTGATTTATGGATGTGCATACAAGGCGCTGCTTAGCATCGGCTTAGAGATGGCAGTACCCCTTAGTGTTGCTAATATTCGTAACAATATAAAAAAATGGCAAAAAACCCCCTTATCTGAACGATCGGTTGTATGGGAGATATATGCTATAGAGGTCCGATCCTACCGGATCCCACAAATGTCTAATATAATACAAAAATACATCCTTGTGCCAAATTTCATTGAGATATTTCAAAATTTGAGGGACTAGTTTGCGTTCAAACAGACAGACGGACATGGCTATATCAACTCAGTTCGCTGCCCTGATCAATACGGCATACTTAATAGTGAGTCTCTCTTCTATATTTCCCAACGTTACAAACATCGGACCAAAGTTAATATACCATTTCATGTTCATGAAAGGTATAAAAAACACTTGAAACAGCGCCAACAATTTTTGTGTCTTCGCAACTTATTTGCAAGAAAATGCCGTCCTATTAATTTTGTGATATGGCGAAGTTGCTGCGCTAATTTCACGTTCATCAAAGTGGTGTCCAATGAGACTTTCCTTATCAGGGATCCTCGACAAGTAATAGCTGGTGATACAGTTATACAATTAATCTACATTCTAGCGACTTTCAAAATTGCGATAGACTCTCTCCAATGTATCTCGATTCACTCGGTGCCTCAGCAGCGGCGTCGTTTTTATCACAAAGTTACGTCGCCACGGTCTCATACATTGGATTCCATTGCAATTTTATATTTTATATATATATATTGGCGCTGATATGGTCGGGCTCCAATAAGGTAATGCCGAAAATACTAGTTGTGAGGTAGGTAACAACCAGCCGGTCTTGCCGTAGGGTAGCTCTTACATCACACTTCTATGCCTGAAAAATTGCATACACGCTTCTAACGATCGCAACAGCATATTTGCACAGACCACCAAATAAATGGATATGGATTGTTACGCATGCGCTGCTTAGCTTTAAACAGCGTGGAACAACACACAAGCTGAGAAAGAAAGAAAAAAAACGCGCTCTTGCATATAAGCATAAAAAAAAATAATAATAATAAATAAATAAATAAATAAAATTAAATAAAACATATGAGTCCACTCATCTAGCTACATTGCGTAAGTGTGTGTTCACACATTCGATTCTTCGACGCTTAAACTTTTTGTTCATTTTCGATTTATTTACTGTCCATTCAATCGTTGGGAGCTTTTTTCTTGGACGCTTATGTTTAAGGCATTGCCAACTAAGACGCTGCCTTGTTGATGTGACTTCAGCGTCACTGGAGCAGCAGCTGGTGGGTAACAACTTAAATCAGTTTCTATTGACACGTTTTGACGTGCAGGTCTTATACGCAATCCAACGCGCTTTTATTAGCATTCGCTTGCCAAACAAAACGAAACGTTAATTTGCATTATATTTTATTCGCATATTTCGGGTAATAAAAATTAAGTGTTAATAAAATTAAGTCAATAAATTAATTAAAAATATTAATTAGCGAAAAAGGAATATGAGATTTTGCTTGCAGTGATTTATGTTTATTTGCTTAACTGCAAAATTTATTGGCATTAATTGAAATATATTAAAGCTAAGCAAAATTTATGAAGTTAAACTAAACTTATGTTTTTGATACTACTCTATAAAAATACAAAATAATTGTAAAGATGCCTATGGCATTTAAAAGTTCGTTCAACTTGTTAAGCCAAATGAAGAAAATTTACAGTTTTCATGATTTATCTCAGCGACCGTAATCATCATGAGTTTTACAATAAAATGAATATTTAATATTTTAACAATTTTTATATGCGAAATGAGCACTAATCACTATTTTTCAAGTCTAATATCAGATAATTATAATATTTCATCTCATCATATTTCTTCAATTTTTTTTTAATAAAATATTTTTTTTTATTTATGACAAATTGTTACGAACGCATAGTTATGTTTATTCTTTCTCCAATCTGTAAAAAAAACTAATAAAGATCCAAATTAAATTTTTCTTTCATTAAAAAAAAAATGATTTCGAAATGGCCCAGCGGTGGATCAACTCTCCCCAGTTCCTAAAAACTAAACAAAAACCTATCTAATACACATGAACGTTTTCTTAATCATTGTAGCGAATACTGAGATACTCCTGATAATTGTACAGCGGATGCTAACGTTCGAATCGCTGAACTGTCGAATAAATAATTCCAATATTCAGTATTGCAAAATGGTCTCTAGTGTGTTTAAATCAAACTGATTAGTTACTTCTCAGCTTGCGCTGCTTTTATACTCTCTGTTGCCTCGTTCGCATAATACTCCTAAGGTCTAGACTTTTCCCGAGCATGCCTTCTGGAACAGTTGTGCCTCATACTTGGTTATTTAGCTATATGCGTGTGTATGTGTGAGTAACAACTTCTGCACTACATAATCTCTCTGCTTCAAGCTGCTGGTTATGTGTATGGAATATTCTTCGTTGCCTTGTACATAAGTGTGTCTGCTTGCTTTAATGTGTACATGTACATAAGTGTGGCTAATTGCTGGTTTTGTTGTTGTGATTATTTACTAACAGCATAGTGATGCTAATATTCGCCACATTATTATAAAACGTCATATAGTAAATTGAAGAACATTGTTTTTAAATGCTCATGCCATACTTTGCACGTTAGAACCACGGCCGCAAGTGCTTAAAGTTCATTGACAAAGTACGAGAATTCCATCAATGCCAGTATATTTTTATTATATCACACTTTAATGTTCTGAGGAAGAAGGATTTAAAATTAGTATCAGGTTGTGAAAAAAACCGAACATTATATACCTAGCTGCGTGTTCTTAAAGAGAAATGTCACGAAAATTAAATTACATGAAAACTGGCCGTAGGCGTGGTCGTTAACGAATTTTCTTCAGATGTAAATATAATACCAAGAGCCATAATTCTACAAAATTACAAGTGATACTAACGGCTTCTGATTTACGATTTTCAAAAATTTAATATTTTATTCTAAGGAATTTGGGCGTAGCCATGCCCATTTTCCAAAATTTTACCAAATATCTATTTCGTGTTAAAAAGTTAGATCCCTGGCGGAGCAAGGAACAGTTAACGCCGGATATCAGCTGATTGGTACTTTACCAGTATTTGTTAATGCACTGTCCATATTTTTTTTCATTTGTCGAAATTTTCGATATCGTAAAAGTAGGCGTTGTTATTACCTGATTTCGTCTATTGTCAATACATATATATTTTGAGTTCAATGAAGCGCGAGTACTAAATTTGGTAAGACAATTTCTATTCTTGCTCGATTAATCGGGTTAACGAACGGACGGACAGGCATAGCCCAAACAAACCCCAAACTTGACCCACCCATTGATGAGCTATGCATTATCTTTCCAGCTTCTTCGCCTCGCCAAACCTGACATTGTCACCGACCAAATCTTCGGCCACCTTTACAACGTGGGCAAGATAAATGTCGACCATATTGAACATCCACGTCAATGGCACCACGCTACCGGTCTGCCACCCTAAAATCTTGGGTGCGACGTTCGATGAAGATCTACATTTTAGAGAGCATGCAACCGTAATTGTACCTAAAATACAGAGCAGTAAATAAATCCTCGAATCTCTTGCCGGCAGCACTTGGGGTAATGATAAAAAAACAACACTCATTACCACTTCCGATATGGTCACCGAGCCTAAAGGATACACACTGAAAGAAAATACAGAGCTGTTAAAACAATGCTCTCAGATTTGCTACGGGTTGTCTTCTTATGTCTCCAGATCACCATTTATACAGTGAAGAGAGTACTCCCCAAGAGGGAGAGAAATGAAATGCTGAACAAACAGTTTCTGCTGAATACCCAGAAACCTGGACATCCCAAAAGACATCTGAGTGAAGAGTATTTGCCTCCCCGGGTCTTAAGAAGTTATCTCCGCATACATTACGAGGAAATACGGCACCTCAGAACTCAGCCGTATGTAGAAAAAATACACAAAGAGGTCCACGCCAATAATTGCCCGGCGAACCCCGTTCTTGAGGTTAAATACCCTGAACTCCCAGTAGAGTAAAGCAATTTTCCCAGGGAGACGCGCGTCATTCTTGCTTAACTTCGAACTGGATACTGTAATAAGCTAAACTCATACCTTTCTAGAATCAACTCCGACATACACAATTTATGTCCTGCTTTCAATGTGTCCTCACATGACACCAACCATCTCTTTAACTGAAATGTGGAACCAACGCCTCTAACACCCCTTTCTCTCTGTGGAAACTGCGGGTTTCCTTGGAGGATATTGATAACAATTTACGAGTAGTCGCACCTTTTTGATGAGGTCCGCGTGGGGATCTAGCGAACATTGCACAAATTTCCAATGCACGGGTGGTTATTTTTATGGCAAATTGGCTTAGTTTAACTTAAAAGGCTTTCCAAAACGTTCACCATTCACAGATTCCATTACAGCGAAAATAAAAAAGTTGCTCACAATGAATTTCCGTTTAAAGACATTATTTTTGTAGCAATTTTATGATTCGTTGCAACTCAAACAGCCATGAAATAAAATAATGACGACGAAGAAAAAAAGAAAAAATAAATTAGTAAGTTGTATTGCAGGCAATAATACAATAACAAAAATAGAAATGAAAATAGTTGTAAGGAGCGACGATCAGCAGTGGTCTGCTGATGCAATACTCTTCCGCATGTAACGGCATATGAGGCAGTGGAAGACCACAAGTGGATTGCAGGAAATGAGAAGTTGAAAAACCCAAAGAAAAACGTTGCGAAAAATTAACAAGGAGCCGGACAAATCGAGCCGTGCATTGTGGCAATGAACTTGAAAGACACGTTTCACAAATTACTAAACAATAAATTTAAAAATATTTGACAATCGATATTTAGTAGAAAAAGTTTGGCGAGCAATTAATTGTTGACCAGCACACGAGATACAATAAGGTGCCAGCAGCAGCAGACAACTACAAACATTTTTACGTTGAGGCAGGGATTGCAATTGAAAAATATTTACCGGCTACAGTAATAAATTGACAGCAAATGAAAACAAAATTTACATAAATCAAAGAAAAATAAGGGAAAAAAATAAGGAAGGCTAATTTCGGGTGTAACCGAACATTACATACCTCAGCTGCCAAATTACAGCTTGCAAAACTTTTGAATTACCTTCTTTTAAAAGTGGGCGGTCCCACGCTCGTTGTACAAAATTTTACTAATTTTCTATTCTGCGTCTTAAGGTCGACCCACCTACCAAGTTGTATCGCTTTATCCGTCTTTGGTAATGAATTATCGCACTTTTTCGGTTTTCGAAATTTTCGATATCGAAAAAGTGGGCGTATTATTGTCCGATTTCGTTAATTTTAAATAGCGATCTGAGATGAGTGCCCAGGAACTTACATACCAAATTTCATTAAGAAAAATTCATTTCAAAATTTACTCATTTCAAAATTTACTCAAGTTATCGTGCTCACGGACAGACGGACGGACGGACATGGCAAAATGAATTTCTTTTTTCGCCCAGGTCATTTTGATATATAGAAGTCTATATCTATCTCGGTTAGTTCATGCCGTTACGGGGTACCGTTATGCAAACAAAATTAATATACTCTGTGAGCTCTGCTCAGCTAAGTATAATAAAATCCACGCAGTCTGGCACATAGCCTGGCACGGCACAAGCAGAGGGAAGGGTAGGTATTTACAACAAATCGGTGCACTAACTCTCAAACAGTTGCTGAAGAGCTGAATTTCAGTCAGAAAGCACCGGTTAACCCTTCTTATTGTTTTACTTCTGTCAGTAGAAAAACAGAAACAAAATAGCGGGTTAGCTCTTGCCGTATGGGCAATATCATTGCGAGAGTAAAGGCTGACATCGCAGACCTAAGGGAAATGATTTGGTTGCGGCAAGGAATGAAGACGTGTCGTGTTTTCTGTCATTTACTGCGCTGCGGTGTGGGATACGTGATAGGAAATATACTCCGGACCAAGTTATGTTGTTTTATTCTGTGGAAGCACATCACACTGGCTCTCTGTATCAAAGCAGGCTTATTCAATAAATCTTTTGAGCACACGCGCCGATGGAGGAGATGAAAATAGTGGATAAGGACTTATGATGTAAAATTAATTAATGTAAGGAAATTGAGCACGTGATTGTCTGTGCATGTTTTATGTTCCTCCTACTTTCCTTTTTTGAAATAAATAAAATTCTACGAAGATTATAGTTGTTGGTTTGAGCGGTCCTGTGAGCTGCTACGGGGACGCTAAGGCGCAGACACTTTACGCCATTACCTTACACTGTCTCTCTCCTGTAATTTAATCCACCCTAGCGCAAGCCTAGTCCAATTCGAATATGTGGGTCATACAATTGAAGAAAGCAAAGCAAGAAGGTATCAAAATACTTCCGGTATCAGAACCAAAACCGAGTCTGTCTACACACTGTCCTCAGAGCTAGACCATGATTGTTTCGTTCTTACTGAAACTGAGATCTATTATTTCTAAGCTACAATGTTAACCATAAGCTCTCGATAGCAGCTAGTTACATCTCCCCTCCAAATCAACATCATAGCCCACTGATGCTGGAGCTTGAGTTTTATCAATATTTCGAACTACCAACATGTGATAATAGAGCGGCCTTTAACTACTCGCGATGTAGTTTTGATGAGTTAAACATTTTGTTTGATTTGAATTGGGACCATCTTTTTGGAAATGCAGATGTAACCGGTTGTTATGATATTTTTAAGTCAACAATTTATGACATCTGTGTGAATAGCATTCCTGTTCATAGAGCAATAAAAAAAAAAAGTCCGTGGTTCTCCAAAGAACTCAAACGGTTAAGGAATTTAAAGAATAAGTTATATCAAAAGCATAAACGCTCTACCAATGCCAATGTTCGTGAGTGCTACATTTTTTACAGAGCTGAATTTAATAACCTCAATAGATTTTTGTATCGGCGGTACATTCATAATGTTGAAAACAGTATTAAATGTAACCCGCCTATCACACCGTATGCCCTGGGTTCAACTCCCGGGCAAAGCAACATCAAAATTTTAGAAATAAGGTTTTTCAATTAGAAGAAAATTTTTCTAAGCGGGGTCGCCCCTCGGCAGTGTTTGGCAAGCGCTCCGGGTGTATTTCTGCCATGAAAAGCTCTCAGTGAAAACTCATCTGCCTTGCAGATGCCGTTCGGAGTCGGCATAAAACATGTAGGTCCCCTCCGGCCAATTTGTAGGGAAAATCAAGAGGAGCACGACGCAAATTGTAAGAGAAGCTCGGCCTTAGATCTCTTCGGAGGTTATCGCGCCTTACATTTTTTTAATTTTTTAAGTTTTTTTGGAGCTACATTAAGAATTGTTCGGATATTCCGACATCGGTCCACCTTAGAGCTGTTTTGGCCAACTCAATTTCGGAAGCGGCTGACTTATTCGCTGAATTATTTTCCTCGAATTTCGTTACGGATAATAGTAGTTGGGTTTCGTCTGAATATCTGCCAATTGTAGATGAGATGTCCTCTCGGCTGTCCTGTTGAAAAGTTGTTCATCTTTGATTGTTCCTTTAAGGCACATATTTAATATGTCACTATCTGCCGGAGTTTTTATTGATGCATGGAAATTTACTTTTATTACGCCTATCCTTAAAGGTGGTAAAAAAATGATATCGAAAATTATAGGCCGATATCCAAACTTACCACTGTGTCAAAGCTATTTGAGTGCATAGTTAAGAATACAATTTACTTCTCCGTGAAACATCTACTATGTCCTCAGCAGCACGGTTTCGTTGCGGGTAGATCTACCATAACTAATCTGGGTGTTTTTACGGAAGACTGTTTGGATTCCTTTCAAAAGGGCTACCAAATCGACGCGATCTATACAGATTTTTCTAAGGCTTTCGATAGGGTATCGCATCGAATACTACTGGCAAAACTTTAATGATTGGGCTTTCACTCTGAGTTTCTGAAGTGGATCTCTTCTTACTTAGAGAACAGAAGTTGTATCGTTCGTCTAGATAATGTGTCATATTTTCCATTCGCCCCAACTTCCGGTGTCCCTCAGGGCAGCGTTTTGGGTCCGCTACTATTTGTCATATTTATTAACGACATATCATCTTGACTTAAAAGTTTCTCATGAAATCAAGTGCTTGGAGGATTCTTTAATCTTACAAAATGAGTTAGAAACTTATACCGTTGGTGTGTCCGTAATCTTCTATTCCTAAATATTGGTAAGTGTCATTTTATCACTTATGCTATGTAAACTTGAAGTTTTGTTTATTAACAGTCTATAAACACCTTGTTTGTTGATTAAATAAAAATATAATTATTATACCGGTTAATGCCATTTTGTCACATTTGAGCAGTTGCGTGATGTCTAATATCTACTGGAAAGGTGCGTTTCGTACGATGCGCCCATGTTCGCTGACATCGTACACTTATAATGCGATATTAATGAATTATTTGAAATATTAGTGAAAATCTGCAAGAAGTTAGATAGTGCATTGAATGGCGGTTACAACGTTTTTCGCGCCAACCATTCATATCATACTTATATTTTATTTGTATTATAACCGTCACCCTCCTCATTTAACAAGATATAAGTTTCTTAAACTCTGATCCACTTTCGATTCCGATTCTGATTCCGACTCCAATAAAGCAAACTTGTAAGTTCCGAATCCGGTTCCGGTAAACTCACTTTCGCTACATCCCTAGTTTCAACTACCGGCTGTGTGCGACCACGCGCGCTGTGGCCCAGCATCGTCTGATCGAAATTGAAACAAGTTCGTTGCTTAAGTCTTTTGTACATTGTTTGAAGTTGTTGAATAAATGAAGCAATCAATAAAGTAAATTTCAAGTGTCATTTATGTTGTTTGTTTACCGTTAGCGTTTTTTACTGTTATTAATACAATGCCGATGACATGTTTATCGCTTTTGTGTGCCGCTTTTTCTCAGATTGTCGCCTGGTTTTATGAACTGGTTTTTTTTTTGTTCCTATTTCTTCAATAAAATTTAGCATACAATTCCGTAAGATATGATTTTTTTTTTGGATTTTTACTTTTTCTCTTCATTCTTCTTTTTTTATTTTATGCAAATGATATTAATATTTGATCTCTTTTTGTTACATCCGTCAGTCCGATTAGAGTTCACAACCATATCATGCTATCACATCACATCATCTGTTTCATTTTGTGATCGCGCACGTGCGTCCGTTTAAAATTTGGCCTATTTCTAAAACTTTGTGTAGTAATATTGAGGAAATGTTTGATGCGCTCAAAAAAATCAAATTAACACCTCACTTATATTACGTAAGCTAACAAATTTACAACTCGTCCGCTACTTTAATAAAATTCAAATTGATTTTACTCAGCCAAATACAGGGCGGTAAAAAAACCCGGAATATGCACATAAAATTAACATAAAAGAGTTGCCTGCACTTGGGTGTTACATTTTGCTGCGGCATGTACCTACAACATGAATATTTTATTATTATTTAATTATTCGGAAAAAATGGTTTTTCTTATCGGCATATTCGCTTTTATTATTAATAATTTGTGTTTCTTTTTTTAAATGTATTTTCGGCTCGTTGGACGCGATTGTGTGATTATATTTGAAATAGCATTTTTAAGTGTATGTGTACTTTTTTATGACTGTTTTTTGGTTTTTAAAGAATTCATGGAAACAAACTTGCTTTGCCTTACGTTATGTAAACAACTTTGGTGCAACTAAATTCACCCGAACTTGCAAATGAGCTTTGCCTTTTGAAAGTGAAGCATAAAGCGCTCTTGGCTTGGCCAATGGGCAGTTATAGTGTTAACTACTTTGTACTCTTTACTTTAATTTTTAAAATAATTTTAATTGAGTTTTTTTAAAATATCAACTTGAATGTTGATATAGCAGTATCCCACACAATTTTTTGTTGATTACCAAAAATTTATTTTTTTTAAACAAGGCCTTTAAAAAATTTCAAAGAACGTAACGCTAAAATATTAATTTGAAAATGACACGACACAGATGCCAAACATGTATTTAAACTATCAGAATGTTTACACTAACACTAGGGATGCTATGTGTGTCTGATGTTGTTATGTTGAGAAAACCAGCAGGCCTCACGTAACTTACCATGTACCATGTGAACTTAGATTTAGACTCGCAAGCAATGGACGACTTACTAGTCTTTTTGTTGGACGTATAGCCCGACAGTTAGCAAATATGACTAAATGTGCAATATTCTTTGCTGATATTCAAAGTGTTTACAAAAACAAACGAGAATACTAAAACTGGAATATATATTCATTTTTTTGGTGGCATCAATTTTGTGTACTACTTTGTTAGTTAAAAAATAAGATAAAATAAAATGGTAAAAAATAATAAAAAAGGAAAGGGCTGAAGGGAAAAAAGGAAACCAGGGGAGAGGGGAGGAGAGGAGAGGGGAGGAGACGAGAGGAAAATGTTTTATGGAGTGTTATCGATGTTGATGGTCCTTTGCCAGATATAGATCCTGTACGGTGCGGTACGAAGCACCATTAAGGTACTAGCTAAACCATCTCGGGAACGAGTTATATGACCACATTAAACCTTTGGGCCATAAATCCAACTGTTCGCGAAATTACTAGACCTTAGGAGAAATGGATGGACGATGAAACCGATAGTATAAAAGCAGCATAAGCTAAGGAATCAGTAATCAGTTTAATTTAAACACTCCTTTGTGAAGTACGTGATATCGAAGTATAATTGTACTACTCCCAAAGTAGACTAAATAAAAACCATATTGCAATACTGAATATTGGATTTATTTATTCGAGGTATCAGCGATACGAACGTTAGCAGAAGGTTCAAAATAATCGGAGTTACACAGACTTCGTTACAATAAATTACTCGCATGCTTCACTAAAAGCGTGTTAAAATCAAACTGATTTACTATTACTCAGCATGCGCTGCCTTTATACTCTCTGTTGCCTCGTTATCATATTTCCCTTAAGGTCTAGACTTTTCGCGAACAGCAGCTTATTTATTTCTTATGTATATATCTGATATTCACGTATTGCTTCTAGTTATATACATGTGTATGTGTGAGTAATAAATTCTGCTCTTAGCTTCGATGTTTACATGTATGTGTGGCTGCTTTCTTTACTGTTGTTGTACATTTATTTAGTAGCAGCATAGCGAAGAACCGAAATGCTACTATTCGCCACAGTAACTTATGTTCTGCACACGAAGGTCAGTTGTGTTTCCGTTTAATCGTCCTCCCATTTTCATGTCATCTAATATCGTCGCGTACCCGAATTCCGTTGATTTCCACATGTTGGATTCTCCTAGTCGTTAAGCCACTTTCGCGGCCAATCCATGCACGAACACTTGTAGGGGAATCAAGTTAGAAATTACGTGAACACCTTCCTGAGATGCGTTGCTGACTCTGCCTCACATACGCAGACATATTTGAACCTTCCCAACATTTTGTTCATTACTCTTTTTGTTTAGTGCCTTTTACCAGATAAGAGCTTCATACGTAAGTATCGGGCGTATAACTATATTAAACATGCCATGGATGATATGTGCTGCCAAAATATTTGTTTGATTTCGTCTCAAGTTTCTTAAAGGAGGGAATTTTTGTTTTTCCTGAACAGGATTAGTTCGGTTTTTTTTTATTTACCGCCAGTCTGTTTTAACTGCCTGTATACGGCATACATGAGCTCGGTAATCTTTGCCAGGAATTTAACTGTGACCAGAAAAACCAAGTCGTCAGCGTATGCGACTAACCTCGTTCCTTCTGCTCCAAAGAATTCTAGAATTACATTAACTACCAATATCCAAACCAGAGGCGGAATCACGCGGTAGCCATTTTACAATCTCAGCCAACTCTTAAAGTTGTGCTGACGACTGTACTCATAAGCATGGAATCGATCCATGCAACTAGAGAGTTTTGTCTTCCATATCGTATAAGTGCCATGCCTTTGGACGTTGTTGCAGGCATCATCAATGTCCCAAAGTTCTTCATCTTAACTACTTGAATTTTTACTAACAAATCTAGACTCTTAAGTCCTCTTAAGTATAAATCTTCAAATGTTTAAATTACCTTTATTTCATAATTTAAGTCTTTAGTCCTAAGAAATAATTTATTAGTCTTAAATCTAAAATTTTTTTAGGGTAGGACTTACTTCCCCTTACCATCTTTTACTTTCGTAATTTATCTGTACTTATAATTCCCACTTTCTTATCATTACAGCTCCCTTTATTCCACCACAAACAAAATATGGGACAGGAGATATCTCATCAAAGCAAATCCAACATTGTTAAGCGACATAAATCACACCAACAAATACCCCAATCTACCCCACAACCACAAACGCAACGAGAAGTGAAGAAAAAACAGAAACCAACTTCTAATTTCTCACCCTGCAAAGGCAAATATATACAACACACTGAGAACTTTTCTAGTATCTACGCACCTTCTTCAACTTTATCTACCACTTCTACTAGCTCCACTGATGACGAACATTATCGGCAACGTCAAAAATACAATTTGAATAAGCAAACATATGAAAAATCAAGAATAGCCAAGAAACTGAGTCGCATTAGCAACACAACTGACCAAAGCACCAGCAGCAGCACTAGCAAAACTTCAAGCACCGCAAATAATTCGACGTATCAAAACTCCCAGACTAGCGAGCCAACCTACACGAATATCGAACGACAGTCCAATCAGCATAAACGCAAAAGTTCTACGAGTACTGATAGCGGCATCTACTACGCTTCCTGTCATTGCAATTCATCATTTCCATCATCATCTTCAGCTAACTCCACATCTTCGTCGGTATACTCCACAAGCGCTTGTGGTTGCGCGAAATCGGTGGCATCATCAACCGATCGTTCAAGATCTTCTTTAGATCACACGAAAAAATATCTTTGCCATCATTTGTATATAAAATCCTATTTGGACATTTTGGAGGAAGACGAAAAAGCGCGTGCACAATTCAAAACAGCAAAACCGGGTGGTATACGCAATTATAAACCTAAGATCTTAAGCAATACAGCACTAGCGGCCAGTGCACCTTTTAGCACTGGATTCAGTATTAGTAGCAGTAATATAAAATTACGTGAAAAGTGTAAAGAGGATCCGTGGATTTGACAATTACTGAAGAATGGCATTTGGTACAATGACGTCTTTACTTGGAGTGATTCCACTGCTGGCGATTGGCATGAATTACTATCGTTACCAAAGCATCGATCCGGAGAACAAAGTGCAGGAGGCGCAAATGGTAAGTAAACATTTGTGTGCGGGCACTTATTTTATGAGCTTACTAATCTTTAACTTTCCCTCTCTTTCTACGCAGACCAGACGCCAATATGATTTTATTGTCGTAGGCGGCGGTTCGGCTGGTGCAGTGATAGCCAATCGCCTATCAGAAGTGCGTAACTGGACGGTGTTACTATTAGAAGCTGGTGGCGATGAAACGGAAATATCAGATGTACCCGCGCTCGCCGGTTATCTACAACTTACCGAACTCGACTGGAAGTATGCGACAACACCATCAGCAACGCGTCAATACTGTCAAGCTATGAAAGGCGATCGCTGCTTTTGGCCGCGCGGCAAAGTGCTTGGTGGCTCCAGCGTACTCAATGCGATGGTATATGTGCGTGGTTCGAAGAATGATTACAATCACTGGGAGTCACTCGGCAATACTGGTTGGGGTTATGAAGATGTGCTCAAATATTTTCTCAAATCAGAGGATGTGCGCAATCCCTATTTAGCTAAAACACCCTATCACGAGACAGGCGGTTATCTTACAGTGCAGGAGTCACCATGGCGTACACCGCTTTCAATAGCTTTTTTGCAGGCGGGTATGGAAATGGGTTATGAGGTGCGTGACATCAATGGCGAACAGCAGACTGGTTTCATGCTTACCCAAAGCACCATACGACGCGGTTCACGTTGCAGCACTGGCAAAGCTTTCATCAGACCAGTGCGTTTGCGTAAGAATTTAGATGTTGTGCTGCACGCACACGCCACCAAAGTGCTTATAGATAAAAATAAACGCGCTATTGGCGTAGAATTTTGGCGTAATGGTCAAAAGAATATTGTTTTTGTGCGCCGCGAAGTTATTTTGTCAGCTGGCGCGCTAAATTCACCACAGCTGCTTATGCTATCTGGTATTGGTCCCGCTGAGCATCTGCAAGAGCATGGCATCAATGTTTTGTCTGATTTGCCAGTTGGTGATAATTTGCAAGATCATGTTGGCTTAGGCGGTCTCACTTTTGTGGTGGATGCGCCGCTAACTGTGACACGCGCGCGCTTTCAAACTATACCCGTCGCCATGGAGTACATTTTACGTGAGCGCGGTCCCATGACTTTCTCCGGTGTCGAGGGTGTAGCTTTCTTAAACACCAAATATCAAGATCCAGCGGTGGATTGGCCCGATATACAATTTCACTTTCTACCCAGTTCTATAAATTCGGATGGCGGTGAGCAGATACGTAAAATACTCAACTTACGTGATGGTTTCTATAATACCGTTTACAAACCGTTACACAATTCGGAGACTTGGTCTATACTACCATTATTGCTGCGCCCCAAGAGCACTGGTTGGGTGCGCTTGAACTCACGTAATCCGCTGCAACAGCCCAAATTAATACCCAACTATTTTGCTCATCAGGAAGATATTGACGTTCTAGTTGAGGGCATCAAACTCGCAATTAATGTCTCAAACACGCAGGCTTTTCAGCGTTTCGGCTCACGTCCGCACAATATACCACTGCCTGGTTGTCGCCATTATGAGTTCATGTCTGATGTGTATTGGGCTTGTGCCATTAAACAATTTACTTTTACAATTTATCATCCGGTGGGTACATGTAAAATGGGCCCAAGTTGGGATGCTGCGGCAGTGGTGGACCCGCGTTTGCGCGTCTATGGTGTGTCTGGTGTGCGTGTCGCCGATGCGAGTATAATGCCAACCATACTGAATGGAAATCCAAATGCAGCTGTGATCATGATTGGCGAGAAAGCGGCGGATCTTATTAAGGAGGATTGGGATGCGCTGCCGATGCGTAAAAAAGGGTGAGCCGTAGACGGACACGGACAGAGTCAGCCACCAGTAACACATGGACAACAATTGAAGTTGAAGTTTCGCTAATGCTCTGACAAACTACGGACTAGTCAAATTTCTTACAATAATTTTTTTTAATTTTATATCCATACATAGGTTAAGGTAATTTTCAAAATGAAATTTGTTTTTGTTTTTTTTTTTTTTTGTATTATATTTGTGTACATATGTATGCTGTCTAATTAGCATCTTACTGTTAAATAAATTTTGGTTTATTGTATGGTTGTTTGACAGATTTCCTCATATTTTTTTTTAGATTTTGTTGTATTTATTGGTACTGCACAAACATTCCCTGAAGACTTGGGGATTGGTACCGATGTTGGCAGTGATACGAGTCCGTACCTTCTAATGCCAGCCTGACTGCCTCTGCTCATTTGAACCCTCGAACCTTCGGATACGCGGGTTTTAGTCTTCTCTTACAACAGGCATTCCCATAGCGAAAATTTTCAAACCCATTAACCCGCTAGGTAAGGTTTCCTCAGATGTTGATGTCGTTGTAGCAGTGCTTCGCCCCATCCAATAGGTAGATTTTGGCGTCATGTGGAGACACATTACTTGCTGGACATACATAATGTATGTTTTGGTTGATTATGGATAAGTAGGAGTTTAACCTATTACAGTATCCAAATCAAACTCGTTCTAGAGTGACGGGTGTCTCCCTGAGGATATTGCACAACAGCAAGTTTCGGCTATTTGACATTTGTAACGGTATTCGCCGGGTAACTATCGGCGTAAACCTGTGGCGACTCATCATGGATGATACTAAGGGTTTCTTTATGCTGAGTTCTTGGGCGCATGATCCCTGTTGATGACTCCTTAAGTTCCTCTTTAAACAGATGTCTGTTAGGATGTCCAGATTTATGGGTATTCAGCACAAACTATTTGTTCATCATTTTGTTTCTCTCCTTTATGGAAAGTATTTTCGCCTCACTGTCTATATGATGTTCTGTTGACATAAAAAGAGATCCCGTGGCAATTCTGGGCACCGTGTTTTGACAAGCCTGCAGTTTCCTAAAGTGTGTTCCTTTTAAGCTTGGCGTTCATATCGGAGACGCATATCATACACGCGGCTGACCAATTATTTTTAGGTAGCTATGAGCGTTTCTTCGTCTTTGCAACAAGTTTAGGTACCATTGCGGATGCATGCTCGCGAAAAGAAAGGTCTTAATTGAATGTCGTAGTCATTATTTTTGGTTGTAAGAAAATCGGCAGCGTTATGCTATCGACTCGGATGTCTAGCATTTGCCAGGTCCACGTTGTAAATAAGGTCGAACAAGACTTGGCCGGGTACAGTTCCAGGTTTCTCAAGGTGAAGAAACGGGAAAGAGTAGGAGGATAGTAGTTAGTAAATATTTTCCGGGTCGGAATATCCAGGAATATTGTGAGCCAGCAAATTGAAGTTGAACCCTATGACGGAACCTTATTGAGAAAGCGATGTCAATGTAGTATAAACGTCTATCTGTAGCCACGTTTGCTTCCAGTTACCACAGGGAGTACCTTTCAAGTCCTAATCGAGCTGTTGGCACTGATCAGTGCAAAAGAAAGTTTCGCAGAGAACTTACATTCATACTGTGACGAATATTGACATCACTAGGCTGTTAGTAAATAATCACGCAACAATAACAAGCAAGGAAGGTTAAGTTCGGGTGTAACCGAACATTACATACTCAGTAGAGAGACAAAATAAGGGAAAATCACCTCGTAGTAAAATGAACCTAGGGTAACCCTGGAATGTGTTTGTATGACATGTGTATCAAATTGAAGGTACTAAAGAGTATTTCAAGAGGGAGTGGGCCATAGTTCTATATATGGACGCCATTTAGGGATATCGCCATAACGGTGGACCAGGGGTGACTCTAGAATTTGTTTGTACGATATGGGTATCAAATGAAAGGGTTTAATGAGTATTTTAAAAGGGAGTGGGCCTTGGCTCTATGGGTAGACGCCTTTTCGAGATATCGCCATAAACGTGGACCAGGGGTGACTCTAGAATACGTTTGTACAATATGGGTATCAACCGAAAGGTGTTAATTAGTATTTTAAAAGGAAGTGGGCCTTAGTTCTATAGGTGGACGCCTTATCGGAATATCGTTATAAAGGTGGACCAGGGTTGACCCTAGAATGCTTTTGTACAATATGGGTATCAAACGAAATGTGTTAATAAGTATTTTAAAAGGGAATGGGCCTTAATTCTATGGGTGGACGCCTTTTCGGGATATCAACATAAACGTGGACCAGGTGTGACTCTAGAATGCGTTTGTACAATATGGGTATCAAATGAAAGGTGTTAATGAGTATTTTAAAAGGGAGTGGGCCTTAGTTCTATAGGTGGACGCCTTTTCGGAATATCGTTATAAAGGTGGACCAGGGTTGACCCTAGAATGCTTTTGTACAATATGGGTATCAAACGAAAGGTGTTAATAAGTATTTTAAAAGGGAATGGGCCTTAATTCTATGGGTGGACGCCTGTTCGGGATATCGCCATAAACGTGGACCAGGGGTGACTCTAGAATGCGTTTGTACAATATGGGTATCAAATGAAAAGTGTTAATGAGTATTTTAAAAGGGAGTGGGCCTTAGTTCTATAGGTGGACGCCTTTTCGGAATATCGTTATAAAGGTGGACCAGGGTTGACTCTAGAATGCTTTTATACAATATGGGTATCAAACGAAAGGTGTTAATAAGTATTTTAAAAGGGAATGGGCCTTAATTCTATGGGTGGACGCCTGTTCGGGATATCGCCATAAACGTGGACCAGGTGTGACTCTAGAATGCGTTTGTACAATATGGGTATCAAATGAAAGGTGTTAATGAGTATTTTAAAAGGGAGTGGGCCTTAGTTCTATAGGTGGACGCCTTTTCGGAATATCGTTATAAAGGTGGACCAGGGTTGACTCTAGAATGCTTTTGTACAATATGGGTATCAAACGAAAGGTGTTAATAAGTATTTTAAAAGGGAATGGGCCTTAATTCTATGGGTGGACGCCTGTTCGGGATATCGCCATAAACGTGGACCAGGTGTGACTCTAGAATGCGTTTGTACAATATGGGTATCAAATGAAAAGTGTTAATGAGTATTTTAAAAGGGAGTGGGCCTTAGTTCTATAGGTGGACGCCTTTTCGGAATATCGTTATAAAGGTGGACCAGGGTTGACTCTAGAATGCTTTTGTACAATATGGGTATCAAACGAAAGGTGTTAATAAGTATTTTAAAAGGGAATGGGCCTTAATTCTATGGGTGGACGCCTGTTCGGGATATCGCCATAAACGTGGACCAGGGGTGACTCTAGAATGCGTTTGAGATATCGCCATAAAGGTGGACCAGGGGTGACTCTAGAATTTTTTTGTACGATATGGGTATCAAATGAAAGGTGTTAATGAGTATTTTAAAAGGGAGTGGGCCTCAAATCTATAGGTGGACGCCTTTTCGAGATATCGCTATAAACGTGGACCATGGGTGACTCTAGAATGCGTTTGTACGATATGGGTATCAAATGAAAGGAGTTAATCAGTATTTTAAAAGGGCGTGGGCCTTAGTTCTATAGGTGGACGCCTTTTCGAGATATTGCCAAAAAGGTGGACCAGGGTGACTCTAGAATGCTTTTGTACAATATGGGTATCAAACGAAAGGTGTTAATGAATATTTTAAAAGGGAATGGGCCTTAATTCTATGGGTGGACGCCTGTTCGGGATATCGCCATAAACGTGGACCAGGTGTGACTCTAGAATGCGTTTGTACAATATGGGTATCAAATGAAAGGTGTTAATGAGTATTTTAAAAGGGCGTGAACCTTAGTTCTATAGGTGGACGCCTTTTCGAGATATTGCCATAAAGGTGGACCAGGGTTGACTCTAGAATGCTTTTGTACAATATGGGTATCAAACGAAAGGTGTTAATGAGTATTTTAAAAGGGAATGGGCCTTAGTTCTATTCGTGAACGCCTTTTCGGGATATCAACATAAACGTGGACCAGGGGTGACTCTAAAATGCGTTTGAGATATCGCCATAAAGGTGGACCAGGGGTGACTCTAGAATTTTTTTGTACGATATGGGTATCAAATGAAAGGTGTTAATGAGTATTTTAAAAGGGAGTGGCCCTCAAATCCATAAGTGGACGCCTTTTCGAGATATCGCCATAAACGTGGACCAGGGGTGACTCTGGAATGCGTTTGTACGATATGGGTATCAAATGAAAGGTGTTAGTAAGTATTTTAAAAGAGAGTGGGCCTTAGTTCTATGGGTGGACGCCTTTTCGAGATATCGCCATAAAGGTGGACCAGGGCTGACTCTAGAATTTGTTTGTGCGATATGGGTATCAAATTAAAGGTATTAATGAGGGTTTTAAAAGGGAGTGGTGGTAGTTGTATATGTGAAGGCGTTTTCGAGATATCGACCAAAATGTGGACCAGGGTGACCCAGAACATCATCTGTCGGGTACCGCTAATTTATTTATATATGTAATACCACGATCAGTTATCCTTCCAAGATTCCAAGGGCCCTGCATAACTTTTTCATTTTCTTCTATTTAATATGGTAGGCGTCACACCCATTTTACAAAGTTTCTCTCTAAAGTTATATTTTGCGTCAATAGACCAATCCAATTACCATGTTTCATCCCTTTTTGGTATATTATTATGGCATTTTTTAATTTTTAGTAATTTTCGATATCGAAAAAGTGGGCGTGGTCATAGTCGGATTTCGGCCATTTTTTACACCAATATAAAGTCAGTTCAGATAAGTACGTGAACTGAGTTTAGTAAAGATATATCGATTTTTGTTCCAGTTATCGTGTTAACGGCCGAGCGGAAGGACAGACGGTCGACTGTGTATAAAAACTGGGCGTGGCTTCAACCGATTTCGCCCTTTTTCACAGAAAACAGTTATTTTGCTAGAATCTAAGCCTCTACCAAATTTCACAACGATTGGTAACGTTTTGTTCGACATATGGCATTAAAAATATCCTATACAAACTAAATGAAAAAGGGGGGAGCCACGCCCATTTTGAAAATTTCTTTTATTTTTGTATTTTGTTGCACCATACCATTACTGGAGTTGAATGTTGACATAATTTACTTATATACTGTAAAGATGTTAACTTTTCTTTTAAAATTTAACTTAAAAAAATTTTTTTTTAAAAAGTGGGCGTGGTCGTTCTCCGATTTTGCTAATTTTTATTTAAAACACAAACAGTAATAGGAGTAAGGTTCCTGCCAAATTTCATCATGATATCTTCAACGACTGCCAAATAACAGCTTGCAAAACTTTTAAATTACCTTCTTTTAAAAGTGGGCGGTGCCACGCCCATAGTCCAAAATTTTACTAGTTTTCTGTTTTGCGTCATAAGTTAAACTCACCTACCAAGTTTCATCGCTTTATCCGTATTTGGTAATGAATTATCGCACTTTTTCGATTTTTCGAAATTTTCGATATCGAAAAAGTGGGCGTGGTTATAGTCCGATATCGTTCATTTTAAATAGCGATCTGAGATGAGTGCCCAGGAACCTACATACCAAATTTCATCAAGATATCTCAAAATTTAATCAAGTTATCGTGTTAACGGACGGACGGACGGACGGACGGACATGGCTCAATCGAATTTTTTTTCGATACTGATGATTTTGATATATGGAAGTCTATATCTATCTCGATTCCTTTATACCTGTACAGCCAATCGTTATCCAATCAAAGTTAATATACTCTGTGAGCTCTGCTCAACTGAGTATAAAAACATGACGCAGCCACTCGTATGTGGTCATCAGCCGACGTAGTTGCTCACACATGCACACGCATACGACTATGAGAAACGCATAAACTACAAATATACATGTATATAGCTGGTTACCAAGCAGGAGATTCTAGAAGGTGAAACGTCTAGACCTTTGGAGAAATATGCAGACGAGGCAACAGAGAATATAAAAGCAGCGTAAGCTGAGGAATCAGTAATCAGTTTGATTTAAACACGCTATCAGTTAAGAAGTGAAGTATAATTGTGAAGTATAATTGTACTACTCCCAAAGTAGTCTAATAAAGCCCATTTTGCAATACAGAATATTGGAGTGATTTATTTAACAGTTTAGCGATTCGAACGTTAGCAGAAGGTTTCAAATAAGCGGAATTTCCCTTAAATTCGTTACAATATATAATATCACAGAGGTAGCTCCTTTTAGATGGTGTCAAGTCTCTTCATGATGAAATGTATGTATATATCACCATGGTCTAGCAAATTAAAACAAGCTGGCTAGCTGTTATGCTAATGAAATGAAATGATCCGGCCCAAAAGGTATTCTTCTTTTAAGCGGCATATGGAAGAAGGAAACAATGAAGAGTGTGCCGAAGAGCCTTGGTGTTTCCAACTGACCTCAGAAGCTACTGTCTTTATTTGTTGGATTATTAAAGCCGTTTAAACGGGTAAGCGGCATTTAAAAAATTAAAACAAATGCAACGAAACCGCAAGTTTTTCAGTAACATTTACACATCAAACTTGAAGGGCGCCTAAAATTATGCATAGCATTTTAACTACTGATCAAAGCTTTCAATATGCAGTGCTGGTGCTAAAAAATATTTACTGTGGGACTTTGTTAAGAGTTGTGTTGTCTATGTAAACGCATTCTATTACCATTACAAATACTCAGTAATTGGGAAGACCAACTACGAAGTTAGGTATATTTTATTGGTTGCTTCATTGCTGTGCTGCCCGGCCGACACGACCGGGCCCACGTAGCGCTCTAGGCGCCATTTTGATACACTTTCGCCTGGAGCCAATTAGTTATCATGTATATTAACCTACTATATTTTTACTCGAACCATTTTCTTCGTTCAATAAATCTGTTGAAGTCTTTTATGAAGCATTTGATACCTCTCTTAAATCGGACTGAACAAAAAACGGCCAGAGTTCGATAGCTAATATTTGCCATGGCTGGCCACTCACTGCTGAGGGGCAACTCCGCTTAGAAAAACTTTATTCTAATTATTTGCAAATTTTTTATGTCGCTTTGCACGCGAGTTGAGCCCAGGGTCATCGGTGTGGTAGGCGGAGCTCAAAAAGTTAAACAAAAAGTTATTAAAAAAGTCAAAAATAAAAGTTAAAAGTTGACTTTTATTAAAAAAGCTAAAACTGGTTTATTGAGATGAGGAAATTCGGCACCAACGAAACATATTCGCATTAATACTCTCTCAAGTATAATAATAAAAAAATTAGTGTCCCGAAGGTTTTGGGACTGTTACCGGTCTTGATGGTCCCTTTTAAGAAATAGGTACAGTACTTTTCGGTAAAAAGCACCATTTAGGTACCAGCCCGACCGTTGACCACATTCTAGGCTTAATCTAGTGACAATATTAATAAAAAGATAATAAAAAATTTTAAGGACTACCTTTATATAAATGGACCAAAAAGTAGAAGCCAATTTTTTCTTTAATACAGACATAGTCTTGTTGAATTTTTGACTAAAAAACTTTAACAATACTTAGCTCTTGTAGAAGAATTTTGGGATTTGAAACTATAAAGGTGGAGCGCAATCTTTCAATTTAAGGCAAACCATGTACTTGGGATTAACTAATTGATTATTTAAAATTTAAACACGCGCTCTACTTTACAATTTTAAATCCCAAAATTCTTTTACAAGAGCTAAGTATTGTTAACGTTTTTTAGTGAAAACTCAACAAGACTATGTCTGTATTAAAGGAAAAATTGCCTTCTATTTTTTGGTCCATTTATAGAAAGGTAGTCCTTAAAATTTGTTTATCATCTTTTTATTTTCAA
This sequence comes from Eurosta solidaginis, assembly GCF_040869045.1. Taxonomy (NCBI): domain Eukaryota; kingdom Metazoa; phylum Arthropoda; class Insecta; order Diptera; family Tephritidae; genus Eurosta; species Eurosta solidaginis. Next base: position 57,592,976 of record NC_090322.1, on the reverse strand, counting down.
TTTTTTAGTACTGCCTACGAAAAGGCAATTGCAACTTTGATTAGTAATTTAAGTATTTCCACAGTGAAAATTCTTATCTTTAATTATTTGTTCAAAATAGCAAGATTTAAGAGAATTAGTGGAATTTTCGCTGACAACACTCGCGAAAACAACAGAATTTCATCTCGACTCATAACAAGAGAATTCCACCTCGTTTGTCAGCTACTTAATTTACACAGCTGAAAAACGTGGTAAAATTCGCATACGCCCGAAAGTCTAAAAGAATCGTGGTGATAGTCGCGTACGCTTAAAAGTTTGCAAGGACGTGCATTGAGTTGGGCCTTCAACGAGGTGGAATTCTACAACGCCTGCAACACTCAGGAGGCTAGCTAGCCATGAAGGTATGGCCCAACCTTCTAAATAGTTCGACTTGTGCGTTACGTAGCTCAAATTTTTTGATCAAACATTGCACTGTCACCGAGTTTTAAACTATATTTCAGGTTTCACGTCTCTAGATATCCAGGAAGTTAGTTAAAAATCGATTGCAAGATTCCCAATTTAAAACTAGTTTTCTCAATATATCGATCCATGCGCTACCTAGCGGATTTTTTTTTTTATAAAATATTGCATTGTCACCGGGTTCTTACTTACGGCCCAAGTTTCATGTCTCTAGCTCAGCGGGAAGTTACTCGAAAATCTATCGCAAGATTCCCCCCGTTTTTAAAGGATTTGCAGTTATCTTGACCAGTGCGCCACCTAGCGGAACCTTGTTTTCTATAAGTTGTATTGTCACCAGGCCTTTAACTAAGTGCCAAGTTTCAAGTCTCTAGGTAACCGGGAAGTTAGTTAAAAACGGATTGAAAAATTCCCAAATTAAAATTTGTTTTCTTACTATCTCGATCCGTGTGCAACCTAGCGATAAACTGTTGCATTGTCAATGGGTTCTGACCCACGGCCCAAGTTTCAAGTCTCTAGCTCACCGGCAAGTTACTCAGAAATCAATTGCAAAATTCCCCTCGTTTTTCAAGCATTTGTAGTTATCTCACTTAGCGCGCCACCTAGCGGAATTTTTATTTCTATAAATTGTATTGTCACCGGGTCTCGAACTATGTGCTAAGTTACAAGTCTCTAGGTAAACGGGAAGTTAGTTAAAAATGGATTGAAAGATTCCCAAATTAAAGATAATTTTCCTAATATCTCGATCCATGCGCCACCTGGCGGAATTTTTTTAATCAAATGTTGCATTGTCACCGGGTTCTGACTTACGGCTCAAGTTTCATATCTCCAGCTCACCGCATTTTCTGTAGATTGTATTGTCACCGGGTCCCGAACTATGTGCTAGTTACAAGTCTCTAGGTAACCGGGAAGTTAGTTAAAAATGGATTGAAAGATTCTCAAATTAAAATTAATTTTCCTAATATCTCGATCCATGCGCCACCCAGCGGGATTTTTTTTGATAAAATATTGCATTGTCACCGGGTTCTGACTTACAGCTCAAGTTTCATATCTCCAGCTCACCGGAAAGTTATTCAAAAATCGATTGCATGATTACCCTCGTTTTTCAAGGATTTGTAGTTATCTCACTTAGCACGCCACCTAGCGGAACTTTGATTTCTATAAATTGTATTGTCACCGGGTCTCGAACTATGTGCTAAGTTACGAGTCTCTAGGTAACCGGGAAGTTAGTTAAAAATGGATTGAAAGACTCCCAAATTAAAATTAATTTTCCTAATATCTCGATCCATGCGTCACCTGGCGGAATTTGTTTAAACAAATGTTGCATTGTTACCGGGTTCTCACCCTCGGCCCAAGTTTCAAGTCTCTAGCTCACCGGCGAGTTACTCAAAAATCGATCGCAATATTCCTCTCGTTTTTCAGGGATTTTCGTTTATCTCGATTCGTCTGCCACCTGGCGGCATTTCGTTTTCACGGTTATGGCCGTCCAACAAGACGCGCCAGTCGCTCCTTCTCTCTGCCAAACGGCGCCAATTGGTCACACCAAGGGAGTTTAAATCGTTTTCCACCTGGTCCTTCCAACGGAGTGGGGGCCGCCCTCTATCTCTACTTCCATAGGCGGGTTCCGATAGAAACTTTCTTTGCTGGAGCGTCATCTTTCATTCGCATAACATAGCCTAGCCAGAACAGCCGCTGCGTTTTAATTCGGTGGACAATGTTGATGTGTGCGTATAGCTCGTACAGATCATCGTTAAATCTTCTTCGGTACTTGCCATCGCCAACGCGTAGAGGTCCATAAATCTTTCGAAGAACTTTTCTCTCGAACACTCCCAAAGCCGCTTCATTTGCTGTTGTCATGGTCCATGCTTCTGCTCCATATAGCAGGATGGGTACGATAACTGACTTGTAGAGTATGATTTTCGTTCGCCGAGAGAGGACTTTACTTTTCAATTGCCTACCTAGTCCAAAGTAGCATTTATTGGCAGGATTGATTCTTCGCTGGATTTCAGTGCTGATTTTGTTGCTAGTGTTGGTGCTGGTTCCCAAATAAACGAGGTCTTTTACTATTTCGAAATTATAGCTGCCAACAGTATCGTGGTTGCCAAGGCGCATATGCACTGACTCTTTGCTAGATGACAGCAGGTACTTCGTTTTGTCGTCATGCACCATCAAACCCATCTTTACCACTTCTTTTTCCAGTTTGGAGCAAGTAGAACTAACGGCGCGGGTTTTAGGCCGATGATATCAATGTCGTCAGCATATGCCAGTAATTGCACGCTTTTATAGCATATTGTTCCAGTGCGGTAAGTTCTGCAGCTAGTATAATTTTCTCCAGCATCAAATTAAGGAAATCGCACGATAGGGGGTCACCCTGTCTGAAATCTCGTTTAGTTTCGAACGGCTCGGAGAGGTCCTTCCCAATTTTGACTTAGCTTTTGCGGGGAAACCAAATTCAGACATAGCGGCATATAAGCAGCTCCTTTTCTTGCTGTCGAAGGCGACTTTAAAATCGACGAAGAGGTGATGTGTGTCGATTCTGTTTTCGCGGGTTGTTTCCAAGATTTGGCGCATTGTGAAAATCTGGTTGATGGTAGATTTACCAGGTCTGAAGCCGCACTGATAAGGTCCAATCAGTTGATTCACGGTGAGCTTCAATATTTAGCACAATACACTTGGTGCAGTTTGCAGTATCCCCCTTTTTGTAGACTGGGAAAAGAACACTTAGATTCCAATAGTGGGGTATGCAATCGTCCGCCCATATTTTGCGAAGAAGCTGATGCATGCGCCTTACCAACTCCTCGCTGTCGTATTTGAATAGCTCCGCAGGCAATCCATCAGCGCCCCCTTCCTTGTTGTTTTTCAATCTGGTTATTGCTATTCTGACTTCGTCATCATCAGTTGGGGGGACATTCATTCCATCGTCATCGATTGTGGGATCGGGTTCGTCATTCATGTGCGTTAAATCGTTGTCTCCATTTAGGAGAGCAGAGAAGTTTTCCCTCCATAATCTAAGTACTCTCTGGACATCAGTTAAAAGTTCCCCGTTTTCGTTCTTACGGGAGTTTTTATAAAAAAATTATTCTCACATACTTGTAAAGCCGTGACCAAAGTTTCACGTTGCTATCTCTACTGGGAGTATTTTTGGCCACCAACTCCATATAAGACCGACCAGTGTGCACTGGTGCGAATATTATCTTACCAACTAATATTAAAACCACATTCTCCTAAGATAGGCTACATTAAGCGCTGTTTAGATAAATCTGCTATAATGCTCCTGAAACAGTTCAGAACAGAACAAGATATGGCTCAAAAAGAGCCCTGAATTGGTTCCGAAATAACCATAAAAAAATGTTTGGGATAGTCCAGAAAAGGTCCTGAAGTAATACCAAAATAATATCATAATAGTTTTGCAAACAATCCCCAGTTTCGCAATAGTACCGAATTTATCCCGAAGGCAGTCTCGATGTGACAGAAGCAGTCGTAAATGGAAACCAGAAATAGTCCTAAAAAGTTCCAAATTCACTCCGAAAATAGACCTGAATTGATTCTGAAATATACTCAAAAACAATACTGAAATAGTCTTTGGACAGTCCCGAAAGGGCCCCGGCATAATCCTATTTCCAAACATATGCCGAAATGGTCCCGAAACAGTACCGAAATGGATCCGCAATAGTCCTGAATTTATCCCGAAAACTAGCCCGAAGTTATCCGGGAGCTGTCGCAAATCAATCCCGAAATGGTCATAAAAATCTCCAAAATGAGCCCATACGATACGAAGTACGATATGGAAATAGTCCCGGGAAAATCCAAAAGTCATCCCGAAATAGGTCCGAGGATTCGTGTCTGGAAAGCTTTGCGTGTAGATTACAGTAAGGCACGGTTTTGTAGTGTTGCATAAATATATTAAAATTTACGGTAATTACACACACCAGCGCCTTTTTATTTTAAGATACATCAAGCAAGATTTGTATGCCAGTCGCGTCCCTTAAAATGCTTATTTATTGCGTGACAGTTGGCAATTGCACGTACATACAGCCACACCGCACAAACAAACTGACAGATAAGGATGCCACACCCAAATAATTTTTTGGAACCAATTTATAAAAAGGATCAAAGCTGTTATAAAAAATATTAAAATAAGTTGATCAAAACTCAGCGGAAAATGTATCTCTATCTCAAGAACCCTACCCTCATTTGAATTTTTGAATTGTGTCGATGAATGCGACACCTAGCGGTTGCATTGTCTCGGTGCTCTGAACTTCTTTTGATAACTTGAAAATGTATCGGAAGATTCTACAGGGCTCTACGTTATGTTTAATAGGCAATTGTAAAAGTAAAGTTCTCTCTCGGCAAACGGAAATTATGCTCTACAAGTCATTTTTCATACCCGTCCTGCTGTATGATGCAGAAGAATGGACCATAACAGCATCAGATGAGGCGGCTCTAGAAGTGTTGTGTCGGCAAAGGCCAGTACCGAAGAGGATGTAATGGTGAGCTGTACGAGGTTTATGCAGACACCAACACAGTCCAGCAGATTAAAACACAGCGGCTACGCTGGCTAGGTAGTGTTATGCGAATGAAAGATGATGATCATCCTAATTTATTGACAAGGTAAGCAGCAAGTTCGGATAAAAAGACCAGTGAATATACTTTAATATATGTAAATTACTTCCCATGATTAAGCCAACCACAAGCAATATGACGGAATAAGATAAAAAGTGTTTTAATCTGATGTCTTGAGTAAGTGCACTAAGTGCACCGCAACAGAGGTAACCACATCATAAACTAATAATTGCGGTGTTTTTCAGTAGATCTTCGTCGGATTTTTATGGGAAACAACCCATACCGAACAGTTATTGTTTTATTATCGGCTTATTATCGACCTCTTATTATTATAATCGAATTATCGTCTTGCTACCGCTGAGTAGTCGGCTTCCTATTGATTTCTTATCGGCTTGTTATCGACGGGTTACCGATGTGTCATCGATTTCATATTGAAGTTTAATCGGTATCTATTTCATAACGAACCAAAGAGTCATCGTTAAAAAATCGATAACACAGCGAAAACAAATTGGTAACAATCCGATAACCAATAGACAACTGCTTGATATCAAATCGGTGCCTTTTTGATAACATATCGGTAGCTTTTCGATAATAAATATATATTTTTTCGATAGCAAATGGATAACAAGTCGATAAATTTTCGATAATAAATCGATAACGCGGCCGCAACAAATTGGTAAAAACCGGTGGCAAATAATTTACTTTTCGACAGGAAATCGGTAACTTTTTGATAACATATCGATAACTTTCCGATAGATAATAGATAACTTCCCAATAACAAATTGATCACTTTTCGAAAACAAATCAATAACATTTCGAAAACAAATCGAAAACAAGTCGATAACTTTTCTATGGACAGCCGAACAACTTATAAAAAAACTGGAAAGCTTTTTGATAATGTTGTTGCGGATTACCTGGTTGTGGACTGTATGCGGACCATCTAATCACGATGCACTGCTGCAGATTACTTTGAAAGAGCGGTTTACCAATTGACGATAACTCACGTGTGAAATAATACGCGGGTGGTTAAATCAAATATGACTTTAATTATAAGTTCAATTATTACAATATAACCACTAAAACTATGTTAATTATTAATCACTAAATAAAGCGGGCGGTCGAATACGCAGCAAGAAGAAAGATGATAATAAGAAGACAACAAAGAATGGCAATATAGAACAAATGTCAAAACTATTTGATAGATTGTGCTTGAGTATTAACCCTTTCGACACTAACATATATAAAAGCTGTGAATATGCAAATACGGACTCAACATACCGCCGCCCTTGAACTATCTAAGTATGTGCAAACGAATAGGTTCAAAATTTAAGATGACAATAAATTATTTAAAAAATTTACAATAGAAAAATATTGAAACGCAAAGAAAGGATTACAATTTGACTTATGACTATTCGTCGCAAAAAAGATCAGCCTTCGTTGGTAGTAGACATAGTTTAGCAACTGGTCGCACGTACTCTCCATTGGCCGTCTTCACTGTCACGACTCGCACGCGACCGTCAGTTCCGGGATGACTTCGAATTACCCTTGCGAGTGTCCACTTTGTCGGAGGGGTAGCTTCGTTAAAAATAGCTACAACATCACCTTCTTCAAAGTTTCGGGACGGCCGAAACCACTTGCTACGACGTTGTAAGCTGACGAGATATTCGTCTCTCCAACGGCGCCAGAAGTGTCGTCTCAAGTTTGAAATTAGCTGCCACCGTTCGTGGACTTCCCCGGAACCCTTGACCCTCAGGTTCCGGGATAGACTTAATCGGTTCACCGATGATAAAATGCCCTGGCGTAAGCGCTTCGAGATCGGTCGCACTTGTCGAAACTTCGCATAATGGGCGCGAGTTCACACAAGCTTCCACTTCCGTCAAAAAAGTGTTGAATTCTTCGTAGGATAGTAGGGTTTCTCCCAAAACGCGTTTTAAATGGTATTTTATACGTTTTATACCAGTTTCCCAGTACCCGCCCATGTGTGAAGTGCCATTCTATATTGGACTCCGCAAAAAATGACTGCATCGTATTGTCTGCCAAGCACTTGTCGTACATTGCGCGCAGCTCTTTCTCAGCTCCGACAAAATTCGTGCCATTATCGGAGAACATTGTTTTGCAAAAACCTCTACGATTGATGAATCGTTTGAAAGCGTTTAATAACGCGGGTGTGGATAGGTCTCCGACGAATTCTAGGTGCATTGCACCAGTGCACATACAAATAAATGAACAGATGTATCCTTTCGTAGATTTTGCCCCTCTTCCATGCGTGAACTTGTACGAACAGGGCCCGCGAAGTCTACGGCGGTGCGTGTGAAGCAGCGAACAAAGCTAATACGAGCGGCTGGAAGATCACCCATTGACTGCGTAGACGTGCGACGATTGAGACAGGTACATTTTACGCACTTGTGATAAATGCTACGAATTAGGTTACGAGCACCAATAACCCAATAGCGACGTTGCAAAACCACCTGCATTATACGTGGTCCAGCGTGTAAAGTGAAACGATGAATGTCGCAAATAATGAGACGTGATAGCGGCGAGTTTTTGGGTAAAATTATTGGATGCCTGATATCCTGTGCGACTTCTGCGGATTTCAGTCGCCCACCTACGCGAAGAATTCTATTTGAGTCGAGAAACGGCTGTAAGCGCAAAAGGCTACTTCGCAACGGGATCGGTCTTTTTGCGGTGCAACGAGATATTTCGTTAGAAAAGTAAAAATTTTGATTATACTCATGACGCAGTAGTTCGGATGGCGATATTCCCCTAGAAGCACAATCAGCTGGGTTCAATTCAGATCGCACATGATTCCAACATTCTGGAGGCAAGATCTCTTGAATGTCGGCAACGCGATTAGCAATAAAGGTCGTCCATCTGCTGGGATGTGCTTGTAGCCAGGCTAAGGTAATCGTTGAATCAGTCCAACCATACAGCGGATAACGGAGATTACACCAACTGGTCAAAATGCTTCTCACTAATTTCGAAGCCAGATGCGCTGCACAAAGTTCGAGACGAGGCAGAATTGTTGTCTTAAGCGGTGCCACCTTGGTTTTCGCCGAGATGAGAGAAACAGTGATTGCGCCGTCCTGTTGCAAGGTGCGGGCGTAGACAGCAGCAGCATAAGCGCGCTCGGACGCGTCAGCGAAGACATGAAGTTCCGTAAACGAACCAACCGATCCGCATCCTAGCCAGCGTCTAACCTTCAACTCCTTCAGTTTCTGCAGCTCATAACGATGATTCTGCCATGACTTTGAGATTGCGTCAGGTATCTTGTCGTCCCATCCAACTGCAGAGCGCCAAACGTCTTGGAACCAGATTTTGGAGTTAATTGTCACAGGAGCCAGCAGACCTAGAGGGTCAAAAAGCGTGCTGGCATCTGAAAGAAATGATCTCTTGGTCAAATTCACAGGTTCCTTCTTAAGGTTAACTTCAAAAGTGAATATATTTCCCTCGGTGTCCCACAATAAACCCAAAGCATGAACATCCTTGCCATCGACTACGTAATGCGATACGCTTCTAGCGGCTTCAGTGATACTTTCGTTCAACTCCTTACAGTTTGATGCCCATTTTCTAAGTTCGAAGCCACCTTCCTCTAAAATCTCAGATACACTCTTTTGAAGCGACTTCAGTTCAGCTTGGCAAGATGCACCAGTAAGAAGATCATCCATGTAGAAGTCGTTTAAGATGACTGAAGTGGCCTATTCGCAGCTGTTCGAAGAATCCTTTGCGGTTTGTTGTAAGGCCTTTACAGCTAAATGAGACGCAGCTGCGACACCATATGTATACGATGCAAGTCAACGTGCTTTGGCGAGACGCAGACCTGGCGGTGCATCTTCGCTACATCAGCCGTTACAGCGAAACGATGAACTCGAAAACGCAGCAGTATTAAATAAAGAACTTGTTGCAGCTGGGGGCCAACAAACAACGCGTCGTTTAGGGACTTTCCGGATGTTGTTTTAGCTGAAGCGTTAAAAACGACCCTTAGCTTCGTCGTAACGCTAGACTCTTTCAAGACTGGATGATGCGGCATGTAGTAGACACCCTTGCTCGTTGATTCGGTTACAGGTTCCATATGGCCCATATCTAAAAGCTCTTGCATGAATTCATTATAGCGGCATTGCAAGTCGTTATCACGAGCAAGCCTTTGCTCGATGCGTAGCAGACTGCGGACTGCAAAATCGCGCAAATCACCCAATGGTACATCAATTTTCAGCGGTAACTCCACTAGAAAGCGACCATCAGGTGACCTTTGATGTGTAGAAGCGAAATGATCTTCGCAAAAGCGCTCTTCATGTGTAAAATAAGTTTTACGCGGAGATTCCTCAAGCTCCCATAGTCTGGTTAAAGCTCGATCTAGTCGCAAGTCACAGTGCAACGACTGTACTTTATACGTTGACGACGAAGTATTGACACTCCACACAAGGTCCATCCAAACACGGTTTTTTGCGCAATGGGTGTGCCAGGTGGTCCTTTACGAAGCTCGGCACAGATGAGAGAAGACATAAAATCCATTCCGACCAGAATGTCTATGCGACCTGGTTTCATGAACTGCGGGTCCGCCAGAACCAATCCCCGAATATGAGGCCATTCAGGAATGTCTAACATTTGTGACGGCAAGTCACCTGTGATTTTTGGCAGAATTAAGGCGTCTACAGAGTAGCGGTCATCCGAAAAACGCGACGACAGTAGAAGTGATGTCTCACCTCTGCATTTACCTCCCAGAGATGAACCAATCCCAGTGACGAATACGGAAGACGATGTGCGGGATAGTCCCAAGCGCTGAACACAAGCCTCGGTTACAAACGTGGCATGTGAACCCGAATCAAATAATAGACGAGCTGTCTGCCATCGATCGGAGTAATCGCGAACCTTCACAGAAGCGGTGGCCAGCAAGACGGTGTATTGCCTCATAGGTGGCGGGTCGGTTTCGGAACTCAGACACGATGAGACAGAATTGGTAGCAGTATTCGACGGAGAACTAATGGGAGAGGCTTCAGGATTGGTTAAAGCAGTTGGCTTGACCATGGTAGACGGAGCAACCGAAATGGTGCGGGGGGCCTCAGCGATATAATGAGCGGATGTGGTGTTAGCGGTACACGCTCCTATACCATGGAGCGGCGTATGATGGCGTTGATGACATATTCGGCAAGTGGATGTGCTATTGCAGCGATCTTTGAAATGCCCTGGACTCAAACAGTTTAAACAAGCTTTAGAATCTTTAAGAAACTTGGATTTGGCAGTAATCTAAAATGCGGAATTTATCACAAGTATAAATCTTGTGACCTGCTTTACAATACATACAACGTGTGTTTGCGGGTTCAGAAATTGCGTGAAAAACTTTTGCGGATTTTCCAGCTGGCTTTGACGATGCTGCTTTCCCTATAGGTACTTGAGCAACGGGCGTAGTAAGCATCGCTAACGAACGACATCTTATTTCCAAAAACGTAGTAAGCTGCTCAAGTGTTGGTGGTTCTTCCGTAACCAGGGACAACTCCCACTGCTTTCGGGTATCGAACTCTAATTTGCTGACTATCTCGTGAACCAACCAATCGTCCCAAAAATCGACCGGCCTTCCTAACGCCTTGAGCTCCCGTATATGTTGGTGATATGAGTTAAGAACGCCCTTTATAGCATCAGCAGTATCACCTGTGGCTTTTTTGACGTCAGCCATTGCCCGAAGATGTGCTTCGACAATGACGCGCATAACTTTGTAGCGCGACTTAAGCAGGTTCCACGCCTCTGTATAATTAGCGTCGCTAATCTGGAACCCATTAATTAAGCTAAGTGCTTCTCCCTTTAAACAACTACGCAGATAATGTAGCTTTTGTCCGCCTGACAAAGTAGAATTGTTGTCCACTAACGAACAAAAAGCATCGTAAAAAGCGATCCATTCAGTGGAATCACCAGCGAATGATGGAAGGTCCATTTTGGGCAGTCGAATGGATGCAGATACGGTTGCTGACGATGATATTGGTTGCGATACAGATTCAGCTCTACATTTCTGCACACGCTTAAAATTGGCTAACGCCGTGCAATACCAGGTTTCGGCCTGAATGCGAGCATTTTCCTCCACCTCAATATTGTCGGCTCCACACGAAACTTCTACTGCATCTTGCGAGGTATTAAAACGAGCCCATTGCTCACCCAACAATGTAAGATAACTCTCAACATTCTCGACATCCAAAATAAAAGCGTCGTCCTTACTTTTCGTCATATACCGCTTAATGGCGTTAAGGGCAGAATCACGCGTTTTGACGAAAGTAGACATTGTAGTTCGCAGCAAAAAAAAATTATGAAAATGGAAGAGTCTAATGTACGTATGTAATTTATGTATGTATATATTTCTCCGGCGGTTTGTTTGCTGCTGTTTGCAGGGGGCAACTCAAAGGCGATACGAATTACAGGATTAAAAAGATGAAAAAAAACGTAGATCGAAATCTGTAGTAGCGGTCAATTGAACGTCACGGCGGACCTCCAATGTAAGACTGTGACACCTACTTAAATTTCCGATGCGACGATTTGTATGTGGTTTGCAAATATATTTAAATGCGAATATCTTTCTTTATATATACTTGCACAGCTTAGCAGATTCGGCTCGTAAGGATCAAAAAATGTTGTTGCGGATTACCTGGTTGTGGACTGTATGCGGACCATCTAATCACGATGCACTGCTGCAGATTACTTTGAAAGAGCGGTTTACCAATTGACGATAACTCACGTGTGAAATAGTACGCGGGTGGTTAAATCAAATATGACTTTAATTATAAGTTCAATTATTACAATATAACCACTAAAACTATGTTAATTATTAATCACTAAATAAAGCGGGCGGTCGAATACGCAGCAAGAAGAAGGATGATAATAAGAAGACAACAAAGAATGGCAATATAGAACAAATGTCAAAACTATTTGATAGATTGTACTTGAGTATTAACGCTTTCGACACTAACATATATAAAAGTTGTGAATATGCAAATACGGACTCAACAGATAACAAATCGATTACACTTTGATAAGAAATTAATAACTTTTCGATAATAAATCGATAGCATGCCGAAAATAAACTGGTAGTACTCCGATAGGTAATAGATAACTTTTTGATTAATAATCGATGACGATAGTAAATTTATAACTTTTCGATAACTACTAGTCGATAAAAAGATAGCCTTTCTTATCGAAAGCAAATTTATAGCACTCCGATAACAAATCGTTAACTCGTCTATACCTCGTCGATATCACACCTCTCCCTTTCTCTTCTTTCTGCGTCGATTAGCTGTCTGATTTCCTTCATATCAACTCTACCAAGTACATTATTCCCACATTACGCAACAGTGTAGTGACTACACTTACGATTACATGTTCTATATTACTCCATACAGTATACAAATAGCACACACTACGCCTGCATTTACATTCTACATATATCCTCCATACAAAGGGTTAAAATGCTTCAACGATTTACTTAAAAATATTAAACTTATTTAAGAAAAGATTATATGCTCACGCGAAATCAATGAATATAAAATAAATATTAGGATTCGAATGAATTTGTGTTACATGTTTCAAATTCAAATTCACGTTTCCAATTCAAATACTAATTTAAGTTCAATTTCATACATAGTACGTATTGTTAATTAATGCAATAATGCTTTAAGTGTTGATCTAGGCTCTAAGAGTCGTAATAAATAAATACATAAATATAACATAGCACTTACAAAGACTAAGATTACGCTTACTGTACTGTACTGCTACAACAACAACAAGATTACGGTTATGCTTACATTTTACACCTTACGCTAACATTCAGAATTCCCCCACAACGTGTGCGTTTTCTCACGAAATAGGACTAAATAATTAGCAGTGGCTTCATTTAGATTCGATTTACTAACAGCCAATGTTAGGCTAGGTTAGCCAAACTAGAAGAAAACCGATCAGCTGACCAAACGTAATTAAAACGTACCATATCTGAATGAATCAAAGTGGCAACCATGCTTACAGACGACATCACCTCTCACTTTTGAGTATTTGCGCCTAAAGGCCCCATTACTGATACTTAGCATAGACTTGACTTGGCTTGAGAACTGTTACTTACATTTCTGTTAAATGACATTGCATGTTACTGTTTACTCAAAACTTAGCAACACTTAACTTGACTTAGAAGTCTGTTGAATTTTGATTTTCTATGCAAGCTCTGCGTGACGTTTACATTTTGAGATGCCATTTTTTTTCCATTTCATTTTGACATTTATTGATTATGATGCCAGATTGGATGCGCTAAGTGCAGTATAATCAAGCCTAAGTTGCCAAGTTTACGCCAAGTCAAGTCAAGTTTATGCTAAGTATCAGTAATGGGCCTTAAGTCTTACATATGTATACATAACTTAATAGCTTGCTCAATTAAAAAGCTTTCCACATGTCTGAAGCTCTACGACGAGCACCAATGAGTCGGATAAATATGTATATAGTCAACACTAAGGAAAGAGGAGATATGACACCTCTTTAAAAAGTTATAAATAATAACGGTAATTAGCAGACTGTACAGCCCTCCAGATGAGCAACAACAAACTCTTAGCAAAACATTTGTTTCCCTTTGCGGCACCAATTACCTACGTGACATTTACGTCGCTTCGGCTGTTGCTGACAAGTTTTTGCCATCAGATGACAATGTCTTCGAGAGTTGCAATTATGACACTTACCTTTAATGAGAAAATATTTTTTCGTTGTTTACGCGATGCTTTTATTTTTTGACTTACTTAGTTGAATAACTGGGAAGTTTGTTGGTTTGCAAAATTGCTTTGTACTTTGAATTTTAATTCGAGCGTGGAGGTGTAAGGAATTAGTAGAAAAAGTTAATGTGGCTTCGCCGAAATGTTGTTAAACTAATGGCGCTATTTTACGTTTCTGTGACATTGAACTTACCTGAAAATAAATAAGGAAAATAATTTCTTTAAATAACTTTGAGCAATCAATTAATGGGGTACTTTGAAAGTCTGAAATTAAAGAGAGGCTTAAGAAATATTCACCTACATCACTACATTGTTCCGTCACAGTTCTGTCACAACTCCGGAGCTTAAACGTCAGTTGACAGATATGACGGAAGGGACGTTGACAAAAAATGGAGTTTATCATAACAGTTTTCCAGGTTCGATTCGAGCGAAAGGCCTACATATATTGAAAATTGTTTTTTATTTTTAGAATAAAAGACAGATAATTTTTCAGACATTTGCCATAGCTGCGCAGATAGATCCATTTCATCATCAGTATGCTCTAGTAACGCTGGACTAACCATTCAGCTACACAGCCGCGGTGGGTTTTACTGATAAATTGATATTTTACCAGCGTTGCGCCACTGTTGCAAACCACTAATAATGTTGGATCTTTGTTTACTGTCAATTACTTTTTCACATTTCAATGTGCTCTTGGTTTATTAACAATCGTTTTTGTTTTATCGGCCAATTGATGAAAGAACCTGGAATCCTTTATCAATAGGCCGATAAAACAAAAATAACAATTTTGGGCAAATTATGAGCAATATTTGGTTTTGTTAATGGTTATCATCTTCCAACAGCTGTGCGACTTCAAGAAGCCCTCTCTAGAGACCGCAGAAATGTAATTGACACTGTGACAAAAATACATTAAGCAGCCGGAAGAGACATGTAAGCTGTTACTTTTTTTGTTTTTGTTTTTTTTCGCATCCAATATATTTTGCTAACTGTATACATAGAATACATCTAAAAATTTTGTGGTTTTTTAAAGTAATTTATAATTAATAAAGCTTTATAAACTTGGTGGGCATGGATGGATTGCTCTCAGTAGTGCATCAATTTTTTTAAGAATTCATCAGTCTTGAAGATCTGTGATTGACTTTCTTTTCAGGCGCGTGAAATTAGTTGATCTTGTTGACAGGGCTAGAATGAACGGGTTGAGTTAGAAGCCTCGTGTTGTATGAAATAGCATTCTTCAGCTGTTGTTGGAACTTTTAGATCCCGGTGTAGCTGGTTAGTCACATATTAGGGTGCGTTTACAATCATTCTAAGGGATTTCGATTGGGATCTTTGGAGAATTTCTATGTTTGAGTTTGTAGCAGTTCCCCATAGTTGTATTGCATATGTCCAAATTGGTTTTATGATGGCTGAGTAATGTTATGAACTGATAATTGTGAATTTCGGTTCATAAGCCAATACAGATTTCTTAGTTTGATAACAAGGGCTTTTCTTTTGTTTAATATATGGTACTTTGCTTCGTCGCTTGGTGGTATATTAATATCGTTGAATTTAACGGGTGAGAAAGTGTTGCGTCTGTTAGTAAATGTCACTTGAACGGATTTTGATTAGTTGGATTTATCCATTCTTTCAGCCAATGGGTAATATTTTTTAAACTTCCTTGGAGCGCGAGTGATGCCACAGTATCATCGGCAAACGTTCCTATAGTGGCTCCTTCTGCTATTGGGACGTCATACGTGTAAAGTAGAGATAAAGTGTTGGGCCCATTACACTGCCTTGCGGGATGCCTGCTAAGCACTCATAAAGGGCAGTTTGCTCTACACCCTGTTTAACGGAGAAATAACGATCTTTTAGATATCGTTAGCTTAATGTGAAAATGTGCTAAGTCACTTTTTATGAATTTTACAGGAGACGAAAAAAACTGAATAACTTTTGAAATAACCTTTTTTCAAAACTGTGAATGAGGATACCTTAATTGCAATGCTTTTGAGTGTAGAAGCTTTGAAAAAGATAAATAAAAATCATGTATACTAACCCAGCAGCTATTTTATGACTTAGCACAATTTCCTCACTCAAAAAAAAATTTTTCTCCTGACTTCTCTCCTTTAATGATTGAGATATGACACTAAAACTATATATTTCACAAAAAATACTATTTATTTGTCAAACTATTTCTAACTATTAGCGGCCAGCGTGGTGTGATGGTAGTGTGCTCCGCCTACCACACCGAATGCCCTGGGTTCACACCCCGGGCAAAGCAACATTAACATTTTAGAAATAAGGTCGCCCCTCGGCAATGTCTGGCAGGCACTACGAGTTTATTTCTGCCATGAAAAGCTCTCAGTGAAAGCTCATCTGCCTCGCAGATGCCGTTCGGAGTCGGCATAAAACAAGTAGGTCCCGTCCCGCTAATTTGTAGGAAAGATTATAAAAAAAAGGAGGACGACGTAAACTGGAAGAGAAGCTCGGCCTAAAATTTCTTCGGAGGTTACCGCGCGTTACATTTAGTTATTTATTTTATTTCTAACGGTTCTGATCTGGACTCTTTTGCCGGATGGTGCGCAGACAATAACTTATTTTTAAATTCAAACAAATGCTGTGTTGTGTCTTATTTTATAAAGACAACTGCCACATACTTTATCTACAAACTAAATACTAAATCTCTTAATCGTTGTCAAGAGAGTAAAAACTTGGGTGTAATTTTGGACTCCAAACTCTCTTTTTCTATTCACATTGACTTCGTTGTTTCAACATTTGTTGCAATGGTTGGGTTCAGTAGACGTAACACCAGTGACTTTAAGGACCCTTTGACGTTGAAGGCACTTTATATATCCTTTCTATGAATCTTACTCCTATAAAATTGAGAAAGTTCCAAAAAATTTTACAAAATTGCTTTACGTATATTTCACTGGCCAGACGGCCTCCCATCATATACCAGCAGGCACAAATTGCTTGGTCTTCAGGCTTTGCATGACAGAAGAACTTTTATCTCACTCATGTTTGCCTATAATGTAATAAACTTTAGCACGAATTGCTCTGATTTATCTAATTTGTTCATTCCATATATTCCACTGCGTGATCTTCGGCATAATAGATTATTTATCGAAATAACTCATAAAACGAATTATGCTATGAATGAACCTATAACTAGGACTATACATCTAGCAAATCGATTCAGTAGTGTTATTAATTTTAATAACAGCTTATGTAAGTTTAAGCTTGAATATTTTTCTATTTTTAACTAGTCTGTAAGAAAGGATGTAGTTATGGACATGTAAGAATTGAAGTAGATTATAGTCAGCGCAAAGCATTTACCATACACCAAAAGCATGTCTCAATTGGGTAAATCCAATTTCAAGGGGTTGTGTTCGCAACCCTCTAAAGGGGTTGCCAGCACGATATATAGCTTCTCCAACCCAATTGTCAACTCACCTACCCGTGGCGAATTCTGTTTCATTGACAGCCGAGGCTCTGGCGACCCCAAATACTTCATGGAACTAGGGGGTGGGAGGACGGGATGGCCTAGAAGGTTTAATGTAGTCATATAAATCATTCCCGAGATGGTCGAGCTAGTAGTACCTTAATAATGCTTTTTACCGGAACGTACCGAATCTATATCCGGCAAAGGGCCATCAACATCGTTAACACTCCTCAAAGCTTTCGGGGAGTGTCTTTATCGTTATTACAACAACAACAACAAAGAACGTACTTTTAGACTCAATGAATGAAATAAATATATAAAATGCGCGCACAAAGAAACGACTAGTAATTCAGATTGATATTATTGACAGGTTGACTTAGCACATTTTTTTTAATAGCTGACGACTTAGCACATTTACACATCATTGCCCACAGCACGTAAAAATGAAGAATTTAAATATTTTTTTTTTTGTGATCGATGTATTTTGAGTTCAGTTTTAAAACTGCATTAAAAAATAATTTTTCAAAAAAAGTGACAGCACATTTTCACATTAAGCTAACGATATGATTTTTTAAATAAGAAGTTTTTTTTAGGGAGGGTATATTTTACTTTATTGAGATGTTCGTCATGCCATACGCTGTTACTTAAAACTCACTTTCCGGATTGTATATCAACACTAACACAAAACTAAAGACTTGCCGACTATTGGTGGCAAAGAAAAAGGGCTAGCAACAAAGCTCACCATTGTCAAGCGAGTGCAATGGGTTTTGTCTACAGGCAGCCTATTCAAGTCCCCAGGACCGAATGGGGATGGACCCCATGTACGTTACAATAGTGTATAAACCATAACGCTGCGGTCTTATCCATGTTACATAAGGCATCTCTCCTGCTCGGCTACATTCCAAACAGGTGGACAGAGGTTAAAGTAAGGTAGTATTAATAACAAAGCCAGAGAAACATAGAGGCAAATGATCTATCAAGCAGGAAAGACGTGGACTGTAGGCACGGTACTGTAAAACTTCTAAGATCATGTGGAGATCCTACGATGTTAGACTAGCAAAGTTGTTTATATCCCTAAAGAGAGAAGAGTTAAGGCTCACGATGATCATATTTACTAAAAGTGCCTTCTGGCGTCACATGCTTATAAGTTAGGCTTCGTCAGTAACAGCAGATGTTGGAAGTAGAAGCTGGAGAAAGAAACGGTTGAGCACGTTTTGTGTTCCTATCCCGCGCTTGCTAGGTCAAGGCTCCAGATAGTACGGCGGCAGAGTTGCCAGATCTCCAGGCAGCAATTAAGCTAGGTCCTAGAAGTATTTGCCAGAAGGATGGACTTATTTCATAACATAAGTCCTGGTGAACTGGTTAGTGCCCGTATAATAAATATCAGACGGCATCTAGTTACATACCCTAGCCGCTTCTATGAGGTGTACTCCACTGGAAGAACTATGAGTTCGTCTAATAAATATTTAAGTCGCTTAGTTCGTCAGTAATCCCACGAGCCACCGACAAAAGCATTGTATTTTGAGCTAAGTATGACCTCCTCAGCTCCTCGAAGCTCTAAAGCATCCTAACCTTATTTCGTGAGCTCTTCAGGATAAGTATCGCAAGTATCAGACTACAATGGCTGGTCGCGAATATTACGTGGCTTCATCAATGTGTCGACGAAATCCAATGTGCCAACCGATCTTTTAAATATCTTTAATACAATTACCGTTATTTAAAGGCTTTTGTTCGCTCGCATGATCTTATGCCACTGTCTCTATTCCATTAAATCGATGTACAGCAAACACGATTGCCAATATCACGTAGACAGCTGATTACAAGATCAGCGTGAAAAAGTTAAAAACCGCTTTGGATAATTGCTTTGGCAGACGATGAGTCACGAGTTAATCAATCATGCGATTTAGTGATGTTAGTAATCGATTAAATGGTGCGACGCAAACTTCACCCAACAGGGAATTAAACGAAAAAGGTGGCTTAATTTAACTACTGCTTGTGAAGTTTGTGAGGGGAGAGGGGTATTTGTGGGGCTAGGTTGGGTAAGGTTAAAAGGGCGTGCGTGGGTATTACACAAACTTCACCTCGGAAACATGTTTGGCCAATGTGAGAGCCCTCAGTAAGTGCATGGTGGCGGCACATTCGTTTAACCCCATAACCTCCTGGTGGTGCTCAACGAACCACTTGCTTTCCCTGATGAACTGAAGTAGGAGGGAGACGTCCGCCTTCCCAACCTCTAACAGGCTGTTGAAGAACCGTGCGCCCAGAAATCTGAGCCTTCTTCTTGGAAGCTCCGGACATCGGCAGAGAAAGTGGTCGATCGACTCCTCTTCCTACTCATCCTGACAGCTTCTGCAGAGGGAGCTTGTTGGTATTCGCCACCGTCGGAGCATTGGTGCGATAGCACAATGACCTGTGATGATTTGTTCAGTGTGAGAAGGAAGCTGGTGCCTTTCCTATCCAAGTATGGTCATAAAGAGAGAGAGACTTCGCAGTCAACTCTGTTGGTCCATAGCAAGTCCGTTGCCCTGTTCTCATATTCCTCGATTCTCTCCAGGAGATAACCCACCGGTGGTCGGTTTTTGGGGCTAGATTCAGAGGTTTACACTCATTGACTTTAATTAAAGCATTGATATTTATGGAAAGAAAGATAAGGAGGTAGAAGTAATGCAGAAGGATAATTTTAAACATGTAAATGGTCAGAGGATTCTGCTTACTCAGAGGTCCTGTCGAACAGGAAAGAACCAAAGTTTTTCTAAGTATTTTGTATTCCAAGCACTAGCCAAGTATACAAGAATTTACCTCTTTGGACGGCTTGGAAACGAGCGCTTTATAGGAGGCTATGAAGGTTCAAGTGGAAAAATCAAACGCAATCTATTGGCTAGGAAAGGTGAGTGGTAGCTTCCCCGGTAGGAGAAGCTAACTTAAAATAACTTGGAGAATTGCTGCGTAGAGACTGTTCTCGAAATTGGATTATTCCGAATTGCTGACACTTGGACATTCGAAATGTTGGCTTTGCCCTAATTTTAAAAATTACCGAAGAAGCGAATTCTTTCTGTTAAAACCTGGATAGTCAACCATGTTTGTTTAGCGTACACAAGCGCAGACTACAGGTGGTGAGCTTACCTCGTATCCGTAGAGCCCGTCATAGCCTGTTTGTACACATACGAGGTAAAACATCCACGCGAAAATCTTTGAGAATATTGCTATGCTCGAAGCAGTCGCAAGCACTCCTAGACATCCCCGAAATTGTTGTTGTTGTAGCGATAAGGTTACTCCCCGAAGGGTTTGAGGAGTGTTATCGATGTGATGATCCTTTGCCGGTACGCTCCGGTAACACAGATCCACTAAGGTGCTAGCTCGATCATCTCGGGAACGATTTATATGGCCACATTAAACCTTCAGGCCATGCCTCCCTCCCCACCCCCAAGTTCCATGAGCAGCTTGGGGTCACCAGAGCCTCGTCTGTTAATAAAACGGGATTCGCCGCTCGAAGGTGAGGTTGACAATTGAGTTTGGAGAAGCTATATATTGCGCTGGAAACCTGAAAAGGTTGCGCTACACAACCCCTTGAATCTGGTATTTTAGTCGCCTCTTACGACAGGCATACCTACCGCGGGTATATTCTAACCCCCTAACCCGCTGGGGGTGGCACCCTTGATCGCACCACAGTTGAGCTCAGAACCCTAGTTGCCTCTTGGATGTCAGCAGTACAACTATATAACATCCCATACATCGTATCCTTAATCGTACAGACTAGCCGTTATCTCATTAAGCCAGTTCACGAACTTTGACAAGAAACTCCAGGTCATTCCTATGGCCACTTCAGCATCAACTAAGGCCTTTTAGTTCAATTCTCCGCACTGAGTTTCCAAGACAGCTCCTATGCAGTATGGTGGCTGCATATTTAACAGTATCAGAAAATACCACCGGATCTGACATCTGCTCTTAGAAATAATAAGTTACCATCTACTAGGGTCCAAAACCAATATTTAATACACGGCCCACATAGTTACTGCGTGAAGACAACCCTGCAAATAACAGCGCAGGATGTCAAACAAAATTTCCTTCTACCAGGCTTCCCACGTCTATTCGGCTTCCACTGGCTTCAGGGTCCACCTGTTCAGTTCGATTACCTCTAAAACCCAGAGAAGAGTAGGCCGAATGGCAACTATAGCGTACCTTAGCATACATTTCTCTCGATTGTAGTTCCATCCAACTCCCCTACGATAGTTTTATTGAATAGACGTTTGTTAATAAATTCAACCAATGGCCTTGTACTCTTAAAGCGACCAAAGCTCTTTCAATGGTCCAGACAAGACATTGCTAGACGCATTTTCGATCTTTAGAAAAGCAACTAACCCAAATTCTTAGGGTGATGTGAAGTATTGCAGCCTCCACCATATGAAGAAGCCCATGGAGATGAAGCTCCGCCATTATTAAGGAAGCACAAACACACATAACACGCAGTCGGCGAAGCTTCGAACATGTCACTACTCCGCTTTTTTATTAACCTCGTCCTCATTAAGATGCCACATTTTTTTCAAGCAAGGCTCAAGCACTCAGAGTCAACTCCAAAACCAAAATTATCGGCTCCGGCAACACATTAAATGACCGAAATGCCATATAATACGGCATCGTCTCACCAAATATTATTTTTTCATTATCCAATCTGAACTTTGACGTACTTGGACATGAGGAGAATTTTTGCATGATGCGCATTACTCCAAAAACTTAAGAAGAGCCGTATATTCCAGATTAAATATGTGGACCTGGATTTTCTTTCTTCTTCAGAGTTACAGTAATGCGGAAATCTGGACGCAAGGGTTACAAAAAGCTCCTAGGACTTATGCGAAAGCGGTCTCTGGGTAGGCGACAGTTCAAAAACGCAGATGCCATGGATACAATTATGATGCACTAAGCATTTTTCATCCCCACCAGCTGGTTTTATACACAATTGCACCGAAAGCACCACCCACGCTTTCTCGGAGGTCTATTGTGCCTAAAATAACAGAACAACAAAAAAACGCAAGACTTTTTAATCTTTTCATATTCGTATTTTCATATTTTATTGCAAGGCTTTAAAAAGCTATAGACGATAAAAGTAAAAGTATATGAATAAGTGTATGCGAGCGTGTGAAAAATTTAAAAGCAAGTCGAAAAGCTTAGATAACTTCGTACAGAGAAGTAAAGAAACACGAAAAAAGCAAAATGTGTGTAAAGATGTCGAGAGCACCAAAATACTCATCTGTGAACATGGCTGCCAAACACACTAACATGCAAATTTACTCTGCAACAAACACTACCGGATTACGCTTTTTCCTGCCTGGGATTTTAGGTTATTAAACCACAAACAAAATTTTGGGCAATTCGTAAGACCGAAAACGATGCGCAGCGCGAGCGAATGTAAACAATACATCGTAATAGCAACAATAACAGAAAATGTCACAATCACCTGTTTTTGAAACCGATTGCAATCACAAAGTAAATGCATAACAAACAAAAGATTTTAGCAGAAAACGCCGGCAAGCCATAAAACGGATTAAAAAGACTCAGTCCAGTGCTTTAGTCAGGCCAGCGCACAGTGTTTCGTGTAGAACAAGCTAGCTGGACAAAATTGTTTTATGAGATTTTCCGTTTCATATGCAGTCATTTATTACATCTACGTCATTTTTTTCAGCCATATGTTCTTTTTTTATTTTTTTCCAAAATTTTACTTCATATGCATACATTTGCTTATTTCATATACAGTAACTAAGGTGAATAAGTGACATAGATCCAAAAAAATTTAAAGGACTTAAGAATATTGCTTTATTGTACTTAAATTGAATGGACTACAAATCTCAATACTCTAAAAAATTCTAAAAATTCGGGAAAAAAATCGTCTAATTTTTCAAACATTTTTTAAATATTATTTAGTTTTTGTTATAGATCGCGACAAATTTTGTTATGGGAAATTAGTTAAAATAAATTTGCGAAAGCCAAAATTGTAAGAATTGTCCAAAAAGGGGTGTATACTTATTTATGTGAGTGATTATACATATGTACATACATATTTTGTATTTATTTGAGTATTTATCCTGGCACTACAATTTTTACAAAATTATTTTATAGTACCAGTCAGGAATGTAAAAGTTAATTACAATAATAATAATAACAATATAAATAATTAAATTAATTATGCGAAAATTACTTATTACATAATCTTAAAAGTAAAGTATCATACAAAGAAGGAAAGACAGTAGATTTAAATTAAATAAAACCTGATCCAGCAAAAAGTTATAAGGTAGGTTATCTTTTATAATTATGTTATTATTCGCTATCATCACTTTCATTCGATGAGTCACTTGTGGAATAGTCGTGAGCATCAGCAACACTACTGTGAAAGCTTGAAACAACTGGGGTATTTATTGACTCCTCAACATTATCGGGGGACAGTAAATTTAAGACTTCTGAAGTCAGACTTTTAAATTATTTCTTAGGTATTTCCCTAAAACTGTTAACTAAAGGATCCGATGTTATAAGCAACATATTCATAAGATCTCTATTCGTGGCTTCATGCGACTGCTTTTGTGTGTTATCATCCCTGAATCGTCTCAAATCTTTATTACGGGCTTCCTGTGCTTCCTCAGAAAGTTGACCAATAGGTAAAATTGCTGATTTTATAATATCAGTACTATGCACTAAGATTTTATGAACTGTAGCAGGCATATTAAACCATGAATAGAGATCTATGTATAGTTTTTTAGTCTCAAACGCAAATTTTTCAAATCTTTGGATATTTATATTGTACCCAGATGCTAATGCGCGAAGGAGAGTGTCGAATCTTTTTCAGAATTTTCGAAAAACCTTCGAACAGTGTTGCCGTCATTGGTATTGCCGAAACCTGGTTTTGGTTTATCTACTATCAATCCACGTACACTTTTAAATTTATTCTGGATTTCGTTGGGACGTAGCTTTACACTCTCTTTATCTGCCTCATTCCTAAGCTGGCATTTCTTTACTTCGAGGCGATAACTTATGTGAAGCAAGCATTCAAAACATCTTATCAATGCATGGAGAGTAGACAAACCAAAACCAAGATTATCTCGGTTAGGCGTAAAGTCCCGTAACTAATTATTCATATCTTTTGGAGTGGCACCACATTTATAACACTGCGGAAGAAGTTTCAGTCAAAGCATTGCAAACTTTTCCGTCAATCATTGTTAGAAGCATATTGTGATTTACGGAAACTTCGTATTCTTCGAGCATGTACTTTGTTGGCAACAACACATTTATCTCCTCTAAAACTTTGTTCGTTTCAAAAACAATAAAATCTTTTGTTTCTTTAGAAAAAATAAATTTAATTGGACGACAATAAATGTAGAAGGTCGAGGATTCTGCCAAACAATGTTACCTTTTTCATCCTGAAATTGAAGAGGAACGAAAGAAAATATAAACAAAAACTCATCAGTGTCAGAACTGCATTTCAACTTTTGCTTATATGTGCTATGGCACGAGCTTCCATCGCAACCCCACTTGCTGATTAAAGTATACGTCAAGTGTGTAGGTAATAAACTAACAAAAACTTCTTGATTTGCTAAAACTAAACGCTCAACATTTTTATCTAATACGGACTGGACTTTAATTTCCGCACGTGTTTCATCCACATCAATTTCATTTGGATATCATTCTGCCTTAGCTTTTCTTAGACTATAAAATGATGGATAAACTTATGGCCTGCCTTGATGCTCCACTTCGAAGTCGTTTTGTACCCAGGAGTCGTCGACTTCCTATCTACGTAGTATGTTAAACCTTCTATATTGCTCAAGCATCTTGCATCTGGCTCACATGTTATCTTTTTGCCGGATATTTGAGTGTCTTCCTGTGATTTTTTTATAATGTTAGCAACATTTCTGTTGATACTTCTGCTGCATAAAGTAAGTCACCAGGACTTCTAGATTACAAGAGGTCATCCACTCGACGCCGTTTGGTATTTTCACTGCAGCTAACAAAGTCCTTCTTTCGTCTTCCGGGACCGGGGTTACCTGAAGAAGTGGTTGGTTGGTCTGGTGACAACTTTGAATCCACCGTTATTGTAAATGTGAAGTCTGGAGCCGAAAGCCACTCCGAGTTTTTATTCAAAAATCGCTCCATATGTCTTCCAGAAGTGTTCCACTTTTGATCCAGCTTCGAAGAATATGCCGATATTTGTAAGCTTAAACTTTTTATCGAATACTCGGCTGCTTCGCTTAAATCGTACTTAAGTACAACAAAACTCAATAATTCTTTATATCTGATTTCCTTCGAATGTTGAACCCAAATGTCAAAAAACTCCATTATTGGTACGGTTATAACTAAACTGCTTTGTGTTGTTGATTTTCCGACAGGGTGAATAGTTGATGATTGTTGTGCTGCCATCTTAAGTGTCGTTGATCGTTCTGATTTGTTATCAGTTGTGCAGTATTTATATTACATTCAGGTATTGGCGTACATGCTACCAAATGAGGTTCTTTGTGTAGCGTTCCTGTGTGGTTATACCTGCATTAGGATTGCTTTGTATGTACCTGTTTTTATGCCTTGGTGACTGGTGCGGTAGGTTGTGGCAGTTTGAAGTCAGTGATCTTCGCCTTTTTGCTTTTGGTGTGCTCTTGTTGACCTTGCGCATTTATTTTTGTTTGTTTTATGGCTACGTGTTTGTTCCCTGTACCTGGGAATTGGTTTTGCTGTTTGTAGATCAACTTTAAAGTTTCAAATATGTCGTCGGAGCTGGTACGTACATACATCCTATTTTATATGTAGAGATAACTAAATCTAAAAAAAAAAAATTAAAAATAGATGTGCAAAGAATTCGCAATGGTTTTTTCTTTCGACTATTAGAGAATACTTGCGACTATAACATATGTAAAATTTACCCGGATGTCCGCGGATGTATGTAACTTTTTTGTCCCTAAAGTTAAAAATATAGAGAAAAAATACCTTTTCTTCTTAATAACGGAATGTTAAATATATTGAAAATATTCTAATTGCGAAAGAATTACTATTAAAACATTTTACTTACCTTCGAGCTTAGGATCCATCAAAAAAATTATATAAAAGTGTTCACTTAAAAGAAATATGAAGCTTAATATTCAACAAGAATTTTGCAAATTAATCAATGCATTTTACGGCCACTCCTGTCTTCTTACTTCAATTGTTCAATATATATGAGCAAAAATATCAAAAAAAAACAAAAATCCCGTTATTTTGTTTGTTTTCTTTCATTTCTCATTACACTTTTCTTGGAATAAGAACTTTGTTTTTGTCCAGCTAGCTTGTTCTACACGAAACACTGTGCAGCGGGCTATGCTGGACACACTGCCGCTCAACTCAAAAGTAGAATCTATGTATATCTATAAATCTTATAAAATAAAGTCGCTAAATGCCATGTATGCACATAACTTCACACAGAATACTCCGATTTTAAAACGGTTTTTTGAATTTGAAAGCCTAGCTACGTGGGATAGTACAGTTAATATAATTTGAAGATATATATTATAGGGGCGTGGCAAATTGCCAAAATGTAGCAAAAAATCATAAAAATTTTGTTTACACAGCTATAACTCATAAACGGATGGATGGATTTCAAAAATTCTACTTTTCAGTAAAACTTTAAAATATTTACCTTCGATCTTCATCAAAAAAAATACTTGATTCCTTTCTTATATCAGCCAAATTGTTTAAACAAAAGTAACATTTTTATCAAAAAATGCGTATGTGTGTTTGTTCGCTGTGAACTGTCCGCGATAATTGCTTTTGAGTGAGGCTCAACACATACATACGTACATATATAGCATTCGCTGCGTTATTTAACTTCGGGCGTAGGTTTATAGGTATGTATGGATGTACATCACTACATAGTATAAAACATAAAACAAAGTCGCTTTTTCTGTCCCTATGTCCCTTTGAATGCTTAAACCTTTAAAAATACGCAACGGATTTTGGTGCGCTTTTTTTAATAGATAAAGAGTGATTGAAGAGGAAGTAACGGATGAACATATTTGGCTGAAAATTGGTGGAGGGGTAGCTTAAAACCAGGAGACAATAGGCTAATTTTTATCCCGTTCTGGATAGGGTCTTGAGTTCAAAACGTGGACCTGGGTAATCCTGGGATATGTTTGTACAATATGGGTATCGAATGTAAGCTGTTTATGAGTACTTTGATACGGCGTATTTTTCGTACCCGCGGGTAACTAGGGTCTCGAGATAGGTATAAGCGAAAACGTGGACGCGGGTACCCCTAGAATGTGTTTATAGGATATGGATAACGAAAGAAAGCTGTTGATGAGTGCTTTAGTACAGGGTAGTTTTCATACCTATTTGTGAAGGGTCTCGAGATATAGGCCAAAACGTGCATCAGGGTAACACTAGGATGTGTTTTTACATTATGGGTATCAAATTGAAGCTGTTGATAAGTGCTTTAGTACAGAGTAATTTTTGTACCGCTGGGTGACTAGAGTCTCAAGATATGGGCAAACCCTGGACCCGGATACCCCTAGAATGTGTGTGTAATATGGATATCAAATGAAAGTTGTTGCTGAGAGCTTTAAAGGTATTTTCATTGTGATATTCGATTTAGTTGCATTAACCTGGCAAAACTGATAAATGTGCATGCGAAGCCGAAATAAAGACACGAATTAATAATACCCACATAATTATTTACATACGTCCTATTCGATTTGCATGGCAATAAGGGATGAAGAAGAATAGGATAAACTTTAGAAAAGAGAAAGAAGAGAAGGAGACTGAGAAAGAGATAGAGTGAGACGAAAATAGAGATAGATGAAGCAAAAATACGGAGGGAGGAGTGAATAAAAGGATTAAGAAAAAGTGAGGAGGGGGGGGGGGGGGGGGGGGCAGAGTTAGACGGAAAAAGCTTATTAAAATGTATGCAGATAGACCAAATTTAGGGCAGAACAACGTCTTACGGGTCTGCTAGTACTACATAAGATGAATCGTATTGCATATATATTGTAACGAATGTTGGGGAGTTCCTGATAATTATGCGCCTTCTAGTAACGTTCGAATCACTGAACTGTTGAATAAATAACTCCAATATTCAGTATTGCAAAATGGTCTTTATTTGAACTACAGTTATACTCCACTATTAGTGTGTTTAAATCAAACTGATTACTGATTCCTTGGCTTGCGCTGCTTTTATACTCTCGGTTATCTCGTTCGCCCATTTCTCCTAAGGTCTAGACGTTTCACCTTCTAGAACAGTTGTATCTCATGCTTGGTTATTCAGCTATATACATGTATATCTGTAGTGTATGCTTTTCTTCTAGTCATATGCGTGTACATGTGTGAGCAACTTCTGCTCTTAGCTACCGGCTGCATAATCTCTCTGCTTCAAGCTGCTGGTTATGTGTATGGAATATTCTTCGGCCTTGTACATAAGTGTGGCTGCTTGCTTTATTGTGTACATGTAAATAAGTGTGGCTTCTTATTATTTTTGTTGTTGAGATCATTTACTAACAGCATAGTGATGCTAATATTCGCCACCATATGTGTATAACGTTGCAATGGTTTAATAACCGTAGGCTTGTCTTGCTGGTCGATGTGACCAGTTTTTGAAGACTTCTGTCAAGCGCTGCATACTTTACGAAAACATCGCAGAAGAGTAAAGGTCTGACTAGGTTAGGTTGAATAAAAAGGACTGAGTAAGTTGCATCCCATCCCGACATTTAGGCCATCAAAAGGCCCAATGTGATGCCCTAAACAGTTATTAACCCTTACTATACCAGTTACCATGGATCGGACTACTTCGTAGGGTCAATAAAGTTAACTGTCGCCCTTAGTACGAGTTTAGATAACTCCGCAAGATCATTGAAAAACGATTCACCGACAACAACCAACCTCCTTTTAATTGACTTATTTTTTTCTTGATTTTCCGACAGGGTGGAAAAATTATGTATATTGGAACGACTTTCTGCCATCCTTTGTCAAATTTGTGTTCGAGACAAACCGGTTTCGGCGTTGTGCCGCCATCAGTGCCGATTTTCGTTCTCCTTTTAATTAGTGCTGGGCAGTTTAACAGAAGATGCTGCTCGCCTTCTTCTTCCTCAATACATTCGCAACTGCGGCGGTGATCGCACGATTTGATGCCCATCCTAGCGTCATGGGAACCTATCAAACAGTGACCAGTGAGAACCCTTACCAAGGACTATATCCCTTACTTATCCAGGGCCAAAAAAATGTTAGTTCTGCCTTTGTCATAGCAAGAACAAATCAACCTTGATGAATCGTATGTAGGAAGCGCTGACCAGGGCATATTTGCCCAACTAATAGCGTTCGTGCTCACCTACTGAATCATTTTTTTTTATAATAGTAAAGGATTTTATTTTTATCCGAGGCTTATCGTGTATTTGTGCGCTCAACGGAGATGGATGTATTGTATAGCGAGCCGATTGGTCCAATACAGACGCCCCTGGTGGTAATCAGACGCTGCTAATGAAGTCCTCCAGCTAGCCCTGAAGCCCATTATGTGGGAATGGCCTAGCCAGGTTGTAGCCTTCTCACTTTAACTCTATCAAAAGCATACTTGACCGCAAGTGACCGGTAGTAGTGAGCTGCTTGAACCACTGGTGGATCGCGGTCAGCTGCTTTCCCAATAGCTACACACCGCTCCACGGCTAAAATTGGTTCGATAAAGATCTAAAGCTCTCACATTAAGCAGCATGGGCAACGAAAAGCACAAATGGTTAAAGGCAATCAAGATGAAGTTATCTCCTTTCCACAGAATTCCACACCACGGTATATATTCATAGATGGCGCTCGACTGCACTGCCTATTCACGGCTTCACTGTGCCAAAGTCTTGTTGAGTGATTTTCATTGTTATTAAATTTTGCAGTTGCAAGGCAATCGACTCAAATATTATTCCATGCCATTTTATATTTTATAGTTTCTTCTTCTTACTTTCAGCTGTTTTTCATTCCCAATTTTTCGCTGCATAAACTCTCGTTATCGTTATATCAGTTTTAAGCCCAGTGGCGCCGCGTGTATAGCTTTTGGATTTTAACTTTAGACATCAAATATCCCACTCAGGGCGTGCAATTTATGGATGGTAAATTAAGTTGTACGAAGCGAAGCAAAATCACATTCCAGCCAACTATTGTACTCCGCAAGATTCGAAATTAGGTTTATGTGTGCTTTGCAGTCATCCTCCACGAAAGGCTGCCAAAAGCCTTGGCAAAAGTCATATTCTTATTAAATTATTGCCTTCTTAATATACATATGGAGGAGATAGTTCTTATAGGACCCAGATTTAACGGCCGAGTGCTAATGGCATGAGAAACTTCTTTTCGCCTATGCATGGCCACCAGTTCGTTCAAAGTTAGTGCGGTTTTTACATGCGTTTAAAGTCAACACTTGCAAACGCTTATCTGGGTCACAGAGTACAATCAATTTGATTCCTAATTTGCATCATGCATGTCTGCATATGTATATATTTACTTAAATTTTTGATGAAAAAAATTTGTTCAGCTGGCAAAAGCCAAATAACCGAAAAGCTTTAATAGGGCTCATCCATTTTATGGAGTATTGATTACATTTTTTACGTAGAATACGTCTTGCTCGGAGAATGAGAAGTGATAAGGGCCAAGATAATTTGCTATTTGAATTTTCGATTGTGAAACGAGAAAAAGCGATAAAATTTCATAATAAAAAAAATAAATGTAAGGTGCGATAACCTCCGAAAAGATTTTAGGCCGAACTTCTCTTCCAATTTATGCCGACTCCGAGCGGCATATGCAAGGCAGATGAGTTTTCACTGAGAGCTTTTCATGGCAAAACTACGGAGTACTTGACAAACAATGACGAGGGATGATCCCTCTTAGTAAAATGTTCTTCTAATTGAAAAATTTGTTTCTAAAATTTTGCTGTTGCTTTGCCCGAGCGGGAACCCAGGATCTTCGGTGTGGTAGTCGGAGCACGCTACCATTAGACCACTGCGGCCGTCATAATTATCGATAGAAATTCTTTAAGTATATAATTATCAAGGATTGTTTTTGTTTTCTATCGATCAAAATCAAGGAGTTTTCCATAAATCACTAAGATGAAATCTACAATAATGGTTGTTTACGGGTTGGGCTTTAATGGACTTTGGCGAACCTTCTTTTAGAAATAGCCATCATCATCATTATTCACATGACTTTAGCGGCGTGCAGAAAAAACAAAATATGAAATATATATACATAAAAAAATTGTGGAACCAATGAAAATTACTCCAAGATACAGTTGGCTATGAACAAAGCGACACAAAATACCATTCCACAATTTGTTCTGAATGGAGCTCACACCGAAAAAAGATGCCAAAGACGCAACTACTGCCCTGTATGGTTCCTTAATGCACTGGATAGTTAGAGAGAAGGGAGGAGCCCTCTCTCTTCTACCTGGGTGCCGACCGACCGTTGAGGAACTACTTTGGCTCGTGGAAGTGCAGGGCCTTAAAGCGATTTCCTAGGCGGACGGTTTGTGTTTTGGTGTAGGGAAAATTCTCTCAAACTTTCTACAACCTAATAGAGGCGGTATTATCAACAATGACTCGTGTCAGCCTGGAAAAAATGGACTGGTTCCAAACTTGGCGGTAAAAGCCTGGCTATAAGCGATAGTCAGATATCTAGAAGTCATTATGGATAAGAGTGACAATACAGCAGATCAGTAAAGAAAGCAGCAACTGCGTTGTTCTCCTGTGAAAGAGCAATTGGCGTATCATACTACTCTCTAGTGTTCTGGTTCACTGGGTGGCACTCACCGAAACAATGAACCTCAAATGGTCATAAGACGTTCAGAGGAGTTCGGAGCTCGACAGAGGCACTAAACACTACCCTGCACCCAACACCACTACATTAAGTAGCGAAGAAAATGGCCGTTATCAAACCCCTGTAAATTAGAGAAACTGGAAGTTTGAAGAATGGAGGTAGTGGCCATGCATCTTGAGCACCAAAGCCTGTGTTCAAAGACGGAAAAAGGGGTATAATTTACTCGGACAGCCAGGCCACGCTAAATCCCTTGGACTCAATGCTGCAGATGTCTCAATTAAAGCGCAGCATTTCAGTATCAGCCTTACATGGGTACCTACCTGGACACAGGTACATTGAACGCAACTGTAGAGCTTAAGTGCTGGCCAGGAGGCGACCACTACAAACGTTTAAAGGACTATAATTTGAGAGCAATCACCTGGAATGTCCGATACCTTAATGTGGTTAGTGCAGATGTCCGGCTGGCAGATGTGCTCGTGAAGGCAAAAGCTGACATCGTCGCCAACCAAGAAATATAATGGAAAATAAGTGCAGTTTCGGCGTCACATTCGTGGTAGGAGAGAGCCTTTGTCGCCAAGTACTGACGTTCACGCCTGGGGATGAACGACTCGTCGTTATCCGAATAAAAGCATTTTTTTTTAATATAAACAAAAACACAAGAAAAGCTAGATGTCGAAAAGCTGCAGCCGCAACAGACTGCCACTGATTTCGCAACTCGACTCTCACACCTGTTCTCTGAGAGGACAAGTCAATACGGCTGCATACAGATAGCAGTGGAAGCACATCTCTAACTAACTTCATACCACCGCAGGGGAAAAATTTGTTTCCGGCGACCACGGAAAAACAACTGGTACGATGAATAATGCCGCGATGCAACCGAAAGAAAAAACGCTGCTTACAGGGATACGTTAAAAGGGAACGCAACAAGAATAGTGTATGAACGCTGCCGCGAGTTGAAAAGAGAAGCGAAACGCCTTTACAGGAAGAAAAACGGAGGGGCATAGAGGCGTGAGTGCGAGGAGATTGAGCTGCTAGACACCAGGAATAATGCCGGCAAATTTTACCAAAAAATGCGGAGACAGACAGAAGGTTTGAAGTTCGGGGAAGACTACTGTAAGAACAAAAACGCCAACCTTATAATCGATGTCCAGAGAGTACTTAGATTATGGAGGGAATACTTCTATGCCCTTCTAAATGGAGACAGTTAATTAAAAAGTTGTAAATAAGTGCATTAACCCTTTGTGGGCTATGAATTTTGGGTCGCATAAAAATAATTTGTTTAAGCCATAAAATGTATTAACATGAATTCTCTGGACTTCTTCTGTTTGTAGCCAGAGTTGTTAAGGCGAATAATTTCGGTATGAGTTGTGACGTAGATTCACTCTTGCCAACTACTACAACTTTTAGAAATACAGTTAAATCCTTGTATGTTTAAAATATTAGAGGGATAGTTATTCGAAAAGTTGATGCCCTTTGCCTCCGAGAAACGGCGTCTATGAAGATTTTTCGCCCCACGCCAGCAGTTTTCATAGCGCAACTCGATACGAAATTTTTTTACAAATTGGATTAAAGGGATAACAGACAAGAAGACAGCTCGACGATCTGCAGCATGCAGGTTGCAAGTGGTGACTGAAATTCACAGACCCAAGGGTTCCAGGAGCCAAAAAAAATTGTTTCCGCTGTAGTTGGGCCAATACCAGATGGTTCTAGTACCGGATCGCACCAGATTCATTAACATCGAATACTGTCTATAACAGTAATATGCCTGTTTAAGCGACTTAAACTATGAACATTTTTCGTTCGTTTATTTCAGTAGCCATTGAGTGTGCTTGTAATTCTCAACTGGTTAGTGAAATATTCTAAAGACATAGTTTGAGGTTTTTAATTAAAATCGAGGTTCTTCGGATGGTGTGCTAATACATCAGAGCCCAGTGCTCGCCTCCATATCACAATTTGAAGGGGTTCTTCAAATAGAAGATGAGGTGGCTCATTAGAGCGAAACCTCAGAGTGCCCAACTCTCGCCCCAAATTAAATAAATAGAGGTTTTTCTTGTAGAAAATGGGGTGCCAATACCTCAGAGCCGTCCCGTGCTCGCCTCCATATCACATTTTAAAGGGTTCTTCAAATAGAGGATGAGGTGGCTCAGTAGAGCGAAGCCTCAGAGCCCCCCAGTGCTCGCCCCCAAATTAAATAAATAAAGGTGTACTGATGCTATGCATCCTCCCATGACTTAAATACACCAATAACACTAAAACTACCCAACTCAGTAAATGGAATACATTAAATCAAAAACCCCATAAACTCAATACAGTCCATTAATAATAATAATTTATAAATTTAAAAAAGGAATGCTTGGTGGGAGTTGAACCCGCAACCCCGGGCGTTTGGTCGGGTACGTCAGCCACTGTGCCACGACTCATACGCTTACAAGCACATAAAATTACTCATTTATAACTCTTATTAAACTGCTCGCCCTCAATTGCCCAAAGCTTAGACATGGTCCTTCGAGCCGGATCACTGGCTCGTATGGAAGTTTCATTAGACGACTAAGCCGTCTAAGGGGGGAGTATGTTTAAGCGACTTAAACTATGAACATTTTTCGTTCGTTTATTTCAGTAGCCATTGAGTGTGCTTGTAATTCTCAACTGGTTAGTGAAATATTCTAAAGACATAGTTTGAGGTTTTTAATTAAAATCGAGGTTCTTCGGATGGTGTGCTAATACATCAGAGCCCAGTGCTCGCCTCCATATCACAATTTGAAGGGGTTCTTCAAATAGAGGATGAGGTGGCTCAGTAGAGCGAAGCCTCAGAGCCCCCCAGTGCTCGCCCCCAAATTAAATAAATAAAGGTGTACTGATGCTATGCATCCTCCCATGACTTAAATACACCAATAACACTAAAACTACCCAACTCAGTAAATGGAATACATTAAATCAAAAACCCCATAAACTCAATACAGTCCATTAATAATAATAATTTATAAATTTAAAAAAGGAATGCTTGGTGGGAGTTGAACCCGCAACCCCGGGCGTTTGGTCGGGTACGTCAGCCACTGTGCCACGACTCATACGCTTACAAGCACATAAAATTACTCATTTATAACTCTTATTAAACTGCTCGCCCTCAATTGCCCAAAGCTTAGACAATGCCCTTAATGTTCCAGACATGTTTTTGTAATTGCAACAAGTCCGAACTGGTTGCGCTGACTATTGATCCTACAACCAGAATAGTGGATAACTGCAACAGAACATCAGCTCGCTTTTCAGCGAGCAAAACTGGAAGAAATAGCATCGAATAGCACTAAAGTCCCGAAAGGCTCCGACGATTTGCTGGAGGTTATCGACACTTGCGATCGACTATGATTAGCTGGATCAGGCGGTAATTCATTCCGCGCTTATTGGGATGGATATTCACCCGTTATTACTTTTTGTTGTATTTCAAAAATATCAGACTGCTATATCCAGAAGAGGAAGGAGTCTTGCAAGAGTAGTGATAACTATCAACTCAATAGTTGAGCTATTTTGGGCTTTGACTTGGATTTACTTCGGCGTTTGGAGAATGTGTTGCTTACTTTGAACGCATATGGATTACACTACTTACAAGTTATATATAAAGTTTTGTTCGTACTTTGTTATATTAAAGCTAAAATTATTGACCATCACATTTTATGCATTCGTTTCTTTGCATTTTTTTTTACTAGTCTCCGTAAACTTCGGTCTTGCAACCTTACCCATTTTGTTACGCTCCGGTTGAATAACGAGAAGCCATAACATTTAAATAGCCGTTATGCTTTTACAATGCACGTCATGCTTTTTGAGTTACGGACATATCAAATTGATTTGTTATAATGTTTTGGACATTTCTATGAGGAGGAAGTTTGACAATTTGCAGTATCTTAAATGAATCTAGGGACATGCGCTATTGAAGCTACAACGTTCAAGTAAAACTAAATTTATAGATGAAATTTTAGTCGCTCGAAAGAGTAGTGGAAAAAGATGATAAAAAGGCGGATGCAAATGGTAAGAAGGAAGGAGACCCTCAGAGAAAGATAAAGTGAGAGATTGGTGTTTTTGTTGTTGTAGCAGTGCTTCGCCCCATCCAATGTACTCTAAAGGGAGTCCGAGCAAACATGCTGTTTCAACAGGATTAGGCCAAAGAGATAAAGATGTTAAAGGCGTTGGTTCCACATTGCAATTCAAAAGATAGTCGGGATTATGCGTGTATATGTTAAAAGCGGGACATACATTGGATATGTCAGCATTGTTTCTGGATAAGTTAGAGTTTAACCCATATAAGTATCCAGATCAAGAATGACGCGCGGCTCCTTGGCATAGATTGCTTTCCACTAGAGCTAGTTTTGGGTATTAGTCATTGAGAACGGGGTTCATCGGGCATTTATTGGCAAAATAATTTGCCAACTCTTTGTGGAGGTTTAAAAGCGCCTTCTTATGTTCCCTTTCATCATACGGCTGACTTATTGAGTGTCGGATTTCTTCAAAGTGCTTATAGAGATGACTTAAGATGCTTGAAGGCGAGGCCTCTTCAATGAGATGTATTTTGGGTTGCCCAGGTTTCGTTGTATTCTGCAGAAAATGTTTGTTCAGCATATCATTTCTCTCCTCAATGGGGAGTATTCACGCCTTACTGTGTAAGTAATGTTCTGGAGACATAAGAAGACATCCCATACGAGTTCTGAAAGTGGCAGAGTGATAGGTGAAAGCGAGAAAAAAGCAAATACACAGAGAAAGCGAAGAGTATATATAGGGAGAGAGCGAGTAAAGAAGGAGGTGAATATATGGAAAGTGGGCAACTCTGCCAGTTTATATGTATTAAAAATTTTTTAAGTCCTACTTCCTTTCTTTTTTCCTTACACCATTCTTTACTGCTCCTTCCACTTCCCTTCCATCTCTTCTCTACTTCTCTCACTTTTCTGCTCGCACCATTTCAACAATTTCATCTATCCACCTCTCTCTATTCCTCGCCCACTTTTTTCTTCGCTCCTTTTCTTCCGGCTGCCTTGGCACGAAAGTAGCAGTGCTGTTTTCAAGTTCCGGCAAAACTAATATCCAAGTACTTCAAAAAAAAAAAAAAAAAAAGTGTTTCTACATGATACCGACCCTCTGTAGTAGTTCGGCAAGCACTTCAAGTGTTTACCTGCCATTAGAAGCTTCTCAGTGATAACTTCTCGGATATACCGTTTGAAGTCAACACAAACATGTAGGTCCCACGAATTCGTTAGAACAGCTTGAAATTAGTACACCACAAATTGGAAGAGACGATCGGCATAAATCTCCTGGTATATGCCGCAAAAAGGCATCACTAAGATTTTTATTTCCCATTATAGCATTCCTCCCTCCTTATTTCGTCCGCCACCTTCACCTCTACATCTTCCTCTTCTTTATTTACCTATCCTTTGCCTCACACCACTTTTCTCTAAAAAAAAATACTTGCGCGACTTACCTCCCAGGTGATTTTGGCGCGCTTTTCTTCCAATTTGCGTCCTTCTTGTGTTTTTTAAGTTTTTCCAACATATTGGAGGGTCGGGACATATTGGCGGGTGGGGTAGATGATATATCGCTGAGAAGCTTTTCATGACAGCAATACACTCGGAGTGTTGGCTAAACCCCAGCCGAGGGATTTCCTCTGCTTATAAAAACTTGTATCTAATTGAAATGGACTTACTTCTCCCTCCCCTTCCTCTGAATCACCCTGCCGCTTTTACTGTTCCCTTAAGCCTTCGGTGCTCATAACATAGTATCGGTTGGCCTGCGTTACCGAAGTATGAATTACGAAAATTCTTATTAGAGGGTGCTGATTTATTTAAACGCTATCTGCACCCACAATGAAGTTAAGGTACCCTTGAAAAATACCACTAAATACAAATACAAATTTACGAAACTCATTTAGGTCTTAGCATTGATCTTCATATTTGCACAGCGCCTTTTAGAGCCACAGTCAATTGCATTCTCGCACTTGCAAATCAATTGCCTATTGACAAATGTGGAAATCAATTACAAAATTCATATTCATATTTAAGCCCAAAGCGCAATTTACACAATTATTTTTACTACTTTTTTTTAATTTTATTATTTGAACCTTGACACATATTTACCGATTTTAGTGTTACATACATAAAATAATTTTAATGTACTAACTAATGGTGGTGTGTGGTCTGCTGGCGCAAAACGGGCAAAATGCCAAATGTGGCTGAACAAACGAAAATAGTAAAAACAAACAAAACAAACAATAACAAGTAAGGAAGGCTAAGTTTGGGTGTAACCGAACATTACATACTCAGTTGAGAGCTGTGGAGACAAAGTAAGGGAAAATCACCATGTTGTAAAAAGAACCTAGGGTAACCCTGGAATGTGTTTGTATGACATGTGTATCAAATGGTAGGTATTAAAGAGTATTTTAAGAGGAAGTGGGCCATAGTCATTGCCAAGTCATCAACTTATTACTTATTTCTTATCGGTTTGTAATCGACGGGTTACAAATGTGTCAGATTTAATATTGAATTTTTTTGGTATCCGTTTCATAGCATACCAATGACAAAAAACTCGTAGTACTCCAGGCAGAAATCAATAACTCTTTGATATAAAATCGGTAACTATTGATAACAAATCGATAATTTTTCTATAATAAATCAGTGACTTTTCGACGAAAATCGATAGCAGGATCACAACAAATTAGAAACACACTGATAACAAATCGATTACTTTTCGGTACCAAATCAATAAATTTTCGATAACAAGCCGATAACTTGTAGATAAAATATCAATAA